>NC_053040.3:390882571-392082571 GCF_002575655.3 Aegilops tauschii subsp. strangulata | reverse complement strand
ATCAAAAGCCAGCAGGGCTACTCCAGCCAAACCAAATACCGGAGTGGAAATGGGATGAAATAGGAATGGACTTCATTGTCGGATTACCCCGATCACAACGTGGAAATGATGCCATATGGGTCATCACAGACCGACTAACCAAGGTTGCTCATTTCATTCCCGTGAAGACTACCTACTCCACACAAAGACTGGCAAAACTCTATCTCTCCCGTATAGTTTGCTTGCACGGAGTCCCAAAGACTATAATATCAGACCGAGGCACCCAATTCGTCTCCAAATTTTGGGAACACCTACAACAAGCTCTGGGCACACAACTGGCTTTCAGTACAGCATACCACCCTCAGACAGATGGACAAACAGAACATGTAAACCAAATCCTGGAGGATATGCTAAGAGCCTGTGTGCTCACCTATGGAACCAGTTGGGAAGAGAGTTTGCCGTATGCCGAATTTGCGTACAACAACAGTTACCAAGCCAGCTTGCAAATGGCACCCTTTGAAGCATTGTACGGACGGAGGTGTCGTACCCCATTGAATTGGTCAGAAACAGGTGACAGCCGTATCTTCGGCCCAGATATGCTTAAGGAGGCCGAGGAAAAAGTTAAACAAATCAGGGACAGACTCAAGACAGCACAGAGCCGACAAAAGAGCTACTATGATCAGAAGCATCGTGAGGTCAGCTTTGAACCTGGTGATTCCGTATACCTCCGCGTATCTCCTATGAGGGGTCTGCAACGGTTCAAAATAAAGGGGAAACTAGCCCCAAGATTTATTGGACCATTTCGTGTGAAGGCACGAAGAGGCACGGTAGCCTACCAACTAGACCTACCGAAGGAGCTATCAGACGTCCATGACGTATTCCACGTCTCGCAGTTGAGGAAATGTGTGAGTAACCCGGAGAAACATGTACCTCATGAGGACATTGATATGCAACCAGATCTCACCTACAGAGAAAGGCCAGTAAAGATTTTAGAAGAGTCTGAACGGAGGACCCGTCAGAAAACGACAAAGTTTTTCAGGGTCCAGTGGAGCAACCACACCGAGGATGAAGCCACATGGGAAAGGGAAGATTTCCTCTGAGCAGAGTATCCATATCTATTTGAGGACCAGCAGAAATCTCGAGGACGAGATTTTTCCTAAGGGGGTAGGTGTTGTGACACCCAAGTTTTTATTTGGATTTTTCCAAAAGATTTTATTTGACTTGAAGGGAGTGATTTTAAAAAAATAAAAATTCTTCAAGAGAACTCTCACTCTCAAATATATTTTTTTCTTTATGGCAAAAGTTTTGTTTGGATCCACCCAAGATCTTCCTTTGGTCTTGGAGGTTCTTGCTTTTCATTGGACTCAAGACAAAATGTTTTTCATTTGAGAAAATAACCTTTGAAATATTTTTGAGAATGCACTTTGGCTTTTGGAAAGTCCTTTGCCACTTTCAACTATTCCTTCTTGCAATGGCATAAGTGCAAATCCTCTCTCCTAACCTTTCCCTCACCTCTGGATCATGATTTGCATCAAATCCAGCAAGTTGAACCCCCCATGTATTTATTTTCCATTCAAATTCTATTCAAATATTTTCTGTCTTCTATTCTACCACTTGGAGATTTACAAAGGAACCCCATTGTCTGTTTTGATTTTTGGCCCCAAACTTCTTTCCCCTCCTAGTCCTTTGAACCCTCAACCTAGAACCATGAAGATCCACTGGTCTCCAGTTCAAAAATTTCAAACTACATCAACTGCAAGTTTGGACCAGATTTGCCAAATTTGGTGAAATTCATTCAAAACCTTCTCCAAAAATTCCAAGAAAATTCATGCAGCCTCTGGGTGCATTGAGTGACCAGCTCACCAAGTTACAGCTCCAGCAAAATTCATCTCTTTACCAAAACCTACTGTCGAACACCTGCAGTGCATGGTCTTTGTCAAATTCAGTAAGTTCAGAGATTCAGTCAAGTGGCGGCTGTCGTTTTCTTCAGAAACGGGCATCGATCTCGCCAGTGCCATCGCGTCGCCTTGCTCCTCATCCTCGCCCACTTGTTCCTGCACCGCACGAGTGCCTGGCATCTTGCGGGCGTCGGCGACGAGCAGCAGAAGGTGCGCCGCCCCGTGACCGACGCCGGCGGCGGCTTTGCGGGCGCCAGCGGGAGACACGGCGCCGCCGACTCCACCCAGCACCACCCAAACCACCGGAGACCGCCGGGTGGCCGTCCACTCCCCCGAATGCGCTGCCGCTCTCGTCGTGAACCGCAGGGCGCGGAGCGCGCTCTCTGCCGCCGTTGAGCCCGTGCGGTCACCTCACCATGGGCAGACGCCATTACGCCAGGGCCAACTCCGTTTAGCTGCAAAACGAGTCCCGTAACATCCACTGATGCTGCCCGACCGCTCAAACCCTCTGCCAACCCACTGCTCCGCCGTAATCGCTCGCCGGAGATTCTCCGTTCACGGCCACCCCGTCGATTTGCCTATAAATAGAGGTCCCGAGCTTCAACTCGAGCACCCACCAGCCCTACACTTCCCCTAGAGCACGCCCAGCCACTGGAAGAGCCGCGAGGGGGTCTCCTTCCTCGACTCCGGCCGCCGCGACCCGCCACGGGATCCAGCCCGATTCGCCCCCGTGTGTGCTCCGCAGCCCCCATTCTCTTGCCAGTAGCTTCTCCTTGCATCACCCGTTCTGACCCGCGCCTCAATTCGTACTTTGCAGCCCTCCATCGGAGTTCCCCAACCTCACCCGAACCGCCGTCCGCCGGAGATAGTGTCGCCGTCGACGTGGTGCTCCCCGTTGTACGAGTCCACCACCCACCGACGCGGAAGAAGACACTGAAGCTCTTGGTACCCTCCGTTTCTCCTAACTCGCCGTGGTTCGACGCCGGCGTCCACCGCCGTCTTCGGGCGCCGGCGAGCTTTCAAACCTGACATGCGGGCCCCGCGTGTCAGCCTTTGTTTTATTTCCCCGAACCGTTTTCTGTTGGCACCTTCGGGCAAAATACGTTTTCTCCTTGCGCTTGCGCATTTCCAGCCGAAGCGTTTTCTGTTTTCTCAGTTAAAACCCTGGAACTTTTCTGTTTCATTACAGAAAGGTCCCTGGACAGAAACCTTTATAACTTTTTAATGAAAAGGTATTTTTGAGTGATTCTTTTTCTATCAATCTCCAAATTTTGTCTAGTTTTTTATGGATTTATTTGAAAAATATTTGGCAAAGTCTCTGTGCATGTGTTGGTTTTCACGTTAGTACCCCGTTTCGTGATTGCCGTAGGTTCCGGGAGAGGGGACGGAGCCGCGAACTTCGCCGAGCTAGACTCCGACTTCTCCGAACCAGGCAAGCATGTTTGAACATTTGATATGGCAGATGTTTTGCATGTTCATGTGAAAGTTTGTGTGTGGCATATGAGTGTCGGTAAATATCTCGTTGCTTGTAAGGCAACGACCCGGTTGTTCTGAAGTTGCGATGACCTCTGATGAGAGGTGGCCTGATCATGTAGTGACATGAAGGGCAGCAAGGTGGTACTGTTGTAGCATGCCAGCCTTGCGTCATCCGACTTTCTTCGACGTTAACGTGGTTGGAGCCACGTTATCGATCTTTTCCCGCATGTTCCAAAGTTGCGATGATCTCTGATGAGAGGTGGCCTAATCATGTGGTGACATGAAGGGCAGCAAGGTGGTACTGTTGTAGCATGCCAGCCTTGTGTCATCCGACTTTTCCGACGTTAACATGGTTGGCGCCGTGTTATCGTCCCTTCCCCTTTCCGTGCTACCACATGTCTCATTGCCAGGATACGGTTTAGTAAGTTGGTAACCTCTTTCCGTGTACACACCAAACAGAGAGGCCGGGATGATGGTACCTTGGCCCAGGATTAAAGCCAGTCATTCGGTCAGGGGGCATGGGTGTTTCCGGTTGGGACCGAGAGGGGGGGCACCCCCTTATAGCGCGCGTATAGAAATTTGATCCCATGCTACGCGAGGTTGTAGCCTCCCCGACTCAGGGTTTTTCCTGAATGTTGCCGAGGGTGATCCCTGGCTTCGGATGGTTAAATTGGGTGTGTACTGGTTAGACGTGTTCCTTCCAGAACACCGTAGACGGAACTAGTCCTCGTGACTACTAAAATCCGTTGGCTGTGGTTAAGTACAAACTCTGCAGAGTCAATTCTTTCCAAATCATCGTATCCATGATCAGTAATGTAGACTTTACATCCAAATCTATCCGTGTGAAAATCTTGCCCCCGGTGAACAAGCTCAAGCGGTAAAATCTCAGATTTATTGGTATTCCAGTTGATGGACTAACTTTATTTTGTGTCTCATGCTTGTGATAATTTATGTCTCCGAGCTATTGTATTAATGAGTTGTGATATAAGCCCTTTATGTGACGTCGCGCAGACGTCCGACTGTGGCGTGTACTCGTTTCTCACTTTCGATATAAGCCCTTTATGTGACGTCGCTCAGACGTCCGACTGCGGCATGCACTGTCTTTACTTTCTGTTATAAGCCCTTTATGTGGTGTCGCCCCGACGCCCGACTGTGGCATTATTATTCTGCATTTTCCTCTCGAGGAGTCTTTCAGACACTCGTTTGGCACCTGTATTTTTATTCCGCATTTTCCTCTCGAGGAGTCTTTCAGACACTCGTTTGGCACCTGTATTATTATTTTGCATTTTCCTCTCGAGGAGTCTTTCAGACACTCGCTTGGCACCAGTATTACTATTCTGCAGTTTCCGCTCGAGGCGTCATTCAGACCCTCGCTTGGCACCCAGTATTTATTATCTCTGTGTCTGATCGCACTGGTTAACTTATTCATGTGCTTCATGTTTGCATTTGTTATACCTTATGTCCGAACTGTCTTGCGAGTACTTTCATAGTACTCACCTGGCTTGTTGATTTGGCCAGATGTTGACGAAGGCGATCTCTTGGATGAAGAGTTTGATAGCACGTCCGACGCCTAGAGGAGTCCCAGTCAGTCCTGCGCGATCCCGGATATTGGTCACTTCTATCGTTTACGCTTCCGCCACACGCAATAAGTCTTCTCGAGCCTCACTCCGACGCTCGAAGAGTTGTAGTATTCTGGAACCATGTCACTCGCTTCGCGATGATATTTCCACCACCGTTTTTATCATGAGTTAGTAGTTTGCCACCCTATCCGCCGTATTGTTTTATCGGCGTGCATGTAATAAATTGTTGGGCAGTCTCTGCTCAACCTTGTATTATATTTAGTACTCCTGGTATTTTTCTTCTGTGACCAATATATTGTCTATCAGTGAGAAGGAATTCTTCCTCGCTGGTCCGTAACAGGGATTGGTTTCTCAATAATTATTTTATTGAAAAACCGGTCGTGACAGCAAAGGAGGGGTCTTGGGCATGCCCGCCAAGCTCTACGCCAGACCATGGGGGAGGGGCGACAAAGCCGCGGGTTCAGCGCACCATGAAGGCACGAATGCTCCTTCAACCGACCCCGCTATAGGGGCAGCAAGCGGACTCGGAGCGCTCAAGGCCGATGGGGGAGTCGAGGAAGGAGGGGGTCGTTTCTCAGAAGGCGCAGCCGCCTCGACGGAAGGAGCCCTGAAGAACTAACATCAGGAAAAGGAAGCAGCACATAAGGAGTCACAACGATACGGTACTTACACGTCGACGGCGATGTACTTCCTCCGCTTCAGCGGCCCGAAGATGTTGTTGCCGCTCGAGGATCCTTTCCTCTTGCGGAGCTCCTCGAAGTCCACACAGAGTCGGCCGAAGCACTAGACGTGGCGGCCTGCGCGCGGCGAGGCCGAGGAGGAGCTCAGAGGGTCTACTTCAGGGGTGCCCGGCTGCGGTGAACAGTCGGACGCCGCCTCACCACAACCTCCCGAGGCTCCCGGAGCCTTGGCCTCGGGAACCGCATGCCGCACCTCTGCAGCGCCCAACGTCTCAGGAGAGGGGACGCAATCTCCCAAGGACGACGCCCCAGGATCACTACACGGCATGTGCTCCTCAGCACTTGAGCCACCAGCCTCCGCCGGGGGATCGCCCTCCTGCACCCTCACCTGGGGCGAGCTCGGCACTGACAGCAAGGAAGGGAACCACACCGACGGGGTTCTCGCGGGGCCCCACTAGGCCGATCGGCCGCAGCCCCCACTCATCAAAGGAGGGCATGCTCTCGGCAAATTCATCCTTGTTCCTGCAACGGTACAGTAGGCAGTTCTTCCCAGGCAACCCATCCGGCAAAGGGACACCCGTCAGGACCTAGAGCACTGTTTGCCGCATCTCGAGAGGGAGCCCGGACTCCTGAAACCTCATATGGTCCTGACTGCTGAGCAAGGTCCACATCGGGCGAGAATGGCGCTGAAGCGGGGCTACCCGGCGCTTGACGAATTCCTTCACCACCATGGGCGCGGTCACGCCGCGGTCTTTCAGCCTCCTCAGCCTAGCCCAGACGAGAGCGAGGCGGGGGCTCGTGAGCTTCTCGTGGCCCCAACTGGAGTTGGGAACAGCGGGCCCTGGCGGAGCATCAAGCAGAGGGCTGAGCACGCCGGCATCGATAAAGACCCACCATTTTCGAAACTCGCTCGTGGATGAAGGAAGCTCGAAGTCAATCCCTGCGCCTGCTGTCGCGACCATGACCTGGAAGCTCATGCACCCCGAGCTCTACCGGGGACCGGTTAGATGCAATGAGAAGAAATGGCGGAGGAGGGCCACCGAAGGAGCGATGCCCACCATGGCTTCGCACACGAAGGCGAAGACAGCAAGAAGAGTCACCGATTGAGGGTCAAGATGCAGCATGTGGATCTGATAATGCTCGAGCACCGCATTGAAGAAGGCGGAGAAGGGAGGAATCAGGCCAGCCTAGACGGCATCTATGAAGATTGGGACTTGAGTGGCTGCCCGAGCCATGCGAGTGCGAGACGCAGGCTAAGCCACCGTCTCTCCCCACTCATTGAAGCTAGAAGCAAGCATCGGACACACCTTGTCCATGGCCTCGTCGTTGAGCACTCGGGATCGACCTAGCGCCGGCTCAACGGCCGGAGGAGCGCTTAGCGGAGATAAGGGCTTCTTTCCCTTATCTGCTTGTTTGGGCTCCATGGCAACAGAGCGGGCAAAGGGCAGGTCAGATTGGAGAAGAGAAGCAGAGTCTCGAGGAAGCAGGGAGATCGGGGAAGCCACGCGTGGGTGAAGGAAGAATAACTGTGTGAGATGCGGGGGCCACATAGCTAGGGGGATTCAAAGGCAGCATGGGGAAGCGGAGACGCCCACATCCAATCAAGCGCCACGCGTCGACCAAGGCCGCAGGCTTTGGGGGCCCGCGGCGCTCCGTACTTGACCCTTGGCTTCGCCGCGAAGCCAAGCCCGAGCGCACCTTGGGTCCAGGGGCTACTGTTGGCGTTCTGGGAACGGGGATCCCAAGACTTGCCTGCCTGCGTCCCATGGCGTGGCTAAGTCAGCGGGCCGTACGGCCCATCTTTATCAACAAGGCACCCAAGACCCTCGCGAGGGGCCAAGCCACGTGAGGTGGACGATGCAAGGCCTCCTCAGGAGTGGCCTAGCCAGGCAGGCTCACGAGGAGCGGAGATATCAAGGCGGGGCAAACCTCACGAGACTCTCGTGACATGAGCCATGACGATCGGCACCAGGCGGGCGCCAGCGCGCGCAGCGTCCTTGTTTCCTCTTTGGTGCTAAGGACGCGAGCACAGGCAAGGAGTACCAAGGCGTCGGGCAAAGGTTGCCATATCGGTGCAATGAGAGCAAGACCAGAAGGACGGCAGGACGGAGGTCATCATGGAGCCCAAGACGACGTCACCACCAGAGCCTTTCGCAGGCGAAGACCACTTTTGTCAGGATAGCTTGTACAAGTTGTCCCCCTTCAAATTTGCCCGCCGTTGTTGGGTCCCTTCTCGCTCAATATTTGGGGAGAGGACCAGGGCCTATATAAGTAGAGCGAGCCACCATAGTAGGGGCGGCAGCTTGATCTGATCTGATCGAGAACCTACCCTAGCCAGAAGGACACCTCAACCTCAGGAGGCTGTTCTTCCCCTTTGTACTGTTCATCATCAGCCCGAGAGGCAATCCACCACCACCACACTGGAGTAGGGTATTACACCACAACGGTGGCCCGAACCAGTATAAATCTCGTGTCTTTCTGTGTTGCGAGTTCATCGAGTTCGTCTGCGAGATCTTAGTGAGCTAGGGCGTGGATCGGTAGAAGGGAAAGCCTTCGCGCGCACCCCAGAGTTCGAACCTTAAGGGTTTTGCCAGAACCCCACATCCGACAACGTTCCCTAGTGAAACCATCATGCTTGTTGTGAGAAGCTCTGGTTTGTGAGAAGCATATACCCAAACCTGCCCCAAATGGGACAAAAAAATTACCACGGCATGTTGATGCCGCTCCATGATAGCATGCCAAGTTTCATGAATTTCAGACGAGTTTTGGATTTACTAGAATTTTAAAACCAGGTATCTCAATGTTTGCGGTCGAGTGACGATGGCAGGGTGTTTGACATTCATTTCCATTTCTTGCATGGGACCTAAGCATGCACCCAAGGACAAAGATATGATTTTTCAACCAATTTATATGCACTGGAGCATGTGCATGTAGTTCAAATTTGAATTATGCACATAAATGCATTGAAAACTCACTTAATGCATAAAAATGTCCAAATGAACCCCGAAAAATCACAAAAAACAACACAAGACTCATGTTGTTCTATGTTGACATGATAAATTTTTTGAAAGCAATAAGAGGCAATGGATATCGTTTCGTCCCCAACGGTGGGACGTTCCCTAGCGAAACCATCATCCTTGTTGTGAGAAGCTCTGGTTTGTGAGAAGCATATACCCAAACCTACCCCAAATGGGACAAAATAAATACCACGGCATGTTGATGCCTCTCCATAATAGCATGCCAAGTTTCATGAATTTCAGACGAGTTTTGGATTTACTAGAATTTAAAAACCAGGTAGCTCAATGTTTGGGGCCGAGTGACGGTGGCAGGGTGTTTGACATTCATTCCCATTTCTTACATGGGGCCTAAGCATGCACCCAACGACAAAGATTTGATTTTTCAACCAATTTATATGCACTGGAGCATGTGCATGTTAGTTCAAATTTGAATTATGCACATAAATGCATTGAAAACTTACTTAATGCATAAAAATGTCCGAACGAACCCCGAAAAATCAAAAAAAATTACACAACACTCTTCTTGTTCTATGTTGACACGAGAAAATGTTTGAAAACAATAAGAGGCAATCCGTATCATTGCGTCCCCAAAGGTGGGGCCTTCCCTATCGAAACCAGCATGCTTGTTGTGAGAAGCTCTGGTTTGTGAGAAACATATACCCAAACCTGACCCAAATGGGACAAAAAATTTACCCCAGCATGTTGATGCCGCTCCATGATAGCATGCCAAGTTTCCTGAATTTCAGATGAGTTTTGGATTTACTAGAATTTAGAAACCAGGTATCTCAATGTTTGCGGCCGAGTGACGGTGGCAGGGTGTTTGACATTCATTCCCATTTCTTGCATGGGACCTGAGCATGCACCTAAGGACAAAGATTTAATTTTTCAACCAATTTATATGCACTGGAGCATGTGCATGTAGTTCAAATTTGAATTATGCACACAAATGCATTGAAAACTCACTTAATGCATAAAAATGTCCAAACGAACCCCGAAAAATCACAAAAAATAACACAACACTCTGTTGTTCTATGTTGACACGAGAAATTTTTTGAAAGCAATAAGAGGCAATGGATAATGTTTCGCCCCCAAAGGTGGGATGTTCCCTAGCGAAGCCCTCATGCTTGTTGTGAGAAACTCTGGTTTGTGAGATGCAAATACCCAAACCTGCCCCAAATGGGAAAAAAATTACCACGGCATGTTGATGCCGCTCCATGATAGCATGCCAAGTTTCATGAATTTCAGACGAGTTTTGGATTTACTAGATTTTAAAAACCAGGTATCTCAATGTTTGCGGCCGAGTGACAGTGGCAGGGTGTTTGACATTCATTCCCATTTCTTGCATGGGACCTAAGAATGCACACAAGGACAAATATTTGATTTTTCAACCAATTTATATGCACTGGAGCATGTGCATGTAGTTCAAATTTGAATTATGCACATAAATGCATTGAAAACTCACTTAATGCATAAAAATGTCCAAACGAACCGTGAAAAGTCACAAAAAATAACACAACACTCCTGTTGTTCTATGTTGACACGAGAAATTTTTTGAAAGCAATAAGAGGCAATGGATATCGTTCGTCCCCAAAGGTGGGGCGTTCCTTACCGAAACCATCATGCTTGTTGTGAGAAGCTCTGGTTTGTGAGAAGCATATACCCAAACCTGCCCCAAATGGGACAAAAAATTTACCACGACATGTTGATGCCACTCCATGATAGCATGCCAAGTTTCATGAATTTCAGACAAGTTTTGGATTTAGTAGAATTTCAAAACCTGTTATCTCAATGTTTGCGGCCGAGTGACGGTGGCAGGGTGTTTGACATTCATTCCCATTTCTTGCATGGGACCTAAGCATGCACCCAAGGACAAAGATTTGATTTTTCCACCAATTTATATGCACTGGAGCGTGTGCATGTAGTTCAAATTTGAATTATGCACATAAATGCATTGAAAACTCACTTAATGTATAAAAATGTCCAAATGAACCCTGAATAATTCCAATTCTTTTATGACACACATATAGTTGCATGTTCACTGCAGATAAAAGGTATAGCAATTCAAACACCATCCATGGCCGCTGTGACCCCATTATGTAATTCAAATCAAGACGAAAAATCAAGTAGGTCACACACAGTTTATTATAACCAACCGTGTGAGATGCATCACAAAATATCTTGGAGCACTGTCGGAGTATAGTACGCATATGGCTTACGTGAGAAGGTGCGACGGCTATAGTCCATAGCCTGCTTTGAATAAGGGACCGTGTCTGATGACACTTTTCGCGCCAGTTTTTTCGCTGAAGCCAATCCAAATTTTTGGCTTCCGCGGAAATATCTACCTCCCTGCCCCCTCCCCCTTACCAAAAGCCACATTTCCCCTGTTTCCGCCTTCCTTTCCAAGTTGAAACCTTCACTCCTTGCTTGCAGCACCGCCTCTTCGCCGGCGACCCTCCTTCACGCTGCTCGGCCTAGACTATCCAAGCATGTAATCCACACCCGACCCCCATCCTCCTCCTCCTTCCACATCCCACATGCCCAGACCGCCGGCGCGAGTGCGACACCTTCCACCCAAATCACCGACCCCTCATCCAAATAAGAGCCGCCCTAAGCCATGGTGCACGTAGTATAGCCAGGATCTCAAGGAGCATTTGGCAACGGAGGAGCAAATCGCGGCCGCACGCGCGATGGCTGCCATTCGTGCCGACCCCCAGATCTTGGAGGAGCACCTCGCCGTCGAGGCCACCGTTGACGCCTCGCACGCCGACACTGTGACGCGGTTGGCTGCTTTAAACGACAGTTCATGGCGTTTTCTCGAGGCCACCGTCGGTGCCTTCGACAAAGACCGCGAGTTGTTTTCTCAGCGTGCACGCGCTTACCTCATCTCAAGAGCCAGCAGGTTGGTGCCCGGCGCGGCTCAGGCAACTCACCACTACAATGAGGGCACCCACGATGCGGAGGCCTCGCCCTCTTCCATGTCCAAGGAGCCAATCGTGATCGATATCTCCGACAATGAGGAGTAGCTTGTCTTATTAGCTCAGTATAAGGACCCATGTTCAGTTTGCTAGCTACTACCTTCCTTAAGAAATTGTAGTGAATTGTGCTATCTACTTTTACCATGCAATCTTCTGCTATAGTGTATATGTTCTATATGTCGTGCAATGTGGTGTTAAGTTAACTGCTTGGTTTAATTCTGCAAATGTGTGTTCAATTCTTCAGGGTGCAATATTTTCAAGTGGTTAAGCATGCTTGATTTGGTTAACTTTCTGATCTTTTATTACGAGTATGTTATATTGTGCAATGTGGCGCTCAGTTAACTTTTGGTTCATTTGTTGTGGTCTTTAGTTAATTGCTTGGTTCAATTCTGTAATGCGATGTTCAATTGTTGTGGTTGCATTCTGTTATTGTATACCATGTGAGAAATAAATCAAATTTGGCTGTACTAAATACATGAGAAACAAATACAATTGCTATATTTCCAAGTTGTTAAGCATGCTTGGTTTGGTTAACTGTCCGGTCTTCTATTAGGAGTATGTTATGTTGTGCAATGTGGTGCTCAGTTAATGTTTGGTTCATTTGTTGTGGTGTTTAGTTAACTGCTTGGTTCAATTCTGCAATGCGATGTTCAATTGTTGTGGCTGCATTCTGTTATTGTATACCATGTGAGGAATAAATCGAATTTGGCTGCACTTAATACATGAGAAACATATACAAGTGCTATATTTCCTAGTTCTTAATCATGCTTGGTTTGGATAAATGGGTTTTCCATGTGGCTTGAATTAATTTGATGAATATGCAATGTGCTTATTTATCATCAACATATTTTACTGATAGCATGCGAACCCTTACTTAACCTGATGACTAACTACCTTATATGTGTTGCTGGGAAACAATGGGAAGCACTGAGGTTTACAAGATGGTACCAACTATTATACCTTGCCTTTTTTATTCCTTTGCCCCATTTCCAATATAGAGAAGATATTTATGCACATCCTTGTTTTCAGGGTTCACTGATGATTACCTCTCAAACCACCTCTGTGGTCAGCAGGCGAGGAACGTTTTCATACAACACCCACGGTTCAATATTGAAGTGTTCCGGAAGAGGTCGAAGGATGGACGGTCAATCATCCACACGCACTGGCCTAAAGTTGCAAAGACCTTCAACATGAATGAAGGCTCAATATTCGCCTTCCGCTTTAGCAGTTTTCCAGATGAGATGCGTCTCTCTATGTACCGTACATGATGCTAATTTCGAAAGGTTCTAGATGTTGCATGTGAAACTTGCTGCTGGTGCAGTTGTGTAATGGGGTAGCTGAGTGCTGAAGCTATATCATGTTGTACTCCGATGTATTTCAATTATGAAATCCTGCTTCCTTAATATGGAAATGGAATATATTATGTGCTTAATATGAATGTCAATTAGATTAGTAAATGGATTATTAATAATAGGGCAATTAGCCTACTAATTGGCCAATTAGCTTGCTAATTGGGTTTTCCTATTGCAAACGTTATTGAGAAAGCACCGTGGGCGATGACCTCAGGCAACGCACACAGTTTCTTGGAATAAACCGTGTTGGATCAATGAATAATCACACACGACATTCTCTTGAAAGTTGTTTGCGTTACGCCACCTTGTGCAAACGTTTTCCTTGGAGTGACTGTGTGGGATGTATATACGAACGGAAACGTTTAGCGGGGACTGACTGTGTGGGATGTACTTACGACCGGAAACAATTTCGCCTGTATAATTGTATTTTTAGCACTACTGTATGTATAACCGTATTTGGTCGCTCGCCGGTCGCACACGACCTCATTTTGCCAAGCGTGTGTGCCAGGAGGGCATATCCCCAACAGTTTCTAGGTTGTGTGGGAAGGACCCCCCCTATCGCCCACACTCACTAGGTGACGGTTCCGAACACCATCGCGGAAAGGGGTTAAAAACCGTTTGTATCGCACCGACGTGTACCAGTGTCGATCCAATTACCATCGCCTGAAACTTCTTGGCAGGTATGTATTAGGTCGGCATGAGCTCCCACTGGATGGCTGCCATCAGACATGACCGGAAAAAGTTGGTGCTCGTGAACTTCCACGCGCTCCCATGAGATTATCCTTCCTACGTTGGATTATATAGGGTTTTACCGTCGCGATCCAAGTCATCTAGATTACAAAGTCAGTTGGACGCACCTTGTTTTGCAGAAGATTGTAATCTGCCAAGTGCCCACACGAGATGCGAATTATGCAGATTTCAAGCTAATTGCCTTGTTCGACCGCGAACTCGCCTATCTTTCCGACGGTGCCTTCTTTAGCTGGAGACAGCTCACCTTGCAGTGGATCGTCAAAGCTGATACACACTTCTGTGATGCTATTGAACACAATGGCATCATCTACACGATCGACAAAGCAACTGGCACCATGTATTGCTGGGACGGCGCGTGTAAGTTTTTTCTATCTGATGTTAATGATGATGCCATGACACTGTTTGAACTTTTTGTGATGATTGGCATATCCCTGTTTGAGCAGAATATGCGTAGAACTATGGCAATGTATTAGAGACACTGTAAATCAGCTATATTTGGAATGAGTTAATTCATGCGATTGTGACCATGTCATTAAAGCCAATTTGTACCCCTGAATAATCAAACGGTTAGGAAGATATGGATATGCTCCTTATTTCATAGTAATCTATATACTACTAAATATGAGTGTGTACCAATGCCATGTTAGTTTCCTCATTTTCATGATGTAGAAACATGAATCACACTGTTGGTTTCATCTAACCATACATTAGGGAAGTAAATGTGCATATGGAGAACTCTATATTTGGAAGTACTGAAATCCTGTAATGCTTACCATGTGTACATACCTATATTCGCCCTTCAGCAATCAATGGCTAGAATAATATCCTCACAAACAACTTGCCCACAAAACATGAGTATATAACAATGCATGGTCTGTTAATTTCCTTGAAGAATTTGTTTGTGAGGACAGAACATGATTACATAACATGCATGACATGGTAGTTTCCTGTGAAGAATCAATTGCGAGATAACATGAGTATAACCATGCATGGCACTTCTATATTTTCGAACCCAATATACATTTCCATGTATTCTCCTCCTAGTTCCAACAGGGACATACCAATGCTGTTTCTTGCATTATCCTACTCATACTCTGAACAATGCCAATCTTACATTAACAATGCCTGTCCTTTTTGATATGATGAAGTGTCCCTGCAATTACTGCCCTTTGTAATGACACCACCTTTGCCAAAAACAGGGAAGCACAACTGGTTCCTCACTCGATCAGACGACGGCAAAAGACTGATGATCATTCGGACACATGAGCCGGAAAATTTATATTGCAAAAACCCCACTGTATACAAGCACCGTGAAATACGTGAGTATTAGGACAGTGGCTGTTACGTCTATGAGCAGGATACCAGCTTGTTGGGGCCTTCGAGATTTTTGAGTTGGAGGCGGGTAAACAGCCTTGGTTCACACTCTCTATTTCTCAGACTCAATTATCTGATTAACCAGGAGATCACCGTTGGCAAGGACCTTTGTAAGTGCATCTAGTGCCACTACAAAAAAATACACTTCCGTGATGATACGTGTTTGTCACAGTAGGTCGCATTTTTTGTCATGCATGTACATCCATGACAATTTTATGACAGAATCAAGATAGTCATACCTGTGCTGTCGTAGAAGTGTTCCATGACATTACCAAAATTATCATCACGGAATTGTCCACTTCCATGATGATAAATCGCGCGTCACAAAAGTGCTTTCGTCAAGGGTGACCGACATGTGGCATCCATCGTAACGTAACGCCGTTAAGCTATCGGGTCCGGTTTTGGATCCGATAACTCGCTAACAGCCCCGACCAATGGGGATTTTCCACGTGTAAAATCATCATTGGCTGGAGGAAACACGTGTCGGCTCACCGTTGGGACAGATGTCATCCACTCATTGGACAGAAGGCGCCTATGATACGTCGACACGTGGCATGGCCCAACAGAGGCCCATTCCTGTGAAAAGGCCGGCCCATTCCTGTTAATGGCCTGTTCGCATAAAGCCCACTTACAGCCCGCTAACCCAGGGCCCGTTACGACCTATCCGAATTAGGCCCAGTAGCGTCATCTGGGCCGTCCAATATGATTCCAGCCCATTTTAAGTTCCGGCCCATGCATGGCCCATGACGTCTTTCGGCCCAGATGAGGCCCTTTGTAACTCTTGGCCCATTAAAGGCCCGTGGTGAAACTGGCCTGTGATGAACAGTGTATCACTTTATACCCATTAACGGCCCATTAATCCATTGGGCCGTTTGCAGTCCATGTTATCTTTCGGCCTTCTCAGGGCCCATTTATTCTTGGGCTCATTTCCAGCATTCGGTTACTTATGGCCCGTTACTGCCATTTTCTGCTTGTGGGCCAAATTCAGCCCGTGGTTACAGTCGGCCCATTTGTGGCCCGTTAATATGTTGGGCCATTTTCATAGTTTCATCAAATACGGCCTATTAACGACGGCCCGTTATGGTCGGCCCATGAACGGACAAATCGAAGTCTAGCCCGTTTACGGCCATAATGCGGTCTGTTTTTGGCCCATGTTTGGCCAAGCGATCATATGGCCCGTCTAAGGCCCATTGATGATATGGCCCATAGAACGCCCATTGTTTCTACGGCCCGTAGAAGGCCCATTGTTTCTACGGCCCGTAGGAAGCCCAGTGTCACTACAGTAAATATGTAGCCCATGGCCTATTAAAGGCGGGAAACTACTATAGGTTTAGACCTGCTAATAGCCCAAGCTGATTATAGGCCCACGTTTTGGCCCATATGAGTAACGAGCTGGCCTGAAGACCGACAACACTGAGATCCACTGAACCTTCCGGCCTAAATTACAGCATACCGACCAAATAATAAACCTAGACTATACAACAAAGAAATTACGGCATATTAGGAATCAAAGTTCGCTACCCGGTGATAATAAAGCGCAACATGACCGCGGATTACATACACTGGGCATCAAAGGTCACCACCAGTGCATATAAATGCGCCGACAAAAGAATATACAAAACTGAGAGCACTTCAGAAGGCACTAGACCTGGCAAGCTCGGGCCCCCGCAAGCAGCCGAACAAGCTGATGAGACCTTAGTTGTGTCAACGATAGATGCTTCATCCCTAGCTGTATGGCACCATAGGGCGCAAGGCAGTCCCCTGACATCTTCATTACATCTTTGACTTCAAGTCGGAGCTGAGCTGAAGCAAGCCTTTCGGCTTTAAGTTGAGACTGAAGAAGTTGAACTAATTGAGGCATCGACTCCACAGAGGTTTAATCACACCTGCTGGTGAGTAGCTTCAACTCACTGTCTTCATCAAGACAGGACCTTAGGGTCATCTCGCTGTCCTCAAGATGGTTTGGCTCACTATCTTTCCTAAAGTTCTGCCTGGCATAAGAGATACGACTCTGAAAGAGAAACAAGGAGACACATAACAGGTTTCACAATTATATAAGCAAATAAATGGATCTGTTCTGCATAAGGAACATTTTTTTACAACTACAATTTAAAACTGGTAGTTGTTGGAAACATCCAATCAGATGTAAACAGCAGTGGAGGAAATGATGCCTATCCAAATCTATACTAGAACAAAGTTTGAAGGCTTGAGAAGGATGAACTTACATTACATGTTAACACGGGCTGGACAAAGCCCTTCTCCATGTTGATGGAAAGATAATTCAATAAATTCCCCAAAGAAAATTCTTTATAAGCATTGCCATTATTCTACATTTTGCAAAGAGTAAATATAGATCAAATAATATTGGAAGAAATAGAGGATAATGAAGCTCAGGTGCAGACTGATGATACATA
Organism: Aegilops tauschii subsp. strangulata; assembly: GCF_002575655.3. NCBI lineage: Eukaryota > Viridiplantae > Streptophyta > Magnoliopsida > Poales > Poaceae > Aegilops > Aegilops tauschii. Next base: position 392,065,076 of record NC_053040.3, on the reverse strand, counting down.
ATCAAATAGCAATTAATTAAGTACAGTGTTACAAGGCAAAAGGTACTGACAAGAGGAATGCAGACATCAACGTGTGCAGCGGCATTGGCTTTATTCAAAATTTTGGTAAGAGTAAATGTAGATATGATAATTTGGAGAAAGTGGAGGGCAGGGCAGATAAGATGCAGACTAATGCTAGACAATCAACTATCTCGCGATGCATGTATAGTAATACCACCACCGCCCGTTATTAGTTGTCGCTCAAATGGATGTATCTAGCACTATTAAGTTCTAAATATATCCAATTGATCAACAATTAATTCGATACAGAGGGAGTACATGACAACATGTACTTACATGAGCAATCCAAAACTTCGTAACCATTGTGTTAATTCTACATTTATCTAAGAGTAAATATAGATCTTATAATTTCAAGCAAAGGAAGGATAAAGAAGTGAACATTTATAGTGATGCTACATAATCAAACAACAATGAGGGTAAGTATGCTGACAAAGCGCAAGAGGTACTGACAAGAGCAATGCAGAGCCCAGTATTTGTCGTGAGATCCTATGATCCTTTGAGCAAGGAGACTCATCTGAAATTAGTTTTCATACAAGAGAGAAGGTAAGGCACATGTCGAAATTTAGGAGTTCAAATTTTGAATTGATATCATAGATAGCACCTGACGCTGGGCTGTTAGCAGTTCTAATAGGGGTTTGGCCACTGGAGTAGGGGTAAAGTCTGTTACAGTTGGGCCTGTGTTTTCTGTGGTTGCTAATCTATCTGATTTAACAGGTATCACTACCTTTTCCAAATACCTAGTTTGTACTCCTTGAGGATCTGCAATCACCCTCTTCCTTTTGGACATCTATTCCGAAAGAACAACATTTGACTGGAAAAACATAGTATGACGACACATGGAATAGGTACAGAAAATGGATAGGTATGGCATATACTCATATATGATGCTTAAACTAAGCAGATGGTGTAACAAAGTAGAAGTAATGCAAGAGGTCAGATGCAAAATATGTGCGACCAATACAACCTTGCCAAGTTAGAGCATGCACCTTGATGGGTGAATAAGATAGGTCATCCTCCACCATGCCAAGTTTGTTAGCCAGTGGATCGTTCCGCAATATTCCTCTCGTGCGCCCATTCTCATATTCATTTTGATAATGTTCAATACCTGACATGCATGAAAACATAAAAACAAGTGAGATTATCTTTGTAATGCAGAAGTGATTCTAATCCAATACTTCCTCCCTGTAAACCCCTTTGTGCTATCTCTGCCACTTCTAAGAGGTGCCATGCATGTTGTAATTTGGTGTGTGCATTAATATAATGTGGCCTACTACTCAAAATATGAGAGCTCCAGAAGTGATGATACTTCGAAGATGACAGCTTCAACATATAGTAAAGAAGAACAAGTCGACCTGACCTGACAAATTCAAAATATACTAAGGGAGAATAACTCGACCTGACCAGTCGACCACAAGAGAAGAGGATCATCTTAAAGAAGAGCAGAAGAGCAAGCAGATTGAAGATATTACAAGTCTTTCTATACAATGTCGGTTGGCCACCCATGATGAACCAGAGCGCACAGAGAAATACTATTCCTTCCGGTCTCTCCATATATGGCTCACATGCAGTTCGAAACTAAAGTAGGAACATTTAGCTGACCAATTAAACATCTCTCAGTTTTACTAATATCAGCATAATATCATATTTGAATTTGTACAACTAAGCTTGTTTAGCTCGATGGGTGTAGCAGTGCTATTACGACACGAACCACGTAGGCTGATCGTGGTCATCATAAAATGGGAAAACCGCAAGCATGATGAGTATAGTGTTGACCGTGGTAGTGGGATGGCAGATCTGAAGCTGCAAACCGCGCAAAGGGTAGTTAGCAACCGATATTTGCTTTGAAATAACAACTTAGATTTGGTATGAACAAGAAAGTACAGTCAACAAGTGACAAAGAAATGCAATTCTGTTGTCTCTCTATATGTCATGACATGCATTTGGAAACTCAAGTGGGACCTTTAGCTAACCAATTAAATGTGTCTGTTAACTAATATCAGTATCACATCACAATCATATTTGAACCACTAAGCTTTGGAATTTTGAGTGTTGTGTTGTTTAGCTTGAAGGGTGGAGTAATGCTAGTTTGACAGAAAGCACCTACGCAGATCATAGTAGAGTAGATAAAAGGGGAAAGCCCTAAGCATCAAGAGTAAAATCAGGAAAGTGGAACTAGCTGGACCAGTGGGTGGCGCACATGCTTTTCGAAACAAATATAGGAACATTAGGTGACCAATTAAACGTTCTCTGTTTTAGTAATATGAGCATCATATCAGATTCGTATTTCAACACGTAAGCTTTGGAATTATGAGTGGCATGTTGTTTCGCTTGATGGGTTGAGGTCTTGAGGAGCAGTGCTAGCATGACACGAAGCAGGGAAGCACCTACGATGATGGTAGTGAATATAAAGGGGGGAAACCATAAGCTTTACGAGTATAGTGACCGTGACATGGCGGATCTGAAGGTGCAAACCAGACAAAGCTACTTCGCAACCAATGTTTGCATTCAACTAGCCACTACGATTTGGCACGGACAATAAAAGTACAGTAAACAATTTAAGATCTATTTTTCGGGTGAGATCAATAACTTAAGCACATATGGAAGAGTACCACCTCTCTTGCGACGCCGTGTAGGCCCCTGCTGATACGTTGAGGGTGCTGCGGGTGCGATGGCTGTCGGCGGCGGGGAAGAAGACTTTAGATGGCAGACGGCCGGGTTGGGGGATAAATCCTGTTTCCATGGACGAGGCAGTCGTAGGAGCGGCAACGACAAAGTGGACGACGGCGCCGATGAAGCGAGACGATGCGATGAAAGGATCCTGGTCCGGCGCCGTGGATGAGAGATGTCCATCTCTTGCAGTGGACGACGAGGTAGGGGTAGCGGCTCCGGCAAGGTGGAGGATGGGGTGATGGACGGAGGAGGCTGGCCGCAGTGGGGAGCTTGTCGTGGCGCCGACGGTGTATGAATGGGGAAAAGGAGGGGGAGGGGGGATCTCAAACTTTGGGACGCGCTTGTCTGAAATGTGGGAGAGTTATGAACTTATCCCCCGTTTAAAATTTCGGATATCACGTCGGTTGGGGATAGGACGGTAATCTCGCATCTCCCAAATATTTGCCGGTAACGATTTCGGGCGAGGAGTGGGTGTTTTGCCACCCACGGTTGGCGCCCACGGTGTATGAACGGGGCTGACAGGTAGGGCAGTTGTGTCACGTCTGAGGGAAGTTACACATCTGCCCCTATTTAAAATATTAGCCTACATCGATTTCGGGCGAGGAGAGTCTGTTTTGCTGCCCACCGTGGATGAATGGGGAAATGGAGGGAGAGACACATGTCTTTTGGACGAGCTTGAATCAAATGTGTTTTGCCGCCCATGTTTGGCGCCCAGCGTGTCTGAATGGGCTCAGAGGGCGTCGTGTCACGTCTGATTGAAGTTACTAGTCTACCCCTATCGACAACAGTGTAAATCCGGTCGATAAGGATGTCAAGTGTCAGGGGTAGACAGTAATTTCCATCTCGTAAACACTTGCTTCGGGCAGCCCACAAATGATAGTGGGTGTTTAGCCGCTTCGTTCAAAACTTGGGAGAATTAGCATTCACGTTTGCCCTGGGCCCTGGCAACTAAATCCAAATCCAATTTTTATTCGATTACGAATATCCACAGATAATTCTATGTTTTGTTATTTATTTCTTCAAAACCACCACAAAGATTTATTCCACCTTTATATATGATTATGATTTAGAAATGCCGTGATCTTCGAATTCAGTAGGTTGGATACACTTTAAGTCAAACAGTTATTTAATCTTCTTTACTATATCGATATTGATTGACTAATGCACCAACTTGTGCTCTAGGTATAGGCTACATGTCTATCCTTAGTTACAGCATGCAACGACCTTCATTTAATCTTCTTCTCTCAATGGTCACATGCACACATAACTTTTGGGCGTTAATTATGCCCTGGTCAATGTGTAAATCTCTAAATGTACAGTCTTTCACGGACGTAGGGAGTAGGTTGAGCACTTGAGCATGAGCGTGTGTGTTGCGTCGTGTGCTGTGTGCCGCATGGGTGCGTGAGTGTTGCGTGCGTCCATGTGTACATGTGAGTGTTGCATGTTCCATGCATGCATGCATGGGGCTTACTCCCTCCCATTGACATGTTCATATTTCAAGCTTCCTCTATTCCCTCCATATGGTGATACTCCCTCTGTTCCCAAATACGGAGTAAAATCCTCCCTCTGTTCCCAAATACGGAGTAAAATCCTCCCTCTGTTCCCAAATGCGGAGTATTTGTCTTTCTAGAGATTTCAACAAGTGACTGCGTACGGAGCAAAATGAGTGAAGTGAGCGTAGAGGCATAGGGATAATGTAGAAACGAAGTCTTCGCGGTCCATTATTCCCCATCTCGGTCAGAGAGAACTATTCAACTAGTCTTCGCAGTGAAGTGACAATACACGCTGCAGCAGATGGGACACTTAATTAATAAGCTGAACCAACGTGTTGGTGTTACTAAATCACCCTTACCCAGTACTGCCATCATGTTTGCCAGTAGAGCACGCTTCTGTCCTCCATTAACTGACATATGGGCGCTCTTGTGGTAGACCCACATGTCATTGGTGTAACTATTTACAATCCGAAGGACGGTATATCCTGGTAGTAGTAGTAGTAGAATTGAGATTTAATGCACTTTCTTCCCCGTCTTCCACTCTTCTTCCTCCTCTCTTCCCCATCATCGGCCACACACCATTTCCGCCCGCTCACTGCTCGCCCGCCCGCGCTATCTTCCTTGGTAGCTCGCGCGTACCATATCCCCCCGCTCACTGCTCGGCCACACGAGGAGAAGCTTCTTCGCTCGCCCGCCCGAATCCACTTCCTCGTTGGCTCGCAGGCACCGAAAACCCCAATGGCAGAACCGACTGACACGCAGAACCGCGATTGGAATTCCCTCCCCGATGTTCTCTTGGAGCAGATCTGTAATCGTATGGACCTACTCAGCACCGTCCGTCTGGTCGCATGCTCGGTGTCTTTGTACCGTCTACTCGTCTGCAACCGGCTGGCTCTTTTCAAGACACCCCGCTTGCTGATGCCCGATCCTCGCAGGTGGCCCAGACACTGACTTGACGATCCTACGGAGGTTGCCGTGGTGCCCCTCGAAATACTACCACTACCCGTCCACCTGCCCTTCATGCGCGACCACTACTGGGCGGGCATGAAGGCCAACTGGATCGTCCTCATCCACCAATCCGGTAGTCCGTGGCGTCTCGTGGATATCTACACCTAGCGAGAGATCACCCTTCCATCTTTGGATACCGCCGCCATCGAGCCTCGCAGCCCGCCGGACACTCTTGCCTACTACGCACGAGACGCGTCGAGCTTTTGGCTCGACCTTTGTTTGCTGAAGGTTGCAATCTACGAAGTGCCCACACCATCAGAAGAGTACATGGACTACAAGCTCATTGCCGTGTTCAACATGGGATTAGTCTATCTGGAATCCAGTCGCCATACATGGTTATGGATCATTGTCGATCGTCTTCACCCAACACTTCTCTCTGATGCTACAGTGCACGATGGCATCGTTTATGCGGTCGACGCACAGATTGGCTGCCTATACTGGTGGAATCTATCGTCGTGTAATTTTTCTATCTCATCTCATCTTTACCTTAAGAATACGACTGCCTGTTCATTGTTACAAATTTAGAATATATAGTATGTCTATAACCACATCATTGCTATATGTTCCTCTCATTTCCTAGATTTTTATGACCACACATGTTATTGTTAGAGCCGATGGGTGGTGGTTTATCACTCGTTCAGCTGACGGTGGTCATTTGATGCTCATTTGCACGTACCAAAATTGACCAAACCATTTCATCAAACCACATGCAGTACAATGCCTGGGGCGTTCGTGACATTGATGGCTATGGCTGCTTCGTGTTCGAGAAAGGTCCCAGCTCCGTTGGGCCAGGCGTATTCAACTGGAGGCGGGTTTACAGCCTCGACAACCACTCCATGTTCCTCGGGCTCAATTATCCGATCATCCAACGAATCATCGATCATATCACCGGCGATGATTACCGTGCTATGCAACTTCCATTTGCCAGGGGGACTGTCTTTACACATCATACCATGGGTTTCATGAATCACCATATCCAGAGATTCGTCGACACAACTTGTTGCGAGATAATTTTCAGTGTGTGAAAGGCATCAAGCTTCCATGCGATGGATGGATTTTGCAAACCCGACATGCGGCGATGTGGTTCATGCCAACAAAAAATATGCACAACTTGATTCGTACTGATATGTAGACTGAGCCATGTATTCTGCTACTGTAGCACGACCCTCTTTTGTTGGAATGTTGTTAGTTTGAAGCAGTCCTCTGGTTTGAAGGATAGATACCTTTCTGGGATCAAGTGCATCCTAACTCACCTGCGCAGGATGTACTGATAATGATGATGGAGATGCCGTGTAGTATATATATATATATATATATATATATATATATATATATATATATCACTTAGGCTTCAAGTGCGTACTTGTCAGTTAAACCTATGGTTAAAATGTGACACTAAACACGACTAGTAAGTAGTACAGTAGCAGTACTAGTATACGTCGGTCAAATTATTCATCATGTCCACGCATTGAATTGACGTGCAACATGCTGCGCGTGAGGTGACACAAGAATCCCGGGGGCGTGTTCGGGTATTCTGGACATCAGATTTGGAGTACCACTTATCTGTCGAAATCTTTCATCATTCACTTACAACAGTCGATTGATCATACATTGAGTACCATATAACTGGAATTAACCCATGCAAGTCGAAGAAGGATTGGCCGGTGCTGCCGGCTGGCGTCAAGTTCGATCCCACGGATCAGGAGCTGATCGAGCACCTTGAGGCCAAAGTGAGTGCTGACAGCGCGAGATCTCACCCTCTCATCAATTTGTTCATACCAACCATCGACAGCGAGCACAGCATATGCTACACCCATCCTGAGAAATTTCCAGGTAAGACACCAATTGGCCATCTACTTGCACAAACATATTCCTTTGTTTATAGCTCTATTTTTCTTTTTAGACGCAGACCTGGTGAAGCAATTACAATTTGACAGTTAATAAAAAGTGAAACAAGTGACTGCAACATGCCAGAGATGTTATGAAAATGCCAACTACGTACACTAAAACATGTACTCGACAATACTTCAGGTATCACACTGAGTGGCCTAAGCAAGCATTTCTTCCGGCGCAATTCCAGGGCGTTCAAAAGGGGCACGTGGACGCATCGCAAGATACAATCGGAGTGCGGCATGCACGCGATGTGGCACAACACCGGCAATACCTTGTCGGTGATGGTCAACGGCCGGCAGACGGGCAGCAAAAAGGTTCTGGTGCTGCACACCAACAAGAACTTCGACCAGCAGAGGACCAACTGGGTGATGCACCAGTACCACCTCGGGGACCTGGAGCAAGAGAAGGAGCGGGAGCTAGTCCTCTGCAAGATTTTCTACCAGACGAACACTAGGGCCAGGAGTAAAAAGATTATAAGTTAGTTTGGTATTGGTACTTGTACTAACTTGTCGTCCGCAAGTTCGTATTGTTGTTAATGATCTTTTGGTACGAACTTGGCATTTGCTTCCAACCATCATGCCGAGGGTCGATGTGGATATAAAGCTGATTCATTTGTTTCGAAACAAATTTTCAGGCACCTGATTTTTATTTGACGGGTAGCATAAGCACCTGCCGTTCGAATTCCCAGTTCTCCAAACTTTTCGAAACAAGTGCATGCTCTTATTATCATGATGAAAAAACAATATCCTTGCTGCATCCCAGTTATCAGTCTATACGTGCAGAATTCTCTCGATTATCGAGCACGTATATTGTTTTTTCAGGTCGAGCAAGTTTCAACTGGGCTGTAGACTTCCCAGGCTTGGTTTTGTTTTTAACAGGCCCAGCCCATGACGACAACGGGACACAAAGATCCAGAGGTATCTACTGGCCTCTGGCCCGCCAGCGTTAGTTATATTTTGTCTTACAACATCCGCAGGCACTTTTTTTACTGAATCAAACACACAGCCCATTTCTATTTTCCTCTTGAAACGCATGTCCTACATCCATTTTCTAATCTCTACCTATAGTTTTACTAGTTCATATACACGTATCATTATATTGAAAATACATAAAATTCACTTTTCATATTTACATCCTTATTTTTGTTGTTGTTTTCCCTCCCAGCACTGATTTTTTTACCACTGGTTTTCCCTTAAACCAACTCAATTGTCCCACGTGTCTTATTTGCTTACAAAAACAAAACGATTTTTTGGCAAATCAATAAGTTCTTAAAAAATGTTTATCATTTCGGGATTACAAAGGTTTGGACTCCACCGAAATATGCAAAATAAGGTTGAACTTTTTGACCGTGGTCCTGGGCAGAAAATGGGCTGTAATAAATTACTTAAGAATTAGCAAATGGGCTGCAAATTATTAAAAAAATAGCAAATGGGCTCTATGTTGTCTGCCATAGATTTGGAGGCTGACTTGTGGGCCTACTAAGTTCATGCATACACAAGGTTTATCAAAAAAGAAACTGTCAACAATCGATTCTACCAGCGTCAGACCGTTAGATGTCAATCTAACGGCAATCGTGCTTCTTCAGTCTCTGATCTTCCTGCACCAGCTGCCCGAACCAGCGCCGTCGGAACCGCCTGCTCCCGCCTCCCGTGGCCGTCTATGCTGCCGGGCAGGCCTCATGGCCCCATCATATACCCACACCCCTGGCTTGTCTATCCCTCTACTCACCCACACCTCTTGTTATTTTCCGGCAACGGCAACCGCGTGGGCAGCCACTGCCGTGTCTTCCCCGACTCCGTGTCGTTCCCTTCGTAGGCCTCGCCGTCGTCCACCACCCTGGTGCTCTCGGCGCGGCGTGGTCAACGTGGTCAACGAACGACATCCATCAGAAGTGGACTGTACGTGGAGAGGCTGACAGCTGGGTCCACGGCCGCACACAAGGAAATGCCTCCTTATTACGCGCAAAATAATGATTCCTCCACCTGACATCTGGGACCCGCCGGAAGGGCCTCCGTATTTCGTGAAAAAAAGTTCCCTCCACTGACAGGTCGGACCCACCAACTATATCTTTGCACGCAAGGAAGTGCCTCCTTATTGCGCACAAAAAATGAATACCCCCTGCCGGCTGGGACCCACCATAGTGGGAGGCTGACTTGTGGGCCTACTAAGTTGACGGGGACGGAAAGCTTTGTCAACTTAGTCAATATGAACGATTCTAGCTCCAGTGACCGTACGATGTCCATCCAACGGCCTTAGTGCTTCTTCAACCTCTGGTCTTCTTGCTCCAGCCGCCCAAAGCAGCGCCGGTCATGTCGCATGCTCCTGCCTCCCGTGGCCGGCTGTGCTGCCGTGGAGGCCTCACTGCCCACTACTCTTCCCACCGCTGGCCAGGCCCTGCGGCGACGGCAGCCTCACACCGCAGCCGAACCAGTGAACCCTCGTACTCCTCTCCGCGTGGGCTTCCACTGCCGCGTCTTCCCCGGCTCCGCGTCATCCCCTTCCTAGGCCTTGCCATCGTCCACCGCCCTGGTGCTCTCGGCGCGGCGTGGTCAACGTGGTCAAGGAACGGCTTCCATCGAACGTGGACTATACGTGGAGAGGCTGACAGCTGGATCCACGGCCGCAGCAAGGAAGTGCCTCCTTATTACGTGCAAAATAATTATTCCTCCACTTGACAGCGGGGACCCACCGGACGGGCCACCGTATTTCGCGAAAAAAAAGTTCCCCCCTGACTGCTGGGACCCACCAGCTACATCTTCGCATGCAAGGAAGTGCGTTCGAGCAAAAAAACTGATTCGCCCCCTGACTGCTGGGACCCACCAGCTACATCTTCGCACGCAAGGAAGTGCCTGACAGTCGGGACCCACCTGGTCGAAGCGTAAGTAGCGTTGTCATTCTGGTCGCGAAAGTGTACGTACATACTGGTCGATGTAGAGGCGTGCATGTGTCGTAGTAGAGGCGTGCACGTAGCATGTACACGTACGTACAGCGGCCAGTGTGCAAGAAAGAAAATACGGCCACTTACGTACATACGGGCAGGGTCTCAAACGCCTACTCGCGCATACGTACGGCCAGGGCTCGTGTACATGGCTGGGTCGGAACGGAGAAACAGCGTCGTCGTCGTGTTCATGGGGATCCAACCGGCTGGGTCAGAACGAAAAGCGTCGTCGTGTTCATCGAGAGGGCTTGGACGGAACAGCCGATGGAAACGAGGCCTGGCGTACCGCAGAACGGAGGAAACGGCCTTGTGTTCAACCAGCCACGTTCGAAACATGATCCTGTTCATCGGGAGGGGTCTGGCGTACCACAAAACGGAGGAAACAGACCTCCTACGGTCGAAACGGGGGTCCTGTTGATCGGGAGGGGTGTGGCGTACCGCAAAACGGAGGAAACGGACTTGTGTTGGAGCGCTACGGTCGAAACGGGGGTCCTGTTCATCGGGAGGGGTATGGCGTACCACAAAACGGGACTCCACGGGATAATGTTCATCTCCACCGTCGACCCCCTCCAGCCTCCACGGGCTACTGTTCATCCACCGTCGACCACCTCCAGCCTCCACCTACGACTGTTCATCCACAGGCTCCTGTTCATCCAGCCCCCACCGCGCGCTACTCCACCAGCTACTGTTCAACCAGCCCTCTCCACGGGCTCTTGTTCAACCACCCCTCCACGGGCTACTGTTCATCCTGCCCTCCACCGTCTACTGTTCATCCTGCCCTCCACGGGTTCCTGTTCATCCAGCCCCAACCGGCTCGAACGATCGGGGTCCTGTTCATCCACCCCACCGGGAAGTGTTCATCCAAACCCCCCAGCAACACTCACTGTTCATCCAGAGGCAATGCCACGGGGTCCTGTTCATCCACCCCCATCGGGAACTGTTCATCCACCCCCCCCCCCCACAACGCTCACTGTTCATCCAGAGGCAGCATCGATCAGCTTCAGTTAGCAGCAGTAGCGAAGGAATCGCTTGATCGGGTTCAGTTAACAGCCATCGATCGATCGCTCGGGTTCAGTAACACCTAGCCTGCAGTGCAATCGCTCGGGTTCAGTTAGAGCCCAACGCCTCGCTCGGGTTCAGTTAGAGCCCAGCACCTCGCACACACGCGCGTACGTACGAGAGAAACGTGCATCGCTTGGCCCCCGACCACCCACCGTAACCGGGGACTCCCCGATATTTTCCGCGCCCTCGCTTCTACCACGGTTTTTTCCGTCATGGACGGCCCAAAGAATGTCACGCAACTGCGTCTCCGGCCCGCCCAGGACAAAAAGCCCATTTTCTGTCATGATTTTTTGTCATGGAAGTAGGACCCCACCACATCTATGATGATATCGGGTTTTGTCACAATTATTGTCATAGAAGTGTCATAAGTATGACAGAAAAGATTTCCGTTCGGCCCAAAATGTCACGGATGTGTCTTTTTTTGTAGTGTGCCCCTTAGTGATTTTGGTGTATTGAAGACTTATAGGTTAAGGGACTAATGCGTTTGTGAGTGTACACATGTCTATAAGTCTAGGAGGAGTTTGATATTTACAGAGAAAGTCGACCCCTAAAAATGAATGTCTTCAACTGAAGACTTTGGCTTTCTGAAGACTTTGAAAGTGAAGAAATTGGTGTGACCGTGAAGACTTAATATTCATGTGAGGAATATGAAGCGTGAAGACTTTTGTTTTCGTAGTTTCGTTTTTCTCTTTTTTTGAGTCATAGGAAACACCATACTGTTAAAGGGGGTTGAGGTAAAACTAAGGAAAAGTTTCCGAGTGAAGCCATTGGAAATCTTATACAGGTCAGTCAAGTTCTTCAGTGACAGAGACGAAGATCTTCTAGTCTCTGAGGAATTTGTTCTGACTAAGGAGTTAGGAATTCGCCAGTGTGGATTGCCTACAAGTGAGGAACATGATAGCCCAGAGGAATTTGATAGCCAAATTCCCGACCATTGCTCTGCTACGCGCCAGCTATCCCAAAATATCTATCCACCTAATGGTCATATCATTGAAGGGCATTTATGTCTTATCATGTCGGGCTGCTCCCTAGGCTATAAATAGCCGCCATCTACAACCACTAGCTAGTTGGCTACTCCGAGAGAAACTGACACTTGTCATTGAGAGCATCCCATCCTCTGAGGACTTTGAGCGAAAATCATCAAGTGAGGAAAACCCAAACCCAAACACCTACAAATCCAAAGTGATTGAGCATCACTGAAGAGATTGTTCATGTGTGGAACTGACGCCTGTTACCTTTGAAGACTGTGCATCTTCCAGACGGTTAGGCATCATGGTCTAGAGCATCCAAGAGGAAATTGTGGATCGCCAAGTGACCGAGTCTGTGAAGGTTTGGAAGTCACCTGAAGACTTACCACGAGTGATTGGGCGAGGTCTGTGTGACCTTAGCTCAAGGAGAATGCGGTGAGGACTGTGTATCCTTAGGTTTAAATACCTAGCCACTCCAACCAGACGTACGACTGTCACAGCAGTTGGAACTGGTTTACCAAATCACTGTCTTCACTGAGCTAACTGGTTGTATTTCCTCAAACCCTTGATTTCCTCATTCTGTGTTGTTGTACCTGATCGTTACTGTTTGAAGACTTTGACTGAAGACTTTCTCAATTTCCTCAGTTCAATTTCTTCAGTCAGTTTGTCTTCAGCCTGCTTATCCTGTGTTTACGCTTCCTGTACTCATTACTTGTTCTCATTTCATCGTGTTGATTGTGCTACTACTTTTTTATGCTTACTTATGAGTACTTATTCCGCTGCTAGTTGTTCGTGACTTAGGAATTTCCTCAGTTTGAAATTCCTCAGTGACGAATTTGTAAAAATCGCCTATTCACCCCCCTTTAGTCGATATAACGCACTTCTACTTGGTACCTGAGCAAGGTACTCCCTTGTTCGGTGTGATTTTGGTTGAACCACCTGGTGTTTTAGTTATGTCAACTGCAGGTATGATCAAGGTCTCTGCTGGGTGTCCTACCTTCAATGGGACGGACTACCCCTACTGGAAGAATAAGATGCGAATGCATCTTGAGGAAATTGACAACGATCTCTAGTATGTTGTGGAAAATGGTGTTCCCTCTATCATTTCTACCATCAACGCTGCTGACGTGAAGAGATTCAAGCAACTCAACTCTCAAGCGAAGAACATCATATGTGGCCATCTGAGCAAAGGCCAGTATGGCAGATATAGTGCTTTGGAGACAGCCAAGCTTATCTGGGACAGGCTGTCCAAGGTCAATGAAGGAGTCTCAACACAGTGTGACTCTCGAGTTGACGTTCTTCGCAATCTCTTCCACCGCTTCAAAAGACTCGACAATGAAAATGTTCAGCAAGCCTTTGATTGCCTCACTGACATCTCAAATGATCTTCAAGCGCTTGGTGCCACTGACATCACCAACCATGAGGTGGTGAAGAAATTGCTGAGATCGCTTGATTCCTCATTTGACACCCTTGCACTGATGATACAAGAACGTGAAGACTACAAGGCACTTGATCCCGCTGATATTTGATAACCCACAAGTATAGGGGATCGCAACAGTTTTCGAGGGTAGAGTATTCAACCCAAATTTATTGATTCGACACAAGGGGAGCCAAAGAATATTCTCAAGTATTAGTAGTTGAGTTGTCAATTCAACCACACCTGGATAACTTAGTATCTGCAGCAAAGTATGTAGTAGCAAAGTAATATGATAGTAGTGGTAACGGTAACAAAAGTAACAGTAGCAAAAGTAATATTTTTGGTGTTTTGTAGTGATTGTCATAGTAGCAACGGAAAAGTAAATAAGCAAAGAGCAATATATGAAAAGCTCGTAGGCATTGGATCGGTGATGGAGAATTATGCCGGATGCGGTTCATCATGTAACAATCATAACATAGGGTGACACAGAACTAACTCCAATTCATTAATGTAATGTAGGCATGTATTCCGAATATAGTCATACGTTCTTATGGAAAAGAACTTGCATGACATCTTTTGTCCTACCCTCCCGTGGCAGCGGGGTCCTAATGGAAACTAAGGGATATTAAGGCCTCCTTTTAATAGAGTACCGGAACAAAGCATTAGCACATAGTGAATACATGAACTCCTCAAACTATGGTCATCACCAGGAGTGGTCCCGATTATTGTCACTTCGGGGTTGCCGGATCATAACACATAGTAGGTGACTATAGACTTGCAAGATAGGATCAAGAACTCACATATATTCATGAAAACATAATAGGTTCAGATCTGAAATCATGGCACTCGGGCCCTAGTGACAAGCATTAAGCATAGCAAAGTCATAGCAACATCAATCTCAGAACATAGTGGATACTAGGGATCAAACCCTAACAAAACTAACTCGATTACATGATAGATCTCATCCAACCCATCACCGTCTAGCAAGCCTACGATGGAATTACTCACGCACGACGGTGAGCATCATGAAATTGGTGATGGAGGATGATTGATGATGACGACGGCGATGAATCCCCCTCTCCGGAGCCCCTAACGGACTCCAGATCAGCCCTCCCGAGAGGTTTTAGGGCTTGGCGGCAGCTCCGTATCGTAAAACGCGATGAATCCTTCTCTCTGGTTTTTTTCTCCTCGAAAGAAAATATATAGAGTTGGAGTTGAGGTCGGAGGAGCTCCAGGGGGGCCACGAGGTAGGGGGCGCGCCCTAGGGGTGCAGGCGCGCCCCCACCTTCGTGCCTAGGGTGTGGGCCCCCTGGTCTTCATCTTTTGCAAGGATTTTTTATTATTTCCAAATAGACGTTCCGTGGAGTTTCAGGTCATTCCGAGAACTTTTGTTTCTGCACATAAAAACACCATGGAAAGTCTGCTGAAAACAGCGTCAGTCCGGGTTAGTTCCATTCAAATCATGCAAGTTAGAGTCCAAAACAAGGGAAAAAGTGTTTGGAAAAGTAGATACGACGGAGACGTATCAACTCCCCCAAGCTTAAACCTTTGCTTGTCCTCAAGCAATTCAGTTGATAAAATGAAAGTGATAAAGAAAAACTTTTACAAACTCTGTTTGCTCTTGTTGTTGCAAATATGTAAAGCCAGCATTCAAGTTTTCAACAAGGATTATGACTAACCACATTCACAATAACTCTTAGGTCTCACATTTACTCATATCAATAGCATAATCAACTAGCGAGACATAATAACAAATCTCGGATGACAACACTTTCTCAAAACAATCATGATATGATATAATAAGATGGTATCTCGCTAGCCCTTTCTGAGACCGCAAAACATAAATGCAGAGCACCTTTAAAGATCAAGGACTGACTAGACATTGTAATTCATGGTAAAAGAGATCCAATCATAGTCATACCCAATATAAATTAATAGTAGTGAATGCAAATGACAGCTGCGCTCTCCAGCTAGTGCTTTTTAATAAGAGGGTGATGGCTCAATAGAAAAGTAAATAGATAGGCCCTTCACAGAGGGAAGCAGGGATTTGTAGAGGTGCCAGAGCTCGGTTTTGAAATAGAGATGAATAATATTTTTAGCGGCATACTTTCATTATCAACATAACAACCAAGAGATGGCGATATCTTCCATGCTACACACATTATAGGCGGTTCCCAAACAGAATGGTAAATTTTATACTCCCCCTCCACCAACAAGCATCAATCCATGACTTGCTCGAAACAACGGGTGTCTCCAACTAGCAACAGTCCCAGGGGGAGTTTTGTTTGCAATTATTTTGATTTAGTTAGCATAAAGCATGGGACTGGGCATCCCGGTGACCATCCATTTTCTCGTGAATGAGGAGCGGAGTCCACTCCTCTTGAGAATAACCCGCCTAGCATGGAAGATACAGACATCCCTAGTTGATACAGAGCTATTTGAGCATACAAAACAAAATTTCATTTGAAGGTTTAGAGTTTGGCACATACAAATTTACTTGGAACGGCACGTAGATACCGCATATAGGAAGGCATAGTGGACTCATATGGAATAACTTTGGGGTTTAAGGAATTGGATGCACAAGCAGTAGTCCCGCTTAGTACAAGTGAAGGCTAGCAAAAGACTGGGAAGCGACCAACTAGAGAGCGACAACAGTCATGAACATGCATTAAAATTAATAGACATTGAGTACGAGCATGAGTAGGATATAATCCACCATGAACATAAATATCGTGAAGGCTATGTTGATTTGGTTCAACTACATGTGTGAACATGTGCCAAGTCGAGTCACTTAAATCATTCAAAGGAGGATACCACCCCACTATACCACATCACAACCATTTTAATGGCATGTTGGCACGCAAGGTAAACCATTATAACTCATAGCTAATCAAGCCTGGCATAAGCAACTATGATCTCTAATTGTCATTGCAAACATGTTTATTCATAATAGGCTGAATCAGGAACGATGAACTCATCATATTTACAAAAACAAGAGAGGTCGAGTTCATACCAGCTTCTCTCATCTCAGTCAGTCCATCATATATCGTCGTAATTGCCTTTCACTTGCACGACTGAACGAAGTGAATAATAATAAGAGTGCACGTGCATTGGACTAAGCTGGAATCTGCGAGCATTCAATAAACATGAGAAGACAAGGCAATATGGGCTCTTGGTTAAATCAACAATAATGCATATAAGAGCCACTTCAACAATTTAATTATGGCCTTCTCCTATCGACCCCCAAAGAAAAGAAAAGAAATAAAACTATTTACACGGGAAAGCTCCCAACAAGAAAAATAAGAACAAGAAATATTTTTGGGTTTTTCTTTTAATTATTAGTACTACAACAACAAAAGTAAACTAACTAAAAGCTAAACTAATTTTTTTTATTTTTCTTAAGGTTTAACAAACACACAAGAAGAAAGCAAGAAAAAGAAAATAAACTAGCATGGATATTACAAGGAAAGAGTATGAGCACCGACATCTAGCAATGAGTGTGTGAACATAAGTGTAATGTCGGTGGGAAATACATACTCCCCCAAGCTTAGGCTTTTGGCCTAAGTTGCTTTATTGCCACGGATGGCCTGGCGGATATCCATAGTTGTAGCCGGGGTCGTACTGAGCTGCGGCAGTTATTGCCTCCCGAGCTGCAGCGTGGCGGCGAGCTGCCTCCGATCTCCTCTCGTACTCATCTGCCTCCTCTCTGGTAATAACATATCTTCCTTTTGCCCGATAATCAAAGAAGGCAGGAGCAGGGAGAGTAATATGGACAGCACGACGTTTGTCAAAGATTAAGCGATACCGGAGAGGTGATTCATTCCTCTCGATAAACTGGTGGTGGACCATACCATTATAGTCTAAATAAGTAGGAGGCAACTCAATATCATCCTCACGAATGTCCACACCAAGAAAATCAGCTAAGCGGGTTGCATAAATTCCTCCAAAGAAATCTCCATTAAATCTATTATGATGCAACCTACGTGCAACAATGGCTCCCAAGTTATAAGTTTTGTCTCCTAACACAGCACTCCTAAGAATACTAAGATCAAGGACACACATATGACATGCTTCATCTTTACCATTTATGCACCTACCTATGAAGAGAGCAAAATAATGTATAGCAGGAAAATGAATGCTCCCTATGGTAGCTTGTGCTATATCTCTAGATTGCCCTACAGTTATACTAGCAAGAAAATTTCTAAACTCAGATTTGCGGGGTTCACTAACACTACCCCATTGTGGAAGTTTGCAAGCAGTGGTAAAATCCTCTAAGTTCATCGTATAAGATTTTTCATGAAGATCAAACGGGACAGTTGGAGAATTACGTGAAGATGAAAATTTAAACCTCCTTACAAAGGAACTAGTGAGATAGTGGTACTGGCTACACTTTTCCTCCTCGAAGCTCACAAGATCAGCGTTGCGCAAATACGCGTTAAATTCTTCCTTGATTCCCGCTCGATCCATAAAGTTTTCTGAAGGCCATTCACAAGGCCGCACTGGAGCGTCCCTTGGTGGCTCATCGTCAGCATCACGCATTCCAAGTCTGGGTCCTTGCCTCCTTGAAGAACCACCTTGGAACATTTTCCTAAGCATATTTCTTCCTCTGAAAAATTTCTGAAATTTTTAGTAACTTCAAGTAAAAGTGAACCACGCTCAATAAAATTGATAGCAACTACTCCTACAAGTACCTAGAGTCTATATCAAGCATTAGAACTACATGGAACCATATAAATTTGACATGCAAGCTCAAGAACATGGTCACCTAGGCAGCACAAATTTGCAATGAATAGAGCACTAGAACAAAAACTAATTAGACCAATGGAGGAGTCACATACCATGGAACAATCCCCCCAAGCAGTTTTGTGAGAGGTGCGTTGAGCAAGGAGATCGAAAATCACAGCAAAATGAGGTAGAACTCGTGCTTGAGCTGGATATTGGTGTTTGTGGGAGGAAGAAGAAGTGTGTGGGTGCAGGAATAAGTGGAGGGGAGCCACCATGGGCCCATGAGGCAGGGGGCGCGCCCTCCACCCTCGTGGCCAGGTGCTTGCCCCTCCTGCTGTGTTCTCAGTGCCAGATATTCTCAAATATTCTAGAAAAAATCATATTCCATTTTCAGGGCATTTGGAGAACTTTTATTTTCGGGGTATTTTTATATTGCACGGATAAATCAGAAAACAGACAAAAAAAATACTATTTTTACTTTATTTCAACTAAATAACAGAAATTAGAAAGAAGGTACAGAAGGTTGTGCCTTCTAGTTTCATCCATCTCATGCTCATCAAAAGGAATCCATTAAAAAGGTTGATCAAGTCTTGTTAACAAACTCATTCCGAATAACATGGAACCGGAAAATTTTGAAAAACACTATGTTACCTCAACGGGGATATGCACATCCCCAATAATAAGAATATCATATTTCCTCTTGACAGTAGGAAGTGGAAATTCAAAACCACCAAAAATAACCAATGAACTTGAGGTTGTTTCCTCGGAAAGTGTAACGTATGCACATTACCATTAACATGAAAAGTGACATTGCCTTTGTTGCAATCAATAACAGCCCCTGCAGTATTCAAAAAATGTCTTCCAAGAAAAATAGACATACTATCGTCCTCGGGAATATCAAGAATAACAAAGTCCGTTAAAATAGTAACGTTTGCAACCACAACAGGCACATCCTCACAAATACCGACAGGTATAGCAGTTGATTTATCAGCCATTTGCAAAGATATTTCAGTAGGTGTCAACTTATTCAAATCAACTCTACGATATAAAGAGAGAGGCATAACACTAACACCGGCTCCAAGATCACATAAAGCAGTTTTAACATAGTTTCTTTTAATGGAGCATGGTATAGTGGGTACTCCTGGATCTCCAAGTTTCTTTGGTATTCCACCCTTAAAAGTATAATTAGCTAGCATGGTGGAAATCTCAGCTTCCGGTATCTTTCTTTTATTTGTAACAATATCTTTCATATACTTATCATAAGGATTCATTTTGAGCATATCAGTTAATCGCATACGCAAAAAGATAGGTCTAATCAGTTCAGCAAAGCGCTCAAAATCCTCATCATCCTTTTTCTTGGATGGTTTGTGAGGGAAAGGCATGGGTTTCTGAACCCATGGTTCCCTTTCTTTACCGTGTTTCCTAGCAACAAAGTCTCTCTTATCATAACGTTGATTCTTTGATTGTGGGTTATCAAGATCAACAACAGGTTCAATTTCTACATCATTATCATTACTAGGTTGAGCATCATCATGAACATCATCATTAGCATTTTCATTAGTTTCATGTTCATTACCAGATTGTGTTTCAGCATCAGAAATAGATATATCATTTGGATTCTCAGGTGGTTCAGCAATAGGTTCACTAGAAGCATGCAAAGTCCTATCATTTCGCTTTTTCTTCTTTTTAGAAGGACTAGCTGCCTCAATATTATTTCTCTGAGAATCTTGCTCAATTCTCTTAGGGTGGCCTTCAGGATACAAAGGTTCCTGAGTCATTTTACCAGTTCTAGTAGCCACTCTAACAGCATAATCATTTTTCTTACTATTCATTTCATTGAGCAAATCATTTTGAGCCTTAAGTACTTGTTCTACTTGAGTGGTAACCATAGAAGCATGTTTACTAATGAGTTTAAGTTCACCTTTAACATTAGCCATATAATCACTCAAGTGCTCAATCATATAAGCATTTTGTTTTAATTGTCTAGCAAAATAAGGATTGAAGTGTTCTTGCTTAACCATAAAGTTATCAAACTCATCCAAGCATTGGCTAGCAATTTTAGTAGGAGGGATTTCAGCTTTATCATATCTATAGAGAGAATTCACCTTTACTACCTGTGTTGGGTTATCAAGACCATGAGTTTCTTCAATAGGTGATGGATTAAGATCATATGCTTCTTCAACAGGCGGTAAATTAAGACCATGCATTTCTTCAATAGGAGGTAAATTCTTAACATCTTCAGCTTTAATACCTTTTTCTTTCATAGATTTCTTTGCCTCTTGCACATCTTCAGGACTGAGAAATAGAACACCTCTCTTCTTCGTAGTTGGTTTAGGAATAGGCTCAGGAATTGTCGGGTGGTAGGTGCAACATATGCCAACGGGTGGCTTATCATTGTGGGAGCCAGTAAGACATCGCCGGTGCCTGGAAACGGGATGAGGCGAAGACATGCACGCCGGCGAATCTTACCCAGGTTCGGGGCTCTCCATGGAGATAACACCCCTAGTCCTGCTCTGCGGGGTCTCCGCATGATCACTAGATCAAGACAAGTAGCTACAAATGCCCCTTGAGCTGTTGGGTTAGAGGGAGAAGAAGGGCAAGGCTACCTCTCCTTTTCTCTTTATGTGGTGTGTGTAATTCTATGAGACCAACCCTTTGCATGGGTGTCCCGGGGGATTTATATAGGCCTACCCCCCAGGGGTACAATGGTAATCCGGCTGGGCGCGGGTCCCAGCCGTTAGTGTCTGTGCTCGCCGGCTTCTCTGCCGGCCATTGGGGCCCGCCGACTGGTGGGTCCTGCCGACTGCCGGCCTCTTGGCCGACAGGCCGGCCCCACCGCTTGGGGGCTTTGTCGGCAGCTGGTTACTGTTGCCTCGCCTCTGATGACAAGGGCTTTGTCGAGGTAAGCATGGCTACAGTGTCGCCGTCTTGCGGACTCTCACTGTAGCCTCGCCTCGTCTTGTCTCCTTAATGAGGCACTGTCACGACCGGTTTTCCAATAAAAATATTTATTGAGAAACCGATCCCTTTTACGGACCAGTAGAGGAAAATCTTTCTTACTGGTAGACAATTTCTTGATCACAGAAGAAAAACCAGGAGTACTAAATACGATACGAGGTTGAGCGGAGGATGCTCAACAATTTATTACAAACACGCCGATATTACACATAAAGGCGGATGGGGTGGCATAACTACTGACTCGCAATAAAAGCGGTGGTGGATATGTCACAGTGAAGTTGGTGACATGAATCCTGAATCTAACAGCTCTTCGAGCGTCGGAGTGAGGCTCGATGATACTTATTGAGGGTGGCGGAAGCGTATATAACACAAGTGACCAAAGTCCAGGGTTGCACGGGACTGACTGGGACTCCTCTAGGCGTCGAACTCACTATCAAACTCTTCATCCTTGAGATCGCCTTCGTCAACATCTGGCCAAATCAACAAGCCAGGTGAGTACTATGAAAGTACTTGCAAGACAGTTCGGACATAAGATATAACAAATGTAAAAATGATGCATATGAACAGATTAACAAAGCGCACTCAGACAATGAGATAGCAATGCATAGGAAGTAAAAGGGAAGTCGGGCGGTAGTCCTCCCGAAATCCCAATGTAGTACTGAAGGCCAATCGAGTGTCTGAATGACTCCTCGAAAGGATGTAAATAAAATGACAATGCCGCAGTCGGGCGTCAAGGCGACACCACATAAAGGGCTTATAATGGAAAATAAAAGACAGTACGTGCCATAGTCGGACGTCTGAGCGACATCACATAAAGGGCTTATATCAAAAATAAATAACGAGCGTGCCACAGTCGGACGTCTGAGCGACATCACATAAAGGGCTTATATCGAAAGTAAATGACAAGAGTGCCACAGTCGGACGTCTGAGCGACATCACATAAAGGGCTTATATTCGAAAGTAAGTGACAAGAGTGCCACAGTCGGACGTCTGAGCGACATCACATAAAGGGCTTATATTTCATAACTTAATATTTCCGTAGCTCATGAATTTAAATCATTTCAAGGGAATATTCAGGTACGAGATAAATAAAAGGTTAGTCCATCCACAGGAATAACAATTCAAACGGGTATACCACTCAAGGTTGTTCACCGGGGATTTACCACGAGGACTGACATAGATATGGACATACTGGCCATGGTCCTTGACCATGGGCACGATGACTCAGAAGGATTTGACTCTGCAGAGTTTGTACTATTTAACCTCAGCCAATGGATTTCAGTAGCCACAAGGGACTAGTTCCATTTACGGTGTTTTAGGAGAAACACATCTAACCAGTACACACCCATTCAACATTCCGATGCCAGGAATCACCCTCGGCAACGTCCAAGAAAAACTTTGAGACGGGGAGGCTACAACCTCGCGTAGCATGGGATCAAATTTATACCGCGCGCTCTAAGGGGTGCCCTCCTCTCGGTCCCAACCGGAAACACCCATGCCCCCTGACCGGATGACTGGCTTTAATCCAGGGCCATGGAACCCTCATCCCGGCCCCTCTATTTGGTGTCTACACGGAAAGAGGTTAACAACTTACTAGACCATATTCTTTGCAGAAAACATGTGGCAGCACGAAAGGGGAAGAACGGTAACGTGACTTAGTCCACGTTAACGTCGGAGTTTATCGGATGACGCAAGACTGGCATGCTACAACAATACCATCTTACTACCTTTCATGTCACCACATGATCAGGCCATCTTTCATCAGAGATCACGGTAACTTCGGAACACACGGTCGGTTGCCTTGCATGCAACGTAATACTCACCGATGCTCACATGCCATGCACAAACCATTCAAGCAAACATGCAAAACACCTATCATATCAAAGGTTCAAACATGCTTGCCTGGTTCGGAGAAGTCGGAGTCTAGCTCGGCGAAGTTCGCGGCTCAGTCACCTCCTCCGGAACCTACGGTATAATGAAACCGTACACTAACGTGAAACTCGTAGCGTGCCTAAAAATTGTTCCAATTTTTTTCCAAATAAATACTATAAAAAACTAGACAAAAATATAAGACTGACAGAAAAAGAATCTATCAAAAATCATCTTTTATTAAAAAGATATACAGGTTTTAGTCCAGGGACTAATCTATGATGAAACAGAAAAGATCCAGGGACTTGTCTGAAAAACCAGAAAACGGTTCGGTAAGGAATACGTCAGCCCAGAAGGAAAAGACATTCTGCCCGAAGGCGATTTCAGAAATCGGTTCGATGGGAATAGAGGAGAGGCTGACGGGGGGGGGGGTCCCACCCGTCAGGTTCAAAAGCTTTCAACGGAGCTCGCCGGCGCCCGAAGGCTGCGGTGGTCGCCGGCGTTGAACCACGGTGAGGCAGAGAGATCGGAGGGTACCAATAGGTTCAGGGTGATCTTCCGCGTCGGTGGGTGGTGGACTTGGCCGTCGGAGAGCACCACGTCGACGGCGACACTTTCTCCGGCGGACGGTGGTTTGGGCGATGGTGGAGTACTCCGGTGGGTGCTGCAAACTCCAAATTGACGCGCGGGTCAGAAGAGTGGATGCATAAGGAGACTACTGGCAAGAGTTGAGGGGTGGGGATGCACGCACGGGAGTGAATCGCGCTGGGTCCCGAAGCGGGTCGCGGCGGCCGGAGTTGGGGAAGAAGACTCCCTCGGGGGCTGCCCAGTGACTTGGCGTGGTATTGGTGGTGTGTAGAGGTGGTGTGGGTTCGAGTTCGAGCTCGGGGTCCCCTTTTATAGGCGATCCGAGGGGGTGGCCGTGAACGGGATAGCTCCGGCGAGCAATTACGGCGAGGCAGAGGTTGGGCAGGGGGTTTAAGCGGCTAGGCACCATCAGGGAGGATCACTGGTGCCGTTCCCCCGCTAAACCTCAGTCGGGCTAGGCGTAATGCGCCGATCCTCGACGGGGCGGCCGTACGGGCACGGCGGCGGCAGAGAGCGCGCTCCGCGCCTACCAGTTCACGACGACAGACTGCAGCGTTCACGGGTGAGTGGATGGCCACGCGGTGGCCTCTGGTGGCTTGGGCGGCGCTGGACGGCGCCGTCCAACGCTGCGCCTCTCTCTGGCAGCCGCTAAGGCCGCTGCTGCCGTCGCTCACGGGGTGGCGCACCTCCTCCTGCTCGTCGCCGACGCCCGCAAACCTCCAGGCGATCGTGCGGCGCTGGGATAAGAAGGAAGCACAGGGCGCACGGCGCCACCGCGGCTACTGGCGAGATCGAGAACGGGTTCTGAAGAAAACGACAGTGCTCACTGAAACTGTGTCTCTGAATATCTGAACATGACAGTAACAGTGCACTTCAGGTGTTTGACGAAATTATTTGGCATGAAGAAATTTTTTTCTGGAGCTGGTACTTGGTGAGGTGACCTCTCAATGCATCCAGAGGCTGCCTGAATTTTCTCAGATTTTTAGGAGGAGAAAACAATTGAATTTCATCAAATCTGGCAAATATGGTCCAAACTTGCAGCAAGCACAATTTGAAATTTTTGAAATGGAGACCAGTGGATCATCATGGATCTTGGTTGAGGGCTCTAAGGACTAGCCAGGGAAAAAGGTTTGGAGGCAAAACTCAAAGGAGAGAAGGTAGTTCCTTTGTAAATCTCCAAGAGCTAAAATAGAAGGCATAAATTATTTTTGATAAGAAATAAATGGAAAAAGAATCATGGGGAGGTTCAACTTGCTGGATTTGAAGTATAGCTTGACACAAAGATGAGGAATGGCTTTTGGGAGGGGATTTCCACTCATGTCATGGCAAGAGGGAATTTTTGAAAGGGGAAAAGATCACTCCAAATGCCATCGGGCTATTTAAAAGATTTCGAAATATTTTTCCCCAATTGAGAAACATTTGTGTTGAGTCCACATAAGATGGGAAAAACCTCCAAGACCAAAAATCAAGTCTTGGGTGAATTTAAACAAAATACTTGTCATAAAAGAAAATTTTTGAGAGGGAGAGTTCTTTAGAAGAAATTTTTTAAATAACCTCCCTCAAATCAAATAAACGTTTGAAAAGGCCAAATAAATTTTTTTGGGTGTCACAGGCACATGTTTCGAGGGAGGGACCGGCTATTGGGAGCCGGCTATGCCCCTGGCCGACTAGGGGAGGCCGGGCCGCCTTCGAGCGTCTCCCTGGCTAAAGGGGCCCGCCGCCCGCGAGCCATACTGGCGCCTGTCGTGGGTGACATCGAGGTCAGCATGGCTACAGTGCCGCGCCGGACGGGGGATGGCCGACCCGTACGGCGCCCTGTGGCCATGCCTGTTCCGGGATTCGGGGGTAGTGGGCTGCACTGCGGCGACGCCCCATCTTATCACCGTTATGTGGGTACAATCTTAGTGGGTAAAGTCTTGGCCGGCTTCTGGGAGTCGGCCTTCTTCATGGTCGGCTTCTGAGAGTCGGCTATCTCGTATCTTTCTTGGGGGAGGTTTTCTGAGACTGGGTCGCCTTCTGGAAGTCGGTCTTGGGGATAGTCGACCGGAGGAAGGCGGCCCTATGCCTTGTGTGCTTGAAGGCTTGAATGGCCTGATAATTTTTCGAAGAGCCAGGGGGAGTCGGTTAGGCTACCAGTGGCCATTTACTCCGACAGTAGTCCCCAAAGCTGGTTGGGCTTCGAGGTTGGTGGAGGTCGAGAAGCTCGGGCAGCTTCTTATCTTGACGAGCCGGCAGCTGGGAGCCGGCTTCGGTTGGGCGCGCCGTCTTGGCGAATTTTTTTTGAAGTCGGAGGGCGGGAGTCTGTTGGCGCGCGCGCCGAGCTGCGGGCCGGCCGCTCGCCGCCTGCGAACCACGTGGCATCCCTAGGCTAAAAAGAGCCTGCCAGCCCACGCGCGCGACAAGACGTCACCGCAGGTCGGGGGGCCACCACTCCCACACCCAGGCCCAGGCGCGGATTCTCTGCGGCCCAAAGCCGTCCGCACGTCTTCCTGCGGCGGTTTCGGCATGTCTTTAGGGCGCAGTAATCGCGGGACGTGGGGGAGTGGGTGCAGTTAATCCCACGTCCCACCCCACGCCTCGCCTCCTCGGCTTCGCCGCACGAGGCTATAAGTAGGGGGAGGAGGGGAAGCGGCAGGTGCTCGCACGCTTCTCTCCTCTCCGCCATCTTCTTCCTCCTGCTTCCCCTCACAGCCGCGCCTCGCCGCCGCGCCGTCCCGCCGCTCATTTCCCCGCCGCCGCGCTCATTCTCGCCGGCCTCACGCCGCCATGCAGTACTGCGGGGATTGGGACGGCTCCAACGTCCATGAGGACCACGACGAGTTCCTCCGCAAGATGCGGCGGCTGCCCGGCGCGGATAAGGTGCGGGTCCGTCTCGCGCCTGAGAAGGAGATCATGCCGGAGCCGGAGGAAGGCGAGCGGGTGGTCTTCCGCTCGCATTTCTTGCGCGGCATCGGCTTGCCAGCGAGCGCTTTCTTCCGTTCCTTTCTTGAATTCTATCAACTCCAGCCGCACCACCTCACCCCGAACACGGTGGTGCTGCTATCCGCCTTCGTCACCTTGTGCGAAGGCTATCTTGGCGTTCTCCCCACCCTCGAGCTCTGGGGGAGTTCTTCCAGTCCAAGCAGGGCACGTGTATGCAGGGCGTGCCGGCTCAGAGTGGCGCCTTCATCGCGATGCGGAGGGTGGCAGCCGACAACCCCTTCCCCGTCATCACGCTGATCCAGTCGGTGAAGCTCTGGCAGAAGTCATACTTCTACGTGAAGAACGTCGCCCCGCAAGGCGACTACGTCAATTTGCCGGCTTATGTAGCCGGCCCGCCGACGAGTAGGCGGCCCCAGTGGTCCTATCGGGCCGTGACGCTGATGCCGGCTGGAGCCGCGGCAGTCGCCCGACTGCGAGTGATGATCCAGTCGGAGGGCCTGACTGGGCCCGACTTGCTGGCCGCCTTCGTCACGCGCCGGGTGCTTCCACTTCAGAGCCGCCCTCATCTGATCTGTCACATGAGCGGCCAGCTTGATCCGAGTCGGATGTGCACCAAGGACATGCCGCACGACGAGGTGGCCCATATGGTGAATTACCTTACGAACTACAAGCTCTCCGCAGAGTGGCAGTTTGGCAAGGAGCCATATTCCCGAGCACATCCGCCGCCCATGGTATGTTCTCTTGTTCCCTTTCTCCTCTTAGTTTGTCGCCGAGTTCCTTTTGGCCGACTCTGACTAGTCGGCACGCCTCGACAGAGCCCTCTCCTTCGGCCTGCAAGCGGATCGGGGGCGGAGCGCCGATTCCTCCCCGACCGGACGGAGCACGACCTGGAGGACCCCGACTTGGGGGCAGCCGCCATGGACGACAACACCGAGGCGGTTGGCGGCCAAGCCGGCGGCGAGGCAGGCGGCTCCGGGCTTGGAGTTAGCTTCGACGACTGGCCGGACGACGACGAGGCGGAAGTCGTCCCACACCGCCAGCCGGCGTCTGGCCACGGCGCGGGTTCCTCCGCCGCACCGCCTGCTCGGGGCGGCGGGCAGAAGCGTCGTGCTGCGTCGGGCTTATTCGGCAGTCGGCCGAAGAAGCCCAAGGGCGGGGCAGCGGCGACCAGGCGGGAAGAGGCGGCCGCGAAGGCGGCCCGCTTCCGCAAGGCGGTGAAGCATCCGCAGACGGTGTCGGCGTAAGTGTATACTCCTTCGTGTATTCTTTCTTCTTTTCTCTGGTAGTTCCTGAATCCTTGTCCTTTCTCAAAATACGAGGGCTCCATTGTCGCTTGAGTGGGTTGCTGCCGCCTCCGTCGTTGGGTCGCCGGGAGGATCCGGGAGTACCACTCGCCGCGTGGACCCCCATGCCGAGCTCCAGGCGGTGATGGAGCGAAACGCGTGGGAGGCGCGGGAGGAGCGGGAGGCTGAGGAGTTGAGGGCGGCCGCCGCCAAGGCGGCGAAGGAGGAGGAGGCGGCAAAGGCGCGCGCCGATGCGGCGGCCAAGGCCCAAGCGGAGGCTGTGGCCGCGGCGATGGCGGAGGGGGCCTTGCTAGTCACCCCTCTGCGCGTTGCGGCGCCTGAGGCCCCAGAGCCCCCGCCCGAAGAAGCCGGCGGTGACCAGCCGGGACTGGAGAGGGAGGACGACGTCGTCATCCTGGAGAAGGAGGCAGCACCGGCCCTGCCGACTGGGGCGACCCCAGGCGGCCGGCCTAACTTGCCGCCTGCGCAATCGGCCGGGGGCGAGCCGGCCGCGAGGACTGGCCTGGTGGTCCAGACGCCGTCGCGCCAGTGCGCGGGGAAGGCTGCATCGGAGCCGCAGACGGCCGCGGGCTCCAGCTCGTCGGCCCAGGACATGGAGGCGGCCAGCGCCAGTTCGGGGTGGACGCCGGGTGGAGTGATGGCCGTGGTGAACGTAGCCACGCAGGACGTCCGGACCCGGCTTCAAGCCCAGGCTGCGGCGCTGAGGAAATATAATGATGACTTCCTTGCGACGCGGGTGGCCATTCGGGTTAGTCTTCTTGTCTTTGCTTTTTTGATCTTGGTTTCTTCTGTGGGGGCGTGTCAGCGCACCCACTGGGTGTAGTCCCCGAGTTCCGAGTCGGCTGCTGAGCAGGCGGCTTGGAACTTCCTACCGGGCCTTGTTTTGCTATTCTTGTTCTCATTCGCTCCTCTGCCTGACATGCAGGACTATCACAACCTCCGCGCGGCTGCCTTCAAGTCGCAGGCTCGGTAGCTGACCCAGAAGACTGCTGACCTATCTGAGAGCCGGGGTAAGTGCTTCGTCTTTTATCTCACGTGGGGGCGCGTCAGCGCACCCACTGGGTGTAGTCCCCGAGATTTGGGCCAACTGCTAAGCAGTCGGGTCGGATCTTCCTTGACGACTTCCTCCTTATTGCTTCTTTCTTCTCTGCCATCCCTGCAGCGGCCCACGCCGGTCTAAGGGAGCAGCTGGGCAGGACTCAGGCCTCCCTCCGTGCTAAGGAGGCCGAGTTTGCCGCCTTGGCACAGGAGCGTGACCGCCTGGCCGACCAGGAGGAGAGCCACAAGGCGGCCCTGAAGGCGGTGCAGGACAGCGAGGCCGCCCTCCAAGCCGAGTATGAGACAGAGGCGGCCAGCTGGGCCGAAGCGAAGCAGACGCAGATCAACGGCTATGGCAAGATCGAAGACTTGGTTGACAGAGGCCGCCTTCCTCTTCGTCCTTGCTTGCCGCTTGCCGTTTTAGCTCGTTTTCTGACTTGGTGTTTTTCTCTTCTTTCTCTTTCTTCCTTACGCAGAGTACTTCCCTGGCTACTCTACCGCCGCCAACCAGGTCATCAAGGCCCACCGCGAGGCACAAAGGCAGGCTGGCGCCGAAATCGCACCAAATGCTCGCCGGTCGCTGGAGGAGCAGCTCTTGGCGATCCAGGCCCGCCTCCAGCCGGCTCATCGCCTGCTCCGCTGGCTTTAGCGTGTTGGGGCGCAGGTGTTGGCCGCTCTCGGGCCTAGTGAGGTGATTCCCCGCACCCCCAGTCGGACTGCCGACTGGCTGGAGGTGGCGGTCGGCCGCTTCGAAGCCTGGAAGGCTTCGGCGGCTCGGTCCGGCGCCAGGCGTGCGCTGGAGTTCGCCAAGGCCTGGTATCCCGAGCTGAGTCTGGACCAGCTGGCCACCTGGCGGCAGGAGGCCGAAACAGAGCTAGAGCCGGCGTGGCCGGCTATTATCCAGCGGGCTTCAGCGATCGCCGACTACACCGACACCAGCGCCTTTGCTCCTGAGGTGGACGACAACGGTGTTGCCCAGCCGGACGAGTGGTTCGGGCTGAACCCGGCAGACGGCGAAGACTTGGCGGAGGAGATCGACTCCAGCGACGAGGGCGAGGAGGAGGAGGAGGGTGAAGACGCCGGGCCAGATGGTGGAGCGGCCGGTCAGCCTCACCTTGACCGTGCCTCCAGCAACAAGGCATGCGCGGGCGCACCGCCTGCAGCCGGCGATGATCAACCCGAGACCCGCCAGCCGGCCACTCCTCCAGCCGGTGGCGCCGTCTCCACCGACCAACCCGGCTCCCACACCATGCCCTTAGTCTAGTCTGCTGCCTCTATTTTCCTGTTTTACCACTCTTGGAACAGTATTTTGTTAGGTTTGCACAATGCCACCCACTGGGGGTGTATTCGAACTATGTTGATTGCCGGCCTGTTGGGGGCCTTATGTGTAAATATGAATATGCATGCATTTGGCTTTCCCTTGTTCTTTGATTTTCATCCTTCTGCTGTTTCCTTTGCCGCCCTCCCTTGGTTGCCGCCCTCCCTTGGTTGCCGCCTCCCCAGTCGGATAGTTGCTCTGCAATCTGTGGCTGGAGAAGTGCTTGGCCAGTTGGGAGGGCAAGTACTCTAGCCTTGTTGGATTATAGCGAAGTGATTGGGAGGCCGGCCAGCCGGCTGTTTTGACAGCCGGCAAGCATGGTTGGAGGCCGTCTTTTTGTTATACAAGTTCGTTAGTCCTTAGCCGTTTTTCGTGTGGGCATCCTTTCTGCCTTTGGATCTTGCTAGTCGGACAGTCGGTTCTTCGAGCTGCGACTTTCAACAAGAGAGGGCTCGGGAGCCAGCACACTACTTGTCTGACTTCAGGTAGAACTTTAATATAACTTAAGGCGGCCAGTCCCCGGGCAGAGTAGTCGAACCCCGTGCCAGACAAAAAATCAAATGTAATAATACATTCATGAATATGACACTCGTCATTCATAGATAAAGGAAGGCAGTCCCCGAGTGCTCCTCGGGGGGCCCGTTGTTTCGTACTTAATGCAAAAAGGTAGCGTGATACATACTGCTTTCAACTGTAAAATCTTCTCAGGAGGTTCGCGTTCCATGGTCGCTCCGACTCCTTGCCGGAATCATCCCTCTTGCGTGCTCTTGGTTTTTGTGCGTCGATCAGGTAGTAGGATTCGTTGCCTAGCGCCTTGCTGATGACGAAAGGGCCTTCCCAAGGGGCCAAGAGCTTGTGCTGGCCGGCTGTTCGCTGGATCAGCCGAAGCACAAGGTCGCCCTCTTGGAAAGATCTTGGCTTGACCTTGTGGTTGTGGTAACGGCGCAAACCCTGCTGGTAGATGGCGGACCGGCTGAGTGCTAACAGCCGGCCTTCTTCCAGCAGGTCGACGCCGTCTTCTCGCGCTTCCTTGGCCTCCGCCTCCATGTACATGGTAACCCGAGGCGAGTCGAACTCGATGTCGGTTGGGATGACGGCCTCGGCACCATATACAAGGAAGAACGGGGTGAAGCCGGTTGACTTGTTAGGGGTAGTACGCAGACTCCAAAGGACAGCCGGTAGCTCATCGAGCCAGCAGCCGGCCGATCGCTCCAGTGGTACGACCAGTCGGGGCTTGATGCCTGAGAGGATGAGTCCATTTGCTCGCTCGACCTGGCCGTTTGACTGCGGGTGGGAAACGAACGCTAAGTCCAGTCGGATACCCTGCGTCGCGCAGAAGCGTGCCAGTGCTCCTTTGGCAAAGTTTGTGCCGTTGTCAGTGATGATGCTGTGCGGCACGCCGTACCGAGTGGTGATGTCGGCAATGAACGTCACGGCAGTCAGCCCGTTCAGCTTCTTGATCGACTTTGCTTCGATCCACTTGGTAAATTTGTCCACGGCGACAAGCAAATGTGTCAGGCCGCCGCGGGCTGTCTTGAATGGGCCCACCATGTCCAGCCCCCAGACGGCGAAGGGCCAGGTGAGGGGGATGGTCTTAAGTGCAGAAGCCGGCAGGTATTGCTTGGAACTGAAGACTTGGCATCCTTTGCAGCTTTTGACTATCTCTTTGGCATCTTCCAAAGCAGTCGGCCAAAAGAAACCGTGGCGGAAAGCTTTGGCCACAAGTGATCTTGAGGCTGCGTGGTGGCCGCATTCGCCTTGATGGATATCCTTGAGGATTGCCACACCTTTCTCTGGCTTGACGCAGCGCTGGAAGACTCCAGTGACGCTGCGCTACACAAGTTCTCTGTTTATTATTGCATATGCTCCGGCTCGACGTTGCACTAGTCTTGCCGAGATCTCATCAGCCGGCAGCTCTCTATTGACTAGGAAGTTGAGGATGGGCTGGGCCCATGATGGAGCTGTGACTTCTTCTACTGTCAGCACGGCCACTATGACTCGGGTGGGCGGGTTGGGTGGTGGGGAGTTGGAGTCGGCCACCGCTTCTTGCGTCGCTGCAGTCCCCGGGCCGGGTTCTGAAGTCCCCGAGCCGGGTGCGACTACGGCAGTCCCCGGGCCGGTTGTCGAGGTCCCCGAGCCGCCTGCTGGGTTCCTCCAGTCGGGTCCGGTTGCATCGGCGGTAGGCGGTACGAAGATAAAGTCCGACTCTGGAGACGGCTTGATGGACGGTTTGAGGAGGCGCTGGAGAGAGACACCGGTCGGTATAGCCTGTCGGGTGGAGCCGATCCGTGCCAGGGCATCTGCTTGGTCGTTGTCGGCCCGTGGCACGTGAAGGAGCTCGCACCCTTCAAAGTACCCACTGATCTGCTGGACGAGGAATTGATAGCTCGCCATGTTTGCATCCTTGGCGTCCCAGTCGCCAGATTACTGCTGGACCACCAAGTCTGAGTCGCCATAACACAGGATCCGGCGTATGCCGAGCTCTTTGGCTAGCCGGAGTCCGTGTATGAGTGCCTCGTACTCGGCC
Organism: Aegilops tauschii subsp. strangulata; assembly: GCF_002575655.3. Lineage (NCBI taxonomy): Eukaryota > Viridiplantae > Streptophyta > Magnoliopsida > Poales > Poaceae > Aegilops > Aegilops tauschii. The sequence goes on along the minus strand of NC_053040.3, from coordinate 392,032,318 downwards.
ACGTTGTTGGAGGCGGCGAAGTGGATTTGCAGCGTGTATCTGAGTTTGTCGCCTTTGGGAGAGGTGAGGACGATGCCGGCTCCCAAGCCGGTCCACATCTTGGACCCGTCGAAGTGCATCTGCCAATGGGTAGAGTCGGGAGCCGGCGGTAGGTACTGGGTCTCGGCCCAGTCGACGAGGAAGTCGGCCAATGCTTGGGACTTGATGGCGGTGTGGGGCTGGTAGAAGATTGTGTAAGGTGCCAGCGCAATGGCCCATTTAGCCACCCGGCCGGATGCATCCTGGCTGCCTATGATCTCGGCAAGCGGGGCGGTGCACACGACCGTGATGGGATGCTCTTGAAAGTAGGGCTTCAGCTTCTTGGCGGCGGAGTACACTCCATAGCACATCTTCTGGTAGTGCGGGTAGTTTTGCTTTGAGCTGGATAGTACTTCGCTTAGATAATACACCGGCCTCTGGACTAGCTGGGCTCGGCCTTCTTCCGGGCGCTGGACCACGACAACTGTACTGACCACTCGGCTAGTCGCGGCAATGTAGAGGAGCATGGGCTCCTTCTCAGTCGGCGCCGCCAGGACAGGTGGAGTAGTCAGCATCTTCTTCAACTCATGGAAGGCTTGGTCTGCTTGGTCATTCCATTCGAAATGAGTGGATTTCTTCATGAGTCGGTACAGGGGGAGAGCCTTCTCTCCTAGCCGGCTGATAAAGCGAATTAAGGAGGCCAGGCACCCAGTGAACTTCTGCACATCTCGCAACTTGGTGGGAATCTCCATTCTCTCAATGGCCTTGATCTTCACAGGGTTGCACTCAATGCCGCGTTCGAAGACCAGAAAGCCTAGAAGCTGGCCGGCTGGTACTCCGAACACGCATTTCTCGGGGTTGAGCTTGATCTGGAATCGGCGCAAGTTGGCAAATGTTTCTTGGAGGTCCTCCAGTAGGGTGTCGCGCTTCTCTATCTTCACCACAATATCGTCTACGTAGACGTGGGCATTTCTGCCGAGTTGCTTGAGGAGGCATTTCTGCATGCAACGCTGAAAAGTGGCACCGGCATTCCTCAAGCCAAATGTCATAGTCAGGTAACAGAAAGCTCCGAATGGTGTGATGAAGGCAGCCTTCAGGCGGTCTGCTGGGTCCAACTTGATCTGGTGGTATCCTGAGTAGGCATCCAAAAAACTCAACAGCTCGCATCCGGCAGTGGAGTCTATCACTTGATCAATCCGTGGCAAAGCAAACGGATCTTTGGGGCAGGCCTTGTTGAGGCTGGTGTAGTCTATACACATACGCCACTTGTTCTTCTTCTTCAACACCAAGACTGGGTTGGCAAGCCACTCTGGGAAAAATACTTCCATAATAAAGCCGGCGGCGAGGAGCCGGGCTATCTCTTCTCCTACGATTCTTCGCTTCTCTTTTGACAGTCTGCGGAGCGGCTGCTTGACCGGCTTCGCGTCGGCTCGGACGTGCAATTTGTGCTCGGCGAAATCCTTCGGAACACCCAGCATGTCCTTTGGGGACCATGCAAAGATGTCTCGATTCTCACGGAGGAAGTCGACGAGCTCGCCTTCCTATTTACTATCCAGGTTTACACCAATGACTGCAAACCTCTCCGGGTTCTCCGGGTCCAGAGGTATCTTCTTCGTCTCTTTGGCCGACTGGAAGGAGCCCTGCGCATCATAATCCTTGGGGTTGGGGGACAAGGCCGGCTGCTTGCCGGCCATGGCCACAACTCGCTCCAGCATCTTCTTCTCTTCCGCCACTACGAGGGACTCGGCCAGCCGACTGCTGGCTGCGGCGCACTCGATGGACTTCTTGTAGTCGCCGGCTACAGTGATGATCCCCTTCGAGCTCAGCATCTTCATCTTCAGGTAGGCGTAGTGGGGCACAGCCATGAACTTGGCCAGAGCAGGTCGGCCAAGCAAGGCGTGGTAAGGGCTCTCCAGATCTACTACCTCGAACCAGATTGCTTCTCGGCGAAAGTGATCCTTGTCTCCGAAGAGAACATCCATCTTGATCTTGCCGATCGGGGAACAGGACAGGCCGGGTACGATGCCATGGAACACGGTCCGGCTTGGCATGAGCTGCTTTGCCTTGAGGTTCAGCTTCTCCATGGTATCGTGGTACAGTATGTTGCTACTGCTTCCGCCATCAACCAGAACGCGGGAGAATCGGGCAGCTCGCCTCTCTCTTGCGCGGGTGACATCCAATACTAATGCGTAGGAGCCAGGGGACGGCATCACCTCTAGGTGATCGGCCCGGCTCCAGTTGATAGGCTCCTCGGACCAATGCATGAACTCGAGATTGCTGGAGGCGACGGCGTTGACCTCTTGGTGCTGTCGGCGCCGGCTGCGCTTGTCTTCAACCTGGCTCGTGAAGACAACGTAGGCGGCGTGCTCTTCAGGGAACTCATCTTGAATGGCTCCGACTGCTGGTCGAGCAGCCGGCTGCTGGGGGTCTGGAGGCGGCGGGCCGGGAGGCGGAGGCGGCACCAGCCCCTCGCCCTTGGAGATCCGTGTGAGCCAGTGGCACTTTCGGGTCGTGTGGTTGGACGGCTTCGCGCCGCTGTGGAACTTGCAGGGGGCATCGAGAGTCTGCTCGTAGGAGAAGGCCGGCTGCCAAGCCGGCCTGCCGCCCTTCTTCTTGGGAGCGGGCCGTTCTTCGGGCTGCTCATCTTCGACTGTGGCCACCTGCCGACTGGTGGAAGGTGGCATAGGGGCCTTTCGCTTGTGGTCGTTCTGGTAGGGGCGCCGATTGGGGTCGCCAGCCGGCGTCTTGGGAGCCGGAGCGAGCACCTTCCCAGAGGCGTCCACTCGTTGCTCGGTCTTCATCGAGGAGTCGGCCGTGGCGTACTTGTCCGCGATGATCAGCAGCTCGTCGAGGGTAGCCGGCTCGTCGCAGAGGAGTCGGTGCTTGAGGAGGGTGCCCTCTCGGCACCCGGCGGTGAAGTATTCGATGGCCTGAACCTCGTGCACCCCCTCGCAGGAGTTGCGGAGCTCGGCCCACCGCGTGAGATAGTCGCGGGTCGACTCGTTGGGCCCTTGGACGCACAGGGAGAGCTGGCGGGGCTTCGGTGGCCGCTTGTACGTGCTGGTGAAGTTGCGGACGAAGACTTCCGTGAAGTCCAGCCAGCTGTTGACGCTGTAGGGCTTGAGGCTGTTGAGCTAGGTGCGCGCCGTGCCTTGCAGCATGAGAGGGACGTACTTCACGGCTACGCGCCTGTTGCCGTTCGCTATGCTGACAGCAGTAGAGTAGTCGATGAGAGAGCCGTTGTACTTGGGCGTGTCTCTGGGGAGCGAGAACCCTTTGGGGAAGGGCTCGTCGCGGATGCGGGGGCCAAAGCATGGCGGGCCGACATCGTCTTCTTCTTCTAGCGCCAGGGATCAAGCTAGGCGGTCGATCCGGTGGCGGGCGTCGTTCTCACCGACTCCTTCGCGGTGGCCTAGTCGGCCACCAAGAGTCGGATGCATGACAAGCGGCGGGGTGGGATATCTCTCTCCTCAAGGCGGGGGAGGAGGCGGATTTCCTTGGCGCTCCACTGCTCGAGGGCGACCTTCTGCGTCGCGCTCGATGGTGATCCGAGTCCGGCTGCGGCTAGCAGCCGGCTACTTGTCTTTCCTTGCGCGGGCGCCGCTCGCAGTCGGCGGCCGGGATGTCGCGGCATGCTCTCAGCGCGGGGGGGGGGGGGGACTCTTAGCGCGGGCTCCGGCTTCGTGCCGCTCTGCGGCCGCGTCGATCAGCTGCTGGATCCGCCTTGTCATGTAGGGGAGCTCATCGGCTCCCAGCCCATTTAGCTCTTCAGCGGCCGCCTGAGCGGCTCGCAGATTCTCGAGCGGGGTGGCGTAGACGGGGCGGTCTGCCCCCAGCATGCTGGCGATGGCCGCGCCGCGCTTCTTGACGAGGCCGGCTCGGCTCGGCCCGCCATGAGGCGTCGTGCCGAAGGCGGCACGGTCGACTTCGCGCTGGTGAGCCTCGGTGAGGCGTCTCATGGAGGCTATCTTCTGGCCTTCCGCGATGAGGGCGAGGCGGCGTGCTTCCAGGGTCTCGGCGTCGGCGTCGGCCGGGAAGGGGCCGGATAAGTCATGCATCACCGCTTGGAGGGCGTCGTGGGCGTTCTCGCCCGAGTTGGCGACGTGGCTGATGACCAGCACCTCACTGACGGCGCTGCTGCCGCTGTTGGCTCGAGGGAGAGGGTCGTCGAAGACTACCACGTCGGAGGGGTAGGCGTCGAACGATGCCATGTCGGAGTCGACAAGCTTCGGGTTGGTGGAGCCGACCGACTCCAAGTCTACAGCAGGCTCGCGGGAGACGTGAAGCTGGTCGAGGAGGCTGACGAGGCGGCTCTCGGGGTAGTCCGTGCCTGCGTCGGATGTGGGCTCGTCGGAGATGCGAGCCTCGCCAAGAAGATCGGCGAGGCAGCTCGCCGCGCAGGCGTCGTCGACGCCTTGCAGCGCGTCAGGGCAAGCGCCATCGGGCGTAGCGGGCTGGCTATGCTCGCGGGGGAGGAAAAAGGTTCCCGTCCAGAACAGGTCTCCAGACAACGGTGCACCTGGCCCCACGGTGGGCGCCAAATGTCGGGTGGTGGGTGCGACATATGCCAACGGGTGGCTTATCATTGTGGGAGCCAGTAAGACGTCGCTGGTGCCTGGAAACGGGATGAGGCGAAGACATGCACGCCGGCGGATCTTACCCAGGTTCGGGGCTCTCCGTGGAGATAACACCCCTAGTCCTGCTCGGCGGGGTCTCCGCATGATCACTAGATCAAGACAAGTAGCTACAAATGCTCCTTGAGCTGTTGGGTTAGAGGGAGAAGAAGGGCAAGGCTAGCTCTCCTTTTCTCTCTATGTGGTGTGTGTAATACTATGAGACCAACCCTTTGCATGGGTGTCCCGAGGGGTTTATATAGGCCTACCCCCGAGGGGTACAATGGTAATCCGGCTGGGCGCGGGTCCCAGCCGTCAGTGTCTGTGCTCGCCGGCTTCTCCGCCGGCCATTGGGGCCCGCCGACTGGTGGGTCCCGCCGGCTGCCGGCCTCTTGGCCGACAGGCCGGCCCCACCACTTGGGGGCTTTGTCGGCAGCTGGTTACTATTGCCTCGTCTCTGATGACAAGGGCTTTGTCGAGGTAAGCATGGCTACAGCGTCGCCGTCTTGCGGACTCTCACTGTAGCCTCGCCTCGTCTTGTCTCCTTAATGAGGCACATGTTTCGAGGGAGGGAGGTAGCCGGCTATTGGGAGCTGGCTACGCCCCTGGCCGACTAGGGGAGGCCGGGCCGCCTTCGAGCGTCTCCCTGGCTAAAGGGGCCGCCGCCCGCGAGCCGTACTGGCGCCTGTCGTGGGTGACATCGAGGTCAGCATGGCTATAGTGCCGCGCCGGACGGGGTATGGCCGACCCGTACGGCGCCCTGTGGCCATGCCTGTTCCGGGATTCGGGGGTAGTGGGCTGCACTGCGGCCACGCCCCATCTTATCACCGTTATGTGGGTACAATCTTAGTGGGTGCAGTCTTGGCCGGCTTCTGGGAGTCGGCCTTCTTCATGGCCGGCTTCTGAGAGTCGGCCCTCTTGGGGCCGGCTTCCTGGAGTCGGCTATCTCGTATCTTTCTTGGGGGAGGTTTTCTGAGACTGGGTCGCCTTCTGGAAGTCGGTCTTGGGGATAGTCGGCCGGAGGAAGGCAGCCCTATGCCTTATGTGCTTGAAGGCTTGAATGGCCTGATAATTTTTCGAAGAGCCAGGGGGAGTCGGTTAGGCTACTCGTGGCCATTTACTCCGACAGGAATTGGCTCAAGAAGTGTCCAATTATTTTCATTTGTCAACATATTATTCAATAGAATTTCAGCTTCATCCAGTGTTCTTTCCCTGAAAACAGAACCAGCACAACTATCCAGGTAATCTCTGGAAGCACCGGTTTGTCCATTATAAAAGATATCAAGTATTTCATTTTTCTTGAGAGGATGATCAGGCAAAGCATTAAGTAACTTGAGAAGCCTCCCCCAAGCTTGTGGGAGACTCTCTTCTTCAATTTGCACAAAATTATATATTTCCCTCAAAGCAGCTTATTTCTTATGAGTAGGGAAATATTTAGCAGAGAAGTAATAAATCATATCCTGGGGGCTACGCACACAACCAGGATCAAGAGAATTAAACCATATCTTAGCATCACCCTTTAATGAGAACGGAAATATTTGAAGGATATAAAGATAGCGAGATCTCTCATCATTAGTGAACAGGGTGGCTATATCATTTAATTTAGTAAGATGTGCCACAACAGTTTCAGATTCCTAGCCATAAAAAGGATCAGATTCAACCAAAGTAATTATCTCAGGATCGACAGAGAAATCATAATCCTTATCAGTAACAAAGATAGGTGAAGTAGCATAAGTAGGATCATATTTCATTCTATCATTAAGAGATTGATGCTTCCATTTAGCTAATAACCTCTTGAGTTCATATCTCTCTTTGCAATCTAAAATAGCTAAAGTAGCTTCTTTATCAAAAACATAACCCTCAGGAATAACAGGCAAGTCTTCATCATCACTTTCATCAATGTAATCAGTTTCAATAATTTCTTTCTCTCTAGCCCTAGCAATTTGTTCATCAAGAAATTCACCAAGTGGCATAGTAGTATCAAGCATAGAAGTAGTTTCATCATAAGTATCATGCATAGCAGAAGTGTCATCATCAATAACATGCGACATATCAGAACGAATAGCAGAAGCAGGTTTAGGTGTCGCAAGCTTACTCAAAACAGAAGGTGAATCAAGTGCAGAGCTAGATGGCAGTTCCTTACCTCCCCTCGTAGTTGAGGGATAAATTGTTGTCTTAGCATCTTTCAAGTTCTTCATAGTGACCAGCAGATATAAATCCCAAGTGACTCAAAGAATAGAGCTATGCTCCCCGGCAACGGCACCAGAAAATAGTCTTGATAACCCACAAGTATAGGGGATCGCAACAATTTTAGAAGGTAGAGTATTCAACCCAAATTTATTGATTCGACACTGGGGAGCCAAAGAATATTCTCAAGTATTAGCCGTTGAGTTGTCAATTCAGCGACACCTGGATAACTTAGTATCTGCAGCAAAGTATTTAGTAGCAAAGTAATATGATAGTAGTGGTAACGGTAACAAAAGTAACGGTAGCAAAAGTAATATTTTTGGTGTTTTGTAGTGATTATAACAGTAGCAACGGAAAAGTAAATAAGCGAAGAGCAATATATGAAAAGCTCGTAGGCATTGGATCGGTGATGGAGAATTATGCCGGATGCGGTTCATCATGTAACAATCATAACATAGGGTGACACAGAACTAGCTCCAATTCATCAATGTAATGTAGGCATGTATTCCGAATATAGTCATACGTGCTTATGGAAAAGAACTTGCATGACATCTTTTGTACTACCCTCCCGTGGCAGCGGGGTCCTAATGGAAACTAAGGGATATTAAGGCCTCCTTTTAATAGAGTACCGGAACAAAGCATTAGGACATAGTGAATACATGAACTCTTCAAACTATGGTCATCACCGGGAGTGGTCCCGATTATTGTCACTTCGGGGTTGTCGGATCATAGCACATAGTAGGTGACTATAGACTTGCAAGATAGGATACAGAACTCACATATATTCATGAAAACATAATAGGTTCAGATCTGAAATCATGGCACTCGGGCCCTAGTGACAAGCATTAAGCATAGCAAAGTCATAGCAACATCAATCTCAGAACATAGTGGATACTAGGGATCAAACCCTAACAAAACTAACTCGATTACATGATAGATCTCATCCAACCCATCACCGTCCAGCAAGCCTACGATGGAATTACTCACACACGGCGGTGAGCATCATGAAATTGGTGATGGAGGATGGTTGATGATTACGACGGTGACGAATCCCCCTCTCCGGAGCCCCGAACGGACTCCAGATCAGCCATCCCGAGAGGTATTAGGGCTTGGCGGCGGCTCCGTATCGTAAAACGCGATGAATCCTTCTCTCTGTTTTTTCCCCGAAAGCAAATATATAGAATTGGAGTTGAGGTCGGAGGAGCTCCAGGGGGCCCACGAGGTAGGGGGCGCGCCCTAGGGGGGCAGGCGCGCCCCCTACCCTCGTGGCTAGGGTGTGGGCCCCCTGGTCTTCATCTTTGCAAGGATTTATTATTATTTCCAGGTCATTCCGATAACTTTTGTTTCTGCACATAAATAACACCATGGAAAGTCTGCTGAAAACAGCATCAGTCCGGGTTAGTTCCATTCAAATCTGGCAAGTTAGAGTCCAAAACAAGGGCAAAAGTGTTTGGAAAAGTAGATACGACGGAGACATATCAATATTCTCGAGAGGCTAAACACTCATGAATTCCAACATGCTGAGAAGAGACATCTCTATGGATCAAGCTAGGGCAGAACTCGTGCTTTGAAGGCCAAGGCAGTCTATGAATCTGAAGGTGAGGATTCTAGTTGCAGCCTTGGTGATCCTGACTAACTAAGCCAGGAGCTAGCAATGCTCGTGAGGAAATTCCAGAAGTTCTCAAGACGTGGTCGCTTTGGTAAATCCTCAAGAAATGATGACATGACATCAGATTCCTCATCCCGTGACTACAAGAAGAGAACTTGCCACAAATGCAAGAAACCTTGTCACTACATTCAAGATTGTCCTCTATGGGAAAAAGGAATCATACAAGAAGAAATACAAGGTGTCGGTGTACAAAAGTAGGGGCTCTCCTTTTGACCCCTTTACTTGTGCACGGGCAGTCAGAGCCACGCGCCACGGCCACACTCGGCAGGGCAGAGGAGGGAAGCCGGAGAGAAGCCGAAGCACAAGACAACCAAGGCAACGCCAAGAACAAAAACAAAGGAGAGCAAGAGGGCAAGGTGGGCTCCCTCGGCAAGATCCTCGCTGAGGCAGCCTCTGCAGCCCCGGCAAGAGCCTTGCCGGGGCAACTTGCCCGACGCCAGCAGAGCAAGCCACCCTTGAGCCCACGGTTTCCAACACCATCAACTATCCACGTTAGGACCAAGGCTCAGGAGGCACCTCTGTGGTGGCATGCAGATCTTCGTCAAGATCATAAACATGTGAGATCAGATGAGGACCAGAAGACGACGACCCTCGGCGGGATCCTAGCCGAGGAAATCCACAAGACCCCCGGCAAGCAACTTGCCGGGGACGACTGGAACGCCACGGCAAGACCCTTGCCGGGCCCCAGCAAGACCCTTGCCGAGGGCATCAGCAGGGCCACTGCCAGGCCCGCGCCAGCCAAGACTGCACCACCGTCCCCAAGCAGCTACTAGCTCAACCAGCTGGGCGGGCACCTGCGTGGCGACGGGCGGCCTCTACACCGACTCAGCAAGCACCTGCGTGGTGGCATGCGACCCTTCGTGAAGGCTCCACCACCGCGCCAGCCCAGCAGCCAGCCAACGTGGCGCCGCAAGGCCTCGCCAGCTCAGGCGCGTGTGAAAGCCAGGCGAGGCGGCAACAGCTGGGAGGTGCTTCCTTGCCATCCTCGATAAAGCAAGGGGCACGTCGGCAGCGCATTGAATGCGTTTGTCCGACGGTGCCAGAGGATAGTCTCATCCATTGTACACCTTTCCACCTCCTATGTGCCATTATGGCAACCCCTTTGTACCTATAAAAGGAGGCCCGAGGCGACCAGGAGGGGGATTCGGCTCTTTTGGGCAAGTTGCACCCCGTAGCTAGCTCAAGAACACAAGAACAGTAAAATACATCCACCAAAGTAGGACTAGGGTATTACGCATCTTCGCGGCCCGAACCTTGGTAAACGATCAGTGTGCTTCCTGTCAGACCCGCTCTATGCACAACCTCGCACCCGCGAACCGTAGAAGGGATCCCAGTAATACCATAGGTGTCGTTTCCACCGACATCTTTGGCGCGCCAGGTAGGGGTGCATAGTTGTGAAAATCTGGTTTGATCGAAGCAGCGGCTTCATCGTGACCGTTGTTCCAAGGAAGAAGATGACCAAGCCTGACGGCACCATCTGGAGATGCGGTGGGCGCCCTTGCAACGACAAAAAAGTTAAGTCACGTGAAAATTTGAGCAATTTCTTTTTATATATATGGTTATTATCCACGAAGGTCCTGCCCTATGTATGGGAAACCTGCACGCTAAGGGGCCCTTCCGCAATCGACAACGCCCTTGTTCTGTTTCGAGTCCGCTCAACAGCTCAAGGGGCCGCGTCGAGAGTGGCAGGGTAGCCTTCCCCAATTGGCACCGTTCTCGATTCTGACTCGAGTCAAGCTCGACAGTTCGAGTGGCCGCGTTGAGAGCGGTAAGGTGGTTCATTTGGCAGCAAGCACCCCCGGCAGTCCATTGGGGATCCGTCCCCAAGGTGGCGCCCTGGGTTTACGCGCCGGCAAGCCTACCCAGTTAACGTAGGGCGGACATACAAGGGAAGATCAGACAGGAAAATAACATGCATCGTATCAAAAGTACTATAGAGTTATATTACATCGAGTGTTGCTGCGGTTCTAACTAAAGATAGAAACTGTCTTGGTCATGAACCTGCAGCGGCAGTGAGAGATGGGGTGCCTAATCCCGACGCTGGCCCTCCACCCTCTGAATTCTGCCGATGCGGCTGATGATGGGCTTGACATGCTCCTTGAGCGCCGCGAGGTCCGCATCCTCCGGCAAGCTATCCAGCGCGGCGTTGAAGTCGAGGTCAGGGTTCTAGTACTCCATCTTGGTGAGGACCTTGGTCATGGCACCCTCGCAAAGCCTCCGGGCCTCATCGGCCAGTGAGGCCGCTCGGTTGGAATGGAGCCGCTCCAGGGCACCAACAACCCTCTCGAAGAACAGGGTCAGGCTGCAGTTGGCGCTCAAGTTCGGCTCCGGGGCGTACCTCACATCCGGCATCCCCATGGTGGCCAGCTGCGTGGTAGCCCCGTCGGCGACGGCGGCGAGGCGTTTGAGCCCTCCACGTGCTCCTTGTGGGTGGCGGCGTCGTTCCTCCGCAGCTGCTTCTCGGTCTCCAGATCCTTGGCCAGGGTCCCCTCCCGGGCCTTGGCCTCCGACAGCATCCCCTCGAGACCCTCTAGCTTCAGCTTGAGGTCTTGGATGGAGTTGTTGGCCTCGGAGAGCTGCCCAGCCCTACTGAGGGCCGCGCCCTGCGCCTCAACCAGAGCGTTGTTGAGCATGTCCTTCTCCTTGGACAGCTTCAGTACTTGGTCTTTCAGCCCGTCCCGCTCCACCTCCAGCTCCTTCACCCTGCCGGCGTGAACCTGAGCCTGGGCATCGAGTGCCTCCTTGTGCCTCTGTTCCAGCTCCCGGGTCCGCTGCATGACGAGCTTCTCCACCTCCTCATCCTTGTCGCGGAGCGTTGCGGCAAGCTTCTCCTCACGCGTGGCAAGGTCCTCCTCCTGGGAGTTCAGCGTGGCCTGGTGCTGGGTTCGAGCGGCCTCGGCCTCAGCGGCCAGGTTCTTCACCGTCTCCTGGGCCTTCTCGATCTCAGCCCGCTTCATCGTGAGCACCACCTCCCGCTTGGCCAGCTCGCCTTGGGCGGCCTTCAGCTCCTCACAAGCTTGGCGGAACCAAGTTTGCGTCTCGGCGACGCGTCCCTTGAGGTCCACCTCCGCCTTGTCCACCGTTGCCATCCTGGACTTGGCCTTGTCTAGGCGGGCGCGGTGGAGCGCCTGGAGCTTCCGAAAGCTGGCGCCCATGGCCTGGAGAAGCTGCTCCTCCTGAGAACCGTCGCCACCGGTGCTCGGCTCGTCAACAACCTCGAGCCCGGCGGCGGCAAGCACCTCCTCGTCGAACACCTCTCCCTCGATGGGCGCCCTAGAGATCGACGTCCCTGGGAGGTGGATGAAAAGGTCATCGCTCACACTCAGATACCTGCCGGAGCCAAAGGCAGCGGAGGAGGAAGGCTGGTCATCAACCACCTCCTCCTCGGTAGCGGCCTTGCCGGCCTCCCCGGCAGGCCCCTTGCCGGCCTCCTCGGCAGGAGCCTTGCCGGGCTCCCTGGCAGGCCCCTTGGCGGAATCCTTAGCCACACCACTGGTGGCCTCCTCGGTGGTGATCTTCTCGGCCTCCGCCGCGGCGTCCTTGGCGACGTCCTCGATGACGGTGTCTATGTCCTCCCGGTCCATGGAGGGAGGATCTGGATATCGAGAAGAGGGTAAGGCGAAGCAAAGACCAAGATTCAAAAACAAAAAGAAAAGACGGGACGGAAGGCGAACGACGAACCCGTGCCGGGCTGGGAAGAAGTGGGCCCTTTCTCGCCGACATCTGGCGCCAAGGTGGAGCCGCCGGCGCCCAAGTTCTCCTCCTCCTCCGTGTGCATGGGCTCGGTGCCAGATGCCCTTGCCGGGGACGCCCCTTGGGGCGGCGTGGTCGATGGGGGCAGCGCGTCGGGGGTGGCCCTCAGTGGCTCCTCCTGCTGCCGTCCTCCTCCTGCGATCTCGGCAAGGTCAGCACCAGTGACTCATACCCCCCAACACACACGTCGACGAGGGGCAAGTGGCGAACTTACGCTGGAGGCTGCTCCGGGGGCTGCTGTCCGGGCTACTCACCACCACCAGTGGCGCCCTCGAGGTGCCCGCCAGGGGCTGCCGCCCACTCGAGGACCTGGCCCTCTTCACCTTCTGGGCCAGCATCTCCACATCCCTGCAAAAATGAAAACAATCCAAGATAAGCAACACAGTTTGAGGAGTCGAAGATGACAAAAAAGCGGGAGGGAACAAGAAGCTTACTCCTCCTCCTCCACCTCCTCCTCCGATGCCTTCCTCTTCCTCCTTGGGCTGAGGGACCCAAAGTCAAAGACGACCTCCGCGTCGATGTCTGCCGGAGGAGGGAAAGAAGGTGGAGTCTGAGCGCGCTTAGACGAAGAGGAGGCAGATGCTTTCTTCTTCGCCACCGCGGCCTTCACCAATTTCTTCGCCATCGCGGCCCTCGTTTGGCGCATGGACGTCTCCTGGGCATGCCGGGGTTGCACGGCTCTGCCGGGCCAAACCAGCTTGCCGGAGCTGGCCCGCCGCAAGACTCGCCCTCTCCTCATGGCTGGTGGGTCGACGGCCTCGGCCTCCTCCTCCTCCTCCTCCGACGACGACTCATCGGTGCATCTTCAATGAGAGGAGCCCCGGTGGCGCCGCTGCTGGCCTCTCCATCGGATTCCTCCCACTGGGCGAGCTCCTTCTCCTCCACGGCTGCTGCGACCTCGTCCTCCATGCCGCCAGCGCTGCCTGGCGAGCTCCGCCTCCACCGCCCTGCCGGCGATATACTCCAGCTCTGCCTGAGTGGTGTCCTAGATGAGCAGCGGCTCGTTGCGGACATACACCTCCACCAAGTTGTCAAAAAACTCCTGCACCTGCTCCTCCGGCGGCGCGGCCCAGCTTGGAACGGGACCGTGTGCGTTGCAGTCCGACATCATGGCGATGATGTCGGTCTGGCGCGAGTAGTTGCTCAGCGGGACCACGCCCACCGGCAACCCAAACAAGGGCCCCTTGACGACCTTGCCGGCCTTCGTAGCCTTGCCAGACATCTTGGCCCTGCCGTCGCGGTTCAAGTCGAGCTGAAAGATCCGCTGGCAGAAGTGAGCGTGCCCCATCACCGTGAAGTTGTGATTGAGGCCAGGGCGAAGCCTCATGATGTCAGCCGTGTTCTAGAAGAGCCAGGCCGGCCTCCCCTTGTTGTGCAAAGGAGCAATTCGGCGGCGGAGGAAATCCGCCCCAATCATCTCCAGGGTAAGCCCGGCAACGGTGAGGCAGTGGATCCTGGTGGTGGCGACCTTGTGCTTGTCATCCTGGGCATTGACATCGCCCCAGTCGTTCGTACGGACTAGCGGCGCCTGGCGGACCCGGCAGAACTCCTGTGGGTCGTCCTCCTCAATCCAGCACCACCGGCCCCGCCATTCCTCCCACCTCTCCTTCTGGGCGCCCTCCGGGTACGTCCCTTTGGACCTCGGGATCCAGGTGACGCAACCAGAAATGGCACCTCCCTTCTGGATGCGAGGGTAAAAGTAATGGCGGAAGAGCGCCATGTTGGGAAAAACTCCGGCGAAGCCCTCACAGAGATGGGCGAACAGAGCCATGCACGCCATGGCATTTGGAGTAAAATCCAGGAGGCGAAAGCAAAATGTGTGCATGATATCGTGGAAGAAATCGGAGAAAGGGGGCAAAGGCTGCAAGAAAAGTAATCGATGAAGAACGGGTACCGATTCGGGGCGGCCTCGGTGCAATGGGCGCGGATGACGCGCGTGGCTGGATGCCCCATCGTCTCCCCCCTATCTTGCACCCTCATAGGGGCCTGAAGCAGTCCCGGAGTTCGAACACGTCGACCGTCAAGGGGAAGTAGGCGAGCTGCGTCCTCCGCGCTGCCGACTCGCTCTCCGGCGGCTCTGACGCCCCGGCGTCCTTGGCCACTCCCTTGCCCTTGGTGGATTTTGGGGCCATGGCGGCTGCGAGAGGCAAGGGACGGAGGACAGCGAAGACGCAACGGCGGCGAGCAAAGGTGAAAGCGGAGGAAGAGAGGAGAAGGGGACGGCGGTTTCGAGATTGAAGAAGAAGCGGGGAGTAAATGAGCAGCGCGCCCGCGGTTATTCCTTTTTGACGGGGAAGACACGGGCCGCCTCCTTTCCCATTAACTGCGATGTGACGCATGCATGTGGGAACCGCCCCATGCATGACCCCCACGTCACACACGACCCTCCAAGTCGCGCGTTCAACGCGGGTCATGGGGAAGCCCAGCGGACGAAATAGTTACTACGGTAAAAACCCGCCCCGCCTGCCCGCGCACCATTCTGGGCCAGGCCCAACAACGCGTCGCGCTTATGTGTGGCCCAGACCCGGGGGCTCCTGTCGGTGTACAAAAGTAGGGGCTCTCCTTTTGCCCCTTTACATGTGCACGGGCAGTCAGAGCCGCGCGCCACGGCCACACTCAGCAGGGCAGAGGAGGGAAGCCGGAGAGAAGCCGAAGCACAAGACAACCAAGGCAACGCCAAGACCAGAAACACAGAAGAGCAAGAGGGCAAGGTGGGCTCCCTCGGCAAGATCCTTGCCGAGGCAGCCTCTGCAGCCCCGACAAGAGCCTTGCCGGGGCAACTTGCCCGACGCCAGCAGAGCAAGCCACCCTTGAGCCCACGGTTTCCAACACCATCAACTATCCACGTTAGGACCAAGGCTCAGGAAGCGCCTCTGTGGTGGCATGCAGATCTTCGTCAAGATCATAAACATGTGAGATCAGATGAGGACCAGAAGACAGCGACCCTCGGCGGGATCCTAGCCGAGGAAATCCACAAGACCCCCGGCAAGCGCCTTGCCGGGGACGACTGCAACGCCACGGCAAGACCCTTGCCGGGCCCCCGGCAAGACCCTTGCCAAGGGCATCAGCAGGGCCACTGCCATGCCCGCGCCAGCCAAGACTCCACCACCATCCCCAAGCAGCTGCTAGCTCAACCAGTTGGGCGGGCACCTGCGTGGCGACGGGTGGCCTCTACACCGACTCAGCAAGCACCTGCGTGGTAGCATGCGACCCTTCATGAAGGCTCGACCACCGCGCCAGCCCAGCATCCAGCCAACATGGCGCCGCAAGGCTTCGTCAGCTCGGGCGCGTGTCAGAGCCAGGCGAGGCGGCGACAGCTGGGACATGCTTCCTTGCCATTCCCGATAAAGCAAGGGAGGTACGTCGGCAGCGCATTGAATGCACTTGTCCGACGGTGCCAGAGGATAGAATCATCCACTGTACACCTTTCCACCTCCTGTGTGCCACTGTGGCGACCCCTTTGTACCTATAAAAGGAGGCCCGAGGCGACTAGGAGGGGGATTCGGCTCTTTTGGGCAAGTTGCACCCCGTAGCTAGCTCAAGAACACAAGAACACTCAAATACATCCACCAAAGCAGGACTAGGGTATTACGCATCTTCGCGGCCCGAACCTGGGTAAATGATCCGTGTGCTTCCTGTCAGACCCGCTCTTAGCACAACCTCGCACCCGCCAACCGTAGAATGGATCCCAATGATTCCATATGTGTCGTTTCCACCGACACAAGGGTAACAGTTTCGATGACTCAAAGAAGAAGAAGAAATCTTCAAAGTCTTCATCATCAAAATCCTCGATGTCTTCATCTCACAAGAAGAGCAGCTCCAAGAAGGCTCGGGCATTCATTGGTAAGGAAATGGACTCTGAAACTGAATCTGAGGAAAATGAGAAAGAGGAGGCATCTAAGGAGTCAGAATCTGGTGTGGCGAGCCTAGCCCTCACTACTGCTTTGGTCAGCAAGTCCATCTTCAACTCGGAGGAGATGACTTCCCCACACGGCTGACGACGGCGATGATGACTACGCTCCCACCAATTGCTTCATGGCAAAGGCTGCCAAGGTACTCAAATATCCCTCCTCTGAATCAAGAGAGGATGAATCTGATGAAAACCTCAAGCCTAGCTACTCTAAACTTGCTAAGATTGTTGTGAAACAACAAAAGGCTTTTGAAAAGGTACAAAATATGCTAGACAAAAGTAGTGACTTGTTGGGTGAAGAAATGGATCGCACTCAAACCTTGACTGATAATCTTCAGAGACTTCAGTCCAAGTTTGATAACCTTCAGAGTCATCATAACACTCTCTTATATGATCATGAGATGCTTTCTTATGAATTTCTTCAAAGAAAGCAAGATCTTGAGAAGCTAAGGGTGAGTTATGAAGATCTTCAGAAGGAGCGTGATTCATTGCTTGCTCAATAGATCAGTGCCGCTCAGGAAGAATTCATTCCACCATGTTTGAAATGCATTTAGCGTGAATCTGCTAATTCTTCACCTGAAAGTTCAAATGCTTCTATTGCTGCAAAATCTTCAACTGTCTCTGCTATCACAAATTCCTTATCTGAGGATGCTACTAGTATCACTGACAATGCAGGGCTGAAGGAATTGTATGTGACAGGCATGTACAAAAGCCTCGAAGGGCATCAGGCACTTTGTGATGTGCTTAAAAAGCAGATCCTCAAAAGGAACCCTAGGAAAGAGGGTATTGTCTTTGAGAGGAAACTCAATGCTGATGGGACCTACTGGAAACCTGAGCAGTATCCCAAAACCTCATGGGTTGCTGCAAAGGGACCTCCCATAGATCCATCTACTTTATCTGGCTTTACATGTGAATCTTCATATTCTTCTGATGAGTCATTTGACTCCAACTATAAAATGTTTAAAAATCAGAATGGTGAAGTATTTGCTAGATATGTTGGCACTAACTGCAGGAACGGTCTCCCTATGAAGAAAATCTGGTTCCCAAAAGGTGCCTTGAAAGTCTTCAGGTGAATGTTATCATGACACCACCTGTGAAGAAAAGGAACCCCAGATCAAATTCTTCATATGGACCAAAGTCTTCATATGGATCCAAGCCCTCATATGGACCACATTTCTCACGTGGATCAGATTCCTCGTATGGATCAAAGTCCTCATATGAACATCATTGTGCTAACACTTCTATTTCGCAGGAAAAATCTAAGGGCTATGAATATGTCCATTATTCTTCAAACCATTATGTTCATAAGTCCTCGAAGAATTCCTCTGCTTATTCATATGCTTACTCTAACCCCTCTTATGTGAAACGAAGTGGATTGGCGTCTATGCCACCTTTCTCTTATGCAGCTCGCAGAATGATGAACTCTTTGCCACCCCTCCAGATGTGGGTGGTGAAGAAAAATAACTAATCTCTTACGTAGGGTCAGGTCTGCAGACGAACTTAAAATGTCTGAAGAATTTGTTGGAGGCCTGAATAATGCTTGGAAGGACGCAAGCTAATCATGAAGAACTGAATTTTCATTTCTCATCTCCTCATACTGTTTTATCTCTTCTATTGCTTGATGAAATTGATCTGATGAATCCGATGTCATATTCTTCACTAATGAAGTATATGAGTTCGTAAGATACACTAATTCATCTGCAGGATGATCAACCCAAAGCCACTGAGTGGGTCCTCGACAGTGGATGTACAAATCACATGACTGGTGACCGGAACCTATTGATGGACACTGCTTTATCTCCATCGCATCTAAAGCATATCACCTACGCTGACAAAGGCAAAAGCAAGGTACTGGGTCTAGGTAGGGTTGCGATCTCAAAGGATCGACACATGGACAAAGTCATGCTTGTCGAGTCCTTAGGATACAACCTCATGTCCATCTCAATGCTTTGTGATCTTGGTATGGTTTTTGTCTTTGGCAAGTACCGTTGTGTTGTGATCATGGAAGCTGAGCATTCCAAAGTCTTCGAAGGCTTTAGGAGAGGAGACTTGTATATTGTTGATTTCTCTACAGGACCACAGCCTGCCACATGCCTACTTGCAAAAGCTTCAGAACGTTGGCTATGGCATCGACGACTTGGTCATGCTGGATGAGGAATTTGCAGACTCTCAAAAATAAGAAGCATGTCATTGGCATCGAGGATGTCAAATTCCTCAAGGATCACCTGTGTGGAGCTTGGGAAGCTAGAAAGATGACCAAGGCCAAGCATCCCTCAAAGACCATCATGACTACCACTCGTCCATTTGAATTGCTTCACATGGATCTCTTTGGACCTACTCACTATGCCTCATTCACCAATGCTGCATCATTATATGGCTTTGTTATTGTTGATGACTATTCTCGTTACACACGGGTGCATATCGTCACTTATAAATATGAAGTGCAGGAAGTCTTCAAACGATTTTCCTCGAGGGCTTCAACCAACTTTAGTGTGAAGATCAAGCACATCAGAAGTGACAATGGGATCGAGTTCAAGAATACTTGTCTTGATAACTATCTTGATGAACTTGGTATTACTCATGAGTTATCTGCTCCGTATACTCCTCAGCAGAATGGCGTCGTGGAGCGCAAGAACAGGACTCTTGTTGAGATGGCTCACACTATGCTTGCCGAATACAATATGCCTCGTCATTTCTGGCCTAAGGCAATTGATACTGCGTGCCACATCATCAATAGGGTATATCTTCACAAATTATTCAAAAAGACATCATATGAACTCCTCACTGACAAGAAACCCAATGTGAGTTATTTCAAAGTCTTTGGTGCTAAATGTTGGATTTGAGATACTCATGACAATTCAAAATTTGCACCGAAAGCATATGAAGGTTTTATGCTTGGTTACGGAAAGGACTCGCACACCTACAGATTCTTCAACACCGTTCATCACAAGGTTGTTGAAACTGTAGATGTGCGGTTCGATGAAACTAATGGCTCGCAAAGAGAGAACCTACCTCTTGTGCTAGATGAAAAGTCACCTGAGGAATCCATCAAGTTCAAGGCTACTGAGGATGTCATTCCTACCGAAGAATCTGTTGAAGAAGTCATTCCAGAACATGAAGAACATCATGCTGGTGCACCTGAGGAAAATGGCTCTGAAGAAAATGCTGAGCCAACTCAACATCATCAACCCTCTCATCCTCATGTTGCGAATGAAGTGCAGATCGAGAAAATCATCAGCAACATCAACGCACCAGGTCCTCTCACACGCTCAAAGGCTTCACATTTGTCTAACTTTTGTGGGCACTTTGCTTTCTCCATCACAGAGCCCACCAAAGTAGATGAGGCATTTCTAGAGCCTGAGTGGATTCAAGCGATGCAAGATGAATTACATCAGTTCGAGCTCAACAATGTCTGGGAACTTGTCAAGCGACCAAACCCTCGCAAGCACAATATCATCGGCACCAAATGGATCTACCGCAAAAACCAAGATGCAAATGGCCTTGTGGTGAGGAATAAGGCACGGCTTGTAGCTCGAGGCTACACACAGGTTCAAGGAATTGATTTCGATGAAACTTTTGCACCTGTTGCCAGACTTGAGGCTATTCGCATATTGCTTGCTTATGCTAACCATCATAATATCATCTTATATAAAATGGATGTGAAAAGTGCATTCCTCAATGGTAAGCTTGAGGAAGAAGTATATGTTGCTCAACCCCTAGGTTTTGAAGATCCAAAGCATCCTGACAAAGTCTTCAGACTCAATAAGGCCCTCTATGGCCTCAAGCAGGCCCCCCGGGCGTGGTATGATACTCTGAAGGAATTCCTCATGAAGAAAGGCTTCAAACCCGGTTCACTTGATCTAACTCTTTTTACCAAAACCTAAGTTGATGAATTATTCGTGTGCCAAATATATATTGATGATATTATCTTTGGCTGTACTGACCAACGTTACAGTGACGAATTTCCCTATATGATGAGTGAGGAATATCAAATGTCTATGATGGGAGAATTTAAATTCTTCTTAGGTCTTCAAATTCGTCAACAATGCAACAACATCTTCACATCTCAGGAGAAATACCTCAAGGATGTATTGAGGAAATTTGGCATGCAAGATTGCAAAGGCGTCAAAATCCTTATGCCCACAAATGGCCATCTACGCACTGAGAAAATGGTATTGACTTCGATCACAAGGTATACCGCTACATGATTGGCTCTCTATTGTATCTATGTGCATCTAGGCCAGATATGATGCTTAGTGTTTGCATGTGTGCCCGTTTTTAAGCTACACCAAAGGAATCACACCATAAAGTTGTGAAGCATATTCTTCGATATCTAGCTCACACTCCAACACTTGGATTATGGTATCCCAAGGGCACGGCTTTTGATCTCATTGGATATTCTGACTCTGTGGACCGCAAGTCAATATCCGGCACATGCCATTTCCTCGGACAATCCTTGGTATGTTGGTCGAAGAAACAGAACTGCGTATCACTCTCTACTGCTGAAGCTGAGCAGATTGCTGTTGGTTCGTGTTGTGCTCAATTGCTATGGATGAAGCAAATCCCTCAAGGACTATGGCATCAACTTGAAGAATGTGCCTCTCTACTGTGACAATGAGAGTGCCATCAAGATTGCTCATGACCCAGTTCAGCACTCGAAGACAAAGCACGTTCAGATTCGTCATCATTTTCTTCGTGATCATGTGTTAAAGGGCGACATCTCTATCGAGCACGTGAAGACTGAAGAACAACTAGCCGATTGTCGGATCTCGGGTTCCGGTAAAACCCTCTAGGTTCGAACACTGGGGTGCGCATGAAGATCTCCCCCTACCGATCCATGCTCTAGGTTTGCTAAGATCTCAAGGACTAACTCGACGAACTCGCAGCACAAAAGAAGCAAGATTTATACTGGTTCGGGCCACCGTTGTGGTGTAATACCCTACTCTAGTGTGGTGGTGGTGGATTGCCTCTCGGGCAGAGGACGAACAATACAAGGGGAAGAACTGCCTCCTGAGGCGAGGTGTTCTTGTGCTTGGTGGGTGTGAGGATGAACTGAATGAGTTCAAGACGAGTTGCCTGAGGCTCAGTTGCCTTCTACTGTGGTGGCTAGTCCTATTTATAAAGGCCCTGGTCCTCTCCCCAAATATTGAGCGGGAAGGGAGCCACCAACGGCCAATTTGAAAGGGGACATCTAGTACAAGCTATCCTGACAAAAGCAGTCTCCGCCTGCAAAAGGCTCTAGTGGTGACGCCGCCTTGGGCTCCATGGTGACGTCTGTCCTGCCGTCCTGCTGGTCTTGGTCTCGTTGCACCAATATGGAAACCTTTGCTTGACCCCTCGGTACTCCTCGCCCGCGCTTGCTCCCTTAGCTCCAAAGAGAAAACAAGGACACTATGCACGCTGGCGCCCGCCTGGTCTCGATCGTCATGGCTCACGCCAAGAAAGCCTCGCGAGGTTTGCCTTGCCTTGATCTCTCCGCCCCTCGCGAGCCAACCTGGTGAGGCCGCTCCTGAGGAGGTCTTGTGTCGTCCGCCTTGCAAGGCTTGGCCCCTTGCGAGGGTCTTGAGTGCTTGTTGGTGAAGATGAGCCGTACGGGCCCGCTCGCAGAGCCACGCCGTAGGCCGCAGGCAGGCAAGTCTGGGGACCCCCGTTCCCAGAACACCGACAGTAGCCCCCGGGCCCAAGGCGTGCTCAGGCTTGGCTTCGAGGCGAGGCCAAAGGTCAAGCGCGGAGCGTCGCGGGCCCCAATAGCCTGCGGCCTTGGTCAACGCATGGCGGTTGATTGGACGTGCGCATCTCCGCTTCCCCATGCTGCCTTGATACCCACCTAGCTAGGCGGCCACCGCAACCTACACAGTTATTCTTCCATCGCCTGCGCCATACTCCTCCAATTCCTCTGCTTCCCCAGGACTCCGCTCCTCTTTCTGATCTGACCTGAGCTCTGCTCACTCCATCGCCAGGGTGCCGAAACAAGCGGATAAGGGGAAGAAACCTCTGTCTTTGGCTAGTGCGCCTCCGACCACCGAGCCCGCAGTTGGCCGATCGCTGGTGCTCAACAATGAGGCCATGGGCAAGGTGCGTCCCATGCTCGCCTCCAGCTTCAATGAGTGGGGAAAGATGGTGGCTTGGCCAGCGTCTCGTGCTCGCATTGACCGGGCAGCCATCGAGGTCCCGTTCTTCATTGACGCCCTTTGGGCCAGCCCGGTCCCTCCTTTCTCCGCCTTCTTCAATGCAGTGCTGGAACATTATCAGATCCACATGCTGCATCTTGACCCCCGATCCATGACCCTTCTTGCCGTCTTCGCCTTTGTGTGTGAGGCCATGGTGGGCATTGCCCCTTCCGTGGCCCTTCTTCGCCACTTCCTCTCGTTGCATCTGACTGACCCCCGGCAGAGCTTGGGATGCCTGAGCTTCCATGCCGTGGCAGCGACGGCAGGCGCAGGGATCGACTTCGAGCTTCCTCCATCCACGAGCGGGTTTCGGACACGGTGGGTGTTCGTTGATGTCGGAGTGCTCAGCCCTCTGCTCCATCCTTCGCTGGCGCCTGCCGTCCCCAACTCCGGTTGGAGCCACGAGAAGCTCGCGAGCCCCTGCCTTGTCCCCGTCTGGCTCAGGCTGAAGAGGCTGAAAGACCGTGGTGTGACTGCGCCTATGGTGGTGAAGGAGTTTGTCCGACGCCGAGTTGCTCTGCTTCAGCTCCATTCTCGGCCGATGTGGGCCTTGCTCAACAGCAAGGACCATATGAGGCTTCAGGAGTCTGGGCTCCCTCTTGAGGCACGGCAGACAGTGCTTGGGGTCCTGGCGGGCGTTCCATTGCCGGACGATATGCCTAGGAAGAGTTGCCTATTGTACCGTTGCTCGAACAAGGAGGAATTTGTGGAGCACATGCCTTCCTTCAACGAGTGGGGGCTGCTCCCAGACGGCCTGGTGGGGCCCTGCGAGAATCCCGTCAGTGTGGTTCCACTCTTCGCTGCAGGCGTCGAGCTCACCCCGAGTGTGGATGCAGGGAGGCGAGCACCGTCCGAGGCCGGTGGCCCTAGTGCCGAGGTGCTGATGCCGCCTGGGGCTCCTGAGGCGTCGTCCTCGGGAGTCCATGATTCTTGTCATGGAGCGTCAGCTGCGGGGGTGACACAGCGCGCGACTCCTGAGGCCAAAGCTCCTGAGACCTCGGCAGGTCGCTGCAAAACGGCGCCCGACGGCTCTCCTCAGCTTGGCGCCCCTGAGGCTGTTCCTTCAAGCGCTTCTCCTGCTGCACCTCGTGCTGGCCGCCATGTCCAACGCTTTGGTCGGCTATGCATGGACTTCGAGGAGCTCCGGAAGAGGAAGAGCTCCCCGAGCGACAGCGGCGGCATCTTCGGGTCGTTGAAGCGGAGGAAGTACATCGCCATTGACGAGTAAGTATTGTATCTTTGTGGCTTCTTGAGTGCTGCTTTCCTTCCTGACGTTGGTTCTTCAGGGTCCCTTCCGCCACAGCCGCCGAGTCTCCCGAGAAGCGGTCTCCTCTCTCCTCGTCTCCCTCGCTGACCTTGAGCGCCCCGAGCCTGCACGCCACCTTTGGTGCGAGGTCGGTTGCAGAGGCGCGCTCGCCTCCATGGTGCCTTGAGCTTTTCCCCCCGTTGTCCCTCATTCACGGCCTTGCCTGGAGCTCAGCGAGCGTGCCGAGGGCTCCTCCTCTGATCATGGACAGCGGCTGGATGGCTTCGGTCCTGGGTGCCTCCTCAAGCAGCGAGCCCCGACTCGCCCGGGCCCCTTGCAAGGACTATCTGGCCTTCGGGCACACGCCAGCCCCCAGCCCCTTATTGGGAGGGGGCATGCCGCTTTGGGCCCCGCTTGCAGCCCTGCGGTGGAGGACGAGATGGGCCGTGCGCTCGAGTTCGAGCACGGACGGAGCGTTGTTCGTCATGAGCTCTTCCAGGAGGCGATGGGCGTGATGAACCGGCTTGGTGAAGAACTCGTGGGTGTCGACGCGCGCCTCATGGCCGAGAGTCTTCGGTTGGCGGAGGAGCGGCACAAGTTGAAGGTGGCCATCAACCTCGGGCGTCACCAGCGCGAGCTTGATAACGCGAAGGCTGAAGCTTCTCTCGCGACCTCGCGTGAAGCCTGCTCCCGAGCCCTGGAAGAGGCCCGAGAAGCCGACCGCCGCCGCAAGGCCGCGGAGAAGCGCGTGTGGGAGCTCCAAGCCTGGAGCGCCTCCTTGGAGCGGCAAGTGGAGGCGCGCAGAGCCGCCCTTGCGGCACTAAGGCGGACGCCCGCCGAAGAATAAGAGATCCGGAGGCGCGAGGAGGCGTTGGCACTGGAAGCCGTGGAGCGTAGCCTCGAGCTTGAGCGGTTGGAGACGAGGGAGCGTCAAGTTGCCCAAGCGAAAGATGTCGTTGGGGCACGCGAGGCCAAGGCTCACGAGGAGGTTGATCGCTGGGTGGCCAAGGTTTGCGCGGGTCTTGAGGGTAGGCATGACCTGAAGCTGCAGCTTGCGGAGACGGAGGCTGCAGGTAGGGCCGCTGCCCTTAGGCCCAGGCTAGCTGAGGTAGAGAGGCGCGAGGGGGCCACGGTAGCCGCTTTGGTCACGGCGCAGGCGGAACTGGCCTCCGCCCACGCCGAGCTGCTCTCTCTTCAGAAGCGGGTTGCTGACGCCGAGGCCATCGCGTGGCAGAACAGGGAGGAAGTGCTTCAGCAGCAGACATTGGAGCACGAGCACGCCCCCATGCTGCAGGGTCTCAGGAACAGGGCCAACACCGCGCTGGGGCATATCTGCGACGAGAATGCCCCTCATCCCCATACGGACGACTATGCCAGTCATCTTCGCTTCTTCACTGAAGTGGTGACGCGCCTGGAGAACCGTTCCGAGAGGGCTCGCCAGCTTGTCGAAGAGAGGAGTCGCAGCTTGCTCGGGCACGCGTTCTCCCATGTCTTCAGCCATCTCCAGAACACCTACCAGGACATTGACTTTGATGCCGCCATCGCTCCAGTTCCGCACGCCATCCGGGGTGACCTGGCGCGGTGGGTGGAGGACAATGTGGATGCGCTGGTCAGGGCCTTCGCTTCCGAAGACGACGCGGTGATGGTCGCGGCAGACAAGGGCGACGTAGTCGATGACGGTGATGGTGGCGCCGTTGAAGGCGATGATGGTGCCAGCGGAGGTGACGACGATGCCAGCGACGCGTCAGGAGGCGATGCGGCGAGCGACATATGTCCGACTGATCCCCGCGTTTCCCAGCTATTTGTCCTGCACGCAGAGGCTCGGGCGTGGCCCTAGAGGTTGTAAGAGCATTTTGAGAGGGGGAGCCTCTTGTGTAAACAAACTGCAGCCTTTATTCTTTTATGTCTAGCTGAGTGTGCACCTTTGAGAATCCATGGGTCTGGCGGCAAGTTTGCTGTTGCGGCTTACCTCAGTCGGGTAAGCACCAAACTGGATCGTGAGGTCGTGAGCTCTCGAGGAACTCCTGAAGAGTCTGCTGATTCGCCCGAGAGGGCCTCGCACGAATCAGGTGCCGACCGTGGTGTCGACGCGCGCGGCGCGTATGCTGCGCCCAGCCCCGCTCGCGAGGAGCCCGCGAGGGAGAGGCAGCGAGCGTAAGCTCCGGGATAAGGCAAGAACCAAATAGCAAGAAACTGCTTGAACGAGAAAAGGCACCCCCCGCACACATCAGTGAATATTCAACTTCAACTCAAATCCAAATCCAGAAGGCAAGGCTACAGAAAAGAGATCCAAAGCAAATGGCCGCGTCCAGCGCTTAGTCTAGTCTTCTTGTCTTTGAGTCTTCTCACCAGCGCGGAGCTAAGTGCTGCCACTAGGACATGGGAGGGAGCCCCCGAGGCCCGAGGGCGGCACTCCTGAGACTCCGGGGCGTGTACAACCCCCACTCGTTATTACGTGAGAGTGTCACAGGCGGCGACCTTCACAGGCGTGAGCCTTACTTCATATCGCCAGACGAGGGCCCCGCCTTGCGCCTCCCTCGGCCACAGTTGGGGGCGACCGGAAACCAGGACAACACCAACGGGGCAAAGGGGACGCCAGCGGTGCCCTCGGCGACCACGGGTCCTCTGCCGGGGGAGGGCTCGCCGGCGCCTCCCCGGCAAAGGGCCTACCAACGGGTAACGCCTTGCTCCATGCGACGCGGGGAGGGGCCTTGCTCTAGGCTCCTCCCGTGCTGCCCCCAGTGGGTCTCTCCTGATGGGGCGGACATCGCCATGCCAGAACCATCACCTAGTGCTATCACCTGGTTCACCTATGACTCATAGTTAGCGTAAGCTTGCCCCTGAGGGATTAGTGGTACCCTATATCTGTTGTCGACGGCGCGGTTGGTGGGGCTGTCTGGCGGCTCCTGGAAAGTCAGCTCCTAACGCCTCCTCCTCCCAACCTGTTCCGAGGAACGAGTCGGGGTCGTCCTCCGGCGTGTACCCCTGGTCCATCATGCGGGCACGTAGGCCTCCGAGGCCACTGCCCCGAAGACCTCGCCGAAGTGCCCCATGCTCCATGTCACCCGGCCTGTCATGTCGTCCTGAGGATGGTAGGGCAGTGCTCCGATGGGGCCGTGTGCGGCAACGCTCATGCCCGCACCCATCTGGGGTGGTGCGGGCGCAACAGGGCGCCCTCCACCGTGGATCGCGTTGATGTCGACGAGGCCCCTGGGCGCACCCGGGAGCACGCGAGCGTGGCGAGGCCTGCCGTGGGATCCAGCCGCCGCCTGAGGCGTGAGCTGATAGTAGAAGGGCGACGCTCCCGTGGCCGCTGCGTCTAGTAGCTCAGCGACGCGTTCCAGCAGCGCATCCCGGCCGCTCTCCATCAGTCAGCACCGCAGCAGCTCCCGCGCCACTGTGAGTGCAGCTCGCATGTTCGCCTGCTCCTGCCGGGTGTGTGGCGCTGTTGTCGCGGTGTGGCTTGCGGCCCTTACAGCGGCTCGCGCTTGTCGTGGAGTAAGGGTGGACGGCTCCTGGCCGCGTCGCCCGCGCCCAGCAGCGTTAGGTGGCGCCCGTGCCGCCTGGAGCGCGGGGTTGAGGTCTTCCTGGGCAGGCGGCGCCACCCGGGCGGGCCAGGCTGCCCAGTGGTCAGCGTCAGCCCTCGGGTCGCCGGACATCGGAGCCGCGGAGCGTCGGTGGATCAACTGATGGGGAAGAGGCTCCGGCGCACCCCTACCTGGCGCGCCAAATGTTGGATCTCGGGTTCCGGCAAAACCCTCTAGGTTCGAACACTGAGGTGCGTATGAAGATCTCCCCCTACAGATCCATGCTCTAGGTTTGCTAAGATCTCAAGGACTAACTCGACGAACTCGCAGCACAAAGGACGCAAGATTTATACTGGTTCGGACCACCGTTGTGGTGTAATACCCTACTCCAGTGTGGTGGTGGTGGATTGCCTCTCGGGCGGAGGACGAACAGTACAAGGGGAAGAACGGCCTCCTGAGGCGAGGTGTTCTGGTGCTTGGTGGGTGTGAGGATGAACTGAATGAGTTCGAGCCGAGTTGCCTGAGGCTCAGTTGCCTTCTACTGTGGTGGCTAGTCCTATTTATAGAGGACCTGGTCCTCTCCCCAAATATTGAGGGGGAAGGGAGCCAACAACGACCAATTTGAAAGGGGACAACTAGTACAAGCTATCCTGACAAAAGCAGTCTTCGCATACAAAAGGCTTTGGTGGTGACGCTGCCTTGGGCTCCACGGTGACCTCCGTCCTGCCGTCCAGCTGGTTTTGGTCTAGTTGCACCGATATGGGAACCTTTTCTTGACGCCTCGATACTCCTCGCCTGCGCTTGCTCCCTTAGCACCAAAGAGGAAACAAGGACACTGTGCGCGCTGGAGCCCGACTGGCGCCCGCCTGGTCTCGATCGTCATGGCTCACGTCACGAAAGCCTTGCGAGGTTTGCCTTGCCTTGATCTCTGCGCCCCTCGCGAGCCAACCTGGTGAGGCCGCTCCTGAGGAGGTCTTGTGTCGTCCGCCTCGCGAGGTTTGGCCCCTCGTTAGGGTCTTGAGTGCTTGTCGGTGAAGATGGGCCGTACGGGCCCGCTCGCAGAGCCACGCCGTGGGCCGCAGCCAGGCAAGTCTGGGGACCCCCGTTCCCAGAACGCTGACACCGATATCTTCACAAAGCCCTTGGATGAGAAAAGATTTAGCAAGTTGCGGTGTGAGCTAAATATCATAGAATCTTCAAATGTTCTTTGAAAAGGACACGCGTCCTAACACTTATGGAAAATTGATGACTTAGATGTCCAACACATGAAGTAACATTTTTCTTCAATCAATGAAGACAAACCCTCTAAGTGTGAAGAAATTAATGAAGAATTTGATTCTCAGAGTCCTACGACAATTGTACGCGGCGTCTGAAACCATCATTCTTATACGGTGGGTCACGCCACCAACAAAAGTTGAAATTCTTCAATTGAAGTTCTTCTTTTTTGAATTTCCTCAGTTGTTCAATTTCTTCAACTTTGCAATGTCTTCACTCTTTCAGTCATTGTTCTTCATTGACTTTATATATATTTGAGTTTTTAGTCCTCTACAGTATTCACTTATTGCAATATTCACTTATTGCTAATTCTTCAAGTTGCCTTTTCTGCTAAGTGAATGTGATCGGACCCTTCCCTCTCTATGCTAAACTCAACCCAGTCTGTTCACAAATTCTCCATGTGCATTCTATTTGAAACGCGTTCAAAATCTTCACTGTGTCCTTGTCAGCTGAAGAATTTGCGAACGAAACGTTAAAATATTCTTATCTGAATTTTCGGCTTTTGCCACTCAAACCGTTCCACATCCCATGATAGGATTTATCTATTCACCCACGATCTCACACGATCGCCACCGCTCTGTACGTGGGTGACACATGCCACTAGGATGAGAAGGGTCAGGGGCATGTTTGTCCATTTTCCTCGGATGAAATGTTTTTCACCTCGGTTATAAATACCCTCACCCTCCTCAGACTGCATTTACCCCGCTCGACCTCACTCCCCTCGCTCGAGCTGTCAAGACCTAGCGCCGCCGCTACTTCCATCGTCGCCGGTGAGGAAGAGCTTCACTGCCTCGACCTCGTCGCCGTCGTACTCGCGACAGCCGCGGATATCTTCACTCCGCCGCCGCCGTAGTTGTCTTCCTCTACCAAGTTAGGGCGTGGAAGATCTGGACTAATGAACTTCCAATCTACAACTCCCAGTTTATCATGTTCTTCGTCAAGGGTAATTAAAAGTTACTTTTACTGCCCTTGTTGATTCTGATGATTTCCGTAAAATCTTCAAAAGGTGTTTATTCTTCAACTTCCACACTTTAAACACCTCACACAAGCATCTGTTCTTGATCTGTTTCTCTAAGCAATGTTTTTCTTCAAGATTCCTCAATTGTGTGGATTTTTCAATCTATATAACTCTGGAACCTAAGTCAAAGAACGCTTAGCGAAATTCCTCAAGACACCTCTGGTCAAATTCCTCAAACTTGTTCATTTTGCAAAAACTTCTGAGAACGCATATGACCTCCCCAAATTCTTCGCACCTATACTCTATTCGCAGGTACACATGTCCGCTGCTGAATCACTAGGTACTCATCAACTTAACTCATTTGTAGCGTTCCTCGAAGACAAATTGCATACCTCCTCGGAGAACTCAATTGTTCAAAATCTTCGGCTGAAGAAAATGGCAGATGGCAAGAAACCTTAGAAGGGAGGCAAGAAACTGGAAGTGATCACTGCCTTTGAAATCCCTGATGATATCTATGCAGGGTACTGCACTCCTGATGAAGCAATTCATGGAAAGGAAACGAAGAATGAGCGCAAGGTGCGCATTCAGAGGATTGAAAGAAGATGGGCACAGGAATGGAGGGAGTACAGATATGTCACTCCTAAGTATATGAAGAAATTCGCAGTACAACCTCCTTGCCGAAGACCTCCGCTGCCACCTGGCCAAGAAGCTGATCCCACTAGCCTCAAGCGCGGTGAGGACTATCCTAATGAATGGGCCAAGCAGCAAGCAAAACTGGCCAAACTGGCTAAGGAAGCAGTGAGGAAATTCATCGAAGACTCTGCTACTACTGCTGAGGCCTCTGCTAGCAAGCCCAAGAAGGCTATGCCTAAGAAGCCAGCTCGCAAACCACCAAGTTCCTTAGCAATTCCCACACGACCAAGCTCTTATGTGCCCTCAAAGCAAATTCCTCAAGCTGCTCCAGTTCCTCCAGCTGCAAAATCTTCAGCTGCTCCTGCAAAGTCCTCAGCACCTGTGCATCTCGCCTCTTGCCAAAGGACCACATGCATCTCTATTGCTTCAGGAGCATCTGCAAGTTCCTCAGCTCCTCCTCAGTCTAGCCCCAATTTGCTGAAGACCAAAGCCACTACTGGACGAGGCACTAGACCAAGTCTTCACAAGAAGCAGGTTGCCTTCCACCCTGCCGTCAAGTGAAGACGAAGCTGATGATGATGAACTTGCTGATATGATTAGAGACAGACAGCATCGGGCTGCTAGAGCCAAAGGCACAGATGTGCCTCTTCTATTGGATCCCAAGCTGATCCTAGACTTCATTGATCTCGGGCACAAGGACCCCAACACTCCTATGCCTGACTTTAACCTCACACCTGGCCAAAGTCACATGTTGACCGCCTTCATAGGCAAAGAAAAATGGAAATTTGAGAAGGCCAGGCAACTGAATAAAGCTCAGTACAAGAAGGAGCATTTTCTAAAGAAGAATGTTGTCAAAATGACAACTGATCAACTTGTGACTATGCAAGCTGAGATCAAAACCCTCAGTGATGAATTTGATGCCTACCGTGCAGATTGGCTGGGAGCCAAAGTCAGATTCATCAAGATGGCGAAGGGATTCACCTCCAATGTTGCAGCCCCAACGCAACGTGAATCTCCTCAGGCTGAAGCATCTGCTCAGGCTACTGAAGAACGTGCCAACACTGCTGATGAAAATCAGGCCGCTGAAGAAAATGAAAGCACAAGGGCTGATGAAGACATTCTAGCCGGTGAAGAATCAGCCAGGGCAACCTCTAGTGTTGCACCTGAAGAACAAGCCAGGCCAGCTGAAGCATCTTCTGCTGCGCCTGAAGACACTGACAATGCCAGGGCAACTGCATCAGTTGCGCCTGAGGTAAATGAACCAATTTCCTCTGCTCCTCCTGTTGTGACAACAAGCATCAACCTTCCTTATGCATCAGAAGTGAAGAACACCAAGGCTGCAGAGCGAGCAACTGTGAAGAAAAGGAAAGCATCTGCTTCCTCAGAGTCTTCCGCACCAAAGAAGGCGAAGACTTTGACAAGCTCATTTGAAAATCCTATTGATGATGTTCCAGTTGCTAGCATGCCATCAAAGGAGATTGTTCCCTTTGGTGAAGATTATGAAATTCCAAATGAATCTGATGAAGAAGATCCTTCTGCTGCTTCGACAAAGCAGTTGGATGAAGAAATTGAAGTGGATAACATCCCTTCAACCCCTCTAGTATCATCGCCCATGCCTCAGTTCATGGCTGAAGAGGCAGGTGTTGAGGAAATTGATGAGGAAGATGAAGACTGGACATTGGGTGCACCACTCCAATTCTGAACAATGACAACTGGGAAAGTCATCACCCCAATTCACCGATGTTCACACCTCTGCAACAGATTCCTTCGTCCTCGGTCCAAACAGAAGAAATTCACACGGGCTCTAAAGAACCTCAAGCTTCTCTTCTTACCATCCCTGAAGAAGTTCCAGCCACTAGTGTTGATGTACATGTTGTTGAAGAAAAGGAGACCCAGGCTGTTACTGATGACATTGCAACTGAAATTCCTCAGCCTGCAGCTCTAGAGACTGTGATTCAAGAGGTTGTGAAGACTTTGACTGACACTCCTCAGCCCAAAGCCGAAGAATCCCTTCTCCAAGAAACAGAAGTTCAAAGCTGATGAGTTCTTCAATGAGCGCATTTTCTTCACGGAATACAATCCCTATGACTCTGCTCGTCTTCGACGCAAGCGCTTCTGGACAGCAAGTTAGATGAACTTCTATTCTTCACTGCTATTCGATAAGGACAAGACCTTTGACCAGGAGAATATTCCTCATGTGGATATGGAGTCACTACCCTGCTTCACCCCAGTCCTCAGTGTTCTGCACGACGCTGGGCTGCTCAACTTCTGCACCGACATCTGCGACTGGAATGAAGAACTCATTCTTCAGTTCTATCCTACACTGCACATCATAGGCAACGCTGAAGATGTGAATTCATGGGTGCTGGACTGGATGACTGAAAACACTCACTTCAAAGCTCCGGCCTCTGAAATACTTCATGCCCTCCCAGTCAGTCCTCCCCTTGATGTTGCAAGGCTCATCTACCATGACATTGAACTATCTGATCATTTCATGCAAGGCACCGCACATGGCTAAATATCAACTTGTGTGTCTATGGGGTGCCCCCTCCCCCGTATACAAAGGAGGGGAGGAGGAGGCCGGCCGACCCTAGGGGGCGCGCCCAAGTAGGGGAGTCCTACTAGGACTCCAAGTCCTAGTAGGATTCCACCAAGAGGGAGAGAGGGGGAAGGAAGGAGAGGGAGAGAGGGAGAAGGAAAGGGGGGCGCCGCCCCTCTTCCCTTGTCTAATTCGGACTGCAAGGGGGGCGCGAACTTCCCTAACTTCCCTCCTCTCTCTCCAATAAGGCCCATGGTGGCCCATTAGTTCCCCCGGGGGGTTCCAGTAACCCCTTCGGCACTCTGGTTTTACACGAAACCAACCGGAACACTTCCAGTGTCCGAATAACATGGTCCAATATATCAATCTTTATGTCTTCACCATTTTGACTCCTCGTCATGTCCGTGATCTCATCTGGGACACCGAACAACCTTCGGTATATCAAATCACATAACTCATAATACAAATCGTCATCAAACGTTAAGCGTGCAGACCCTACGGGTTCGAGAACTATGTAGACATGACCGAGACACATCTGCGGTCAATAACCAATAGTGGAACCTGGATGCTCATATTGGCTCCTACATATTCTATGAAGATCTTTATCGGTCAAACCGCATAACAACATACATTGTTCCCTTTGTCATCGGTATGTTACTTTCCCGAGATTCGATCGTCGGTATCATCATACCTAGTTCAATCTCGTTGCTGGCAACTCTCTTTACTCGTTCCATAATGCATCATCCCGCAACTAACTCATTAGTCACACTGCTTGCAAGGCTTATAGTGATGTGCATTACCGAGAGGGCCCATAGATACCTCTGCGACAATCAGAGTGACAAATCCTAATCTCGATCTATGCCAACTCAACAAACACCATCGGAGACACCTGTAGAGCATCTTTATAATCACCCAGTTACGTTGTGACGTTTCATAGCACACTAAGTGTTCCTCCGGTATTCGGGAGTTGCATAATCTCATAGTCATAGGAACATGTATAAGTCATGAAGAAAGCAATAGCAATAAACTAAATGATCATAGTGCTAAGCGAACGGATGGGTCCTGTCCATCACATCATTCTCTAATGATGTGATCCCTTTCATCAAATGACAACACATGTCTATGGCTAGAAAACTTAACCATCTTTGATTAACGAGCTAGTCAAGAAGAGGCATACTAGGGACACTCTGTTTGTCTATGTATTCACACATGTACTAAGTTTCCGGTTAATACAATTCTAGCATGAATAATAAACATTTATCATGATCTAAGGAAATACAAATAACAACTTTATTATTGCCTCTAGGGAATATTTCCTTCAGTCTCCCACTTGCACTAGAGTCAATAATCTAGATTACATAGTAATGATTCTAACACCCATGGAGTCTTGGTGCTAATCATGTTTTGCTCGTGAGAGAGGCTTAGTCAACGGGTCTGCAACATTCAGATCCGTATATATCTTGCAAATCTCTATGTCTCCCTCCTTGACTTGATCGCGGATGGAATTGAAGCGTCTCTTGATGTGCTTGGTTCTCTTGTGAAATCTGGATTCCTTTGCCAATGCAATTGCACCAGTATTGTCACAAAAGATTTTTATTGGACACGATGCACTAGGTATGACACCAAGATTGGATATGAACTCCTTCATCCAGACTCCTTCATTTGCTGCTTCCGAAGCACCTATGTACTCCGCTTCACACGTAGATCCCGCTGCTACCTCCTGAGCATGCGTTGGTTTTCCCTTAAAGAGGAAAGGGTGATGCAGCAAAGTAGCGTAAGTATTTCCCTCAGTTTTGAGAACCAAGGAATCAATCTAGTAGGAGACAACGCACAAGTCACCTAGTACCTGCACAAACAATCAAGAACCTTGCAACCAACACGATAAAGGGGTTGTCAATCCCTTCAATGTCACTCGCAAAAGTGAGATCTAATAGAGATAGTAAAGTAAATATTTTTGATATTTTTGTTGTATAGATTGGAAAGTAAAGATTGCAAAATAGTAAACGAGATGCGATGTAAATAAAAGAGATGTAATATAATAGGAAAGAGACCCGAGGGCCATAGGTTTCACTAGTGGCTTCTCTCAAGATAGCATGTATTATGGTGGGTGAACAAATTACTGCCGAGCTATTGATAGAAAAACGCGTAGTTATGAAGATATCTAAGGCAATGATCATGAATATAGGCATCACATCCGTGTCAAGTAGACCAAAATGATTCTGCATCTACTACTATTACTCCACACATAGACCGCTATCCAGCATGCATCTATAGTATTAAGTTCATAAGAACAAAGTAAAGCATTAAGCAAGATGACATGATGTAGAGGGATAAACTCAAGCAATATGATATAAACCCCATCTTTTTATTCTCAATGGCAGCAATACAATACATGCCTTGCTGCCCCTACTGTCACTGGGAAAGGACACCGCAAGATTGAACCCAAAGCTAAGCAATTCTCCCATTGCAAGAAAGATCAATCTAGTAGGCCAAAATAAACCGATAATTCGAAGAGACTTGCAAAGATATCAAATCATGCATATATGAATTCAAAGAACAGCCAAATAATATTCATAGATAATCTTGTTCATAAATCCACAATTCACCGGATCTCGGCAAACACACCGCAAAGAGTATTACATCGAATAGATCTCCAAGAACATCGAGGAGAACTTTGTATTGAGAATAAAAGAGAGAGAAGAAGCCATCTAGCTAATAACTATGGACCCAAAGGTCTGTCGTAAACTACTCACGCTTCGGAGAGAGAGGCAATGGTGTTGATGTAGAAGCCCTCCATGATCGATTCCCCCTCTGGTAGATCACCGGAAAAGGCCCCAAGATGGGATCTCACGGGTACAGAAGGTTCCAGTGGTGGAAGAGTTATTTCGTGGCTCCCCCTGATGTTTCTAGGGTATAAGAGTATATATAGGTGAAAGAAGTACGTCGGTGGAGCTACGAGGGGCCCACGAGGGTGGGGGCGCGCCTACCCCCTGGGCGCGCCCTCCTGCCTCGTGGCCTCCTCCTGGAGTTCCAGACTTCAACTCCTAGTCTTCTGGATTGCTTTCGGTCCAAGAAAGATCATCGCGAAGGTTTCATTCCGTTTGGACTCCGTTTGGTATTCCTTTTCTGCAAAACTCTAAAATAGGAAAAAAAATAGATACTGGCACTAGGCCTCCGGTTAATAGGTTAGTCCCAAAAATAATATAAAAGAGCATATTAAAGCCCATTAAACATCCAAAATAGATAATATAATAGCATGGAACAATAAAAAATTATAGATACGTTGGAGACATATCACCCGCCACGACGCTCTGTTTAGAACTGCACCAACTGACAACTCCACCATTTAATATAAGGGATAATTAGATTTATGCCCCTAGTTGTGTCCCACTCGTCTGTTTTACCCCTAATTCCCAAAAGTCACTGGTTCTGTCCAAGTCACTTTGCTCCTATTATGCTTTTGCCCTTTGACCGTTTGAGCATCAGTTTGAAAACTTCATAACTAATTCATACTAAATCAGAAAAATGCAAATAAGATACCAAAATGTTCAGAAAAACATCACCTATATGTTAGTGTCATTTGCATTCATGAAAAAAGTGTTGGAAAGTGCCCATCCGAGTTTTAGCTCTTATGCTACCACCATGAATAGGAAAATCAAAAAAAGTTCGAAAAAATAAAAAACAATTGCTGGCAAAGAATGACAAATGTTTTAAGTGCCTGCCAAGTTTCATCAGGGAATAACATTCGTGGGTGCCGCGGCAAAAAAAACAATCAGCACTCCAAAATAGATTATTTTTTTGCCACGACTTCCATGAATGTCGTTCCCTAATGAAACTTGGCAAGCACTTAGAACATTTGTTGTTCTTCGCCACCATATTTTTTTTATCTTTTTGAATTTTTTTAGAGTTCACTATTCATGGTGGTATCAAAAGAGCTAAAACTCGGATGTGCACTTTCCAACACTTTTTTCATGAATGCAAATGACACTGACATATAGGTGATGTTTTTCTGAACATTTTGGTATCTTATTTGCATTTTTCTGATTCAGTATGAATTAGTTATGAAGTTTTCAAACTGACGGTCAAACGGTCAAAGGGCAAAAGCATAAGAGGAGCAAAGTGACTTGGATAGAACCGATGACTTTTGGGAATTAGGGGTAAAACAGACGAGTGGGACACAACTAGGGGCATAAATCTAATTATCCCTTAATATAAATACATATCCGGTTTGTGACTTAGAGTCATCCGGATCAGTGTCAAAGATTTCATCGACATAACCATTTACGACGAGCTCTTTGTCACCTCCATAAACGAGAAACATATCCTTAGTCCTTTTCAGGTATTTCAGGATGTTCTTGACCGCTGTCCAATGATCCACTCCTGGATTACATTGGTACCTCCCTGCTAAACTAATAGCAAGGCACACATCACGTCTGGTACATAGCATTGCATACATGATAGAACCTATGGCTGAGGCATAGGGAATGACTTTCATTTTCTCTCTATCTTCTGCAGTGGTCGGGCATTGAGTCTGACTCAACTTCACACCTTGTAACACAGGCAAGAACCCTTTCTTTGCTTGATCCATTTTGAACTTCTTCAAAACTTTATCAAGGTATGTGCTTTGTGAAAGTACAATTAAGCGTCTTGATCTAACTCTATAGATCTTGATGCCCAATATATAAGTAGCTTCACCGAGGTCTTTCATTCAAAAATTCTTATTCAAGTATCCTTGTATGCTATCCAGAAATTCAGTATCATTTTCGATCAACAATATGTCATCCACATACAATATCAGAAATGCTACAGAGCTCCCACTCACTTTCTTGTAAATACAGGCTTCTCCAAAAGTCTGTATAAAACCATATGCTTCGATCACACTATCAAAGCGTATATTCCAACTCCGAGATGCTTGCACCAGTCCATAAATGGATCGCTGGAGCTTGCACACTTTGTTAGCACCTTTTGGATCGACAAAACCTTCTGGTTGCATCATATACAACTCTTCTTTAAGATATCCATTAAGGAATGCAGTTTTGACATCCATTTGCCAAATTTCATAATCATAAAATGCGACAATTGCAAACATGATTCAGACGGACTTAAGCATCGCTATGGGTGAGAAGGTCTCATCATAGTCAACTCCTTGAACTTGTCGCAAACCTTTCGCAACAAGTCGAGCTTTGTAGACAGTAACATTACCATCAGCGTCAGCCTTCTTCTTGAAGATCCATTTATTCTCTATGGCTTGAAGATCATCGGGCAAGTCAACCAAAGTCCACACTTTGTGTCGGAGTAAATGGCCACGGGTAGCTTAACCAACTACCCCTGGCTCTTCAAAAATTATCAGGCCATTCGAGCCTTCTAACATTCCAAGCATTTGGGCCGCCTTCCCCCAGCCGGCTACCCCCGGAGCTGACTCTCGGAAGCCGACCCAGCCTCAGAAACCTCCCCCAAGATAACTACGAGATGGCCGACTCCAGGAAGCCGGCCATGGAGAACGCCGACTCCCCAGAGTCGGCCATGAAGAACGCCGACTCCAAGAAGCCGGCCAAGAGCGCACCCACCGAAACCACGCCCACATAACGGTGACAAGACGGGGTGCGGCTACAGTACGGCCCACTACCCCCGAATCCCGAGGCAGGCATGGCCACAGGACGCCGTACGGGTCGGCCATCTCCCGTCCGGCTCGGCACTGTAGCCATGCTGGCCTCAACGTCATCCACGACAGACGCCAATACGGCCCACGGGCGGCGGGCCCCTTCGGCCAGAGAGAGGCACGAAGGCGGCCTGACCTCCCCCCAGTCGGCCAGGGGCGTAGCCGGCCCCCAGAAGCCGGCTACCCCCTCCCTCGAAACATGTGCCGCATTAAGGAGACAAGACGAGGTAAGGCTACAGTGAGAGCCCTCGAGGCGGCACACTGTAGCCACGCTTACCTCGACAAAGCCCTCGTCATCAAGGGCGAGGCTACAGTAAACAGCCGCCGACAAGGCCCCCAGGCGGTGGGCCGGCCTGTCGACCAAGAGGCCGGCAGCCGGCGGGACCCACCAGTCGGCGGGCCCCAACGGCCGGCGGAGAAGCCGGTGAGCACAGACACTGATGACTGGGACCCGCACCCAGCCGGATTACAATTGTACCCCCGAGGGGTAGGCCTATATAAACCCCCCGGGGCACCCATGCAAAGGGTTGGCTTCTTAGAGTTACACACACCATATAGCGAGGGAAGTGAGAGCGAGCCTTTCTCTTCTTCTCCCTTGAACCATACAGCTCAAGGAGCACTTGTAGCTACTCGTTCTGATCTAGTGACCATGCGGAGACCCCGCAGAGCAGGACTAAGGGTGTTATCTCCACGGAGAGCCCCGAACCTGGGTAAGATCCGCCGGCGTGCATGTCTTCGCCTCATCCCGTTTCCAGGCACCGGCGACGTCTTACTGGCTCCCACAACGATAAGCCACCCGTTGGCATATGTCGCACCTACCACCCGACATTTGGCACCCACCGTGGGGCCAGGTGCACCGTCGTCCGAAGACCTGTTCTGGACGGGAACCCTTTTCCTCCCCCGCGAGCGCAGCCAGCCTGCTGCGCCCGATGGCGTTTTCCCCGACGCGCTGCAAGGCGTCGACGACGCCTACGCGGCAAGCTGCCTCGCCGATCTGCTCGGCGAGGCCCACATCTCCGATGAGCCCGCGTCCGACGCGGGCACGGACTACCCCGAGAACCGCCTCGTCAGCCTCCTCGACCAACTTCACATCTCCAGCGAGCTTGCCGCAGACTTGGAGTCGGTCGGCTCCACCGACCCGATCCTTGTCGATTCCGACATGGCGTCACTCGACGCCTACCCCTCCGACGTGGTGGTCTTCGACGACCCTCTCCCTCGAGCAGACAGCGGCAGCAGCACCGTCACCGAAGTGTTGGTTATCAGCCACGTCGCCAACTCGGGCGAGAACGCCCACGACGCCCTGCGAGCAGCGATGCACGACCTATCCGTCCCCATCCCGGCTGACGCCGACGCCGAGACCTTGGAGGCACGCCGCCTCGCCCTCGTCGCGGAAGGCCAGAAGATAGCCTCCATGAGACGCCTCACCGAGGCCCACTAGGGCGAAGTCGACCGCGCCGCCTTCGGTACGCCGCCGCGTAGCGGGCCAAGCCGAGCCGGCTTCGTCCAGAAGCGCGGCGCGGCTATCGCCAGCATGCTGGGGGCAGATCGCCCTGTCTACGCCACCCCGCTCGAGAATCTATGAGCCGCTCAGGCGGCCGCTTAAGAGCTGAATGGGCTGGGAGCCGATGAGCTCCCCTACATGACAAGGTGGATCCAGCAGCTGATCGACGCGGCCGCAGAACGGCACGAAGCCGGCGCCCACGCTGACAGTCATCCCCCGCGCCGGGAGCACGCCGCGACGTCCCGATCGGCGACTGCGAGCGGCACCCGCGGGAGGAAAGACAAGGAGCCGGCTGCTAGCCGCAGCCGGACTCGTATCACCATCGAGCGCGACGCGGAAGGCCGCCCTCGAGCGGTGGAGCGCCAAGGAAACCCGCCTGCTCCCCTGCCTCGAAGGGAGAGACGTCCCACCCCGCCGCCTGTCACGCATCCGACTCTTGGTGACCGACTAGGCCGCCGCGAAGGAGTCGGCGAGAACAACGCCCGCCACCGGATCGACCGCCTAGCTCGATCCCTGGCGCTAGAAGAAGAAGACGATGTCGGCCCGCCGTGCTTTGGCCCCCGCATCCGCGACGAGCCCTTCCCCAAAGGGTTCTCGCTCCCCAGAGACACGCCCAAGTACAACGGCTCTGTGAAACCGGAAGATTGGCTCATCGACTACTCCACTGCTGTCACCATAGCCAACGGCAATCGGCGCGTGACCGTGAAGTACGTCCCACTCATGCTGCAAGGCACGGCGCGCACCTGGCTCAACAGCCTCAAGCCCTACAGCATCAATAGCTGGCTGGACTTCACGGAAGTCTTTGTCCGCAACTTCACCAGCACGTGCAAGCGGCCTCCCAAGCCTCGCCAGCTCTCCCTATGCGTCCAAGGGCCGAACGAGTCGACCCGCGACTACCTCATGTGGTGGGCCGAGCTCCGCAACTCCTGCGAGGGGGTGCACGAGGTTCAGGCCATCGAGTACTTCACCGCCGGGTGCCGAGAGGGCACCCTCCTCAAGCACCGACTGCTCTGCGACGAGCCGGCTACCCACGACGAACTGCTGATCATCGCGGACAAGTACGCCATGGCCGACTCCTCGATGAAGACCGAGCTTCGAGTGGACGCCTCCGGGAAGGTGGTCGCTCCGGCTCCCAAGACGCCGGCTGGCGACTCCAATCGGCGCCCCTACCAGAACGACCACAAGCACAAGGCCCCCATGCCACCTTCCACCAGTCGGCAGGTGGCCACAGTTGAAGATGAGCAACCCGAAGAACGGCCCGCTCCCAAGAAGAAGGGTGGCAGGCCGGCTTGGCAGCCAGCTTTCTCCTGTGAGCAGACTCTCGACGCCCCCTGCAAGTTCCACAACGGCGCGAAGCCGTCCAACCACACGACCCGAAAGTGCCACTGGCTCGCGTGAATATCCAAGGGCGAGGGGCTGGTGCCGCCTCCGCCTCCCGGCCCGCCGCCCCCAGCCCCCCAGCAGCCGGCGGCTCGGCCAGCAGTCGGAGCCATACAAGATGAGTTCCCTGAAGAGCACGCCGCCTACGTCGTCTTCACAAGCCAAGTCGAAGACAAGCGTAGTCGGCGCCGTGAGCATCAAGAGGTCAATGCAGTCGCCTCTAGGGCTCCCGAGTTCATGCACTGGTCCGAGAAGCCCATCAGCTGGGGCCAAGCCGACCACCCAGAGGTGATGCCGTCTCCTGGCTCCTATGCACTAGTCTTGGATGTCACCCTCGCGACGATGAGGCGAGCTGCCCGATTCTCCCGCGTCCTGATTGATGGCGGAAGTAGTATCAATATACTGTACCGCGATACCATGGAGAAGCTGAACATCAAGGCGAAGCAGCTCATGCCAAGCCGGACCGTGTTCCATGGCATCGTGCCCGGTTTGTCTTGTTCCCCGATCGGCAAGATCAAGATGGATGTTCTCTTCGGAGACAAGGATCATTTTCGCCGAGAAGCTATCTGGTTTGAGGTGGTGGATCTGGAGAGCCCCTACCATGCTTTGCTTGGCCGACTTGCTCTGGCCAAGTTCATGGCTATACCCCACTACGCCTACTTAAAGATGAAGATGCCGAGCTCGAAGGGGATCATCACTGTAGCCGACAACTACAAGAAGTCCATCGAGTGCGCCATGGCCAGCAGTCGGCTGGCCAAGTCCCTCGTCGTGGCAGAAGAGAAGAAGATGCTGGAACGGGTTGTGGCCATGGCCGGCCAGCAGCCGGCCTTGTCCCCCAACCCCAAAGATTATGATGCGCAGGGCTCCTTCCAGCCGGCCAAGGAGACGAAGAAGATACCTCTGGACCCGGAGCACCCGGAAAGGTTTGCTGTCATTGGGGCAAACCTGGACAGTAAATAGGAAGGCGAGCTCGTCGACTTCCTCCGTGAGAATCGAGATGTCTTCGCATTGTCCCCAAAGGACATGCCAGGTGTCCCGAAGGATTTCGCCGAGCACAAATTGCACGTCCGAGCCGACGCGAAGCCGGTCAAGCAGCCCCTCCGCCGATTGTCAGAAGAGAAGCGGAGAATCGTAGGAGAAGAGATAGCCAAGCTCCTCGCCGCTGGCTTTATTATGGAAGTATTTTTTCCAGAGTGGCTTGCCAACCCAGTCTTGGTTTTGAAAAAGAATAACAAGTGGCGTATGTGTATAGCCTACACCAGCCTCAACAAGGCCTGCCCCAAGGATCCGTTTGTTTGCCACGGATTGACCAAGTGATAGACTCCATAGCCGGATGCGAGCTGTTGAGTTTTTTGGATGCCTACTCAGGGTACCTTCAAATCAAGTTGGACCCAGCAGACCGACTGAAGACTGCCTTCATCAGACCATTCGGAGCTTTCTGTTACCTGACTATGACATTCGGCCTCAGGAATGCCGGCGCCACTTTTCAGCGTTGCATGCAGAAATGCCTCCTCAAGCAACTCGGCAGAAATGCCCACGTCTACGTAGACGACATTGTGGTGAAGACAGAGAAGCGCGGCACCCTGCTGGAGGACCTTAAAGAAACATTCGCCAACTTGCGCCGATTCCAAGTCAAGCTCAACCCTGAGAAATGCGTGTTCGGAGTACCAGCCGGCCAACTGCTAGGCTTTCTGGTCTCCGAACGCGGCATCGAGTGCAACCCTGTGAAGATCAAGGCCATCGAGAGGATGGAGATTCCCACCAAATTGTGAGATGTGCAGAAGTTCACCGGGTGCTTGGCCTCCCTAAACCGCTTTATTAGCCGGCTAGGAGAGAAGGCCCTCCCCCTGTACCGACTCATGAAGAAGTCCACTCACTTCGAGTGGAATGACCAAGCTGACCAAGCCTTCGATGAGCTAAAGAAGATGCTGACCACTCCACCTGTCCTGGCGGCACCGACTGAGAAGGAGCCCATGCTCCTCTACATTGCCGCGACCAGCTAGTCCCCGAGTGGCTAAGTGGGCCATTGCATTGGCACCATACACAATCTTCTACCAACCCCGCACCGCCATCAAGTCCCAAGCATTGGCCGACTTCCTCGTCGACTGGGCCGAGACCCAGTACCTACCGCCGGCTTCCGACTCTATGTTGTGAATCGTAGCATAATTTAAAATTTTCCTACGCTCACCAAGATGCATCTATGGAGTCTACTAGCAACGAGGGGAAAGGAGTGCATCTACATACCCTTGTAGATCGCGAGCGGAAGCATTCCAATGAACGTGGATGACGGAGTCGTACTCGCCGTGATCCAAATCACCGATGACCGAGTGCCGAACGGACGGCACCTCCGCGTTCAACACACGTACGTTGCAGCGACGTCTCCTCCTTCTTGATCCAGCAAGGGGGAAGGAGAGTTTGATGGAGATCCAGCAGCACGACGGCGTGGTGGTGGATGTAGCGGGTCTCGGCAGGGCTTTGCCAAGCTTCTGCGAGAGAGAGAGAGGTGTTGCAGGGGAGGAGGGAGGCGCCCAAGGCCGTAGGTTGCTGACCTCCCTCCCCCCCTTTATATAGGCCCCCTGGGGGGGGCGCCGGCCCAGGGAGATGGGATCTCCAAGGGGGGCGGCGGCCAAAGGGGGGAAGGGGTGCCTTGCCCCCCAAGGCAAGGGGGAAGCTCCCCCTAGGGTTCCCAACCCTAGGCGCATGGGGGGAGGCCCAAGGGGGGCGCCCCGGCCCACTAAGGGCTGGTTCCCTTCCACTTTCAGCCCACGGGGCCCTCCGGGATAGGTGGCCCCACCCGGTGGACCCCCGGGACCCTTCCGGTAGTCCCGGTACAATACCAGTAACCCCCGAAACTTTCCCGATGGCCGAAACTGGACTTCCTATATATAATTCTTCACCTCCGGACCATTCCGGAACCTCTCGTGATGTCCGGGATCTCATCCGGGACTCCGAACAACTTTCAGGTTTCCGCATACATATATCTCTACAACCCTAGCGTCACCGAACCTTAAGTGTGTAGACCCTACGGGTTCGGGAGACATGCAGACATGACCGAGACGCCTCTCCGGTCAATAACCAACAGCGGGATCTGGATACCCATGTTGGCTCCCACATGTTCCACGATGATCTCATCGGATGAACCACGGTGTCGAGGATTCAATCAATCCGTATGCAATTCCCTTCG
This sequence comes from Aegilops tauschii subsp. strangulata, assembly GCF_002575655.3. Taxonomy (NCBI): domain Eukaryota; kingdom Viridiplantae; phylum Streptophyta; class Magnoliopsida; order Poales; family Poaceae; genus Aegilops; species Aegilops tauschii. The sequence continues at coordinate 391,988,096 of NC_053040.3, read as the reverse complement.
TCAATCGGTATGTTACTTGCCCGAGATTCGATCGTCGGTATCCCAATACCTTGTTCAATCTCGTTACCGGCAAGTCTCTTTACTCGTACCGCAATGCATGATCCCGTGACTAACGCCTTAGTCACATTGAGCTCATTATGATGATGCATTACCGAGTGGGCCCAGAGATACCTCTCCGTCACACGGAGTGACAAATCCCAGTCTCGATCCGTGCCAACCCAACAGACACTTTCGGAGATACCCGTAGTGCACCTTTATAGTCACCCAGTTATGTTGTGACGTTTGGCACACCCAAAGCACTCCTACGGTATCCGGGAGTTGCACGATCTCATGGTCTAAGGAAAAGATACTTGACATTGGAAAAGCTCTAGCAAACGAAACTACACGATCTTTTATGCTATGCTTAGGATTGGGTCTTGTCCATCACATCATTCTCCTAATGATGTGATCCCGTTATCAATGACATCCAATGTCCATAGTCAGGAAACCATGACTATCTGTTGATCAACGAGCTAGTCAACTAGAGGCTTACTAGGGACACGTTGTGGTCTATGTATTCACACATGTATTACGATTTCCGGACAATACAACTATAGCATGAATAATAGACAATTACCATGAACAAAGAAATATAATAATAACCATTTATTATTGCCTCTAGGGCATATTTCCAACAGTCTCCCACTTGCACTAGAGTCAATAATCTAGTTACATTGTGATGAATCGAACACCCATTGCGTCCTGGTGTTGATCATGTTTTGCCCTAGGGAGAGGTTTAGTCAACGGATCTGCTACATTCAGGTCCGTATGTACTTTACAAATATCTATGTCTCCATTTTGAACACTTTCACGAATGGAGTTGAAGCGACGCTTGATATGCCTGGTCTTCCTGTGAAACCTGGGCTCCTTCGCAAGGGCAATAGCTCCAGTGTTGTCACAGAAGAGAGTCATCGGGCCCGACGCATTGGGAATCACCCCTAGGTCGGTAATGAACTCCTTCATCCAGACTGCTTCCTGTGCTGCCTCCGAGGCTGCCATGTACTCCGCTTCACATGTAGACCCCGCCATGACGCTTTGCTTGCAACTGCACCAGCTTACTGCTCCTCCATTCAAAATATACACGTATCCGGTTTGTGACTTCGAGTCATCCAGATCTGTGTCGAAGCTAGCGTCGACGTAACCCTTTACGACGAGCTCTTCGTCACCTCCATAAACAAGAAACATATCCTTAGTCCTCTTCAGGTACTTCAGGATATTCTTGACCGCTGTCCAGTGTTCCATGCCGGGATTACTTTGGTACCTTCCTACCAAACTTACGGCAAGGTTTACATCAGGTCTGGTACACAGCATGGCATACATAATAGGCCCTATGGCCGAGGCATAGGGGATGACACTCATCTTTTCTATATCTTCTGCCGTGGTCGGGCATTGAGCCTTGCTCGATTGCACACCTTGCAATACAGGCAAGAACCCCTTCTTGGACTGATCCATACTGAACTTCTTCAATATCTTGTCAAGGTATGTACTCTGTGAAAGACCAATGAGGCGTCTTGATCTATCTCTATAGATCTTGATGCCTAATATATAAGCAGCTTCTCCAAGGTCCTTCATTGAAAAACACTTATTCAAATAGGCCTTTATACTTTCCAAGAATTCTATATCATTTCCCATCAACAGTATGTCATCCACATATAATATGAGAAATGCTACAGAGCTCCCACTCACTTTCTTGTAAACACAGGCTTCTCCATAAGTCTGTGTGAACCCAAATGCTTTGATCATCTCATCAAAGCGAATGTTCCAACTCCGAGATGCTTGCACCACCCCATAGATTGAGCGTTGGAGCTTGCATACTTTGTTAGCATTCTTAGGATCGACAAAACCTTCCGGCTACATCATATACAACTCTTCCTTAAGGAAGCCGTTAAGGAATGCCGTTTTGACGTCCATCTGCCATATCTCATAATCATAGTATGCGGCAATTGCTAACATGATTCGGACGGACTTCAGCTTCGCTACGGGTGAGAAAGTCTCATCGTAGTCAACCCCTTGAACTTGTCGATAACCCTTAGCGACAAGTCGAGCTTTGTAGATGGTCACATTACCATCTGCGTCCGTCTTCTTCTTAAAGATCCATTTGTTTTCTATGGCTCGCCGCTCATCGGGCAAGTCTGTCAAAGTCCATACTTTGTTTTCATACATGGATTCTATCTCGGATTTCATGGCTTCTAGCCATTTGTCGGAATCCGGGCCCGCCATCGCTTCATAGTTCGAAGGTTCACCCTTGTCTAACAACATGATTTCCAGGACAGGGTTGCCGTACCACTCTGGTGTGGAATGTGTCCTTGTGGACCTACGAAGTTCAGTAACTTGATCCGAAGCTTCATGATCATCATCATTAACTTCCTCCCCAGTCGGTGTAGGCACCACAGGAACATTTTCCTGCGCTGCGCTACTTTTCGGTTCGGAAGGGGTGACTATCACCTCATCAAGTTCCACTTTCTCCCACTCAATTCTTTCGAGAGAAACTCCTTCTCTAGAAAGGACCCGTTCTTGGCAACGAAGATCTTGCCCTCGGATCTGAGGTAGAAGGTATACCCAATAGTTTCCTTAGGGTATCCTATGAAGACGCATTTTTCCGACTTGGGTTCGAGCTTTTCAGGTTGAAGTTTCTTGACATAAGCATCGCATCCCCAAACTTTTAGAAACGACAGCTTAGGTTTCTTCCCAAACCATAATTCATACGGTGTCGTCTCAACGGATTTCGACAGAGCCCTATTTAAAGTGAATGCGGCAGTCTCTAAAGCATAACCCCAAAATGAGAGCGGTAAATCGGTAAGAGGCATCATAGATCGCACCATATCCAATAGAGTGCGATTACGACGTTCGGACACACCGTTTCTCTGAGGTGTTCCAGGCGGCGTGAGTTGTGAAACTATTCCACATTTCCTTAAGTGTGTACCAAATTCGTGACTTAAATATTCTCCACGACGATCTGATCGTAAGAATTTTATTTTCCTGTCACGTTGATTCTCGACTTCACTCTGAAATTCCTTGAACTTTTCAAAGGTTTCAGACTTGTGTTTCATTAGGTAGACATACCCATATCTACTTAAATCATCAGTGAGAGTGAGAACATAACGATATCCTCCGCGAGCCTCAACACTCATTGGACCGCACACATCGGTATGTATGATTTCCAATAAGTTGGTTGCTCGCTCCATTGTTCCGGAGAACGGAGTCTTGGTCATCTTACCCATGAGGCATGGTTTGCATGTGTCAAATGATTCGTAATCAAGAGACTCCAAAAGTCCATCTGCATGGAGCTTCTTCATGCGCTTGACACCAATGTGACCAAGGCGGCAGTGCCACAAGTATGTGGGACTATCGTTATCAACTTTACATCTTTTGGTATTCACACTATGAATATGTGTAACATCACGTTCGAGATTCATCAAAAATAAACCATTGACCAGCGGGGCATGACCATAAAACATATCTCTCAAATAAACAGAACAACCATTATTCTCGGATTTAAATGAGTAGCCATCTCGAATTAAACGAGATCCAGATACAATGTTCATGCTCAAAGCTGGCACTAAATAACAATTATTGAGGTTTAAAACTAATCCCGTGGGTAGATGCAGAGGTAGCGTGCCGACGGCGATCACATCGACCTTGGAACCATTCTCGACGCGCATCGTCACCTCGTCCTTCGCCAGTCTCCGTTTATTCCGTAGTTCCTGTTTTGAGTTACAAATATGAGCAACCGCACCGGTATCAAATACCCAGGAGCTACTACGAGTACTGGTAAGGTACACATCAATTACATGTATATCACATATACCTTTGGTGTTGCCGGCCTTCTTCTTGTCCGCTAAGTATTTGGGGTAGTTCCGCTTCCAGTGACCACTTCCCTTGCAATAAAAGCACTCAGTCTCGGGCTTGGGTCCATTCTTTGACTTCTTCCCGGTAACTGGTTTACCGGGCGCGGCAACTCCCTTGCCGTCCTTCTTGAAGTTCTTCTTACCCTTGCCCTTCTTGAACTTAGTGGTTTTATTCACCATCAACACTTGATGTTCTTTTCTGATCTCTACCTCAGCTGATTTCAGCATTGAATATACCTCAGGAATGGTCTTTTCCATCCCCTGCATATTGAAGTTCATCACAAAGCTCTTGTAGCTTGGTGGAAGCGACTGGAGGATTCTGTCAATGACCGCGTCATCCGGGAGATTGACTCCCAGCTGAGACAAGCGGTTATGCAACCCAAACATTCTGAGTATGTGCTCACTAACAGAACTGTTCTCCTCCATTTTACAGCTGAAGAACTTGTCGGAGACATCATATCTCTCGACCCGGGCATGAGCTTGAAAAACTAGTTTCAGCTCCTCGAACATCTCGTATGCTCCATGTTTCTCAAAACGCTTTTGGAGACCCGGTTCTAAGCTGTAAAGCATGCCGCACTAAACGAGGGAGTAATCATCAGCACGTGATTGCCAAGCGTTCATAACGTCTTGGTTCTCTGGGATTGGTGCTTCACCTAGCGGTGCTTCTAAGACATAATCTTTCTTGGCTACTATGAGGATGATCCTCAGGTTCCGGACCCAGTCCGTATAGTTGCTGCATCATCTTTCAGCTTGGTTTTCTCTAGGAACGCGTTGAAATTGAGGACAACGTTGGCCATTAGATCTACAAGACATAGTGTAAAGATTTTAGACTAAGTTCATGATAATTAAGTTCATCTAATCAAATTATTTAATGAACTCCCACTCAGATAGACATCCCTCTCGTCATCTAAGTGAAACATGATCCGAGTTTAACTAGGCCGTGTCCGATCATCACGTGAGACGGACTAGTCAAGATCGGTGAACATCTCCATGTTGATCGTATCTTCTATACGACTCATGCTCGACCTTTCGGTCCTCCGTGTTCCGAGGCCATGTATGTACATGCTAGGCTCGTCAAGTCAACCTAAGTGTATTGCGTGTGTTCCGAGGCCATGTCTGTACATGCTAGGCTCGTCAACACCCGTTGTATTCGAACGTTAGAATCTATCACACCCGATCATCACGTGGTGCTTCGAAACAACGAACCTTCGCAACGGTGCACAGTTAGGGTGAACACTTTCTTGAAATTATTATAAGGGATCATCTTACTTACTACCGTCGTTCTAAGCAAATAAGATGCAAAAACATGATAAACATCACATGCAATCAAATAGTGACATGATATGGCCAATATCATTATGCTCCTTTGATCTCCATCTTCGGGGCACCATGATCATCTTCGTCACCGGCATGACACCATGATCTCCATCATCATGATCTCCATCATTGTGTCTTCATGAAGTCGTCACGCCAACGATTACTTCTACTTCTATGGCTAACGCGTTTAGCAACAAAGTAAAGTAATTTACATGGCGTTATTCAATGACACGCAGGTCATGCAAAATAATAAAGACAACTCCTATGGCTCCTGCCGGTTGTCATACTCATCGACATGCAAGTCGTGATTCCTATTACAAGAATATGATCAATCTCATACATCACATATATCATTCATCACATCTTCTGGCCATATCACATCACATAGCACTTGCTGCAAAAACAAGTTAGACGTCCTCTAATTGTTGTTGCAAGTTTTTACGTGGTTTGTAGGTTTCTAGCAAGAACGTTTTCTTACCTACGTATGACCACAACGTGATTTGCCAATTTCTATTTACCCTTCATAAGGACCCTTTTCATCGAATCCGTTCCGACTAAAGTAGGAGAGACAGACACCCGCTAGCCACCTTATGCAACTAGTGCATGTCAGTCGGTGGAACCTGTCTCACGTAAGCGTACGTGTAAGGTCGGTCCGGGCCGCTTCATCCTACAATGCCGCCGAAACAAGAAACGACTAGTAGCGGCAAGAAGAATTGGCAAATTCAACGCCCACAACTGCTTTGTGTTCTACTCGTGCATAGTAACTACGCATAGGCCTGGCTCATGATGCCACTGTTGTGAATCGTAGCATAATTTAAAATTTTCCTACGCTCACCAAGATGCATCTATGGAGTCTACTAGCAACGAGGGGAAAGGAGTGCATCTACATACCCTTGTAGATCGCGAGCGGAAGCGTTCCAATGAACGTGGATGACGGAGTCGTACTCGCCGTGATCCAAATCACCGATGACCGAGTGCCGAACGGACGGCACCTCCGCGTTCAACACACGTACGGTGCAGCAATGTCTCCTCCTTCTTGATCCAGCAAGGGGGAAGGAGAGGTTGATGGAGATCCAGCAGCACGACGGCGTAGTGGTGGATGTAGCGGGTCTCGGCAGGGCTTTGCCAAGCTTCTGCGAGAGAGAGAGAGGTGTTGCAGGGGAGGAGGGAGGCGCCCAAGGCTGTAGGTTGCTGCCCTCCCTCCCCCCCTTTATATAGGCCCCCTGGGGGGGCGCTGGCCCAGGGAGATGGGATCTCCAAGGGGGGGCGGCGGCCAAAGGGGGGAAGGGGTGCCTTGCTCCCTAAGGCAAGGGGGAAGCTCCCCCATAGGGTTCCCAACCCTAGGCGCATGGGGGGAGGCCCAAGGGGGGCGCCCCAGCCCACTAAGGGCTGGTTCCCTTCCACTTTCAGCCCACGGGGCCCTCCGGGATAGGTGGCCCCACCCGGTGGACCCCCGGGACCCTTCCGGTAGTCCCGGTACAATACCGGTAACCCCCGAAACTTTCCCGGTGGCCGAAACTGGACTTCCTATATATAATTCTTCACCTTCGGACCATTCCGGAACCTCTCGTGACGTCCAGGATCCCATCCGGGACTCTGAACAACTTTTGGGTTTCCGCATACATATATCTCTACAACCCTAGCGTCACCGAACCTTAAGTGTGTAGACCCTACGGGTTCGGGAGACATGCAGACATGACCGAGATGCCTCTCCGGTCAATAACCAACACCGGGATCTGGATACCCATGTTGGCTCCCACATGTTCCACGATGATCTCATCGGATGAACCACAGTGTCGAGGATTCAATCAATCCGTATGCAATTCCCTTCGTCAATCGGTATGTTAATTGCCCGAGATTCGATCGTCGGTATCCCAATACCTTGTTCAATCTCGTTACCGGCAAGTCTCTTTACTCGTACCGCAATGCATGATCTCGTGACTAACGCCTTAGTCACATTGAGCTCATTATGATGATGCATTACCGAGTGGGCCCAGAGATACCTCTCCGTCACACGGAGTGACAAATCCCAGTCTCGATCCGTGCCAACCCAACAGACACTTTCGGAGATACCCGTAGTGCACCTTTATAGTCACCCAGTTACGTTGTGACGTTTGGCACACCCAAAGCACTCCTACGGTATCCGGGAGTTGCACGATCTCATGGTCTAAGGAAAAGATACTTGACATTGGAAAAGCTCTAGCAAACGAAACTACACGATCTTTTATGCTATGCTTAGGATTGGGTCTTGTCCATCACATCATTCTCCTAATGATGTGATCCCGTTATCAATGACATCCAATGTCCATAGTCAGGAAACCATGACTATCTGTTGATCAACGAGCTAGTCAACTAGAGGCTTACTAGGGACACGTTGTGGTCTATGTATTCACACATGTATTACGATTTCCGGACAATACAATTATAGCATGAATAATAGACAATTACCATGAACAAAGAAATATAATAATAACCATTTATTATTGCCTCTAGGGCATATTTCCAACACTCTACCCCGCAGGCGGCACGGGGACTTCGACAACTGGCCCGGGGACTGCCATGGTCGCACCCGGCCCAGGGACTGCAGCAGTCGGCCCGGGGACTGCAGCAACACAAGAAGTGGTGGCCGACTCCAGTTCCACACCACCCGACCCATCCACCCGAGTCATGGTGGCCGCACTAATAGAAGAAGAAGTCACAGCTCCATCATGGGCCCAGCCCATCCTCAAATTCCTAGTCAACAGAGAGCTGCCGGCTGAAGAGATCTCAGCAAGACTAATGCAACGACTAGCCGGAGCATATGCAATAATCAACAGAGAGCTGGTCAAGCGCAGCGTCACCGAAGTCTTCCAGCGCTGTGTCGAGCCAGATAAAGGAGTGGCAATCCTCAAGGATATCCATCAAGGCGAATGCGGCCACCACGCAGCCTCAAGATCACTTGTGGCCAAAGCTTTCCGCCACGGCTTCGTTTGGCCGACTGCTTTGGAAGATGCCAAAGAGATAGTCAAGAGCTGCAGAGGATGCCAAGTTTTCAGTTCCAAGCAACACCTGCCGGCTTCTGCACTCAAGACCATTCCCCTCACCTGGCCCTTTGCCGTCTGGGGACTGGACATGGTGGGCCCTTTCAAGACAGCCCGCGACGGCTTGACATATCTGCTTGTCGCTGTGGACAAGTTCACCAAGTGGATCGAAGCGAAGCCGATCAAGAAGCTGAACGGGCTGACTGCCATGACATTCATCACCGACATCACTACTCGGTACGGCGTACCGCACAGCATCATCACCGACAACGGCACAAACTTTGCCAAAGGAGCACTGGCACGTTTCTGCGCGACGCAGGGTATCCGACTGGACTTAGCGTCCGTTGCCCACCCGCAGTCAAACGGCCAGGTCGAACGAGCAAATGGACTCATCCTCTCCGGCATCAAGCCCCGACTGGTCGTACCACTGGAGCGATCGGCCGGCTGCTGGCTCGATGAGCTGCCGGCTGTCCTCTGGAGTCTGCGGACTACCCCTAACAAGTCAACCGGCTTCACTCCATTCTTCCTTGTATATGGTGCCGAGGCCGTCATCCCAACCGACATCGAGTTCGACAAGCCTCGGATCACCATGTACACGGAGGCGGAGGCCAAGGAAGCAAGAGAAGACGGTGTCGACCTACTGGAAGAAGGCCGGCTGTTAGCACTCAGCCAGTCCGCCATCTACCAGCAAGGGTTGCGCCGTTACCACAACCGCAAGGTCAAGCCAAGATCTTTCCAGGAGGGCGACCTTGTGCTTCGGCTGATCCAGCGAACAGCCGGCTAGCACAAGCTCTCGGCCCCCTGGGAAGGCCCTTTCGTCATCAGCAAGGCACAAGGCAACGACTCCTACTACTTGATCGACGCGCAAAAACCAAGAGCACGCAAGAGGGACGACTCCGGCAAGGAGTCGGAGCGACCATGGAACGCGAACGTCCTGAGAAGATTTTACAGTTGAAAGCAGTATGTATCATGCTACCCTTTTGTATTAAGCACGAAACAACAGGCCCCCCGAGGAGCACTCGGGGACTGCCTTCATTTATCTATGAATGACGAGTGTCATATCCATGAATGTATTATTACATTTGATCTTCTGTCTGGCACCGGGTTCGACTAGTCGGCCCGGGGACTGGCCGCCTTAAGCTATATTAAAGTTCTACCTGAAGTCAGGCAAGTAGTGTGCCGGCTCCCGAGTCCTCTCTTGTTGAAAGTCGCAGCTCGAACAATCGACTGTCCGACTAGCAAGAGCCAAAGCAAAAAGGATGCCCACACGAAAAACGACTAAGGACTAATGAACTTGTATAACGAAAAGACGGCCTCCGACCAAGCTTGCCGACTGTCAGAACAGTCGGCTGGCGGGCTTCCCAAACACTTCGCTATAATCCAACAAAGCTGGAGTACTTGCCCTCCCAATTGGCCAAGCACTTCTCCAGCCACAGTTTGCAGAGCAACTGCCTGACTGGGGAGGCGGCAACCAAGGGAGGGCGGCAAAGGAAACAACAGAAGGATGAAAAGCAAAGAACAAGGAAAAGCCAAATACTTGCATAGTCATATATACATATAAAGCCCCCAACAGGCCGGCAATCGACATAGTTCGAATACACCCCCAGTGGGTGGAATTGTGCAAACTTAACAGAACATTGTTCCAAAAGTGACAAGACAGGAAAATAAAAGATAGCAGACTAGACTAAAGGTGCGACGTGGGAGCCGGGTTGGTCGGTGCAGACGGCTTGCCGACTGAAGGAGTGGCCGGCTGGCGGGTCTCGGCTTGATCACCACTGGTGGCAGGCGACGCACCCGCGCGCGACGTGTTGCTGGAGGCACGGTCAAGATGAGGCTGGCCGGCCGCCCCACCATCCGGCCCGGCGTCTTCACCCTCCTCCTCCTCTTCTTCGCCCTCGTTGCTGGAGTCGATCTCCTCCGCCGAGTCTTCGCCGTCTGTCGGGTTCAGCCCGAACCATTCCTCCGGCTGGGCAACACCGTTGTCATCTACCTCAGGGGCGAAGGCGCTGGTGTCGGTGTAGTCAGCGATCGCCGAAGCCCGCTGGATGATAGCCGGCCGCACCGGCTCCAGCTCCGTGTCGGCCTGTTGCCGCCAGGTAGCCAGCTGGTCCAAACTCAGGCCGGGATACCAGGCCTTGACGAACTCCAGCGCCCGCCTGGCACCGGACCAAGCCGCCGAAGCCTTCCAGGCTTCGAAGCGGCTGACTGCCACCTCCAGCCAGTCGGCAGTCCGACTAGGGGTGCGGGGAACCACTTCGCCGGGCCAGAGGGCGGCCAACACCTGCGCCCCGGCACATTGAAGCCGGCGGAGCAGTCGATGAGCCGGCTGAAGGCGGGCCTGGATCGCCAAGAGCTGCACCTCCAGCGACCGGCTAGCGTTTGGTGCAATCTCGGCGCCAGCCTGCCTCCGTGCCTCGCGGCGGGCCTCGATGATCTGGTTGGCGGCGGTAGAGTAGCCAGGGAAGTACTCTGCGCAAAGAAAGAAAGAGAGAGAAGAGAAAACACCAAGTCAGAAAACGAGCCAAAAGTGGCAGGCGGCAAGAAAGGACGAAGAATAAGGCGGCTGACCGTCAACCAAATCTTCTATCTGGCCATAGCCATTGACCAGCGTCTGCCTTGGTTCGGCCCAGCCGGCCGCCTCTGTCTCATACTCGGCCCGGAGGGCGGCTTCGCTGTCCTGCACTGCCTTCAGAGCCGCCTTGTGGCTCTCCTCCTGGTCGGCCAACCTCTTGGCCAGGCGGTCACGTTCCTACACCAAGGCGGCAAATTCGGCCTCCTTGGCACGTAGGGCAGCCTGAGACCCTCCCAGCTGCGCCCTTAGACTAGCGTTGGCCGCTGTAGGGACGGCAGAAAAAGAAGAGGCAATAAGAAGAAGTCGTCAAGGAAGATCCGACCCGACTGCTCAGCAGTCGGCCCGAATCTCGGGGACTACACCCAGTGGGTGCGCTGACGCGCCCCCTCGTAAGATAAAGGACGAAGCACTTACCCCGGCTCTCAGTTAGGTCGGCAGCCTTCTGGGTCAGCTCCCGAGCCTGAGAGTTGAAGGCAGCCGCGTGAAGATTGTGGTAGTCCTTCAAGACAGGCACAAGAGCGAAGTAAGAGCAAGAACAGCAAAACCAGATCCACTAAGAAGTTCCAAGCCGCCTGCTCAGCAGCCGACTCGGAACTCGGGGACTACACCTAGTGGGTGCGCTGACGCGCCCCCATGGAACAAACCAAGATCAAAAACAAGCAAGATAAGAAGACTAACCCGGATGGCCGCCCGCGTCGCAAGGAACTCCTCGTTGTATTTCCTCAGCGCCGTAGCCTGGGCTTGGAGCCGGGTCCGGACGTCCTGCGCGGCCACATTCATCACGGCCGTCCCTCCGTCCGGCGTCCACCCCGAGGTGGCGCTGGCCGCCTCCATATCCTGGGCCGACGAGCTGGAGCCCGCGGCCGGCTACGGCTCCGACGCAGCCTTCTGCGGCTCTGACGCGGCCTTCCCCGCGCGCTGGCACGGCGGCGTCCGGACCGCCAGCTCAGTCCTCGCGGCCGGCTCGCCCCCCGCCGACAGATCAGGCCGGCCGCCTTGAGCCGCCCCAGTCGGTGGGGTCGGTACCGCCGCCCTCTCCAGGATGACGACGTCGTCATCCCTCTCCAGCCCCGGCTGGTCACCGCCGGCTTCTTCTGGCGGGGGCTCCAGGGCCCCAGGCGCCGCGACGCACAGTGGGGTGACCAGCAAGGCCCCCTCCGCCATCGCCGCAGCCGCAGCCTCTGCTTGGGCCTTGGCTGCGGCGTCAGCGCGCGCCTTCGCCGCCTCCTCCTCCTGCGCCGCCTTGGCGGCGGCCGCCCTCAACGCCTCCGCCTCCCGCGCCTCTCGCTCCTCCCGCACCTCCCGCGCGTTCCGCTCCGTCGGCGCCTGAAGATCGGCACGAGGGTCCACGCGGCGAGTCGTGCTCCCAGATCCTCCCGGCGACCCAACGACGGAGGCGGCAGCAGCCCGCTCGAGCGACAATGGAGCCCTGATTGTTTGGAGAAAAAGACAAGGATTCAGGAGCCACCAGAGAAAAGAAAAAAGAATGCACGAAGGAGAGTATACTTACACCGACACCGTCTGCGGCTGCTTCACCGCCTTGCGCAAGCGAGCCGCCTTCGCGGCCGCCTCCTCCCGCCTGGTCGCCGCTGCCCCGCCTCTGGGCTTCTTCGGTCGACTGCCAAACAAGCCCGGCGCGGCATGATGCTTTTGCCAGCCGCCCCGAGCAGGCGGCGCAGTGGAGGAACCCGCGCCGTGGCCAGACGCCGGCTGACGGCGTGGGACGACTTCAGCCTCGTCGTCGTCCGGTCAGTCGTCGAAGCTGACTCCAAGCCCGGAGCCGCCTGCTTTGCCGCCGGCTTGGCCACCGCCCGTCTCGGTGTTGTCGTCCATAGTTGCCGCCCCCAAGTCGGGGTCTTCCAGATCGTGCTCCATCCGGTTGGGGACGAATCGGCGCTCCGCGTCCGACCCGCCTGCAGGCCGAAGAAGATGGCTCTGTCGAGACAAGCCGACTAGTCAGTGTCGGCCAAAAGGAACTCGGCGACAAAACTGAGAGAAGAGGAAGAGAAGAGGAGAACATACCGTGGGCGGCGGATGGGCTCGGCAATATGGCTCCTTGCCGAACTGCCACTCTGCGGAGAGCTTGCAGTTCGCAAGGTAGTTCACCATATAGGCCACCTCATCGTGCGGCATGTCTTTGCTGCACATCCGGCTCGGATCGAGCTGGCCGCTCATCTGACAGATCAGATGAGGGCGGCTCTGGAGCGGGAGCACCCGGCGCGCAACAAAGGCGGCCAGCAGGTCGGGCCCCGACAAGCCCTCCGACTGGATCATCGCCCGCACCCGGGCGACAGCTGCGGTTCCAGCCGGCGTCAGCGTCACGGCCCGGTAGGACCACTGGGGCCGCCTGCCTACCGATGGGCCGGCTACGTAAGCCGGCAGATTGACGTAGTCGCCCTGCGGGGCGACGTTCTTCACGTAGAAGTATGACTTCTGCCATAGCTTCACCGACTGGATCAGCGTGATGATGGGGAAGGGGTTGTCGGCAGCCACCCTCCGCATCGCGACGAAGGCGCCAGTCTGAGCCGGCACGCCCTGCATGCGTGTGCCCAACTTGGACTGGAAGAACTCCCCCCAGAGCTCGAGGGTGGGGAGGACGCCGAGGTAGCCTTCGCACAGGGTGACGAAGGCGGACAGCAGCACCACCATGTTCGGGGTGAGGTGGTGCGGCTGGAGTTGGTAGAACTCGAGGAAGGAGCGGAAGAAGGCGCTCACGGGCGAGCTGATGCCGCGCAAGAAATGCGAGCGGAAGACTACCCGCTAGCCTTCCTCCGGCTCCGGCGTAATCTCCTTCGCCGGCGCAAGATGGACCTCAACCTTGTCCGCGCCGGGCAGCCGTCGCGTTTTGCGGAGGAACTCGACGTGATCTTCATGGATGTTGGAGCCGTCCCAATCCCCGCGGAACTGCATCGTGGCGTGGGGCAGGCGAGAATGAGCGCGGCGGCGGAGGATCGAGTGGTGGAGCGGTGCGGCGCCGAGGCGCTGTCGCAAGAAAGAGCAGAAGGAAGAAGATGGCGGAGAGGGAAGGGGCGTGCGAGCGCCTGCCGCTCTCCCCCTCCCCCTACTTATAGCTTCGCACGATGAAGCCGGGGAGGCGGGGCGTGGGGTGAGACATGGGATTAACTGCACTCACTCCCCACACGCCTCGCGATTATTACGCCCTAAAGGTGTGCCGAAACCGCCGCAGGTAGACGTGCGGGCAGCTTCGGGCCGCAGAGAATCCGCGCCTGGGCCCGGACGTAGGCGTGGCGGGCCCCCGACCTGCGGCGACGTCCCGTCCCGCGCGTGGGCTGGCAGGCTTTTTAGCCAAGGGAGGCCACGTGGTTCGCAGGCGGCAAGTGGCCGGCCCGCGGCCCGGTGCGCGCGCTGGCAGGCTCCCGTCCTCCGACTCCAAAAAAATTCGCCGAGACGGCACACCCAACTGAAGCCGGCTCCCAGCTGCCGGCTCGTCAAGATATGAAGCTGACCGAGCTTCTCGACTCCCACTCAACCTCGAAGCTCAATCAGCTTCGGGGACTACTGTCGGAGTAAATGGCCACGGGTAGCTTAACCGACTACCCCTGGCTCTTCAAAAATTATCAGGCCATTCGAGCCTTCAAACATTCAAAGCATTTGGGCCGCCTTCCCCCAGCCGGCTACCCCAGGAGCCGACTCTCGGAAGGCGACCCAGCCTCAGAAACCTCCCCCAAGATAACTACGAGATGGCCGACTCCAGGAAGCCGGCCATGGAGAACGCCGACTCCCCAGAGTCGGCCATGAAGAACGCCGACTCCACGAAGCCGGCAAAGAGCGCACCCACCGAAACCACGCCCACATAACGGTGACAAGATGGGGTGCGGCTATAGTGCGGCCCACTACCCCCGAATCCCGAGGCAGGCATGGCCACAGGACACCGTACGGGTCGGCCATCTCCCGTCCGGCTCGGCACTGTAGCCATGCTGGCCTCAACGTCATCCACGACAGACGCCAATACGGCCCACGGGCGGCGGGCCCCTTTGGCCAGAGAGAGGCACGAAGGCGGCCTGGCCTCCCCCCAGTCGGCCAGGGGCGTAGCCGGCCCCCAGAAGCTGGCTACCCCCCTCCCTCGAAACATGTGCCGCATTAAGGAGACAAGACGAGGTAAGGGTACAATGAGAGCCCTCGAGGCGGCACACTGTAGCCACACTTACCTCGACAAAGCCCTCGTCATCAAGGGCGAGGCTACAGTAAACAGCTGCCGACAAGGCCCCCAGGCGGTGGGGCCGGCCTATCGACCAAGAGGCCGGCAGCCGGCGGGACCCACCAGTCGGCGGGCCCCAACGGCCGGCGGAGAAGCCGGTGAGCACAGACACTGATGACTGGGACCCGCACCCAGCCGGATTACAATTGTACCCCCGAGGGGTAGGCCTATATAAACCCCCCGGGGCACCCATGCAAAGGGTTGGCTTCTTAGAGTTACACACACCATGTAGCGAGGGAAGTGAGAGCGAGCCTTGCTCTTCTTCTCCCTTGAACCATACAGCTCAAGGAGCACTTGTAGCTACTCGTTCTGATCTAGTGACCATGCGGAGACCCCGCAGAGCAGGACTAGGGGTGTTATCTCCACGGAGAGCCCCGAACCTGGGTAAGATCCGCCGGCGTGCATGTCTTCGCCTCATCCCGTTTCCAGGCACCGGCGACGTCTTACTGGCTCCCACAATGATAAGCCACCCGTTGGCATATGTCGCACCTACCACCCGACACTTTGTTCTCCTACATGGATCCCATCTCAGATTTCATGGCCTCAAGCCATTTTGCGGAATATGGGCTCATCATTTCTTCCTCATAGTTTGTAGGTTCGTCATGGTCAAGTAACATGACCTCCAGAACAGGATTACCGTACCACTGGTGCGGATCTTACTCTGGTTGACCTACGAGGTTCAGTAGTAACTTGGTCAGAAGTTTCATGATCATCATCATTAGCTTCCTCACTAATTGGTGTAGGAATCACTAGAACTGATTTCTGTGATGAACTACTTTCCAATAAGGGAGCAGGTACAATTACCTCATCAAGTTCTACTTTCTTCCCACTCACTTCTTTCGAGAGAAACTCCTTCTCTAGAAACGATCCATTCTTAGCAACGAATATCTTGCCTTTGGATCTGTGATAGAAGGTGTACCCAACAGTCTCCTTTGGGTATCCTATGAAGACACATTTCTTCGATTTGGGTTCGAGGTTTATCAGGTTGAAGCTTTTTCACATAAGCATCGTAGCCCCAAACTTTAAGAGACAATAACTTGGGTTTCTTACCAAACCACAGTTCATATGGTGTCGTCTCAACGGATTTATTTGGTGCCCTATTTAACGTGAATGCAGCCGTCTCTAAAGCATAACCCCAAAACGATAGTGGTAAATTAGTAAGAGACATATCGCACCATATCTAATAAAGTGCAGTTACGACGTTCGGACATACCATTACGCTATGGTGTTCCGGGTGGCGTGAGTTGCGAAACTATTCCGCATTGTTTCCAATTAAGACCAAACTCGTAACTCAAATATTCACCTCCACGATCAGATCGTTGAAACTTTATTTTCATGTTACGATGATTTTCCACTTCACTCTGAAATACTTTGAAGTTTTCAAATGTTTCAGACTTATGTTTCATCAAGTAGATATACCCATATCCGTGCAAATCATCTGTGAAGGTTAGAAAATAACGATACCCGCCACGAGCCTCAACACTCATCGGACCTCATACATCAGTATGTATTATTTCCATTAAGTCAGTGGCTCGCTCCATTGTTCCGGAGAATGGAGTCTTAGTCATCTTGCCCATGAGGCATGATTCGGAAGCATCAAGTGATTCCAGAAGTCCATCAGCATGGAGTTTCTTCATGTGCTTTACACCAATATGACCTAAACGGCAGTGCCACAAATAAGTTGCACTATCATTACTAAACTTATATCTTTTGGCTTCAATACTATGAATATATGTATCACTACTATCGAGATTCAACAAAAATAGACCACTCATCAAGGGTTCATGACCATAAAAGATATTACTCATATAAATAGAACAACCATTATTCTCTGATTTAAATGAATAACCATCTCGCATCAAACAAGATCTAGATAAAATGTTCATGCTTAACGCTGGCACCAAAGAACAATTATTCAGGTCTAAAACTAATCCCGAAGGTAGATGTATAGGTAGTGTGCCGACGGCGATCACATCGACTTTGGAACCATTTCCCACGCGCATTGTCACCTCGTCCTTAGCCAATCTTCGCTTAATCCGTAGCCCCTGTTTCGAGTTGCAAATATGAGCAACAGAACCAGTATCAAATACCCAGGCGCTACTACGAGCATTAGTAAGGTACACATCAATAACATGTATATCAAATATACCTTTCACTTTGCCATCCTTCTTATCCACCAAATACTTGGGGTAGTTCCGCTTCTAGTGACCAGTCCCTTTGCAGTAGAAGCACTCAGTCTCAGGCTTAGGTCCAGACTTGGGCTTCTTCACTTGAGCAGCAACTTGCTTGCCATTCTTCTTGAAGTTCCCCTTCTTCCCTTTGCCCTTTTTCTTGAAACTATTGGTCTTGTTAACCATCAACACTTGATGCTCCTTCTTGATTTCTACCTCCGGAGCCTTTAGCATCGCGAAGAGCTCGGGAATTGTCTTATCCATCCCTTGCATATTATAGTTCATCACGAAGCTTTTGTAGCTTGGTGGCAGTGATTGAAGAACTCTGTCAATGACACTATCAACCGAAATATTAACTCCCAGCTGAGTCAAGTGATTGTGGTACATAGACATTCTGAGTATATGTTCACTGACGGAACTATTCTCCTCCATTTTGCAGCTGTATAACTTATTGGAGACTTCATATCTCTCAATCCGGGCATTTGCTTGAAATATTAACTTCAACTCCTGGAACATATCATATGCTCCATGACGTTCAAAACGTCATTGAAGTCCCGGTTCTAAGCCGTAAACCATGGCACACCGAACTATCGAGTAGTCATCAGCTTACCTCTGCCAGGCATTCATAACGTCCGGCGTTGCTCCTGCAACGGGTCTTGCACCTAGCGGTGCTTCCAGGACATAATTCTTCTGTGCAGCAACGAGGATAATCCTCAAGTTACGGACCCAGTCCGTGTAGTTGCTACCATCATCTTTCAACTTAGCTTTCCCTAGGAACGCATTAAAATTCAATGAAACAGTAGCACATGCCATTTATCTACAACAACATAGACATGCAAAATACTATCAGGTACTAAGTTCATGATAAATTAAAGTTCAATTAATCATATTACTTTAGAACTCTGACTTAGATAGACATCCTTCTAATCATCTAAGTGATCACGTGATCCATATCAACTAAACCATGTCCGATCATCACGTGAGATGGAGTAGTTTTCAATGGTGAACATCACTATGTTGATCATATCTACTATACGATTCATGCTCGACCTTTAGGTCTCAGTGTTCCGAGGCCATATTTGCATATGCTAGGCTCGTCAAGTTTAACCCGAGTATTCTGTGTGTGCAAAACTGGCTTGCACCCATTGTATGTGAACGTAGAGCTTATCACACCCGATCATCACGTGGTGTCTCGGAACGATGAACTGTAGCAATGGTGCATACTCAGGGAGAACACTTGTACCTTTAAATTTTAGTGAGAGGTCATCTTATAATGCTACCGCCATACTAAGCAAAATAAGATGCATAAAAAGATAAACATCACATGCAATCAAATAAGTGATATGATATGTCCATCATCATCTTGTGGCTCTGATCTCCATCTCCAAAGCACCGTCATGATCACCATCATCGCCAGCTTGACACCTTGATCTCCATCGAAGCATCATTGTCGTATCGTCAACTATTGCTTCTATGACTATTGCTACCACTTAGGGATAAAGTAAATCAATTACATGGCGATTGCATTTATACAATAAAGCGACAACCATATGGCTCCTGCCAGTTGCCGATAACTTGTACAAAACATGATCATCTCATACAACAATTTATTTATCATCACGTCTTGACCATATCACATCACAACAAGCCCTGCAAAAACAAGTTAAACGTCCTCTACTTTGTTGTTGCAAGTTTTACGTGGCTGCTATGGGCTTCTAGCAAGAACCGTTCTTACCTACGCATCAAAACCACAACGATTTTTGTCAAGTGTGCTGTTTTAACCTTCAACAAGGACCGGGCGTAGTCAAACTCGATTCAACTAAAGCTGGAGAAATAGACACCCACTAGCCACCTGTGTGTGAAGCACGTCGGTAGAACCAGTCTCATGAACGCGGTCATGTAATGTCGGTCTAGGCCGCTTCATCCAACAATACCGCTGAATCAAAGTATGACATGCTGGTAAGCAGTATGACTATTATCACCCACAACTCTTTCTGTTCTACTCATGCATATAACATCTACGCATACACCTGACTCGGATGCCACTTTTGGGGAATGTAGTATTTTAAAAAAATCCTACTATCACGCAAGATCTATCTAGGAGAAGCATAACAACGAGCGTGGAGAGTGTGTCCACGTACTATCGTAGACCGAAAGCAAAAGCGTTTAGTAACGTGGTTGATGTAGTCGAACGTCTTCGCGATCCAACCTATCCAACTACCGAACGCACGGCACCTCCGCGATTTGCACACCTTCAACTCGGTGACGTCCCTCGAACTCTTGATCCAGTTGAGTCCGAGGGAGAGTTTCGTCAGCACGACGTCGTGGTGACGGTGATGATGAAGTTACTGACGCAGGGCTTCGCCTAAGCACTACGACGATATGACCGAGGTGTAAAACTTTGCAGGGGCACCACACATAGCTAAAGATCAACTTGTGTGTCTATGGGGTGCCCCCTCCCCTGTATATAAAGGAGGGGAGGAGGAGGCTGAGGGAGTCCTGGACTAAGGGGTCCTCGGGCGTCCGGCCTGTTGGACATGGGCCGGACTAATGGGCTGCGAAGATACAAGACCAAAGATTCTCTCCCGTGTCCGGATAGGACTCTCCTTGGCATGGAAGGCAAGCTTGGTGACCAAATATGAAGATTCCTTTCTCCGTAACCAACTTTGTACAACCCTAGTCCCCTTCGTGTCTATATAAACTGGAGGGCTTAGTCCGGAAATGAAGACAGATAGATATAGTCATAACAGGCTAGACTTCTAGGGTTTTAGCCATTACGATCTCGTGGTAGATCAACTCTTGTAATACTCATATTCATCAAGATCAATCAAGCAGGAAGTAGTGTATTACCTCCATAGAGAGGGCCCGAACCTGGGTAAACATTGTGTCCCTCGTCTCCTGTTACCATCGACCTTAGATGCACAGTTCGGGACCCCCTACGCGAGATCCAGTGGTTTTGACACCGACATTGGTGCTTTCATTGAGAGTTCCACTGTGCCACCCCCAAAAGGTTCGATGGCTCCTTCAATTGTACACAACGATGTTGTCCAAGGGGAAACATTCCTCCCCGGACAGATCTTCGTGTTCGGCGGCTTCGCACTGCGGGCCAACTCGCTTGGCCATCTGGAGCAGATCGACAGCTACACCCCTGGCCATCAGGTCAGATTTGGGAGCTTGAACTATGTCGCGGACATCCGCGGAGACTTGATCTTCGACGGATTCGATGCCACGGCAGCCGCTCCCTATCGCTACGATGAACATGACTTAAATCTGTCATCGGACCATACTCAGGAAATTGCACCTGTAACCGCTCCGGCCTTAGATCCGGAGCAGATCGCGCCATCCGAGGACGGGAAGCTCAACCCCGCCACGCAAGCCGCTGACTCCGCGGCGTTGGAGCCGCACATAGACCCGACTTCAGTTGATATCTGTGTCTCCCGAACCTCGGACTCGTTTCCAGTGATAAGTTCCGAACCACGTGCGTCTGCTTATGCCGAGCCGGATCGGTCATCGATCGCCGAATTCAGCGCAGCAGACATCTTTCGGCGCTCGCCTTTAGGCAACGTGCTTAACTCATTAAAAAACCTATCCTTAGCGGGGGACTCACAGCCTAACTATGTCCGGTTCGAACTGGAGGACGATGATGGGGAATTTCCCTTCCCACCCGCCACCCACTACATAGCCACTATCGAGGACTTAACCGACATGCTCGATTACGGCTCCGAAGACAATGACGGTATGGATAACGATGCAGACGAGGAGCATGGCTAAAACCCGCCGTTTATCGGACGCTGGACGACGATTCTTCGTACGACGTATACATGGTGGATACACCCAAAGAGAATAACGGTGAGGACAAGGAAAAGCCAGTTGAGGACGAGCCTCCCAAGACACAACCAAAGCGCCGGCGTCAGCGGCGCCGCTCTAAATCCTGCTGCAGCAAGGACAGCAACACCGACACAGGAGACGATCACACTCTGGACGGGGCCGAAGACAGAGAAGATCCCGACGAACAAACGGCGAACAGGACGATCGGGAAGATGGGCAAGTCAGCCCTAATGAACAGGCCACAAACGATGACTCGGAGGGTAGCACTTATCTTCCACCCTCCGAGGATGAGGTGAGCCTTGGCAACGAGGATTTTATCGTGCCTGAGGAACCTCTCGAGCAAGAGCGCTTTAAGCACCAGCTAATAGCCACTGCGAGGAGCCTGAAAAAGAAGCAGCAGCAGCTTCAAGATGATCAAGATCTGCTCAACAATAGATGGACTGATGTCCTGGCAGCCGAAGAATACGGCCTTAAGTGCCCAGCCAAAAGTTACCCAAAGCACAATTTGTTACCTCAGTTCAATGACGAGAGGCCGAAGCCCGTACCATATCGCGCAATGCGGCTGACCGACCACCACGCGGTCGGGATAAAACGGCAACTCAAGCCGAACACCAGGCCGCCCCACCTCGTCTCAAAGGCAGGGACAAAACAATTCAGGGTTACACATATGACCTCCGGCAGGACCTGGATAGTAGAGCAGGACACACAATATCGATCTATGGATCACGAGGACATGCCTTGCCACGCGACGACGGCTACCTATTCGGACGTGACAAACCTAGTCACGCCCGGGCCGAAAACCGCTGACGGACTCCATCGGAGCTACGTCGCGATGCGGCCCGATATAGAGGCGCCACACACCTTCTCTGCTTCACTGACGAAGTAATGGATCATGAATTCCCAGAAGGGTTTAAACCCGTAAACATCGAATCATATGACGGAACAACTGATCCCGCGGTATGGATCGATGATTTTATTCTCCACATCCATATGGCCCGCGGAGATGATCTTCACGCCATCAAATACCTCTCACTAAAACTCAAAGGGCCAGCTCGGCACTGGTTAAATAGTTTGCCCGAAAATTCTATTGGCAGCTGGGCGGACTTGGAAGAAGCCTTTCTCGACAACTTCCAAGGTACATATGTCCGGCCACCAGACGCCGATGACTTAAGTCACATAGTTCAACGGCCTGGAGAGTCAGCCAGGAAATTCCGGACTAGATTCCTATCTAAAAAGAACCAGATCATCGACTGTCCGGATGCCTAAGCCCTAGCGGCCTTTAAACATAGCATCCGTGATGAATGGCTCGCCCGTCACCTTGGCCTGGAAAAGCCGAAGTCCATGGCAGCCCTCATGGCACTCATGACCCACTTTTGTGCAGGTGAGAATAGCTGGCTGGCCTGTAGCAAAAACATAGAAAGCGAAACGGGCACCCCCGAGGTCAAAAATAGCAACGGCAAGCTCCGACGCAGCAGACACAAACGCCGAAGCAATGGTGACAACACCGATGACATGACAGTCAATGCCGGATTCAGTGGCTCCAAGTCCGGTCAGCGGAAGAAGCCATATAAAAGAAACAACCAGGGACCATCCAGCCTGGAACGCATACTCGACCGTTCGTGCCAGATCCATGGCACCCCAGACAAACCAGCCAATCATACCAACAGAGATTGTTGGGTTTTTAAACAGGTTGGCAAGTTAAATGCCGAGAACAAAGAAAATGGATCGCAAAGTGAGGACGATGAGGATGAGCCCCGACAACCGAACACAGGGGGACCAAAGAAGTTTCCCTCCCCCTAGGTCAAAACGGTGAACATGATATATGCTACACACATCCCCAAGAGGGAGCGCAAGCGCGCGCTCACGGACGTCTATGCGATAGAGCCAGCCACCCCAAAATTCAATCCATGGTTGTCATGCGCGATCACTTTTGATCGACGGGATCATCCGACCAGCATCCGTCATGGCGGTTCAGCCGCATTGGTACTTGACCCAATAATTGACGGATTCCACCTAACGCGAGTCCTTATGGACAGTGGCAACAGCCTGAACCTGCTCTATCAGGACACAGTGCGCAAAATGGGCATTAACCCATCACGGATCAACCCCACAAAGGCCACCTTTAAAGCGGTCATACCAGGTGTAGAGGCCCATTGTACGGGCTCAATTATGCTAGAGGTTGTCTTCGGATCTCTGGACAACTTCCGAAGCGAAGAGCTAATCTGCGATATCGTCCCTTTCCGCAGCAGCTACCATGCACTGCTCGGACGAACCGCATTCGCTCGATTTAATGGGGTCCCTCATTATGCTAACCTCAAGCTCAAGATGCCCGGACCACGCGGCGTCATAACAGTTAATCGAAATATGGAACGCTCCCTCCGTACTGAGGAGCACACCGCTGCCTTAGAGCAGAAGTACAGAGCGGCCTTTTCAAGCAAGGCCTTAATTCGGCAGCCGAGCCCCCGGACACTATCAAGAGGGTCCGGACTACTCTGCGGCAGGACAGCTCGGCTCGTCAAGAGCTCGACTAGCAATTTGGCCTCCGTCCCAGTCTCGGTGAAGTGGCAGCATTCACACCGCGCGTACATAACTACGCACTCAAAATACCATGCGGACAGGCGGAGGCTTAACTAGCTGGTGATCCACAGTTGTAACACCCCGGATGTAACTTTCCATATTTGTAACTCCAACTCTTGCCATTTTCGGCTATGTGTTATGATATTTCCTTCGTGGTCGGGTTTTGTCTTTCGTTTTGCATTTTGTTCATGTCATGCATCTCATATCATGTCATCATGTGCATCTCATTTGCATACATGTTCGTCTCATGCATCCGAGCATTTTCCCCGTTGTCCGTTTTGCAATCCGACACTCCCACGTGCACCGGCGCACCCCTCTTGTTTCTTTTCGTGAGCGGTTGTTGAACGTTCTCGGAATGGACCGAGTCTTGTCAAGTGGCCTTGGTATACCACCGGTAGACCACCTGTCAAGTTTCGTTCCATTTGGAGGTCGTTTGATGCTCCAACGGTTAACCGGGTAACCGCAAAGTCCTTTTGTGTGTTGCAGCAAAAACCCCTCCAAACAGCCCAAAACCCATCTAAGTTACGTCCATGCTCTAGGTCGTTCGATCACGATCGTTTGGGCGAAAACCGCACTCCATTTGGAGTCTCCTAGCTCCCTCTACCTACAAATAGGTGATCCCCCGAAATTTTTCTCACAGTCCAAACCCTAACCCCGCTCCTCCGCGCCGGACGAAAGCCGCCGCCGCCCTCGCCCAACCGCTGCGCGCCACGTGGCGCCCTTGCGCCCACATCGCTGCCGGCCCGCCCGGGCCCGGGGCAAGCCCTCCCGGCCCGTACGCCGCCACTGCCCCGCGGGAGCCCGAGCCCCGGGCCAGATCCCGCGCCTCCCGCGCCGGCGCCGCCGCACCCCGCCACCGGCCGCCGCCGCCTCCTCTCCCTCGCCGCCCGCGCCTCCGTTGTCGGAGTAAGTGGACACGGGTATCCCGAAGACGGCGAGACAATATTTCAAGACATCGGGGCTAGCAAAGCCCCTCAGTCCGACTGCCCGGCCGCTCCTGCCGGCTCCCCGTCCGACTGCTCCACCCGGCCGGCTGCCAGCTGACCGACTGCACCGACTAGCCGGCTGCCGACTGCAGTCCGACCCGGCATCGACAAGACCCCGACGAGACGGCCATACCGCGGACAAGACAACCGTACCGCATCACCATCATGTATAGTGTCACTTGTCCCCTGGCACTATTCATGAAGTGGCCTAGGGGACAAGCATGACATGCACCATGCCTTGCTCCCATACCTCCACATAGCTTAGATACAAAGCCACCCTCTCCTATAAAAGGAGACACACATCCATCCATCCAGGGATGGACTCACACGTATACACCACAAGCGAGCTAGCTAGCAAGAGAGCTAGCTAGCCATCCATCCATCCATTCCCACGGGCAAGCATGCCCAAGCACACATACGGCCATGCTCATGGACGGCCACTAAAGGCATGCCTTGTGCACACATATATGGAGTCAGATGCCCATGGCACTGCCCCCAGATACAGCTCTAGGAGCGCTTTGTACTGCCCGATGTACACCCCAGATATATATGCTCAGACATGCAGGAGTAGGGGTATTATCTCTCCGGAGAGCCCCGAACCTGGGTAAACTAGCGCGTGCTACTCGCATACCCGCTCCCGGTCCTATCAGCAGCAGTCTTACCCTCACACAAAGCCCTTGTGGCATCTGTCGATTCATACCCCCCGTGAGAATACCACGACAGTTGGCGCCCACCGTGGGTCGGTACTATGCTACCGCGTTGCTGCTGGTTTCGCAGTCCGGGCGGGACCATGTTCGCCATCACCACCGCGGCGTCGCGCCGTCCCTCCGATAGCGGCCGAGGGCTCGATATCGACACACCCTCGGAATGGCCGCGAGGGGCGGCGCGTCCTTGCCGTAGGCCTCGCCTTTGTCATCATCACCGCGGCGTCGCGCCGTCCCTCCGATAGCGGTCGAGGGCTCGATATCGACACGCCCTCGGAATGACCGCGAGGGGCGACGCGTCCTCGCCGTCGGGACCATCTTCGCCATCACCGCCGCGGCGTCGCGTCGTCTCTCCGTTAGCGCTCGGGGGCTCGACTTCGACCCGTCCCCGGAGCGGCCGCGCGGGACGGCGCGTCCTCGTCGTCGGCCTCGCTGCCTTCGTCATCATCACCGTTGCGACGCCGGATGTCCGTCCGCGCGCGGGGCCTAGCTTGACCCCGGCCCCGCGCCGTTGCGTCTGTGGCTGCGCGCACGCTTCATCGCGGCGCCTAGCTTTGGCCAGCTGGCTCCCCTCCGTACAGGCGCTGGCTGCAGCTTCTGTTCGAGCGGGCCGCCAGCTCCTCCGCGACTTGCCTCCCGTGTGCGAGCCCCCGTCCGTGCTGGTGCAGGCCACCACCCCGAGCTCCCCGCTCCCCGTTCGCGCTTGCCCCGCTCGGCTCCGGCCTCCCGCCGGCTCCTGCGCCGCGCCCCCGCGCGGCCCCGGGCTCGTACCCGCGTCCTCCGCCAGGTGCCAGTGTGCTTGGCCTCGCCCGGCCGCCCCGCACCCCGGCGGCGCACCCGGGTCCGACCCGCCTCGGCCGGCCACAGCTACGCCCGCGCCGGCTCCCCCTCGCCTCCGCCTGGCCGGAGCGCCTTCGCCAGCCACCGCCTCCAGCCACCTGCGCGCCCGCACCATGAGCTCAGCCTCCCGTCGCAGGCGCCGCTTGGCCCCCCGTCCAGCTTCGCGCCCGCCGGCCTCCCGCCCTCCGCGCAACCCGGCCCGGCCGGCTCCGTGCCTCCCGGGTTCGGCTCCCCCCGCGCCGACTCACTGCCTTGCCCACCCGCCGGCTCCCGCGGGCCGGCGTCGCCTTGCCTCGGCCGCCTGGCCCCGCTAGTCGGCGTCCGCCTCGTCGCTCCTCCGTGCTGAACGGGCAGAGTGCCCCACGCCCGCGCCGGCTTTGCGCCTCCGCGGCCGACTCCGCCTCCTCGCACCGGCTCGGCCGCACGCGCGTTTGCTCCACCTCGAGGCCGGCCGCGTCCGGCTCCCCCGATGCCGCCCCGCGCCCAGCCAGGTCTGGCGAGCGCCGCGCGTGGTGCCTCCCGCTCCCTTGACTGCCGGCTCCGCCTCCGCTCGCGGCTGGGTCATGCCCGCCGGCTCCGCCGCTTGCCGACTCCGCCCCGACTCGGACGGCTGGCCCCGCCGCTTGCCGCCTCCGCCCACCCCGTGGCTGGCTCGCCACCAACCATGGCCGCCTCCGCGCCAGCGTCCCGCGACCCGGCCGCGCCCGCCTCCGGCCCCCGCGCGCCGGCTCCTTCCCTCGCCCGCGCGCTGCCTCCACGCGACTCGGCCCCGTCCGGCGTCCCGCTCGTCGCCTTCGTCCTGCTCGACCGGCTCCCGAGCACCGCCACTCCCCCAACCCGGCCACTGCTCCGCCCCTACCTGGCTCCGCCTCGCCCGCCCGCCGGCTCCCGCGGGCCGGCTTCGCCTTGCCTCGGCGGCCTTGCCCCGCTAGTCGGTGTCCGCCCCATCGCTCCTCCCCGCGGCCGGGTGCTCCGCGCCCGCCCGCCGACTGCCGGCTGTGCCGCCTCCCGTCGTCCGGCTGCAGCCCCGGTCCGCACTCGGCCGCCCTGCCGGCCTCCGCGCCCGGCTCCGGCCGCTTGCCGTCTCCTCCCCGCGACGGACGGCTGGCTCCGCCGCTTGCCGGCTCCGCCGCCTGCCGTCTGCGCCCACCACCCGGCCGGCCTGGCCGGCCCCGAGCGTCCGGCTCCTCCCCTCCGGGTCCTCCGTGCCGGCGCGCCTGCCCCGCCCCGACCGGCTCCCCCAACCCGACCGCCTCTGCTGCTGGCCTCTGCCGCTTGCCGTCTCCGCCCCGAGCCGGACGGCTGGCTCCGCCGCCTGCCGGCTTCGCCCACCACCCGGCCGGCCTGACCGGCCGCCGGCTCCCCGCTCGCCTATTGCTGGATCCCACATCCGGCTGTCCAGGGCCGGCTGGAGAAGAAAAGAAAAAAGGGCCGACTGCCCCACGCGAGGCAAAGAAGAAAAGTCAAGCCGGCAAAAAAAAAGAGAGAGAGAGAAAGAAGTCGGCTGGGACAAAGAGAAGAAAAGAAATACCCGTCCGGATGATTCGTCCGCCTGCTTCGCCACTCGGACGGTCAGTCATGACCCGCGCTGTTGGCAGTGCTAAGCCGGCTGGTCTGCCTCCTGCTCCGACGGCTACACCCAGCGGGTGCGCTGGCGCGCCCCCGCGAGGAGAGAAGACAAAGTAGTCGCCGGGAGATCCGGCCCGACTGCTCAGCAGTCGGCCCGAATCTCGGGGGCTACACCCAGCGGGTGCGCTGACGCGCCCCCGCGAGGAAAGAAGACAAAGTAGTCGCCGGGAGATCCGGCCCGACTGCTCAGCAGTCGGCCCGAATCTCGGGGGCTACACCCAGCGGGTGCGCTGGCGCGCCCCCGCGAGGAGAGAAGACAAAGTAGTCGCCGGGAGATCCGGCCCGACTGCTCAGCAGCCGGCCCGAATCTCGGGGGGTACACCCAGCGGGTGCGCTGACGCGCCCCCACGAGGAAAGAAGACAAAGTCATTGCCGGAAGATCTGGCCCGACTGCTCAGCAGTCGGCCCAAATCTCGGGGGCTACACCCAGTGGGTGCGCTGGCGCGCCCCCACGGAGACAAGAGAAGAGTTTTGTCCGGTTGCCAGCAGCCGGCAGAAGAAGAAAAAGGGCGCTGCAAAACGCCTCGCCGCCTGGCCAGTCGAGCCTGACCGGCTGGGACCCTCCTTCGAGCGATCGGGGGCTCGAAGGCTACACCCAGCGGGTGCGCCGGCTCTCTTCGGCAAACTCCGCCTCGGCTACACGAAAACCAATGTGAGCTCCTCACCCGCAGGTTTTTTCACCGCGAGAGCACGGATAACCTCGAGCGATGCTCGGGGGCTATCTCCGCATTTCATTACAGTTGCATCACTGTTCGCCCCGGCGCCAGCCAGAGTTGGCCCGGGGGCTGGCCGCTTGGCCTGAGACGTTAGTTCCCGCAGACGGCTTAGTAGCGTGCGCTGTATGAAAAGCCCACTCTTAGTCACAGACCGCAGAGCGGCTGTCTGACTGGCAAGAGTGAAAGCTGAAGGCCACCCACGCGAAAAACGTCCGGGAAGAAAAACGCTTCGGGCGACCCGACCGTTTTCTTTATAAGTATCTACTCGGTTAAATTCGCTCCCAGAGTCTGAGTATTGTACACTCCACTCCGCGGCCCACTCTCAGCCACAGACCGCAGAGCGGCTGTCCGGCAAGCGAGAGCACAAGCCAAAGAGCGGAGGGAACATGAAAGAGATGAAAGGGGGCTCGGACGAAACCGAGTCGGCACCCTCCGCATAAAACTTGCAGTGCTAAAAAGCAATCACTTGACATATCTGCATGGACTAACTTCCTCTTTTGCATGATCATTTCCATGAACACTCGCGAAAAAACCTCCGCCCGATTTTGCCAAGTTGCCCGGAGGCTTGGGGGCTACTGTCGGAGTAAGTGGACACGGGTATCCCGAAGACGGCGAGACAATATTTCAAGACATCGGGGCTAGCAAAGCCCCTCAGTCCGACTGCCCGGCCGCTCCTGCCGGCTCCCCGTCCGACTGCTCCACCCGGCCGGCTGCCAGCTGACCGACTGCACCGACTAGCCGGCTGCCGACTGCAGTCCGACCCGGCATCGACAAGACCCCGACGAGACG
The DNA here is from genome assembly GCF_002575655.3 of Aegilops tauschii subsp. strangulata. Classification (NCBI taxonomy): domain Eukaryota; kingdom Viridiplantae; phylum Streptophyta; class Magnoliopsida; order Poales; family Poaceae; genus Aegilops; species Aegilops tauschii. Next base: position 391,958,841 of record NC_053040.3, on the reverse strand, counting down.
GCCATACCGCGGACAAGACAACCGTACCGCATCACCATCATGTATAGTGTCACTTGTCCCCTGGCACTATTCATGAAGTGACCTAGGGGACAAGCATGACATGCACCATGCCTTGCTCCCATACCTCCACATAGCTTAGATACAAAGCCACCCTCTCCTATAAAAGGAGACACACATCCATCCATCCAGGGATGGACTCACACGTATACACCACAAGCGAGCTAGCTAGCAAGAGAGCTAGCTAGCCATCCATCCATCCATTCCCACGGGCAAGCATGCCCAAGCACACATACGGCCATGCTCATGGCCGGCCACTAAAGGCATGCCTTGTGCACACATATATGGAGTCAGATGCCCATGGCACTGCCCCCAGATACAGCTCTAGGAGCGCTTTGTACTGCCCGATGTACACCCCAGATATATATGCTCAGACATGCAGGAGTAGGGGTATTATCTCTCCGGAGAGCCCCGAACCTGGGTAAACTAGCGCGTGCTACTCGCATACCCGCTCCCGGTCCTATCAGCAGCAGTCTTACCCTCACACAAAGCCCTTGTGGCATCTGTCGATTCATACCCCCCGTGAGAATACCACGACAGTTGGCGCCCACCGTGGGTCGGTACTATGCTACCGCGCTGCTGCTGGTTTCGCAGTCCGGGCGGGACCATCTTCGCCATCACCACCGCGGCGTCGCGCCGTCCCTCCGATAGCGGCCGAGGGCTCGATATCGACACACCCTCGGAATGGCCGCGAGGGGCGGCGCGTCCTCGCCGTAGGCCTCGCCTTTGTCATCATCACCGCGGCGTCACGCCGTCCCTCCGATAGCGGTCGAGGGCTCGATATCGACACGCCCTCGGAATGACCGCTAGGGGCGATGCGTCCTCGCCGTCGGGACCATCTTCGCCATCACCGCCGCGGCGTCGCGCCGTCTCTCCGGTAGTTACTGCCTTGTTCATCATTTTTCTTCCGGAGCACGCATATGCATCGCATACCACATCTCGCATATCATACATGTTTTGCATCATGTTGCTTGTGCATTTCCCGTGATTGATTGTGGTTCCATTGCTTGTGTTCTTGCTGTGGGTAGAGCCAGGAGACGAGTTCGTGAACGAGGAACGTGTTGAGTACGCTTACGAGGATCAAGCTTTCGACAACTCTGAGAACCTTGCAGGCAAGATGACCATACCCTCGAAATCACTTCTATCTTTGCTTTGCTAGTTGTTCGTTCTATTGCCATGCCGCGCTACCTACCTCTTGCTATATCATGCCTCCCATATTGCCATGTCAAGCCTCTAACCATCCTTTCCTAGCAAACCGTTGTTTGGCTAAGTTACCGCTTTTGCTCAGCCCTTCTTATAGCGTTGCTAGTTTGCAGGTGAAGTTGAAGTTGGTTCCATGTTGGAACATGGATATTTTGGGATATCACAATATCTCTTATATAATTAGTGCATCTACATATTTGGTAAAGGGTGGAAGGCTCGGCCTTATGCCTGGTGTTTTGTTCCACTCTTGCCGCCCTAGTTTCTGTCATACCGGTATTATGTTCCTTGAGTTTGCGTTCCTTACGCGGTCGGGTGATTTATGGGACCCCTTGACAGTTAACCTTGATTAGAACTCCTCCAGCAAGGCCCAACCTTGGTTTTACCATTTGCCACCTAAGCCTTTTTCCCTCGGGTTTTCGCAAGCCCGAGGGTCATATTTATTTAAACCCCCGGGCCAGTGTTCCTCTGAGTGCTGGTCCAAACTAGAGCCACTTGCAGCGCCACCTTGGGGAAACTCGAGGGCTGGTTCTAGTTGTACGTAGTGTTCATCCGGTGTGCCCTGAGAACGAGATATGTGCAGCTCCTATCAGGATTTGTCGGCACATTCGGGCGGCTTTGCTGGTCTTGTTTTACCATTGTCGAAATGTCTTGTAAACCGGGATTCCGAGACTGATCGGGTCTTCCCGGGAGAAGGTTTATCCTTCATTGACCGTGAGAGCTTATAATGGGCTAAGTTGGGACACCCCTGCAGGTTATTATCTTTCGAAAGCCGTGCCCGCGGTTATGAGGCAGTTGGGAATTTGTTAATGTCCGGTTGTAGAGAACTTGTCACTTGACCCAATTAAAATACATCAACCGTGTGTGTAGCCGTGATGGTCTCTTCTCGGCGGAGTCCGGGAAGTGAACACGGTTTGAGTTATGCATGAACGTAAATAGTTTCAGGATCACTTCTTGATCATTTCTAGCTTTGCGCCCGTTGCATTGCTTCTCTTCTCGCTCTCACTTGCGTATGTTAGCCACCATATATGCTTAGTGCCTGCTGTAGCTCCACCTCTTTACACCATCCTTTCCTACAAGCTTAAATAGTCTTGATCTCGCGGGTGTGAGATTGCTGAGTCCTCGTGACTCACAGATTCTACCAAAACAGTTGCAGGTGCCGAGGATGCCAGTGCAGATGACGCAACCGAGCTCAAGTGGGAGTTCGACGAGGAACGTGGTCGTTACTATGTTTCTTTTCCTGATGATCGGTAGTGGAGCCCAGTTGGGACGATCGGGGATCTAGCATTTGGGGTTATCTTATTTTCATTTGGATTTTGACCGTAGTCGGTCTATGTGTGGATTTTGGATGATGTATGAATTATATTTTTGTATTGTGTGAAGTGGCGATTGTAAGCCAACTCTCGTTATCCCATTCTTGTTCATTACATGGGATTGTGTGAAGATGACCCTTCTTGCGACAAAACCACAATGCGGTTATGCCTCTAAGTTGTGCCTCGACACGTGGGAGATATAGCCGCATCATGGGCGTTACAACAGTGCGGCTTGACCGCTCCCGGACACATATACTTTCACTATTCCTGTTCTTCTTTTTAGGTTTCTTCTCCAGAGGCCTTCCTTGACTACATGATCGCAGGTCCTTTCAAAGGACAAATACACCAAGCCGGCAGTCAGCTTGGACGTAGAGGGGAATTTCTAAGTGGTTTCTTTAACAACCACTCTACCTGTTTACAGGGTCCCACGCGCAGCTCTCCCTTGGTCATGGCATGTCAAATAGCCCGTTGCTTGTCGCACTACCTGTATCAATGCGCTTTGACGTATTTATCAAATCATAATGGAAACAGTTTTCGGCCCAAATTTTAGGGCCCCTGCTTATTGCTTTTGCTCCTTTTATGTTTTCCTTTTTTATTATTAATAAGCTTATTAGATAAAACCTGTACACTGTGATACGTTTCAATTTGCCAGGGGCTTCATAGTGCCCCACATCATGGCAACAAAGTCCGAACACTTTTTACAGTATAGTTCGGCACCCCAAATTTAGCAATATATGCATCGGCTCCGAATCATGTCTTTGGTCAATAGTTGGTTTGCCCGGCTCCTGTGCTTGCTACCTTATGTTCCGCTACATCGGCTAAGCTAGTAAAGGGAGCACTACTGCGATTCTGCCCTGGTTTACCCGAAGGAGCACCTTAGTAGAGAAAGGCGAAAACTGACTGTCATGATGCGGCGAGAGCCGGTCAGCTCTTCGGAGGTCTCAAATCGTTAGAGATTTTTTCCGCATTACGCGAAGGATCGACACTTACTCGATCAAGTACTCATAGCATTCTAGTTCGGATGCTAGGGGCTGTGCCCACATTCTTATTGTCAAACTCCTATGGCTAAGTGAGAGTGCTAAAGCCGCATAGTCTGATTGCCTGGTTCGTTGCGCTAAACACCTCCTTCAAGGACCACACAATTGGATCAAGAGTGTTTAGATTCCATCCCGAACACCCCCGTACTACCTACGTGGGGGCAGAAGCCGACGACTGGCCAACTCTCGATTTCATACAAAACGGCCGCACAGGAGGTAAAATTTCTTAAACATAACAAAAATTATATTACATAACAACTATGTTTCATCATACATGGCAGAGTGTGACATCCCTAGTTCTGGTTTGCTCTAGGCTATCTAGTCATGTGTGCATCATGTTTAAATTTCAATGAATTTGAAATGGGGACATGTGAAAGCCTTAGAAATCATTTCTGAAAAAGACCAAGATAAAAATTGCTTCAAATGGGTCCAAGAAAATGTTCATGTTTCCCTATGAAACTATTGGCCAGAATTAAAATTCAAACCAATATTTTTAGGAGCTCATAAATATTTATTTTGGGCATTTGAAGCTAATGCAATAACTATTTGCTATATATCGAATATGTGTCCAATAATTCTGAGAAATTGTGAGGGGCTTTGGGATAATCCTTTCAGTCCCTGCAAAATTATCAGAAGAAAGAAAAATGGTTTAGTGCTTAAAACTAAATCAAAACAAATAACAGAAAAGGAAAACAGAAAACATAAAGTAAAGAGAGAGAGAGGGAGTTACCTGGCCTTTCAGGCGGCCCAGCTGGCGGCCTAGCTAGCTGGCCCAGCCCAACTTCCCGCCTGTCGTCTTCCACTGGCACGAGGGCGTGTGGCTGCCGCGCGCGCCCACGCGCTTGGCCACCTCCTGCTTGGTTGGCCTCCCCGACCCCTCTGGACGACGCCACGCGCCACCCCAGGCCCCTCTCACTCCTCCCCCCCATGCTCATCCCCTCCCTTGTCTCTCTCCCGCGACAACCGAGCAGAGCTCGTCGCCACCGCTCGCCGTTGCCACACCCACAGCCTTCCCCGCGCCTCTCCGACGCAACCACGAGCTCCGCCACGACGTCGTCGTCCTCTCCATCGGGTCACGCGGCGCCAGAAGCTCTGCTGCATCTCCAACGCCGCCGATCTCGACCTCGGGCGCCGGTGATCCCCACCGTCGTTTCACCGGACCCCATGCCTCCCCTGCCTCGCCAGCAGCACCAGAAGGACCGCGGTGAGCCGTTGCACCATTCCCCCTTGCCTCGTTGCTTGATTCACCCCCTAGCCGCATCAACCACCAGAGCCGAGCACTCCCCGCCGCCGGCCATGTCGCCGCCGCACCAGAGCACGTAGGCGTGCTCAGCGCTTCCTCAGGAAGCTGCAGACCCCATCAGTTCGCCTCAAAACGCGCTGTAGCGCCTAACCCGTCGGTGCCCGAGCTCCGGCCGCCGCCGCGAGCTCGCTTCCGACGAGCTCGGTCCATCCCAGCCCCTCCCGTCTGCCCTAGCAGATGCACACGAAAGCCAGCTCGCCGTAGCTCCAAACCGCGCCGCAAATCACCGCCTGTAGCGCCGTCCCGAGCAACTCCGGCGATCCTCCGCCGTCAGGTTTGGTCGCCGGCGTCCAACTCCGGTGCTTGGTGACGTGGCACCGTCATTAGCGCCTAACTAACCCCCCTAGAGTCACTGACAGCGGGCCCCGCAGCGGGTCAAAGTCGGAGTCAACGCGGGATTAGTGTCTATCTCACCAACCAGTGGACCCCACTGGTCAGGTTTGACCCGGACCAGCCCCTGTTGACCTGTTGACGTCACAGTGACGCAATGTTGACGCAGTATTACATTTTCTGGATTTATTTTTAATCAGGAAATTCCAGAAAATGCCCAAAACTTCTAAAATTCATAGAAATTAATCCGTAACTCCAAATGAAACAAATTATATATGAAAAATTATCAGAAAAATGCAATCTATCCATCTGTATCACTTTCATGCATGTCAAACTAAGTTATACCTGCTGTATAGGTGAAAACATGATAATGACATTTTAAATGCTAAATGTGGAGTTTGCATATGAACCCTTAGTTCATATGGACTTCATTTAAACTGTTGTTAGATGCATTAATGTAAATCATAACATTTTTGACATGTCACGACCATGCATCATATTGTTGCATTGCATTGATTGTGTTTCCTCTCTGTTGCCGGTAATTCTCCCCTCTCGATAGCCATGATCCTGACGATGAGTTCGATGACACCGATGAAGAACTATAATATCTTCGGAAGTGCCAGGCAAGCAAAACCCCCTTGTTCATTCCGATACAATTTCACTCTCTCGCTCCTGCTCTCTTTTACTGCATTAGGACAACAACGTTTCATCTGTTACTTGCTGCGGTAGTTGAACCCCTTTCCTCTGCATGACCTGTCATTGTCACAGTAAATAGATGAAACCCACTAGCATGAGTAGGAGTTGTTTGAGCCCTGATGTGCCTACTCATTCATGCTTGTTTGTCATGCCTGCTATTGCTTAGAGTTGTGTCAGGTCTGATTCATCGGGAATGAATTGGAAAGTTGTGAACATGTCCTACTGTGTGAGAGCTAAGTGTGTGAACACGATTTGGTAAAGGTAGCGGTGAGAGGCCATGTAGGGGTACATGGTGGGTTGTCTCATTGAAGCCGTCCTCAGGAACTGAGTTCTGTGTTTGTGATCCATGAACAGTTACTACCACACATTGGGTTCCGGTAACTTGACCCCTCTCGGCTTATTAACCGCCTCGATCTCTGTCCAGGAGTTGCAACTAGTTTCTTGTGTTTGTAGGTTGTGTTAGTAGTCTACCAAGTGGTACTCAGTACAGGTGGGCTTGGGACAGACTAGGCACCGTGGCATGGCGTACCAAGCGTAGATCCATCCGTCAAGGTGGGCTTGGGAACCCTGCACACATCGTTTGGGGCCGTGAGCGACACCCCGGGCGGATCTCCTTGCGGATGGAACCCGAATAGGCGATAAACCTGGACGAGAGACTTGTGTGGTTAGTCAGGTCATGGCCGACTCCCTCGCCAGGCTTCCGCTTGAAGGTTGCCGAGGTACACGACGTGTACATGGTGGTAAGTGGCGAGAGCGTGTATGAAGAAGTAAACCCCCGCAGGGTTAAGATCATCTATTCGAATAGCCGTGTCCGCGGTAAAGGACTTCTGGGTTGCCTATAACAGTTCATAGACAAGTGAAAGTGCATACTCTATACGCAAGATAAGCATGAGTGCTATGGATGGCGTTCTCGTAGGGAGACGGGAGCGGATCCATAGTGGTGTATTGATATGGTGAATATGTGGACTCGTGTGCGCCACCTCAAAAGAGTTACTTGCAATTGTAGCTTAGGATAGCCACCGAGTCAAAGCTGGCTTGCTGCAGTTAAACTCCACCACCCCCTTTTGATACTGATGCATATGTAGATAGTTCTGATGTAAGTCTTGCTGGGTACAATTGTACTCACGTTTGCCTATTTTATGTTTTGCAGAGAGACGTCAGTCTCGCTAGTAGTTCCGTGTGGACTTCGACGTTTAGCTTGATACCTCAGCTACGATCTTGTGCCCTCGGCAGGATCTGGTAGATAGTCAGGCTTCTCAGCCTTTTTCATTTGTAGATGTCTGTACTCAGACATGTTAAGCTTCCGCATGTGTTTGACTTTTATGCTCTGAATGTTGGGTCATGAGACCTATGTTTGTAATATCTGGCTCTTCGGAGCCTAATGAATAAATACTCTGAGTCGTAGAGTCTTGTTGTGATGCCATGTTGTATTTGCACATATCGAGCATATTGTGTGTATGATTGAAATGCTTGGTATGTGTGGGATCCGACAACCTAGTTGTTTATCCTTGGTAGCCTCTCTTATGGGGAAATGTAGTCTTGTGCTTCCATGGGCCATAGTAGTCCGCTACAACCCGGTTCACCGGAGTCCTGCTAGCCCAGCACTACTGCTCCGGAACACTTGACTGGCCGGCATGTGATTCACTTCGTTCCTGTGTCTGTCCCTTTGGGGAAATGTCACGCGGTGACATCCGGAGTCCTGCTAGCCTGCTACAGCCCGGGTTCCCGGAGTCCTGTTAGCCCAGTGCTACAGCCCGGATTCACACGCTGCTGACCGACATGCTCAATGTTGATTCATGTATGCCTGTCCCCGTAAGTTAGTGCCACTTTGGGTTCACGACTAGTCATGTCGGCCCGGGTTCTCTGTCATATGGATGTTAGCGACACTATCATATACGTGAGCTAAAAGGCGCAAACGGTCCCGGGCCATGGTAAGGCGACACCCGTGGGAATACCATGCGTGAGGCCGCAAAGTGATATGAGGTGTTACCGGCTAGATCGATGTGACTTGGAATCGGGGTCCTGACAGCTTTGGTATCAGAGCTTGACTGCCTGTAGGATTACCAAGCGAAACTGGTCGAAGTCGAGTCTAGAAATGCTTTAGTTATATAAGGGAATTGATTGTGGATGGGAACGTAAGGCTCTTTTTACTCCTTTACCTTATAGCCTTCTGATCTGAGTCATCCTCTTCTCTTCTACGGGGATTAAGAACTAGGCTTCTCATCTTTCTATCAGGATCACGTGTTACTAGTCCGTAGACTCGTAGGATTGTTGGTCTGAAGCCTCAGTTCAGTTTCTACTACTTCCATGTGTTGACAGTTGATCTCGAAACCTTGATATTGTGATTCTGAATGGTTATGCCACCATTTTTGCAGGATGTCTCAAATCTTTTTGAGCATTTACAGCCGTTATGCTGTCCGAGTCATCCCAGGTTTCCAAACAATCTGACGCATTTGCAAAATCCTTTCCCTCTGTTTTTGCGTCCCTTTGGGCCAGATTAAGCACACTACCGGTGCGTTGAGGCACTCTATTGCCTCGGTATATATGTTGGAGTTATTATTATGACCCTAGGTGTCTTAGAGGATCACCTAATAATCTAGCCATGTTTTGTGTTCCCAGTGTGATGATTTTGCCCACCTTTCTCGAAAGCATCCCGTGATGTTATTAGTTAGTTGGCATTCTATTCCTGGGATTTTGAACCCGAGCTTCACCCTACTTACTTCATGTTGATAGTGTTTGCTAGTTCCTTTAGGATATTAGTAACCTTGCGATAGTCCTCGAGGTTCGTGGTTTATCATTCTTCCAATACCATGAACCAATATGGCAGAAGTTCCTTTGACCCAAAAGATCACAACTAGAGTGCTCTTGATGAGTTCTCCATTCTGCATTGTGAATCTGCCAGTCCTACCTTTCTACATGGATTATCTGGAAGAAATTTGTGGAACTTGTCGACATACTAAATCTATGCATCCGCAACTCAGAAAACCATATGTCCCTTTGAGTTGTCTCTCTTTAGTTGTATTCTGACCTCTGTCTATCAATTGATAGTCAGGACTAGTTATCGATGCGTACTATCCTTGTGGTCCGTCAAGCCATTCTATTTCTGAATAACTAGGAGAAACAAACTCCAGAACCTCGTCCATATCTAGGATTGGGTCAAAGCAATTGTATTCCGCAGACCAAAATGCCAATCCGGCTTTTGCTCTGCTCTACCTTGGAGCGTTACCATCTTTTTGTCAAGAGTGTCATGAGAATTGCACCACCTCTTATGAATTCTTGACGCAGTGATAGTTCTTGCCATCATTATTCATTCCTCGGTCCCGTGTTGTCACAACCGGAATACCAACAAGTGAACCGTGATGTGTGAAATCAATACTCTGAGCAACTCGTTGCTTGGTAGTTAAGGCAATACTCTCATTCTTAGCGTGCTGGTTATTGAATCATCATCCTAAGATTGATCGTGCTACCTAGTCCTTATTTTTGGTGCACTCTTCAATTAATGAGTTAGGATTTTTGTCAAACCCTTGCTCAGTTGATCATATCGTCTTGCCCTGAAAAGCAAGATTGCTCTCGAGCTTAATAACATATTGGTGGTTCGCGATTTTCCGAATATCTTCTCGGAAGTGTCACCAGGTTGTCCCCTGACTGTTATGTTGAGCTCGTGATCAAGTTGGTTTCTTGTAACCAACCCTTCTCCAAGAATCTGTGTTGCATACCCTTGAGCTAGTTGGTTAAGCTAGACAACAACTTGGAGAGTTGGAAGATAAAAGCTTGTCTAACTTAGTTCATTTCGAAAGGGATATCCTTGTGTGTGTGTGTGTTGAAGAAAGGTGATGTCTTCATCGATTGGTCCTTGTGATCAGTTGTTGGGTCTACCATCTTGTCAAAACTTTGATTTGAACATGAGCTATCGTCAAATCAAATCAGAACCAACGATGTTCATAATGTTTTCTTACTCGTGGTTGATTCCTCGAGCATACACCATTATATCTTTTGGGTCTGACCAATGCTATTCCCGTGTTTACTTAATTTTGGAATTCCATCTATATGGAAGCCTGGATGGATTGTTGCTGAGCCCATTGACAACATTTTCATCTTGTCCATGATTTTGTTGAGCATTAAGCTAGTGTTGGAAACTTTTATAAGCATTATCTTCATGTCCCGTCCATGAAGTATATGTTTGGATGAAAGAAGTGACTTCGTCTAAGCTCATGTGCATTAGTTGTAAGTTGCCACCGTGAGTTCGAGAAAGATTGTTTTTGTTTCCTTTGGTACCATCACAAGTCAATCATGCACGTGCAAAGTATTATGTGGTATGATAGACTGATCATCTTCATTCTATATGCATCCCTAGCACACCAAGCCTCTGATTGATTTGTTCAAGGAAGAGGAGTCTATGCTTGGGATCTAATCCATGGACTTGCGTAAAGACTTCGATATCCTTGATGAGGGTTCCCCACCGGAACTCGGTAGTGTTTCATTGTAAGACTACTATGCGGTCATGCTTGTCTGGGACAGCATGCTCACATGTATGTAGCAGAACCAGCTCATGTTTTGGAGCTTGCTACCGTAGCTCATTTCCCGAGAATCTCGCAACGTCATCTCGTCGATTTGTGTTGCAAACCTTCATTTTCTTCTAGACTCGATGAGTCTGGAATATCCTGTTACCAACTAGATCTGAATCTCAGGCAGATATGACGGTTGGAACTTTTCCAAGATTATGATGTAGGTCCCGACAAGGTCGATGTTCTGGCCGACACACCTAGCCGGAAGATCTATCATTGTAGTATCTTGATTGAGCTATTTAACCATCTTCTCCATGAGGATTTAGTGCAACTTATTCTAGAAGTTGATCCTCAGGGGTCCTTGTGCTCTCGGTTTCCTCGATTATGCTAGAACCATTCAACGGTGGAATCACTCTCGTTGAGTTATCCCCAGTTACCAGAATCATACCCAGCATTTGCATTTTTTTCCCAGCTTGCACCTGAGTAATTACTGTTTAGGATCATCTTCAAAAGTGGTCCTACTATGGGTCCCATCCATCCCCGATGATAAGCAAAATCATCCATGGTGTTGTCTTCAACAAGGTAGTCCACATCATTCCTTCTAGTATGAGTATGCCATTCTTTCGAATTCGTTCACACGATCGTTTGTGATTGCCTTAGGCTGGTATAAAGAGTTTCAACGATCTTGTATCAAAAGTAATTCTTTTTGCCACTTAAGGGAATAATTCTACGAGTCACCTTTCCTAAGGTGCTCCGTTATGGAGTCATGTCAATTTCTCCTCGCTACTTGAAACCTTTGTCATCTGTTTTCTTTCCATCCACTGTCTCAACTCAAGAGTTGTTCCAACGTCTCACTCCATGAGTTGATCTTGAGTGCCCGATCTTCAAGAAGATCGATCATGTAGGGTTTCCCTCTCTTCCGTCATCATAGTTGGATGAAGCTCTCGAAAGAAAAGATGTCAAGATCAAGATGATGCAATGAATCAACATCTTCGAGAAGAACAATTGGATCGTGAAGATTATGTTAGTTTGTGTTCCCCTTTCCTCTTACCCTACGCTTGAATCTCGGGACGAGATTCTTGTTTAGTGGGGGTGAGTTGTCACATCCCTAGTTCTGGTTTGCTCTAGGCTATCTAGTCATGTGTGCATCATGTTTAAATTTCAATGAATTTGAAATGGGGACATGTGAAAGCCTTAGAAATCATTTCTGAAAAAGACCAAGATAAAAATTGCTTCAAATGGGTCCAAGAAAATGTTCATGTTTCCCTATGAAAATATTGGCCAGAATTAAAATTCAAACCAATATTTTTAGGAGCTCATAAATATTTATTTTGGGCATTTGAAGCTAATGAAATAACTATTTGCATTGGATTTATATTTGCTATATATCGAATATGTGTCCAATAATTCTGAGAAATTGTGAGGGGCTTTGGGATAATCCTTTCAGTCCCTGCAAAATTATCAGAAGAAAGCAAAATGGTTTAGTGCTTAAAACTAAATCAAAACAAATAACAGAAAAGGAAAACAAAAAACATAAAGTAAAGAGAGAGAGAGGGAGTTACCTGGCCTTTCAGGAGGCCCAGCTGGCGGCCCAGCTAGCTGGCCCAGCCCAACTTCCCGCCTGTCGTCTTCCTCCTCGTGCCAGTGGGCACGAGGGCGTGTGGCCGCCGCGCGCGCCCACACGCTTGGCCACCTCCTGCTTGGTTGGCCTCCCCGACCCCTCTGGACGACGCCACGCGCCACCCCGGGCCCCCCTCACTCCTCCCCCCATGCTCATCCCCTCCCCTGTCTCTCTCCCGCGACAACCGAGCAGAGCTCGTCGCCACCGCTCACCGTTGCCGCACCCACAGCCTTCCCCGCGCCTCTCCGACATAACCACGAGCTCCGCCACGACGTCGTCGTCCTCTCCATCGAGTCACGCGGCGCTAGAAGATCTGTTGCATCTCCAACACCGCCGATCTCGACCTCGGGCGCCAGTGATCCCCACCGTCGTTTCGCCGGACCCCGTGCCTCCCCTGCCTCGCCAGCAGCACCGGAAGAACCGCGTTGAGCCATTGCACCGTTTCCCCTTGCCTCGTTGCTTGATTCACCCCCTAGCCGCATCAACCACCAGAGCCGAGCGCTCCCCGCCGCCGGCCATGTCGCCGCCGCGGTTGCAACACCCGCACGTCGCACCAGAGCACGTAGGCGTGCTCAGCGCTTCCTCAGGAAGCCGCAGACCCCACCAGTTCGCCTCGAAACGCGTTGTAGCGCCTAACCCGTCGGTGCCCGAGCTCCGGCCGCCGCCGCGAGCTCGCTTCTGACGAGCTCAGTCCGTCCCAGCCCCTCCCGTCTGCCCTAGCAGATGCGCACGAACGCCAGCTCGCCGTAGCTCCAAACCGCGCCGCAAATCACCGCCTGTAGCGCCGTCCCGAGCAACTCCGGCGATCCTCCGCCGTCAGGTTTGGTCGCCGGCGTCCAACTCCGGTGGTTGGTGACGTGGCACCGTCATTAGCGCCTAACTAACCCCCCTAGAGTCACTGACAGCGGGCCCCGCAGCGGGTCAAAGCCGGAGTCAACGCGGGATTAGTGTCTATCTCACCGACCAGTGGACCCCACTGGTCAGGTTTGACCCGGACCAGCCCCTGTTGACCTGCTGACGTCACAGTGACGCAATGTTGACGCAGTATTACAATTTTTGGATTTATTTTTAATCAGGAAATTCCAGAAAATGCCCAAAACTTCTAAAATTCATAGAAATTAATCCGTAACTCCAAATGAAACAAATTATATATGAAAAATTACCAGAAAAATGCAATCTATCCATCTGTATCACTTTCATGCATGTCAAACTAAGTTATACCTGCTGTATAGGTGAAAACATGATAATGACATTTTAAATGCTAAATGTGGAGTTTGCATATGAACCCTTAGTTCATATGGACTTCATTTAAACTGTTGTTAGATGCATTAATGTAAATCATAACATTTTTGACATGTCACGACCATGCATCATATTGTTGCATTGCATTGATTGTGTTTCCTCTCTGTTGCCGGTAATTGCCCCCTCTCGATAGCCATGATCCCGACGATGAGTTCGATGACACCGATGAAGAACTATAATATCATCGGAAGTGCCAGGCAAGCAAAACCCCCTTGTTCATTCCGATACAATTCCACTCTCTCGCTCCTGCTCTCTTTTACTGCATTAGGACAACAACGTTTCATCTGTTACTTGCTACGGTAGTTGAACCCCTTTCCTCTGCATGACCTGTCATTGTCACAGTAAATAGATGAAACCCACTAGCATGAGTAGGAGTTGTTTGAGCCCTGATGTGCCTACTCATTCATGCTTGTTTGTCATGCCTGCTATTGCTTAGAGTTGTGTCAGGTCTGATTCATCGGGAATGAATTAGAAAGTTGTGAACATGTCCTACTATGTGAGAGCTAAGTGTGTGAACACGATTTGGTAAAGGTAGCGGTGAGAGGCCATGTAGGGGTACATGGTGGGTTGTCTCATTGAAGGCGTCCTCAGGAACTGAGTTCCGTGTTTGTGATCCATGAACAATTACTACCACACATTGGGTTCCGGTAACTCGACCCCTCTCGGCTTATTAACCGCCTCGATCTCTGTCCAGGAGTTGCAACTAGTTTCTTGTGTTTGTAGGTTGTGTTAGTAGTCTACCAAGTGGTACCCGGTACAGGTGGGCTTGGGACAGACTAGGCACCATGGCACGGGGTACCAAGCGTAGATCCATCCGTCGAGGTGGGCTTGGGAACCCTGCACACATCGTTTGGGGCCGTGAGCGACACCCCGGCCGGATCTCCTTGCGGATGGAACCCGAATAGGCGATAAACCTGGACGAGAGACTTGTGTGGTTAGTCAGGTCGTGGCCGACTCCCTCGCGAGGCTTCCGCTTGAAGGTTGCCGAGGTACACGACGTGTACATGGTGGTAAGTGGCGAGAGCGTGTATGAAGAAGTACACCCCTGCAGGGTTAAGATCATCTATTCGAATAGCCGTGTCCGTAGTAAAGGACTTCTGGGTTGCCTATAACAGTTCATAGACAAGTGAAAGTGGATACTCTAAAATGCGCAAGATAAGCGTGAGTGCTATGGATGGCGTTCTCGTAGGGAGACGGGAGCGGATCCATAGTGGTGTATTGATATGGTGAATATGTGGACTCGTGTGCGCCACCTCAAAAGAGTTACTTGCAATTGTAGCTTAGGATAGCCACCGAGTCAAAGCTGGCTTGCTGCAGTTAAACTCCACCACCCCCTTTTGATACTGATGCATATGTGATAGTTCTGATGTAAGTCTTGCTGGGTACAATTTTACTCACGTTTTCCTATTTTATGTTTTGCAGAGAGACGTCAGTCTCGCTAGTAGTTCCGTGTGGACTTCGACGTTTAGCTTGATACCTCAGCTACGATCTTGTGCCCTCGGCAGGATCTGGTAGATAGTCAGGCTTCTCAGCCTTTTTCATTTGTAGATGTCTATACTCAGACATGTTAAGCTTCCGCATGTGTTTGACTTGTATGCTCTGAATGTTGGGTCATGAGACCTATGTTTGTAATATCTGGCTCTTCGGAGCCTAATGAATAAATACTCTGAGTCGTAGAGTCTTGTTGTGATGCCATGTTGTATTTTCACATATCGAGCATATTGTGTGTATGATTGAAATGCTTGGTATGTGTGGGATCCGACAACCTAGTTGTTTATCCTTGGTAGCCTCTCTTATGGGGAAATGTAGTCTTGTGCTTCCATGAGCCATAGTAGTCCGCTACAACCCGGTTCACCGGAGTCCTGCTAGCCCAGCACTACTGCTCCGGAACACTTGACTGGCCGGCATGTGACTCACTTCGTTCCTGTGTCTGTCCCTTCGGGGAAATGTCACGCGGTGACATCCGGAGTCCTGCCTAGCCTGCTACAGCCCGGGTTCCCGGAGTCCTGTTAGCCCAGTGCTACAGCCCGGATTCACACGCTGCTGACCGACATGCTCGATGTTGATTCATGTATGCCTGTCCCCGTAAGTTAGTGCCACTTTGGGTTCACGACTAGTCATGTCGACCCTGGTTCTCTGTCATATGGATGCTAGCGACACTATCATATACGTGAGCCAAAAGGCGCAAACGGTCCCGGGCCATGGTAAGGCGACACCCGTGGGAATACTGTGCGTGAGGCCACAAAGTGATATGAGGTGTTACCGGCTAGATCGATGTGACTTGGAATCGGGGTCCTGACACAGAGACAATATGAATGTATTCATTCAAAGATAATGTCTTGCCCACATTGCGTCGCCACCATGCGAGACCCCTCCAGGACATCTTCAAAATATCACTCGGGCGTACGGTGCTCCTTGCCCTCAGCTGGCCCTTCGGTCACAAGCTTGACGGCGTCCATCTTTGCCCACCAGACCTTGACACGGGAGAAGGCCAGCGCGCACCCTCGATGCAGGCCGATCGCTTGATGACGTCCAGCCGAGGAGAGGCGTTCACCAGCCGCTTCACAAGGCCGAAGTAGCTGCTCGGTATAACTTTGGCGGTCCACATCCGGATTATTAAATCCTTCATGGCCAGTTCGGGCACCCTATGCAGCTCAACCAGCTGTTTCAGCAGATCGGTGAAGGGCGCTGGATGTTCTGGCGCAAGGTATTGCGACCAGAACAGTTTCTCCATGGATCCCCCCTCTTTGGCTCGGAAAATCTCCACAACGTCTGACACACTGCGCGGCAGGTCCGCAAACGCCCCTGGAGAACTCCGAATCCGGGTTAGTAAGACATACTTCTCCTTCACATACTTTCTTTGCATACTAAATGCCTTACCCACCGCGATCTTCTTGGCCTCCTGGATCTCCTAGAGGGCGTCGTGGGCCTCAACTCGGGCCTCTTTAGCGCTTTGGCGAGCCTTGGCGAGTTCGGCCTCTCGAGCCGAAACATCGCACTCCAAGGCTTCGCATTTCTTCACAGCGTCCTGGAGCTCTTGCTGGACCTCGTTGACCCGGGCCTTGAGCTTCTTACGGGCGGCTTGCTCCTTGGTAGCTTTCTCCTCGGCTTCGGCCAGGGCCTTTTTAACGGCCTCGACCTCGGTCGTCGCTCCTGCACATATAATCACACCATGGTCAATACATATCATTTATGCTCTCTGAATACACAGAGACTCATTACATACCTTGCTGGTCTTCCATCTGCTTCCACGCTTGTCCGAGCTCCTCCTCAGCCCGCTCCAGTCTCTGCTTTAGTCCGGAGACTTTGGCAGCGTGTGAGGTCGCGGCCAGTAACGATGCCTGCTCATTCATACAAGACAAATTTAGTTAGTTTCCTACACAAATGAATTGATCCTCTGTCCGATCTTGCTTTCCGAACACCGGAAAGTGTCTCAGGGGCTACTATCTATATTAGGATTCTCTCTTTTGCATAGCTTACCTCAAAACCTGTCAGCAGGCCGCTGCAGGCTTCGGTCAGTCCGCTCTTGGTGGACTGAATCTTCTCAATCACCATACCCATAAGGATTCGGTGTTCCTCCACGATGGAAGCGCCTCGTAGCGCATCCAAAAGATTGTCCGGTGCCCCTGGTTGGATAGAGGTCACCGGCAGAATAGGCACACCCCCTTCTTTCAAAGGAGGTTGTTGGCTGAACTCCGGAGCCGTATAGGTCTCCGGCAACGTGTTCGACTGGGGGCAGAACTTAGGATGGCTCCCATCGCCAGTCTCCACGGGGGACTGCTCCCCCATGTGTCCGACGGCCGAGGTCTCGCCCTCTGGTGCCACCCTGACGGTCTCCTGAGGCTCTCCCTGGCCGGGGAAAGTCCTTCGTGACAGCACTTCGACATCGCCCTTGCCCGTGGGAGAGTAGGCGGCCGGCGGTGACTTACTGGCCATCGACTTTGAGTCCAGCGAACCTCTTGATGAGGACCGCTAGGAGCTGTCGTGGGCCGGACTGCAATAGCGCAATTAACCATGTTAATACAATGAGAAGGAAAGGCCGGATAGGCGGGTGAGTATGAGTCTGTCAGTACTTACGATGCGGCCAGGGGCTTGTTCCGGGGGGTCGCTCCGTACTGATGTCGACGTCCCACGCGGTTTTATCCGCGAGGGAGCCTTTCCCCTTCTTGGGCGCCTCCGCCTCCAGATTTGTGGAGGCCACCCTCTTCTTCCTCCCCCCATCAGGGGGAGGGTTGCTTTCCTCCTCCTCCTCATCGTCATCTTCGGCGGCAGAGGATTGAGTCTTCTTTTCGGACATCACGTCCAAAGTGCCCTTATGACTGGGGCCACCCTGCCCCCCTTGGCCTTCTTCTCCGACGGCTGATAGGGCGCCGGGACCAGCATCTTCGCCAGGAGCGGGATGACTGGTTCTTTGGGCAGTGGAGCCGAACAGTGAATTTGCTCTGCCTTCTCCGTCCATTCCTGAAACGAAAAATTAGCAAAGTTCAGTTACCCTCCTTGGACAAACAGGTAGAGAGTACGCCTTGAGATGTGAAGGACTTATGGTGCTGGCGGGGTGGGCAAGATCGTGCCCACGATCCGAGTCTATGGCCGGCGGCTTCTCGTCGCCCTTGAAGAGTAGCTTCCAGGCGTCTTCATGAGTGGTGCCGAAGAGCCTCACCAAGGTCTGGTGCTTCTCCGGATAGAATTCCCATAGAGGGGAAGTTCGGCTTTGGTAGGGGAGGATCTGGTGAACTAGCATAACCTGGATCACGTCGACGAGCTTGATGTTTTTGTCCACCATGCTTTGGATGTGCGTTTGCAGTGCCATCAGCTCGTCCGACAAAGACCAATTTGGGCCCTTCTCCATCCAGGAGGTCAGCCGCATTGGAGCCCTGGACTTGAATTCGGGAGCCACGGCCCAGGTGGCATCGCGGGGCTCTGTGATATAGAACCACAACTTCTGCCACTCCTTGACGGTCTCCACAAATGTGCCTTTGGGCCATGTGACGTTGGGCATCTTGCTCACCATGGCCCCTCCGCACTTCGCGTGCTGGCCATCCACCACCTTCGGCTTCACGTTGAAGATCTTAAGCCACAGACCGAAGTGGGGCTGGACGTGGAGGAAAGCCTTGCACACGACAATGAATGCCGAGATGTTGAGGAAAGAGTTCGGGGCTAGATCATGGAAATCTAGCCCGTAATAGAACATAAGTCCGCGGACGAAGGGGTGGAGTGGAAACCCTAGTCCGCGGATGAAATGAGGAAGGAACACCACCCTCTCATTGGGTTTTGGTGTGGGGACGACTTGTCCCATGGCCGGGAGCTGGTGGGTGATCTCCTTCACCAGATACCCGGCCTTCCGAAGCTCGGCGATGTCCTTCTCCTTGACAAAGGAGGCCATCCACTTGCCTTGCCCTAGAGAGCCGGACATGGTTGAGAGCTTGCTCGGATTGGAAAAGACGAGAACTTGGGCGCTGGTGCTCGAGAATGGAGGGGCAGAGGAAGAAGGAGGGTGTGGGTGAAGAAGGGGAATCCTTATCCCCTTATAAAGGCAGTAAATATCGAACACCTCCCCACTCGCCTTAAAACTACCCACGCCCGTATTGATGAGAATCCCGCAATAAGGGGACACGATCTCTGCTTTGACAAGACGTGCCAATAGAAACCGCGTCTCGAAAATCGGAACGGCAGATGAAAACGGTTCAAAATAATGACCGGGCAGGCGTGATGCCATCTTGCGAAAAGTTGTCAGCGGATGGGACTTGTGAAATATTATACTCTCTACGGCTATGTATGTGGTACTTGTGTTACAGATCCGGACATGTTCGTTGCGTCCGAAGACTATATTGGACTATTCGGAAAGGAGAACCCGCCTTGCAATGCCGAAGACAATCTGCGTGCCGGACACCTCGTCATTGAAGCCTGGTTCAGGGGCTACTGAGGGAGTCCTGGACTAAGGGGTCCTCGGGCGTCCGACCTGTTGGACATGGGCCGGACTAATATACAAGACCGAAGATTCTCTCCCGTGTCCGGATAGGACTCTCCTTGGCGTGGAAGGCAAGCTTGGCGACAAAATATGAAGATTCCTTTCTCTGTAACCGACTTTGTAAAACCCTAGTCCCCTTCAGTGTCTATATAAACCAGAGGACTTAGTCCGGAAACGAAGACAGATAGATATAGTCATAACAGGCTAGACTTCTAGGGTTTTAGCCATTACGATCTCGTGGTAGATCACTCTTGTAATACTCATATTCATCAAGATCAATCAAGTAGGAAGTAGGGTATTACCTCCATAGAGAGGGCCCGAACCTGGGTAAACATTGTGTCCCCCGTCTCCTGTTGCCATCGACCTTAGACCCACAGTTCGGGACCCCCTACGCGAGATCCGCCGGTATTGACACCGACAGAGGCCGACCGGCCCTAGGAGGCGCTGATGACCCACAAGTATAGGGGATCAATTTTAGCTCTTTTTGATAAGTAAGAGTGTCGAACCCAACGAGGAGCAGAAGGAAATGACAAGTAGTTTTCAGTAAGGTAATGTCTGCAAGTGCTAAAATTGTAAGTAGCGAGTAGTTTGATACCAAGGTAATTTGTAACGAGCAAGTAACGATAATTGTAACAAGTATGCAGCATTGTAGCCCAATCCTTTTGAGGCAAAGGACAGGCCAAAACGTTCTCTTATAATGAGCAAAGCTTTCTTGAGGGTACACGGGAATTTCATCTAGTCACTTTCATCATGTTGGTTTGATTTGCGTTCGCTACTTTGATAATTTGGTATGTGGGTGGACCGGTGCTTAGGTGTTGTTCTTACTTGAACAAACCTCCTACTTATGATTAACCCTCCTGCAAGCATCTGCAACTATGAGAAAAGTATTAAGAATAAATTCTAACCATAGCAGTAAACTCTAGGATCCAATCGGTCCCTTACGGAGTAGTGCATAAACTGGGGTTTAAGTTTCTGTCACTCTCGCAACCCACCATCTATTTACTACTGCACAATGCATTCCCTTAGGCCCAAATATGGTGAAGTGTCATGTAGTCGACGTTCACATGACACCGCTAAGGGAATCACAACATACATACCATCAAAATATCAAACACATATCAAATTCACATAATTACTTGCAACATGATTTGTCCCGTGACCTCAAGAACAAAAGTAACTACTCACAAACAATGAACATGCTCATGATCAGAGGGGTATTAATATGCATAATGGATCTGAACATATAATATTCCACCAAATAAACCATATAGTAATCAACTACAAGATGTAATCAACACTACTAGTCACCCCCTAGCACCAATCTATAGTTCCGGTAACAAGATTGAATACAAGAGATGAACTAGAGTTTGATAGGAGATGGTGCTGGTGAAGATGTTGATGGAGAGTGCCCTCCCCAAGATGGGAGAATTGTTGGTGATGATGATGACGATGATTTCCCCCTCCGGGAGGGAAGTTCCCCCGGCAGAATCGCTCCACCGGAGGGCAAAAGTGCTCCTGACCAAGTTCCGCCTCGAGACAGCGGCGCTTCATCCCAAAAGCCTCTCCCTTCTTTTTTAGGTCAAAATGACTTATATACCAAAAGATGGGCACCAGAGGTGGGCCGAGGAGGCCACAACCCACCACCCTGGCATGCCCAGGTGGGTTGTGCCCACCTGGTGGCCTCCCTCTGGTGTTTATTGGCTCCAATATTCCTCAAATAATTCATAAAAATTCTCCGTGAAGTTTCAACTCATTTGGAGTTGTGCAAAATAGGTGGCCTGACGTAGCTTTTCCAGGTCCAGATTTCCGGCTACCAGAATTCTCCCTCTTGGTGTGTTCCTTGTAAATTATGAGAGAAAAGGCATTCACTACAAAAAAAGACACATCCGTGACATTTTGGGCCGAACAAATTTTTTTCTGTCATACTTACTACACTTCTATGACGATAATTGTGACAAAACCCGGTATCATCATAGATGTGGTGGGGTCCTACTTCTATGACAAAAAATCATGACAGAAAATGGGCTTTTCGTCCTGGGCGGGCCGAAGACGCAGCTGCATGACATTCTTTGGGCCGTCCATGACGGAAAAAACTGTGGTAGAAGCGACGGCGAGGAAAATATCGGGGAGTTCCCGGTTACGGTGGGTGGTCGGGGGCCGAGTGATGCGCGTTTCTCTCGTACGTACGCGCGTGTGTGCGAGGCGTTGGGCTCTAATTGAACACGAGCGAGGCGTTGGGCTCTAACTGAACCCGAGCGATTGCACTGCAGGCTACGCGTTACTGAACCCGAGCGATCGATCGATCCCTTCGCTACTACTGCTAACTGAAGCCGATCGAACACTGCTGCCTCCTTCCCTTGATGAACAGTGAGCGTTGTTGCGGGGTTTGGATGAACAGTTCCCAGTGCGGGGTTGGATGAACAGGACCCCGTGGTAGTAGAGGCCGTTGCCGCTGGATGAACAGGACCCCGATCGATCGAGCCGGTGGAGGGGTGGATGAACAGGACCCCGTGGAGGGCTGGATGAACAGGACGACCTCGTGGAGGGCTGGTGGAACAGTAGCCGGTGGAGGGCTGGATGAACAGTAGCCCGTGGAGGGGTGGTTGAACAGGAGCCCGTGGAGAGGGCTGGTTGAACGGTATCACGTGGAGGCTGGATGAAGAGGAGCCCGTGGATGAAAAGTCGCAGGTGGAGGCTGGAGGAGGTCGACTGTGGATGAATACTAGCCTGTGGAGGCTGGAGGAGGTCGACGGTGGAGATGAACAGTATCCCGTGGAGTCCCGTTTTGTGGTACGCCACACCCCTCCCGATGTATAGGAGCCCTGTTTCGACCATAGCGCTCCAACACAAGTCCGTTTCCTCCGTTTTGAGGTACGCCACACCGCTCCCGGTCAACAGGACCTCGTTTCCACCGTAGGAGGTCCGTTTCCTCCGTTTTGTGGTACGCCAGACCCCTCCCGATGAACAGGATCCCGTTTCCACCGTGGCCGATCGAACACAAGGCCGTTTCCTCTGTTCTGCGGTACGCCAGGGCTCGTTTCCATCGCCTGTTCCGTCCAAGTCGGTTGGCTTCCAATGAACAACACGTGTTCCATTGCCTCCTGATGAACACGACGCATTCCGTTGGCTCCCCATGAACACGACGACGATGCAGTTTCTCCGTTCTGACCCAGCCATGTACACGAGCGCTGGCCGTACGTATGCGCGAGTAGGCGTTCGAGACCCCGCCCATATGTACGTACGTGGCCGTATTTACTTTCTTGCACCCTGGCCGTTGTACGTATGTGTACATGCTATGTGCGCGCCTCTACTACCACACGTGCGTGCCTCTACTATGACACGTGCCCTTCCTTGCACGGCCACGGTTCATCGTTGCAGCCTACAAACAGACCGATCGTATGTACGTACACGTTCGCGACCAGAATGACAATGCTACGTACGCTTCGACCGGGTGGGTCCCGACTGTCAGGCACTTCCTTGCATGCGAAGATGTAGCTGGTGGGTCCTAGCAGTCAGGGGGAAACATTTTTTTCGTGAAATACGGTGGCCCATCCAATAGGTACCTGCTGTCAGGTGGAGGAATCATTATTTTGCGTGTAATAAGGAGCCACTTCCTTGCTGCGGCCGTGGACCCAGCTGTCAGCCCTCTCCACGTACAGTACTCTTCCGATGGAAGTCGTTCCTTGACCATGTTGACAACGCCGCGCCGAGAGCACCAGGGCGGTGGACGACGGCGAGGCCTAGGAAGGGGACGACGTGGAGCCGGGGAAGATGCGTCAGTGGAAGCCCACGCGGAGAGGAGTACGAGGGTTCACTGGTTCGGCTCCGGACCTATGGTGTGAGGCTGCCGTCGCCGCAGGGCCTGGCCAGCGGTGGGAGTAGTAGGGGGTGGTGAGGCCTCCGCGGCAGCACAACCGGCCACGAGAGGCAAGAGCAGGCGGCACGACCGGCGCTGCTCTGGGTGGCTGGAGCAAGAAGACCAGAGGTTGAAGAAGCACTACGGCCGTTGGATGGACATCGTACGGTCACTAGAGCTAGAATCGTTCATATTTACTAAGTTGACAAAGCCATCCGTCCCCGTCAACTTAGTAGGCCCACAAGTCAGCCTCCCACTATGCTGGGTCCCAGGTAGCAGGGGAAGTATTCATTTTTTTGCGCGCAATAAGGAGGCACTTCCTTGCGTGCGAAGATATAGCTGGTGGGTCCGAGCTGTCAGCGGGGGGAACGTATTTTTCGCGAAATACAGAGGCCCTTCCGGTGGGTCCCAGATGTCAGGTGGAGGAATCATTAGTTTGCACGTAATAAGGAGGCATTTCCTTGTGTGCGGCCGTGGACCCAGCTGTCAGCCTCCACATACAGTCTACTTCCAATGGATGTCGTTCGTTAACCACGTTGACCACGCCATGCGGAGAGCACCAGGGCGTTGGACGACGGCGCGGCCTACGAAGGGATCGACACGGAGCCGGGGAAGATACGGCAATGGCTGCCCACACAGTGGGGAGTACGACGGTTGACAGGTTCGGCTGCCTTCCCCGGAGAATAACAGCAGGTGTGGGTGAGTAGAGGGATGGCTAGGCCAGCGATGGGAGTACGGTGGGGCGGTGAGGCCCGCACGGCAGCACAGCCGGCCGCGGGAGGAGGGAGCAGGCAGTCCCGCCGGCGCTTGTTTGAGCGGCTAGAGCAGGAAGAGCGGATATTGAAGAAGTACGATGGTCGTTGGATGGACATCCAATAGTCACTGGTTGTGCGTCAACCTTTTTTTTAGGAAAGCCTCAAATCTGTGGGAAACAGCATACAGCCCATCTGCCATTATTTCTAATAATTTACAGCCCATTTGCTAATTCTTAAGGGTTTTTTGGAGCCCATATTCTTTTTGTTAGCATTACAGCCCATATTGTGGCCACGGCTAAAAAATTGTACGAAATTTTGCATATTTCGGTGCGTTCCGAACTGTTTTTAATCTTGAAATTTCGAGTCACATTCAAACTGATTTAAAAAATAAATGTATATCAATATAAAATCCAACAA
Source organism: Aegilops tauschii subsp. strangulata (assembly GCF_002575655.3). Taxonomy (NCBI): domain Eukaryota; kingdom Viridiplantae; phylum Streptophyta; class Magnoliopsida; order Poales; family Poaceae; genus Aegilops; species Aegilops tauschii. Next base: position 391,934,481 of record NC_053040.3, on the reverse strand, counting down.
ATTGTCCACACATAAAAATCAATGAAATTTAAAATCTCGAAATGAAAAAAAAAAGAAATTTGAAACTAATTGCCGGTTTGATGTGTTTTAAAAAGTACATCCCATTTCTCATTACTGATAGGCCATTTTCTCGGCCAGCCGAATGAAGCTCTCCTCGTCTTGAAAGTTTGCAGCCCAATAGGCCTGACAAAGTGACTTACTTGACAAATCACAAAAAACTGGGCTAGCCATTTTCAGAAAGAACAAAAAAAACTACTGGGCTGGTTTGTGGTAAACATAAAAGAAAAGGCTGTCTAGACAGGACAGAGTGCCCCGCACAGCCCAGTTGACACCCTGCTTCTGTCTCAAAAACAAATTAGATAAATGCCACTCCAATTATGGCGATTCATAAAAAGCCACTGCAATTATCAAACTTTGAAACATGCCACTACAATTTTTGCAAACTTTGAAAAACGCCACTGCAATTTGCAAACTTTGAAAAACGCCACTCCAGACTTCGAAAAATGCCACTAGAAATGGCATGAAATGGCATTTTTCAAAGTTTGGAAATTGCAGTGGCATTTCTCGGAATCACCAGATTTTGAGTGGCATTTATCAAATTAACCCAAAACAAAAATAACTGGGCGAGCTGCTGGGTCCCTGGTGTCAGCCGCTTGTTGTGCAATTCTCTCGTTTATTGACTACGTTGACAATGGCATGGGACCCAAATGTCAGAAATCCATTAGGAGGAGCCATTTTTTTGTTGGCTTGAAATAAGGAGGCACTTGCTTGCGTACTGCCATGACCTTGGTGGGTCCCCGCTGTCATCCTCTACACGTACAATCATCACCTGATTGTGTACGCGTCAACCTGGCAGGCCCACAAGTCAGCCTCTAAACCCGTGGCGGACAAATACAACCCATTTTAAAAAAATAACAGCCCATTCCATACGTTCAAACGGAAAGTTCAACATTCAGAGCAAAGTAACAGGTCTGATCCAGATATAGAGTACTACACTTCCACGTTGACAACCATCATAGCCAAGTTAACTCTCTACTCCCACTAATACTCTAGTAGTGTGCAAGTACTAACTTAGTCTTAGCTAACTAGACGATGCCGGCCGCCATCTGCGGTACACACTAAACACCGGCACCGGCGTACTCCGCCTCGCCTCGTACTTGCCAGAGGTGCGATAGGAGGCGTTGCTCGCGCGCTATGGCCCTTTCCATGCCGGCGTGGTCCACCAAAGCTTCGGCTTCTAAGGGGGAAACCCACTTGACGAGCTTGTAGTAAAATTCGGCGTCGCGAACGCGTGCGTGCCCGACAGCCTCCAGGGCTATTTGCCGGGCGCCGGCCTCTACGTAGTCGGCCCAGTTGCGGGCGCTCTGCTCGCGACTCAGAGCGTCGGTGCACTGCTGCTCCATGTCCCACTTGTGGTGCAAATCAGCAATACGCTGCTCCTCCGCCAGGCGGTCGCGCTCCAACAACTCCTCATACTCCGCATTTCCATCTAAAGACCGATAGAATGCCTCCTCCCTCCGTCTACCTTCCGGTGAAAATCCGAACACTAGTTCCAGTGGTGACCACCTCCGGCGTCGCCTATCGCGGACGGGCGGGGGCATGGCGGACGTGGCGAGAGCGAGGATAAGTGGCGAGCGATGTCGGGCCGGTGGGGGCTTATGGGGATAGGGCGATATGGGTGCTGGTGCCACCGGAGAAGCCCGGGAAACAGTAATTATAGGCGGAAGGTAGGCGAACTAGCGTGTCGTGGGGAAACGCAACGGTCATCGCGGTCATCGGAATTTAATGCATAAGCAGGCACGGCTTAGCGCGCCAGCTTGCCGTGGAAAACTAGAAAAACTGAAATTATGACTGTGTCGTCCCGTGACTCCCGTCCCGTCCATGCTGGGTCGCACGCCAGCATGACGGTCAAACAAGTGCACTCGAATCATCCAGATGAGGTACTCCCTCCTTCTCAAAAATGATTCCACGGATTTAAAAGGCCCACAACAATTAAAGCACATCTTTTTCGCATGAGTTAGCTGCCTTGATTATGGCCGGCTGCATGCCGCCACTCAGAATCGCTCACAGCCAGTACGCGGAGCAGCATGCAACGAGTCGCAGCCGAGGGCACGCATGCGGCCACTTAAATTGCTGGAATTAATTAGGCTTAAACTTCTGCATGCAGTTAATTATTGCCATGCCTTGGTCTTGCTGCTTTGGCTCACGGGAATAATAAACCCGGACGGAGGGAGTACCTTGGTTGGTGAGATTTTTGAATTAAGCCCTGCAAACCAGAAAGGAGGTACTAGTACCTGCGTGATCCGCTATTTATTCGTGTAGGATCAAGTAGGTCGTTTCTTGAATTGAGCCCTGCAAGCCGGAAAGGAGGTAGTACGTGCGTGATCCGCTATTTATCCGTGTAGGATCGAGTAGGTTGGATAGTGTACGTGTAGGATTGAGTAGGTCGGATGGTGTACGTGTATGACCGCATTAGCTGATGAACGTTAGCTGGGAGATAGGGCATTTGCGAACGTTTTTGCTGGCAGTTTCTTCATATTTGCATGGCATTTTCTTCAGAGCAGCTTGTTTGTTTCTTCAGAGGTAGGCATTTTTATTCAAAAACTGCCACTTCGGATCTTGCGTTGCAACTAAAACTGAGAGGAGCGCATTAGTAGGCTAGCTAGTGATCGATCAGTAACTTGTAAACACTGAGCGAACAGAAATAAGGAACTGTTAGTAACTTGTAAACACTGATAATACATAAATAAGGATCATGTTGTGCACAGCAGTAAGAGCCGATCATTTTAAAATGTTCACTCGAGACTCATAGGCCTGGCAATGTAATATGTTCACATTAGTAGCCCAAATTCAAAACCAACTAGTACGATTCCCATACATAAGATCAACATGTTAATGCATCTCAATGATTCACAGATCATATACAAATATGTAGCTCCAAAAGCAAAGATCTAGAAAAAACATATGTTCTTCCTACTAACATGGATGCCGCTCTTGGCCAACATTCAGTACAGACTGAAAGACAAATTTATTTGTGAAGTATACAATTCCTCTTGCAAACGTAAGTGGTTTCACCAACAGATGGAACCATGAGAATGAACCACACATGATAGAGGAATATCCACTGCAATATGATTTGGTCTACTCTCGATCACACGGCGAGACTATTTTCGGAATACAAACTTTAACTTAGGCAAAATGATGCCCATTGTATAATCAGACCAAAGCAATGAAGCACCTAGTGTTGGCCAATAAATAGTACAGTACTACTTTTCTGCAGTCCATGAAGTGACTATCCAATCTTTCTATGTCTATTTTCAAATGGCACTGTATGCAGTGACTCTACTATTCTCTTGTGCAGTTCAACCAAAATTGCGGTCACTTTGTTTGTTTGCCAAATAGCAATGGGCAGACATCTCTGTCTGCACAAATATCAAGCAGCTAGTAAACATATACCCCACCTTGTATTTTCGGTTTAAACACATCTCTTCCGCTTAGCATCTGTCATGTTTTGCACTAGACAATTTGATACAGTCATGATTTGCCCTGGAAATTTCATACTGAGTTGATTTGCTGGTTCAGAGCAGAAATATAGCGCCTATTCTTCATGAGACCAAGGATATCCATGTTCCCAGAGATGGAAGAGGTGAAATCGATACAACCAAAATTAAGCATCCAATCATTGAATCCTGTCCTGCACCTCCAATGTAGGTCCACCCTGCCAATAAATTCACATGCAAACCACTAGTATTACTATCTAATGATAGTACAAAAAGAGTAGCAAGATAGTAGCAAACCATGTACCTTTGTAATGAACATCTCATAGTGCCACCAATTGGATATAAAGGTTTGGAAGAAAACATGCTCCTAATGTTGAACCATTTGGACTTTTTGTGCAGTTCCACTAAAATCGAGCATCCCTGTTTGCATAGATATTGAAAGTGTGATTACTATAAAAGTGGCACTAGTTGAAGCATAGACTCACAAATATAAGCATTCCAATTTCTTAATGGGAAAAGGTATCAAGATTGTTTCTAACCACCTGTTTGAAGGAATAAATAAGGCAACAACGGCTGATGTCAGGAAGGCATATATAGTTCTTTCTGAAGGAATGATCGATTCCTGACCTTTCCTCTTCTTTTAAGCATATTTTGTGTAGTTCAACTAAAATAAAATGCCATCACCGCCTTGACAATTCAGTGACACTGTACAAAAGGAAATGACTTAACATTACATCATGATGTCAGGTATGTAGTCGACAGGCATTAGAGACAAACATACGGACCTCCTCCGATAACATAATGAACATTAATTTTAACAAAGGTGTGACTTGCTTTACTGGGATAATTTGAGTGAACTCTACACCCTCTGTTCCTTAATATAAGACGTTTTCGCAGTTCAATTTAAAGTACCCAAACGTCTAGTATTTAGAAAAACAGGTAGTAGTTTTCTTGAGCACATATCTGGGAAAGCTTGCCACACTTTATTTATGTCCATACGCTAATGCAACACCATTCGAATAGTACAAATATACACTAATCCAGTGGCTAGTGCAACAGTAGAGTAGTTATTTTATTACAGGGTACAGTACAATGGTTTTACTGAACGGATTTCAATAAACTCTAGCACTGGAAGATTTCTATAAGAATTAACAATACAGAATTTAAAGGTAACAAGTTTCAGCATTGGTATACTAGCTGTGCATGAGCATTAAACCAAATACAAAAGTATGAAGGTAACTAGAATTATTAACTAATGACAGTATAAAAAAGTTGCAAACCATGTACCTTCAAGGTAAATATCATTTCGAACTCGAGGGGACCTAAAAATTGCTACCCCGATCTTTTTTGACTATGTACTATGAAGCAATAGCTCCATAGTCTTTTATTTAAAATTAAAAGAATAGAGGTCCACCTATATACAAACTAGAAAGGCAGAAAAAGAAACTTACCTACTTACCTATGCTACAAAATACAACAGTCTAAGGAAGATTATTAACCCAAGCGAAGAAAGCAGGTTTAACACTCTCCCTCACTCTATGGTACAACAAGTTGATATCATGTACAAATTTACCCCTCCACACGCCAAACGAGGCCCTCTCTGATCTGAAGATCTTCCCATTCCTAGTAGTCCAAATGCACCAGGCCGCAGTGAGCATAACCTCAAAGAAGAATGGTTGCTGAAAATTCTTCTTGGTGTGCAAAAGGCAGGAGGTCACATCCTGTCCGCCCAACCAATCAATCTGGAGATAAGGCCAGACCCGTTGACTGAAATTGCAGTTGAAGAAGAGATGGAACCTATCCTCATGTAGACGGGCAGGACAAAGTACACAAAAATTATCCTCTTGATCAGTCCTCCAATGTCTCCTGAGAAGGAGGTCTCGAGTGTTCAGGCGATCAAAAAGAGCAACCAACCAAAAACCTTGATTTTCATCGTGCATGAACTTCTCCAAAGCCAAACACAAGGCGTAATTGTCGGAATGTGTGTGTGCATTATGGTGTAAAAGCTCTTAGCAGAGTAACCAGTCTTTGAAGGCCAAGACCACACATCAGGAGCAGTAGCATCTCTTTGCAACATAGTGAGCCAAAGAAGGAGGTGATCAAGTTCTGAAGCTGTTGCGCCCGAGATTGGCAAATGAAACATTGATGTCACATCCTCAGAATCCAGGAAATCCATGGCAGAGATCTTGTCATCCTTGACAAAGGAGAATAAGTGAGGCAGCCGGTCCCGAAGTGGTCTGTTTGAATTGTGTAGTATCCAATTGTCAGACCAGAACAAAATAGAATCTCCCTGATTCACAGTGGCTGTAGAGATTGCTCTATAAGAATCAGCCATCTTGAAAACGTCCCTCCACCAGAAAGAGCCAGACAACACCGTGGCCTGTGGTACAACACCATCATAATAAGAGTTCCAGATACGAGAGACCCAAGGGATGTCTTCCTTATTGAAAAACTTATGAAGATGCTTAATGAGTAGGCCTTGGTTCTGAAGGTGCAAGTTAATTATGCCAAGACCACCTTTATCCTTGGGCCTGCAAACCAACTCCCATGCTGCAAGTGACTGTTTGGGTGTGTCTGAATTGCCACGCCAGAGGCATTGTCGTTGAATTCGTTCCAGTTGCTTAATAATGCCAATTGGAATGTCCAAGGTACAAATGAAATAAATGGGCATAGAAGACAACACAGAGGTCAGCAACTGAAGCCGGGAGCCTTGATTCAGCATGGCAGAGCTAGCAGTAAGCCTTCTTTCCATCCTATCAACCAAAGGCAAAAGATCAATAATCCTTGGCTTAGTAGTTCCCATGGGAGACCTAGGTAAGTGAAAGGAAGCATCCACAAAGAGCATCCAAACACAGCGGCAAGCCTAATGGCCTCCTCATTGTCAACGTTAAGGGACACCATTGTGGATTTCTGAAAATTCACTTTGAGGCCAGTTGAGGCATAGAAAACATCCAACATTTCCTTGAGAGCAATGAGCTGGGAGTCCACTGCAGGTACAATTAATATAGTATCATCAGTATATTGGATGATTGGAAAATGTGGATCATGGGAGGGAATTGGCAGGGTGAGGACTCCATCAACCAGCATTCTGTTGACAACTTATTGCAGAAGATCGGCAGCAATTACAAAGAGCAGAGGAGATAAAGGGTCCCCTTGCCTAACACCGCACTTGCACTAAAATTGTTTGCCTGGCACTCCATTTAACGAAACCGAAGAAGAAGCAGAAGATAAGATTTCCTTAACCCAAGCTAGCCATTTGACATCAAAGCCCTTCTGCTGCAGGATTAACAATATTGCTTCATGCTCGATCGTATCAAAAGCCTTGGCAAAATCCAGCTTCAAAATCAGTATAGGTCTCCGAGATTGCTTGCACTGATGAATGTACTCAAAGGTCCATGCTAGACAGTCCTGAATGGACCTTGATTTCAGAAACCCATACTGATTTTTGTGGATACATTTAAGAATCACCAACTGCAGCCAATTAGCAAGCAACTTAGTTAAGAACTTGAGACATGTGTTGGTCAAGGAGATAGGCCTGAAATCCCTTGGACCCTGAGGAGCAATCATTTTAGGTATCTTGATAACCGGTCAAACATAAAAACTTGATTGAACGAATCAAGAGAACAACCAGAGGAGGAGGTGCCCACTCTTGATCTTTCCTCTTGACACTGTACAAAAAAATGGACTTATCTCCTGAAAGTGAGGTATGTAATCTATAAGCATTAATAGTGCAAAAATCTGAAGGTAGTAACAAGATTCATCATTGGTATACTGGCTGTGCAACAGCATTAGAATGCCTTAGCTGAAAAATCTTTAATACATCCACAATCAACAGCTAACCCTGAAATAATCCAATGACATTAAATGGCATTGCTTAAATTTATCGGTGGCATTAGACTGAGTGCGGCATTAGTTAAATGTGGCATCACTTTAGCAGTAGCATTGCTTGACTTCACTGCTGGCGTTATACTAACAGCAAAAAGTGGCAATAAGAGCATGGGAGGCCCATTCAGACAGTGGGCGCACCAGTACGATGTACCTCCACAGACGCATAGAGTGGTGAGGGAGGTATGGTTGCCTAGAGCAACAAATATCTAGGCAGCATATGTGGATTACGTCCCATTTTTGTTCTCTGTAGCCACCTTTTTCCTATGTGAGAACAACAAACCGATCGACAAGGTCATTCTCTATTGTGTTGTCATGCCTTTCTACCCTTCTTCAACCAAGAGACATGAGACTCATTCCTTAGCTACTCATTTTCCCCTTTTCAACCTAGATGCGGGTTCGATGCCTACTCTCTTGGACAGTACAGTCTCCCTTCCTTTCCTTATTCAACCCAGACATGGATTAGTCTGCATGAAGTAGGGTTTCCTTTAATAGTGCAAATTAAGGTTTTCGTCTGCGTGACCAGCAGAGCACACTACTAGGAAAAGGCCTACTAGTGGCGCACCAGTTTTGCAAACTAATGGCGCACTACTGGTGCGCCACTAGTACCACGCCACTAGTATTAAATACTAATGGCGCACCACTGGTGCGCCATTAGTATCTGGTATACTAATGGCGCATCATGCCATGTGCCATTAGTATAGACCAACATGCGCCATTAGTGTGCCTCCCAGGGGGCGATATTTACACATGTGCTTTGCCATACTAATGGCACACTGCGGGGTGATGCGCCATTAGTATCCTTTGGCATACTAATGGCGCACGTTGGGGTGATGCGCCATTAGTATGTATATTAGGGATTTTTTTCTTTTCTGATATTTGCACAGATTACAAAATATATTATTGGACAGAATATAGACAGCACCACACAGCAACAGCAGATTCATCGAATACAATAGAAGATTAGTCTCCGAATACAATTCATGATATTAGTCTCCGAATTCAAAAGACCGAACAAAGATAGAACATTACAAGTCTCGAGAGCGCGAGTAGCGAGTTTGTCTTCACATTACAAGTCGATATCGATCATCTAAACTACCATCACATAGAAGAGAGCTGCGGTCATCATGATGAGCATCATCGCGATGAAACTGGTCTTCATCCAGTTCCTCCAACGCTCCCTCCTCTCTCCCGCTAGATAGCGCGCGTATCTAGATTCCGCCTCCGCCCTAGTGGTGTACCCTTTGTAACAGTTACCGCTGAAACGGTGAACCTGTCTCCGACACTCCTCCCAGTCGTCGTAGACTCCGGGAACCTTACCCTTGTACACGACATACGACGGCATCTCTATGCACTAGCCAAACAATAGACAATACATAAGCAATATATAAGTATGCAACAAAAGGATCGGAAGAGAAAAGCAATACATTAATAGCACGATTCATGGTCCTACTAATAAATAGCATCGAGTACATCTAAGTTGAACGACTGTCCAAACCAAAGAGACATACAAGTTCATTAAAGTTTAATTACAACATGAGCTAATCAATGTTTCAGAACTACATATAGCATCACTACTTTCGACTCGACTCATGGGACCGGAGTGTGGATGAAGCCGCCGTCTGTCGTCATGGTCATGAAGTCGCGGGCGTTGTCGGCCTGCATTTGTAGCGTTGTGTCTATCTCACTGTTGGACGGTTGATATTTGAGGTAGAACTGCCCCGAGGTAGGAAGGACATCTTGATGGATGATTTCTGCAAACTCCGACTGGATGCGAAAGAATTCTTGTCGGATGTCCGCGTCCTGGATTGCCGCCAAGCTTGCGGCCCAATCTTTGAGATTATTTGGTAGCAGAAGGTGATTATGGTACCGTACGATCGCCCGCATGTGATGGAGGGCATAGTAGGCATCCTTCTGACCGCCAAGCGGCTGCTTGACGCAAGGGAACGTCGTATTGTGGGTGAACACGTGCCTGTCGTACCTACGAGCTGGCCTCTTAAAGGTGCCTCCAGATGTGGTGTAGCCGGGGAGAGCATCATCAAGAACTTTCTTGATATTTGTGTAGTCTATCTTGGAGTCACGGTCCGGGTCGAAATACGTGGCCATGGAATATTTCGGGCTTAAGAGGATGAGTGTGCAGTGTGTGTCACTGCACAGAACACGAAATGTTAGAAAAAAAAAAGAACGATCGAAATCTAAGAAATCATATGTTACGGGGAGGTTAGGGGATGACTTACTCGGGAAAGTAAGGCACGAGGAAATTATCCTTATCTGGGTTTGCCAGAATGACGCCTTCGAGGTGTGAACTCGCGACTTGCCGGTCCCCAGCGCTGCCCAAGATCTTGGCACGCATATAGAAGGGGTCGACTATCACAATGTCCGGGGTCTTGTCTCTAATGATCCGCATCTCCATACTCAGCGAAAACAGCCGAACGAAGGTGTAGTGCAGCGGATGAAGGTTAAACATAGTAAAGATGTCATCAAACCGCAGGACGGTCGTACCCCCGACGGTGCTATCCACAAAGCCCTTGCCCTCTGGCACCTTGGCCACGAAAACCGGGTATGCCACATCATTCTCTCTGAGACGCCGCTTCTCCAAAGAAAGAACACTGTCATGCAGACTCCGCATAGCACCGGTTGCAGCATTGAGCATATTTGTCGGTAGCATCGCCCTACCCGCCACATGCACCCTCCTCGAGATATCCTTAGGTGAAATTGGCCCGTCCTGAGCACGGATCGTACTCGGTGCCGGCTGGCTCGCACTGGCGCCCTTGTTAGTCTTTCGTTTCCGTCCCTTCTTCCTGGTCTGCTGTAATGGGATCGAGTTCTGCTCACAGACCGCCTTCTTGAGCGTGTTGGGGCTGATAATATTTCGCACCTCAGCTATCTGAGGCTCGGTGAAGGCGGCAGCTGGAGGCGTCTCCTGAGAACTGAACGCCAGACGACGCCTATTGCAATTGGGTTTCTCCGTCGTACCAGCTAGATCGCGGTCGTCTTTTTTAGGGTTTGGTTCTTGAGAAGGAGGCCCGCAGAACTCGTCACCGTACCGATGTTCGGCAAAGTACTTATCGACGTTGGAAAATGTACCGTCGTCGTTGTCGTCGTCGTCCGGATCCTGTGCCATATGCATGTCCGGATCCTGTGGCATAGGGATGTCCGGCATGTCCGGTAGCGTTGCGACGTTCTTGCCATGGCTTGGCGCTGGCACGAGTGGCGGTCTTGTCTGTGGGGTGGTGTCCCCCGCCCCCAAATGAATCTGGCTCTTCGGCCAAAGCAGGGGCCAGCTTACGCAGGCGCTGAGGGTCATCACATCATCTTCGTCGGCCCCAGCGGGTCGAGTCGGAGGTAACAACTCGTCGCAGCCTGGCAGCACCCGAACCGGTTCAACCCTATACAAGGTGGGTGGCATCGGATTACCATGGAACACGCGGTTGCCCGGTTGAATGATTCTGCCCTTGGCGACATCGACCAACTCGCCGCCCACGAAGTGCAGGAGAGTGCAAGGAACGTCAGCGGTGCCCTGCGAAAACATGTAGGCCGTCAGGGATGCCCAGTCAAAGGCAAGGAGATGAAGTCATCGACCGAGAGGCTTAGTTACCGTGATGCCGTCAAGCTCGGCTAATGTCGAGGCACCGCCAACGGCGGGCGTGCAACTGACGGAGGGGCCGCTTGCTGGCGAGGTGCCGGCCGGCGTACACCCGGGTGCATTAAGCTCCAATGCCCGTGCCGGCGCTGGAGACACGAATACCGCCTCGGCCGGAGACACCAATGGCACCGCCTACGCATTGTGCGAGTTGCTGGCCGTGAAGCTAGGAACCGGGGGAGGCCCCTGTTGGCCACCCGCAATCCACGTCGTCAGCCCCTGAATCAAGGTAGGCACCATGGCGGTGAGCATCGTTCCCAGTTGTTGTTGCACTTGCTCTTGGACAATCTCTGAAATCCGCGCCACTTGTGCCTCGAGTTCTTGAACCTCGCGCGACTGGCTTTCCGAGCTGGTCTTTTTCTCCTTTTGCCCACCGGCGGTATAGTATGACGACCATTTTGTGGACAAGCCTTTGCCGGCCACACGACCAGCTGACGACGGCTTACTGAGCTTATCCTTGTTTTTCATTACGTTCAACGCCCTATTTAAAGGGGTGTCAAAAGGGGGGCTCTGAGACGACCCCGCGCTACTGCTTTCAGCCTCCTACGGAAGGAATGTGAACCATTTAGAAATTTGGCTTCATTAATTAGAATGCAACCATATGGAGCTAATTACGTGGGGGTGTATTCCTTACCAGAACAAGCTCAAGCGCCCTGGTCTTCGGATCCGTGGTAAGCTCCTTTGTTACCGGGTCCTCCTTGTACCGGGCCCTGACAAAGTTCCTGGTCTGCTTGTCACAGAATTTCTCGAAGCGGGGCGGTAGGCCTTGGTCAGCACGCTTGGGATGCGTCGGTCATTTTGTGTTTTACCTTCATCTCCAGAGCCATGAGCGTTACTTTCAGGCGGGTATCCTCGGGCCTGCATCCTTCATACAATGGAGTAACCGCGTCTATCTCTAGTTGATCCAGCTTGGCTTTCTCTCGGGCGGCAGCTCTTGCGTTATCCGTCTGCTTGAGAAGCAGCTCTTGAATATGAGGGTCCTGCACCCAACCCATCGATGGTCCATCGTCGTCTGCTCCGCTGGCATCTTCATCTTCATGATCATGCCCTTCGTCTGCTCCCGCATCTTCCTCATCATCAGGTCCGGCATCTTCTACATGATGACTGTGTACAACATCACCGTCGTGATCATGTCCTGGAGATTCTTCGTCTTCTCGCCCGCCCGAGCCGCGGTGGTTGTCTTGCTGCCCTTCCTCATTTCTTGCCCGGCCCCCATGAACGACTTCATAGTCATCTTCATCACCTTGCCACCGATAGCCATCCATGAAACCACGCAAGAGCAGGTGGTCCCGCACCTACCCGGAATCCGGGTCCGCAATAAGGCTCTTCAGCTTGCATCTTCGACACGGACATCTTATCTCCGTCTCGTTCTTTTCAAGCATCTCGGCCTTCGTGGAGCTCAAAAACCTATTCACGATGCCTTCGGCCATCGTGCGGACCAAGGTCGCCTGCGGGGTAGAGCAAAATGATATTTTAGAACCAAGAAAAAATTTGGCATGACTTTCCCTGAAAATAGGACCAAAAAGAATGCATAGTGCCAAAATTCTCGCCGAAACAGAAATGAATCAACATTCCGGCAAAATATTGGCACCTATCGCATTTCAAATACCGGTACCTACAAACACAAACATATATGCAACACCACAAACATATGCAACACCACAAACATACATAGATCTAGCTAGGCCATAAAAAGTGCATGTGCACGTTGTTGGAGGGAGAACAACATAAAGATAGCTTCCCCCTTACTTACCTATCAAAAAAGGTAATTTAACCACTTAATTTGGACGAATTTATGGTGCAAATGAGGTGAGGAGGAGGAGGCAGCCGAGACAAGCTTGGAGGAGGAGGTGGAGAGAATGAAGTGGGGAAAGTGAGTGGGTAGGTGTGGCTGTCCAAAATATCTAGCTGGTCCCAGGTTACTAATGGCGCACCACCTACAAATGCGCCATTAGTAACGCTGGTTACTAATGGCGCACCTGCTGGTGGTGCGCCATTAGTAGTTTTGCAAAAAAATATAGTAGTGGCGCACTATGAGGCTGGTGCGCCATTACTAGTTAGAACTAGTAATGCCGCACTGTGCCTTGGTGCGCCATTAGTATGTTTGGAAAAAAAATTGTTACTAGTGGCGCACCGTGTGTCTGGTGCGCCATTAGTGTCTTTCACACTAATGGTGCACCAGCACATGGTGCGCCACTGCTATATAGTAGTGGCGCACCACATGTCTGGTGCGCCATTAGTGGCCATTTCATCTATAGCCCTTTTCCTAGTAGTGGCAGAGGATAGCAAATTGGGAAGATGGTGGAGTGGGAAAAGATCCACATGCAGCGACGTGGCAGATGGGGCAATAGAGCAAGGGTATGGTTTAAAAATAGGTAGCATACCTGAGGGTCGGCGGGAAGTGGCTTCGCTCGTGGTCGTCGTCATCCGCACACACTACGGCAGCGAGCTTGGGGACGGAGGCCATCCCGCACGGGCGCTAGGTCTGAGAGGACGGCCTTGTCGTCAGTGCGTGACCTCGCTCACCGACGAGGAGTGCGTCAACACTGCACGTCCTTTTCTTCCCCGGCGGATCTGTGACCACCGGTGAGGAGGGAGAGAGAGGCCGGCTTTTTTAGATCTGGAGAGAGGGTGATAGTGTGAGAAGCAAGTGGGCAGCCCTTAGCAAGAAAGCGCTGAAGCTCCAGCCTATATATCTTTTTTATACTACTAGTACTAGAGGTGGAGTAGTGGTAGAATAGTTTATATTTTCTCTGCATACAGTACCAGTTAGTCATGCTTCAAAACTGAACGGCGCGCCATTAAAAAAATAAAGTCGAGAAATAATGTGGCACTTTGGGCCAACGCGGCCAGGTCGCATTTTGCACGAGAAATGACACACCATGTTTCGTTGACATGTGGACCCGTTCCAACATGTTAGTGAGATGACGGTGAGTCCTTTTGTACAATTTCCGAACGGACGTCCATGTAGGCCGGGGCGCCTCTTCGTGTACCGTGGCAACCGTTCACTGCCTCTTCACCTTCCCCTCTCGATTTGGAACTGCTGTCGCACGCTCTTCCTCCCTCCTCCATTTGCCTTCACCCTTCCTTCTACCATTGTTCGATCGTCTTCTCCATGAAGGGAACAAGCCAGAAACGACCCCGTTATTCTTGCCCCGATCTGAAAGATGACGTGGTATAGGAACTCATTGATCGGTGCAACATCATCACCTTGGCTAGCATGGCAGGTTCGTTCAAGACCATTCTCGACTCAACTAATAACATCATTACAAGGAACCCAAGGGTCCAGGAGCGGTTTGATATCCCTTATCTTCTTCGCTATAAGCCTGTTCACATGGGCACGGACGACGGAGGCCTCGCCTTGTGCAAGTTGATGCCGCTTGATAACAATACGTGTGATGTGAAGATGCCATCGCTTAAGGGTAAGGTCTGGGCTAGCGCGAATGGAGATTGGGTTGTTTATATTGGGTACAATTGCGAGTGGGAACTTTTGAATGTGTACACTTGTCAGCGGATTCCACTTCCAAAAATCTCAGAGTGCCCTGAGGTTGAGCACACATATGATCTACGTACGGAAGATAGCAATTTGTCGAGTTCCCAACCGCGCTTGGAATCACGAGAACTATGAAGTTGTTGCTATCTTCGACAAGCGCTTTGCCATCCTTACTGATTCCACGGTTCGTCCATGGATATTGCTCAAAAATCAGTTTTTGTACACGGATGAGTACTGTGATGCAATTGAATACGAGGATCTTGTGTTTGCTGCCACCACTCGTGGCACTGTTTTGCATGGGATCCTCGTAGTTTCGGTACGTTTGTCTTCCACCGTAATTATAATTGTTTCATCCACATGCATGCAATTTAGCAAATTTCCCTTTACTAATTAACCTTCTTGTGTTTCCAAGGTCCTGTGAACATTCCACCACCTATACTTGAAATTTTTTATAACCAAGGGGGAGATGACGATGGTGATGGTCACGAGCATGAGGACGAGCAGAACTTATATACTCTGTGGCGCCTGGCAACTAATTCCGATGGATCACCTCTTCTTGTCTGTATACATTGCACTAAGATTGTTACTACTGAGGGAGTACGTGTTGTCTCCCATGGTCGCCTTCTCCGGACCTATTCCAACACCCGTTGCAGGGTATTCGGTATGGATACTAGTGTGCTAGCGCCAACACCTTCTCCCTAGTTCAGTATTGATAGTCTTGGAGAAAACTCGCTCTTCCTTGGACCAAACTATCCAATGATGGTGAAAGGAGATCCAGCTGCTGTTGACACAACGTTACTACCATTTATGAGAAGCAACTGTATCTATACCTCGGACGTTGCGGTGGTTCCCTACCCTGGTCGTGATATAGTAGGCCGCTTCAGCCTGGATGATCAGTCCTGCGTTGGTCTCGAGATTGACAGTAGATGGCCCTTCCCAGAGAATCACTTGTGGTTCAAAGCAAGCGTTTCCAACGCCGAGGATTGCTTGAGTTGAAGTTCATTTCATTGCTTGTTATTTGTTGTGTGATGAAAACTTCAGTATTTACTAGAATGTTTTGTTGGAAATAATCTATAATCCAACATGTATCCTCATTGTCATTGTGTGTTGGTGACTTGTTGTATGTAACGAATGGTACATTTGCAAATGCATGTCATAGACTCAATTTATGAATGGTTTTCGAGTCACTTCTTGGAGTGTGAGTACCGTAGTAGTATGGCCAGCATCCGGTTAGTATATGAAGTTGCCACATCACATAGATCCAACCTAATATTGGAGTATGCTAGCACTCCACCGGCGCGCCGCTTCAAATGGCGGACGAAGTGAGAGGTCGCATCACCTTGTGTCCAGATCTGAGATTCCACGTGTACCAGATGAATGACTCCAAGTTCGACCGCCATGATGCTAGGTGCGAGCCGAGGAACACTGTTGGAGAGACCCCCCTCATAATTTTCCTACATTGGTCGTTTGATTCATAGGATAGAATGCTATAGGATTTTTTCCCTATGTAATCATGTTTTAATTGGCAATCTAGCATCCACTCCAACTTTTGTTTCACTTCCTTTGTTCCTACGAAGAGAGTACTTGCTCTAAATGATGTGCCGCTGCAAGAGCCGCCTATATTAATTAACCATGCTCTAAAAAGGTGGACCAGCTTTGGCTATAGTAGTACTGTACTAGGTTAGTAGGTGACCTTGCGCTTGGCTCTTCTCCTCTTCCGGAAGTCGAACAATAATGATGGTACTACAGTAGTACTTCTGGCAATCTGACACCAAATGAACTGTTGCACGTCCACCGCTTGTAAGCAAAAGTTTTTCCTCGTGCTGCGAGCCACCGCGCACGCGTTGGCGAGGGAGAAGGCGTAGTAAGCAAGCTTCTCGTCGTTCTGCGAGTTGACGGGAACATTAAAGTTATGTATTTATTAGTACTTTCTTCAAAAAGGGCCGACCATGTCCATGGCTACCATCCCGTGCTCTGTCATTGAGTACGTGCACTATTCACGTGCCATCGAGGAGAAAAAATATTGCGTAGTACTAGGTGCCATCGAAGTGCACGACTCAGTTACGCACTGCATATCTCCATTTTCTTGCATGACACGCCACCTTGATGCTAGATGTCCCGCATGTCATGGAGGCA
Organism: Aegilops tauschii subsp. strangulata; assembly: GCF_002575655.3. Classification (NCBI taxonomy): domain Eukaryota; kingdom Viridiplantae; phylum Streptophyta; class Magnoliopsida; order Poales; family Poaceae; genus Aegilops; species Aegilops tauschii. The sequence continues at coordinate 391,917,824 of NC_053040.3, read as the reverse complement.
TATAGTGTGATTTTTAAAATGGAGGCATATAGATGTCCCGCATGTCGGCAAAAGGATGAACAAAGCTCATGTATTAAACGAAAGAGTGGAAGAACATAGATTCCCGACGACCGAGAAGGAGCAACAAACCTCGCGGTGGAGCGTCTGCACTCATAATATTTTATATTATTCAGCGATATAAAATCAACCAAATCTCTCCACGTTCCTATACCATTCTATAGTATGAGGATAACTTTGAACGTAAGCCATTGATTCACTCTATCCAATGGTCGTAGTTGGAAAATCCAAACAAAATCAAGCATTGGATCAACTCTTTTAGCACTTAGATTGTTTCCGCGTGCCCACCTAGCCCACCTATATATCCGCTCACATGTGATGACCACAGGAGCTATCCACTCAGATTGTATGTTAAAAAAATAAAGGTCGATAACTAATGCGGCACCTCGGGCCAACGTGGCCAGCTCGCATTTTGCACGAGAAATTACACACCATGTTTCGTTGACATGTGGTCCCGTTCCAACATGTGAGTGAGACGACGGCGAGTCCTTTTGTACAATTTCTGAACGGGTGTGTAGGCCGGGGCGCCTCTTCGTGTACCGTGGCAAACTGGCAACCGTCCACCGACTCTTCGCCTTTCCCTCTCGATTTGGAACTGCTGTCGCACGCTCTTCCTCCCTCCTCCATTTGCCTTCACCTTTCCTTCTGCCATTGTTCGATCGTCTTCTACATGGAGGGAACAGGCCGGAAACGACCCCATTATTCTTGCCCCGATCTGAAAGACGACGTGGTGGAGGAACTCATTGATCGGTGTGACGTCATCACCTCGGCTAGCATGGCAGGTTCGTTCAAGACCATTCTTGACTCAACTAATAACATCATTACAAGGAACCCAAGGGTCCAGGAGTGGTTTGATCTCCCCTATCTTCTTTGTCGTGACCCTGCGGACTGGTGCGGGGACGAGGGAGGCCTCACCTTGTGCAAGTTGATGTCGCTTGATAATGATACGTATGATGTTAAGATGCCATCACTTGAGGGCAAGGCCTGGGTAGGCGCAAATGGAGATTGGGTTGTTTATATTCGGTACAACTGCAAGTGGGAACTTGTGAATGTTTACACTCGTCACCGGGTTCCACTTCCAAAAATCTCAGACTGCCCAGAGGTTGAGCACACCGGTATTCTACGCACGTTCAAATACGATCATGGTGAGTGTCTTCTATGGAAGATAGCAATTTGTCGAGTTCCCAACCGCTCTTGGTATTACAGGAACTATGGAGTTGTTGCTATCTTCAACAAGCTTGTTGCCGTCCTTTGTGATTCGACTGGATGGATATTGCTCAAAAATCAGTTTCTATACACGGATGTGTTCTGTGATGCAATTCAATACGAGGGTCTTGTGTTTGCTGCCACCACTCGTGGCACTGATTTGCATGGGATCCTCGTAGTCGGTACGTTTGTCTTCCACCGTAATTATAATTGTTTCATCCACATGCATGCGAGTTAGCATGTTTCCCTTTACTAATTAACCTTCTTCTTGTGTTTCCAAGGTCCTGTGAACATTCCACCACCTATACTTGAAAAAAATTATAACCAAGGGGGAGATGACGATGGTGATGATCACAAGCATGAGGACGAGGAGGGCCCATATACTCAATGGCGCCTGGCAACTTATTCTGATGGATCACCCCTTCTTATCTGTATACAGCCCACTGCTGATGTTACTACTAAGGAAGCGGGTGTTGTCTCCCATGGTCGCACTCTCCGGACCTATTCCAACACCCGTTGCATGGTATTCGGGATGGATACTAGTGTGCTAACGACAACACCTTCTCCCTGGTACAGTATTGATAGTCTTGGAGAAAACTCGCTCTTCCTTGGACAATACTATCCAATGATGCTGAAAGGCGATCCAACTGCTGTTGACACAACGTTACTACCATTTATGAGAAGCAACTGTATCTATACCTCGAACATTGCGGTGGTTCCCTACCCTGGTCGTGATATAGTAGGCCGCTTCAGCCTGGATGATCAGTCCTGCGTTGGTCTCGAGATTGACAGTAGATGGCCCTTCCCAGAGAATCACTTGTGGTTCAAAGCAAGCGTTTCCAACGCCGAGGATTGCTTGAGTTGAAGTTCATTTCATTGCTTGTTATTTGTTGTGTGATGAAAACTTTAGTATTTATAATGTATCCTCGTTGTCGTTGTGAGTTGATGTCGGAGTAATGGGCGACGGGTAGCCTAACCCGAGCCCCAGAACCTTTCAAGGCATCGGGGCCGGCTGCGCCCCTCAAGACGTCAAGATGAAGCGCCGCCTTCTGGAGGCCGGCTGGCCGAACGGCCGACTGCCGGAAGACGGCCACAACTAGGAAGACGGCTCCAAGACGGGCCGACTCCTGGCAGGCGGCCTCCAGAGAGGCCGGCTCCGGGCAGTCGGCCCATGGCGCCCACAAAGTCTGCGCCCCATTAAGAAGACAAGACAGGGTGAGGCTACAGTGTAGCCCATCACCCCCATATCCAGGGCCGGGCGTGGCCACAGTGCTCCGTATAGGCAGAGATCTCCGCCCGGCGCGACGCTGTTGCCGCTCCGCTCCTGACCTCACTCCTGTCAGGCGAAGCCCTGCTCCCACGATCGTCTGTCGGTACGGCCCGAAGACGGGGGCCCTACCGATCAGCGAGAGCCCAGAAGATGGCGAGAAGCCTCACCAGTCGGACCCGAGGGGGGCCGCCCCCCAGCAGTCGGCCTGCCCCTTCCCCGGGACCAACACGCCATTAACTAGATAGGACACGGAGTGGCTACAGTGATCTCCCGCCAGGCGGCGGGACTGTAGCCACGCTCCCCTGACCAAGCAAGCGCCATTAGCGTTACGACTACAGTAATCAGCAGCAGGCAAGACCCGCGAGCGGCGGAGGTGGCATGTCGGCTCCGTACCAGACCAGTCGGCGGGGCCCACCAGGCGGCGGGCCCCAGCAGCCGGCGGAGAAGCCGGCGACCAGAGAGACTGACGGCCGGGACCTACACCCGGTCGGATTACCATTGTACCCCTAGGGGACAGGCCTATATAAACCCCCCAGGGCACCCATGCAAAGGGATCGAACATGTTAGAATTAGACCAGCACCTAGGGGGTGAGGAGAGCAAGCGTTGCCTTCTTCTACCTCTAGCAAACAGCTCAAGGAGCACCATTGTACTCACTAGTGCCTTAGTGATCATGCGGAGACCCTGCAGAGCAGGACTAGGGGTGTTATCTCCTAGGAGAGCCCTGAACCTGGGTAAAGTGCGCCGGCATTCGTGTCTACACCTTATCCCGCTTCCAGGCACCGGCGACGTTCTACTCGCTCCCACCAAGATAAGCCATCCATTGGCATATGTCGCACCCAACCCCCGACAGTTGATGACCTGCTGTATGTAATAAAATGATATGCCTGTGATAAACTTACTAAATTTATGAATGGCTTTCGAGTCGCTTCTCTGAGTGGGTGCTGCAACGAGGCAAAAAAATATTTTCCGAATACATAATTGTACGTTCATTGCAACAGGTTATCGGATGAGGCGAGTCAACAATAGTACACTATTTGTATTAGCTTCACACGCTGCACTATCTCTACGTCTACGTACGTAATGCAACAAGTTTTAAACTTGAGACCAGCCACCCACCCTCACAAAGAACACTTTTTAACCTAGCACAGACTCCAGGAAATTTGGCCATAGTGTGAGGTGGTCCATATATTAATGTGTTCGCTGTACGTAACCAGCACCTTGAATCCTCGATACTACTACTATATAGTAGGGTGGCATGGGCCAGAACAAGCATTCACGTCCAGGAGTACGGCACACGCCACCAGCACGACTTCCATCTGACACCATATTTCTTGGAGTCTGTGCTACAACTATCTCTTCAACCTCGTCATTTCTCTAACTCAGCCATCGCGCGGCGAGCGAGGTGGGGGTTTGCCGATAGTCGGTTTCCTCAACTGCGGTCCCACTTGTAAGGCCAACTCCAACGCACGAGCCCAAACGGACCTCCGTTTTGCCCGGATTCTGTCCGTTTGGGTAGGGCAATGGGGTCGTGTCCGGGCCATTTCTCGGATGCGATGGCCGTGCGCCCAACGCGCGGACGCATCCCGGCCGCGTACATTTTTCTTTGCAAACACATATCTTTTTTTCATCATTGATTTTTGGTACATGGAAATACATCACCAAAATTTGACTAGAAAAGCAAGACCAAAGAAAACAAGAACCACAAGAATTCATTTTAGAAGATATCCAACTTCCATAACTGCCCCTCTATGTTGGATTAGTGCCTTATCGATGCATTCATTGTTGATCTGCGGAGGCTCGATCTTGCGTGCTTCTTTCTTCTTTGAGTGTAAAGAAGTAGACGTTGCTTCCTTGCATCTAGTCTCATGTCTAGCCTCTATTCTATCAACAAGTGCACTAGTCTCATCTCTAGCCTCTATGCTAGGTAAAAGTGCTACAACATCTACTAAATTGAGCCCTATCCATATATCAATGTACTCTTCTTCCCAATACCAAAACTTGCATCCATTCTACACAATAAAATTTTAAGTTAGCACAACAAGTCTAATCCGAGAGCACAACTGAAGCTAAATTAGCACGTACCCCATCGGTTGAGCCTTGATGAACACCCATCCGGGATGTTCCGGCGTTGTAGAAACGCAGCGCAAGACCTTCTTTGGGCAGTCGTCGCACGTAATGAGTGGCAACATTGCACCAACGAGCTTTTGGGCCAGCACCGAGCCCGGCCGACCGCCATTCATGTATCTGCCAACAGACCACCGACGGTGTAGATCCGAGTGGCTAGAGGAGGAGTCAGTACCTGCATGCGGCCTTGTGGCCTTGCCGGGGCCTTCCAGCCCGGTGCCCGGCCAGTCCATGGCGCGGCGTGGCCTCCCACAACCGGGCGAGCTCAAGCCCGACCGGATCTGCTCCAAATCCGGCCGCCGGGTGTGCAAAACACGCAGCCGTGGTTGGGTAGCTCCGGGGCCTCGAGGGAAAGGGGTCTGAGCGAGCGTGCATCCGAGCTGCACACGCTCGAGTTGGCCTAGCGGCGTGGTGGACCAACTGTGTGGGGGTGCCAAGTGGCTTCGCTCGTGTGGGGAACGGAAACCATCCCGCGCGGTCGCTAGGTCTGACAGGACGGCCTTGTCATCAGTGTGTGACCTCTGTGGCAACCATCCGCTCCCCACTAGCCTCTTCGTTGACATGTGGTCCCATTCCCACATGTCAGTGAGACGACGGCTAGTCCTTTTGTACAATTTCCGAACGGATGTCTTTGTAGGCCGGGGCGCCTCTTCGTGTACCGTGGCAACCGTCCATTGACTCTTCGCCTTTCCCTCTCGATTTGGAACTGCTGTCGCACGCTCTTCCTCCCTCCTCCATTTGCCTTCACCCTTCCTTCTGCCATTGTTCGATCGTCTTCTGCATGGAGGGACCAGACCGAAAACGACCCCGTTATTCTTGCCCCAATCTGAATGATGACGTGGTGGAGGAACTCATTGATCGGTGCGACGCCATCACCTCGGCTAGCATGGCAGGTTCGTTCAAGACCATTCTCGACTCAACAAATAACATCATTAGAACGAACCCAAGGGTCCAGGAGCGGTTTGATCTCCCCTAGCTTCTTCACCGTGACCCTGCTCACTAGCGCGCGGAGGATGGAGGCCTCACCTTGTGCAAGTTGGTGCCGCTTGATATTGATACGTGTGATGTTAATATGCCATCGCTTGAGGGTAAGGCTTGGGCAGGTGCAAATGGAGATTGGGTTGTTTCTATTGGGTCCAACTGCGAGTGGGAACTTGTGAATGTGTACACTCGTCACCGGGTTCCACTTCCAAAAATCTCAAACTGCCCAGAGGTTGAGCACACCGGTTATGACCGTACTTTCAACTACGGTCATGGTGACTGTCGTCTACAGAAGATAGCAATTTGTCAAGTTCTCGGCCACTCTTGGGATTTAATGGAATATGTAGTTGTTGCTATCTTCGACAAGCTTGTTACCTTCCTTCATAGTTCGACTAGATGGATATTGCTCAAAAATCAGTTTCTATACAAGGATGAGTACTGTGATGCAATTCAATACGAGGGTCTTGTGTTTGCTGCCACCACTCGCGGCACTGTTTTTGCATGGAATCCTTATGCTTTCGGTATGTTTGTCTTCCACCGTAATTATAATTGTTTCATCCACATGCATGCGGGTTAGCTAGTTTCCCTTTACTAATTAACCTTCTTGTGTTTCCAAGGTCCTGTGATCATTCCACCACCTATACTTGAAAAAATTTATAACCAAGGGGGAGATGACGATGATGATGATCACGAGCATGAGGACCCATATACTCAGTGGCGCCTGGAAACTTACTCCGATGGATCACCTCTTCTTGTCTGTATACAGGGCACCACTGACGTGACTAAGGAAGCAGGTGTTGTCTCTCATGCTCGCACTCTCCGGACCTATTCCAACATCCGTTGCAGGGTATTCGGGATGGATACTACTGTGCTAGCGCCAACACCTTCTCCCTGGTTTAGTATTGATACTCTTGGAGGAAACTCGCTCTTCCTTGGACAAAACTATCCAATCATGGTGAAAGGCGATCCAGCTGCTGTTGACACAACATTACTACCATTTATGTGAAGCAATTGTATCTATACCTTGAACATTGCTACGCTTCCCTACCGTGGCTATCACAATATGGGTCATGAAATAGGCTGCTTCAGCCTGGATGATTAGTCCTGCGTTGGTCTCGAGATTGACAGTAGCTGGCCCTTCTGAGACAAACTCTTCTGGTTCAAAGCAAGCTATTCCAATGCCAAGGAGTGGTTGAGCTGAAGTTCATTTCATTGCTTGTTATTTGTTGTGTGATAAAAACTTTAGTATTTACTAGAATGTTTTGTTGGAAATAATCTATAATCCAACATGTATCCTCGTTGTCGTTGTGTGTTGATGACTTGTTGTATGTAATGAATGGTACATTTGCATATGCATGTCATAAACTCAATTTATAAATGGTTTTCAACTCAGTTCTTGGAGTGTTAGTGCCGTAGTAGTATAGCCAGCATCCGTAGTAGTATGAAGTTGCCACATCATATAGAGCCAACCAACAGTTGGGTGTCGCACTGTGACACCCCAAAAATTTTGACCTTGTTTTATTTATTAAAACGTTGTCAGGAAATAAAAATTTTCCTTTTTGCCAAGATTTACCCTTTGTGATTTTTGGATTTTTGCCCCTAGTGGAAAAACCCTCAAAGAGTATTGTTGGACTTGAATACTCCCTATGATAAAACAATTCTTTATTAGTGGATTTAAATGTCAAGATATGTCTTCTCGGAGTTTTATTCTTTTAAAATGATTTCTCTTGAATTTGGAGCCTGTTTTGCACTACAACCATTTGACAAATGCATTTAAAATTTCCACCAAAATTTGGGGATGTCATGTGATGTTTCCACATCACTTTTATGCAAAAATATCTTTTGACCATTGGAGATTTGGAGCTCTACACCAACTTTTCCAATCTGGTCCAGTAGGCACTTTTGCACTACAACCCATTTAAATATTTCTTTAAAAATTCTTCCAAGTATTTGGAGATGTCAGTGGATACATTCAATTCAACTCCATGCAAAAACCCTGTGTTGTTCTTTGAAAAATTTGAGTGAATCAACCTCTTTTTCATTCTGGTCCAGTTTGGTGTTTTGAACTGCAACCCTACTTTATTTTGCTCTAGTGACCCTGAGCTTTTTCCTACTTGTAGCTCTCCTTTCAAAACCCTTAAGTCCAGATGAGTGGACTCTTTGGAGGTTTTGAAGTGCATGCAATAAACCTTTTTTCTTTCTGTCCAAAACTGGAGTTTTGCAAAACTTGCACTAACAAGTTTCTGGTTTTGCACAAGTAATCTTACCATCATCTTCTGCATCTAAAGAGACCCTGAGCTGGAGATTTTGGACACTCCAAGAGTTGCCTAAGTGCACTTGGCATTCTGTCGAACACCTAGTGTGCACAGTCAACTTTGGGCATGTTTCCTAGTTTGCACTATGAACTTGCTCCAATGACCCAGCAACCATGTCCACTAAACTCCTAGCCATCTCTATCCTAGTCCTGTTATTTGCCAGCCTCATCCTCGCGCTCTAGACCGCCCTAGCATTTCGTCAAGCAGGTCCCGTGCGTGCTCTGGGTGCGCCCAGAGCGCACGTTTTACACGCGCGTGCACTGAGCCGCCGCGCTGCACTGCCGCACTCGACGCGACCTGTCCCTGGCCCCTGCTCCACTGCTGAACCGCGCACTAGGTCGCTGCCCCCTCCACGCCAGCTCTGGCGCCCTGCAGCGCCGCTGGTAGAGCACCTGGCGGCACGCCGGTGTCGGCAGCGGCCTCTGCCATGTTCGGCACCGCCCAAACCACACCAGCGCGCCAGCTGCCCCGGAGTACAGCCCGTGCTTATCCACATGCTCGTCGGCACGCGTTCGTCGCCGCCACGACGCCCTGCAACTACAGCAACGGCGACCCGTCGTCGATCTTATCCCCGCCGCGGAGCCGGCCCCATCACGCTATAAAGGGGAACCCCGAGCCCCTCCGAGCACTCATGCTACCTCCAACCTTCCCTCTAGAGCTCCCCAGGCAGTGGTTTGGCCCAGAGAGGCTCTCTTCCCCAACTCCGGCCGGTTCGGCCACCGCCAAGCGCCGGTGAAATTCGTTGCAGCCAGCCACTCTTTCGCCCAACCAGCGCCACCAGTAGTTTCCCCTAGTCCTTGCGGAGCTGCCCAACTACCCAACTTCGGTCGGAGACCACCGGAGCACAAAAACCACTTCGCCACCGTAGCCCCCTCCGCCGTGGAGCTCGCCGTCGGCGATTTCCTCCACCCCCGACGACCCAGCGACCACCAAGAGGACCGCCTCGGTCTGGCCGTTCCATGCCCTCCCTTGGATGCCCGTGAGGCGCTGCCGTTCGTCGACGGCGATCGCCGGAGCCCCGCTCCCGTCGGGTAGAAGAGAGGAGGAGGAGGGAAGGACGGTCAAACCTGACCAGTGGGCCCTCTGGACCCACTGCCAGTGACCCGCGCGCCTGTCTCCTCTGTTTGAGTGAAGGTGCAGACGTCCCGTGTACGTTTCCTCTGCTGCGAAAGCGTATTCTCCACCGAAGCGTTTTCCTTTTTCTGATTTTATTAAAACAGAGATTTGACCAAACTTTGACTGGCTATAACTTTTAAAATAAAACTCCAAATGAATTGATTCTTTTTCCTACCTCTCTCAAATTTCATCTAGTTTATTTTAAGATTTATTTCAAAAATATTTTAGACAACTTTTTGTACTGTGTTTGAAATATTTGTTATTTGGATATTTTGCAAAATAGGATTTTGGAGGAAAGGGAAAGGCTTCCAAAAAGTGCATCCCTTGCATACTCTTGAAGGCAAGCATTTCTGGACTCTGGCATAATGTTTTGTTGTGGTGTTCTGATGCGGTTACAACACCTTTGGCTTGGAGTTTGCGTTATCTTTATGTGACGATAAAGTCTCGTGCATGTATGCTTTTTGGAGATATTCTGTGCTCAGCAATGGATACGCTAGTGTTTTGAATCGTCCTCGTAAGCACCTCATGCATACCGGAAGGGAGCCGGGGAAGTCGTGGTCTTGGGTAGACACGAGCTTGTCCTTAGTCCCTCGTCGAGACGAGTATGTCCGGTATGGCATGGTGAGGTTTGATGAGTGGTGATTTATTCCACTAGTGGTAATATTGTTGGAGGATACTTGGACCACCTGAGTCGGTCGTAGGTCGAGTCTTGGTCAGTAGCTTCCCCATTTGTTGGTACTACCACTTGTCCCTGTCGCAGACGGGGTATGGTTCAGTAAATTGTCAACCCCTTACCAAAGCACACACCGTACAGAGAGGCCATGGTGGAAGATACCGGAGGCCTCCGGTAGGCATGCCACCGGGTCCGGGGGCATGGGTGTTTCCGGTTGGAGCCGAGGGGGGTAGCTCCCCTAGTGTGCGCGCGTTATAAATTTGTGATCCCATGCTACGTCGAGGTTGTAGCCTCCCCACTTAGAGTTTTGCTTGGCAGGTGTCGTGGGTGATTCCAGACATCGGTGAGTTAAGCTGGTGTGTGCAGGTCAGGCGTGTTTTCAATTAAAAGGCCGTAGGCGGAATTAGTACCGATGGACTAAGTAAATCCGTTACTCGTGGGAAAATAGTACTCCCTCTGCAGAGGATATTTCCTGTTGGATAGCAATGTTCATAGGTAAGGACCACAGTCTGAGTTGAATCTAGTAACGGTATTCGGATGGAGAACGATTTAACTAGAACTCAGTGACGATATTCGGATGGAGAACGAAATTAACTGGATCATAGTAACGGTATTCGGATGGAGAACGACTTAGCTGGGACCCAGCGACGGTCTTCGGATGGAGAAAAGGCTAGGCTAGATTTTTGTTTATGACCTGTGACATCTGAGGATCATGTTTTAATTTTGTTATTATTATGGACTAACCATTTACATTATGGATTTTTTTAGTATCCCTGGGATGGTTCTACCTCCTGGATATTCACTGTAATTATTCTGATATAAGCCCTTTCTGTGGTGTCGCTCAGACGCCCGACTGCGGCATGCTTATTGTTTATTTATTCTTTTATAAGCCCTTCCTGTGGTGTCGCTCAGACGCCCGACTGCGGCATACTTGCGGTTTATTTATTCTTTTATAAGCCCTTTATGTGACGTCGCTCAGACGTCCGACTGTGGCACGCACTGTCTTTCTTTTTCTGTTATAAGCCCTTTAGGTGGTGTCGCCCCGACGCCCGACTGCAGCATGAATATTCTTGCATTTTTCATTCGAGGAGTCATTCAGACCCTCGTTTGGCACCGGCATTATTATTCTTGCAGTTCCTCTCGAGGAGTCATCCAGACCCTCGCTCAGTGCATTTCTTTTACTTCCGTATTGCACGTCCATATTTTTCTCTGCACGCGTGCATCCCCATATTTCTGTTTACGTCATGGCAGACTTATCATCATAAATGTTTCAGAGTATGATTATCTCCTGTTATATTATGCCCATGTTCTTAATGTTTGCGAGTACATTCAAACGTACTCACTGGCTTGTCCCCGGCTATTGTCTTGGCCAGATTTTCGCGCAATGGAGATAAGCATCGCGGTGACAGCCTCGGAACCTACGTGTTGACGATAGCAGCCGTGCGAAGATAGGAGTTATCCTGGTCAGCTCTTCTTGTGGGAAATGGAGTCCCATAGACACAGATGTATCCAACCGCTTCCGCCCTCAACCATTAGAAACCAAATGTTGTACTCCTAGGCCACAATGGTCTTGTACTACATATTTTTGTACCTTGCTTGGAATTCTTGTATCAAGTTGGTGCCTCATCAGCTAACAGTAATCCTGGGGCTGGTGAGCACAAAGACCGTTTTCTGGGAATTTATTATCCCCAAAATTCTGGTCGTGACACGCACGAAGGCCGAGAAATATGGTGATAGCGTGACTGCGTGAAGTGGGCTTGTACGTAGTATGATGTACGCACAGGGCTTGCTGTGTTTCCTACTCCTCCGGTCTGTGTCCTTTTGCCGACACGTGGGACACCCAGCATCCAGGTCGTGTCATGCAAGAAAATGGAGTGGTAGTTGAAGCCACATGATGTGCATCTTGGGTTAAACTGTAAATAGAATCTTACTACTCTTGAGTAACTCCAAAAGCGGCCAGCGAAGATCTTTATTGGATTTGTTTTTCAGCACCAGCACGTCGAGGTGAAAGATGTGCAGGTTCAGTGGGTCCTCTTGTGTTTTCACTGACATGTGGGACCGCATGTGAGCAAACAGAAGATGGGCTCTGGGCGTCTGCTGGCTGGCTGAGAAGAGAGATATAGGAGGGCTGAGCACGGACTCCACGAAATTTGTTGTACGTAACCAGCACCTCGATATAGGGTCGAAATAGTGGGGTGGCATGGGCCATAACTAGCATTCACGTCTAGCAGTACGGCACACGCCACCCACAGGAGTCCCATCTGACACCAATTTTCTTGGAGTCCGTGCTGCAACCATCTCTTCTCCCTCCTGTTTTCTATGCAATCGCACGCTGGGCGGGGTGGGGGTTTGCCGATAGTCAGTTTGCTCAACTGCGGTCCCACATGTAAATGAAAATGCAACACAGCACGCATTCCCCCTTGAGCAGTGTGCCGGACCAACCGTGTGGGCAGCGGGGTGCAGCGCGAACACGGAAAGCTTTTCCTTTTGAACTTGTAACTTGTAAAATTTGGTTCTGCTCCATGGCACGACCGATAGATAGAAATAACGATTTTCCCTAGAGTAATGAGAAGTTAGATTCTGGCGCGGTTCATGCATGGAGTACGTACAAAAATTATGAACTTGATGCGAAAGGTAAGATAATTACTAGTAGTACCATATACTACTACATGGATTTGACGGAAAGATAAAGATACATACGGATCCATCAACGACATCCTCACGCCCTAGTGCACTGGGTCACCAACCGACGTGTGAGGAGCAGCGGTGTTGGCGGCAAGCTCAACGTGCTTCTGAACAATGCCGTCCAAGGTTGCCCTGCGGGTCAAGAAGGCCAGTTGTAACACCCCAAAAAATTGACCTTGTTTTATTAATTAAAATTTTGCCAGGAAATTAAATTTTTATTTTTCTGGATTTCTCTTTTGACTTCAGAACCCTCTTCTCTTAATATTGTGGGTTTTTATCTCAAGTAGAAACTTTTCAAAAGTATTATTGGACTTATATGCTCTCTCAGTAAAACAATTCTTTATCAGTAGATTTATTTGCATAATTGCTTTTCCTGAGTTTTATCCTTTTAGAATGATCTTTCAAAAATTTGGAGCCTCTTTGCACTACAACCTTTTGATTAATGCATCTAAAATTTTCACCAAAATTTGGGGATGTCATGTGATGTTTCCACATCACTTTTATGCAAGAACATCTTTTGGTCATTGGAGATTTTGAGCTCTACATCAACTTTTCAAATCTGGTCCAGTAGGTATTTTTGCACTGCAACCTATTTAAATGTTCTTTTAAAAATACTTCCAAGTGTTTGGAGATGTCAGTAGATGCACATGATTCAAATTTATGCAAAAACCCGTTGGTGTTCTTTGCAAAATTTGAGAAAATCATCCTCATCTTTATTCTGGTCCATTTTGGTGATTTGTACTGCAACCCTATTTTATTTTTGCTCTAGTGCCCATGAGCTTTTTCCTGCTGGTAGTCCTCCCTACCAAACCCTTAAGTCCAGGAGAGTGGACCCATTGGAGGATTTTAAGTGCATGCAATGAGACCTTTTTCTTTCTGTCCAAAACTGAAGTTTTGCAAAACTTGCACTAGCAAGTTTCTGGTTTTGCCCAAATGATCTTGCCATCATCACCTACATCTAGAGAGACCCTGATCTGGAGATTTTGGCCACTCCAAGAGTTGCCTAAATGCACTTAGCATTCTGTCGAACACTTGGTGTGCACAGTCAGTTTTGACATGAGTTTTAGTTTGCACTGTGTACTTGATCCACTGACCCAGCAACCTTGTCCACTAAGCTCCTAGCTATCCCTAACCCTGTCCTGTTAATTCCCAGCCTCGCTCTAGCACGCTAGGCTGCCCTGGCATTACGTCGAGCATGTCCCGTGCGTGCTCTGGGCGCGCCCAGAGCGCATGTTTTGCACGCGCGCGCACCGAGCCGCCGCGTCGCACTGCCGCCCTCGCCGCGTCCCGCCCCTGGCCCTTGCTCGCCTGCAGAGCCACGCACTACCCTCGCCCACTCGCCAGAACCCTCCAAGCCACCCCTGGCACCCTACAGCGCCGCCGTCAGGGCTCCCTTGGCGGCACGCCGGCGTCGGCAGCGGGCTCTGCCATGGATGGCAACGCCCAAGCCACCCGCGCGCGCCAGCTGCCCCCGTGAATAGCCCGAGCTCATCTGCTTACTCGTCGGCACGCGCTCGTCGCCGCCACGTCGCCCTGCAGCTACAGAGCGACGGTCGCCGGCGTTCTTATCCGCGGCCGCCGCGGGACCAACCTCGAACGCCTATTTAAGGAGGCCCCCGAGCTCCTCCAAGCACTCATGCGACCCCAGGCCACCCCCATAGCACCCCCACGGCCAGCATTCGACGGATGGTAGCCGTCTTCCTCGACTCCGGTCGGTTCGGCCGCCGCCACCTTCCAGTGCCATTCATCGCAACCAGACCCTCCCCCATGCCTCCAACACCACCATCCGTTTCCCCTCGACCTCACGGAGTCGCCCATCCTCTTAGCTTCGATCGAGAGCCACCACAGCCCAAACCCCCATTCTTGCCCGAAACCTCCTCCGCCGCGGGGCTCGCCGCCGGCGACTCCCTTCACCCCCACGGCCCCCTCGACCACCGGGAGGACCGCCCTGGAGCCACGGATCCATCCCTACCCTCCGGAGCCCGCGAGGAGCCGCCAATCGCCAGCGGCGATCGCCGGAGTCCGCCTCCGTTCGGGCAGAGGAAGAGGAGAGACTAGTCAAACCTGACCAGTGGGCCCGCTGGACCCACTGCCAGTGACCCAGCACCGCCACCACGTGTTTAAGTGGTCGCGTAAACGCCTGAGTACGCTTCCTCCGCTTCAAAAGCGTATTTTCCCCCGAAACGTTTACTTTTTTCTGGTTTTATTAAAAACAGAACTTTGACCAAACTTTGACTGGCTATATCTTTTAAAATAAAACTCCAAATGGGTTGATTCGTTTTCCTACCTCTCTCAAATTTCATCTAGTTTATTTTAAGATTTATTTCAAAAATATTTGGGACAACTTTTTGTACTGTTTTTGAAATGTATGTTATTTGAATATCTTTCAAAATAGGAAATGGAGAGAGAAGAAAACTTTCAAAAAGTGCACCCCCTTGCATACTCTTGAAGGCAAGCATTCTGAACTCTGGCATAATATTATTGTGTGGTGTTTGGATACGGTTACAACACCACTTGACTTGGAGCATTCGTTATTTTTTATGTGACGATAAAAATCATTCGCATGAATGCACAATGGAGATTCTTTGCTGGTAGTAATGGACATGCTGATGATAGTAGTCATCCTCGTGAGCTTTTCATGCATACCGGAAGGAAGCCGGGAAAGTCGCTGTCTTGGGTAGACACGAGTTTGTCCCTAGTTCCTCGTCGAGACGAGTGTGTCCGGTATGGCATGGTGAGGTTTGATGGGTAGTGACTTTATCTGTTAATGGAAATATATTCGTCATATGGAGAATACTTGGACCTCCTGAGTCGGCGTAGGTCGAGTCTTGTTCAGTAACTTCCCCTACTTGTGTTGTACTACCACTTGTCCCTGCCGCAGGTAGGGTACGGTTCAGTAAGTTGTCAACCCCTTACCAAAGCACACACCGTACAGAGAGGCCATGGTGGAAGATACCGGAGGCCTCCGGTAGGCATGCCACCTGGTCCGGGGGCATGGGTGTTTCCGGTTGGGACCGAGAGGGGGGCACCCCTTAGAGCGCGCGATATAAATTTGATCCCATGCTACGTCGAGGTTGTAGCCTCCCCACTTAGAGTTTTGCTTGACAGGTGTCGTGGGTGATTCCAGACACCGGCAAGTTAAGCTGGTGTGTGCAGGTCAGGTGCGTTTTCAATTAAAAGGCCGTAGGCGGAATTAGTCCCGATGGACTAAATAAATCCGTTACTCGTTGGTAAGGAGTACACCCTCTGCAGAGGTTAAATCTATTCGGATAGCCATGTCCATGGGAAAGGACTACAGTCTGAGATGGGTCTAGTGACGGTTTTCGGATGGAGAAACGGCTAAACTAGAACATAGTAACGGTCTTCGGATGGAGAAACGGCTAAACTAGAACATGGATTATGACCTGTGTCATGTGAGGATTTATTATTATTATTATTGTGGACTAACCATTTACATTATTTGAATTATTGAGTATCCCTGGGACGGTTCTACCTCCGGGCTACTCACTGCGATTATCATTTATAAGCCCTTTATGTGGTGTCGCTCAGACGCCCGACTGCGGCATGCTTGTTATTTATTTATTTATAAGCCCTTTATGTGGTGTCGCTCAGACGCCCGACTGCGGCATGCTTGTTATTTATTTATTATAAGCCCTTTATGTGGTGTCGCTCAGACGCCCGACTGCGGCATGCTTGTTATTTATTTATTATAAGCCCTTTATGTGGTGTCGCTCAGTCGCCCGACTGCGGCATGCTTGTTATTTTATTAAATTCTTTATAAGCCCTTTATGTGGTGTCGCTCAGACGCCCGACTGAGGCATGTTTTATTTTATTTTTCCCTTCGAGGCGTCGCTTCACACACTCGATCGGTGCATTCTATTTCTACTCCCGTAATGCATTTTTCATGAATAACCTGCATGCGTGCATCATGAATTTTGTTTATTGCGTGACTGACGTTATGATCGTAGAATCTTTCGGAGCATGATTACCCACTATTATATTATACCCGTGTTCATAATGTTTGCGAGTACATTCAAAGTACTCACTGGCTTGTCCCTGGCTATTGTCTTGGCTAGATTCCTCGCATGGAGATAAGCATTACGGTGACAGCCCCGGAACCTTCGCAATGGTGATAGCAGCCTCGCGAAGATAGGAGTTATCCTGGTCAGCTGTTCTTGTGGGAAATGGAGTCCCATAGACGCAGATGAACCACAAACCGCTTCCGCCATCAACCACTAGAAACCAAGTGTTGTACTCATAGGCCACAATGGTCTTGTACTACATATTTTGTACTTTGCTTGGAATTTCTGTATCAAGTTGGTGCCTCATGAGCTAACAGTAATCCTGGGGCTGGTGAGCACAAGGGCCATTTTCTGGAAAATTAATATCCCGAAAAACCGGTCCTGACACCAGTGACCTATCGTCCTCCTCTGGCACGTAGTAGTCCTTGTGGACGATTTGCGTGTAAATGTGGGTGGTTATGTCAACGGTGTCTTGCTGCGCCAGGCGCTGCGCGGCGAGCGCGACCTCGAGGTGGACATTCTCCGGCGCGACGGCGGGCAGTCGCAGGGCCACCAGTGCGTCGAAGAGGTTGTCACCATAGAGGACGTTGAGGATGGTGGGCATCACAGAGCCTGGGCGCGTGGGCTGGAGGCGTACGTCAAGGTCGTCTGCGAGGTTCTTGACGATGGTGAACTTGTCGAGGAAGCCGACGAGGACCTTGTCGAACAAGGAGACAAAGTTGTCGTCCAAGCGGCCTCTCACCCTGGCGGCCTCAAGCACGACCTGGAGACGTTCCCCGGTGTCTGGCCGTAGGCCCGCGTCGTGGACCATCAGGCACAGCCGGCTGATGCTCGCGCTCATCGCCTCCATGGGTCTAGCTTCTAGTCAACTGATCTTGCGATTGGAGTGATCACTCTTGCCCTTGGTTAGGGTGCGTAGGTGCATAGGATCTCGTAGATTGGACTGGCGGGGAGCCTTTATATGAGAAGTGCAGACTGCGTTGAATTCACATGTGTATTGGCCATCTACTTCTCGACCCTCTACTGCACTTGCCTTTGGTTGTATGACAGGCGGGCCAGCCACCTGTTGGGCCCACGTGTCATACAACCAAAGGTAGGTGCAGTAAGACAATGAAGCTGCGTCCCCCTCCGTGCCGGTGCACTATAGTCATCTCACCGGACCTCTAGTTGGGGCCAAACGAGAGAACTTTGATGTTTACTGGTTTATTGGTCCCCTTTGCATTTTGCGCCAAGTTTTGACCTTTGATTTAACTAATAAAATGTTGATGCATGTAACCAAAAATGTTGTGTAATCCCAAAACACTTAGGCATGGTACATTAACTCCCTCCTCATTTCTTATTTCGTGACATATCAACCAATGAGAGATGTGGGCCATGCATGCTTTCAATGACTTGAGACTACCAAACATGACATGCCGTGGTTAGTTCATTGCATGTAATCCTATTAATTAGCAAAAAGACATTAAGTTCTCTCGCTGATAGGAATAAAACAATACACCATGTATTTATTTACAGAGGGAGTAGTACATTTTTTGTGACACGCATTACTAGATATTGCTAGTCAAATACTAAATCCAGATGGACGTGGTAGTACTACTAAATCCAGACGGTGGTGCTAGTACTAGTAGTAGTACTACCAATGTATAGTAGCACTGTACTACCCATTGGTCAAATTATTACGTGCTGCTCCTCACAGTGAAGTGACAAGACCTTGCGCCAGAGATGACACCGGAGTATAGGCGCCGTGTTCGGCATACCATAGTCAGCCTCACCATCTGCAGTCACTATCATCATGGCTGTAGAGCTAGCCTGCTTACAACTAGCCGTGTTCGACAAAATTTCCCGTCCGTAGATGCCCATGCATTGCATGGAACACCAAGATTGGGGGTGGACGGCGCCGGCAGCGGCCATCGCGCCAGATTTTTCCATGGCCTTCTAGATGTGGTGGGGAGGAGATAAGGCTGATTGTGAGAGACAAGGAGGTTGTTTGTAAATAGGGAACAAGTGCGGGCATCTTTTAGCAAAACTGCAGAAGTTTGGTTTGTATGCGTCAGATCTAGATCCGACGGCTATTGGTGAAAGATGGCAGGCACAACATCATCACCAACTCAGGACCTCTTTGATTCGCAAGATTTTGAAAACGCAGGAATAGGACACGGTAATATTACAAGTTTCAAACTGATATTGCAAATGTTAGGAGTAATGCTGCACCTACGAAGAGGGAATTACTAGTAATTTTACGTAAGAACTTTCGTTACTTTAGGTGGATGCAGCATTATCGTACAAACTAAAACCCACCGCCCTGACAAATCACTAATGGGCAAATAAATTTTCGAGTCTTTGGCCACTTGATGTTTCAAAAACAGATTCAACTTCTGCGGAGACTTTGTCATTTAGGCTTAGACGCTTGCGGTGATCAGCACGCCCTTCGTTGTTGCGCCAGAGAACGCCAAACCTCATTACCTTGAGCACACTTGCCTCCAGAACAAAGAACCTGGCCAATTTAATCTCAGCTGTGCTGCCTCGGTAGTCGATCAAATCAATTTCTGTAAGATGGAGATCAAGGCATTCGATGAGATTGTTATAGTGCAGCACATTTTTCACTTTCGGGTCTTTTTTTATCTGCAAAAGAAGAGAACATATTAGAGCAGCTGGCTGTATAAGATTGTCGTGTCATCAAGAGGTACCAATATCATTCGCTCATACGATAGGGTTGGCTGGCTAGTGATATTTTGTCACTCTCTCTCTCTCTCTCTTTCCTCTCATTTAACTAGGAGCACGTGAAGAGCTTGGGCATTTGTTGCCTTCCACTATGTGGCCGATGCCATATTTCTCAAAAGTATGCCACATAATACGCATCGATGTCAAATCAAAAGATTTTGGCTCCGCTCTCGCGATGTAAGAGAGTTGGCACCGCTGTGGGCACACAGACCCACATGTATAAACAAATCAATCAAACCAACTACACCAGCCTCGCACTCTCCCAAACAAGTGTTTTTTATTGCCTCACTCCTCTCTCTCTCCCACGCAAGTGTTTTTTCATTGCGTGAGTTAATTTGGCACCGGAGCAAAGTAGGTGATCCAGATTGGGGCACCAGGTGAGCAATGGAGGGGCATCGATGCCAAATGCATCACAAGTGAATTTGGCACGTGTTTTGCCCTACATAGTGGAGGGCCGTTATAGCCCACTGTTGTACTACCTCGTATTTAATGTAAAATTTTGACCATAGATTTACCTAAGAAAATGCCAATGCATGTCACCAAAAATTATACCATTTGAAATTATGTTCAAATACGAATCCAACGATATAATTTTTAGTGACATGCATTAACATTTTGTCAGTTAAATCTATGGTCAAATTTTGATACTACAAAATAAGAAGAGTAAACCAAGACGGAGGTAGTACTTTCTCTTAGGGTAACCATAGAGTTACTAGTCTAAGTTACTTTCCACTATGACTAGCCTAGGCTACTATAGTAGTACAACCAAAAAACGATGCAGGTGATCATGTGAGAAAAAATACTAAAAACATTTCTTTCAGTGCAGTGCGTAGATGCAATTTTGAACACTACACTTGTCATCGTAATTTGGGAAAATTATGAAAAAACGGAGCTACGTTGTGATTACCATTTACTAATAGGAAAGAAGTTTCACCTCGATGAGTAGCTTCTCCATGCACGGAAAGCATGTAAGGAATCTAACAACTTGATCCAGATTGGGGCCGATAGATTTTATTGCCAAGATCTTCATTGTGCGCATAGACTAGGTCAAGCTTGTGGGAATCATTTTCTACAAGACGGTCGTAAATACATCAAGAAGAAATTTAAAAATGTGAATTTCAAGAAGATGGAGAAGAAGATGAGTGATGTACCTGAACGATTACGGATCCAATAAAGAGTTCGGAGAATTTGGCAGACGAGTACACCAACGCTGTCAATTTTGGCGCGTCAATGACCTAGATTTTTGTTGGACCTTCTAGATAGATACAAGCAATCTCTCAAGGAAAGGAGCATTCTCAATGACCATAACGTGGAACAACTGGAGTGATCTCTTCCCAATTGATGTCTTGTTGCGGGGCCAGCAAGACACAAAAATCCATTGGAGATTCGTCGAGGCGATGTGGAGGCTAATGAACCCGTGGATCTGCTCAAGACGAAGGTACTCGAGCGTAGTACAGCTGCGGAGCAGGTGTTCCATAGCCTGCTTCGAGATGCCAACGTCAAAGAGGTCGAGCTGCTTGAGTTGAGGGAGAAGAAGGGCGGGTGCGGCATTAATCTGGGGAAGATAGCAGGAGCTGAAGTTGGCGCGACACAACATTGGCGTGAGGCGGAGCGTGGACGGCGGCAGAGAGTAACATCGTCCAGCTTCAAAGCTGAGCTCCTCGAGCTGATCTAGGGCGGGGGATAAGAACCACTCATCGAACTTGGCTTGGACCTTGCAGTTGGTACTGAACATGCGGATGTCAAGGCGTCTGGCTGGCCCAGGGTGTGATGAAAGGATCTTGGAAACTGCGGCCATGCATTTGCAATCCCCGTCGTAGAGGGAGCTGTCGATGGTGAGGTTGAGGGGGACGCGACGCTAGAGAGGGCGCCACCGGCGGGAGAGCAGGGCGGTCCGCACGGCAGATTTGGTGGGAAGGAGGCCGATGATGACGAGCAACATGTCGTCGGGGAGGCTGCTGATGAAGTCCAGGCTCACCGGATACGGTTTTGGCTCAAGCCGCCTCCGCTTGTTCGTTGCCTTGCCGTCCATCTCAATCGGCAGCGACGTCGGTGTACACGTGTGCTGGTCTGTGTTGTGTGCTGGCCTGCTGGGTGTGCGCGAGTGCGTCCTTCTGTGCATGTCGCCGCACAGTGGTGAATTGTGCGCGAGTGCGTCCTTCACGCGGAAGAAGTGTGTCCTCAATGCGCCCTCAATTTACTAGCGTGCGAGGTGCTACCCCGAGTGGTTTCAACTTTGTTTACTTCATTGCGTGTCAGATGGGCCTCTAGTTTACTTATTTTCACCCACTGCCACATGGGCCAGCACACACAGATAGAGAACACGAGCTGACAAGGCAGCATGTGGACTAGCTAACCGGTCAACTAAACAATATACGGAGCTATACGCTGACACGGTGAGCGTATAATCCGCCGGTATAGAGAGTTCGAGTGAGAGGGGAGGCCCATGAGAGATAGCAGAGAGAGAAAGAGCTACTCCCTCTGTTCGATAATGTAGTGCCAACATTTTTTCAAAGTCAAACTTTTGAAACTTTGACCAAGTTTATAAAGAAATTACTTATATCTACAATACCAAAGATAAATGATAGTATGAAGTAAGTACATGTTGTGATGAATCTAATGATCGTTCCAGATGTAAATGTTTTTCTCCACATATACCTGGTCAAACTTTTCTGAGGTTTGACTTTACAAAACATCCATATGCTTATGGACGTGAGAGAGTCCCTAACTAGAGAGAGAGTGAGATAGTGTGTGTGTGTGTGTGTGAAATAGAAAGAGTGAGTGAAAAAATTATGTGTGCGTGTGTGAAAGAGACATGGGCAACACACGATAAAAGTAGAGAAAAGGCGTGTGTGTCTTATGCAAACATATCACACATGCATCTTCGACAATGGAAGCAAGGTGAGGAGATAGTGTGTGGTTGTTTGCAACCGAGAGAGAAAGACCCCTAGAACGTGGTCAACAGGGGTCTGACAAGCAAGGGAGAGAGGTCGAGAGAGACGTACGGAGAAAATGCAGACATGGGGAGGAGAGAGAGTGTATGTTTATGATAGAGAGATCCCCTGGAGATCGTGATGCGACTACATGGGTGGGAGATCGAGTGACAAGGTGTGTGCGCGATAGAAGATACCCCGAGAGATATCGAGATAGATGTATGGATGGAAGGAGACAATACATGTGTTCCTGATGGCTAGTGAGAGAAAATCATACTTAGGGGGGGGAGTGTGTGCGCCTATGATGGAGTGAGTAATTATGGTACTTAGGGGGGTGCGTGTCACATAGAGAGAGAACAAGGGTGGAGAGTGTTGGATGGGTCTATATGTAGCGCGAGCGAGACATGTGTATGTGTGAACCAGGGAGATATAAAGTTTGAGAGAGATAGAGGAGCCCCAATAAGGCTGAGTGGTGCGTCAGATAGCTGAGAGGGGGAAAGAGATATCCATCCGCTCGATAATGCAGTGCATGTAAAATTTTTTAGAAGTCGAACTTTGGGAACATTGATCAGGTTTACGCATATGTTATTTATATCTACAATACCAAAGATACATCATATGAAACTACATCTCATGATGAATCTAATGGTATATGTTTGCCATTCTAGATGTAAATGTTTTTCTCCACGTACATGGTCAAACTTTGTGATGTTTGACTTTTCAATAAATCCATATGCTATGGACCGAAGAGAGTGCCTAAGTCAAGAGAGATCAAGTGCGTGTGAAGGAGAATGAGTGAGTGTGCAAAAAGAGTATGTGTGTGAAAGAGAAAGGGACAACAAACGATAAATTAGAGAGAGTATGTGTTTTTTTGTTTCTTATGCAAACATATCACGCATGCGTCTCCGAGATAGAAAAGCGAGGTGAGGAGATACATGAAGATAGCTAGTGCGTGATCGTTTGCAACGAAGAGAGACACCCCTATAGCACATGTCCAATAGAGGTCTGGCCAACAAGGAACAAAGGTCGAGAGGGACACATGGAGAACATGAACCCATGGGGAGGGAGAGAGGGTGTGTTCGTGATAGAGAGATCCCCTCGAGATCGTGAGGGGATTTATATGGGTGGGAGATCGAGGGAGGTGCGTGCGAGATAGAAAGATGCCCCGAGAGAAATCGAGATAGACCATGCACATGTTTGTGATGGAGACAAAGATTAGCTAGTCATATACATATAGGGGGGACTGCGTGTGCCTACATTTGAGTGAGAGACCATTATACTTGGCTAGGCATGAGATTGTGTGTGTGTGCATGTGAGATGGAGAGAGAACGAGGAAGAGAGATAAAGTTTTAGATGGGTCTATCCAGTGTGAGTGAGATATGCATGTGTATGTGTGACCCAGGTAGATGGAGAGTTTGAGAGAGAGAGGGAAGAGCTCCAAGACGACCGAGTGGTGCGTGAGAGAGTTACGGGCAACGAGCCAAGGAATTTGTGTGCGTATGATGAGTGCACCCAAGATATTTAGCTTGGACTAGAGAATCATACATAGTGTGCGAGAGAGACCTGTAGATGGAGTATATATGCATGCGATCTAGAAAGACCCCCCCCCACACACACACAAAGAGAGAGAGAGAGAGAGAGAGAGAGAGAGAGAGAGAGAGAGAGAGAGAGAGAGATAGAGAGACGGAGATAGAGGGAGAGGGACCAACAAGGTTTGTGTGTTCGATGCGTGCGACATAATTGAAGATTGTCGGAGAGAGAGAGAGAGAGAGAGAGCAGGAGTCCGGGAGAGGGGGAGGTCGCATTTTATGCATCAAAGACTGATATAAACCATGTTTCGATATAAACTTGCATTCAAATATTTAAATTAGAGAACATGTTGTCTGCAATCCACACATGAACGGAGATATGCGTATATCAAACAAGTTCATTAATTTGACTCTCAACATGTTCATGGAGTACTATGATATTGTACAACTTGCTACTCGATTGAGATGTTTAATTTTGGATTTAGTTCACTATTTTGACCTAGTGAATGAGCTATTTCATTGAATCGAGATATTTCATTTTGGGTTTGATTCCCTTTTTTTAGTGGGTCAACTATTTGTCATATAGTAAATCGCTAGCAACGAGTATGTAAAAACACATTACTCCTGAGCATCATCTCTCCATCTAGAAAAGAAGTGGCAAGCTAATATTTCAAAATTTGATTCAAATCGACTTGGTAAGGTAGACGTGGATGCTCGTTCTGCCAAAATTTGAACGAACCGTTAAACACCCTCTACTCGGTGGAATTCGCCCGAGCAAATAAATGGGAGAAGCGAAATTACTGGCCTATGTGGGACACGCATCAATTGGCCCGTTGTACATCGAGGGTAGGTTCGTAACTTCATCCAAGCGCGCCTTCTCCTCGGCCGAAATGACATGTGCCGAATAATTCATAAACCATGGTCGGCAAAACACCCTCTCCTCGCCCGAAATAGCTCGCGCCCACTATTTCAAAACACGCTCTCCTTGCCCGAAATCGCTCGCGCCCACTATATTTCAAAACACGCCCTCCTCACCCGAAATCGCTCGTGCCCACTAAATTTCAAAACACGCCCTCCTCGCCCGAAATTGCTCATGCCAGTATATTTCAAAACACGCCCTCCTCGCCCGAAATCGCTCGCGCCCACTATTTGGGAGAAGCAAAGTTACTCTACTATCCCCGACCCTCGGTACACAGACCCAAGCCGAGAAGCCTAAAGGCAGGGGTAGAACTGTAACCCCCCCCCCACACATTTTAGACAAATGCGTCCATAAGACATGGTTCCCCCTCCCAATTCCCCATTCATACCTCGTGGGTGCCAAATGACCTTCTCCCCGGAAGCTCCCTTCTCCCGAGCCGCGAAACCTCAGCCCCTCCTCCATGGCGCCCCCCACCGCACCAAATTCACAGCCGCCCTCCTCTCTAATCCCGGAGATGTTGTCCATTTGTCGTCATGCACTGGGCCGTGTGCCTCTTACTCCGTGCTGTCGGAGCTGCCTCAACGACGTCCGCGTGAACCGTACCAAAGCCGACGTACTCACCCCCGCCGTTGTTCACGGCGCCGGAGCGGCTCCAACTTTGGACCCGTCCAGAGCCCCGGCGTTGCTTCCCCATAGCCGTCGACCATTGCGACATCTCTACTTCCCTGACACCAGTAGCCACCGCAACCGCGCCGGCCTCACCGACTAGGCAGCTGGAGCTGCCTACTTCATCGGGCCGCCAGATAGGTCGCACCCTCATCTCAAATCACTTTATTTAGGTGTCAGTTGTCTGAATTTTTATTCTGGGCCAATCGATTCCCAATGGGAAGCAGCACCCCTTGAGCTAGCGGAGCTCCTAGGCTGCTGGTTGGCTGGTGTCTAACGTAAGGGTGCGGGGGTGCAAGTTCGCCGGGGAAAGCAGCGCTTAGATGGCTATTTTAGAGTTGCGTGGGTTGAAGGTACTGCCGCCGCCGGATCTGGATGACGGCGAGTCTTTGTGATTGGCCCGGGGGCGGCGCAACCACGGCAGTGCAGTGGGGCGGGGAGCGGGGTTTTGGTCGGGGCCATGGACGGCGGAGGCGGGCTGCTCTGTCGGTGGTCGCTGGCTCTTCGGGGAAGATTCTGAACAGTGTCAGCCGGGAGGCACAAGACGACCATCAAGCCATCCGGCGTAGATCGGACAGTACCAAAATAAAATAAAATCGTGTGACCCCAATTTAGTCTTCAGTCAACAGACATGTGACCACTCTCGTACCTTGCTGTTGATCTCTTAGGGTATTTCTTCAGATCAGAGAGATGTGTCATTCTTAACATTATGCGTTTTCTGCATCTTCATCCACACTGTCTTCCGACTCACCGCAGCTGCTCCAACAAGGGAAGCATGCACCAGAAGGGAGCTATAGTCCCCACTCAACAGTTCCCTGCATCGAATGCGCGTGCCCTACATGGACATCCACAACAACTGCAGGGCCATCAACAAGTCAGCACATGATGCTCACTCATATGGATGGCGGCCAGATAGGTTGTACCCTCATCTTACTTGTGTGCAACATTTATGGCTTTGTTATTCATCTAAGCATTGAAAATATATTATCACATTTCACTGTATATTCATGCTGATCTCTTACGGGTCTTGTTCAGGAGTTAACACTGTTCCATAGTTTAGCTAGGAGACTTGTTCTTTAGGTAACGTTGTTCCATAGTTAGCATCCATCAGCCAATGCTATCCCTAGTCTTATACCACTTCTAGTATAACCTATGTTGTTCCTTAATACTTTTGTGTGCCATCTAGATAATCTCGAGTACAAACGATACATATTCTATAGCTTTCATCTGTGTTCTCCCTTTAGTTTTTGAGACCTGTTGCTGCTAGTTAACCCCAGTCCTACTATTTATGTCGTCTCCTACAGGCACTCATTACATAAATCTAACTACTAGTTGTCTTCCATGCATGTCAGATATAATTGTACACGGTGATTTATCCACAAGAACCTCACGGAGCAATGTAACGACCAACAAACTTGAATCAATGATACCCAATATGATGGAACATGTAAAGGCAGTTCTTCACAAGACTTGCAGAAAGATGATGAATCCTATTCACCCCATAAGGTCCTTGCTCTAACTTGGCCCTTGATATGGGTACAACATGCATATAATGTCCTGGAGTGCATCTACTCTGTTGCAATGCCTTGTGCTTCGCCTACTGATCATGCATGTAAATATGGCATGCTTTCCTGTTTTTTAGTACCTATTCCATTAATGATAACATGTTTTCAAATTCAAGTACTGTCATTCTACTCTATCGCAATGCCATCTGCTTAGTTTGAACATCATGCTTCTCAATATCTTATGCATTGTTATTCATCAGTATGTACTTCATCTGTCTACCATACCATGTTCTTTTTTTCACATTGAAGTGTTGTTCTAGTGGTCTCTTGCAATGCCATCTTATTTTCCCAATCATACACGCATATGTTGCCTTAGTGTTTTTCTGTAATGTATTCCGCTAGCATACAGTTTTACATTCAAGTAGTGTTTTTTTACACTGTTGTCCTGTCGTATCCCTAGCTCTTACATCATACTCCCTCCGTCCGGATTACATGTCGCAGAAATGGATAAAACTGGATGTATCTGGAATTGAAATACGCCTAGACCCATCCATTTATTTCTGGATGGAGGGAGTACATGTCAATATGTCATGCCTTTCTATTCTTCAGTACCTATTCCATCTTTGATGTAGCATGCTTTATAATTGAAGCACCATTCTTCTATATAAGGCATGCAAGGGGAAGACGGCTATGTTAGAATTTGAAGGGTCACAAACCAGGTCTTTGCAAAAGATCCAAACGCCAAGAGATAATAAACCAACTCCAGTTTTCATAGATACTGCTCCAGCACAGAGAAACCCAACTCCCACTGATAATAAGCAGATTCCAGTGGCCAAAGAACTAGTCCGCTCCAGTCCAGCAAAAATATGTCAACTCCATTCTAAGAAGCGTGTGCGTATCCTCGCATCATGAAATTTTATAGCATTCTGATCATATTTTCTACATGTTTCTTACACATCTCTCTTTTAGAAAATAAGGTTAAACGATAGAAGATTCCCTCCATTGGGATCGTATTCGAGGAAAGTATCTTGCGGGAATTCTCTGTGCTCCAATGCTGATGTAAGTACCTGTTGTATATCACTATATTTTTACATCAACATGTATTTTGTTAATCAGTGTGAATCCAACCTTTATCTGATCTAAATTCAGTTGTAGCGAAATGTTAAAGGCGACAATGTTGATTTTTGTAAGGAAAACTGCCTGGTAGTTTTGCATACTGAGCTGCATGAGTGTACTATCTCATATCATGCACATTACTGAATTGTAGTGCTGCTCTGGTCGCCCATTCATTCATTGTGTCAATGTTGCTTTCGTATTACCTTACCTGGCTGATGATAGATGTGCCATATTGTGTTAATTTGGTGTAGGCTGGTGTGGTCTGGTTGCCCAAACGTTCGTTGTGTCAATGTTGCTTTCCTATTATCTGACCTGGCCAATGATAGCAATGCTAGTGTGTTAATTTGGTGCAGGCTACTGAACATAAGAAGACAAACTCTGAAAACAGCAAGGCAACCCCATTGTTTCTCTCCAATAAATATAGGCCAGGTAATATGGCAATAACTCATGATTAATCTGTTCGGTTCCCCTCCTAATTTATGTTATGATGCAGTGGTCGAGACACTCTCCACTATCAATAATACAAGCCTGCCAAAATTGCCATCTGAATCTATTCAGTTTCCTCTATATCGAATGCAACAGAAAAAATGTATGTTTGTGAACCAATTAATGGCTGAAGCAATGATCGAAATGGTGGAGGAACCAGAGCTGCACATTCGTGCGCAACAACAACTGATCAATGTTTTCAGAGACAGTGTAGCAAAGCTGCAAGAACTTGCCCACATGCTTATGGGCGTCATCCGTGCTGAGGTTACAGATTGTGACGTTGTAGATCGTTAGGTTCTGTTCATTTATTTGCACTGGCATCAATCTTTGATTGCCCAGTGGATGTAATTTCCTGTAATATATGCTAGATGTGCAACATTTTTCCCTGTATGCTGTACCTTTGCTTGATCGGTTTTGGTCCTGTGCATAATTGCTCGTCGTAATGGGCTCAAATTATCTAATTGGGCCTAAAGACATGTACGAACTTTAGTGGGCCCATTAAGTTAATGGGTCGTTACCAGGCCGAAAGTTAATGGTCGCCCCTCTTACCTCCCAGGTCGTTAACAGGCCGACATCGAAGTGGGTAACAGGTGGGCCCATTTGATTCCACAGGCCGTTAACAGGCTGTTACTAAGGTCGGGCTACATATGGCCCAACTATACTATGGGCCTTTAGTAGGCCGAAAGAGACAGTGGGCTCGTACTGGACCATGAAGAGCATGGGCCGCTAAGAGGCCGAAAGTCAGGTCATACTGTAAATGGCCCAACTATGTTGTGGGCCTTTAGCGGGCCGAAAGAGAAACTGGGCTGGTATTGGACCATGAAGAGCATGGGCCATTAAAAGGCCGAAACTCAGGTCCGACTACAAATGGCCCAAATAAGTTATGGGCCGTCAACAGCCTGAAAGACACACCGGGCCGGGAATTGGCCCAACACTTAAATGGGTCGCTAAAATGCCAAAACTAAGGTCCGACTACAAATGGCCAACCTCATTTATGGGCCGTCAACAGGCTGAAAGACACACCGGGCCGGAAATTGGCCCAACACTTAAATGGGTCGCTAAAAGGCTGAAAGATGTACATCCTGAAAATTGGCCCATCCCTTGAATAGGCCGTTAACAGGCCGAAATCACATAGGGCCGATATCGAACCCAAATATATAGCGGGCTATTAACGGGCTCGAACTAACGATGGGCTGTAATGGTGTCAAATATTTAACGGGCCGTTAACGGGCCGAATTGGCACATCTTGTATGGGCCGTGGGCTTAAATGGACCTGACACAAGTAGGCCTTATATGGGCTGGCCTTTTTCACCGGAATGATCCACTGTTAGGTCGTGCCACATGTCGACCTATCATAGGGGCCTCCTGTCCAATGAATGGATGATATCTGTCCCAACGGTGAGCACACGTGTTTCCTCCGGCCAATGAGAATATACACGTGGAAAATCCTCAATGGTCCGGGCTGTTAGCGGGTTATCGGATCCAAAACCGGACCCGATAGCTTAACGGCGTTTCGTTACGGTGGATGCCACGTGTCGGTCACCCTTGACGAAAGCATTTCCATGACGCTCAATTTATCGTCATGGAAGTGGACACTTCCGTGATGATAATTTTGGTAATGTCATGGAATACGTCTACGACAGCACAGGTATAACTATCTTGATTCTGTCATAAAATCGTCATGGATGTACATGCATGACAAAAAAGTGACCTACTGTGACAAACACGTATCATCACGGAAGTGTATTTTTTGTAGTGATTAGAATTACTCCAAAAAGCATTATTATGGATAAAAACATTATAAATAACAGCAAGGAAACATGATGCAAAATGGACGTATCAACTCCCCCAAGCTTAGACCTTGCTTGTCCTCAAGCGAAAACCGAAATCGAAAACATGACCACATGCTTTGAGAGAGAGAGGTGTCGATAAAAACAAAATACGGACATAGAAGCATCATGTTGATTATTATAACAACAATAAATTTAAACATAGGTCTTTTATCATAGAACTTGCATCATATACTTCCTATGAATAAGTGACAGTTCATCACACAATTGAAGTATAAAGCAAAAACTCTATTAGAAACAACAAACTATGTTCTCAGTCAACTTTGCAACTACAATTCATCATCTTTTCAGGACGAGTCATGCATCGGAGCCTTTTAAGCAAGTCCACATACTCAACCATCATATAGTCTTCTATGATTGCTAACACTCACCTTGTACCCATGAGCAAAACATTTCAACCAGATACATAGAAAGATAGGGGCTTATAATTTCGCTTCCCAACATACTCACCTCAACGGTGATGTCAACAATAATAACTCATGCTATCTATATTCAACTGGACATATGTGCCTAGATCTTTCCTCACCACATGATGCTTGCCAAAAGAGAAAAATAAAAAGGAATAGAAGGAAAACTTTGACTCTTTGCATAGAAGTAAATACATAAAAATAAAAGATAGGCTCTTCGTAGAGGGAAGCAGAGGTTGCCATGTGCTTTTTGTTTGTATGCTCAATCCCTTAGTGCAAAAGAACGTCACGCTATATTGCCCCTTATGATAGCAACATTTATTTGCAGTCTGTCGCTTTTATTCTTTGCTACCACAAGTTCATACAATGCTCAATTTTCTATTACACTAAGTGATCTAACACTTTTAGAAGCAATTTTTATTGCCTTATTGCACCGATGACAACTTACATGAAGGATCTTACTCAATCCTTAGGTAGGTATGGTGGACTCTTGAAAATAAGATTTGGGTTTAAGGGTGTTTGCATGCACAAGGACTCTTTTATGTGTTCTTCCGGTGTCAAAGTTTAGATAATATTACTTTCAACATTAATAGGCATACCTGAGATATAATGCTTTATTCATTGCCCGTTGACAACCTTCGGGTTAGTGCCTTCGAAATTATTTATTTTGATGGCTCCAGACCGGTAAACCTCGTCGATGACATAGGGGCCATCCCATTTGGAGAGGAGTTTGCCTGCAAAGAATCTAATGAGAGTTGTACAAAAGAACATATTCTCCGACTTTAAACTCACGTTTTTGAATTCTTTTGTCATGCCATCTTTTAACTTTTTCTTTGAATAACTTTCCATTTTCATAAGCTTGGGTTCTCCATTCATCTAAGGAGCTTATATCAAATAACCTCTTTTCACCAGCAAGTTTGAAATCATAGTTGAGTTCTTTAACTGCCCAATATGCTATATGTTCTAACTCAAGAGGTAAATGACAAGCTTTTCCATAAACCATTTTATAAGGAGACATACCCATGGGATTTATATATGTTGTTCTATAAGCCCAAAGTGCATCATCTAATTTCTTAGACCAATTCTTCTTGGACCTATTAACAGTCCTTTGCAAAATTAATTTTATCTCTCTATTGCTAAGCTCAACTTGACCACTAGACTGAGGATGATAGGGTGATGCAATTCTATGGTTAACATCATACTTAGCAAGCATTTTACGGAAAGCACCATGAATAAAGTGTGAACCACCATCAGTCATTGAATATCTAGGGACTCCAAACCTTGGGAAAATAACTTCCTTAAGCATTTTAATAGAGGTGTTGTGATCAGCACTACTGGTTGGAATAGTTTCTACCCATTTAGTAACATAATCAACAATAACCAAAATATGTGTATACCCATTAGAGGAAGGAAAAGGTCCCATGTAATCAAATCCCCAAACATCAAATGGTTCAACAGCAAGTGAATAATTCATAGGCATTTCTTGACGCTTACCGATATTACCTACTCTTTGACATTCATCACAAGATGAGACAAACTTACGGGCATCCTTGAAGAGAGTAGGTCAATAAAACCCAGGTTGCAATACCTTGTGAGCAGTTCTATCTCTAGCATGATGCCTCCCATAAGGTTCGGAGTGACATTTCCATAGGATTTGTCCATGTTCATGCTTAGGTACACAACGTCTAATAATACCATCTACTCCTTCTTTATAAAGATGTGGGTCATCCCAAAAGTAATGTCTTAAATCATAGAAGAATTTTTTCTTTTGCTGGTAAGTAAAGTTAGGTGGTAAATATTTGGCAACAATGTAATTAGCATAGTCAGCATACCAAGGAGTACTATTAGAAACATCTATTACAGCTAACTGCTCATCCGAAAAACTATCATCAATAGGTAGTGGGTCATCAAGCACATTTTCAAGCCTAGACAAGTTATCAGCTACGGGGTTCTCAGCCCCTTTTCTATCAATGATATGTAAATCAAATTCTTGTAACAAGAGAACCCAATGAATAAGTCTAGGTTTAGCATCTTTATTTTCCATAAGATATTTAATAGTAGCATGGTTTGCGCGAACAGTTAATTTGGAATCAACAATATAAGGTCTAAACTTATCACAAGCAAACACCACTGCTAAGAATTCTTTTTCAGTAGTAGCATAATTTCTTTGAGCATTGTCTAGAGTTTTACTAGCATAATGGATAACATTCAATTTCTTATCAACTCTTTGTCCTAGAACAGCACCAACAGCATAATCACTAGCATCACACATAATTTCAAAAGGCAAGTTCCAAACGGGTGGTTGAACAATAGGTGCGGAAATTAAGGCTTTCTTGAGTGTTTCAAAGGCTTCTAGACAATCATCATCAAAAACAAAAGGAATATCCTTTTGCAAAAGATTAGTAAGAGGCCTAGAAATTTTAGAAAAGTCTTTAATAAACCTCCTATAGAAACCAGCATGACCTAGGAAACTACGGATACCTTTGATGTCCTTGGGACATGGCATTTTCTTGCATCAACTTTAGCTCAGTCCACTTCAGTACCTCTTTCAGAAATTTTATGACCCAAGACAATGCCTTCATTAACCATAAAGTGGCACTTCTCCCAATTCAAAACAAGATTTGTTTGTTCACATCTCTACAAAACTCGATCAAGATTGCTTAAACAATCATCAAAAGACTTCCCATAAACAGAGAAATCATCCATGAAAACCTCAACAATATTTTCACAAAAGTCAGAGAATATAGCCATCATGCATCTTTGAAAGGTAGCAGGTGCATTACATAAACCGAAATGCATACGTTTATATGCATAGGTTCCGAAAGGACAAGTAAAAGTGGTCTTTTCTTGATCAGGTTGAGAAATAGGTATTTGTGAAAAGCCAGAATATCCATCAAGGAAGGACAAGTGTGTGTGTGCTTAGATAATCTTTCAAGCATTTGATCAATAAAAGGCAAAGGGTAATGATCTTTTCTAGTTGCTTTATTTAATTTTCTAAAATCAATTACCATTCTGCAGCCTGTAACAATTCTTTGTGGAATAAGTTCATTCTTATCATTAGGAACAACAGTTATACCTCCCTTCTTAGGGACACAATGAATATGACTTACCCATCTACTATCAGCTATGGGATAGATTATACCTGCTTCCAGAAGTTTTAATATTTCCGTTCTTACCACCCCTTTCATCTTCGGATTTAGTCGACGTTGATGATCAACAACTGGTTTAGCATCAAGTTCCATATTAATTTTGTGCTGACAGAGAGTGGGACTAATGCCCTTTAAATCATCAAGAGTATATCCAATAGCAGCTCGGTGCTTCCTTAGAACTTTCAATAATCTTTCTTCTTCACGTTCTGAAAGGTTAGCACTGATAATAACAGGTATATTTTCTTTTCATCAAGATAAGCATATTTCAAAGTGTTTGGCAATTGTTTTAATTCAAACACAGGATCACCTTTAGGTGGAGGAGGACCTCCTAGAGTTTCAATAGGCAAATTGTGTTTAAGTAGAGGACGTTGTTCAAACAAAATATTATCTATTTCATTTCTTTCATGCATATGTAAATCATTTTCATGGTCTAGCAAGTATTGTTCTAAAGGATCAGTAGGCGGCACAGCAATAGAAGCAAGACCAATTAATTCATCCTTAGTAGGAATTTCTTTTTCATGATGGTTTCTACTAAACTTGGAAAAATTAAACTCATGAGACTCATCACCAAAGCTAAGACCCACAGTTTGTTTCTGGCAATCTATCCTAGCATTAACTGTGTTCAAGAAAGTTCTATGATACGTCCATTTGGCATCATGCTTTTATATCAATATTTATTGCATTATGGGTTGTTATTACACATTATGTCACAATATTTATGCCTATTCTCTCTTATTTTACAAGGTTTACATAAAGAGGGAGAATGCCGGCAGCTAGAATTCTGGGCTGGAAAAGGAGCAAATATTAGAGACCTATTCTGCACAACTCCAAAAGTCCTGAAACTCCACGGAAGTTGTTTTTGGAAATAATAAAAATACTGAGCGAAGAAAATACCAGAGGGGGCCCACACCCTGGCCACGAGGGTGGGGGCATGCCCTACCCCCTGGGCGCGCCCCCTGCCTCGTGGGCCCCCTGGTGGCCCTCCGGTGCTCATCTTCTGCTATATGAAGTCTTTCGTCCGAAGAAAAATCATAAGCAAGCTTTCGGGACAACACTCCGCCGCCACGAGGCGAAACCTTGGTGGAACCAATCTAGGGCTCCGGCGGAGCTGTTCTGCCGGGGACACTTCCCTCTAGGAGGGGAAATCATCGCCATCATCATCACCAACGCTCCTCTCATCGGGAGGGGGCCAATCTCCATCAACATCTTCACCAGCACCATCTCCTCTCAAACCCTAGTTCATCTCTTGTATCCAATTCTTGTCTCTAAGTCTGATATTGGTACCTGTAGGTCGCTAGTAGTGTTGATTACTCCTTGTATGTCACAGCCCTAGAATTTGATTACAATTAGTTTCATAAGCATCCATGCATCATGTCTATATCCGTTTCAAAGTTGAAATGGGGATTGTTGAAACCCTAGCACCAAATGAAATGCAATTAGGATCAAAATAAAAATATTTTCAATGAACCCAGAATGCCCTTTAGAAAAGTTCATGATTTTTGTTAAAGGTGAAAACCCTGCCAAAAATGATGCACATATTTCTAGGCCATCCTGGATTTATGAATTAAATCATAAGGTACTGGACTTTTGGCATTTAAATGCTATAATTAACTTAAATGCTCAAATAATTCTGGAAACAGTTGAGGGCTATTGTAAATATTTCAGAAGGTGGCCACAATCATTTTCAGGATTTTCAGAAGTGCTCTGGTATTTTTAATAAAGCCCAAACAACTACAGAAAAATAGAAAAGAGAAATAAAATAGAAATGGAGAAGAGAGAGAGAAACCCACCTGGCTTACCTGGCCTGGCACTGTTACAGCCCAGCTGGCCAGCCCACCTGGCGGCCCAGCCCACCAGGGGCAGCCTCATCTTCTACCTCTTGCCAGTAGGCAGAGGAGAAGCTGGGCACGGCGCACGCGTGCGCCACCACCACCCTGCTCGCCTGCCTCCTCGACGGCCTGGACGCCTCTGGCGTTGCCACGCAGACCCCCTCGACCCCTCGACCGCTCCCCTCTCTCCCTGCCTCGCCTCTCTCGCTCTCTCTCCCGAAGCCGAGCGGAGCCGTCGCCGCCGTTCGCTGCCACCGTGTCCACCGTGCTCCCCTCGCCTCGCTGCTGTGTGCTAGAGCTCTGCCCCGCCGCCTGCTTCGTCTTCGTCAAGCCACGCAGCTGGGGACGCCCTACCTCGACCTCGCTGCTGTCGTTTTCAACCGCGGGCGCCCGAGATCGCCGGCGCTTGTTCGTCACCTCCGACACCCCCGAGCCTTCTGAGCTCCGCTCCGACTCCGCTGTGAGCCCGGCCGCCTTTCCCCTCCTCTCTGAGCTCGTCCTCGTCCTCTAACCGTCGCGTTCTTCGAGATCGAGAATCACCGTCGCCCGCAATTGTCGCCGGCGTTGCTCCAGCGACCTTTTGGTCACTCCACGCTACCGAACACGCTCGCCACACCGCGTAGTGCCTCTCTATCCTGCTACTTTGCTCGAACGCAAGCCGTAGCGCCAAGCCCGCAACCACCCGAGCTCCGGTCGCCGCTGCGGTGCTCGTCGTTGGCGTTTCCGGCCACCCTAGGCCCGAAGGCCACCACCATCCGACGCGGCGCATCGCCAGCGTCCTAAACATGCCCTCAGTGCATCGATCCGAGCTCGGTGGAGGTTTTCCGAGCTCGTCCGCCGGCTCGGGCCTCGCCGGGGACGAGTCGCCGATGGGTTGACCCAGTTTGACAATGGCTGGACCCCCCTTGAGTCTATGACATGTGGGGCCAGCCTCTGACTTAATTTAGTCTAGGATTATGTTAGCGTTGACTAACCCTGTTAATCTATGAGTCACTGGCATGTGGGCCCAGGCCCTAATTAACTTAGGTTAGTATTTAACTTAGCACTAATTAACCCCGTTAATTAGTTGTGACACTGACACGCGGGCCCACTAGCCAGTTTGACCTGGCCAGGGTCTGTTGACTTGCTGACGTCACACTGACATCAGGCTAACACAGTAAATGATTTTCTATATTAAAAGTAATCCAGGAAATTCCAGAAAATGCTCTAAACTTAGAAAAATCATAGAAATTAATCTGTAACTCCAAATGCAAAGTTTTATATATGAAAAATGATCAGAAAAATCCAATCTATTCATATGTACCATTTTCATGCATGTTGGAACAACTTAAAGTTGCTGTTTAGGACAATTCAATGAAATGGCATTTAAGAAAGCACATATGGAGTTTGAATTTGAACCTAGTGTGCAAACCAACTCCATTTAACTTGTTGCTAGTTGCATTAGGCCAGTCAACAGCATACTGCCATGTCACATTCATGCATCATTTTGTTGCATGGCATTGATTGTGCTTCTTCTTTGTTTGTCGGTGGTTGTTCCCTCTCGATAGACGTGTTTCGACGATGAGTTTGATGACACCGATGAAGAACTATATTATCTTCAGAAGTGCCAGGCAAGCAA
The DNA here is from genome assembly GCF_002575655.3 of Aegilops tauschii subsp. strangulata. Classification (NCBI taxonomy): domain Eukaryota; kingdom Viridiplantae; phylum Streptophyta; class Magnoliopsida; order Poales; family Poaceae; genus Aegilops; species Aegilops tauschii. The sequence goes on along the minus strand of NC_053040.3, from coordinate 391,880,646 downwards.
AAACCCCTTGTTCATTCCGATACAATCCCACTCTCTCGCTCCTGCTTTCTTTTACTACATTAGGACAACAACGATTCAATTGTTACATGTTGCGGTAGTTGAACCCCTTTCCTTTGCATGACCTGTCATTGCCAGAGTAAATAGATGAAACCCACTAGCATGAGTAGGAGTTGTTTGAGACCTGATGTGCCTACTCATTCATGCTTGTTGTCATGCCTGCTACTGCTTAGAGTTGAGTCAGGTCTGATTCATCGGGGATGAACTGGAATGTGGTGACCATGTCATACTGTTCAGAGCTAAGTGTGTGAACACGATTTGGTAAAGGTAACGGTGAGAGGCCATGTAGGAGTACATGGTGGGTTGTCTCATTGCAGCCGTCCTCAGGAACTGAGTTCTGTGTTTGTGATCCATGAACAGTTACTACCACACATTGGGCTCCGGGCGCTCCAAGCTCCCTTGACTTATTAACCAACCTGATCTCTGTCCAGGAGTTGCAACTAGTTTCTGGTGTTTGTAGGTAGTGTTAGTAGTCTACCAAGTGGCACCCGGTACAGGTGGGCTTGGGACAGACTAGGCACCGTGGCCGGGTATGCCAAGCGCTGCCCGTTTGGTGGGCTTGGAACCCTGTACACATCGTTTGGGGCCGTGAGCGACGCCCCGGCCGGATCTCCTTGCGGATGGAACCCGAATAGGCGATAAACCTGGACGAGAGACTTGTGTGGTTAGTCAGGTCGTGGCCGACTCCCTCGCCAGGCTTCTGTTTGAAGGTTGCCGAGATACACGACGTGTACATGGTGGTAAGTGGCAAGAGCGTGTGTGAAGAAGTACACCCCTGCAGGGTTAACATCATCTATTCGAATAGCCGTGTCCGCGGAAAAGGACTTCTGGGTTGCCTGTACAGTTCATAGACAAGTGAAAGTGGATACTCTAAAACTCGCAAGATAAGCGTGAGTGCTATGGATGGCGTTCTCGTAGGGAGATGGGAGCGTATCCATAATGATGTATTGATATGGTGAATATGTGGACTCGTGTGCGCCACCTCAAAGGAGTTACTTGCAGTCGTAGTTTAGGTTAGCCACTGAGTCAAAGCTGGCTTGCTGCAGTTAAACTCCACCACCCCCTTTATTGATACCGATGCATATGTAGATAGTTCTGATGTAAGTCTTGTTGGGTACATTTGTAGTCATGTTTGCCTATTTTATGTTTTGCAGAGAGACGTCAGTCTCGCTAGTAGTTTCGTGTGGACTTCGACGTTTAGCTTGATACCTCAGCTACGATCTTGTGCTCTTGGCAGGATCTGGTAGATAGTCAGACTTCTCAGCCTTTTTCATTTGTAGATGTCTGTACTCAGACATTTTAAGCTTCCGCATGTGCTTTGACTTGTATGCTTTGAATGTTGGGTCATGAGACCCATGTTTGTAATATCTCGCTCCTCGGAGCCTAATGAATAAATACTTTGAGTCGTAGAGTTTTGTTGTGATGCCATGTTGTATTTACACATATCGAGCATATTGTGTGTATGATTGAAATGCTTGGTACGTGTGGGATCCGACAACCTAGTTGTTTATCCTTGGTAGCCTCTCTTATGGGGAAATGTAGTCTTGTGCTTCCATGAGCCATAGTTGTCCGCTACAGCCCGGTTCACCGGAGTCCTGCTAGCCCAGCACTACTGCTCCGGAACACTTGACTGGCCGGCATGTGATTCACTTCGTTCATGTGTCTGTCCCTTCGGGGAAATGTCACGCGGTGACATCCGGAGTCCTACCTAGCCTGCTACAGCTCGGTTCACCGGAGTCCTGTTAGCCCAGTGCTATAGCCCGGATTCGCACGCTCCTGACCGACATGCTCGATGTTGATTCATGTATGCCTGTCCCCGTAAGTTAGTGCCACTTTGGGTTCCCGACTAGTCATGTCGGCCCGGGTTCTCTGTCATATGAGGTGTTAACTATCATATACGTGAGCCAAAAGGCGCAAACGGTCCCGGGCCATGGTAAGGCGACACCCGTGGGAATACCGTGCGTGAGGCCGCTAATTGATATGAGGTGTTACCGGCTAGATCGATGTGACTTGGAATCGGGGTCCTGACAGCGTTGGTATCAGAGCCTGACTGCCTGTAGGATTAACAAGCCAAACTGGTCGAAGTTGAGTCTAGAAATGCTTTAGTTATGTAAGGGAATTGATTGTGGAAGGGAACGTAAGGCTCTTTTTACTCCTTTACCTTATGTCCTTTTGATCTGAGTCATCCTCTTCTTTTATACGGGGATTAAGAACTAGGCTTTCTCTTCTGTCTATCGGGATCACATGTTACTAATCCGTAGACTTATAGGATTGATGGACTCAAGCCTTAGTTCAGTTCTTACTACTTCCGTGTGTTCATAGATGGCCTCAGAACCTTGATATTGTGATGCTGAGTGGTCATGCCACTGTTTTGCAGGATGTCTCAAATCTTTTGAGCATTTACAGCCGTTATGCTGCCCGAGTCATCCTAGGTTTCTAAATAATCTGATGCACTTGCAAATCTTTCCTCCATGTTCCCGATGTCCTTTTGGGCCGGATTAAGCACACTAATCGGTGTGTTGAGGTACTCCATTGCCTCGACGTATATGTTGAAGCTATATATTATTATGACACTAGGGTATTTTATAGAACCACCGAGTAATATGGCCATGTTTTGTGTTCCCAGTGTGATGATTTTGGTCGTCATTCTCGAAAGCATTCCCGTGATGCCATTTAGCTAGTAGGCCTTCTATTCCTGGGTTCTTGAACCCAAGATTCACTCGACCTACCTCCTGTTGATAGTGTTTGCTCGTTCCTTTAGGATATTAGTAACCTTTGTGATAGTCCTCGAGGTTCGTGGTATATCATTCTTCCAGTACCATGAACCAATATGGCAGAAGTTCTTGAACCAAAAGATCACAACTTGAGTGCTCCTGATGAGTTCTCCATTCTACATTGTGAATCTACCAGTTCCACCTTTCTGCATGGCTTATCCGGAAGGAATGTTGAGCTTTGCTCGACATACTAATCTATGCATCCAGAACTCAGAAAGATATATGTCCCTTTGAGTTGTCCCTCTTTAGTGGTATTCCGACCTTCGTCTATCAATAGATAGTCAAGGGTATGTGTGCATTTGTGTTCATCGATGCCTATTATTCTTGTGGTCCGTCAAGCCATCCTATTCAGAATGACTAGGAGAAACAAACTCCAGTACCTCATCCATTTCTAGGATTGAGTCAAAGCAGTTGTATTCCGCAGATCAAATGCAATCAAGCTTTTGGTCTGTTCTACCCTGAAGTATTACCCACTTTATGTCAGGAATGTCATGAGAATTGCAACTTCTATTACGAATTCTTGATGTAGTGATACTTCTCGTCATCATTATTCATTCCTCGGTGTCGTCTTGTCGCAACCGGAATGCCGACAAGTGAATCGTGATGTGTGAAATCAATACTCCTAGCAACTGTGTTGCTTGTTAGTTAATGGACATTAATATCATTCATAGCGTGTTGGTTATTGAATCATCATTCTAAGATAGATTGTGCTACCTTGTCCTTATTTCTGGTGCGCTCCTCGATCTTTGAGTTAGGATTGAATCCCTTACTCTTTTGATCATGTCGTCTTGCCTTGAAAAGCAAGATTGTTCTCGAGCTTAGAGACATATCGGTGGTTCGTGATTTTTCGGATATCTTCACGGATGTATCACCAGGTCGTCCCCTGACCGATATGTTGAGTTCGTGATCAAGTTGGTTTTCCAATGAACCACTCTTTCTCCAAGAATCCGTGTTGGATACCCCTGAGCTAGTTGGTTAAGCCAAACAATAACTTGGAGAGTTGGAAGATAAAAGCTTTATCCGACTTAGTTCATTTTAGCGGATAGCTTGTAGGTGTGTTGAAGAAAGATGGTATTTTCATCGATTGACCCTCGTGGTCAGTTAATGGACCTATCATCTTATCCAATCTTTGATTCGAGTATGGGCTATCCTCAAATCAAATCAGAACCAACGATATTCGTAATGTTGTCTTACTCGTGGTTGTTTCCTCGAGCATACACCATTATATCTTTTGGGTCTGACCAATGCTATCACCTTGTTCACATAGCTGTGGAATTACATCTTCATGGAAATCTCGATGATTTGTTGTTGAGCTCATCAACCACAGTTCATCTTGTCCATGATTCATGTTGAACATCTAAGTTACTGTTGGAGATTTTCTTAAACATTATCTTCATGTTAACCCTTGAATTATAATTCATGGTGAAAGAAGTGACTTCCTCTAAGTTCATGTGCATTTGGTGCAAGTTGCCGCCGTGAATTTGAGAAAGTCAATGTTGCTTCCTCTGGAATCATCCCAAGTTAGTCATGCATGTGCGAAGTATACTTTGGTTTGGTAGATTAATTACCTCCACTCCATATGTATTCCCTAGCACACCAAGCCACTGATTGAGTCGTTCAAGGAGAAGAAGTTGCTTCTTAAGAGCATGCCTTATGCAAGGACTTCGATATCCTCGATGATGGTTCCCAACTAGAACTCGGTAGTGTTTTATTGCAAGACTACCATGTGATCATGCTTGTCTGGGACAACGTGTTCACATGTGTGTAGCAGAACCAGCTCATGTTTTGGAGCTTGCTATCGTAGTTCATTTCCCGAGAATCTCGCAACGTCATCTCGTCAGTTTGTGTTGCAAACTTTCTTTTCCAGACATGCTGTCTGAAATATCCTGTTACCAACCAGATCTGAATCTCAGGCAGATATGATGGTTGGAACCTTTCCAAGATCTATGATGTAGGTTCTGGCAAGGCTGATGTTTTGGCCGACACAACTAGTTGGAAGACCTATTATTGTAGTATCTTGATTGAGCAAGTTGACCATCTTCTCCATGAGGATTTTGAGTGACTTGTTATAGAAGTTGTTCCTTATGGATCCTTTGTATTCCGAAGTCCGACCTTTACTTGATGGCCATGTCGATGCTTTTAGGCATGATCGTGGTACCTAGAACGTCAAGGAGAACATTAGAAGCGGAGTGCTAAATGTCTCTCAGTCGATCCTCCAGATTTTGTTTCCTTGGCATCGTCAATGAAAAATCTGAGAAAGTGTTGTCTTCCTTGGTACCTGCATCCTCCATCACTATTCATCGTGGTAGTAGGAACTGCTGCCAAGATCTTTGGCCTAGATGCTGGTAAAACCCTGATGAATATGGAAATGCTCAAGTTCTTGAGAGCAAGCTCAGACACTAGGTTATATCTTTGGTATCAACTGGAGTGTGCCTTCCATTTGCCGAGTTGTTCTATAATCGTAGTTTCCTTTCCAAACTGAGTATGCCATCCTCTTGAATTCTTTCAAATGATCAATTGTGATTTTCCTTAGGCTGGTATAGAGAGTTTCATTGATCTCTGTATCAAAAGTAATTCTTTTTGCCACTTAAGGGAATAAATCTATGAGTCACCTTCCCCGAGGTGTCCCGTTATGGTATCATGGGCAACTTAACTCCTCGCTACTTTGAAACCCTCTCACCATCTATTTAAGTGTCGAATTGTTGCCTACCGATTTGAACCTTTGTCATATGTTTCTCATCCATCATCTCTGATGTGTGTTTTGCTTCTCAGCTCAAGGGATGTTTCTATGTCTCATTCCGTGAGTTGATCTTGTGTTCATTAAGATCGATGATCCATTCTTGTGAGGTTGGCTTGCTCTCTTGTCGCCATGTTGGATGAAGTTCTCAAAGGAAAGGATGTCATAATCAAACATGATGATCGAATCAACGTTCTTATGAAGTGCAACCTGGATCGGGAAGATCGTGTTAGCTAGTGTCCCCTTTGTCTTCTTACCTCACGTCTTGAATCTCGGGACGAGATTCTTGTTTAGTGGGGGTGAGTTGTCACAGCCCTAGAATTTGATTACATTAGTTTCATAAGCATCCATGCATCATGTCTATATCCGTTTGAAAGTTGAAATGGGGATTGTTGAAACCCTAGCACCAAATGAAATGCAATTAGGATCAAAATAAAAATATTTTCAATGAACCCAGAATGCCCTTTAGAAAAATTCATGATTTTTGTTAAAGGTGAAAACCACTGCCAAAAATGATGCACATATTACTAGGCCATCCTGGATTTTTGAATTAAATCATAAGGTATTGGACTTTGGGCATTTAAATGCTACAATTAACATAAATGCTCAAATAATTCTGGAAACAGTTGAGGGCTATCGAAAATATTTCAGAAGGTGGCCACAATCATTTTCAAGATTTTTAGAAGTGCTCTAGTATTTTTAATAAAGCCCAAACAACTACAGAAAAATAGAAAAGAGAAATAAAATAGAAATGGAGCAGAGAGAGAGAAACCCACCTGGCTTACCTGGCCTGGCACTGTTACAGCCCAGCCCACCAGGGGCAGCCTCGTCTTCTACCTCTTGCCAGTAGGCAGAGGAGAAGCTGGGCACGGCGCACGCGCGCGCCACCTCCACCCTGCTCGCCTGCCTCCTCGATGGCCTGGACGCCTCTGGCGTTGCCACGCAGACCCCCTGGACCCCTCGATCGCTCCCCTCTCTCCCTGCCTTGCCTCTCTCGCTCTCTCTCCTGAAGCCGAGCAGAGCCGTCGCCGCCGTTCGCTGCCACCGTGACCACCGTGCTCCCCTCGCCTCGCTGTTGTGTGCTAGAGCTCCGCCCTGCCGCCTGCTTCGTCTTCGTCAAGCCACGCAGCTGGGGACGGCCTACTTCGACCTCGCTGCTGTCGTTTTCAACCGCGGGCGCCCGAGATCGCCGACGCTCATTTGTCACCTCCAACGCCCCCGAGCCTTCTGAGCTCCGCTCCGACTCCGCTGTGAGCCCCGCCGCCTTTCCCCTCCTCTCTGAGCTCGTCCTCGTCCTCTAACCGTCGCGTTCTTCGAGACCGAGAATCACCGCCGCCCGCACTTGTCGCCGGCGTTGCTCTGGCATCCTTTTGGTCATTCCACGCTGTCGAACACGCTCGCCGCACCGCGTAGTGCCTCTCTAGCCTACTACTTTGCTCGAACGCAAGCCGTAGCGCCAAGCCCGCAACCACCTGAGCTCCGGTCGCCGCTGTGGTGCTCGCCGTTTGCGTTTCCGGCCACCCCAGGCCCGGAGGCCACCACCATCCGGCGCGGCGCATCGCCAGCGTCCTAAACATGCCCTCAGCGCATCGATCCGAGCTCCGTGGAGGTTTTCCGAGCTCCTCCGCCGGCTCGGGCCTCGCCGGCGACGAGTCGCCGATGGGTTGACCCAGTTTGACCACGGCTGGACCCCTCCTTGAGTCTATGACATGTGGGGCCAGCCTCTGACTTAATTTAGTCTAGGATTATGTTAGCGTTGACTAACCCTGTTAATCTATGAGTCACTGGCATGTGGGCCCAGGCCCTAATTAACTTAGGTTAGTATTTAACTTAGCACTAATTAACCCCGTTAATTAGTTGTGACACTAACACGCGGGCCCACTAGCCAGTTTGACCTGGCCAGGGTCTGTTGACTTGCTGACATCACACTGACATCAGGCTAACACAGTAAATGATTTTCTATATTAAAAGTAATCCAGGAAATTCCAGAAAATGCTCTAAACTTAGAAAAATCATAGAAATTAATCTGTAACTCCAAATGCAAAGTTTTATATATATGAAAAATGATCAGAAAAATCCAATCTATCCATCTGTGCCATTTTCATGCATGTTGGATCAACTTAAAGTTGCTGTTTATGACAATTCAATTAAATGGCATTTAAGAAAGCACATATGGAGTTTGAATTTGAACCTAGTGTTCAAACCAACTCCATTTAACTTGTTGCTAGTTGCATTAGGCCAATCAACAACATATTGCCATGTCACATTCATGCATCATTTTGTTGCATGGCATTGATTGTGCTTCTTCTTTGTTTGTCGGTGGTTGTTCCCTCTCGATAGACGTGTTTCGATGATGAGTTCGATGACACTGATGAAGAACTATATTATCTTCAGAAGTACCAGGCAAGCAAAACCCCCTTGTTCATTCCGATACAATCCCACTCTCTCGCTCCTGCTCTCTTTTACTGCATTAGGACAATAACGATGCAACTCTTACATGCTGCGGTAGTTGAACCCCTTTCCTTTGCATGACCTGTCATTGCCACAGTAAATAGATGAAACCCACTAGCATGAGTAGGAGTTGTTTGAGACCTGATGTGCCTACTCATTAATGCTTGTTGTCATGCTTGCTACTGCTTAGAGTTGAGTCAGGTCTGATTCATCGGGGATGAATTGGAATGTGGTGAACATGTCCTACTGTTGAGAGCTAAGTGTGTGAACACGATTTGGTAAAGGTAGTGGTGAGAGGCCATGTAGTAGTACATGGTGGGTTGTCTCATTGCAGCCATCCTCAGGAACTAAGTTCTGTGTTTGTGATCCATGAACAGTTACTACCACACATTGGGCTCCGGGCGCTCCAAGCTCTCTTGACTTATTAACCAACCTGTTCTCTGTCCAGGAGTTGCAACTAGTTTCTGGTGTTTGTAGGTAGTGTTAGTAGTCTACCAAGTGGCACCCGGTAAAGGTGCGCTTGGGATAGACTAGGCACCGTGGCCGGGTATGCCAAGCGCCGCCCGTTTGGAGGGCTTGGAACCCTGTACACATCGTTTGGGGCCGTGAGCGACACCCCACAAGATAGCTTTTGTCCCATTATATTTGGTAGACCCTCCTTAAATACTGTTAATGCTAAGATAGACTGCGAAAAGGATGTTGTTACTATTGGTCTAGGTGATATGTCTCATGAGTTTAACTTTTCTAAATTTCGTAGACAACACCGTGAAGAGGAATTGCCTAGTAAAGATGAAATTATTGGTCTTGCTTCTATTGCCGTACCTCCTAGTGATCCTTTAGAACAATATTTGCTAGACCATGAAAATGATATGTTTATGAATGAAAGAAGGGAAATAGATGAAGTATTCTTTAAACAGGGACCTATTCTGAAACACAACTTGCTTGTTGAAATCCAAGGGGATCCTCCTCCACCCAAGGGTGACCCCGTGTTTGAGCTTAAACCATTACCTGATACTGTTAAATATGCTTATCTTGATGAAAAGAAGATATATCCTGTTATTATTAGTGCTAACCTTTCAGAGAAGGAGGAAGAAAAATTATTGAAAACTCTGAAGAAGCACCGTGCTTCTATTGGATATACTCCTGATGATCTTAAGGGCATTAGTCCCACTCTATGCCAACACAAAATAAATTTGGAGAAAGATGCCAAACCAGTTATTGATCACCAACGACGCCTGAATCTTAAGATGAAAGAAGTGGTAAGAAAGGAAATAATAAAGCTCCTTGAGGCAGGTATAATTTATCCCGTTGCTGATAGTCAGTGGGTAAGTCCTGTCCATTGTGTTCCTAAGAAGGGAGGTATTGCTGTCGTTCCCAATGATAAAGATGAATTGATTCCGCAAAGAATTATTACAGGTTATAGGATGGTAATTTATTTTCGCAAATTAAATAAAGCTACTAAAAAAGATCATTACCCCTTACCTTTTATTGATCAAATGCTAGAAAGATTATCCAAACATACACACTTTTGCTTTCTATATGGTTATTCTGGTTTCTCTCAAATACCTGTGTCAGCTGATGATCAAGCTAAGACCACATTTACTTGTCCTTTCAGTACTTTTGCTTATAGACGTATGCCTTTTGGTTTATGTAATGCACCTGTTACCTTTCAAAGATGCATGATGGCTATATTCTCTGATTTTTGTGAAAAGATTTGTGAGGTTTCCATGGACGATTTCTTCGTCTATGGATCCTCTTTTGATGATTGCTTCAGCAACCTTGATCGAGTTTTGCAGAGATGTGAAGAAACTAATCTTGTCTTGAATTGGGAGAAGTGCCACTTTATGGTTAATAAAGGTACTGCCTTGGGGCACAAAATTTCTGAAAGTGGCATTGAAGTTGATAAAGCTAAAGTTGATGCTATTAATAAGATGCCATGTCCCAAGGACATCAAAGGTATAAGAAGTTTCCTTGGTCACGCCGGATTTTATAGGAGGTTCATTAAGGACTTCTCAAAAATTTCTCGGCCTCTGACTAATTTATTAAAAAAAAATATACCATTTGTCTTCGATGACGATTGTGTAGAGGCATTTGAAATACTTAAGAAAGCATTAATTTCTGCACCTATTGTTCAGCCACCTGATTGGAATTTACCCTTTGAAATTATGTGTGATGCTAGTGATTATGCTGTAGGTGCTGTTCTAGGGCAAAGAGTTGATAAGAGATTAAATGTTATTCAATATGCTAGTAAAACTCTAGACAATGCCCAGAGAAATTATGCTACTACTGAAAAAGAATTCTTAGCAGTTGTATTTGCTTGTGATAAGTTTAGACCTTATATTGTTGATTCTAAAGTAACTATTCACACTGATCACACTGCTATTAAATATCTTATGGAAAAGAAAGATGCTAAACCTAGACTTATTAGATGGGTCCTCTTGCTACAAGAATTTGATTTGCATATCATTGATAGAAAGGGAGCTGAAAACCCGTTGGAGACAACTTGTCTAGGTTAGAAAATGTTCTTGATGACCCACTACCTATTGATGATAGCTTTCCTGATGAACAACTAAATGTCATAAATGCTTCTCTCACTGCTCCATGATATGCTGATTATGCTAATTACATTGTTGCTAAATTTATACCACCTAGTTTCACATACCAGCAAAAGAAAAAGTTTTTCTATGATTTGAGACATTACTTCTGGGATGACCCGCATCTTTATAAAGGAGTAGATGGTGTTATTAGACGTTGTGTACCTGAGCATGAACAGGAACAGATCCTACGCAAGTGTCACTCTGAGGCTTATGGAGGACACCACGCTGGAGATAGAACTGCACATAAGGTATTGCAATCCGGTTTTTATTGGCCTACTCTCTTCAAGGATGCCCGTAAGTTTGTCTTATCTTGTGATGAATGTCAAAGAATTGGTAAAATTAGTAGACGTCAGGAAATGCCTATGAATTATTCACTTGTTATTGAACCATTTGGTGTTTGGGGCTTTGATTATATGGGACCGTTTCCTGCCTCTAATGGGTACACTCATATTTAGTTGTTGTTGATTACGTTACTAAGTGGGTAGAAGCTATTCCAACTAGTAGTGCTGATCATAACACCTCTATTAAGATGTTTAAAGAAGTTATTTTTCCGAGGTTTGGAGTCCCTAGATATTTAATGACTGATGGTGGTTCACACTTTATTCATGGTGCTTTCCGTAAAATGCTTGCCAAGTATGATGTTAATCATAGAATTGCATCTCCATATCCCCCATAGTCTAGTGGTCAAGTAGAATTGAGTAATAGAGAACTCAAATTAATTTTGCAAAAGACTATTAATAGATCTAGAAAGAATTGGTCCAAGAAACTTGATGATGCATTATGGGCTTATAGAACTGCATATAAAAATCCTATGGGAATGTCTCCGTATAAAATGGTTTATGGAAAAGCATGTCACTTACCTCTCGAACTAGAACATAAGGCATATTGGGCTATTAAAGAGCTCAATTATGATTTCAAACTTGCCGGTGAGAAGAGGCTATTTGACATTAGCTCACTTGATGAATGGAGAACCCAAGCCTATGAGAATGCCAAATTGTTTAAAGAAAAGGTTAAAAGATGGCATGACAAAAGAATACAAAAGCGTGAGTTTAATGTAGGTGATTATGTATTGCTATACAACTCTCGTTTAAGAATTTTTGCAGGAAAACTTCTCTCTAAATGGGAAGGTCCTTACGTTATCGAGGAGGTCTATCGTTCCGGTGCCATAAAAATCAACAACTTCGAAGGCACAAATCCAAAGGTGGTGAACGCTCAAAGAATCAAACATTATATCTCAGGTAATCCTATAAATGTTGAAACTAATGTTATCGAAACCGTAACACCGGAGGAATACATAAGGGACACTTTCCAGAACATTTCAGACTCCGAAAAGAAATAGGTATGTGGTACGGTAAGTACACCGACTCCAAAATAGTTCTAATGGCAATTTTTCTCCGTTTTGGAATATTTAGAAAAATAGAAAAATAAGAAGCAGCCGGGAAGGACACGAGGGCTCCACAAGGGACCCCCCTGGGCGCGCCCCCTGCCTCGTGGGCACCTTGTGCGCTCTCCGGACTCCATTTTCTTGCACGTTACGTATTTTGGTCGGCAAAAATTCATTATATAATCTCTCGAAGGTTTTGACTCCTGTACCACGCAAATATCCTATGTTTTTGTTTCGAGCTGTTTCTGTGGCAGATTTGGAGCAAGATGTCATCTCAGGATTCCGACGGAGAGAGCTATGCCTCACACCTCATTGCTGACCCAAAGATCTATGGGGATCTATCTCCTTGTGGTCGAACTACGGACGAGGAGGAGGATGCTCATTTGATGAGGATCAATGATTAAAATTCGGAGGAGGAGGATGTCCCTCTACCTCGACCTGGGGATATGCACGTGAAGTTCAAGAAATCTAGTCTCCCTAAGAGGGCTAAACTATCTAACAACCGATCTATTCCTTCTCGTTTTCGGCAGAAAAGCAAAGGAGATTTATGTGACAAGATCTTGAAGCTGGAATCAGAGGTCGATGATTTAACACTACAAAAAAAGACACATCCGTGACATTTTGGGCCAACGAAAAAAAATTATGTCATACATATGACACTTCTATGACGATAATTGTGACAAAACCCGGTATCATCATAGATGTGGGGGGCTCCTACTTCTATGACAAAAACTCATGACAGAAAATGGGCTTTTCGTCCTGGGCGGGCCGGAGATGCAGCTGCATGACATTCTTTGGGCCGTCCATGATGGAAAAAAACCGTGGTAGAAGCGAGGGGGAGGAAAATTTCGGGGAGTTCCCGGTTACGGTGGGAGCGATGCGCGTTTCTCTCGTACACGTGCGCGCGTGTGTGCGAGGCGTTGGCTCTAACTGAACCCGAGCGAGGCGTTGGGCTCTAACTGAACCCGAGCGATTGCACTGGAGGCTACGCGTTACTGAACCCGAGCGATCGATCGATGGCTGTTAACTGAACCCGATCGAGCGATTCCTTAGCTACTGCTGCTAACTGAAGCCGATCGATTGGATGAACAGTGAGCGTTGCGGGGGGGTTTGGATGAACAGTGAGCGGTGGCGTTGCCTCTGGATGAACAAGGCCCCTTGGTGTGGAGGGTTGGATGAACAGTAGACGGTGGAGGGGTGCCCGTGGAGGGGTGGTTGAACAGGACCCCGTGGTGTGGAGGGCTTGATGAATTGTAGACGGTGGAGGGGTGCCCGTGGAGGGGTGGTTGAACAGTAGCCGGTGGAGTAGCGCGCGGTGGAGGTTGGATGAACAGGAGCCCGTGGAGGCTGGAGGAGGTCGACGGTAGCCCGTTGAGGCTGGAGGAGGTCGACGGTGGAGATGAACAGTATCCCGTGGAGTCCCGTTTTGCGGTACGCCACACCCCTCCCGATCAACTGGACCCCCGTTTCGACCGTAGCACTCCAACACAAGTCCGTTTCCTCTGTTTTGCGGTACGCCACACCCCTCCCGATCAACAGGACCCCCATTTTGACCGTAGGAGATTCATTTCCTCCGTTTTGCGGTACGCCAGACCCCTCCCGATGAACAGGATCCCGTTTCGAACGTGGCCGGTCGAACACAAGGCCGTTTCCTCCGTTTTGCGGTACGCCAGGCCTCGTTTCCATCGCCTGTTCTGTCCAAGCCCTCCTGATGGACACGACCACGCATTCCGTTCTGACCCAGCCAGTTGGCTCCCATGCGTTCTGTTGCCTCCCGATGAACACGACGCATTCCGTTGCCTCCCCATGAACACGACGCATTCCGTTGCCTCCCCATGAACACGACGACGATGTTGTTTCTCCGTTCCAACCCAGCCATGTACACGAGCCCTGGCCATACGTATGCGCGAGTAGGTGTTCGAGACCCTTCCCGTATGTACGTACGTGGCCGTATTTTCTTTCTTGCACCCTAGCCGCTGTACGTACGTGTACATGCTACATGCGCGCCTCTACTACGACACGTACGCGCCTCTACTATGACACGTGCGCGCCTCTTCATCGACCAGTATATATTTACATACACGTTCGCGACCAGAATGACAACGCTACATATGCTTCGACCAGGTGGGTCCCTACTGTCAGGCACTTCCTTGCCTGCGAAGATGTAGCTGGTGGGTCCCAGTAGTCAGCGGGGCGAATCGTTTTGTTTTTTTTGCCCGAACGCACTTCCTTGCGTATGAAGGTGTAGCTGCTGGGTCCCAGCAGTCAGGGGGGAATCGTTTTGTTTTTTTTGCCCGGACGCACTTCCTTGCATGCGAAGATGTAGCTGGTGGGTCCTAGCAGTCAGGGGGGCGAATCGTTTTTTTCGGACGCACTTCCTTGCGTGCGAAGATGTAGTTGGTGGGTCCCAGCAGTCAGGGGGGCGAATCATTTTTTTTTTGGGAGGCACTTCCTTGCGTGCGAAAATGTAGCTGGTGGGTCCCAGCAGTCAGGGGGAAACTTTTTTTCGTGAAATACGGTGGCCCGTCCGGTGGGTCCCCGCTGTTAGATGGAGGAATAATTATTTTGCGCGTGGACCCAGCTGTCAGCCTCTCCACGTACAGTCCACGTCCGATGGAAGCCATTCCTTGACCACGTTGACCACGCCGTGCCGAGAGCACCAGGGCGGTGGATGACGGCGAGGCCTAGGAAGGGGATGACGCGGAGCCGGGGAAGACGCGGCAGTGGATGCCCACGCGTAGAGGAGTATGAGGGTTCACTCGTTCGGCTGCGGTGTGAGGCTGCCGTCGCCGCAGAATAACAGGGGGTGTGGGTCTGTAGAGGGATGGCCTGGCCAGGAGTGGGAGTAGTAGGGGGCGGTGAGGCCTCCGCGGCATCACAGCCGGCCACGGGCGGCAGGAGCAGGCGGCACGACCGGCGCTGCTTTGGGTGGCTGGAGCAAGAAGACCAGAGGTTGAAGAAGCACTACGGCCGTTGGATGGACATCGTACGGTCACTGGAGCTAGAATCGTTCATATATTGACTAAAGTTGACAAAGGCCTCCGTCCCAGTCAATTTACTAGGCCCACAAGTCAGCCTCCCACCAAGGTGGGTCCCAGCTAGCAGGGGGTATTCATTTTTTTGTGCGTAATAAGGAGGCACTTCCGGTGGGTCCGAGCTGACAGCGGGGGGGGGGACTTTTCTTTCGCGAAATACAGTGGCCCATCCTGTGGGTCCCAGCAGTCAGGGGGAAACATTTTTTTTGCGAAATATTGGTGGCCCATCCAGTGGGTCCCTGCTGTCAGGTGGAGGAATAATTATTTTCCGCGTAATAAGGAGGCACTTCCTTGCGGCTGCCGTGGACCAGCAGTCAGCCTCTCCACGTACAGTACTCTTCCGAAGGAAGTTGGTCGTTCACCACATTGACCACGTCGCGCCAAGAGCACCATGGCGGTGGACGACGGCAAGGCCTAGGAAGGGGACGACGCGGAGCCGGGGAAGATGCGACAGTGGAAGCCCGCGCGGAGAGGAGTACGAGGGTTCACCGGTTCGGCTGCGGTGTGAGGCTGCCGTCGCCCCAGAATAACAGGGGTTGTGGGTGAGTAGAGGGATGCCCTGGCCAGCGGTGGGAGTAGTAGGGGGCGCTGAGGCCTGCGCGGCAGCATAGCCGGCCACGGGAGGCGGGAATAGGCGGTCCCGCCAGGCAAGAAGATCAGAGATTGAAGAAACACGACGGCCGTTGGATTGACATCCAACGGTTACGTATGCTAGAATCGTTTGTTGACGTATATAATAACTAAAAAAATCTTGCATACGCGTCAACTAAACAGGCCCACAAGTCAGACCACTCCCTCTTTTTTTTAATAATTTATATATAGCTCATGGCAACTTCTTATGCAATTTATTGCACTCGTTTTTTGGTTGGCCAGGGCCAATTTCGCATATTTCTGTGGGTTCCAAACTATTTTTAATACCGAAATGTCGAGCCAGATTTAAAGTACTTTGAAGATATATTTAAATTAGGTTAATGCCCAATGAAATAGGAATCTGAAAATGTGAAAAAATTCAGAAATTATAAAGTAATTGCCAATTTGTCATCTATTTTTATATTTACAACCCATTTCATATTACTTTCAAGATTTGCAGGCGTCTTGAAAGAGTTGCAGCCCATCAGGGCGTAGAAAAATAAGTAGGCCTGGATTGGGTATTCTTCAGAAAAAATAAACTTGGCTCATTTTCACAAAGAAAAAGTAGTTGGGCTGGTCACATGGTGAACATAAACTATAAGCCTGGGCTAGACGGGCCACAGCCCAGTTCAAACCCTGCTCCGTCTCAACAATACCAAACAAAAAAATACTGCTCGAGTAGCTACGTCCCAGGTGTCAGCCGATCTTGTGCTGTTCTCTTGTCTATTGACTATATACGCTCACAATGTCGTGGGTCCCAGATGTTAGGAAAACACTAGGAGGAAGCATTTTATTTTCCCATACGCTGACGTGGTGGGCCCCTACTGTCATCCTCTCCACGTACTTCTGCCGATTCCTGTTGTTTGTTGACCATGTTGACAACGCGAGAGGGCGGCGCCACGGCGAGCGCACCAAAGCGCGCGGAGGACGTCGGTGTTAACGATTTAGGAGACGGTGGGGCGGCGATGCGTGTGCTGAGGCGCAGCCAGCCGTGGGAGGCGGAAGCAGGCGGCCCCGCCGGCACTGGTTTGGTTTTGGCGGCTGGAGGAAGACAGGACTGAAGAAACACGACAGACTGTAAAAGCAGCAGGAGTACTTAACAACCTTAACTGAAACTAGCAGGGGCACTTAACAACCAAAGCTGAAAGCAGTATGAGTACTTATACAGGTTCAACCATACAAAGCACGCCTCGAACAGTGCTACTTTGCCTACAGTTAACCAAGGGTGAGGCCACCAAGCCCCAGGACAAGGCCCAGGCGCCACCCCGCGCATCCACAACCTTCTGAAAGCGGCTTCATCTCGCAACGTGGTCAATAAACAGGATATTCGCTTTAGAGCCATGGAAAAGCATGAACATAATCTTCTGTCCTATTCTCCAAGATGGACGGGCCTTCATTATTTGAGACCACCCATGAATAAGTATCTTTTCACCTCCAAGGGGAATTGAGTAGGTCGACATAAACATCATGTTGTGACCAAGCGCAAGTCTGACCCGACCATGGTCAGGCATCTATATAGGAACAATAGAACTCGGCAGTTCCTGTTTCAAGAAGATCACAGCTGTAAAACTGTGTATAAGCAATAGTTTATGAACAACATATATAACAGAAAACAGCTCGTACCATAAGTTTCTCAACACAGTTGGACCTGTTCAGCGAGTGCAGCAGTGGCACACATATCCCACGTGGCCTTCCACCATTGAAATGCCCCACAAGGACCTCAAGACGATCAATAAAGTGTAGGAACTTGTGCATGTCGATCCAGTCAACTTCAATGCCATTAGTAACAGCCGAGTTATTACAGAGTAACAAACGAGCAGACTGCTTAACTCTGAAAAAACCTACACGTGCCACCAATTATAAGAAAATATTAGTTAGAAGTAGCATCTTCGTGAGAGATTCGTTGCTACTTCTAAAGTTAAATTGTGATTAGTTAGACAGAATAGGTGGATTAAGAAGTAATTGAGGCAACAAGCAAGAACCAGATACAAAACTAACATGGATGAACAATTGGAATGATGTCGGGGTGGAAGATCGCAGTGAAGATGAGACCAGGTTCTGCTATTTCCATCAACATTCGTGCGCCAACTTTCAGTCCGTAACACTTGAGAAAGTTTATCCAAGTTCGGCCATAAAAAAGCAGCGATCTTCTTGGTTCATGAACCCAACTCGGAACTTATATCCATGGCTTGTCTTCACTGTGACCATTAAACTAGTGTATTCAGTTATGGCAAGGCCGAGCATCTTGAGTACATGTGTTCTGGCAAAGCAAATAATACACTGCAGGAAAAATAATATGAGAACACAACATGTTCAAAAAAACCCCACCCTCCCGGATAGAAAAGAGGATTCTAGGAACATACTGTGCGCGTTTCAAAATGTTGTGTTAGGATGAGAAGGAACAAGTGTGGCGTCTCGCCGAGGGCGCAGAAACCTGTAGGGTACTCGCACTTTGGGCACTGCAAATGAAACACACTAGATTCAGTAGGAAGAAAAAATGCATCAACGACGGCGGCTGCCATCCTAGGATTACCTGCTACCAAGGGACTTGGATTTATCGGGGATGGATGAAGAATTCGTACCTGGTTCTCCATGAGAAAACCCTATGCAATCGCCGAGAGGGGGTTTTCTCTGAACAAGCAGACGAGGGAGAAGGGGATTCAGGCCCAGTGAAATATTGCCGCTTCGTCTGTCCAGCTTACTGCTAAAGCTGGAAAGGGGGGATGTGATTTGACGGCTCATTGGGCATTACTGCGGCGCTACGACCGGGGTGTGTCTACCGTGAAGTTGTGCACTCTAATTTGTGCATATGGCACATGGACCCCGTTGCCGGTTGCCCCACATATCAGCGAAAGGAAGTAGAAAGACAGAAGTAACTAGTTACACATAAATATATATTTTGACAGAGAGATACTCCCTCTGTAAATAAATATACAAATCTTTGATATCACAGGCTCACCTTGCCGAGAAATATACTCCCTCTGCAACACACGAGCATTATGGGGCTTCAGCTTTTTTTATGGGGGTTCAGCTAAGAATATAATACTCAGATAGGCTCACGGTTCTGGACTTTGGGCCGCAGGCCGACCTTGCATGTTTGGGGGCCCATGTGTTCTACCTCAGCGCTTTTCATATTGCAAACGATCGGTACGGCGCTGGTTTTAGATGCTGTCGCAAGGTGAATACACAAAATTGAATAAAGCACGGCAGCTGTTGGAATGAAATCGAACGACAGTTCCTAACCAGCAATCAGAGTTGCAATTCTATCAACGATATACCATGTGATAAATAATACTGTCGTACTACTTATACACACAGGACACTTGTTTCACTATGCCAGATTATTACATCAAAATCTCTCGGAGGATAGATCAGTTCGGCAGTTGCGTGCTGCTACTGAAGAATTTCAAAGTTGATTTGGACCAGCTCTCCTTGCCGAGAAAGTTCGATTTTGACATCATCCCCTACCGCAAGATATGATTTAGATTTGAACCTTGACCATCCTTTAGCATCAATCATCATGCGGCCATCCTTTGAACTTACGGTATATTGAGCAGGTTCATTCACACCAAGGCTGCGCATGGTAAGAGAAACTTGGCCGCGGTCGCCCGAATTGTTGAACGACTCCCTCGTTGCTCTAGGAATTCTCTGTTTGCAAACAAGAAGACATACCCAAACAGTTAGATCAACAGAGTGAATCATGTGAAACAACATGGAATGAAAAAAGAACGAAGCACTTGGGCGGCCAATGCTTACCAAGAAGGTGGACATGTCGGTTTTTGTAAGGACTTTGGTATATGAAGTGCGAACTGTAGCCCAGTCTGTTGCCGGTGCAACTGCACGGGCCGGAGCAGATGCAAGTGCAAGTGTTGGTGCAGGTGCCGAAGCCGCTGCTGCTGCCGGAGATGGTGCTCCTTGTAGAGCTGGTGCCGGTGTCGGAGCAGGTGCCGATGTCGATGCCCGATCCTCCGGTAGATCAGACTGATCCGCTGACGCGGTCGGTGCCCAATCCTCAGCTGGATCAGACTGAGCTGCTGCCGCTGTCAGTGCTAGAGCAACTGCCAGTGCTCGATCTGTGCGAGACAGCGGCGATCGTGTCTGGTCTGCTATGATCAGCTTTCTAACTTGACTAGGATCCGTGACCGTGATCCAGTTTTTTTCTTCATTTCTTTTAAACGCGAGAAGGACTAATTATGGGATTTTTGTTAAACCAAACTGCAGTTCATCATAGGGATTCAGCTTGTACTCAGACAACAGACTGATCCAATTTTTTTCAGTAATATAAGTGATGGACAGTGCCTTCGTTACTGACACGACATAAGAAGTGAAACCTGCAAAAATAGCCATCGTAGAGCAAACCAAACGGTTTATTCTGTGATGAATGTCACATGGCAAAACCTGAATCGTAAAATTGCAGGAAAAGAAAGAAAACATGACATTAAATCAATAAGGTTTAGACAGTAAATCAATAAGATTTACTTGATGTGACACGAGTGAATCCTTACCAGGAAATCACTATGTTGAACTACTAAACAGAAGATTGATCGTCCAACTACGCGTGGCATGCAGGGGCCCCGCCTACTCCCACAAGCAGGACAGTCCAAAGGTCGTGACAAGTCTTATGGACCGAACATCCATGGGACTGGAAATCCTGGTGGGTGCGATAAACCCTGCAATGCATACAGATATTGGAGTGTAACCATAATTGATAAACCGTCCTCACAAAAAATATGATCTGGATACTTCAAAATATACAGACTGAATTGAGTGGACAGACATTAACATAGACCGTTCACACACCAAAAGCGGCAGTACTAATAAACAATACAGGGTTCACAAACACAAATCAAGTACTGAACAATAGTACTTACTACAGACAAGCAAAGTTGCACTAACTAAACTCTGCAGACTATTTCTTGCCACCGACCTACGGGATGAACCCCGCATAACTGACTAGGCCATGGACTTCGTGTGAGATGTCTACATGCACCATCACCATCTTGTCAACCTTGGAGAACCTAACAGAGTGGTCTTTCCACTCATAAACATGATGATGAAGACAGGCCGCATCAGATTTGTTGGGAAGCTTTACAAGAACCACACCCTTCGTAATCGAAGGCACAGCCAGGAAATTGTTGTGGTCAAGTACAGCCTCGAGAACACGCCTGACAATAATGCTACAGGAAAACACTAGTTCAGGACACGTGGCGACAAGGACACAGCAGCTGGATAGTTCAGCAGTAGAACTCATCATCAGGTCTTCCAGTTCACACGGCATGACTTTGAGAACTTCATCTCCACCGCAGACCTGGTTCTAATTCAAACAGAAACCATATTTTATTACTACCTCCGTTCAGAAATATAAGATGATTTTTGATATTATACTCCATATATGACTACATATACGCACAGAAATGAGTGAACAAAGACACTAGAACATGTCTTCAAAGGCATGAGAGCAGAGGGATTACATGCAATATCCATAACACAAGTTACTGAGGCAAATATACCCTCTTAAAAGGTAGCATTGATGTTCATAAAGTACTCCCTCCGTCCCAAAATTCTTGTCTTAGATTTGTCTAGATACAGATGTATCAAGTCACATTTTAGTATTAGATACATCTGTATCTAGACAAATCTAAGACAAGAAATTTGGGACAGAGGGAGTAGTTGAAAGTAATCTATAAGAAATCAGTGTCAACCTCTCGCATGTTTTGGTCAAAAGAGGAATTTAGAACCGTCATTTGGCACACTAAAATCACATGCAAGATCACCCAGGCGTGCGAGCAGACCGCCGCGCCGGCTGTCAGGGAGGCGTGCGAGCAGACCGCTGCGCCGGCTGTCAGGGAGGCGTGCGAGCCCTTTGACCAGGCTCCGCCGCCCACCGTCGTCCCAACTGCTTCCACTTTTAATGTCGCCGGCGCCGCAGTATAAAATCAACCCCGCACTACCCGGTATCGCTACAATCCTCTCTCTTCCTCTCCGATTCTCCTGTCGTCTACCTCCAACTAGCCTGACCTAAACATACGCCATGCCGCATCACGATGGTCTGCCCTTAGTGTTCCAGTTTCCTGAGGAAGACACCCAGCCGGAGTCTCAAGAACATAAGGTGCTTTGGGACGAGCTTGAACTGCCCTTGCGGGAAGACGCCGTGCCTGTCCCCGCTCCTGTTCCGGCTCCCGTCGCCCCGACTGCGCCAGCGCCCATCCCCGTGGCATTGATGCGCTGGGAGCCGCACATTGTCGCCGAGCTTGATCCCACGGGGTTCCACGAGGTCCCCGCCGACTTTCACGCGCCCGTGCACCTGCCAGCGCATGCGCCTGCGCGTGCACTGACGCGCACGCCCGTGCCGGTGCCCGTGCACCTGCCAGCGCATGCGCCTGCGCGTGCACTGACGTGCGCGCCCGTGCCGGTGCCCGTGCACACGAATGTCTCCGCCGCGCCGTTGACAGCGCCTGTCCCCACGCGGGTGCCAGTGCCCCCCTCAGCGGCATGGATGGCCGCTGTCGACCGCTTCCTTGCACCAACGCTAGTCGCCTCCTCTCGCCAGTTGACTCGCTCTGAAGTCCAGAACACTTTGGCCTTCCTTGAAGCTAGGCCAACGTCCAGGAGTACGCCAACAACGGCGCAAGACGCCACCGTCGCCGTCGGTCAGTGGCCCGACGACACACAGAGCACGGCAGAGGAGCCGCTTCCCACCGAGACGCCCCTGCCGCCGCCGCGTAATCTAAATTTGCCATGAAAAACGTTTGGATTGCCATGCTTAAAATCCGAACGTTTATCATTTCCGTTTATTTTATATCGATCGTCGTATAATTTAAAGTTGGAGTCAGACTGAACAAAATGTATGGTTTGATCGATTGAATGTTCTGCTAGAGCCGTATCAAATTAAATAGAAAACATCATCAAGCCACATGTATTCCTTGTCATCCAGCGACCTAGACTGCTTCAATGTCGAGCGCTCAACATGTTTAGCGTGCAGTTAATTTCATGCCAAAACTAGTGCTAATCACATGACAACACGCAAATAATATCCTAGTAGTTAATATCCGCATGCACTTAATATACTTCCAAATTAATGTGCATTGCACGTACACACTGACTAGTGCTGCTAGTACGTGAAACTGGTGCCGTGACTTGTGAATGCGTCCAGATATGGTCAACGGCAACATCGCCCGCGAGTTCTTCCTGTTTGCCCGTGCGTCTAAATGCAGAAGGGGAGGAGAGAGAGAGAGAGAGCACACATGGGACCCACCAGTAAGTGAAGGCGAATAATACTAAAAATAATATTACATGTTATCCATTAATTAGGCTATGGTAATATAAAAACTTTATGTGAACAAAGGGGGTACAACAAACATTGCTATTCTACGTCCTTTATTTTTTAATTTGTATATGGGTCCAAATTTGTTTCATGACATGTGGGCCCCTCGGTGTGTAGTTTGTAGCACTTTAATTTGTGGGTCGAAATTTGTTCCATTCCAAGTGGACTATCGGTGTGTAGTTTTGTAGCTTATTTATAATAATTAAAGAGAACAACATATTTTTTTCAATAATACCATGGTGCGACGTTGAAGGCGAGAAAGGACGTGCGAGAGAGCGATGACCGAGCCAGAGGGAAATCAACTAGGGGAGTTGCGTGGGTTACAACGGTGTTTGTAGTAGTTGTGGGCCGAATGCTACGAAAATATAATCTAAACCGACCGGAATAAATGCCTACACAAATTAATCCAAGGTTGGAGTGCCCCTCGCAATGTAAATAGCTCCGGCTTTGCGAGGGATGGAGAGGTAGTAGCTTCAACGCGTGGAAGATACGGTGTGAGAAAGCGA
This sequence comes from Aegilops tauschii subsp. strangulata, assembly GCF_002575655.3. Lineage (NCBI taxonomy): Eukaryota > Viridiplantae > Streptophyta > Magnoliopsida > Poales > Poaceae > Aegilops > Aegilops tauschii. The sequence continues at coordinate 391,857,151 of NC_053040.3, read as the reverse complement.
GGTCAATCAAGAGACATATAGATAGAGAGACAAAGTGAGTGTGGTCCGACATTCATTGAACAAATATATATGCTCTGGAGAGATGTTGTCTCATTGAGCTTTTTGGCAAGGGTGAGGGCTGTAAGATAGAGCTTGAGAGATGATCCAGTCATAGACGTGTATATATATTTTGTGTGTGGGAGGAAGCAAGGTCAACCGATCACATAGGGTCGCCATGCGATCGAAAGAGTGAGACGGGTTGGAGAGAGTGACCTAGATAGACGATGTGCGTGACAGAGTATACAATGTGAATAGGTCGAATTGGGCTCAAACATGGTGATATATCATTTTTGTCCGAGAAAGAGCAAGGTCAATCAAGACATACAGAGAGAGAGAGAGATTGAGTGAGTGTGGCCCACCATGAGGTCGAAAGCGTGGCAGCGACTTGGATGGACTGACCTAGATAGACAATCTGCGTGAGAGAGTATAGAGTGTGTCGAGCGAGGCCCGAACAGGGAGATATATCATTTGTGTGTGAAAGAAAACAAGGTTAAATGAGACTGAGATAAAGAGAGCGAGATTGAGCGAGTGTGGCCCGCCGTGTGGAAGAAAGAGTGAGACAGTCTCGAGGGAGTGACCTAGATATACAACGTGCGTGCGTGCGCACGAGAGGTTGGGGGGGCTAGATAGGCAATGCATGTATTTAGCGCGAGAGGGTGAGAGGAAGAGGGGGGAGAGAGAGAGAGAGCTCGGCATGGGGTGCAATGGCGGGTGTGTGAGGTAAATACATTTGGTTACAGAGTGGAAAAAGGGGTTGTGTAGTTGAGAGACTTAGAGATCGAAACATGGAGAGAAAGAATGAACGTGTGTTGGAAACCGATAGCTTCCTAAGGTGGTTAGGAGAGGAAGATTGACCGATACAGGAAGTATGTAGCGTTTGTGCGGGGGGGGGGGGGGCTAAAAACAACATTTGAATGTACATAGTACGAGACTTAATATCGATGTTTCAATTCGGTGTACATTGTAAGATTTGAACCGAGGACCAGGCATACGGGTAATTATTTCGAATTCGTGCCATACTAAGTTTCGAAAAGTTGACATTGACTCAGTTTGTTGTGCTATTTTGTAGGTCATATGTTTGAATCCATCCAAAAGTTTTCTCACTACCATGGTGTTCATCATATACATATGAATTTGTATTAAAAAAGTAGTGTGGATACAGTGAAATGCGAAATCCACGTTAGAATTGGAGATCGCTACATGACACACACTCTAATTCAAATAACTAACTACGTGACACACACTCTAATTCAAATAACTAATTATGTGACACACACTCTAATCCACGTTAGCATGGGTACCGTTTCGATTTTTTTTCAAATAACTCCTCATTAATTAATCTATAGTACTCCCTCTGTTCACTTTTATAAGACCTTGAAGACATTTCAGACAATGTGCAAAACAGTTCATTTTAAGTTGTTTGAAACGACTTACAAAAGTGAACGGATGGAGAATCTTGTTTCGAATGACTAATTATTGCAAGGAAAACACGGGCATGGTAATACATACAGATTCGTTTGCAAATGAAAGAAGATTCGTTTGCATTCTCAAATGTAGGCGCACCAGGCAGACCAGGGTCGTGTCGGGGTGGACGCTGCTTCGGTGCCTTAAAGGCAACTGCCTTTGGGTCACTGACATGTGGGCCAGCCGCCTGTTGGGCCCACATGTCATGGACACAAAGGCAGGTGCCTTAAGGCACCGAAGCATAGTCCTGTCGGGGTGGTCGCGTGTGTCGGACGGACGCGTAGCACCCAGCCACCCACCCCCCTCCCCCCCCAAAAAAAGTACGACGACAATATAAGTTCGCGCTTCCACGTTTCAGATTGAAATATCTGGCGGCCCCAATTCCAGCCCTGTAAAATCTCTCTTCTCCACCGTCCCCTTCCGCGCCCAGATTGCTCAAATCCCTAATTCACCACCAACCCTCGAATCGCCCCTCGTCCCGTCTCTTTCCCCACCGTTACCCACCTCTGTGTCGGACGACGACGAAGACGACGGTCGCGCTTCACCACCGCACCGGAGCTCCCTCATCTACGCCCTCGTCCACCGCACCGGGTGGTCCACCGACAACGTCGGCCGCCGCAACCGACGTGCCTCACAGACACCAAGTTCCACCGCATCAGGTGCGCTTCACCGACGCCGTCTCCCAGCTCACCGGGGCTACTTCACCGAGCACATCGTCGCACCTCCGCCCCCCGAGGCCGTTGGGGCTTCACCAACGGTCTCGTCCACCGCATCGTAGTGCTCCGCTGCCACTCAAGATCTGCATCCGTGCGCGGCCAGCCAACGCCAGCGCATCACCCTCAACGGCTCTGAAGTGACCCGCACTCTAGCTAGGCGAGCATGCCCAAACGCTGGCCCGAACTAGGTATCCACACATCACTCCCTTGTGCACTGTTCCGACGATGTTTGGATATCCTTTCACTGCTCTCTTAGCTTACACGCCTATGCAACTATGACTTTAACTCTTATTTCTTCTGGAGATATCATCTGAAACAAGCAAATCCATTTTTTAGCGAAGCATGACGGCGCGATGGGATCTGGTACACATCCTGCACACCCGTATAACCTTGTAAGTATCTGTCCTCCGGTACAACATCAAGGTCGATTCCTCTTATTTGATCAACCATTCGCCGTTTCAAAAATGCAGAGGGGGATGCTAGGAGCACAAGGCCTGCACACCCAAGCAAGTGGTAACATGGACTTGTACATGGAACATCCCAAGCGCAAGCAGAGCTGCAGTGAGCCTGTACAACGAGCTAGCGTAAGTCCCTGCATTTCATTTAATTCGTACTAGCATTCGTGTATGATTTGTGTGCAGTGGCTGATCCACGAATTCAAGTTACCAGGGGCGAATATTTAACTTAAAAATACGAAGGCACTTGCACTCCGGAAATCAACATAACTTGAGAAATGTGAAGCTACATGCACTTTGAAAACCAGCTAATGATCTAAAGTAGTTCAGATTATAAACACTAAATGATGCAAGCACCAAAAAACACAAAATGCAACATGGTGTACAAGGACTACAAACATGGTCTGTACCTGCTTGAATTATTCGTTCTCTGGCTGAAAATATCGAAGTGTAATTGCACGTATAACCAGTGCGCAAACTACATATCAATATATCTATCCTCCACAAGTATGCCAATAGTTTCAAACAACAGATTAGAAAAGTATTTATGCTATGTTGTCATGATACGGGGACTTTCTGGTAGATGGCCTCGATGTTTCCTCAAGCTATGAAAATGCACTATAATTTGCTTGTCATCAATGCCTGCAAATCTCTGTCTCTCTCAACATAGTAGATCATCATTAGACACTAAATCCTTCAATGAGCTTGCAAAATGCTTGCATTAGATCCCTCATTAGACACTATATGTTCATCACCAGGAGCATGTAAAATGTTTGCATCAAATCCTTCATTAGCAGTCTGTTCATTAGACACTTCAGGCTCAAGAACAACATGAGCTTGTATGTTTGCACCGGAAACTTGATTAGATACATCAGATTCAGTCAGTTCAGTATTGATTGGGGGAGTTATAAAATAAGTAGAAATTGGTTTCATTTTCTCATAGATTCCCTACATACAAGCAGTTTTACAACACCGTCAGGTTTAACTATTGGCCAGAAATTGAAGAGTTGAATTAGATATAATCAGGGATGTGATGTACCTGCTCGTTGCGCATGCTACTCTTGCAAGCTGTGACTGTCCGTTTGCGCAAGCTCGATGCCATGCCCGTGCTGCCGCCGTTGCCTCCCATGCAGGCTACACCCAGGGTTGGATCTTCATCTTCTTGCCCTTTCGTTCGCTTGAAGCCCGGCGACCGCCCTCCAACGAGGGCGCGAGGAAGTGCTGTGTCGGTCTGTCCAGCGGCGGCTAGGTTAGGAGCAAACCAGACTGGAGGCTGGAGCGAATGAATTGGGATTTTTCCTACTGTCGATCGATATGGGAGGCGCTCGTTTGGGCCGCGAGCCTGCTATAGGGCCTGCCTTGCACTTATGTTATTGGCCCATCCAAATTGAAACATTTTTCTTCATTTTTTACATTGCCTGCTCGTGCGTTGGGACGAACAAAACTAGCCTGGGCCAACCTGGACGACTCAAACTAGGTGCACACTTTCCAGCCACCTGAGGCGGCTGCCCATACCAGCCCCTATGGTGGCGTCGCCCCTTTTTGCGTGTATGATTGTATAGTGAAAATTATTCCAGTGGCGCTTTTGATTTACCCACAGAATGGTTGAATTGCTTGTTTCTATGAACTGAGTTCGCCAATAATGTGAAGGATGCCAGTCTTTTCATCCTATTGTAGATTGCTTAGATCTCGATATCCCAAAAGTAATCGCATGAAATATACAGTAAAAGCCAGTGTGATGTGTTTGGCTACAACTAGTCTGACTACACGTCCTCATATCACATATCAAGGACGCACCATCTTACCAGATTAACCATTCGACTTACCCATGCAGTGTGGGAAGAAAGAAGTATTGGGACTGCGTATCCAAGCAATTGATGCCATGGACTCCTTCGTACAACCTTGTAAGCGAAAAAGAAGTTGCAGTGTGCCTGTACAAAGAACTAGCGTAAGTTCAGTTACCTGCTTCTCGGAATTTTAGTAAGCCACTTATTGCAAAATTGTTCAATTACGTTGCTTGGCTTCATTTAGTTTGCTACTGATTACATAATGGCACGGCTTGTTAATCATATTGTAGACTGCGCCTATCTATGTGTTTGATACTTACTGTCAAGAATTACCTGTTTGCCTTAACTTAAATATCTACTTGTTTGTTTAACTGCTTTGCTGCTGCAACAGCGGGTTACAATGATGTTAATAACTACTTTTCAGTATCCAATTGAAACTCTTTAATTCCTTGTTTGTTTAACTGGTTTGCTGTTATAACTCCCAGTTGAGATGTTTTGCTAACTTCAACTTTTCTGAATCCAATCGGAACTTTAATGGGAAAACAGGTTAGCCCAAGATCAAAGAGCGAGGTCCCCATGGACGTTGCATCATCCCACAGCAGTGGCACCGGCCCAATCGTGCATTATCAATTGCCAACTGCTGATGCTATAGAGGCTAAACTAGTGGTAGAAAGAGATTCTGCTTCTGCACTTAGAGATGAAGTTGACATGTTGAGGAAGCAAACAGCACAATCACAAGCAGTACTCAAGACAACCATTAAATATTTGGTGGTTTTCAAAACGAAGCAAGCTGAGACTGACCAGATTGTTAAGGTCCTGAAGAAAAAAAGGAAATTAAATTCCTACTTGGTAAATCATAAGTGAAATGTTCTTTCCATAGTTGAATAACCTTTGTGTTGTCTTTTCATGTAATCAATCAAACCATTTGTTTTAGAGATCATTTAATAATTGTTTTTTTTTGTTTTTTGGTTTGTAATTTTATTTGAGCACAAGTCTGTATTAATTGATAAGACTCGGAGACATTTCATTTGGATTGCTGTGCCAGACCTACAAATATGCCAATCGGGCTGAATGTGCATTCAGCAATAGTAGTAGTATAGATGGACCATAAGTGGCACGCATCGGAAAGGGCCTAGATGCTGGCTAAAAAAAGGATGCTGTTGTAGCTAAAAAAAGTACAGCGGCCTGGCTTATGTATGTTAGTTGATATTATTGATCCATATACTCTATAAGTGTTTATATGTCTGTTAGTTCTGTACATTCTTGGTTGATTGACTCGGTATTTGACTCTTGATACATCGCTTGTGTACATATCTAAATGGGAGTACACATTATGCTGCGTGTGACATTTGAGTTGGACATGAAGTGTTCCAAATATTCGAATTCACCTTAAACTGGATTCTAGTTTCTGAATATGAGTATCGGCATTTGTAAACCATATTCATACATGACAGTGGAATACATCTTTGTCGTCCTTTTGAAGATATATAACAACACATAGAATGATTTATAAAGATTCATATAGGAATACAAAATGGATTCGAATTTAGTTGCCAGGGTAAACGTGGATGCTTATTGTCCCAAAATTCGAAAGAAGCAGCAAAATGTCCACTCCCACGTCGGCTGCCTGAAGCCAAGTGTTTGGGAGATGGAAATTACTATCTACCCATTACACGGACAATCCATCGGCCCGATTTCCACTGCTCTAAATAGGGGTAGGTTAGTAACTTCAATTAGATGTGACACGACCGCCTCTGAGCCCATTCCGACACGGTGGGCGTCAAACATGGGCGGCAAAACTCATTTGATTCAAGCTCGTCCGAAAGACCTCTATTTCTCCCTCCATTCCCCATTCATACACGGTGGGCGGCAAAATAAACTCGACTCAGCCGAAATCGATGTAGGCAAGTATTTTCAATAGGGGCAGGTTTGTAACTTCACTCAGACGTGACACAACCGCCCTACCTGTCAGCCCTGTTCATACACCATGGGCGCCAACCATGGGTGCCAACCACCCTCTCCTCGCCCGAAATCGCTTTGGGCAAATATTGGCGAGATGCGAGATTACCGTCCTATCCCCAACCGACGAGACGTCCAAATTTTAAACGGGGGCTAAGTTCGTAACTTTCCCATATTTCAGCCAGGCGCGTCCCAAAAACATGGTTCCCCGTACCTCTCCCTCCATTTTCCCATTCATACACCGTCCGCGCTAGAACACCCCATCCCCACACCAGCCTCCGTCCACCACCCCATCCATCGCCGCCGTCCTCCACCACATCCATCGCCACCGTCCTCCACCATGCCGGAGCGCCTACCAAGACCGCGTCGTCCACTGCTAGAGATGGGCGTTTCTCATCCACGGCGACGGACCAATAGCCTTGCATCACGTCCTCTCGCTTCATCGGCGCCGTCGTCCTCTTTGCCGGGACCGCTCACACGACCTTCTCTTCCACCGCAACGGGACTTATCCCCTGATGCACCCGTCTACCTTCACAGATCTGCTTCAACGCCACCGACAGCCATCACACCCCCGATGCCTACACGGCGCCGCAAGAGAGGTGGTACTTCATATCTCCTCAACTTTTTGATCTCAACCAGAAAATAGATCTTAACTTGGTTACTCTACTTTCTTTTCAGCTCTTAGAATTTAGTTCTTAGTTCGAAGCAAACAATGGATGCTAAATATCATTTCTCCGGTTTGCAGCTTCAAATCTGCCATGGCACAGCCATAATACGGTTTAATTGATCATGCTTAGGGTTTAATTGATCATGTTGGTTCCGTGGTGGTTTCTTTAATGGAAATCGGAGGGGAAACCCTCTTTTGCTAAAAAAATATGCTTAGAGTTTCCCCCTTTTATGATCACTATACGATCAGAATACGTGCTTCGTGTCATAATAACACTGGTCCACCCATCAAGCTAAACAAGCTTAGTTGTTCAAATACGAATATGATATTATTAAAACAGAGTTGTTTAATTGGTCAGCTAAATGTTCCTAAATTAGTTTCAAAAATGCATGTTCGCCTCTCGGGTGTGTATCTCTACAGGGTGCCCACGGTGGGCCGGCCTACCCTGGGATTTTGGGTCATCCCACGCCCCGATTCCCCTCTGTTCTGTTGCGCGCTTCCGATCTCTACTCGCCCCCAGCCGCCTGCCTCACCGGCGACTTGCCGTCCCCGGACGGCATGACTCTAGGAGGAGACACCGGACTAACAGGAGGCCAGGAGCCGCTCGCCCAACAGCATCACCGCTGCCCGGGCGCGCCGCCGTGCCTACCTTCCCAGTCCGTTCAGGGCTCAGGCGTGCAGCACCCACCAAGCCAACCCGATTTATCCTGAGATACGTCCTCAACACTCAGTAGCCACTCCTCATCACCCATTTTCTAATTGACTCATTACTCATTAGGCAGGACTGTCATTAGGGTTTGTTGTGTGCTCAGTGCTACCTACACTTAATGCTTCAGATGTATTTCGGTAATCCTTAGTACCTTTAAAGTTCACAGGGTTTTCAAAATTCCGGCCCTCGGAACAGAAACTAGTCATTTTGGATTGTTGGTCGTAGTGACATTGACCCAGATTACTACTGCAAGCCAGGTTTGTTGACAATTTTACTTGTCTTTCTTACTCATTCGATATAATATCCAATTATTCACGTCGATTAGTTGCAAACAATAAGTGCTAGACAAACTTCTTCATTTAGATTTTGGACGGTCTCTTACTGTAGTTACAATTCTGCATACTTGTCCTAGTAAGCTCACAAGTAAATGATTGATTCACTACATCTATGCTTGCCTTGTCATATTTGTTTTCAATATTCTTTTAGGGTGGACCACCCTGTTTCTAAATACTGGAACCGTAGACATGAGTGAATAGTATTTCTCTATGTGATCTCTTCCATCATGTGTGGGTAACGAACACTGCATTGTATAGAAAGAAAGTGTCATTTCCAGCTTTTACATAGGTTTCGATCTTTTACATGGAATACAATCTGCCTACTTGCTTTGTGTCGCACTACCAACACTCCACCCTTGAAGCTAAACATTACGCCACTCAGAATTGCTTAGTTTATTTGTTCAAATACGAATTTCATATGATTCTAATGTTCCTACTTCAGTTTTGAAATGTGTGCCTGCCTGTTATAGAGACATAAGGGGTTTGTATTTCTGTGTGTGGTCTGGTCAGCACAGTTGGGGAGGTGAACTTTGCATATGCAGGAGTTTATAGGGAGACACTCTCCGAGTTGAATCCGCAATGCATTCCATAGATAATCTGACTACTTTTTATGTTTTCATGAATCTCAGATTCTGAACAACACCATAATGATTATGAGCTTGCGCACATGAAAAGAATAAAGCAGAACAATGCCATGGCTATCAAACTTGGCATTAAGGGACTGAAATCAAGTCTGGATGCAATGCAATGCAAACGCTCTCCACCTACAGATTCATGCTCAGAATATGATCCTAACAGTGATTCTGAGCTAGAGGGAGACCTAAGTCAATGTAGCTCCCTAGTGGAGGAGTCAGAGGAAGATGCCCTATCTTATTCACCCATCAAGCTACTTGCTCTAACTTTCCAAGGTTACATTGCTCGCACATATCTTGCAACTGATGCTTTGCATTGCTTCTACTTTGTTGAACTGGCATTAGCTTAGTTTACACATCGTGTATGTGAATACGCCCTGCCTATCCATTTTCAGTACATATTCCATCTGTCATCATACCATATTTATCCATTCAAATGTTGTTCTTGTGTATCAGACGTTCAAAAGGAAGAGGGCGATTGCTGATCGTGGAGGAGCACAAGCAAAGTATTTGGAAAAGGTAGTGGCACCTGATAAATCAAATAGCCCATTAGGTGTAGTTGCAATATCACCTGACCCACAAAATACCCCAACTCTAGCAGACTCTAGCCCTACTACACTGGTCATTTCTGATGCCCCAACTCAGCAGACCCAACTGCAGCAAACAATATGATTATGCCAGTTGACATAGCACCAGCTGTATGACGCAAAACTCCCATTCCAGCAAAGAGTACACCAAATCCAGTGGCCAAATCCCTTTTCGAACCAGTTAGAGCCCCAATTGCAGCAAATAGGACCCCTGTTCCATTTCTTCCCAGTTTAGAAGACGAAGCTTATGTTGTTGTCAGGAACTTTGTGCGCATGTTTCCTTCATGGAAAGATTATACCACAGACACAGAACAATTTCCAGTCTTCCTCCGCAACTTACGCGTAAGTAATGTACTAATGTTATTCATGGTCATTACTGCATATGTTTCTGCTGACAGAAGACACAAGATTTCATTCTTTTAAATAGGCAAGGAGCAAACTGGATTGTGATGACGAGCAAGGGTTGGTTGTGCTTTTCAAGCACTCGTTGATGAAGTATCGTTCCTACCTGAGGCAAGCGCACTTCGATGGCAAGCCTCTGAACGAAATTTCTGTAAAGTCTCCGGTGCTACATTTATCCGACGGTGACTGGAATAATCTTGTTACACATTGGTCTCGGCTCAGCGTAAGGTACTGTCTATGATATCACATCACAATTTGAACTACATTTCTGCATTTGCCTTAATGTCTCACTTGTACGAAAACTGTTAGCAGAAGAACATTCATTCTCAAGGGACCACAGAATCTCGCAACTATACTACACACTGCATTGCTCTTGTGAGTACCTCTTGCCCTGTATGACCATACTTACTTTCATAGCTGTTTGATTATGTAGCATCACTGCACATGTTAGCCTCGTAATCGTCCATTTGGTGGACATTATAAGATCTGTATGGACTCTTACATAAATTTAGAATCAACCCAATGCTTTTGAAGAGGTTTAGCTCTGCAGTCCTCTTGTAAGGACTGAACGTGGTCTATCACTGTACTTACATTAACAGCTACTCCCTCCGTCCCATAATATAAGAACGTTTTGTACAGTACACCAGTGTTCAAAACACTCTTGTATTATGGAAAGAGGGATTGGTTCATTTTGTAGCATTCTGCATCTTATCTCCCTCGCCCACCATTTACTAAAAAAGATCAGATCTATATTTAATCTTATCATAGAATACACAGACAATGCCAGTGCAGAAGTGTAGCCCATTGCTCTTGTCAGTACATTTTGTCCTGTAACGCTTGTACTTCCAGGGATTGGTAGTTGATTATGTAGCATCAATCTGCATCTTATCTTCATTATCCTCTATCCCTTCCAGTATTATCATATCTATAATTACTCTCTACAAAATGTAGAGTACAGGCAATGCTTATGAAGAAGATTATGTGCTGAAATTCTTGAGTTATCCTTCCCTTGACATGGAGAAGGGTTATAAAGCCGGTGTTAACTGTTAATGTAAGTCAGTCCTTCTAAAGCCTTTATCCTCAACTGCTGTTTAATTTGCTCACACGCCCTATCGTTTACTGCTGTTTAGTTTGCTGTTTCTACCAAAATGCATGTTCGTAAGAACCGTAAGTTCTAAGTTTTACTTGTAAAACCAAATTCCTTATTCATACCATGCACATTACTTAATACTCCCTATATGTATGCTTGTTTTGTGGATCTATAATCCAGTGTGTGGTGAAGCAGCCCACATTTGCACCATGTCATCTCCTGTTTTATCTTACTGATGTGGCTGATGATATGAACAACATGCCATGCACATTATCAAAAATAGATACAATGATTTTCTTTGCCCTTCATCTATGCTTGTTATGTTGACATGGTAATCCAGTAGTGTGGTGAAGCTCCCCACATTATGAACAATGCCAAATTATGCTATTGATATTTTGAACTTACTCTTTATTTTCTAATTTGAAATTGGATAGAATTGACAGAACAGTTATCATCTTTGTTTATACACGTGCAAAACATGTCATCTCTCTGCTTTGTTTCAGGGTGATATGCCTGATGGCATGCACAAGTCTGCTGAAGGCTGTGAGACAAACCCAACATATATTGCCGCAAAGAAGGCAAAACATCTTGAAGATAGCGAGACAACCCCAAAGTCTTGTCTTGATGCAGTGTTCAAGTTACTTGAGACTAACAGTCAAACAAGCTCACAGAATTCATTGTCTGAATCAGTTCGACTTCTTCAGTCCCAAGTTCTAGCAGAAAGGCATTCTGCAACTCAACTTCGACTTGAAGTCCTATCTCTAAGAAAGATTGTGGAGAACACCAATGAGAACCTCATCGCTAAACAGCTACACCTGGAAGCTATGACCGACATGCTAGGTCGGTCTCACAGCCTTGCTCAGCAGCTTGCGCAGTAGTTCCCCCGCAAGGCTAACCTTTCTGGAACTGTCTTGGAAGTGGTCTCGGTTCAGTAATATTTTGTTACGCTGCAATGGTGCCCAGTTTTTGTAATCTGCTTCTTCGTTGCGCTTTATGATCACTGGTGGCGAACTTCGATGCCTAGTGGATGTAATATACCTTAAATCCTTTATTGTATAGTGTAGGTTTATTCTTAGTTACTATGCCGTAATTTCTTTATTGTATAGAGTAGGTTTGTTCTTAATTCCTACTAGTTACTGCCATCATTCGCTATCTGAAAAAAATCAGATGTAGTCGACCGGACCGAAACATTCGACTCTAACGGGCCAGGTTTTTAGCGGGCCACAATTGGGCCGGCCTGTGTCTTTCTTGGGCCCGAATGATTGGGGCCTTCACACATTGCGCCAGGCCCAAACTTACACCGGCCTATATTTTAGTTGGGCCTTTTGTCGACCCAGCGCTTAGTTTGGCCCAGGTAGCGTTGGGCCATTAACAGGCTGAATATTGTACTGGCCTGTTACGGCCGAGATGAAACCACGAGCCTGTAGTAGGCCAAAATGCATGTTGGGCCTCCATTTTCACTAGTCGTCGACGGGCCTTCAGCAGGCCGAAATGTAGACCGGGCCGTTTTGGGCCCAGTTAGCTCACGGGCCGTTACCAGGCCGAAACATATCTCGGGCCTTAGTTGGCCCAGTGATATCATGGGCCTTTAAGAGGCCGAAAGCTTAGCACAGGCATCAACGGGCCGAATTACGCGACCTTTAACAGGCCCAAAGTCACGTTGGGCTTAACTGTTGCCACCTTTAGCACGGGCCGTTAGTGGGCCCGATGTCCCATCGGACCATATATGGCCCATGGGCAGCACGGGCCATTCCCAGGCCGAAAGTCACACCGGGCAGAAATGGGCCCATGTCTACATCAGGCCTCTAACTGGCCGAAAGTCACTGGGCTGTAGTTGGGCCCAAATATTCGGCGAACAATTAACGGGCCAGATCTGGCTTCAGGCCGCAAATGGGCCCAAATATTGGGCGAACAATTAACGGGCCAGATCTGGCTTCGGGCCGTAAATGGGCCCAAATATTGGGCGAACAATTAACGGGCCAGGTTTGGCTTCAGGCCGTAAATGGGCCTTTATTAAGCAGGCCGTTATTGGGCTGGCCCACTAGTACCTGATTAAGTTCTACGGGCCTTTGACTGGGCCGGCCTTTTTAACCTATATGGGCCTCTGTTGGGCCCAGCCACGGGTCGACGTATCATAGGCATGTCTCCTCCAATGGACGGGCGACATCTGGCCCACTGACGAGCTGACAGGTGTTCCCTTCGGCCAATCAGAATTTTACACGTGGAAATTTCCCATTGGTCAGGGCTATTAACGGGTTATCGGATCCATAATCCGACCCGATAGCTTAACGGCGTTCCGTTACGGTGGATGCCACGTGTCGGTCACCCTTGACGAAAGCACTTCTGTGACGCGCGATTTATCGTCATGGAAGTGGACACTTCCGTGATGATAATTTTGGTAATGTCATGGAACACTTCTACGACAGCACAGGTATAACTATCTTGATTCTGTCATAAAATCGTCAAGGATGTACATGCATGAGAAAAAACGCGACCTACTGTGACAAACACGTATCATCACGGAAGTGTATATTTTGTAGTGTAAAGGAGGAAATTGCCCTTCTCAATTACAATATGAAGAAGCTAAAGGCACAACTGTCATCATCAACAACTCCATCATCACCACCTCCGAAAAAGGAGACATAATCACATGGGTATGGGCACTCCCCTTGGCAACTGCCAAGCTTGGGGGAGGTGCCCCGGTATCGTATCACCATCACACTCCTATCTTTACCATTTTTCTTAGTTCGATCCTTTTTAGTAATATCTTGATCTAGTAGAATAAAGTTTTTGGGATGATCTAGTTTTGAGTTTTGCTTTATGATCCCTTTATGTAATCGAGTCCGTGAGCTATATAATAAAGATTAGTGTTGAGTCAAGGGCTTGATTATTTTGCTATGATCTTGAGGGAATAAAAGAAAAGAGAAAGAATAAAAAGAAATAAAAAGAGATCATATTGATCTTATGAAGAGTAATGACTTCACATAGGAAGAGTATGATGATTAAAAGTTGTTGAGAGTTGACAAACATAGCTTTGGTCATCGTTGCAATCAATAGGAAGTAACAAAGAAAGAGGGGTTTCACATATAAATATACTATCTTGGACATCTTTTATGATTGTGAGCACTCATTGAAATATCACATGCTAAAGAGTTGATGTTGGACAAGGAAGACAACGTAATGGGTTATGTTTTCTTATATCTGAGATAAAGTATATTGTCATGGATCATCCAACATGTTGAGCTTGCCTTTCCCCCTCATGCTAGCCAAATTCTTTGCACCAAGTAGAGATACTACTTGTGCTTCCGAATACCCTTAAACCCAGTTTTGCCATGAGAGTCCACCATACCTACCTATGGATTGAGTAAGATCCTTCAAGTAAGTTGTCATCGGTGCAAGCAATAAAAATTGCTCTCTAAATATGTATGATTGATTAGTGTGGAGGAAATAAGCTTTATACGATCTTGTGATGTGGAAGAAATAAAAGCAACGGACTGCATAATAAAGGTCCATATCACAAGTGGCAATATAAAGTGACGTTCTTTCGTATTAAGATTTTGTGCATCCAACTCTGAAAGCGCATGGCAACCTCTGCTTCCCTCTGCAAAGGGCCTATCTTTTACTTTTATCTTCTACCTTATGCAAGAGTCATGGTGATTTTCACCTTTCCTTTTTTTACATTTTATCCTTTGGCAAGCACAGTGTGTTGGAAACATCCTGATATATATATCTAATTGGATGTAAGTTAGCATGAACTATTATTGTTGACATTACCCTTGAGGTAAAAGGTTGGGAGGCAAAACTATAAGCCCCTATCTTTCTCTGTGTCCGACTAAAACTCCATAACCACAAGTATTGCGTGAGTGTTAGCAATTGTGAAAGACTAAATGATAGTTGAGTGTGTGGGCTTGCTGAAAAGCTCTGACATAGACTCTTTCTGATGTTATGATAAATTGCAATTGCTTCAATGACTGAGATTATAGTTTGTTGGTTCTCAATGAAGTTTCTGATTCATACTTGACATTGTGAATAGATTATTACTTGAGCATAAGAAATCATATGACAAAATCTATATATGTTGTTGTTATAAGAATGATCATGATGCCCTCATGTCCGTATTTTATTTTATCGACACCTCTACCTCTAAACATGTGGTCACTTTTATCGTTATCGGCTTCCGCATGAGGACAAGCGAGGTCTAAGCTTGGGGGAGTTGATACGTCCATTTGGCATCATGCTTTTATATCGATATTTATTGCATTATGGGCTGTTATTACACATTATGTCACAATACTTATGCCTATTCTCTCTTATTTTACAAGGTTTACATAAAGAGGGAGAATGCCGGCAGCTGGAATTCTGGGATGGAAAAGGAGCAAATATTAGAGACCTATTCTGCACAACTCCAAAAGTCCTGAAACTCCACGGAAGTTGTTTTTGGAAATAATAAAAAATACTGAGCAAAGAAAATACCAGAGGGGGCCCACACCCTGGCCACGAGGGTGGGGGCACGCCCTGCCCCCTGGGCGCACCCCCCTGCCTCGTGGGCCCCCTAGTGGCCCTCCGGTGCCCATCTTCTGCTATATGAAGTCTTTCGTCCGAAGAAAAATCATAAGCAAGCTTTCGGGACGAGCCTCCGCCGCCATGAGGCGGAACCTTGGCGGAACCAATCTAGGGCTCCGGCGGAACTGTTCTGCCGGGGACACTTCCCTCCGGGAGGGGGAAATCATCGCCATCGTCATCACCAACGCTCCTCTCATCGGGAGGGGGCCAATCTCCATCAACATCTTCACCAGCACCATCTCCTCTCAAACCCTAGTTCATCTCTTGTATCCAATTCTTGTCTCTAAGTCTGGGATTGGTACCTATAGGTCACTAGTAGTGTTGATTACTCCTTGTAGTTGAGGCTAGTTGGTTTATTTGGTGGAAGATCATATGTTCAGATCCTTTGTGAATCTTCCCTTCCCTTATTTGGTGGCATATAATATTTTGATGAGGGTTCACAATCACAAAAGATTTCCAGGATCGTATATTTATATGTGAATCTTCCCTTCCCTTATTAATTCTTTCATGAGTTGCATCATTGACTAATGCTATGTTTGTCAATCTCTAATAAAATTCTCTTACTTATACTTTTCCTTATGTGGTGCTATCACCTACCATAGGATTAGTATATAATCTTATTGATTTATTTCCTTTCTATTTTTATTTCTTTATTATTTCTTTTCTTTATTTGCAACATGAGAGTAAAGAAAGTAAAAACTCGAATTAACTTTATTATACAACTTGCACACGAAAATAGTGATAGATCACTAAGCAAACTCTTAAAGAAGGAAAAGATTGAACTAAACTTTATTTCTTCTAGGCAAAATATTGAACTAAGATAAGTAAAAGCAAAAGATAGTGGGGTGATACGATACCGGGGCACCTCCCCCAAGCTTGGCGGAAGCCAAGGGAATGCCCATACCCGATACTCAGTTCTCCTTTGGTGCTTTCCGTAAGCTCCTCCCGCTTTGTCTAGATCTTCATCAGCCAAACATCTTCTTCCATGTGGTTGGAGGAGCAGGAAGACATGATGCCTAGCTTGATAAACCTAACCGGAAACAGCAAGAAAAGAGAACAGAGGATTTTCTCCGCGATACGGTGGTTAACATATTCGGGAACTATAGATAGAATTTTTATCTTGGAGGACAAGCATATGGAAGAAAAACGGAGTACGGGAGGTGTCCCAAGTGGGTACAGCCCACCTGGGCGCACCAGGCAAGCCTGGCATGCCCTGGTGTCTTGTGCCTACCAGGGGATGCTTCCTGAAAGTTTCTTTATTTCGAAAATTTTAAAATATTCCAAAACTGATAAAAAGTATCTTTGCAGATTTTTCGAAGTCTGTTTACTTACAGTATCACGTACCTCCTTATTTTGATGATTCAGAAGTGTTCTGAAAGAACTCTTTTATGTGTTCTTCCGGTGTCAAAGTTTGGATAATATTACTTTCAACATTAATAGGCATACCTGAGATATAATGCTTTATTCGTTGCCCGTTGACAACCTTCGGGTTAGTGCCTTCGAAATTATTTATTTTGATGGATCCAGACCGGTAAACCTCCTCGATGACATAGGGGCCTTCCCATTTGGAGAGGAGTTTTCCTGCAAAGAATCTAAAACGAGAGTTGTACAAAATAACATATTCTCTGTCACGACCCCGATTCTAAGTCACACCGATCTAGCCTGTAACACCTCATATCACTTTGCGGCCTCACGCACGGTATTCCCACGGGTGTCGCCTTACCATGGCCCGGGACTGTTTGCGCCTTTTGGCTCACGTATATGATAGTGTCGCTAGCATCCATCTGACAGAGAACCCAGGCCGACATGGCTAGTCATGAACCCAAAGCGGCACTAACGTATGGGGACAGGCATACATGAATCAACATCGAACGTGTCGGTCAGCAGCGTGTGAATCCGGGCTGTAGCACTGGGCTAACAGGACTCCGGGAACCCGGGCTATAGCAGGCTAGGCAGGACTCCGGATGTCACCGTGTGACATTTCCCCGAAGGGACAGACACAGGAACGAAGTGAATCACATGCCGGCCAGTCAGGTGTCCGGAGCAGTAGTGCTGGGCTAGCAGGACTCCGGTGAACCGGGCTGTAGTGGACTACTATGGCTCATGGAAGCACAAGACTACATTTCCCCATAAGAGAGGCTACCAAGGATAAACAACTAGGTTGTCGGATCCCACACATACCAAGCATTTCAATCATACACGCAATATGCTCGATATGTGTAAATACAACATGGCATCATAACATAACTCTACGACTCAAGTACTTATTCATTAGGCTCCGAAGAGCTAGATATTACAAACATGGGTCTCTCGACCCAGCATTCAGAGCATACAAGTCCAACACATGCGGAAGCTTAACATGTCTGAGTATAGACAATTATAAATGAAAAAGGCTGAGAAGCCTGACTATCTACTAGATCCTGCCGAGGTAACAAGCTAAACGTCGAAGTCCACACGGAACTACTAGCGAGACTGACGTCTCTCTGCAAAACATAAAATAGGCAAACGTGAGTACAAATGTACCCAGCAAGACTTACATCAGAACTAGCTACATATGCATCGGTATCAACAAAGGGGGTGGTGGAGTTTAACTGCAGCAAGCCAGCCTTGACTCGGTGGCTATCCTGAACTACGACTGCAAGTAACTCTTTTGAGGTGGCACACACGAGTCCACAAATTCACCATACCAATACACCACTATGGATCCGCTCCCGTCTCCCTACGAGAACGCCATCCATAGCACTCACGCTTATCTTGCGCATTTTAGAGTATCCACTTTCACTTGTCTATGAACTGTTATAGGCAACCCAGAAGTCCTTTACCGCGGACACGGCTATTCGAATAGATCATATTAACCCTGCAGGGGTGTACTTCGACACACACGCTCTCACCACTTACCGCCGTTTACACGACATGTACTCGGCAACCTTCAAGCGGAAGCCCAGCGAGGGTGTCGGCCACAGCCTACCTAAACACTCAAGTCTCTAGTCCAGGTTAATCGCCTATTCAGGTTCCATCCGCAGGGAGTTCGGCCGAGGTTTCCACATACGGCCCCGAACGATGTGTGCAGGGTTCCCGAGACACCAAACGGGCGCCCGGTACACCGTGCCACGTGCCTACTGCATCACAGCCCACCCCTCCGGTCAGCGTTGCCCACGGCCTCCAGCATACTACAAACACCAGAAACTACTTGCAAATCCTGGACAGAGGACAAGGGTGATTAAGAAGCCGAGAGGGTCCATTGGTTTCGGGCCCAATGCGTGGTAGTAACTGTATCATGGATCACAAACATAGAACTCAGTTCCTGAGGACGGCTTCAATGAGACAACCCACCATGTACTCCTACATGGCCTCTCACCGCTACCTTTACCAAATCGTGTTCACACACTTAGCTCACACACAGTAGGACATGTTCATCACCATTCCAATTCATCCCCGACTAATCAGACCCGACTCAACTCTAAGCAGTAGCAGGCATGACAAACAAGCATGAATGAGTAGGCACATCAGGGCTCAAACAACTCCTACTCATGCTAGTGGGTTTCATCTATTTACTGTGGCAATGACAGGTCATGCAGAGGATAAGGGGTTCAACTACCGCAACAAGTAACAGATGAATCGTTGTTGTCCTAATGCAGTAAAAGAGAGCAGGAGCGAGAGAGTGGGATTGTATCGGAATGAACAAGGGGGTTTGCTTGCCTGGCACTTCTGAAGATATTATAGTTCTTCATCGGTGTCATCGAACTCATCGTCGGAATCACGGCTATCGAGAGGGGACAATTACCGGCAACAGAGAAGGAAACACAATCAATGCAATGCACAATATGATGCATGATCATGACATAGCAAAATGAGTGTGTTGGGCTAATGCAACTACCACCAGATGGGTTTGAGCCATTTTGAACCAAAGATTCAACCCCAAACTCATCTTATGAATTTATATAGTGCTTTATCATGTTTGATATAAACAGAAGGGTTAAGTTACTTTAACATGCATGAAACCAGTACAGATGGATAGATTAGATTTTTCTGATAATTTTTCATATATAATTTGTTTCATTTGGAGTTATGGTTGAATTTCTATAAATTTTAGAAGTTTTGGGTATTTTCTGGAATTTCCTGATTAAAAATAAATCCAGAAAATGTAATACTGCGTCAGCATTGCATCACTGTGACGCCAGCAGGTCAATAGGGGCTGGTTCGGGTCAAACCTGACCCGTGGGACCCATACGTCAGTGTCTCAGGCTGGTTTAGCTGGATGACAGGTGGGACCGGTCAACGTCGACTTGACCAAAGTCAAAGCTGACACGTGGGGCCACCGTGATTAAGTTAAATCTAAGCAGGAATAAACTGGGGTTAATTAGTGCATGGGGCCCATATGTCAGTGAGCTAGGGGGTTCGTTCGCCCCATCATTAGTGCTAATGACGGGTCCACGTCAGCGGCCGCCGGGGTTAGTCGCCGGTGACCTCATAGCGCGGCGGCGGCTCGCCGGACGGACGATTCCGGCCACGAGAGCTCGCGCTCTTAGGCTCTACGGAACCAGCACGATGAGGCGCTTCAGATCATGGACGTGCCTGGCCGTGGGGTGGTCCGTGGCGACGACAACCACGACGACGGCGGGGGCCGGAGCTACGGGCGCGTTCCGATGCGGGGCTGGAGTGCGAAATCGAGCACGAGGAAGGAGAGGAAGTAGAGGGGAGCTCACGGCGGGTCGACGGGCGTGCTCCGCGGGCTCGCGGGAAGACGAACGGCGATGGGGCGTTGCCGGCGATCTCGGACGGCCGGGGTGGAAGACGACGTCGACGGCGGCGATTCGATGCGCCCCGGGTTGCATGGCTCGGCGAGGACGATGCAGGCGTCGAGGCGGAGCACTAGAGCACAACCGTTGGGCGGGGGAGGGCTGGTGGCCGCGGTGGACGGTGTCGGCGGCGACGAGCTCCGCTCGGTCGTGAGAAAGAGAGAGAGAGCAGAGAGGGGAGTGAGGTCCAGGGAGAGGAGGGGAAAGCGAGAGGGAGCATTGGGCGTCTCCGTGGTACGTCTGGAGGGGTCGGGGTCGTGCGACTGAAGCAGGAGGTGGCAAGGTGTCGTCGGTGCGCTCGCCACGCACCTGTCTGTCCTCCTGGCAGGAGGAAGAAGACTACTCAGCCCCTGGTGGGCTGGGTCTCTTCTGCCAGGTAAGGCCCAGGTGAGGTTTCTGTCTTTCCATAATTTCTGTTCTGTTTTCTATTTTGTTTTTTGTGTTCTGATTTAGTTCAGGCACTAAACTTTTTTTTTAGCTTCTGAAAATAATCATGTGGCTATGTATAATATATTCAGAGCCACTCACCAATTTTCAGAATTATTGGATTAGTAAACTAATTATTATGAATATAATCCAATTCAAATACTATAGGATTTAACTCAAAGGCCCAAGATAAATACTTTTGAACCTCCAAAAATATTGGTTTGAATTTTATTCTTGCCAATATTTTTTCAAAGCAGAAAAGGAACATTTCCTTGGAAACATTTGAAGCAATTTTTAATGTTGATCATTTTTAGAAATGATTTCTGAGGCTCTCCAATTCCCCAATTCAAATTTGAAAGAAATTTAGACATGATGCATGGATGCAAGAAAAATCAAGCAAGGGCTGATCTGGGGCTGTGATAGCTCACCCCCACTAAACAAGAATCTCGTCCTGAGATTCAAGTCGTGAGGTAAGAAGACAGAGGGACACAAGCAAACACAATCTTCACGATCCAGATGTCTTTCTCCAGGATGTTGATTCATTGCATCCCCTTGATCTCAACGTCTTGCTTTGAGAACTACATCCAACATGACAACGAGTGGAAAGGGAGAATTTTAGAAGAATCGGTCTTTCTGAGATTCGAGCAACTTAGGATCATCTTAATGATCACACGATCAACTCACGGAATGGGACATAGAAACATCTGTGGAGCTGAGATGCAAAACATGCATCAGGAGGGACGGAAGAAACAATTTGACGAGGGTTTCAAAGTAGCGAGGAAAATTGCCATGATTCGATAACGGGGCACCTTGGGGAAGGTGACTCGTAGAATTATTCCCTCAAGTGGCAAAAAGAATTACTTTTGATATAAATATCATTGAAACTCTTTATGCCAGCCTAAGGCAATCACAAACGATCGTTCGAGGGAGTTCGGGAGAACGACACACTCGGGCTAGAATGGACGATGTGGACTACCTTGTTGAAGACAACGAAATGGATGATTTGCTTGTGCGTGCTCTCAAGAACTTGAGCATTTCCATATTCATCAAGGTTCTACCAACATCCGTGTCGAGGATCCTGGCAACACAACATACTACCATGATGAATAGTGATGGATGATGCAGATGCAAAGGAAGATAACACCTTATAGGATTTCACCTTAGCGAGGCCAAGGGGACGAAATCTGAACGATCGACCGAGAGACATTTAGCACTCCGCTTCTAATGTTCTCCTTGATGTGCTAGTGCAACCCATTTATTGAAATGGTTTGGTACGTAGAACATCAAGTAAAAGGTCGGACTTCGGGAGCACAAGAATCCATAAGGGATATCTACGAAAGTAGAATCTTACGAAATCCTTATGGAGAGGTGGCCAACTTCCTCAATCAAGATACTATAATAATAGGTCTTCCGGTTGGGTGTGTTGGCCACGACATCCACTCTACCGGTTATCGAGAGACCAATATTATAGCTCTTGGGAAACGTTCCAACCATCACATCTGCCCGAGATTCAGATCTGGTTGGTGGCAGGATATTCTAGACTCATCGAGTCTAGGAAGAAAAATGAAGGTTTGCAACACAAATCGACGAGATGACGTTGCGAGATTCTCAGGGGATGAACTATGATAGCAAGCTCCAAAACATGAGCTGGTTCTACTACAACATGTGAACACGCTGTCCCAGACAAGCATGACCACATAGTAGTCTTAGAATAAAACACTACCGAGTTCTGATTAGGAACCATCATTGCGGAGAGCGAAGTCATGCGCATGTACCTTTGGGTCCTTAAGGAATAGCACTTAAGAACTTCTTTTCCTTGAAAAAATCAATCAGTGGCTTGGTGTGCTAGGGATTCATATAGAATGAAGTTTGCAAGTCTCCAGACCAAAGAATACTTCGCACGTATGCATGATTGACTTGGGATGATTCCAGAGGAAGCGAAACAAACTTTCTCAAGTTCACGACGGCAACTTGCATCATATGCACGTGAACTAGAGGAAGTCACTTCTTCCATCAAAACATAAACTTCATGAGCTAACACGAGGAAGATGCTTTCAAAAGTTTCCAACGCTAACTTAGATGTTCAACCAAATCATGGAGGAGATAAGGATGTTGTCGATGGGCTCAACAACAAACCATCTAGGCTTCCATATAGATGGAATTCCACAATTAAATGAACACGGTGATAGCATTGGTCAGACCAAAAGATGTAATGGTGTATGCTCGAGCAATCAACCACGAGTAAGACAACATTACGAACATCGTTGGTTCTGATTTGATTTGATGATAGCCCATACTCAAATCAAAGTTTGGTTAAGATGATAGGTCCATTAATTGATCACGAGGACCAATCGATGAAGAAATCATCTTTCCACAACACACAACACAAGATATCCCTTTGGAAATGAACTAAGTTAGACAAGTTTTTATCTTCCAACTCTCCAAGTTGTTGTTTAGCTTGACCAACTAGCTCAGGGGTATCCAACACAGATTCTTGGAGAATGGGTGGTTTGGAGGAAAACCAACATGATCACGAACTCAACATAGCGGTCAGGTGACAACCTGGTAATACATCCGAGAAGATAATCGAAACATCACGAACCACCGATATGCTACTAAGCTCGAGAACGATCTTGCTTTTCAGAGCAAGACGATATGACTGAATAAGCAAGGACTGACACTATCCTAACTCATTGATCGAAAAGTGCACCGGAAATAAGGACTGGTAGCACGATCAACCTTAGGATGTGATTCAGTAACCAACACGCTAAGGATGAAATTATTGTCCTTTAACTACCAAGCAACGGAGTTGCTAGGAGTATTGATTTCACGCATCACGATTCACTTGTCGGTGTTCCGGTTACAATAACACGGGACCGGGAAATGAATGATGATGGTGAGGAGTATCACTGCGTCAAGAATTCACAAAAGGTGGTGCAATTCCTACGATATTCTCGACATAAAGGGGGTAATACTCGAAGGTAGAACAGAACAAAAGCTGGTTAGGCATTTGATCTGCGGAATACAACTACTTTGACCCAATCCCAAAGATGGACGAGGTACTGGAGTTTGTTTCTCCTAGTCATTCCGGATTAGAATGGCTTGACAGACCACAAGAATAATAGGCATCGATAACACAAATGCACAATTACTCCTGACTATCAATTGATAGACGAGGGCCAGAAAATAACTAAAGAGGGACAACTCAAAGGAACATATGTTTTTCTGAGTTGTGGATGCATGGATTAGTATGTCGAACAAATTCAACATATTTCTTCTGGATAACCCATGCAGAGGAGGAAGGACTGGCAGATTCCCAATTCTTGAATGGAGAACCCATTAAGAGCACTCTTATTGTGATCTTTTGGTTCAAAGGCTTTTGCCATAAGCAGTTCATGGTATTTGGAAGAAGGAAATACCACGGACCTCGAGGACTATCGCAAGGGTTACTAATATCTTAAGGGAACTAGCAAATACTAACAACATGAAGTAATTTGGGTGAATCTCGGGTTCAAAACCCAGAAATAGAATGCCTACTAACTAAATGGCATCACGAGATGCTTTCGAGAATAATGGCCAGAATCATCACACTGGGGATGCAAGCATTGCTAGACTACTGAGTGGTCCTCTAAGACACCTAGGGTCATAATAATAACTCCAACATGCTTGACGAGGTAACGGAGTACCTCAACTCGACGATTAGTGTGGTTAATCTGGCCCAAAGGAACATCGAGAACGGACGGAAAGGATTTGCAAATGCATCAGACCATTTAGGAACCTGGGATGACTCGGACAACATAACGGCTGTAAATGCTCAAAGGATTTGAGACATCGTGCAAAAATGGTGGCATAACCACTTAGAAGCACAATATCAAGGTTCCGAGACCAACTATGAACACACGGAAGTAGTAGAAACTGAGCTGGGGCTTGTAACCAACAGTCCTATAAGTTACTACAGATTAGTAACACGTGATCCTGATAGAAGATGAGAAACATAGTTCTTAATCCCCGTAGAAGAGAAGAGGGTGACTCAGATCAGAAGGGCATAAGGTAAAGGAGTAAAAAGAGGCTTACATTCCCTCCCACAATCAATTCCCTTATATAACAAAAGCATTTCTAGACTCAACTTCGACCAGTTTGGCTTGGTAATCCTACAGGCAGTCAGGCTCTGATACCAACGCTGTCAGGACCCCGATTCTAAGTCACACCGATCTAGCCTGCTACAGCCCGGGTTCCCGGAGTCCTGTTAGCCCAGTGCTACAGCCCGGATTCACACGCTGCTGACCGACACGTTCGATGTTGATTCATGTATGCCTGTCCCCATACGTTAGTGCCTCTTTGGGTTCACGACTAGCCATGTCGGCCCGGGTTCTCTGTCATATGGATGCTAGCGACACTATCATATACGTGAGCCAAAAGGCGCAAATGGTCCCGGGCCATGGTAAGGCGACACCCGTGGGAA
Source organism: Aegilops tauschii subsp. strangulata (assembly GCF_002575655.3). NCBI lineage: Eukaryota > Viridiplantae > Streptophyta > Magnoliopsida > Poales > Poaceae > Aegilops > Aegilops tauschii. The sequence goes on along the minus strand of NC_053040.3, from coordinate 391,832,059 downwards.
TACCGTGCGTGAGGCCGCAAAGTGATATGAGGTGTTACAGGCTAGATCGGTGTGACTTAGAATCGGGGTCCTGACATTCTCCGACTTTAAACTCACGTTTTTGAATTCTTTTGTCATGCCATCTTTTAACTTTTTCTTTGAATAACTTTGCATTTTCATAAGCTTGGGTTCTCCATTCATCTAATGAGCTTATATCAAATAACCTCTTTTCACCAGCAAGTTTGAAATCATAGTTGAGTTCTTTAACTGCCCAATATGCTTTATGTTCTAACTCAAGAGGTAAATGACAAGCTTTTCCATAAACCATTTTATAAGGAGACATACCCATGGGATTTTTATATGTTGTTCTATAAGCCCAAAGTGCATCATCTAATTTCTTAGACCAATTCTTCCTGGACCTATTAACAGTCTTTTGCAAAATTAATTTTATCTCTCTATTGCTAAGCTCAACTTGACCACTAGACTGAGGATGATAGGGTGATGCAATTCTATGGTTAACATCATACTTAGCAAGCATTTTACGGAAAGCACCATGAATAAAGTGTGAACCACCATAAGTCATTGAATATCTAGGGACTCCAAACCTTGGGAAAATAACTTCCTTAAGCATTTTAATAGAGGTGTTGTGATCAGCACTACTGGTTGGAATAGCTTCTACCCATTTAGTAACATAATCAACAACAACCAAAATATGTGTATACCCATTAGAGGAAGGAAAAGGTCCCATGTAATCAAATCCCCAAACATCAAATGGTTCAACAGCAAGTGAATAATTCATAGGCATTTCTTGACTCTTACCGATATTACCTACTCTTTGACATTCATCACAAGATGAGACAAACTTACGGGCATCCTTGAAGAGAGTAGGCCAATAAAACCCGGATTGCAATACCTTGTGAGCATTTATATCTCTAGTATGATGCCTCCCATAAGGTTTGGAGTGACATTTCCATAGGATTTGTCCATGTTCATGCTCAGGAACACAACATCTAATAGTACCATCTACTCCTTCTTTATAAAGATGTGGGTCATCCCAAAAGTAATGTCTTAAATCATAGAAGAATTTTTTCTTTTGCCGGTAAGTAAAGCTAGGTGGTAAATATTTAGCAACAATGTAATTAGCATAGTCAGCATACCAAGGAGTACTATTAGAAACATCTATTACAGCTAACTGCTCATTCGGAAAATTATCATCAATAGGTAGTGCGTCATCAAGCACATTTTCAAGCCTAGACAAGTTATCAGGTACGGGGTTCTCAGCCCCTTTTCTATCAATGATATGTAAATCAAATTCTTGTAACAAGAGAACCCAATGAATAAGTCTAGGTTTAGCATCTTTATTTTCCATAAGATATTTAATAGTAGCATGGTTTGCGCGAACAGTTAATTTGGAATCAACAATATAAGGTCTAAACTTATCACAAGCAAACACCACTGCTAAGAATTCTTTTTCAGTAGTAGCATAATTTCTTTGAGCATTGTCTAGAGTTTTACTAGCATAATGGATAACATTCAATTTCTTATCAACTCTTTGTCCTAGAACAACACCAACTGCATAATCACTAGCATCACACATAATTTCAAAAGGCAAGTTCCAATCAGGTGGTTGAACAATAGGTGCGGAAATTAAGTCTTTCTTGAGTGTTTCAAAGGCTTCCAAACAATCATCATAAAAAAAAGGAATATCCTTTTGCATAAGATTAGTAAGAGGCCTAGAAATTTTAGAAAAGTCTTTAATAAACCTCCTATAGAAACCAGCATGACCTAGGAAACTACGGATACCTTTGATGTCCTTGGGACATGGCATTTTCTTGCATCAACTTTAGCTCAGTCCACTTCAATACCTCTTTCAGAAATTTTATGACCCAAGACAATGCCTTCATTAACCATAAAGTGGCACTTCTCCCAATCCAAAACAAGATTTGGTTGTTCACATCTCTACAAAACTCGATCAAGATTGCTTAAACAATCATCAAAAGACTTCACATAAACAGAGAAATCATCCATGAAAACCTCAACAATCTTTTCACAAAAGTCAGAGAATATAGCCATCATGCATCTTTGAAAGGTAGCAGGTGCATTACATAAACCGAAAGGCATACGTTTATACACATATGTTCCGAAAGGACAAGTAAAAGTGGTCTTTTCTTGATTAGGTTGAGAAACAGGTATTTGTGAAAAGCCAGAATATCCATCAAGGAAGCAGAAGTGTGTGTGTGTGTGTGTGCTTAGATAATATTTTAAGCATTTGATCAATAAAAGGCAAAGGGTAATGATATTTTCTAGTTGCTTTTTTTAATTTTCTAAAATCAATTACCATTCTGTAGCGTGTAACAATTCTTTGTGGAATAAGTTCATTCTTATCATTAGGAACAAAAGTTATACCTCCCTTCTTAGGGACACAATGAATAGGACTTACCCATCTACTATCAGCTATGGGATAGATTATACCTGCTTCCAGAAGTTTTAATATTTCCGTTCTTACCACCCCTTTCATCTTCGGATTTAGTCGACAGTGATGATCAACAACTGGTTTAGCATCAGGTTCCATATTAATTTTGTGCTGACAGAGAGTGGGACTAATGCCCTTTAAATCATCAAGAGTATATCCAATAGCAGCTCGGTGCTTCCTTAGAACTTTCAATAATCTTTCTTCTTCATGTTCTGAAAGGTTAGCACTGATAATAACAGGTATATTTTCTTTTCATCAAGATAAGCATATTTCCAAGTGTCTGGCAATTTTTTTAATTCAAACACAGGATCACCTTTAGGTGGAGGAGGACCTCCTAGAGTTTCAATAGGCAAATTGTGTTTAAGTAGAGGACGTTGTTCAAACAAAATATTATCTATTTCATTTCTTTCATGCATATGTAAATCATTTTCATGGTCTAGCAAGTATTGTTCTAAAGGATCAGTAGGCGGCACATCAATAGAAGCAAGACCAATTAATTCGTCCTTACTAGGCAATTCTTTTTCATGATGGTTTCTACTAAACTTGGAAAAATTAAACTCATGCATGAGACTCATCACCAAAGCTAACACCCACAGTTTGTTTCTGGCAATCTATCCTAGCATTAACTGTGTTCAAGAAAGGTCTATGATATGTCCATTTGGCATCATGCTTTTATATCGATATATATTGCATTACGGGCTGTTATTACACATTATGTCACAATACTTATGCCTATTCTCTCTTATTTTACAAGGTTTACATAAAGAGGGAGAATGCCGGCACCTGGAATTCTGGGCTGGAAAAGGAGCAAATATTAGAGACCTATTCTGCACAACTCCAAAAGTCCTGAAACTCCACGGAAGTTGTTTTTGGAAATAATAAAAAATACTGAGCGAAGAAAATACCAGAGGGGGCCCACACCCTGGCCACGAGGGTGGGGGCGTGCCCTACCCCCCTGGGCGCGCCCCCTGCCTCGTGGGCCCCCTGGTGGCCCTCCGGTGCCCATCTTCTGCTATGTGAAGTCTTTCGTCCGAAGAAAAATCATAAGCAAGCTTTCGGGACGAGACTCCGCCGCCACGAGGCGGAACCTTGGCGGAACCAATCTAGGGCTCCGGCGGAGCTGTTCTGCCGGGGACACTTCCGTCCGGGAGGGGGAAATCATCGCCATCGTCATCACCAACGCTCCTCTCATCGGGAGGGGGCCAATATCCATCAACATCTTCACCAGCACCATCTCCTCTCAAACCCTAGTTCATATCTTGTATCCAATTCTTGTCTCTAAGTCTAAGATTGGTACCTGTAGGTCGCTAGTAGTCTTGATTACTCCTTGTAGTTGAGGCTAGTTGGTTTATTTGGTGGAAGATCATATGTTCATATCCTTTATGCATATTAATACTCCTCTGATTATGAACATGAATATGCTTTGTGAGTAATTACGTTTGTTCCTGAGGACATGGGAGAAGTCTTGCTATTAGTAGTCATGTGAATTTGGTATTCGTTCGATATTTTGATGAGATGTATGTTGTCTCTCCTCTAGTGGTGTTATGTGAACGTCAACTACATGACACTTCACCATTGTTTGGGCCTAGAGGAAGGCATTGGGAAGTAATAAGTAGATGATGGGTTGCTAGAGTGACAGAAGCTTAAACCCTAGTTTATGTGTTGCTTCGTAAGGGGCTGATTTGGATCCATATGTTTCATGCTATGGTTAGGTTTACCTTAATACTTCTTTTGTAGTTGCGGATGCTTGCAATAGGAGTTAATCATAAGTGGGATGCTTGTCCAAGTAAGGGCAGCACCCAAGCACCAGTCCACCCACATATCAAATTATCAAAGTACCGAACGCGAATCATATGAACGTGATGAAAACTAGCTTAACGATAATTCCCATGTGTCCTTGGGAGCGCTTTCCTCTATATAAGAGTTTGTCCAGGCTTGTCCTTTGCTACAAAAAGGATTGGGCCACCTTGCTGCACTTTATTTACTCTTGTTACTTGTTGCTCTTTACAAATTATCTTATCACAAAACTATCTGTTACCTATAATTTTAGTGCTTGCAGAGAATACCTTGCTGGAAACCACTTATCATTTCCTTCTGCACCTCGTTGGGTTCGACACTCTTACTTATCGAAAGGACTACGATAGATCCCCTATACTTGTGGGTCATCAGTCTACCAAAGATAATGGGACAGAAGTCATCTTGCGGGGTACCAAGAACAAGAAAATCAGTAGGGTATTTTATTTTCCCACACAAGACTTCAACATCTCTAATAATCCCACAAGGTGATATCGTGTCTCTATTAGCATGTTTAATAGTAACATCTATGTCTTCTAACTCTGTAGGTGCTATGTCTTCCCTAATTTCTTGATATAAATTGTAAGGAATAGCACTCACACTAGCACCCATGTCACATAAACCATGATAACAGTGATCTCCTATATTAACTGACATGACAGGCAGGCCAACAACTGGTCTATTTTTATCCCTTTTTTCAGGTTTGGCAATTTTCTGCACAGAAGTAGGTAACATGCCCATCCACATCTTCTTCTAAGAGATCTTTAACCATAGCAATATTAGGTTCAACTCTAATTTTTTCATTTGGTTTAGGTGTTCTAACAGAGCTCTTGTTAACCATATAGCATGTTCCTTTATCCTAACAGGGAAAGGTGGTTTCTCAATATAAGCAGTAGGAACAACTGGATCAACATTATAAAGTATAGTTTCTTCTTTGACTGGTACCGGTTCTCTGGTTTCTTCTTTAATAGGGGGGTGATAGTTAAGCCACATCTCTTTAGGGAGTTCAACATGAGTCGCAAATGATTCACAAAAGGAGGCTACTATCTCAGAGTCAAGTCCATATTTAGTGCTAAACTTTTGAAAAGCATCGGTATCCATAAAAGATTTAACACAATCATACTTAAGCTTTATACCTGACTCTTTACCTTCGTCGAGTTCCCAATCTTCAGAGTTACATTTAATCCTTTCCAAAAGATCCCACCGAAATTCAATAGTTTTCTTCATAAAGGAACCAACACAAGAAGTATCCAGCATGGTTTGATCATTACGAGAAAGCCGAGCATAAAAATTCTGAATAATAATTTCTCTTGAGAGCTCATGATTGGGGCATGAATATAACATTGACTTAAGCCTCCCCCAAGCTAGAGCGATACTTTCTCCTTCACGAGGCCAGAAATTATATATATATAATTCCGATCACGATGAACTAGATGCATAGGATAAATTTTTCGGTGGAACTCCAATTTCAAACGATTCCAATTCCATGATCCAATATCATCGCATAGCCTATACCATGCCAATATTGTTCCCTTCAAAGATAAAGGGAAAAACTTTCTCATCACCTCATTTCCAGTAAACCTGCAATCTTAAACAATCCACAAATTTGTTCCACATATATCAAGTGCATATCAGGATGTTCGGTTCCATCTCCTGTATAAGGATTAGCTAGCAGTTGTTCTATCATACCCGAAGAAATTTCATATTCAATATTTTCAGTAGGTGTTGTAGGTTGAGGGGCAATTAATTGTGGTCCCGGACGAGGTGAAGATACCCCGAACAAACCCCTCAAAGGATTATTTTCCATAGTAGCAAGTGACAATAAATTTCAGCACACTATATAAATGTTTCCTTACCGAATTCCACTTACCAAAGGCACTTCACTCCCCGACAACGGCGCCAGAAAATAGCCTTGATGACCCACAAGTATAGGGGATCAATTATAGCTCTTTTTGATAAGTAAGAGTGTCGAACCCAACGAGGAGCAGAAGGAAATGACAAGTAGTTTTCAGTAAGGTAATGTCTGCAAGTGCTGAAATTGTAAGTAGCAAGTAGTTTGATAGCAAGGTAATTTGTAACGAGCAAGTAACGATAATTGTAACAAGTATGCAGCAAGGTAGTCCAATCCTTTTGAGGCAAAGTACAGGCCAAAACAGTCTCTTATAGTGAGCAAAGCATTCTTGAGGGTACACGGGAATTTCATCTAGTCACTTTCATCATGTTGGTTTGATTTGCGTTCGCTACTTTGATAATTTGATATGTGGGTGGACCGGTGCTTAGGTGCTGTACTTACTTGAACAAACCTCCTACTTATGATTAACCCTCCCGCAAGCATCCGCAACTACGAGAAAATTATTAAGAATAAATTCTAACCATAACATTAAACTCTAGGATCCAACCAGTCCCTTACGGAGTAGTGCATAAACTGGGGTTTAAGTTTCTGTCACTCTCGCAACCCACCATCTATTTACTACTCCACAATTCATTCCCTTAGGCCCAAATATGGTGAAGTGTCATGTAGTCGACGTTCACATGACACCACTAAGGTAATGACAAGATACATACCATCAAAATATCGAACACATATCAAATTCACATGATCACTTGCAACATGATTTGTCCCGTGACCTCAAGAAAAAAAGGAACTACTCACAAAAAAGGACATGCTCATGATTAGAGGGGTATTAATATGCATAATGGATCTGAACATATAATCTTCCACCAAATAAACCATATAGTAATCAACTACAAGATGTAATCAACACTACTAGTCACCCCCTAGCACCAATCTATAGTTTCGGTAACAAGATTGAATACAAGAGATGAACTAGGGTTTGAGAGGAGATGGTGCTGGTGAAGATGTTGATGGAGATTGCCCTCCCCAAGATGGGAGAGTTGTTGGTGATGATGATGACGATGATTTCCCCCTCCGGGAGGGAAGTTCCCCCGGTAGAATCGCTCTGCCGGAGGGAAAAAGTGCTCCTGCCCAAGTTCCGCCTCGAGACGGTGGCACTTCGTCCCGAAAGGCTCTCCCTTCTTTTTTTCAAGGTCAAAATGACTTATATACCAAAAGATGGGCACCGGAGGTGGGCCGAGGAGGCCCCCCTCTGGTGTTTATTGGCTCCAATATTCCTCAAATAATTCATAAAAATTCTCCGTGAAGTTTTAGCTCATTTGGAGTTGTGCAGAATAGGTGGCCTGACGTAGCTTTTCCAGGTCCAGATTTCCAGCTGCCAGAATTCTCCCTCTTGGTGTGTTCCTTGTAAATTATGAGAGAAAAGGCATTAGAATTACTCCAAAAAGCTTTATTATGGGTAAAAACATTATAAATAACAGAAAGGAAACACGATGCAAAACGGACGTATCAGGCGCGCCCAAGGAGGGGAGTCCTACTAGGACTCCAAGTCCTAGTAGAAATCCACCAAGAGGGAGAGAGGGGGAAGGAAGGAGAGGAAGAGGGAGAAGGAAAGGGGGGCGCCGCCCCCCCCCTCCCCTTGTCCAATTCATACTGCAAGGGGGGGATGGCCTGCCCTGGCTGCCCTCCTCTCTCTCCAATAAGGCCCATGGGGGGCCATTAGTTCCCCCGGGGGGTTCCGGTAACCCCTCCGGCACTCCGGTTTTACCCGAAACCATCCGGAACACTTTCCGGTGTCCGAATAACATGGTCCAGTATATCAATATTTATGTCTCGACCATTTTGAGACTCCTTGTCATGTCCGTGATCTCATCTGGGACTCCGAACAACCTTCGGTACATCAAATCACATAACTGATAATACAAACCGTCATCGAACATTAAGCGTGCGAACCCTACGGGTTCGAGAACTATGTAGACATGACCGAGACACATCTCCGGTCAATAACCAATAGCGAAACCTAGATGCTCATATTGGCTCCTACATATTCTACGAAGATCTTTATCGGTCAAACCGCATAACAACATACGTTGTTCCCTTTGTCATCGGTATGTTAATGGCCCGAGATTCGATCGTCGGTATCATCATACCTAGTTCAATCTCGTTGCCGGCAAGTCTCTTTACTCATTCCGTAATGCATCATCGCAACTAACTCATTAGTCACATTGCTTGCAAGGCTTATAGTGATGTGCATTACCGAGAGGGCCCAGAGATACCTCTCCAACAATCGGAGTGAAAATCCTGATCTCGATCTATGCCAACTCAACAAACACCATCGGAGACACATGTAGAGCATCTTTATAATCACCCAGTTACGTTGTGACATTTGATAGCACACTAAGTGTTCCTCTAGTATTCGGGAGTTGCATAATCTCATAGTCATAGGAACATGTATAAGTCATGAAGAAATCAATAGCAATAAACTAAACAATCATAGTGCTAAGCTAACGGATGGGTCTTGTCCATCACATCATTCTCTAATGATGTGATCCCGTTCATCAAATGACAACACATGTCTATGGCTAGGAAACTTAACCATCTTTAATTAACGAGCTAGTCAAGTAGAGGCATACTAGGGACACTATGTTTTCTATGTATTCACACATGTACTAAGTTTCCGGTTAATTAATACAATTATAGCATGAATAATAAATATTTATCATGATATAAGGAAATACAAATAACAACTTTATTTATTGCCTCTAGGGCATATTTCCTTCACAAGACCCTCAGTCCAATCAAGGGCCACAACTCTAATGAAGAAGAGGTCGTTGGCATCATGAAGAATCTGCTTTTCAACATCATACATGGTGTGCCTATCAACTACCATGATTTCTTCATGAGGACTTTGGCCAATGTCGCTCTTTCACCGTTTGAATTGAAGCCTTACGCTCCCTAGATCATGAGAATTATCCGATCAAGGTCTTCAATCAACTACAAGGCTGATGTTCTAAATCATCACAGCTTCTTGCCCCCAATAGAGATCTTCAAACGGCATGTTTCGTCATCTGATGAGAAGGGCAAGGCTACTATTATTGATGAAGGCACTTGTGCATTGTATGGCCAGTTTCACAAAGCTGCATCCTACTCCACCAATGATGACTCTGCCACTCATGACACTGCCACAAATGCTTCAAAGCCAAATCCTCAAGCCACTGCTCCAAGGGTGCTGACTGATCGTGAGCTTCTCCTCAGTCTTCATCAGAAGGTCGATCGCAACCACAAATGGGTCAAACGACAGTTTGGTTCAATTCTTCAGAACATGACAATCACGTAGAACTCTGTGAAGAAGTACCATTACTATCTGCATGAAGTATTTGATCGCACCTGGGCTGTTTTGTCGCATCTCTACAGTGAAGAAGATCTCAAGCAGATGGCTTCAAGCAGGACTTTGACTGGTCTCAGCCACCTTCGAAGAAATTCAAGAAGGTCAAAGTTCCTCACTTGGTGGCCAGCTCCTATTCTTCATCACGCGAGACTGATGAAAATGAAGACTTGGATGACACTGCTGAAGGAAATATGCCCTAGAGGCAATAATAAAGTTGTTATTTATATTTGCGTATATCATGATAAATGTTTATTATTCATGGTAGAATTGTATTAACCGGAAACTTAGTACATGTGTGAATACATAGACAAATAGAGTGTCCCTAGTATGCCTCTACTAGACTAGCTCGTTAATCAAAGATGGTTAAGTTTCCTGACCATAGACATGTGTTGTCATTTGATGAACGGGATCACATCATTAGAGAATGATGTGATGGACAAGACCCATCCGTTAGCTTAGCATTAATGATCGTTTAGTTTTATTGCTATTGCTTTCTTCATGACTTATACATGTTCCTCTGACTATGAGATTATGCAACTCCCGAATATCGGAGGAACACCTTGTGTGCTATCCAACGTCACAACATAACTGGGTGATTATAAAGATGCTCTATAGGTGTCTCCGATGGTTTTTGTTGAGTTGGCATAGATCGAGATTAGGATTTGTCACTCCGTGTATCGGAGAGGTATCTCTGGGCCCTCTCGGTAATGCACATCACTATGAGCCTTGCAAGCAATGTGACTAATGAGTTAGTCACGGGATGATGCATTACGGAAACGAGTAAAGAGACTTGCCAGTAACGAGATTGAACTAGGTATGAGGATACCGACGATCGAATCTCGGGCAAGTAACATACCGATGACAAAGGGAACAACGTATGTTGTTATGCGGTTCGACCGATAAAGATCTTCGTAGAATATGTAGGAGCCAATATGGGCATCCAGGTTCCGTTATTGGTTCTTGACCAGAGAGGTGTCTCGGTCATGTCTACATAGTTCTTGAACCCATAGGGTCCGCATGCTTAAATGTTTGTTGACGATATAGTATTATATGAGTTATGTATGTTTGTGACCGAATGTTGTTCGGAGTCCCGGATGAGGTCACGGACATGACGAGGAGCTCTGGAATGGTCCGGAGGTAAAGATTGATAGATAGGATCATATGGTTCTGCCAAGGGGTGAAGCCCACGGGGCTTTAGGTCGGTGCAAAAGGAGTTCTGCGGAGGCCAGGGGGCCAAACGCCGGAGACCCTGGCGTCTGGCCTTGGGCCAGACGCCAAGGCCCATGGCATCTGGGCCAGACGCCAAGGACCGTGGTGTTTGGTCCTGGAAGTCCGAGAAGGACTCTTCCTTGCGGGCAAATCCGACTTTGAGGAGGCTTTTACATCAAGTTTTGACCCGAGGGCTTAACATATAAATAAAGGGGCAGGGCTAGCACCTGGAACACATCAAGAACACCAAGCCGTGTGCCGGCAACCCCGTCCCCTCTAGTTTATCCTCCGTTATAGTTTCTGTTGTGCTTGGCGAAGCTCTGTGGAGATTGTTCTTCGCCAACACCGTCACCACGCCGTCGTGCTGCCGGAACTCATCTACTACTTCGCCCGTCTTGCTAGATCAAGAAGGCGAGGACGTCATCGAGCTGAACGTGTGTTGAACGCGGAGGTGCCGTACGTTCGGTACTTGATCGGGACGGATCGTGAAGGTGTATGATTACATCAACTGCGTTGATGAACGCTTCCGCTTTACGATCTTCATGGGTATGAAGATGCTCTCCCCCTCTCGTTGCTATGCATCTCCTAGATAGATCTTGCGTGAGCGTAGGAAATTTTTTGAAATTGCATGCTACATTCCCCAACAGTGGCATCAGAGCCAGGTCTGTGCGTAGATGTTATATGCACGAGTAGAACACAAAGAGTTGTGGGCGATAATAGTCATACTGCTTACCAGCAACGTCTTACTTTGATTCGGCGGTATTGTTGGATGAAGCGGCCCAGACCGACATTACATGACCACATTCATGAGACTGGTTCTACCGACGTGCTTCGCACACAGGTGGCTGGCGGGGGTCTTTTTCTCCAACTTTAGGTCAATCGAGTTTGACTACACCCGGTCCTTGTTCAAGGTTAAAACAGCACACTTGACGAAAAATTGTTGTGCTTTTGATGCGTATGTAAGAACGGTTCTTGCTAGAAGCCCGTAGCAACCACGTAAAACGTGCAACAACAAAGTAGAGGACGTTTAACTTGTTTTTGCAGGGCATGTTGTGATGTGATATGGTCAAGACGTGACGAGATATAAATTGTTGTATGAGATGATCATGTTTTGTAACCGTTATCGGCAACTGGCAGGAGCCTTATGGTTGTCGCTTTATTGTATGAAATGCAATCGCCATGTAATTGCTTTACTTTATCACTAAGTGGTAGCGATAGTCGTTGAAGCAATAGTTGGCGAGATGACAACGAAGCTACGATGGAGATCAAGGTGTCAAGTCGGTGACGGCGGCGATCATGACGGTGCTTTGGAGATGGAGATCAAAGGCACAAGATGATGATGGCCATATCATATCAGTTATTTTGATTGCATGTGATGTTTATCCTTTATGCATCTTATTTTGCTTAGTACGGCGGTAGCATTATAAGATGACCCCTCACTAAATTTCAAGGTATAAGTGTTCTCCCTAAGTATGCACCATTGCTACAGTTCGTCGTGCTGAGACACCACGTGATGATCGGGTGTGATAAGCTCTACGTTCACATACAACGGGTACAAGCCAGTTTTGCACATGCAGAATACTCGGGTTAAACTTGACGAGCCTAGCATATGCAGATATGGCCTCGGAACAGTAAGACCAAAAGGTCGAGCGTGAATCATATAGTAGATATGATCAACATAGTGATGTTCACCATTGAAAACTACTCCATCTCACGTGATGATCCGACATGGTTTAGTTGATATGGATCACGTGATCATTTAGATGACTAGAGGGATGTCTATCTAAGTGGGAGTTCTTAAGTAATATGATTAATTGAACTTTAATTTATCATGAACTTAGTCCTAATAGTTTTTGCATATCTATGTTGTAGATGAATAGCTCGTGTATAGCTCCCTGTTTTATTTTTGATATGTTCCTAGAGAAAAATAAGTTGAAAGATGATAGTAGCAATGATGCAGACTGGGTCCGTGATCTGAGGATTATCCTCATTGCTGCACAAAAGAATTATGTCCTTGATGCACCGCTAGGTGACGGACCTATTGCAGGAGCAGATGCAGATGTTATGAACATTTGGCAAGCTCGGTATGATGACTACTTGATAGTTTAGTGTGCCATGCTTTACGGCTTAGAACCGGGACTTCAAAAACATTTTGAAAGCCACGGAGCATATAAGATGTTCCAAGAACTGAAATTGGTATTTCTGACTCATGCCCGAGTCGAGAGGTATGAGACCTCTGACAAGTACTTTGCCTACAAGATGGAAGGAGAATAGCTCAACCAGTGAGCATGTGCTCAAAATGTCTGAGTACTACAATCGCTTGAATCAAGTGGGAGTTAATCTTCCAGATAAGATAGTGATTGACAGAGTTCTCTAGTCACTATCACCAAGTTAGTGGAACTTCGTGATGAACTGTAATATGCAAGGGATGACGAAAACGATTCCCGAGCTCTTCGAGATGCTGAAATCGACGAAGGTAGAAATCAAGAAAAGCATCAAATATTGATGGTTGACAAGACTACTAGTTTCAAGTAAAAGGGCAAGGGAAAGAAAGGGAACTTCAAGAAGAATGGCAAGCAAGTTGCCACTCCCATGAAGAAGCCCAAAGCTAGACCCAAGCCTGAAACTGAGTGCTTCTATTGCAAAGGAAATGGTCACTGGAAGCGGAACTTCCCCAAATACTTGGTGGATAAGAAGGATGGCAAAGTGAACAAAAGTATATATGATATACATGTTATTGATGTGTACTTTACTAGTGTTCATAGTAGCCCCTGGGTATTTGATATTGGTTCAGTTGCTATGATTAGTAACTCGAAACGGGAGTTAGAAAATGAACAAAGACTAGTTGAGGACGAGGTGATGATGTGTGTTGGAAATGATTCCAAAGGTTGATAAGATCACCATCGCACACTCCCTTTACCTTCGGGATTAGTGCTGAACCTAAAATAAATGTTATTTGTTGTTTGCATTGAGCATAATATGATTGGATCATGTTTATTGCAATACGATTATTTATTTAAGTGAAAGAATAATTGTTATTCTGTTTACATGAATAAAACCTTCTGTGGTCATACACCCAAGGTGAATGGTTTATTGAATCTCGATCATAGTAATACACATATTCATGATATTGATGCCAAAAGATGCAAAGTTGATAACGATAGTGCAACATACTAGTGGCACTGCCGTTTAGGTCATATTGGTGTAAAGCGCATGAAGAAAATCCATGCGGATGGACATTTTGAATCACTTGATTATGAATCATTTGATGCTTGCGAACCATGCCTCATGGGCAAGATGACTAAGACTCCGTTCTCCAGAACAATGGAGCGAGCCACTGACTTATTGGAAATAATACATACCGATGTATGCGGTCCGATGAGTGTTGAGGCTCGCGGCGGGTATCGTTATTTTCTAACCTTCACAGGTGATTTGAGCAGATATGGGTATATCTACTTAATGAAACACAAGTCTGAAACATTTCAAAGTTCAAAGAATTTCAGAGTGAAGTTGAGAATCGTCGTAACAAGAAAATAAAGTTTCTAAGATCTGATCGCGGAGGCGAATATTTGAGTTACGAGTTTGGCCTTCATTTGAAACAATGTGGAATAGTTTCGCAACTCACGCCACCTAGAACACCACAGCTTAATGGTGTGTCCGAACATCATAACCGTACTTTATTAGATATGGTGTGATCTATGATGTCTCTTACCGATTTACCACTATCATTTTGGCATTATGCATTAGAGACAGCTGCATTCACGCTAAATAGGGCACCGTCTAAAAATCCATTGAGACGACACCATATGAACTGTGGTTTAGCAAGAAACCTAAGCTGTCGTTTCTTAAAGTTTGGGGTTGCGATGCTTATGTGAAAAAGTTTCAACCTGATAAGCTCAAACCCAAATCAAAGAAGTCTGTCTTCATAGGATACCCAAAAGAAACTGTTGGGTACACCTTCTATCACAGATCCGAAGGCAAGATCTTTGTTGCTAAGAGTGGATCCTTTCTAGAGAAGGAGTTTCTCTCAAAAGAAGTGAGTGGGAGGAAAGTAGAACTTGATGAGGTAATTGTACCTTCTCTAAAATTGGAAAGTAGCTCATCACAAAAAAAGTTCTCGTGATGCCTGCACCAACTAGTGAGGAAGCTAATGATAATGATCATGAAACTTCGGATCAAGTTACTACCGAACCTCGTAAGTCAACCAGAGCACGTTGCGCACCAGAGTGGTACGGTAATCCTTTTCTGGAAGTCATGTTACTAGACCATGATGAACCTACGAACTATGAGGAAGCGATGATGAGCCCAGATTTCGACAGATGGCTTGAGGCCATGAAATCTGAGATAGAATCCATGTATGAGAAAAAAGGATGGACTTTTATTGACTTGCCCGATGATCGGCGAGCCATTGAGAATAAATGGATCTTCAAGAGGAAGACAGACGCTGATAGTAGTGTTACTATCTACAAAGCTCGAATTGTCGCAAAAGGTTTTCGACAAGTTCAAGGCGTTGACTATGATGAGATTTTCTCACTCGTATCGATGCTTAAAGTATGTCCGAATCATGTTAGCAATTGCCACATTTTATGAAATCTGACAAATGGATATCAAAACTGCATTCCTTAATGGATTTATTAAAGAAGAGTTGTATATGATATAACCAGAAGGTTTTGTCAATCCTAAAAGTGCTAACAAAATGTGCAAGCTCCAGCGATCCATCTATGGACTGGTGCAAGCATCTCGGAGTTGGAATATACGCTTTGATAAGTTGATCAAAGCATATAGTTTTATACAGACTTGCGTGAAGCCTGTATTTACAAGAAAGTGAGTGGGAGCACTACAACCTTTCTGATAAGTATATGTGAATGACATATTGTTGATCAGAAATGATGTAGAATTTTCTGGAAAGCATAAAGGAGTGTTTGAAAGGAGTTTTTCAAATAAAGACCTCGGTGAAGCTGCTTACATATTGGGCCTCAAGATCTATAGAGATAGATCAAGACTCTTGATAAGATTTTTCAATGAGTACATACCTTGATAAGATTTTGAAGGAGTTCAAAATGGATCAGTCAAAGAAGGAGTACTTGCCTGAGTTGTAAGGTATGAAGTTGAGTAAGACTCAAAACCCGACCATGGCAGACGATAGAGAGAGAATGGAAGTCATTCCCTATGACTCAGCCATAGGTTCTATAAAGTATGCCATGTTGTATACCAGACCTATTGTATACCTTGCCATGAGTTTGGCAAAGGGGTACAATAGTGATCCAGTAGTAGATCACTGGACAGCGGTCAAAATTATCCTTAGAGGACTAAGGAAATATTTCTCGTTTATGGAGGTGATAAAGATTTCATCGTAAAGAGTTATCTTGATGCAAGCTTTAACACCGATCTGGATGACTCTGACTCTTAATCTGGATACATATTGAAAGTGGGAGAAATTAGCTAGAGTAGTTCGATGCAGAGCATTGTAGACATAGAAAATTTGCAAAATACATACAGCTCTGAATGTGACAGACCCATTGACTAAACTTCTCTCACAAGCAAAACATGATCACACCTTAGTACTCTTTGGGTGTTAATCACATAGCGATGTGAACTAGATTATTGACTCTAGTAAAACCCTTTGGGTATTAGTCACATGGCGATGTGAACTAATCACATGGTGATGTGAACTATTGGTGTTAAATCACATGGCGATGTGAACTAGATTATTGACTCTAGTGCAAGTGGGAGACTGAAGGAAATATGCCCTAGAGGCAATAATAAAATTGTTATTTATATTTGCTTATATCATGATAAATGTTTATTATTCATGCTAGAATTGTATTAACCGGAAACTTAGTACATGTGTGAATACATAGACAAACAGAGTGCCCCTAGTATGCCTCTACTAGACTAGCTCGTTAATCAAGATGGTTAAGTTTCCTGACCATAGCCATGTGTTGTCATTTGATGAACGGGATCACATCATTAGAGAATGATGTGATGGACAAGACCCATCCATTAGCTTAGCATTAATGATCATTTAGTTTTATTGCTATTGCTTTCTTCATAACTTATACATGTTCCTCTGACTATGAGATTACGCAACAACCGAATACCAGAGGAACACCTTGTGTTCTATCAAACGTCACAACGTAACTGGGTGATTATAAAGATGCTCTACATGTGTCTCCGATGGTGTTTGTTGAGTTGGCATAGATCGAGATTAGGATTTGTCACTCCGTGTATCGGAGAGGTATCTTTGGGCCCTCTCGGTAATGCACATCACTATGAGCCTTGCAAGCAATGTGACTGATGAGTTAGTCACGGGATGATGCATTACGAAAATGAGTAAAGAGACTTCCGGTAACGAGATTGAACTAGGTATGAGGATACCGGCGATCGAATCTCGGGCAAGTAACATACCGATGACAAAGGGAACAACGTATGTTGTTATGCGGTCCGACCGATAAAGATCTCCGTAGAATATGTAGGAGCCAATATGGGCATCCAGGTTCCGCTATTGGTTATTGACTAGAGAGGTGTCTTGGTCATGTCTACATAGTTCTCAAACCCGTAGGGTCCACACGCTTAAACGTTCGTTGATGATATAGTATTATATGAGTTATGTATGTTGGTGACCGAATGTTGTTCGGAGTCCTGAATGAGATCACGGACATGACGAGGAGCTCCGGAATGGTCCGGAGGTAAAGATTGATATATAGGATGATATGGTTCGACTAAGGGGTGAAGCCCACGGGGATTTAGGTCGGTGCAAAAGGAGTTTTTCGGAGGTCAGTGGGGCAAACGCCGGAGAACCTGGCGTCTTGCCCTGGGCCAGACGCCGAGGCCCATGGCCTCTGTGCGAGGCGCCAAGGACCGTGGCGTCTGGTCCTGGAAGTCCGAGAAGGACTCTCCCTTGCGGGCAAAACCGACTTTGAGGAGGCTTTTACTCCAAGTTTCGAACCCGGGCTCAACATATAAATAGAGGGGCAGGGCTAGCACCTGGAACACATCAAGAATCACCAAGGCATGTGCCGGCAACCCCGTCCCCTCTAGTTTATCCTCCGTTATAGTTTCTGCTGTGCTTGGCGAGGCCCTGCGGAGATTGTTCTTCACCAACACCGTCACCACGCCGTCGTGCTACCGGAACTCATCTACTACTTCGCCCGTCTTGCTGGATCAAGAAGGCGAGGACGTCATCGAGCTGAACGTGTGCTGAATGCGGAGGTGCCGTACATTCGGTACTTGATCGGGATGGATCGTGAAGGTGTACGACTACATCATTTGCGTTGATAAATGCTTCCGCTTTGCGATCTTCAAGGGTATGAAGATGCTCTCCCCATCTCATTGCTATGAATTTCCTAGATAGATCTTGCGTGAGCGTAGGAATTTTTTTGAAATTGCATGCTACGTTCCCCACCAACTGCGGCCGGCCCTACATCAACAAACGACCCCAACAACGCTAGCCCTCCTCCATCGACTTCGTGATGATATTCTTCAGGGGCGTTAGTACTCATTTTTCGACCCTTTTGCTCATTCAATGACAAAGGGGGAGAAATTTGAGTTAGTCTTCAAACGGGTCTCTATATGGGTGTTTTTTTAAGTTGGAACTCTCGTTCTTCTGAGGTTTTTTGTTGGATTGAGTTGTAAACTTAAGTCCGATGGTGGTCTGATACTTTTGCTATGTTCTTCTGCTTGCTATTTCCTCATATATGTTAATGCACGCATGCTGAATTACATCTGTCACCATATTTCATCATGCATTTCAAATTCTTCATATCATATGTTAAATGCGTGTATGAATTACAAGATATAGGGGGAGATCTCCATGATTCTACTCTACAATGTGCATTACTACTCAAAAGCAAATTCCTCACTCATGCACATCTTCAGGGGTAGTTCTTCTATATCTTGCAATCAAATTCCTCAGTATCAGTATTTACACTTCATATTTTTATCCCCATCGAAAACTTAACCTATATTGTCATCAATCACCAAAAAGGGGGAGATTGTAAGTGCATCTAGTTCCCCTTAGTGATTTTGGCGTATTAAAGACTTATAGGTTAAGGGACTAATGTGTTTGTGAGTGTACACAGGTCTATAGGTCTATGAGGAGTTTGATATTTACAGAGAAAGTCGACCCCTAAAAATGAATGTCTTCAACTGAAGACTTTGAAAGTGAAGAAATTGGTGTGACCGTGAAGACTTAATATTCGTGCGAGGAATATGAAGCATGAAGACTTTTATTTTCGTAGTTTCATTTTTATCTTTCTTGAGTCATAGGAAACACCGTGTTGTTAAAGGGGGTCGAGGTAAAACTAAGGAAAAGTTTCCGAGTGATGCTCATCTCAGAATCCTACACCTACCAATCCTTTCGAGTGAAATCTCATACAGTTCAATCAAGTTCTTCAGTGATAGAGATGAAGATCTTCTGGTCTCTAAGGAATTTGTTCTGACTGAGGAGTTAGGAATTCGCCAGTGTGGATTGCCTACAAGTGAGGAACATGATAGCCCTGAGGAATTTGATAGCCAAATTTCCGACCGTTGTTGTGCTACGCGCCTGCTGTCCCAAAATATCTATCCACCTAATGGTCATATCATTGAAGGGCATTTATGTCTTATCATGTCGGGCTACTCCCTAGGCTATAAATAGCCGCCCTACAACCACTAGCTGGTTAGCTGCTCCGAGAGAAACTGACACTTGTCATTGAGAGCATCCCATCCTGCGAGGACTTTGAGCAGAAATCATCAAGTGAGGAAAACCCTAACCCAAACACCTACAAACCCAAAGTGATTGAGCATCACTAAAGAGATTGTTCCTATGTGGAACTGACGCTTGTTACCTTTGAAGATTGTGCATCTTCCAGCCGGTTAGGCATCATGGTCTAGAGCATCCAAGAGGAAATTGTGGATCACCGAGTGACCGAGTTTGTGAAGGTTTGGAAGTCACCTGAAGACTTACCACGAGGTGATTGGGCGAGGTCTGTGTGACCTTAGCTCAAGGAGAATACAGCGAGGACTGTGTGTCCGGGACTGTGTGTCCTCAGGTCTAAATACCTAGCCACTCCAACAGCAGTTGGAACTGGTCTGCCAAATCACTGTTTCACCGAGCTAGCTGGTTCTATTTCCTCAACCTCTTCATTTCCTCATTATGTGTTGTTGTACCTGATCGTTACTGTTTGAAGACTTTGACTAAAGACTTTCTCAATTTCCTCAGTTCAATTTCTTCAGTCAGTTTGTCTTCAGCCTGCTTATCCTGTGTTTACACTTCCTGTACTCAATGCTTGTTTTCATTTCATACTGTTGACTGTGCTACTGCTTTGTTATGCTTACTTTTCATTACTTATTCCGCTGCTAGTTGTTCGTGACTTAGGAATTTCCTCAGTTTGAAATTCCTCAGTGACGAATTTGTAAAAATCGCCTATTCACCCCCCTTTAGTCGATATAACGCACTTTCAACCTTGATGGAAGAGAGGCTCTGTTTGCTATGGAAAACTATGTCTATACAGCAAGCCCTAGGACTTCAGGAGCAAACTCCCCTGATTGTCAACGATATAGCCTGCAGCCAAAAGAAGGTGAGAATTACAAAGGCATCTGGATTAACTTTGATCCTTGGATGTCTCAAGTCCGACAGGCAGTGATGTGGTTCAAGCCTTCAGGTTGATAGGTAATTGGGCTATTGCATCGAAAGGGTGGAGTACTGGTGTCTCCGGATCACTGGTCGCTGAAGCGGGGCTGCAAATTATGATGATGTTGGATCATCCCTCATCGAATGTCTTGTTGTCTTTGATGCTTGTTCTAGATGGGTAGTTCTCTCTTTTGTTATGCATATTCCTTATCATTTGGTCATCCTCGTCTATGCCACTCTTACTATGTAATAGTGGCCTCTATTTAGAATGTCATTCTCGTATGGATCACGACAGTCTGAGCGCTGCAATGGGTGCGTTTTGGTGGTGTAGCAAGACTTCTTATGAACTATCATGTCTTGTTGTTTATGTCAGTAGTAGTCACTAGTCAGTGTTTGAATGTTGTATATCGTTGTTTCGAACTATTTATTGTCTCGAACTGCTGGTGGGCTAAATGAGGGCATCACTATTCTCCAGTGTTCAGAGTATATCTCCTTTTTTCAAGTTATAATTTGAGCTCAGTGTCCTTTCGATGATGTACACTTGTTTGGGCCAGTGAGGTGTCGTTCAATATGGCCCGAGTAGTAACGTAATGCCAAACAGGTCAATTATGACTCTTAGGCTGGGCTCTCAAAAGATCCTAAAAAAGGTCGGGCTTTCCAAAAAAGAAAGAATAAGGACTCTTAGGCCGACTGTGGGCGCCACCGGTGTTTTCGTGCGCTTGCGCACCGAGAGCATATTGGCGTGTGTTCGAAATTCATGCTACGTTTTCATCCCCAATCTCCCACCCCTCCCCCACCTCTGGAATCTCGATTCCTACTCCAGTTCCCCCAAATCCCCCTCCTGTACTCCCTGTACTCAAGCGCACTATCATGTCGCCGGTCAATGTGGATCTCTGAGCCAGAGATCCTGAGGTCCGTCCTCCCTTCGGGAGCTGCGTGCTGTCGCTCAACAGTGGCATGGCGGTGCTTGACGACCAGTTTGCCGGCAAAGTGCTGATGGTAACCATCAACGGCGACCGGCCTCCTATCTCACCGGAGGACCTTGTCAAAGCTCTTGGCATTGCGCATGGCATCCAAATAAGTGACTTGCTTGTCGGAGTCTATCCGCCACCGGCTGATTTCTTCGTCAGGTTCCGGACAACTTTCGACAGCAGTCGTGTGTTCGGATCTTCCCGGTGTTTGTTCTGCGATGGCGCGCTGGTGAGCTTTGATCGGTGGCACCCAGGATGGGGCTCGGTGCCCTCTGAGCTTGAGTTTTTAACAAACCTTACCTTCCACGGCATGCCTCGACGTGCTTGGAATAGCGAGTCCATGAATGAGCTTATCCATGACCTTGGAGGTGAGCTCGTAAGTATGTTTGTTCCTCCAGACAGCTGGGATCTGACAGTTATGGCATGGATCAAGAAGCCATCCACCATACCGAAGGTGATTGGTGTTGAGATAACTGTGCAGGAACCGGGGTTGTACTATTCGTCGCCACCAAGGCCGCCACGGACCACGTTAGGGATGTACCTGTATCGAGTGTTCGTGCATGTCGAAGAATTGGTCAATCCATCAATTGAAGTCATGTGACCACCGCTAGTGCCAGGGTCCATCGAGGACGTCCATTATAGGGGTCAACGTTAGACTTTCCCCGTGTTGCTCGGAACAATGGATGGCACAGGGCCTACTCCATCGCGCGGCGGAGGCCACTGCTTCTTTGGGAGAAGAGGCAGGGATGGCTGCCTGGATGTGCTCTAATTTGAGGTAACAACCCAATCATGTCAGATACTAGTTAAATCCGAGCTATGGGTGTGCAGCACTGATGTCGCTTGAAGCTACGTCGGTATTTCCCCAAAGAGGAAGGGATGATCCAGCACAGTGGCGGTAGGTATTTCCCTCAGATATGAAACCAAGGTTATGGAATCAGTAGGAGAACCAAGCAACACAACGTAAACAACCCCTACACACAGATAACAAATCCTCGCAACCCGACGTGTAAAAGGGGTTGTCAATCCCTTTCGGGTAGCGGCGCCCCAGATGGGTAAACAAACGTGAGATAAAATTGTAGTAGATTAATAGATCGAACGCCAAATAAAATAAATAAGAATAAATTGCAGCAAGGTATTTTTGTATTTTTGGTTTAATAGATCTGAAAATAAATGCAAAGGAAAAGTAGATCGCAATATATGAGAAACAGACCCGGGGGCTGTAGGTTTCACTAGTGGCTTCTCTCGAGAAAAATAGCAAACAGTGGGTGAACAAATTACTTTTGGGCAATTGATAGAACTTCAAATAATCATGAAGATATCGAGGCAACGATCATTATAAAGTAATCATGTCCAAGATTAGTAGACCGACTCCTGCCTGCATCTACTACTATTACTCCACACATTGACCGCTATCCAGCATGCATCTAGTGTATTAAGTTCATGGAGAAACAGAGTAATGCCACAAGAACGATGACATGATGTAGACAAGATCTATCTATGTGGAGATAGACCCCATCGTATTATCCTCAGTAGCAATGATACATACATGTCGGTTCCCCTTCTATCACTGGGATCAAGCACCGTAAGATCGAAACCACTACAAAGCACCTCTTACCATTGCAAGATAAATAGATCAAGTTGGCCAAACAAAACCCAAATATCAGAGAAGAAATATGAGGCTATAAGCAATCATGCATATAAGAGATCAAAGAAACTCAAATAACTCGCATGGATATAAAAAGATAGATCTGATCATAAACTCAAAGTTCATCGATCCCAACAAACACACTGCAAAAGAGTTAGATCATATGGATCTCCAAGAGACCATTGTATTGAGAATTCAACGAGAGAGAGGAAGCAATCTAGATACTAACTACGGACCCAAAGGTCTACAAAGAACTACTCACGCATCATCGAAGAGGCACCAATGGAGGTGGTGAACCCATCCGAGATGGTGTCTAGATTGGATCTAGTGGTTCTAGACTCTGCGGCGGCTGGATCAATATTTCGTCAACTCCCCTAGGGTTTTGGGAATATTGGGGTATTTATAGAGCAAAGAGGCAGTCCGGGGGGCACCCGAGGTGGGCACAACCCACCAGGGCGCGCCTGGGCCTCCTGGTGCGCCCTTGTGGGTTGTGCTCTCCTCGGAGCACCCCCCCCCCCCCAGGCGCAGCCAGGGCCCATTATGTTCCTTCTGGTCCAAAAAAATCTCCGTAAAGTTTCGTTGCGTTTGGACTCCGTTTGATATTGATTTCCTGCGATGTAAAAGACATGCAGAAAACAGCAAGTGGCACTTGGCACTATGTCAATAGGTTAGTACCAAAAAATGATATAAAATGACTATAAAACATCCAAGATTGATAATATAACAGCATGGAACAATCAAAAATTATAGATACGTTGGAGACGTATCAGCATCCCCAAGCTTAACTCCTACTCATCCTTGAGTAGGTAAGTGATAAAAATAGAATTTTTGATGTGGAATGCTGCCTAACATGTCATATTATATTCTTTCTTTATAGCATAGACATGGACTTTTATATGATTCAAAGCAATAGTTTAGTTTTGACATGATAATTTAAATACTCAAGCATATCAACAAGCAACCATGTCTTTCAAAATATCAACACTAAAATAAGTTATCCCTAGCCCATCATGCTTAACCATTGATCCATTCATGAAACACACTCGCATATTAGCTACACCCAGTACTCAAGTACGATCATATTGCCTCCTAGTTGGTGCTTTTATACGAGAAGATGGAGACTCAAATTCAAAATAAAAATTGCATAAAGTAAAAGAAAGGCCCTTCGCAGAGGGAAGTAGGGATTTGTAGAGGTGCCAGAGCACAAAGCAAAAAACTTAGAGTTAAAAACATTTTCGGAGGTGTATCCATCCCACCAACGAAAACGACTTAGAGTTACCAACACTTTCCATGCTAGATATATCATAGCCGGTTCCCAAACAGAAAATAAAGTTTATTCCTTTTTCAACCATACTTTCACTTTCCATGGCTAACCGTATCCACGGGTGACTTCCATACCAACACTTTCCAAGGAATTTATTATTCGACAACATAAAGTAAATTCATTTTTATTTCGGGACTAGGCATCCCTAATACCTTTGCCTTACTCTCGTGCAATGACAAGTGAATAAACACTCATCTTGAGAATAACACATCTAGCATGGAAAATATTAGCCACCCCTCACCGCTCCGCGAGCGAAACGAACACACAAAAGAGAAGTTTATTTTGAAAATTAGAGATGGCACATACAAATTTGCTTAGAATGGTAAAAGAATACCGCATATAGGTAGATATAGTGGACTCATGTGGCAAAACTGGTTTAAAGGTTTTTGGATGCACAAGTAGAGATCATACTTAGTGCAAAATGAAGGCTAGCAAAAGATTGAGAAGCGACCAACCAAGAAACAAATAATCTCATAAGCGAGCATTAAGCATAATTAACACCAAATAATGCACCACAAGTAGGATATAATTTCATTGCATAATTATTGACTTTCGTGCTCGCATAGGGAATCACAAACTTTAACACCAATATTCTTACTAAAGCATAATTACTCATCAACATAACTCACATATCACATCATCATATCTCAAAACTATTACTAAGAATCAAGTTTATTTTGTCCAATGATCTTCAGGAAATTTTTAATTATATCTGTCTTGGATATCTATCACTTTGGGACTAATTTTCATGTGTTGCTTTTCATAAGCACAAACAAATATAAGTGAAGATCATGAGCATAATTTTTATTTCTTTCTCTCAAATTAATTGAGGTGAAGCAAGAGAGAATTTATTGAAAATTTTACTAACTCTCAAATAAATCTAAGTGAAGCAAGAGAGCATTTGTTAAAAAATACTAAAGCACACCGTGCTCAAAAATATATAAGTGAAGCACTAGAGCAAGTCCATAGCTCATAAAAATTTAAGTGAAGCATAGAGAGCAATTCTAACAAGTCATGACATAATTTTGGCTCTCTCAAATAGGTGTGTCCAGCAAGAAATCAAGACTTCAAACACAAAACAAAACAAGAAAAGACTCATATCATACAAGACGCTCCAAGCAAAACACGTAGTATGTGACGAATAAAAATATAGTTTCGAGTAAAATACCGATGGTCGTTAGAAGAAAGAGGGGATGCCACTCGGGGGCATCCCCAAGCTTAGTTGGTTGCTCATTTTTGGATAATAGCTTGGGATGCCGAGGCATCCCCAAGCTTAGGCTCTTCTACTCCTTATTCCTTCATCCATCGTAAGATAACCCAAAACTTGAAAACTTCAATCACACAAAACTCAACAAAACCTTCGTGAGATCCGTTAGTGTGAGAAAAATAAATCAATACTATAAGTGTTGTGTCAAACCAATTCATATTTTATTTTTGCATTATATCTAATGTATTCCAACTTTTCTATGGCAAAAACTCATCAAAGAAAACCATAGAGCCATTAAAATAAGCACACAACGCAAAGAAAACAGAATCTGTCAAAACAGATTAATCTGTAGCAATCTAACTATTTCGAAAACTTCTGGAACTCCAAAAATTCTGAAAAATTAGGATGACTTGGTCAATTTGTATATTAATCTACTGCAAAAATAATTGGCATTTTAGCATGCTCTGGTAAAAATGATAATTGTTTTCGTGAGAGCAAAAGTTTATGTTTTTCAGCAAGATCAAACAACTATCACCCAAGAAGATCCTAAAGGCTTTACTTGGCACAAACACTAATTAAAACACAAAAAACACAATCATAACAGTAGCATAATTGTGCACTCAAGAACAAAAAGCAAAAAGCAAAAATAAATTTTATTCATTGGGTTGCCTCCCAACAAGCGCTATCGTTTTACGCCCCTAGCTAGGCATAAGATTTCAATGATGGTCACATGAAAGATAGTAATTGAAACACAAAGAGAGCATCATGAAACATGTCACAAACACATTTAAGTCTAACATACTTCCTATGCATAGGAATTTTATAGGAAAACAATTATCAAGACAAGAAATATCTAGCATATGCAAAGGAGAGGAATAAAACATTGACAATCTCAACACAACGAGAGGCAATTTAATAACATGAAAATTTCCGCAACCATATTTTCCTCTCTCATAATAATTATATGTAGGATCATAATAAAATTCAATAATATAACTATCATATAAAATTTTCTCTTTATGATCCACATGCATGCAAAGTTAACACTCTTCCAAAATAGTGGGATCATCAAATAAAGTCATGACCTCTCCAAACCCACTTTCATCAAAAAATTCATAAGATTGAACACTCTCCAAATATGTGGGATTATTTTTAGCTAATGTTGACACTCTTACAAACCCACTTTCAATATTATCGCAAACATATTCATCGTGAGGCTTAAATAAATTTTCAAGATCATAAGAAACATTATCACCCCAATCATGATCATTGCAATAAGTAGCGGACGTAACAAAATAAGCATCCCCAAGCATGGGCTTTTGCATATTATTAGCACAATTGACATTAACAGAATTTGTAGTAAAATTATTGCAATCATGCTTTTCATTCAAGAAGCTATCATGAATCACTTCATAAATTTCTTCATCACAATTTTCAGATTCACGAATCTCAAGCAAAACTTCATAAAGATAATCTAGTGCACTCAACTCACTAGCAATTGGTTCATCATGATTGGATCTTTTAAAAAGATTAGCAAGTGGATGGGGATCCATATCAATACATCAAGCGAAGATGCAAGCATATAGAAGGCACATGGCAACACAAGCAAACATAAGATCTGACAAGAAAACGGCGAACAAAAAAGAGGGCGAATAAAAACGGCAAATTTTTGTGAAGTGGGGGAGAGGAAAATGAGAGGCAAATGGCTAATAATTAAATTGCGAGGAGATGAGATTTGTGATTAGGAACCTCGTATATGTTGAAGATCCTCCCCGATAACGGCGCCAGAAATTCCTTTTGATCTCGCTTGAAGCTATGTCGGTATTTCCCCAAAGAGGAAGGGATGATGCAGCACAGCGGCGGTAGGTATTTCCCTCAGATATGAAACCAAGGTTATCGAACCAGTAGGAGAACCAAGCAACACAACGTAAACATCCCCTGCACATAGATAACGAATCCTCGCAACCCGACGAGTAAAAGGGGCTGTCAATCCCTTTCGTGTAGCGGCGCCCCAGATGGGCAAACGAATGTGAGATAAAATTGTAGTAGATTGATAGATCAAACAGCAAATAAAATAAATAAGAATAAATTGCAGCAAGGTATTTTTGTATTTTTGGTTTAATAGATCTGAAAATAAATGCAAAGGAAAAGTAGATCACAAAGGCAAATATATGAGAAAGAGACCCGGGGGCCGTAGGTTTCACTAGTGGCTTCTCTCGGGAAAAATAGCAAATGGTGGGTGAACAAATTACTGTTGGGCAATTGATAGAACTTCAAATAATCATGACGATATCCACGCAATGATCATTATATAGGCATCACGTCCAAGATTAGTAGACCAACTCTTGCCTGCATCTACTACTATTACTCCACACATCGACCGCTATCCAACATGCATCTGTTGTATTAAGTCCATGGAGAAACGGAGTAATGCCATAAGAACGATGACATGATATAGACAAGATCTATCTATGTAGAGATAGACCCCATCGTCTTATCCTTAGTAGCAACTATACATACGTGTTGGTCCCCCTTCTCTCACTGGGATCAAGCGCCGTAAGATCGAACCCACTACAAAGCACCTCTTCCCATTGCAAGATAAATAGATCAAGTTGGCCAAACAAAACCCAAAGATCGGAGAATAAATCCAAGGCTATAAGCAATCATGCATATAAGAGATCAAAGAAACTATAATAACTTTCATGGATATAAAAAGATAGATCTGATCATAAACTCAAAGTTCATCGATCCCAACAAACACACCGCAAAAGAGTTACATCATATGGATCTCCAAGAGACCGTTGTATTGAGAATTCAGCGAGAGAGAGGAAGCCATCTAGCTACTAACTACGGACCCAAAGGTCTACAAAGAACTACTCACGCATCATCGGAGAGGCACCAATGGAGGTGGTGAACCCCATCTGAGATGGTGTCTAGATTGGATCTGGTGGTTCTGGACTCTGCGGCGGATGGATCAATATTTCGTCGACTCCCCTAGGGTTTTGAGAATATTGGGGTATTTATAGAGCAAAGAGGCGGTTCTGGGGGCACCCGAGGTGGGCACAACCCACCAGGGCGCGCCTGGGTCTCCTAGCGTGCCCTGGTGGGTTGTGCTCTCCTCGGAGCACCCCCCAGGCGCAGCCAGGGCCCATTATGTTCCTTCTGGTCCAAAAAAATCGCTGTAAAGTTTCGTTGCATTTGGACTCCGTTTGATATTGATTTCCTGCGATGTAAAAAACATGCAGAAAATAGCAACTGGCACTTGGCACTATGTCAATAGGTTAGTACCAAAAATGATATAAAATGACTATAAAATGATTATAAAACTTCCAAGATTGATAATATAACAGCATGGAACAACCAAAAATTATAGATACATTGGAGAAGTATCAAGCACTGATGTGCCAGTACATTTGATTGTGACCTGTTCTATTTTTGTACCTGAACTTTTTTACAAAGGTTGTACGTCAACTTAATGTGCTAGCAGAACTTATTGTGTTGTCTGTCTGTTTTCTTTGCACGTCATTCAAGATATTTCCCCGTCATTGATAAAGATGATAAACCATTATGTACGAGTTCGTTGGTTTCAACATAGCCCTACCCATATCGATCCACTGCTTCCACCCTGCTTGTGCCGCCTGCGTGAAATTTTTGTATGCAAGTTTAGTGTGCTATGATGTTCTATGTGATTGTGTCAACTATATAAGTTTTTACTGAGCATCAGCAATGCATATGGCTGAAAGATGTATTTACGAGCGTCGACCGATGGGTCTCTCTCTCACACACATACACACGCGCGCGCGCGTGCACAAGTGTGACCTGTTGAATTATTTCTTCGCTTGTGACAGCTTTTAATTAGGTTCCACTGTACTCTAACTTTTTTCTTAAGTTATTAATTGAGCTTAGTGACTTCAAAAAGTTGTACAAAAGCCTTGTTTGGGCCTTTCCGGCATCGCTGAATGTGGGCTGAGTAGCCATGTAAGGTTGTACTGTACTACACAGGCCTTTTTTCAACATCAGCAATGCAATTGGGCCGACAGTTGTACACAATATTCGGGTCAGCTAGTTATTATCCGCCCCGCTGGGCTGCAAATCTTTCCTAGGAGGGATGCATTAGGCTTAACAAGAAAATGGGCTTTAAGAAATAATAAATGGGATGTAATTATAAAAATTGGGCAGTAACTATACAAGAATGCACCAAACACGTAATTAGTTTAAAAAAATATTATTTTTGGAATTTGAAAAAATAATAATTTCATTACTTGTTGCGCGCGCAATATTTTGTTGGATTTTTACGTAATACAAATTTATTTTGAAATTATATTTAATCTGACTAGAAATTTCAGGATAAAAATATTTCGGATCCCATCAAAATGTGGGAAATTTTTATTGAATTATGTTTTGAGCGGTTGGTTGAAATTATTAATCGTTGTCCTAGCTAGAAAATGGGTTGTACTTTTAACAAACTGTAAGGGTTGTAGTAAATTCCATTAGCATTCAAGAATGGGATGCACATTCTTACAAATCGCAAATGGGTTATATGTTCTCTGCCACACACTTGTGGGCCAACTAAGTTGACGCGTCCCCTAAAAAAACTAAGTTGACGCATATGCAAGGCTTTGTCAACTTATAGTCCACACACGGTTCTAGCAGCAGTGGCCATTGGATGTCCATCCAACGAATGTCGTGCTTCTTCTTCAATCTCGGATATTCTTACTTCAGCCGCCCAAAAAATGATTCCTCCCCCTGACATCTGGGGCGCACCGTTTCGGACGCTGACCTGCGGGCCTACTAAGTTAACACGTACCAACGGCTTTGTCAACTTAGTCAATATAAACGATAATAGCTACAGTGATCGTACGATGTCCATCCAACGGTCGTCGTGCTTCTTCAACCTCTGGTCTTCTTGCTTCAGCCGCCCAAACCAGCGCCGGCCATGGCACTTGCTCCTGCCTCCCGTGTCCGGCTGTACTACCACCGCTGGCCATGCCATCCATCTATACTCACCCACACCTCCTGTTATTCTCCGGCGACGGCAGCCTCACACCGCAGCCGAAGCAGTCAACCCACATACTCCCCTCCACGTGGGCATCCACTGCCGCGTCTTCCCCGGCTCCGCGTAGTTCCCTTCCTAGGCCTCGCCGTCGTGCACCGTCTTGGCGCTCTCGGCGCGGCGTGGTCAATGTGGTCAATGAAGGACAACCATTTGAAGAGGACTTTAGGCCGTGAGGCTGACAGCTAAACCCACCGGCTACATCTTTGAACACAAGGAAGTGCCTCCTTATTACTCGCAAAATAAAAATGATTCCTCCCCCTGACAGCTGGGACCGAGCAGCTATATCTTTGCACCCAAGGAAGTGCGTCCTTATCCTCCCTGACCGCTGGGACCCACCCACTCAAAGCGTACGTAGCGTTGTCTGTCTGGTCGCGAACGTGTACGTACATACTAGTCGATCGGTCTCTCTGCAAGTAACCGTGGCCGAGTAAGTAGCGGCACGTCTCGTTGTAGAGCACCCGACATAACGGTTCACGCAGTCCCGTCTAAGTCATGTACACGTACGTACAGCCACAGGGCAAAAAATACGGCCACGTAATTACATACGGGCGGGGTCTCGAGCGCGTACTCACGCATATATACAGACGGCCAGGGCTTGTGTACATGGAGAGGCAACGGACGGCAGCAACGGCGTCCTGTTCATCGGGCGCCGAACCGGCTAGGTCGGAATGGCGAAACAGCATCCTGTTCATCGGGAGGCAATCGACTGGGTCAGAATGCATCCTGTTCAATGGGAGCGAACCGGCTTGGATGGAACAGCCGACCGAAACGGGGCCTGGCGTACCACAGAACAAAGGAAATGGCCTTCTGTTCGACCGACCACGGTCGAAACGGGATCCTGTTCATCGGGAGGGGTCTGGCATACCACAAAACAGAGGAAACGGACTTGTGTTCGAGTGCCTACGGTCGAAACGGAGTCCTGTTGATCGGTAGGGGTGTGGCGTACCGCAAAACGGAGGAAACGGACTTGTGTTGGAGCGCCTACGGTCGAAATGGGGTCCTGTTCATCCACCGTCTACTGCCTCGCTCCAGCCTCCATGGGCTACTGTTCATCCACCGTTGACCTCCTCCACCCTCCACGGGATACTGTATCCACCGTCTACTGCCTCGCTCCAGCCTCCACGGGCTACTGTGCATCCACCGTCGACCTCCTCCACCCTCCACGGGCTACTGTTCATCCACGGCTACTGTTCATCCGGCCTTCACCGGCTGTTGTTCATAGAGCCTCGACGGGGTTCTGTTCATCCACCCCCAACCGGCTGGGGTGCGGCGGCCTCCTCGGGGTCCTGTTCATCTAGGGAAACGACCTACTACCACGGGGTCCTGTTCATCCAACCCCCACCGGGAACTGTTCATCCACAGCCAACTAACTGGCTCGACTCACCATGTCTCGACTCGTTCTACGTACCGCACGCACGATTGCAACGGTCAGTGTTCATCGAGAGACAACCCAACACCGGTTGGCTACCTCTCCCACGGGGGCTCGATCGGCTTCAGTAAGGAGCAGCAGTGATCGATCGCTAGGGTTCAGTTAGCAGCATTAGCGAAGGAATTGCTCGGGTTCAGTCAGCAGCGAGTGAATCGCTCGGGTTCAGTTAATAGCCAAGGGATCGATCGCTCAGGTTCAGTAACGTGCGATCGCTTCGGGTTCAGTTAGGCAACGCCTCGCACACACGCGCGTACACGAGAGAAACGAGCAAACCACAGTGCATCTCTCGGCCCCGACCACCCACCGTAACCGGGAACTCCGCGATATTTCCTCTCCCTCGCTTCTACCACGATTTTTGCCGTCATGGATGGCCCAAAGAATGTCATGCAGCTACATCTCCGGCCCGCCCAAGACGAAAAGCCAATTTTCTGTCATGATTTTTTGTCATAGAAGTAGGAGCCCACCACATCTATGATGCTACCGGGTTTTGTCACAATTATCGTCATAGAAGTGTCATAAGCATGACAGAATTTTTTTTCATTCGTCCCAAAATGTCACTGATGTGTCTTTTTTTGTAGTGACATGCTTAGAAAGAGAGAGGTGTCGATAAAAACAAAATACGGACATAGAAGCATCATGTAAATTATTATAACAGCAACAAACTTTAACATAAAACTTTTATCATAGAAATTTTATCATAGACTTCTCATGAATAAGTAACAATTCATCACAGCATTGAAGTATAAAGCATAAACTCTATTGGAAACCAACAAACTATGTTCTCAGTCAACTTTGCAACTACAATTCATCATCTTTTCAGGAAGGGTCACTTATCGGAGCCTTTAAGCAAGTCCACATACTCAACCATCATATAGTCTTCTATGATTGCTAACACTCGCCGCATACACATGAGCAAAATGTTTCAACCAGACACATAGAAATATAGGAGCTTATAATTTTGCCTCCCAATGTATTCACCTCAAGGGTGATGTCAACAATAATAACTCATGCTACCCAGATCCAACTGGATATATGTGCCTAGATCTTTCCTCACCACATGATGCTTGCCAAAAGAGAAAAATAAAAAGGAATAGAGAGAAAAACTTTGACTCTTGCATGAAAGTAAATATATATAAGTAAAAGATAGGCCCTTCGCAGAGGGAAGCAGAGGTTGCCATGCGCTTTTTGTTTGTATGCTCAATCCCTTAGTGCAAAAGAACGTCACGTTATATTGCCCCTTATGATAGCAACATTTATTATGCAGTCTGTCGCTTTTATTCTTTGCTACCACAAGTTCATACAATGCTCAATTTTCTCTTACACTAAATGATCTAACACTTTTAGAAGCAATTTTTATTGCCTTATTACACCAATGACAACTTACTTGAAGGATCTTACTCAATCCTTAGGTAGGTATGGTGGACTCTTGAAAATAAGATTTGGGTTTAAGGGTTTTTGGATGCACAAGTAGTATCTCTACTTGGTGCGTAATTTTTGGCTAACAAATATGGGGGGCAAACACCACATGTTGAAGGATCTATGACAATATAACTTCTATGAACAAACATAAATCATTACGTTGTCTCCGTTATCCAACGTCAACAATTTTGGCATATAATATTTTAATGGGGGCTCACAATCACAAAAGATTTCCAAGATAGTGTATTTGCATGTAAATCTTCTCTTCCCTTATTAATTCTTTCATGAATTGCATCATTGACCAATGATATGTTTGTCAATCTCCAATAAAATTTTCTACTTATACTTTTCCTTATGTGATGTCGTTACTTACCATAAGATTAGCACATGATCTTTTTCATTTATTTCCTTTCTTTTTATTGAAACGTGAAAGTAAAGAAGGCAAAGCTCAAACTAAACTTTATTATATATCTCGCACACGATTACAAAGATAGATCACTAAGCAAACTCTAAAAAAGAAAGGATCGAACTAAACTTTTATTCTTCTAAAGCAAAATATAACTATGGATCAAACTAGGTAAGTAAGGCAAAAGATAGTGGAGGTGATACGATACCGGGGCACCTACCCCAAGCTTGGCACAAGCCAAGGGAAGTGCCCATACCCGATACTCAATTTTCTTTTGGTGATGAAGAAGGAGGTGGTGGTGATGATGTAGCAGCGTTTTCCTATATAAACATGAGTAGCTCCCTCAAGCCTTGAATCTCCCAAAGGGCCCTATGAAGAAGGAGGGAATCACAACATACATACTATCAAAATATCGAACAAATATAAAGTTCACATGATTAATTGCAACATGATTTCTCATGTGACCTCAAGAACAAAAGCAACTACTCACAAGTGATAAACATGCTCATGATCAGAGGGGTATTAAATAGCATATTGGATCTGAACATATATCTTCCACCAAATATACCATATAGTAATCAACTACACGATGTAATCAACACTACTAGTCACCCACAAGTACCAAGATTTAATCTTTCACCAAATAAACCATACGTCCCGAAAGTCCTCCCCTTGTTTTCTCTAGGTCAAATTGACTTATATACCAGAAGATGGGCACCAGAGGTGTGCTGGGCTGAGCACAACCCACCAGGGCATGCCCGCGGTGAAGGAAATATGCCCTAGAGGCAATAATAAATTTGTTATTTATATTTCCTTATACCATGATAAATGTTTATTATTCATGCTAGAATTGTATTAACCGGAAACTTAGTACATGTGTCAATACATAGACAAAACATAGTGTCCCTAGTATGCCTCTATTTGACTAGCTCGTTAATCAAAGATGGTTAAGTTTCCTGGCAATAGACATGTGTTGTCATTTGATGAACAGGATCACGTCATTAGAGAATGATGTGATGGACAAGACCCACCCATTAGCTTAGCATATTGATCGCTAAGTTTTATTGCTATTGCTTTCTTCATGACTTATACATATTCCGCTGACTATGAGATTATGCAACTCCCGAATACCGGAGGAATACCTTGTGTGCTATCAAACGTCACAACATAACTGGGTGATTATAAAGATGCTCTACAGGTGTCTCCGAAGGTGTTTGTTGGGTTGGCATAGATCGAGATTAGGATTTGTCACTCCGAGTATAGGAGAGGTATCTGTGGGCCCTTGCGGTAATGTACATCACTATAACCCTTGCAAGCAATGTAACTAATGAGTTAGTTGCGGGATGATGCATTACAAAACGAGTAAAGAGACTTGCCGCTAATGAGATTGAACTAGGTATAATGATAACGACGATCGAATCTCGAGCAAGTAACATACCGATGGTAAAGGGAATAACGTATGTTGTCATTGCGGTTTGACCGATAGATCTTCTTAGGATATGTAGGAACCAATATTAGCATCCAGGTTCCGCTATTGGTTATTGACCGAAGATGTGTCTCGGTCATGTCTACATTGTTCTCGAACCCGTAGGGTCCGCACGCTTAACGTTCGGTGACGATTTGTATTATGAGTTATGTGTTTTGGTGACCGAAGTTTGTTCGAAGTCCCGGATGAGATCACGGACATGACGAGGAGTCTCGAAATGGTCGAGAGGAAAAGATTCATATATTGGAAGGTAATATTCGGGCATCGGAATGGTTTCAAGTGGTTCGAGTATT
Organism: Aegilops tauschii subsp. strangulata; assembly: GCF_002575655.3. NCBI lineage: Eukaryota > Viridiplantae > Streptophyta > Magnoliopsida > Poales > Poaceae > Aegilops > Aegilops tauschii. Next base: position 391,796,512 of record NC_053040.3, on the reverse strand, counting down.
TTACCGGAGTACCGAGGGTTTACGGGAACCCCCCCCCCCCCCCCCGGGGAAGTGTTGGGCCTACATGGGACTTAGTGGAGAGAGAGGAGGGCCGCACGCCCCCCCCCCCATGGCAGTCCGAATTGGACTAGGGGAGGGGGCGCCCCCCTTCCCTCTCCCTCTCCCTCTCCTTCCTTTTCCCCTCCGGTAAGAAAGGAAAAGGGGGGCGAATCCTACTAGGAGTGGAGTCCTAGTAGGACTCCCTGATGATGCTATTAACCTAGGGTAGGGTCATAGGCCTGACCTAGACACCCTACCCAAGGTCACTACCCTAAAGTCAAGAACATTCAAAGTACAACAAAGGGTACCGACTGAAGTAACCTTGGAGTGCAATCCACTCGACCAATTATCTCACTCGGATACCCCAATTCCATTTGACCAAGAAGAAGACACTCAACCATACAAGAAACCACTCAAAGTACAGAAGGCCTAAAGCCACTCAGGACGGCAACGGTCAGGCGTTCACTCCATAGTCTTTAAGATCATTTATAGCTCTTTATAGCTGGCGTTACCAGTAACGCCATGTCTTAATGTACATTGAACCCTCTGTACCGTGGGATGGCTGGGGTCCTGGCGCACTCTATATAAGCCACCCCCCTCCTCTGGCACAAGGGTTCGCACCCCCTGTAACTCTCATGCATAATCTAGTCGACCAAGCCCCCGGGCACCGAGACGTAGGGTTGTTACTTCCTCCGAGAAAGGCCTAAACTCGTAAACCTTGCGTGTATAACCTCACCGTAGCTAGGATCTTGCCTCCTCCTAAGTACCTCCTACTCTTACTGTCAGACTTACTCCCATGATAGTTGGCGCCCACCGTGGGGCAGCTGTCTTAGCGACTTCCGGCGAGGTTGCAATTTTTCCGATCTTCATCAACATGGTTTCCAGCGGTGGTCTGGCTTTGGGCCGCGAGATCCAACTCGGCGCGCTCATCTTCATCGCCGACGACTCCGCCTAGTTACAAGAGGCCCCCCTCGATGTCGAGGCCCTTCCCGTCCGCGGGGCGGCGCACTTCCGTGCGAGTGCCTACGGCGTCCTCCTGCGGCAGCCGTCGACCAAGTATCGGTCGGCTCCCGCGTAGTCCACCCTTCCAGTTGTACGCTGTTGCAAGAGATCTGGTCGATCGCGGCTTCAGCGCTGGGTGAAAATGCGGTGGCCCGCCAGTCGGCCACCCCACAAGTCGTGGCAATCGAGCCCGACGAATCTCTCTACGGACTATTCGACCTGTCGACTGGTTCCGCTGAGACTCTGTCCGAGTGCGGGAGCAGCAACCCGGCGGTGGAGGTCCTGATGGTCGACACGCCATGCAGCCCGCCTGGTTTCCATCGTAGTGGCGGCGGCGATGCTGGCGGCGGTCCGTCGCGTGGTCATGACGAGTATCATCCCGAAGCCCTCACTTTGGAGCAGAGGGAAGAGCTGCATCGAGGCAACATGGAGGCCCTCCACACCCCCATCATCGGGGAAACCTCTGAGGCTCGGGCCTTGGAGACTACGCGCCTAGCCACCTTGGCTGAGCGCGCGCGTCTGGAGAATCTCCAACATTCACTCGACGAACGCGCTCGTCAGTAGATCCCCGAATCCAGTCGACAGCACTGGCAATTGTTTCCGCCTGAGCCTCAGGTATATCGCACACCAGTTCAGAATCTTGCAGTCGCAACTCGTATAGCAGAGTCGATTCAGCTGTCCCGTTCAGAGGCTGGTAGAGGTTTGATGCAAATTCGAGCATTGCTTCGGGCGGCGGGGGAACAAAGTCGTTTCTCAGTCACGCAACAGGATCCACAGCAGGTCCGTGGTGGTGGACACAGTCCAGTGGGCTCACAGCCCAAGATCGCCTCCGCGGCGTGAGGGTCGTGGGCACCACCAGGAGCAGTACCTGGGTCGGAACCACGAGCAGTATGATCATCGACTCAGCCGTGATGATCGTTGTCGAGTGCCTACGCCCCCTCCGAGGGGCGGATCGTATGTGCCCCGGCAGTACGATGACAGGCGCCCGTATGGCGATGAACGAAGGATCCCAGTCGACCCAAGAGAGCCCGGATTTGATGCAAGATCAATTCTTGTTCAATGTCTGGTCGACAGAAACCGGGCACACAGAGAAGGACTGGACAAAGATCGTCCGGTTGGTAGCAGAGTGCATGTTTCCGGGCCTGAATGTTTCAGCAGAGCCATCAGAGCTGCTGAGATCCCTCCCAAGTTTAGGTTGGCGATGGGAGTGAGTAAGTTCACCGGTGAATCGAAGCCAGACAATTGGTTAGAGGATTACCGAGTGGCTGTGCAGATTGGTGGCGGCAATGATGAAGTGGCCATGAAGCACCTCCCCCTGATGCTTGAGGGTTCAGCCAGAGCTTGGTTGAATCAGTTGGCCCCTGGTAGTATTTTCAGTTGGGAAGGGTTGGCCCGAGTGTTCGTTAAAACATTCGAGGGCGCCTACAAACGACCGGCCGGGCTGACTGAATTGCAGCATTGTGTCCAGAAACCGAATGAAACCTTGAGAGACTACATTCAGAGATGGACTACCCTTCATCATACAGTGGAAAATGTGTCACAACACCAAGCAGTTTGCGCATTCAAGAAGTGCGTTCGGTACAGAGAGCTTAACCTGAAATTCGGTCGGACGGGAGATATGACCCTGGCCCGAATGATGGAAATAGCCACTCGGTACGCTAATGGCGAGGAAGAAGACCGACTCCGCAGTGGCAAGAACAAACCAGTCGCCCAGGACACCGGAGGAGCAAATTCCAGTCGGAAGCAGAAGCGCAAAGCCGAACCCGCAAGTCCTGGTGAGGCCGTAGTTGTCAACCAAGGGAAATTCAAAGGAAAGCCTGGACCATGGATCCCCAAGAAAGTGAAAGATCAAGCCGGAAATGATGTGCTTGATTTTCCATGTCACATACACACCAAGAAAGATGAAGAGGGAAACCTGATTTACCCCAAGCATACCACTCGACAATGTTGACTCCTAATTCAGAGCTTCCGAGAGGGTCAGCCCGGTGAAAAAGAAAAGGAATCTGATAAGGACGAGGACAAAGAGGAGGAGGATGGTTACCCCAACGTCAATGCCACTTTAGTGATTTTTGCTGACATCGAGAGCAAAAGTCGACTGAAAGTTATCAACAGAGAAGTGAACATGGTTGCTCCGGCAATGACGATGTATCTGAAGTGGTCAAAAACTCCCATTACATTCGACCAGTCCGATCACCCAGCGCACGTTGCTACCCCCGGGAGGCCAGCATTGGTGGTCGACCCAATCGCTGGGGGCACTCGACTGACCAAGGTCTTGATGGACGGTGGCAGTGGTTTGAACATTTTGTACGCTGAGACCCTCCGAGGAATGGGCATTCTGATGTCCAACCTCAGTGAAAGCAACATGCGATTCCACGAAGTCATCCCAGGGAAGAAAGCCGATTCACTCGGTCAGATCACTCTTGATGTGGTTTTCGGTGATTCAAAGAATTACCGCAAGGAAAAGATGACATTTGAGGTCATGGATTTTCACAGTGCCTATCATGCTATTTTGGGAAGGCCTGCATACGCTCGTCTCATGGCTCGACCGTGTTACGTGTACCTCAAGTTGAAGATGCCTGGCCCTAGAGGCGTGATCACAGTCACTGGAAATCGGCAGAGAGCGGAAGAGTGCCTCCAGAAGGGCTCAAAGATTGCCGATGAATAGATGGAGCAGTAGAAATGCAAGAATACCAGAAGAATGCAGATCTGAGTGATTTGTTGCGTGCTAAGAAGCCTGCTTCAGAGTCCGCATTTCAGTCGTCGGGTGAAACAAAGCCAGTTGACATTCACCTGACCGATCCCAATGCTGCTCCGACTCATATCTCAACAACACTCGACATCAAATAGGAAGAAGCGCTCATCCAGTTCCTCCATGAGAACTGGTACATCTTCGCATGGAAACCATCTGACATGCCGGGTGTACCCAAGGAACTGGCTGAGCATCGTTGCGAGTCAACCCAAAAGCAAAATCCATTAAAGAGCATCTCCGTCGGTCCGCCGTGGAGAAGAGGAAGGCAATTAGCGAAGAAGTGGCTCGGCTTCTGGCAGCTGAGTTTATCTGCGAGATATACCACTCTAAGTGGCTCGCCAATGTTGTCATGGTCCCCAAGAAAGATGATTCACTTTGTATGTGTATCGATTTCAAACACATCAATCGGGCATGCCCGAAAGATCATTTCCCTCTCCCCCGCATCGACCAAATTGTCGACTCGACTGTGGGATGTGAGTGTTTGTCCTTTTTGGACGCATATTCCGGGTACCATCAGATCCGACTGTATTGGCCCGACGAAATAAAAACAACCTTCATCACCCCATTCGGGTGTTTTTGCTATGTTACCATGCCTTTTGGTCTCAAGAATGCTGGCGCGACATTCATGCGCATGATTCAGAAGTGCCTGCTCACTCAAATCAGTCGGAATGTGGAAGCATACATGGATGACATCATGGTCAAGTCACGTAAAGGTTCCGACCTACTGACTGACCTCGCTGAAACCTTTGCCAACTTGAGAATATATGATATCAAGCTCAACCCGTCAAAGTGCACATTCGGAGTCCCAGGTGGAAAGTTACTCGGTTTCCTCGTTTCTGAACGAGGGATCGACGCAAACCCGGAAAAGGTTGGAGCAATCCTCCAAATGAAACGCCCTGTGCGTGTGCACGATGTTCAGAAGCTTACTAGTTGTTTGGCCGCGTTGAGTCGATTCATCTCTCGTCTCGGTGAAAAGGCATTGCCTCTTTACCGACTGATGAAAAAGTCTGACAAGTTCGAGTGGACTCCTGAAGCCGAAGCAGCGTTTGTAGAGCTCAAAGCCCTACTTTCCACCCAGTCGGTGCTTGCTGCCCCAATCAGCAAGGAGCCTCTACTACTGTATATTGTAGCCACTAGATAAGTTGTCAGCACAGTGCTCACGGTCGAGCGGGAAGAAGAAGGCAAAGCCTACAAAGTTCAACGCCCAGTGTACTATATTTTTGAAGTCTTGACTCCGTCCAAGCAAAGGTATCCGCATTACAAGAAGCTTGTTTATGGAATTTACTTGACCACGAAGAAAGTTGCACACTACTTCTCAGACCACTCGGTTTCAGTCGTTAGCGATGCTCCATTATCAGAAATTCTGAACAATAGGGATGCAACTGGTCGAGTGGCAAAGTGGGCGATTGAACTCCTTCCGCCAGATATCAAGTTTGAGGCAAATAAAGTAATCAAGTCCCAAGCAATAGCAGATTTCCTCGCCGAGTGGATTGAATAGCAGCAACCGACTCAGATTCACTCAGAGCATTGGACTATGTTCTTTGACGGGTCCAAGATGTTGAATGGCTCTGGAGCTGGAGTAGTCCTGGTATCTCCCAGAGGTGACAAGCGCATCTTCGTTCTCCAAATTCACTTTGATTCTTCAAACAACAAAGCTGAGTATGAGGCACTTTTGTATGGGTTGCATATGGCCATCTCACTCCGCGTCTGTCGCCTGATGGTCTACGGCGACTCAGATTTGGTGGTCAACCAACTGATGAAGGAATGGGATATCAGGAGTCCAGCAATGACTGGTTATTACAATGCAGTAAGAAAGCTAGAGAAGAAGTTCGTGGGGTTAGAGCTCCACCACATACCACGAATCAAGAATCAAGCTGTTGATGATCTGGAAAAGCTAGGTTCCACTTGGAAACCTATACCCAGCAATGTGTTCTTGGAGCATCTCCATACCCCATAAGTCCAAGAAGATCCTTTCACAGAGGAGCCCCCGCAACCTAAAAGTTCAACCGATCCGACTGAGATTGAAGTCCCGGCCGTAGTCGACCTAATCATGGAAGTTTTGGTAATCACCCCTGACTGGACGGTACCGTATATTGCGTATCTGCTCAGGAAGGAGCTTCCGAAGGATGAAGATGAGGCCCGTCAGATTGTTTGTCGATCCAAAGCCTTCACGGTGATTGGTGGTCAGATTTACAGAGAAAGTGTCACTGGGGTTGCTCAGCATTGTATCTCCCCAGAAGAAGGTCGAATGATCTTAAATGAGATCCACTCGGGGACATGTGGTCACCATGCGTCCTCTCGGGCCATCGTGTCCAAAGCATACCGAGCAGGATTCTACTAGCCGCGTGCAAATAAGATGGCAAAAGATATAGTCGACAAGTGCGAAGGCTCCCAGTTCTATTCAAACATGTCTCACAAGCCTGCATCTGCCTTGAAGACTATTCCACTCGTCTGGCCGTTTGAAGTTTGGGGGTTGGATATGGTTGGACCCTTAAAGACCGGCAGAAGTGGTTTCACTCATTTGCTAGTGGCAGTCGACAAATTCACCAAGTGGATCGAAGCCAAGCCTATCAAGAACCTTGATTCAAGAACTGTCATCAGTTTCATCAGAGAGCTGATACTCAGATATGGAGTCTGTCGGTGTCAAACCGGCGGATCTCGGGTAGGGGGTCCCGAACTGTACGTCTAAGGCAGATGGTAACAGGAGGCGGGGGACACAATGTTTACCCAGGTTCGGGCCCTCTCGATGGAGGTAATACCATACTTCCTACTTGATTGGTCTTGATGATATGAGTATTACAAGAATTGGTCTACCACGAGGTCGAAGAGGCTAAACCCTAGAAGCTAGCCTATGGTTATGATTATTGTTGTTCTACGGACTAAACCCTCCGGTTTATATAGACACCAGAGGGGGCTAGGGTTACACAGAGTCGGTTACAAGGGAGGAGATCTACAGATCCGAATTGCCAAGCTTGCCTTCCACGCCAAGGAGAGTCCCACCCGGACACGGGACGAAGTCTTCAATCTTGTATCTTCATAGTCCAACAGTCCGGCCAAAGTATATAGTCCGGCTGTCCGAGGACCCCCTAGTCCAGGACTCCCTCAGTAGCCCCTGAACCAGGCTTCAATGACGATGAGTCCGGCGCGCAGATTGTCTTCGGCATTGCAAGGCGGATTCCTCCTCCGAATACTCCATAGAAGATTTTGAACACAAGGATAGTGTCCGGCTCTGCAAAACAAAATTCCACATACCACCGTAGAGAGTATAATATTCCACAAGTCTAATCTGCTGACAAGTTTCATAGCGTGACATCACGCCACGGCCCGGTCATTATTCGAACCGTTTTTCCCAACCAGCTACTGCACAAATTGCAAAGCGGTTTTCTTGGCACGTCTTGTCGAAGCAGAGATCGTGTCCCCTTATTACGGGATTCTCATCAATACGGGTGTGGGTAACCCAACCATGCCATCAATCACGGCGCTTGGGGAATAAGCGAGTTTACCGGGCAAGTGGGGAGGCACAGAATCCCTACTGCCTTTATAAGGGGATAAGGACTCCCTTTCGCACCCACGCTTTCTTCTTCCCGATCCATTCCCCTTTGCTCGAGCTCCAGCGCCCAAGCGCTCATCTTCTCCGCCCACAAAGGCCTTCCGAAAATGTCCGGATCCGAAGCAGAAGGCAAGTGGATGGCCTCTACCGTCCGGGAGAAGGATATCAAAAAGCTTCGGGAGGCCGGGTATCTGGCCAAGAAAATCTGCCACCGTCTTCCGACAATGGGACATATCGTCCCTACTCCGGAACCCCACGAGAGGGTTCTATTCCTCCCTCACTTTGTCCGCGGGCTAGGGATTCCCCTCCACCCATTCATTTGCGGCATCATGTATTATTACGGGATCGATCTTCACGATCTGTCCCCCAATTCCTTCCTCAACATCTCGACATTCATCGTCGTGTGCGAGGCTTTTCTCCGCATCTCGCCACATTTCGGCTTATGGCTGAAGACTTTTAATGTGAAGCCCAAGGTAGTGGCCGGCGAGCACGCCGAGTGCGGGAGTGCTATGGTGAGCATGATGCCCAACGTCACATGGCCAACAGGCACCTTTAATGATTCCGTCAAGGAGTGGCAACAGGAGTGGTTTTACATCACCGAGCCGCGCGGCACGGAATGGGCCGCTACTCCCGAGTTTCGATCCGGAGCCCCTCTGCGGCTTACATCCTGGGTCAAGAAGGGCCTGAACTGGTCTTCGTTCGACGAACTGTCGGTGCTCCAGATGTGCGTTAAGGATATGGAAGACAAGAAAATCAAGCTTGTCAATGTAGTCCAGGAGATGTTAGTTCGCCGGATCATGCCTTGTCAACACCGGACTTGCAATCTATGGGAATTTGATCCGGCCAAGCACCAAACCCTGCGAGAGCTTTTTGGTTCCTCGCACAAAGACATCTAGAAGGTGCTTTTCAAGTCCGGCAAATCATGGCCGGACTCATCCGAGGACCACGGGTACCAACTGTCCCGCCCTGCAAGCTCGGTAAGTCATCATACTTTTTATCCGCATAACCCAAAGGAAACGCTTAACGTGTTTTCCACAACTCTCCTAGGGCTGGACGAAGAAGGCGGAGCGGATCCATTGTCCGGCCCCGCTGCCCAAAGAACCGGCCGTCCCACTTCTGATGAAGATGCTGGTCCCGGCGCCTTACAAGGTGCCGAAGAAGACGGCCGAGAAGGAGGCCAAAAAGACCCAGGGCGGCCTTCATCACCGCGACACTTCGGACACAATATCTGAAGGCTCTAATGCCCGTTCCGCCTCCGAAGAGGACGAGGAGGAGGAAGATGAATCCCCCGCGGGGGGGAGAAAGAAGAGGACGGCCTCCGCACACTTGGAGGCCGAGTCGCCTAAAAGGGGAAAAGCTCCTCTTCCGGAGGAGTCTACTGCCGCCGCCGACAGTGGCCCGGCGTGGGATCCCAGGGCCTAGCCCCTGGTGAACTCGTGAGTATATAAAGTCCGAGTAGGTTTATGCCTCCAGACTCATCATGGCATAATATTTTAACCTGGGCCATATTTTTTGTAGTCCTGCGAGGTCCCGTACCAAACAATCCTCATCAGAGGATTCGCTGAGCTCGGATGCTATGGAGAACGGGACGCCCCCGAAGGCCCCTTCCCCCAAACAGGTGAATAACACCGAGGCTTCATCCCAGAAGGACCCCGGCCTAGGAGGAGAGGAAAAGACCGTGAAGGCGGTGCCTGAAGGTCAAACTTCAGGGGCCGGACACATGGGGGAGAAGATTCCCATGGGAGCTGACGGCGGGGCCCATCTTGAATTCGGCTCCCAGCCGGATGCAATTCCAGAGACCAATATGGCTCCAGAATCAAGAAGGCAGCCTCCCTCAGCTGGGGGGGCGTGCCAGTTCCACCGGCAACCTCTGTCCAACCAGAGGTGTCGGATGCTTTGTTGGTGGCGCTGAAGAGCGCCTCCATCATCGATGAACACCGTGCCCTTATGGGTGCGGTGTTTGAGAAGATTCAGTCTGCTGCGAGTGGACTGAATGAAGCCTGTATTAGCCTTATAAAAGGTTTTGAGGTATGTTTTATGAGGTTTCGAAGAGTGTCATGGTATGCATAGTAGCCCCTGATACACTATTCGGTGAAAGAAAGAACCGGACAGAGGATCGAATTTATGTTCGCAGGAAGACTCATGTGATGACATCTATCTCTCTTCTTTTATAAGCAGGCGTCTGTAGCGGCTGCTGCCTCTCATACTGTGGAGATCTCCGGGCTGAATCAAATTCTGGAGCGGGCCAAAGAAGAACTTGGCCAGTTGAAAATGCAGTTGGGAGATAAACAAGGTATGTGCAGGTCTTGTTCGCGTTTATTGCGAATGAATTTTCAGTATGATAAAATATGTTTCATGATTTGCGCTAGGGATGATGACCGAAGTCGAGGCTCTTAAGAAGGTTGTGGCCGAGGCCGAGAAAAAGGCAGCCCTAGAGCAGGCTCTTCGTGAGAAGCACGAGGCCAGGGTTATTGAAGCTAAGCAGGAGCTTCAAGAGGCCGTGAAGAAGTGCGAGACTTTGGAGCAGAGTTTAACGGAGAAAGAATCCGAACTCACCAAGGCTCATCAGGCCACGAGCGATGCCCGGGGGGAAGCCCAAAGCGCCCTGCAGGAGATCCAAGAGGCGAGGAAGATCGCGGCGGGTAAGGCTTTTTTCCATGTAAAGCAAGTATTTGAGGAGAAAATTATGTTTCTAATTTTGAATTCAGATTTCTCAGGGGTATTTGCCGAGCTGCCCCGTAGCATATCGGATGCCGCCAATTCTACCGAGCCGAAGAAAGGAACACTGCGGATAAGCTCTTCTGGTCGCAGTATTTGGCACCGAATTATCCGGTGCCTCTTGTCGATCAACTGAAACAGCTGATCGAACTGCATAATGCGGCAGAACTAGCCATGAAGGATTTGATTATCCGGCTATGGCCCGCCGAGCCGATTCCAAGCAGCTACTTCGGGCTCGTGAAGCGGCTTGTGAGTGCCTGCCCTCGACTTGATGTCATCAAGCGGTCGGTCTGTATAGAGGGTGCGCGAATGGCCTTCGCCCGCGCAAAGGTGCACTGGGAAAAGATGGATGTTGAAAAGCTGATGACCGAAGGACCGCCAGAAGGGAAGGAGCACCGCAAGCCCGAATTATATTATGAGAGTGTCCTGAAAGTATCCTACCTTGCAGCGGAGCTATGCACCAAGGACATTATATTTCCATGAATGCAAATCATGTTGTCCTTTGTAATGTTTGAACAAGGCCATTTATATTATTTATTGCCTGTTATATAAAAGTTTATCCTCCTGCGCGGCCGTTTTATATATTAATCCTGAGAGTTGGCCAGTCGTCGGCTTCTGCCCCCACGTAAGAAGTACGGGGGTATTCAGGATAAACCTGATCACTCTTTATACCAGTTTTGGGTCCTTCGAAGGAGGTGTTCAGCACAACGAACCAGGCAATCGGACTATAGGGCTTTATCGCTCTCACTTGGCCATAGGAGCTTTAGGAAGGTAGGCGCAGCCCCTAGTGTTCGGAAGACCGCACGAGGGGCTCTATAAGCACCTAATCGGAAGGAGAACCGATCCATCGCACGCTGCATTGGTTATGGCATTATGCGGGAGAAATCCTTAAAGATTTTACAACCTCTCGAACAACTGACCAGCTCTCGCCGTATCATGACAGTCAGTTTTCGGCTTTCTCTACTGAGGTGCTCGTTCGGAAGAACCGGGACACAATCGCAGTAGTTCTCCCAGTGCTACCTTAGCCGATATAGCGGAACGTAAGGTACCAAAACATGGGAGCTGGGCAAACCCAACTATTGACCCAAGACATGATTCGGAGTTGATGCATATAATGCTATAAGTTCGGGGTGCCGAACTTCCGTGAAGCTGTTTGGACTTTATTGTCGTATTATGGGTAAAACGAAGACCCTGGCATATTTGAAGGCATATCGTGGTGTACGGATGCCACTTGACAAAAGAATTTTAATAAGAAATAACAGCAGATAAGCGTCATATGAATCCACATGTTGTATTTGAATAGTACGTCGATGCGTATGAGTACAGGTAATGTGATAAAAAAGAAATATGACTGTGGAACCTGCTGAGACCAGGGGGAAGAAGCTGTGCGCGGATCCGGAGTATGGTCGGATGGTCATCGCGGGGAATATCTAAGGATTCCCTTGCGCATTCGAGCTGCCTCCATATCGCCCATCCTGGTCGGCGCAAAGGTGAACCTGCAAAGGAAATGTAAGAAATGTTTGTGTGCCGGAGAGCGGTTGAGCTGCTGAGTGCGGCCTGTCCTGGCCTTCGCCGGAGTGTTTAATTGAGCTCTGGACGAGCCGGGCTATCCCGCCACGAAGTAGTTTGGAGTCCTTTGACGGTGTCCGGGAGCCTGGCCGTCGACTCGAGGTTCGGCTGCAAGGTGTTGCTCGTTGCTTCTGCTGTTAAGGCAGCGGTGTACTCATTGGTGCCGAAGGAAACTTCGGCCGTGCCATTAACCGTGATGACGCCGCGTGGACCGGGCATCTTGAGCTTACGGTAGGCATATTGTGGCACCGCGTTGAATCGAGCGAACGTAGTTCGTCCGAGCAGTGCCTGATAATCACTGCGGAAAGGAATGATTTCGAAGATTAACTCTTCGGTACGGTAATTGTCTGGTGATCCGAAGACTACCTCAAGGGCGATGGAGCCTGTACAGCTGGCTTCCACACCTGGTATAATGCCGCTGAAAGTGGTTTTAGTGGGTGTAACCAAATGATCAATGCCCATCTTACACACTGTGTCCTGGTAAAGCAGATTTAGACTGCTGCCTCCGTCCATAAGGACTCGTGTGAGGTGGAACCCGTCAATTATTGGGTCGATGACTAGTGCGGCTGGATTGCCCTGATTGGCGTTAGCCGGACGATCCGTGCGGTTGAAGGTTACCGGCCCTAGTTTATATTGTGGGACGACTAGTTCCGTTAAGTCAGCATCCCTAAGGGTGCGCATCCAGTCCGGATTGGGAATGTGGGTGTTGTTTACCACGTTCACCGTTTGGATTTGCGGGGGAAATTTCTTTTGCCCTCCTGTGCTTGGTGGTCTGGGCTCTTCGTCGCCATCATCGCTTTGAGACCCCCCATCTTTGTTTTTGGCGCCTGCCCTGCCGGCTTGTTTGAAGACCCAGCATTGTCTGTTGGTATGGGTGGCTGGCATTCCTGGGGTGCCATGAATTTGGCATTGGCGGTCGAGTATGCGGTCCAGACTGGATGGACCCAAATTGTTATTTTTGAGTGGCCCTTTCCGCTGACCGGACTTAGAGCCACTAAATCTGGCATTAACTGTCGTGTCTTCGGCGTTTTCACCATATTTGCGGCGCTTGTGTTTGTTGCGTCGGGGTTTGTCGTTGCTATCTCTGGCCTCTGATGTGCCAGGTTTGCTTGCCGTCTTGTTGCTACGGGCCAACCAGCTATCTTCGCCCGTGCAAAAGCGGGTCATAAGTGTGGTGAGGGCTGCCATGGATTTTGGCTTCTCTTGGCCGAGATGTCGGGCAAGCCACTTGTCACGGATGTTATGTTTAAAGGCTGCTAGGGCTTCGGCACCCGGACAGTCGACAATTTGGTTCTTTTAGTTAGGAACCGAGTCCAGAATTTCCTGGCTGACTCTCCGGGCTGTTGTGCTATGTGACTTAAATCGTCAGCATCCGGTGGTCGCACATAAGTGCCCTGGAAATTGTCCAAGAATGCGTCTGCCAGGTTCTTCCAACTTCCGATGGAGTTTGCCGGCAAGCTATTCAGCCAATGCCGAGCCGGCCCTTTGAGTTTTAGCGGGAGATACTTGATGGCGTGTAGATCATCCCCGCGGGCCATGTGAATGTGGAGGAAGAAGTCCTCTATCCATACCGCGGGGTCTGTAGTACCATCATATGATTCAATGTTTACGGGTTTAAACCCTTCTGGGAATTCATGATACATTACTTCATCGGTGAAGCATGGGGGGTGTGCAGCGCCTCTGTGTCGGGCTATATCACGATGCAGTTCAAACGAGTCTTGTCTGCTGTATTCGGCCCGGCCGGATTTGTTAGTATATCTAGCGCGACGGTCGTCGTGAGGCGTTGGGGGGCGCTCTCGTGATCCGTAGATTGATCTTTTATGTCCTGCTTTATTTTCCAATACGTCTCGCAGGTCCTGCGTGTTGCCCTGGCCTTGGTATTTTTGTTTGACAGGCGACGGGGTGCGGGCTGGTCTTCGGGCTGATATGCCACTCTGTCTCGGCCACGAGGTGGCCGATCAGCCGCGCCGTATGCTGGTAGTGTAGGTTTTACTGCTTCCTCCTCGAGTTGGGGTAGTAACCTGTGCTTTGGGTAACTCTTGGTTGGGCGTTCGAGTTCGTATTCCTCAGCCGCCAGGACCTCGGTCCATCTATCTGCTAGCAGATCTTGGTCAGCTTGAAGCTGCTGCTGCTTTTTCTTCAGGCTTTTTGTTGTGGCCATAAGTCGGCGCTTAAAGCGCTCCTGTTCGACGGGAACCTCGGGCGTGATAAATTCTTCGTCGCCGAGGCTCACCTCGTCTTCGGAGAGGGACATGTAATTGTCATCCTCAGATTCTCCGCCAGCTGCCTATTCCTTAGGGCTAGCTTGCCCGTCCTCTTGCTCTAAGCCTGGCTGGAGGGGCTTGTTTTCATCTTCGTCATTATCTGCAGCGTTATTGTCTCTTGTGCCGGTATCGCTGCTTTTGCTATGGCGGGGCTTAGAGCGATGCCGCTGACGCCGGTGCTTGGGTTGCTTCCCGGAGGGATTATCCTCCGTTGCCTTATCGCCATCGCCTTCTTTGGGGGTGTCCACCATGTATATATCATATGATGAGGTGGCAGTCCAGCGCCCTATGGGCGATGGTTCCTGTTCGTCTCCTGCATCGTCGTCCATACCGCCGATGTCTTCGGAGCCGAAATCAAGCATGTCGGTTGAGTCGTCGACAGTGGCTATTAAGTGGGTGGTGGGTGGGGAACGAATTTCTTCGTCGTCCGCTTCCCACTCGAGCCGGACATAGTTCGGCCAAGGGTCTCCTGACAAGGAGAGAGACCTCAATGAATTTAGCACGTCGCCCAGGGGCGAGTGCTGAAAGATATCCACGGAGGAAAACTCCATGATCCGTGCCCAATCAGATTCGATAGGCACGGATGCAGGCGGTTCTGAGCCTGTGGCTGGGGACGAATCCAAGTGTCCGGTAACACAGGTCTCATAGGAGGTGAAGTCAGCATTCGGCTCTATCACCGATGCGTGCGCAGCCTCCGTGGCGGGGTCTATCCACCCGTCCTCGGACGGCACGATCTGCTCCAGATTGAGGGCCGGAGTAGCTGCAGGTGTGATCTCCCGAACACTGTCCGATGGCAGAGCTAAGTCATGCTCGTCGTGACTATGCGGCACACCTGACATGGGCTCGAATCCGTCAAAGATCAAGTCTCCGCGGATGTCGGCAGTATAGTTCAAGTTTCCAAACCTAACCTGATGGCCAGGGGCGTAGCTCTCGATCTGCTCCAGATGGCCAAGCGAGTTGGCCCGCAGTACGAAGCCACCGAATACGAAGATCTGTCCGGGGAGGAAAGCCTCGCCCTGGATCGCATCGTTGTCGATGATCGAAGGAGCCATCAAGCCTTTATCGCGACGGCACAGTGGAACTCTCAATGAAAGCACCAATGTCGGTGTCAAAACCGGCGGATCTCGGGTAGGGGGTCCCGAACTGTACGTCTAAGGCGGATGTTAACAGGAGGCAGGGGACACAATGTTTACCCAGGTTCGGGCCCTCTCGATGGAGGTAATACCCTACTTCCTGCTTGATTGATCTTGATGATATGAGTATTACAAGAGTTGATCTACCACGAGATCGAAGAGGCTAAACCCTAGAAGCTAGCATATGGTTATGATTGTTGTTGTTCTACGGACTAAACCCTCCAGTTTATATAGACACCAGAGGGGGCTAGGGTTACACAGAGTCGGTTACAAGGGAGGAGATCTACAGATCCGAATTGCCAAGCTTGCCTTCCACACCAAGGAGAGTCCCACCCGGACACGGGACGAAGTCTTCAATCTTGTATCTTCATAGTCCAACAGTCCGGCCAAAGTATATAGTCCGGCTGTCCGGGGACCCCCTAGTCCAGGACTCCCTCAGAGTCCCTCACAACATTATCACAGATAATGGCTCCAACTTTGATTTTGATGAGTTCAGAGCGTTTTGTGCTTCCCAAGGCAGTCGGGTCGATTATGCATTTGTCGCACACCCATAGTAGAATGGGCAAGCAGAAAGGGCGAATGGTTTGATCCTTCAAGGGCTGAAACCCTGACTGATGCGCGATCTCAAGCATGCTGCTAGAGCCTGGGTGACAGAATTACCATCTGTCCTATGGGGACTGAGAACAACTCCCAACCGGTTGACTTACCGAACCCCTTTCTTCATGGTGTATGGCGCTGAAGATGTGCTTCCGAGTAACTTGCTGCACAACGCCCCCGAGTGGAACTTTTCTCAGACACTGAAGCAGAACAGGCACGCCAAGATGTAGTTGATCTCTTGGAGGAAGAACATGAGATGGCTCTGATCCAGTCGACCATCTATCAACAAGACTTGCATCGGTTCCATGCCCGAAACATCAGAGGTCGAGCATTCCCAGAAGGAGACCTTGTGCTCCGAGTGCATCAGAAACGACCTCACAAGCTCGCTCCGGCCTGGGAAGGTCCCTTCATCATCACCAAGGTGCTCCACAATGGGGCATATCACCTCTACAATGTAGCCAAGAAAGAAGATGAGCCACGCTCGTGGAATGCGGAGCTGCTCCGCCGTTTCTATACCTAAACACTCGGATCGACGAGTTGTAATAAGAATCTTTCAGTTTGCTTATCAAAGACAAGATTTTTGCAGTATCTTAATGATTGTTATCCCATAAACACATGTGTCCAAATCCCCCAGTGGGTGGCTTAGCCCCGAATCCGATTCGCCTAAGTTTCAAAAACACTCCGAGTGAAGAGCAACCCTCTCAGTCGGGGGCTTATCTGCGAATCCGATTCGCCTAAGTTAAAAAACCACTCCGAGTGAAGAGCAACCCTCTCACTCGGGGGCTTAGCTATGAATCCGATTCGCCTAAGTTAAAAACCCACTCCGAGTGAAGAGCAACCCTCTCACTCAGGGGCTTAGTTGCGACCCCGTACTCGCCTAAGTTAAAAAACCACTCCGAGTGAAGAGCAGCCCTCTCACTCGGGGCTTAGCTGCGAACCCGTACTCGCCTAAGTTAAAAAACCACTCCGAGTGAAGAGCAGCCCTCTCACTCGGGGGCTTAGCTGCAATCCCGTACTCGCCTAAGTTACAAAACCACTCCGAGTGAAGAGCAACCCTCTCACTCGGAGGCTTAGCTGCGACCCCGTACTCGGCTAAGTTACAAAACTACTCCGAGTGAAGAGCAACCTTCTCACTCGGAGGCTTAGCTGCGACCCCGTACTCGCCTAAGTTACAAGACCACTCCGAGTGAAGAGCAACCCTCTCACTCGGAGGCTTAGCTGCGAATCCGATTTGCCTAAGTTTAAAAACCACTCCGAGTGAAGAGCGACCCTCTCACTCGGGGGCTTAGCTGCGGCCCCGTACTCGCCTAAGTTAAAAACCCACTCCAAGTGAAGAGCAACCCTCTCACTCGGGGGCTGAGTTGCGAATCCGATTCGCCTAAGTTTAAAAACCACTCCGAGTGAAGAGCGACCCTCTCACTCGGGGGCTTAGCTGCGAGCCTGTACTCGCCTAAGTTAAAAAAACACTCTGAGTGAAGAGCAGCCCCCTCACTCGGGGGCTTAGCTGCGACCCCGTACTCTCCTAAGTTACAAAACCACTCCGAGTGAAGAGCAATCCTCTCACTCGGGGGCTTAGCTGCGGCCCCGTACTCGCCTAAGTTTCAAAACCACTCCGAGTGAATAGCAACCCTCTCACTCGGGGGCTTAGCTGCGACCCCGTACTCGCCTAAGTTACAAAACACTCCGTGTGAAGAGCAACCCTCTCACTCGGGGGCTTAGCTGCGATCCCGTACTCGACTAAGTTACAAAAATACTTGGAGCTGCGTCACAAGTACAACGTCTGCTCCATCCCAATCCGCAAGGACGACGAGGTGCAGGTCGTATGCGGCACCTGGTGCTCATATCCGCGGCCCTCTTGTTGGAGCCGCGTCACAACTACAATGTCCGCTCCATCCCGATCCACAAGGACGAGGAGGTGCAGGTCATGTGCGTCACCTAGCGCTCATGTCCGCGGCCTTCTCATCGGAGCTGCGTCACAAGTACAACATCTATTCCGAGTGAAGAGATAAGAGATCTGAAAGTGGTAAGGACAAAGTAACCATATTCGAAGAAAAACCAAGTTCGGATAAATCCAGCAAGGTTCAGAACCATGAACAGGAGTACTCGGGCGTCAGGCCCGAAAGAGTTTAACAGTTACAAAATCACTCGGCATTCCGAGGCAAATAAAAGTAAGGCATTAAGTTTGTTCACTCGGCGGGGGGAGGGCTAGCAGGCTCGACGAACTCGTCCAGGTCGATTCCATTAGCAATACGAGTGGCAGCGTCGATGAAGGTCTCCATGAAGGACTGGAATTGAAGCTTCTTGGTATTGGCGACCTTGAGTGCAGCCAGCTTCTCTTTTCTAACTTCCTTGTAGTGGACGGAGACCAGAGACAGAGCCACATCAGCGCCACAACAAGTGGATGATTTCTTCCACGCCTGCACTCGACCAGGGATATCATTGAGTCAAGTCATCAGAGACTCGAGGTCGTTCTGGAACATCACACCTAGCCAGAGAACCGTGTCGATCTGCGACATCGCCACTTTCAGTCGAGCAAGGTAACCCATGACACTGGCGAGGCGAGATCCCAGTCGCACCACATTCATCGCAGTTTCGTCCTTGATGGGGGAGTTGATGGGGTCCAGATTCGTCTCAATCCACCCAGTCTCTTCCTCGAAGTTTTGGCAGAATTCTGCATGCACAGAGGAACAATGAGTCGACCGTCGTACAATGAGTCAGCAGTTTCAAAGCAGACAGATAAGGGAAAGTACCTTCGAGCATGAGGAACATCTTCTTGGCAAGGCCTCCCAGATAAGTCTCTAGTTCGTCCCTCCTCTGAGTGAGATCCGCAACTTTGTCAGTCAAGGCTACCTTGTCCTTCTTCAGCTGCATGACTTCCTTGTTTGCTTCACCAACGGCAGTCTTGAGCTTGGCATTTTCTTCTTCCAACTTGCCGACTGAAGCCAGCTTCTTGTCGGCAAGATCAATTTTCTCCCGCGCCGTCTTCTGAGCTGCTGCGAGGTTGAGGTCCTTCTACTCAGAGCCTGCTTGATTTTGTCTAAAGAAATAACATTCTTCAGACGAGCTTGGAGTTGTCTGTTTTCACTACGCACATCTGTTTGAGTGGAGTCACTCGGTTCAAAAGGCAAAAAGAAAAGATGGCAGAGAAAATAGTCGACAAGTTGTTACCTCCCATGGCGGCTGCTTCATCCTTAGCTTTCTGCAAATTCTGCTTGGCCAGTTCCAGATCAAGGTTGAGCTGAATTTGTTTCTTCTCCAATTCAGCGAACTGGGCCCCGAGCTCACAAGATTTCTGCAGTCAACAAATAAGGCACGTCAGTCGACAGAAACAAAGATCAATTGCTCCAGAGCGATGAGATACAAGTTCAAGTTATTACGACTAAAAAGAGTTCTAAGACTACCGTCGAATCAAGCATTCAATAGTAGTCTCGGGGACTACACCCAGTGGGTGCACGTGGCGTGCCCCCACTGGTTCGAATTCCCACTCGACACGGTCTGCCCAGTATGAGTGGAAGGAGCAAGAAAACGATAGTGTTTGGTCTCAGACCACCGTCGACTGTCCGTAGTCAACCGCGGTCTCGGGGACTACACCCAGTGGGTGCACTTGGCGTGCCCCCACTGGTCTGATTCCCACTCGACACGACCTATCCAGACCGGGTGGAAGTACTACAGGAAAAACATTCTACAAAGACCCCCGCCGAATCAAACATTCAACAGCGGTCTCGGGGACTACACCCAGTGGGTGCACTCTGCGTGCCCCCACTGACTCCAAAAGTACACTCGACGGCTAGTCGACTCGAGTGGAAGAACTATTCAACAAAAGTTAAAGCACCCAATGGGTGAACGGATGCAAGGTGCAGACTCATGATAGATGCACATTAAAGGTTTCAAAACGCTCATCCATGGACATATTATGAATAATAAAGCAGCAGTTTTCAAGTACCATATCCTAACAGAGCAAAGATCAAGTCGAAAGATCAGTCGGAAATCAACTCACCTGGACATTGGTTTGAAGAGCAGAGTTGGCGTCATACGCAGCCTTGCTAGCCTCATGCACCAGCTTCATTTGCTCCATCATAAGACCTGCTTGGCGTATGGCTTCCTTAGCAGCGCTTACTTGGTCCTCTGGGACATGATGGGTAACAAAGAGTGGAGTTGATGGAACAATTGTGGCAGCTAGAGGAGCTGAAGTCTGGAGTTGCACAGTCAGAGCAGGAGCCTGAGCACTCGACGCTGAAGGACGATCAGTCGGCACAGGGTCGGCAAAAGAAACAGAAGCTCAAATCGGATCCCCGGATCATTGGGCGACTGGTTCTGCCGCTGGAGTCAAGTGAGATGCCTTGCTGGCAGGCACCTTCTTACTCGAAGTCCTGCCCTTTTCCCTGTGTTCTTCTATGGCATGTCTTCTTGGTCATCGTCGTCATCTGGAAGATCAATAACATGTGGTGGCGCTGCAAAAGATTCAACCATAAGAGTTCAGTCGACCGCCAGCACAAGCGACAAAGTGAGGGCAAGATTGTAGAGTCATACCAGCTTTGGAAGTGGCCATGTCTACAGTCTCCTCGTCGTCCTGCTCCTTGTCAATATCCATGGACGTCCCGGAAGTAGCAGCGCTGAAAGGTTCCAAAATTCACTCGGACGGAACAAGCAAATAAATCGGCAAGATCGTAAAGCCAAAGAAAAGAGGCAAAACACATACGCAGAGGCAACAGGTACATCCACCTTAATCTTGGGCAAGGCCTTCCGAGGCTTCGAAAGGACAGTCTTGAGCTGTTTCACAGCCTTCTCAGTCGGTTCTGGTGACGAAGTCCGAGTGCGCTTGGAGGAGCTGCCTTGTCACGCTCACCTGCAGGGTCGTGGGTCTGTTTAGATCGACGTTCTGAGCGGGGCAGCGAGTCGATTTCCTCACTACCACTCGAGTCGTCACTGCCATCATCTTCGTCATTTGGGGATTGCCAGTCGCCGCTCTCGTCTGTGCTCTCCTCTCCTTCCTGGAACTGCTCTCCGTTGGGCATCGAGTACATCTTGGTGTAAATCTGTGAGGCACAAGTCAACAAAAATCTGTCGGGTTCAAGAGCAACTGTGAATCAAAGCGAGAAAACACTGGAAATTTTAAGCTTTACCTCGTCTGGATCATGATTGGAGTCGAATGGCTGAACTCTCCTAGATCCCCTGGGGTTGTCCTTGTTTCCGGTGATGCTTCGCAGCCATTGAGCCACCGTCTCCTCGATGACCTCCTCTGGGTGGACCCGAGCGGTGTCTCCAGGGCCTGAATACATCCACATCGGGTGATCTCAGGCTTGGAGAGGCTGGATGCGTCGACTGAGAAACACCTCCAACAGATCCATGCCAGTCACCCCCTCCCGGACTAAATTGACGACCTGGTCGACTAAAAGATTCACCTCGCCTCTCTCCTCAGGGTCCACAGTCAGGGAAGAAGGTTGGTGGAGTCATTCCATAGTGAAAGGGGGAAGACCGGTCGACTGACCAGGAGTCGGGATATCCTTGCAGTAGAACCAGGTCGACTGCCACCCTCGAACTGACTCGGGAAGGGTCATGGCAGGAAAAGTACTCCTACCTCTGGTCTGAATCCCTAAACCCCCACACATTTGAATCACATGCGTCTTTTCGTCAGTCGGATGGGCCTTCTTCACCGACTGAGATCGACAAGTGAAGATGTGCTTGAACAGCCCCCAGTGCGGCTGGCAGCCCAAGAAGTTCTCACACATCGAGATGAAAACAGCAAGATACGTGATGGTGTTCGGAGGGAAATGATAGATTTGGGCACCGAAGAAGTTCAAGAAACCCGTAAAGAATGGATGTGGAGGAAGGGAAAAACCTCGGTCGACATGGGTGACGAGGAGGACACGCTCGTCCTCGCGCGGCTGAGGTTCCGATTCCCCCTCCGGCAATCTCCAAGACTTGTCAGCAATCAGGCCATCCTCGACGAGCTTCTCCAGGGGTCGTCCCGCTCAACGGTGGAGCGGATCCAATCTCCCTGGATCCAGCCCGGCGGCAGACCGGACCGCGAGGAAGTCCCCCGAGCCGTCTTCTTGCCCTTTGTCGTCGTCGACTTCTTTGCGCACTCCAGGGAAGCCGTCTTGTCCTTTCCCATCGTGGCGGAACGGCGGCGTCGAGAGTGGAGAAGGATGCAGTGGGAAGCAGAGGAAGAATGGAGAGGACGAGGTGCACTGTGCAAACGCATCGGCCTCGACGACCTTATATGGGCCCATTACCGAGTGGCTGACCCATGGGCCTGAGCAATCCTGTCAAATCCCGCAACAGTCGCGCACCTGATACATGGCGAAAAAGGCGGCGCAAATATCGAGGCATCCCTATCCAACCACTTCGATTACAACGGCACATCCCGTCCCGCGCGCTTCCCCAAAATTTTGAATCCCGTGCGATCCGGGAACAGAAGAGCAACCAATCGCGTCGAAGATTTCGTACCATATCACACTCGAAGATTGTCAGTATAGTTCACTCGACAACGACCTCTGAATCGATCAAGGCGACTAAAACAAGGTTGAAGCTTCAGCATGATTCGCAGATTCCAGTGAAAAGCCTCCGAAGCATGGAATCGTGTCGGAATCAACTTCAACTCTCCTTTCACTCGGACCTCAATCCATTCGGGCGCTAATGACGATGCCATTAACCTAGGGTAGGGTCATAGGCCTGACCTAGACACCCTACCCAAGTCACTACCCTAAAGTCAAGAACATTCAATGTACAACAAAGGGTACCGACTGAAGTAACCTTGGAGTGCAATCCACTCGACCAATTATCTCACTCGGATACCCCAATTCCATTCGACCAAGAAGAAGACACTCGACCATACAAGAAACCACTTGGAGTATGGAAGGCCTAAAGCCACTCAAGACGGCAACAGTCAGGCGTTCACTTCGCAGTCTTTAAGATCATTCATAGCTCTTTATAGCTGGTGTTACCAGTAACGCCCTGTCTTAATGTACATTGAACCATGTGTAACGTGGGATGGCTGGGGTCCTAGCGCACTCTATATAAGCCACCCCCCTCCTCTGGCACAAGGGTTCGCACCCCCTGTAACTCTCACGCATAATCCAGTCGACCAAGCCCCCGGGCACCGAGACGTAGGGCTATTACTTCCTCCGAGAAGGGCCTGACCTCGTAAACCTTGCGTGTACAACCTCACCGTAGCTACGATCTTGCCTCCTCCTACGTAACCCCTACTCTTACTGTCAGACTTACTCCCACGACACTCCCCCCATGGCGCGCCCCTCTTGGCCGGCCGCCTCCTCCTCCCCTCCTTTATATACGGGGGCAGGGGGAACCCCATAGCACATCAATTGTTCTCTTAGCCATGTGTGGTGCCCCCCTCCACAGTTTACTCCTCCGGTCATAGCGTCGTAGTGCTTAGGCGAAGCCTTGCGCAGAACACATCACCATCATCGTCACCACACCGTCATGCTGACGGAACTCTCCCTCGGCCCTCTGCTAGATCAAGAGTTCGAAGGACGTCATCGAGCTAAACGTGTGCTGAACTCGGAGGTGCCGTACGTTCAGTACTAGATCGGTTGGATCGTGAAGACATTCGACTACATCAACCGTGTTAACCTAACGCTTTCTCTTTCGGTCTACGAGGGTACGTGGACACACTCTACCCCTCTTGTTGCTATACATCTCCTAGATAGATCTTGCGTGATCGTAGGAAAAATTTTGAAATTACATGCTACGTTCCCCAACAGTGGCATCTGAGCCAGGTCTAAGCGTAGATGATATGCACGAGTAGAACACAAAGAGTTGTGGGCGATAATAGTCATACTGCTTACCACCAACGTCTTATTTTGATTCGGTGGTATTGTTGGATGAAGCGTCCCGGACCAACCTTACATGACCACGTTCATGAGACTGGTTCCACCGACAGACATGCAACTTGTTTTGCATAAAGGGGGCTGGCGGGTGTCTGTTTCTCCAACTTTAGTTGAATCGAATTTGACTACGGCCGGTCCTTGTTGAAGGTTAAAATAGCACACTTGATCAAAAATCATTGTGGTTTTGATGCGTAGGTAAGAACGGTTCTTGCTAGAAGCCCGTAGCAGCCACGTAAAACTTGCAACAACAAAGTAGAGGACGTCTAACTTGTTTTTACAGGGCATGTTGTGATGTGACATGGTCGGAGATATAAGTTGTTGTATGAGATGATCATGTGTTGTAAAAGTTATCGGCAACTGGCAGGAGCCTTATGGTTGTCGCTTTATTGTATGAAATGCAATCGCCATGTAATTGCTTTACCTTATCTCTAAGCGGTAGGGATAGTCGAAGAATAAATAGTTGGCAAGACGACAACGACGCTACGATGGAGATCAAGGTGTCAAGCCGGTGACGATGGAGATCGTGACGGTGCTTTGGAGATGGAGATCAAAGGCACAACATGATGATGGCCATATCATGTCACATATTTTGATTGCATGTGATGTTTATCTTTTATGCATCATATTTCGCTTAGTACGACGGTAGCATTATAAGATGATCCCTCACTAAATTTCAAGGTATAAGTGTTCTCCCTGAGTATGCACCGTTGCTACAGTTCGTCGTGCCGAGACACCACGTGATGATCGGGTGTGATAAGCTCTACGTTCACATACAACCGGTGCAAGCCAGTTTTGCACGTGCAGAATACTCGGGTTAAACTTGACGAGCCTAGCATATGCAGATATGGCCTCGGAACACTAAGGCCGAAAGGTCGAACGTGAATCATATAGTAGATATGATCAACATAGAGATGTTCACCATTGAAAACTACTCCATCTCACGTGATGATCGGACATGGTTTAGTTGATATGGATCACGTGATCATTTAGATGACTATAGGGATGTCTATCTAAGTGGGAGTTCTTAATTAATATGATTAATTGAACTTTAATTTATCATGAACTAAGTCCTGATAGTTTTTGCATATCTATGTTGTTGTAGATCAATGGCCCGTGCTACCGCTCCCTTGAATTTTAATGCGTTCCTAGAGAAAGCTAAGTTGAAAGATGATGGTTGCAACTACACGGACTGGGTCCGTAACTTGAGGATTATCCTCATTGCTGCACAGAAGAATTACATCCTGGAAGCACCGCTAGGTGCAAGGACCGCTGCAGGAGCAACTCCGGACGTTATGAACGTGTGGCAGACTAAAGCTGGTGACTACTCGATAGTTCAGTGTACCATGCTTTACGGCTTAGAATCGGGACTTCAAAGACGTTTTGAACGTCATGGAGCATATGAGATGTTCCAAGAGTTGAAGTTAATATTTCAAGCAAATGCCCGAGTTGAGAGATATGAAGTCTCCAACAAGTTCTATAGCTGCAAGATGGAGAAGAATAGTTCTGTCAGTGAACACATACTCAGGATGTCTGGGTACCATAACCACTTGACTCGGCTGGGAGTTAATCTTCCTAATGATAGTGTCATTGACAGAGTTCTTGAATCACTGCCACGAAGCTATAAAGGCTTCGTGATGGACTATAATATGCAAGGGATGGAAAAGACAATTCCCGAGCTCTTCGCGATGCTTAAGGCTGCGGAGGTAGAAATCAAGAAGGAGCATCAAGTGTTGATGGTTAACAAGACCACTAGTTCCAAGAAAAAGGGCAAAGGGAAGAAGGGGAACTTCAAGAAGTATAGCAAGCAAGTTGCTGCTCAAGGGAAGAATCCCAAGTCTGGACCTAAGCCTGAAACTGAGTGCTTCTAGTACAAAGGGACTGGTCACTGGAAGCGAAACTGCCCCAAGTATTTTGCGGATAAGAAGGATGGCAAAGTGAAAGGTATATTTGATATACATGTTATTGATGTGTACCTTACTAATGCTCGTAGTAGCTCCTGGGTATTTGATGCTGGTTCTGTTGCTCATATTTGCAACTAGAAACAGGGGCTACGGATTAAACGAAGAATGGCTAAGTACGAGGTGGCAATGCGCGTCGGAAATGGTTCCAAGGTCGATGTGATCGCCATCGGCACGCTACCTCTACATCTACCTTCGGGATTAGTAATAGACCTGGATAATTGTTATTTGGTGCTAGTGTTGAGCATGAACATTATATCTGGATCTTGTTTGATACGAGACACTTATTCATTTAAATCAGAGAATAATGGTTGTTCTATTTATATGAGTAATATCTTTTATGGTCATGCACCCTTGATGAATGGTCTATTTTTGTTGAACCTCGGTCGTAGTGATACACATATTCATAATATCAAAGCCCAAAGATGCAAAGTTAATAATGATAGTGCAACTTATTTGTGGCACTGCTGTTTAGGTCATATTGGTGTAAACCGCATGAAGAAACTCCATGCTGATGTTCTTTTGGAATCACTTGATTATGAATCACTTGATGCTTGCGAACCATGCCTCATGGGCAAGAAGACTAAGACTCCGTTCTCCGGAACAATGGAGCGAGCACTGACTTATTGGAAATAATACATACTGATGTAGCGGTCCGATGAGTGTTGAGGCTCGCGGCGGGTGTCGTTATTTTCTGACCTTCATAGATGATTTGAGCAGCTATGGGTATATCTACTTAATGAAACATAAGTCTGAAACATTTGAAAAGTTCAAAGAATTTCATAGTGAACTAGAAAATCATCGTAACAAGAAAATAAAGTTTCTACGATCCAATCGTGGACGTGAATATTTGAGTTATGAGTTCGGTCTTCATTTGAAATAATGTGGAATAGTTTCACAACTCACGCCACCTAGAACACCACAGCGTAATGGTCTGTCCGAACGTCATAATCGTACTTAGTAGATATGGTGTGATCTATGATGTCTCTTACCGATTTACCGCTATCGTTTTGGGGTTATGCTTTAGAGACGGCTGCATTCACATTAAATAGCGCATCACCTAAATCCGTTGAGATGACACCATATGAATTGTGGTTTGGCAAGAAACCTAAGCTGTCGTTTCTTAAACTTTGGGGCTGCGATGCTTATGTGAAAAAGCTTCAACCTGATAAGCTCGAACCCAAATCGAAGAAATGTGTCTTCATAGGATACCCAAAGGAAATTGTTGGGTACACCTTCTATCACAGATCCGAAGGCAAGATATTCGTTGCTAAGAATGGATCCTTTCTAGAAAAGGAGTTTCTCTCGAAAGAAGTGAGTGGGAGGAAAGTAGAACTTGATGAGGTAACTGTACCTTCTCCCGAATTGGAAAAGTAGGTCATCACAGAAATCAGTTCCAGTGATTCCTACACCGATTAGTGAGGAAGCAAATGATGATGATCATGAAACATCAGATCAAATTACTACTGAACCTCGTAGGTCAACCAGAGTATGGTCCGCACCAGAGTGGTACGGTAATCCTATTCTGGAAGTCATGTTATTAGACCATGACGAACCTATGAACTACGAGGAAGCGATGATGAGCCCAGATTCCGCGAAATGGCTTGAGGCCATGAAATCTGAGATGGGATCCATGTATGAGACCAAAGTGTGGACTTTGGTTGACTTGCCCGATGATCGGCAAGCCATAGAGAATAAATTGATCTTCAAGAAGAAGACTTACGCTGACGGTAATGTTACTATCTACAAAGCTCGACTTGTTGCGAAAGGTTTTCGACAAGTTCAAGGAGTTGACTACGATGAGACCTTTTCACCCGTAGTGATGCTTAAGTTTGTCTGAATCATGTTAGCAATTGCCGCATTTTATGATTATGAAATTTGGCAAATGGATGTCAAAACTGCATTCCTTAATGGATATCTTAAAGAAGAGTTGTATATGATGCAACCAGATGGTTTTGTCGATCCAAAAGGTGCTAACTAAGTGTGTAAGCTCCAGCGATCCATTTATGGACTGGTGCAAGCCTCTCGGAGTTGGAATATACGCTTTGATAGCGTGATCAAAGCATATGGTTTTATACAGACTTTTGGAGAAGCCTGTATTTACAAGAAAGTGAGTGGGAGCTCTTTAGCATTTCTGATATTATATGTGGATGACATATTGTTCATCGGAAATGATACTGAATTTCTGAATAGCATAAAAGGATACTTGAATAAGAATTTTTCAATGAAAGACCTCGATGAGGCTGCTTATATATTAGGCATCAAGATATATAGAGATAGATCAAGACGCTTAATTGGACTTTCACAAAGCACATACCTTAATGGATTTCATAAAGAAGAGTTGTATATGATGCAACCAGAAGGTTTTTTTGATCCTAAAGGTGCTAACAAAGTGTGCAAGCTCCAGCGATCCATTTATGGACTGGTGCAAGCATCTCGGAGTTGGAATATACGCTTTTATAGTGTAATCAAAGCATATGGTTTTATACAGACTTTTGGAGAAGCCTGTATTTACAAGAAAGTGAGTGGGAGCTTTGTAGCATTTCTAATATTATATGTGGATGACATATTGTTGATTGGAAATAATACCGAATTTCTGGATAGCATAAACGGATACTTGAATAAGAATGTTTCAATGAAAGACCTCGGTGAAGCTGCTTATATATTGGGCATCAAGATCTATATAGATAGATCAAGACGCTTAATTGGACTTTCACAAAGCACATACCTTGATAAAGTTTTGAAGAAGTTCAAAATGGATCAGTCAAAGAAAGGGTTCTTGCCTGTGTTACAAGGTGTCAAGTTGAGTCAGACTCAATGCCCGACCACTGTAGAAGATAGAGAGAAAATGAAAGTCATTCCCTATGCCTCAGCCATAGGTTCTATCATGTATGCAATGCTGTGTACCAGACCTGATGTGTGCCTTGCTATAAGTTTAGTAGGGAGGTACCAAAGTAATCCAGGAGTGGATCACCGGACAGCCGTCAAGAACATCCTGAAATACCTGAAAATGACTAAGGATATGTTTCTCGTTTATGGAGGTGACAAAGAGCTTGTCGTAAATGGTTACGTCGATGCAAGCTTTGACACTGATCCGGATGACTCTATGTCACAAACCGGATACATATTTATATTGAATGGTGGAGCTATCAGTTGGTGTAGTTCCAAGTAGAGCGTCGTGGCGGGATCTACGTGTGAAGCGGAGTACATAGCTGCTTCGGAAGCAGCAAATGAAGGAGTCTGGATGAAGGAGTTCATATCCGATCTAGGTGTAATACCTAGTGCATCGAGTCCAATGAAAATCTTTTGTGACAATACTGGAGCAATTACCTTGGCGAAGGAATCCAGATTTCACAAGAGAACCAAACACATCAAGAGACGCTTCAACTCCATCCGCGGTCAAGTCAAGGAGGGAGACATAGAGATTTGCAAGATACATACGGATCTGAATGTTGCAAACCCGTTGACTAAGCCTCTTCCACGAGCAAAACATGATCAGCGCCAAGACTCCATGGGTTGTTAGAATCATTACCATGTAATCTAGATTATTGACTCTAGTGCAAGTGGGAGCTGAAGGAAATATGCCCTAGAGGCAATAATAAAGATGTTATTTATATTTCATTATATCATGATAAATGTTTATTATTCATGCTAGAATTGTATTAACCGGAAACTTAGTACATGTGTGAATACATAGACAAAACAGAGTGTCCCTAGTATGCCTCTATTTGACTAGCTCATTAATCAAAGATGGTTAATAAGTTTCTTGACCATAGACATGTGTTGTCATTGATGAACGGGATCACATCATTAGAGAATGATGTGATGGACAAGACCCATCCGTTAGCTTAGCATATTGATCCTTAAGTTTTATTGCTATTGCTTTCTTCATGACTTATACATAATCCTCTGACTATGAGATTATGCAACTCCCGATTACCGGAGGAACACCTTGTGTGCTATCATATGTCACAACGTAACAGGGTGATTATAAAGATGCTCTACAGGTGTCTCCGAAGGTGTTTGTTGGGTTGGCATAGATCGAGATTAGGATTTATCACTCCGAGTATCGGAGAGGTATCTCTGGGCCCTCTCGGTAATGCAAATCACTATAAGCCTTGCAAGCAATGTAACTAATGAGTTAGTTGCGGGATGGTGCATTACGGAACGAGTAAAGAGACTTGTCGGTAACGAGATTGAACTAGGTATAATGATACCGATGATCGAATCTCGGGAAAGTAACATACCGATGACAAAGGGAATAACGTATATTGTCATTGCGGTTTGACTGATAAAGATCTTCGTAGGATATGTAGGAACCAATATGAGCATCCAGGTTCCACTGTTGGTTATTGACCGGAGATGTGTCTCGGTCATGTCTACATAGTTCTCGAACCCGTAGGGTCCGCACGCTTAACGTTCGATGACGATTTGTATTATGAGTTATGTGTTTTGGTGACCTAAGTTTGTGCGAAGTCTAGGATGAGATCACGGACATGACGAGGAGTCTCAAAATGGTCGAGAGGTAAAGATTCATATATTGGAAGGTAGTATTTGGACATCGGAATGGTTTCGAGTGGTTCGGGTATTTTACCGGAGTACCGAGGGGTTACTGGAACCCCCCGGGGAAGTATTGGGCCTACATGGGCCTTAGTGGA
Source organism: Aegilops tauschii subsp. strangulata (assembly GCF_002575655.3). Classification (NCBI taxonomy): domain Eukaryota; kingdom Viridiplantae; phylum Streptophyta; class Magnoliopsida; order Poales; family Poaceae; genus Aegilops; species Aegilops tauschii. Next base: position 391,766,425 of record NC_053040.3, on the reverse strand, counting down.
GAGGAGGGCCGCAAGGGGTGCCCCCCCATGGCAGTCCGAATTGGACTAGGGGAGGGGGGCGCCCCCCTTTCCCTATCCCTCCCCCTCTCCTTCCTTTTCCCCTTCGGTAAGAAAGGAAAAAGGGGGGCGAATCCTACTAGGAGTGGAGTCCTAGTAGGACTCCCCCCCATGGCGCACCCCTCTTGGCCGGCCGCCTCCTCCTCCCCTCCTTTATATACGGGGGCAGGGGGCACCCCATAGCACATCAATTGTTCCCTTAGCCGTGTGCGGTGCCCCCCTCCACAGTTTACTCCTCCGGTCATAGCGTTGTAGTGCTTAGGCGAAGCCCTATGCGGGTTACATCACCATCACCACGCTGTCGTGCTGACGGAACTCTCCCTCGACCCTCTACTGGATCAAGAGTTCGAGGGACGTCATCGAGTTGAACGTGTGCTGAACTCGGAGGTGTCGTACGTTCAGTACTAGATCGGTTGGATCGTGAAGACGTTCGACTACATCAACCGCGTTAACCAAACGCTTCCGCTTTCGGTCTACGAGGGTACGTGGACACACTCTCCCCCTCTTGTTGCTATGCATCTCCTAGATAGATCTTGCGTGATCGTAGGAAATGTTTTGAAATTACATGCTACGTTCCCCAACACGGGGGCCTAGCGTGCCCTAGTGTCTTATGCTCACCAGGTGGACCCCCTCCAGTAGTTATTTGCTCCAATATTTTTTATTTATTCCATAAAAAATCCTCATGAAGTTTCAGCTCATTTGGAGTTGTGCAGAATAGGTAGCCTGACATAGCTTTTTCAGGTCCAGATTTCCAGCTGCGGGAATTCTCCCTCTTTGTGTGAACCTTGCATATTATGAGAGAAAAGGCATTAGAATTACTCCAAAAAACATTATTATGCATAAAAACATTCTAAATAGTAGTAGGTAAACATGATGCAAAATGGACATGTCAGTATCTTCCATGCTAAGCGGGTTATTCTCATGATGGGTGTTTATTCACTCGTCCTTGCACGAGAGGGGTGGTAATAGGGATTCCTAGTCCCGAATTCAAAAATTGCAAATAATTAAACAAAACTCCCCCAGGACTGATGTTGGTATGGACGATACCTATGTATTTGGCTAGTCGTGGAGTGTGTTTGTTGGTGGAGGGGGGGTAAACCTTTACTTTTATCGCTTGGGAACCGCCAGTGATGTGTTTAGCATGGAAGATACTAATAGCGTTCGGTCATGACGTAAATAGGAAGGGTGCATTTCTCAAAATTTCATTTATCTCTGTTTTAAAAATCCGAGCTCTGGCACCGCTGCAAATCCTCGCTTCCCTCTGCGAAGGGACTATCTATTTACTTTTATGTTGAGTCATCACCTTCTCAAATAAGCGCCAGATATGAGAGCACTATTGTCATCCTCATGCATTGTGTATAGTTAATGTTGGATGCATCATGACTGGATCTTTTCTACCATGAATTACAATGTTTAGTCGCTTCTTGAACTTTGCAGGTGCTTTGCATTTATGTTTTGCGGTCTCAAAAAGGGCTAGCGAGATACCACTGTTGTCATATTGTATCACGATTGTTTTGACAAAGTGTTGGCATTTGAGATATCTTATTATTGCTCGCTAGTTGATTATGTCATTGATATGAGTTAATATGATTTTTAAGAGTTATTGCTGATATGGTTAGTCATGATCTTTGCTGAAAACCTGGGTGCTACTTAAGCTTATTTATGTAAACAAGAGCAAAAGAGTTCATAAAAAGTTTTCTTTTTCACTTTCAGTTTATCAACTCAATTGCTTGAGGACAAGCAAAGGTTTAAGCTTGGGGGAGTTGATACGTCTCCATCGTATCTACTTTTCCTAACGCTTTTCCTCTTGTTTTGGACTCTAATTTGCATAATTTGGATGAAACTAACCGGGACTGGCGCTGTTTTCAGCAAAACTACCATGGTGTTGTTTTGTGCAGAAATAAAAGTTATCGCATTGGGACGGAACTTTTTGGAGAATTATTTCAGAATAAAAGAAAAATACTGGAGCCAAGAACCACCGGAGGGGGGACCTGGGTGAGCACAACCCACCAGGGCCCCCCCTCCAGGCGCGCCCAGGTGGGTTGTGCCCATCTGGTGGCCCCGCAGACCCTGATTCCAACTCCATAAATACCTATTTTTCCAGAAAAAAATCAGGGAGGAAGAATTATCTCATTTCACGAAACAGAGCCGCCTCCACCTCCTGTTCTTCATCGAGAGGCCAGATCTGGTGTTAGTTTGGGGCTCCGGAGAGGGGGGTCTTCGATCTTCGTCATCACCAACCCTCCTTCATCGTGAATTCCATGATGCTCCCCACCGGGAGTGAGTAATTCCTTCGTAGGCTCGCTGATCGATGAGGAGTTGGATGAGATTCATCATGTAATCGAGTTAGTTTTGTGACGGCTTGATCCCTAGTATCCATTATGTTCTGAGATTGATGTTGATATGACTTTGCCATGCTTAATGCTTGTCACTTTGGGCCCGGGTGCCATGATTTCAGATATGAACCATTTATGTTATCAGCATTATATCTATGTTCTAGATCTGATCTTGCAAGTAATATTCACCTATTACGTGTTATGATCCATAAAGCCCGGAGTGATAGTATTCGGGATACTTTCCGGTGATGACCGTAGATTGAGGAGTTCATGTATTCAGTATGTGCTAATGCTTTGTTCTGGTTCTCTATTAAAAGGAGGCCGTAATATCCCTTAGTTTTCATATGGACCCCGCTGCCACGGGAGGGTAGCACAAAAGATGCCATGCAAGTTCTTTCCATAAGCACGTATGACTATTTACAGAATACATGCCTACATTATATTTATGAACTAGAGCTAGTTTTGTATCGCCCTAGGTTATGACTGTTATATGATGAATATCATCCAACGAATCTACCGATCCAATGCCTACGAATTTCCTACATATTGATCTTGCTAAGTTACTACTGTTACTGTTACACTTGCTACAAAATCCTTGCTATCACTGTTACTATTACCACTGCTATCAAAACTATCATACTGCTTTTGCTACTGATCACTTTGCTGCAGATAATTAATCTCCAGGTGTGGTTGAATTGACAACACAGCTGCTAATACTTGCAAATATTCTTTGGCTCCCCATGTGTCGAATCAATAAATTTGGGTTGAATACTCTACCCTCGAAAACGGTTGTGATCCCCCATACTTGTGGGTTATCAGGGCGCGCCCCTAGGGCTTGTGGCCTCCTCGTAGGTCTTCTGGCCTCCTCCTAAAGCTTCCTAGGTTTCTTCTGGTCCAAGAAAAATCATCGTAAAGTTTTATTCCGTTTGATATTGATTTTCTATAAAGGGATTTTTATTTCTGTGCCCCTGGTTTGTTAGTTCTACTCATTCATCCCCACGCTCTTAACTTTTGCTCACTTTTCCCCACTCCCTTGCCCAAAACCCTCAGGACTGGTCACAGCGGATGTTGCCGTCGAGTCAATGGCTTGACCGTTAACTCTGACAAGTGGGGCCGCATAGGGTCGAGTCCACATTTTGACCGTTACGTGCTAACGAGTGGGGCCGCAAAACTGACACTCACTGTAACCTGAATCAGATCGAGTCGCTTCCGTGCCGCCCCCTCCGCCACCGTCGTGCCGCATCCCCCACCATCATGCCGCCTCCATCGCAGTCGTGCTGCCTCCACCGCATCTACCCTCTCTCCCCATCTAGGATTAGGAAGCGATGTCAGGGGAGCACCCCGTCCGGACCATCGACCATGGAGATGATTGGGTCGAATCAGAGGCGGATAATTCATGGATTCCACCTGGGTAAGCATCATTTTCCTCTCAAATTGATTAGGAGATCCGTAAATTAGGCTGTATTTGACCACCGTTGGCGTGAATTAGTGCAATTTTTCTGAAAATATTCGGCCTAACTGCGCCCTTTATTTCAATCGAATAGGGTTGATCATGCACTTGCTTTTCAGCTGGCGGTTAGAATGGAAACTAGCGAGTTGCGTGGAACAAAACCGTATATGATTTCTGGATTTTTCTATCCGAAAGTGGTAGAAACCAGCGTTTCGTTCACAGATTTCCGCGAGGCATTCTGTTTGAGTATCCATGGAGCCCTGCCGATGCTGTTGAACTAAGATATTTCGACAGTACCGAGCATAGATTTGTCCCATTAACTTGTGATGAGCATCTGGGATTACTATTTAGTTTGAATGCTGACAGCCGTTTCGGTAAAAATCCATATCGGTGTGCTTCAGGCACGCAAACAACATACCCCAAAGTGGAAGGGTGTTCAGACATCACCTGTCTCTGCTAATAGCAAGCGTCCTCGCACTCCTTGTAGATCGAGACCAAGTAAACCTAGTGGTTATGAAAGCCAGAACATGTCGGCTGCCGCTAATTCTGCCACTTCTCCTCTTCCTTCTGCACCTGATGTAGAAGTAGATGCAGAGCCTGACGAGGAAGTGCCTCGACATATGATGAGGATGAGATTCTATTCCCTGAACTGGTAGATACAATCAGTCATCAGGCAATGGAAGATGAATATCCAGAGGAGCCTAGCAGCCGTGCTAGATTTGATGACACTGGAGATGAAGAGAGGGAGGAGAACATCGACTCCTTAGTTTTACAAGAATATGATGGTGAGGACATGCCAACAATTGAGTGGAACAGGGAGAATCCTTAGCTTACTCCAGGAACCGTATTCGAATCGATGGTGGACTGACGTAATGCAGTGACTAGAAATTGCATTCTCACTGAAAACTCCTATGAGGTTGATAGGAGTGAGCCAGGAAGATTCACTGTTCATTGCCCTTATGATAGGTGTAGGTGGAGGTTCCATGCATCCACTATGCTAAAGAGCAAATTGATTCAGGTATTACAACTAAATCTTTTTTCAGATTATTTATCCATTCGATATTCAGATCATGTGTACTGTTTCTTAATTGTATTTGACATCATTTTCATTTTGTTTCAGATAAAAAACAACCCACACGGGCACACTTGCCCACCTGTAGGGGGAGGAGGAAAGGACAAATCAAAGCTTGCAAAGACTAGGTGGGTGGCAGATGCAATCTTGGATTGGGTGAGGGAAACACCAACAATTGGTCCAATAGCACTCCATGGGAAGCTATTTGAGAAGTACAAGATTAATGTACCTTACATGAGGATTTTCTATGCTAAGGAAAGGGCTCTTGATAGGATTAATGGTCCATGGAATGAGAGTTTTCAGTTGCTTTACACCTTCAAAGCTGAAGTGGAGACGGCTAGTCCAGGGAGTGATGTAGAGATTGACAAGCATATAGTTCAGTACAAATTAAAAGGGAAGACAGTGGAGAAGGAGTGCTTCAGGAGGGCTTTTGTTTGTTTCAAGGCTTGCTGGCAGGGGTTTCTAAATGGTTGTAGGCCCTATTTGGCTATCGACGCAACTACTTTGAATGGAAGATGGAGAGGCCAGCTAGCAGCAGCTTCTGCAGTTGATGGACACAACTGGCTATTCCCAGTTGCATTTGGTGTGTTGGAGGCAGACTCCAAGGGGAGTTGGGTCTAGTTTCTGCAGCAGTTGTGCAACATAATAGGTACTCCCTCGGGTTTAGTTATACACACAGATGCTTGCAAGGGTTTAGAGAGTGCAGTAGAAATTGTATTCCCTGGAGTGGAACATAGGGAATGTATGCGACACCTAGCGCAGAACTTTAAAAAGAAATTCAAAGGCAAAGTTTATGATGAGAACCTATGGCCAGCATCATACACATGCAGCTTGAGGAAGCATGAGCACCATTTGAGAGTGTTGTATGCTCACAATCCTTTGGTGAAGGAGTACATGGATGAACATCATGGAAATGTGTGGTCAAGAAGCAAATTCAATGAAATCTGCAAAGTAGACTATGTGACCAATAACCTCGCTGAGTGTTTCAATGCAAAGTTCAAGTCAGTGAAAGGGCTTTTGTTGTGGCAAGCATTTGATAAGTTCAGGCAGATGATCATGATAAAGATGGCTCTTCGTAAAAGAATTGCAGAAACACAATATGTTGGCCATCTTATGCTCCCATATCTGATTAAGGCATTGCATGCCAAGGCAAGAGGACTAAGGATGAAATGCATTCGAGCGTCGACATACGAGGCTGAGGTGACATACACTAATAGTAAAAACAGGGAATGGAGATATCCAGTGAACCTTGCAACTAAGGAATGCAGCTGTAGGCAATGGCAGATCCGCGGGAAGCCGTGCATACATGCCCTACATCTCATGACTGTTATTGGAGGTGAAGATGGTGAAGTTGATCAGTATTGCTCTGAATATTTCTCTGTTGCCAAATTTAGGGCTGCTTATGCTGAAAATGTGCCTGCACTCTTGGAAAAAGACCAATGGAACATAGTAGACCCAGGGTTCAAACTCCATTCTCCTGTACTGAATAGACCAGCGGGAAGACTAAGGAAAAACAGAATAAGAGCTGGTGAAGAGGGTCGTGTAAAAAGCAGCGTAAGTGCAAAAGATGTGGTATCCTAGGGCATATTGCTAGGCATTGTACCAATCCAGTTGATGCATCATTTGGAGAAGAGGAACAATGGGCAGTAGCAAATGCAGAGGAGAATGCAGCAGCAGAGGAGAATGCAGCAAGTTTAGAGGAGAATGCAGCAGCAGAGGAGAATGCAGCAAGTTTAGAGGAGAATGAAGCAACTAAAGTAGCAACTTGGTCTGTGTGCAACCTTTCCCTTTTTTGTTCTCTTTTTTTATCGATGGCTAAGCTTATTTCTGTTTGACCCACCTCTAGGTTAATTAGAGGCATAGGACAAAGAAGACCTAGAGAGGAAGAAACTTCGGTTGAACCATCATCTGATGCAGAATTTGAAACCATGACTTATGAAGGTTTTGAAGCTATAAGAGAGGAGGAAGTCATTTTGTCTGAAGTTCCTTTAAGGATTAGTGAACCCACAGATGACCATCAACTCGTCATCACTTGCTCGGTCAGTCAAAGCTCAACAAAACTGCCACCACCAGAAGTGAAGATCAGAAGCAAAGACAAAGCTTTCAAAAGCACAAAATATCCCAGCTAGGGAAACCATGAGCAAGACGGTTAACCCATCCCGGAACACAAGGAGCAAGGCAAAGATTTGAATTTGAACTTGAATGCAAGTCACAAACTTTGAACTTTAAGGATTTGTAATAAAGATTTTGTCGTCAAGTTGAACTACTATGAAAACTTGTAAGGTGTAATAATTTTATTTGTAATTTGATGTGAAATTTGAGGTAGAATACAAAACTGAGGCAAAATTTGAATTTTAGGCAAACTTTGAATTTGAACCAACACTTGAAGTCCATTGCCGTGTGGTGTGAGTTGCAAAGTTTTCTGGACTATTATAAACGTTAGGTGATCAATCCGATCTCTTTTGCGTGGTAAAACTTGTAGTCATGAGAAATGTGCGCCAAATGAGCTCCCAAGCTAGGGTAAACAGCCCCATTTGTAATCAAGTTTTTTTGGACCTACTCCGAATGAGCCAAATATTTCTTTTATTAACACATATTCAATCTATATAGTGTAGATTCAAAGAATCACCATTTATTGAATTAATATTTATATTTTTACAATTTTTTTGAAAAAATATACTTTAATAGGAAACCATTAAAAATACGTTTAAAATATGAAAATGGAAAACTAAGTTCAGATCCTTCTTATTCACTTTGAAATAAAGCTTTGGTGATTTTTTTGATTTTTTTTAAATTTTAAAAAACCCGAAGGGAACTCTACCTCCTCTCCTTGGTCTCTATGAAATGTTGTACGTGATAGCTCATATGTGTGAAGGTTTTTTCATGAAAATGTCCATAGACAAAGTTTATGATTTTTGGTTGGTAACATGTCACACAAGACAACATTGTGCGCAGGTTTTATTTATTTTTATTTTTTAAAATTAATGGTGCTCATTTGACCTCGATCGTGCTAGCTAGGTCTTTTTTTTGTAAATGTCCGTATACCAAGTTTAGTATTTTTCCTCGTTAGTGTGTCTTATAAAACGACGAACGGTGAAGGTTTCATATTTTTTTGATTGTTTTTAAATTAATGGTGCTCATTAGTCAAAGCCTTGGAAACGCCGTTGACCAGCTCAAAACCCCTCTAAACCCCACAGGGTTTCGCCTAACCCTAGCTCCGAACGTCAGCCGTCCGATCATACCCTAGCGCCAAGCGACAACCCTTAGATGTGGTCTTGTAAAAGGAATTCTGAGGGTAGGCTGCGTGCAGGCTACGCGCCGCTGGATCACATGGACGGCTCCGCATCATTGGATCGTGGGGCGATCCGCGAGAGGCCATCCGGGAGACTCGTTGGTTGTGACTCCCCTTTCTTCTGCTGCTTATTCTACAGCGACGAGAGGAGCCACTCCACTGCTTCTTCTTCTTCTTCTCCGGCGACGAGAGGAGCCACTCCTCTACTTCTTCTTCTCCGGCGACTTTGGGCGATATGTCGAGCTCCACTTCAGCCTCCCGCCCCTCGTGGACCCAGCATGGTCCACTTCCCATGGAGCAATGTCCTGACTGCCCACGCAGCGCGCCACTGATATGGTTGACTTCTAAGGAGGTCAAGAATGGCAACTATGGGCGCGAGTTCATGAAATGCGAGAGCAAGCCAAAGGGGCTGGTTAGATCTCATGATTTTTCTCTGATTTCTTTTTCTATTTGCTTTTAATTCTTTTTCCTTGGATATGGGATTTAGGGTTCATGTTTTCATTTCAGATCATGAAGAAATGCACACATTTTGAATGGCTAGATGACTACGTTAAGCGGATTCAATTCAATGGGGCCCCAACCCGGGAGCTCAATCTGCCGTCAGCACCAACGAATTTGGTCTTTGAAAGTGCTGCTCTGACAGTTGGGGATGCAGATCTGAAGGGGGAATTAAAGAAGATGAACAAGAACTTGAAGCAGATGATTAAATTGAACAAGCATGCGAATCTGATAGCGTTAGGATTTTATTTTTGTATAGTTGCTCTAGGAATTTCTTACTTGCTGGTCATCACTCGTTAGAGATGTTATTTGTGTCGTGTCATGTGCTCTACGATTTTCTTAAGGGTTTGTGGATCATGTGCTCTCTATGTTGCTTAATTTTTGAATCATGTGCTCTCTATGTTGCTTAAACTATGTCTCTATCTCCATCTCTGAATCTCTGTAGGTTTCAGTTTTGTCAGACAACACCGACCGGAGAAGAAAAAACGTACTTCTAAGGCCCAAATTAAAACTAAGCTCTCGTTGGGCCGTCGCATTGCGTTGACTGTCGAAGGCCCACAAAGATAAAAGAGGACTAGAAAATAGTGCATGCGTTGGCTCTGTTTTTTTACTTGATTATTGTCATGGTAAATCCATTTATTGCCATGCCGAACAAAAATAGTGCATGATGGTAAATCGATTTATTGTTAGCAGTACAACTTTTGTCCCATGGCATTTTTGTATAGATAATTGCCATGGTGTCGGGTGGTTGGTGCGACATATGCCAAGGGATGGCTTATCATTGTGGGAGCCAATAAAACGTCGCCGGTGCCCGGAAACGGAATGAGGCGAAGACATGCACGCCGGCGGATCTTACCCAGATTCGGGGCTCTCCGAGGAGATAACACCCCTAGTCCTGCTCTGCGGGGTCTCCGCATGATCACTAGATCGAGAAAGGGTAGCTACAATCGCTCCTAGAGCTGTTTGGGATCAAGGGGGAAGAAGAACAAGGCTAGCTCTTGCTTCCCTCTATCTATGGTGTGTGTGCTATGCTTGGAAGCCAACTATGCTCAGCGGCCAACCCTTTGCATGGGTGCTCCGAGGGGTTTATATAGGCCTACCCCCCGGGGGTACAATGGTAATCCGGCTGGGCTCTGGTCCCAGCCGTCAGTGTCTACGCTCGCCGGCTTCTCCGCCGGCTGCTGGGTCCCGCCGGCTGCCGGCTACTTGGTCGACAGGCCGGCCCCACCGCCTAGGGTCTTGTCGGCGGCTGCTTACTGTAGCCGCGCCTCTGATGACGAGGGCTTTGTCGAGGTAAGCGTGGCTACAGTGGGCCGCCTCGGGGGCTCTCACTGTAGCCTTACCTCGTCTTGTCTCCTTAATGGGGCTCCTGCTTCGAGGAAGGGAGTAGCCGGCTTCTGGAGGCTGGCTACGCTCTTGGCCGACTGGGAAAGGCCGGGCCGCCTTCACGCCTCTCTCTGGCTGAAGGGGCCCACCGCCCGCGGGCCGTACGGGAGTCGATCGTGGGTGACGTCGAGGCCAGCATGGCTACAGTGCCGAGCCGCACGGGAGACGGCCGTCCCGTACGGCCTCCTGTAGCCATGCCCGCCTCGGGCTTTGGGGGTAGTGGGCCGCACTGTGGCCACACCCCGTCGTGTCGCCGTTATGTGGGAGTGGCTTGGAGTGGTTGTGGTCTTGGCCGGCTCTTTGGAGTCGGCGTCCTTCTTGGCCGGCTTCTTGGAGTCGGCCACCCTGTAATCGTCCTGGGAGGGGTTGCTGAGGCAGGGTCGCCTTCCGGGAGTCGGCTTCAGAGGTAGCCGGCCAGGGAAGGCGGCCCAATGCTCGGAGTGCTTGGAGGCCCGAAGGCCTGATAATTTTTTCAGAAGAACCAGGGGCAGTTGGTTAGGCTACCCGTGGCCATTTACTCCGACAGTAGTCCCCGAAGCTGATTGGGCTTTGAGGTGGAGTGGGGGTTGAGAAGCTCGATCAGCTTCCTATCATGACAAGCCGGCAGCTGGGAGCCGGCCTTGGTCAGGCGCGCCGCCTGAGTCGAAATCTTCTGGAGTCGGAGGGCGGGAGCCCGCTGGCACGTGCACCGGGCCGCGGGCCGGCCACGGGCCGTCGGCGAACCACGTGGCCGGAAAGCCTGCCAGCCCACGCGCGTGACGGGACGTCGCCGCAAGGAGGGGGCCCGCCACGTCCGCGCCCCGGCCCAGGCGTGGATCCTTTGTATCCCGAAACCGCCCGCACGTTCCGTGCGGCAGTTTCGGCTCGCATTTATGCGCAATAATCGCGAGACATGGGGGGAGTGGGCGTAGTTAATCCCACGTCCCCCCCCCCCACGTCCAGCCTCTTCGGCCTCGTGAGGCTATAAGTAGGGGGAGGTGGAGGGCGGCAGGCCCTCGCACGCTCCTCCTACTTCCACCGTCTTCTTCCTCTTGCAAGTTCTTGCGACAGCGCCTCGCCGCCGCGCTCTTCCGCCGCATGCTCCTCCGCCACCGTGCTAGCTTTCGCCATGCCTCCCACCGTAGAGCAGCTTGGCGGGGATTGGGACGGCTCCAACGTCCATGACGACCACGTGGACTTCCTCCGCGACACGCGGCGGCTGCCCAGCGCGGACAAAGTGGAGGTCCGCCTCGCGCCGGCGAAGGAAATCTCGCCGAGGCCGCAGGAGGGCGAGCGGGTGGTCTTCCGCTCGCACTTATTGCACGGCTTCGGCCTGCTAGTGAGCGCCTTCTTCCGCTCCTGGCTCGATTTCTATCAGCTCCAGCCGCACCATCTTACCCCCAACGCGGTGGTGCTGCTGTCCGCCTTCGTCACCCTGTGCGAGGGCTATCTCGGCGTCCTCCCCACCCTTGAGCTCTGGGGGGAGTTCTTCCAGTCGAAGCTGGGCACGTGCATTAAGGGCGTGCCGGCTCATACTGGCGCCTTCATCGCGTCGCGGAGATCGGCTGCCGACAACCCCTTCCCCATCATCGCGCTGATCCAATCGGTGAAGAAGTGGCAGAAGTCGTACTTCTACGTGCGGAACATCGCTCCACGGGGCGACTACATCAACCTGCCGGCTTACGTAGCCGGCCCACCGGCGGGCAGGCTGCCCCAGTGGTCCTTCCGGGCTATGACGCTGTCGCCGGCGGGAAACGCCGCCATCACCCGACTGCGGGTGATGGTCCAGTCGGAAGGCCTGACGGGGCCCGACCTTCTGGCCGCGTTCGTCACGCGCCGGGTTCTTCCGCTCCAGAGCCGGCCTCATCTGATCTGTCAGATGAGCGGCCAGCTCGATCCGAGCCGAATGTGCACCAAGGAGATGCCGCGCGAGGAGGTCGCCTACATGGTGAACTACCTTGCGAACTGCAAACTCACCGAAGAGTGGCAGTTCGGCAAGGAGCCGTATAGCCGAGCCAATCCGCCGCCTACGGTATGCTTTCCCTGTGTCTTTTTCTCTCTCTCTCAGCCTTGTTGCCGAGCATCTCTTGGCCGACTCTGACTTAGTCGGCTTGTTCTTCGACAGAGCCCTCTGCTTCGGCCGGTCGGTGGGTCAGACGCGAAGCGCCGCTTCGTCCCCGACCGGACCGAACATGACTTGGAGGACCCCGACCTGGGGGCGGTCCATATGGACGACGATGTCGAGCCGGGTGGAGGCCAAGCCGGCGGCGAAACAGGCGGCTCCGGGTTCACTGCCACCTTTGACGACTGGCCGGATGACGATGAAGCCGAAGCCGTCCCGCACCACCAGCCGGCATCTGGACGCGGCGCGGGCTCCTCCGCCGCGCAGCCTCTTCGGGGTGGAGGTCAGAAGCGTCGCGCCGCCCAGGGCTTGTTCGGCAGCCGAACGAAGAAACCCAGAGGCGGGGCGGCAGCCACCAGGCGGGAGGAGGCGGCCGCGAAGGCGGCTCGTTTCCGCAAGGTGGTGAAGCAACCGCAGACCGTGTCGGCGTAAGTCCGAATCTTTCTTTGTGTACTCTCTTTCTTTTCTTTGGTGGTTCTTGAAACCTTTGTCTTTTTCTTCAACGATCAGAGCTCCGTTGTCACTTGAGCGGGCGGCTGCCGGCTCCGTCGTCGAGTCGCCAAGGGGCTCTGGGAGCACCACCCGCCGCGTGGACCCCCGCGCCGACCTCCAGGAGGCGACGGAAAGGAACGCGCGGGAGGCGCGGGAGGAGCAGGAGGCACGGGAGGCGGAGGCACGGAAGGCGGCCGCCGCCCAGGCGGCACGGGAGGAGGAGGCGGCGAAGGCACTCGCCGAGGCCGCAGCCAGGGCCCAGGCAGAGGCTGAGGCCGCGGCGGCGGCGGGGGAGGTTTTGATGGTCACCCCGCTGCGCGTCATGGCGCCTGGGGACATGGAACCCTCGCCAGGGGGAGCCAGCGGCGACCAGCCGGGGCTGGGGGGAAGCGGCGACGACGTCATCATCTTGGAGAAGGCGCCAGAGCCGACCCCGCCAACTGGGGCGGCCCAAGGCGGCCAGCCTGATCCGCCGCCTGCACAGTCGGCGGAGGGCGAGCCGGCCGCGGGGGCTGAGGTGGCGGTCCGGGTGCCGCCAAGCCAGCGCGCGGGGAAAGCCGCGTCGGAGCCACAGAAGGCCGCGTTGGAGCCACAGCCGGCCGTGGGCTCCAGCTCGTCGGCCCGGGACGCGGAGGCGGCCAGCGCTACCTCGGGGTGGACGCCAGGCGGAGGGACAGCCGTAGTGAACGTGGTTGCACGAGACGTCCGGACCCGGCTCCAAAGCCAAGCCGCGGCGCTGAGGCAGTTCACAGACGAGTTCCTCGCAACGCGGGCGGCCATCCGGGTTAGTACTCCCATCTTGTTTCTTCTTGACTTTGCTTTTTTCTTGATCTTGATTTCTTCCGTGGGGGCGCGTCAACGCACCCACTGGGTGTAGTCCCCGAGTTCCGAGCCGGCTGCTGAGCAGGCGGCTTGGAACTTCTTGGTGGATTTGCCTTTGCTATTTTTGTTCTCACTTTGGTCTTCTGTCCATCTTGCAGGACTACCACAACCTTCGAGCGGCCGCCTTCAACTCCCAGGCTCGGGAGCTGACTCAGAAGACCGCCGATCTTACTGAGAGCCGAGGTACGTGGTTTATTCATTATCTCATGTGGGGGCGCGTCAGGGGACTCACTGGGTGTAGTCCCCGAGATTCGGGCCGACTGCTGAGCAGTCGGGTCGGATCTTCCTTGATGATTTCTTACTGTTCTTCTTCTTCTTCCGACTTTGCAGCGGCCAACGCCAGTCTGAGGGCACAGCTGGGGGAGTCCCAGACTGCTCTTCGTGCCAAGGATGCCGAGCTCGCCGCCTTGGTGCAGGAGCGCGACCGCCTGGTCAAGAAGCTGGCCGACCAGGAGGAAGGCCACAAGGCGGCACTGAAGGCTGTGCAGGATCGTGAAGCCACTCTCCAGGCCGAGTTCGAGACGGAGGCGGCTGGCTGGGCTGAGGCCAGGCAGACTCTGGTCTCTGGCTACGGCCAGATCGAAGATCTGGTTGACGGTAAGCCGCCTACCTCTCCGTCCTTTCTTGCCATCTGCCACTTTGGCTTGTTTTCTGATTTTGGTGTTCTTTTCTTCCTTTCTTCTTCTTCGCATAGAGTATTTCCCTGGCTATTCGACTGCCGCCAACCAGGCCATCGAGGCTCGTCGCCAAGTGCGAAGGCAGGCCGGTTTTGAGATCTCGCCAACCGCCAGCCGCTCGCTGGAGGAACAGCTCCTGGCGATCCAGGCTCGCATCCAACCGGCTCACCGGCTGCTCCGCCGGCTTCAGCGTGCCGGGGCGCAGGTCTTGGCCGCCCTCTGGCCCGGCCAAGTGGTCCCTCGCACCCCCAGTCGGACCGCCGACTGGCTGGAGGTGGCAGTCGGCCGCTTCGAGGCTTGGAAGGCGTCGGCGGCTCGCTCCGGTGCCAGGCGGGCGCTGGAGTTCGTCAAGGCCTGGTATCCTGGCCTGAGCCTGGACCAGCTGGCTACCTGGCGGCAGCAAGCCGACACGGAGCTGGAGCCGACGCGGCCGGCCATCATTCGGCGGGCTTCGGCGATCGCCGACTACACGACACCAGCGTCTTCGCCCCCGAGGTGGACAACAATGGAGTCGCCCAGCCGGAAGAGTGGTTCGGGCTGGACCCGGCGTACGGTGAGGACTCGGCGGAGGAGATCGACTCCAGCGACGAGGGCGAAGAGGAGGAGGAGGAGGGTGAAGACGCCGAGCCGGCTGGTGGAGTAGCCGGCCAGCCTCAGTCTGACCACGCCTCCAGCACTACGTCGCGCGCCTCCACGCCTCCTGCCGCAGGTGGTGGTCAAGCCGGGGCCCGCTAGTCGGCCACTCCTTTAGCCGGCGAGGCTGCCTTCACCGACCAGCTCGGCCTCCATGTCGCGCCCTAGTCTGCCGTCTTTTGCTTTTCCTGTCTTGTTACTCTTTAGAACAATGTTTGGTTAAATTCGCACAATTCCACCCACTGGGTGTATTCGAACTTATGTCTGTTGCCGGCCTGTTGGCGGCTTTATGTATATATATGACTTATGCATTTGGCCTTTCCTTGTACTTTTTGCTTTTTGTCCTTCTGCTTTTTCCTTTGCCGCCCTCCCTTGGTTGCTGCCTCCCCAGTCAAACAGTTGCTCTGCAATCTGTAGCCGGGGGAGTGCCTGGCCGATTGGGGAGGGGGAAGTACTTTAGCTCTGCTGGACTAAAGCTAAGTTTTTTAGGAAGCCGGCCAGCCGGCTGCTCTAGTAGCCGGCAGGCATGTTTGGAGGCCGTCTCTTTGCTATATAGGTTCGTTGTTTCTTAGCCGTTTTTCATGTGGGCATCCTTTCTGTCTTTCCTCTTGCTAGTCGGACAGTCAGTTCTTTGAGCTGCGACTTTCAACAAGAGAGGACTCGGGAGCCGGCGCACTACTTTTCTGACTTTAGGAAAAACTTTCGATATAGCTCAAGGCGGCCAGTCCCCGGGCCGACTAGTCGAACCCGGTGCCGGACAAAAATTCAAAATGTAATAATACATTCATGGATATGACACTCGTCATTCATAGATAAATAAAAGGCAGTCCCCGAGTACTGTTCGGGGGGCCTGTTGGTTTGTACTTAATACAAAAGGGGAGCGTGATACATGCTGCTTTTCAGCTGTAAAATCGTCTTAGGAGGTTTGCGTTCCATGGTCGCTCCGACTCCTTGCCGGAGTCGTCTCTCTTGCGTGCTCTTGGTTTTTGCGCGTCGATCAAGTAGTAGGAGTCGTTGCCGAGTGCCTTGCTGACGACGAAGGGGCCTTCCCAAGGGGCCGAGAGCTTGTGCTGGCCGGATGTTCGCTGGATCAGCCGGAGCACAAGGTCGCCCTCTTGGAAGGATCTTGGCTTGACCTTGCGGTTGTAGTAGCGGCGCAGCCCTTGCTGGTAGATGGCGGACCGGCTGAGGGCTAACAGCCGGCCTTCTTCCAGTAGGTCGACGCCGTCTTCTCTTGCTTCTTTGGCTTCCTCCTCCGTGTACATGGTGATCCGAGGCGAGTCGAACTCGATGTCTGTTGGGATGACAGCCTCGGCACCGTACACGAGGAAGAATGGAGTGAAGCCGGTTGACTTGTTGGGTGTAGTGCGCAGACTCCAGAGGACAGCCGGCAGCTCTTCGAGCCAGCAGCCGGCCGATCGCTCCAGTGGTACAACCAGTCGGGGCTTAATGCCGGAGAGGATGAGTCCATTTGCTCGCTCCACCTGGCCGTTTGACTGCGGGTGGGCAACGGACGCTAAGTCCAGTCGGATGCCCTGCGTCGCGCAGAAACGTGCCAGTGCTCCTTTGGCGAAGTTCGTGCCATTGTCGGTGATGATGTTGTGCGGCACGCCGTACTGAGTAGTGATATCGGTGATGAATGTCACGGCAGTCGGCCCGTTCAGCTTCTTAATCGGTTTAGCTTCGATCCACTTTGTGAACTTGTCCACGGCGACCAGTAGATGTGTCAGGCCGCCGCGGGCTGTCTTGAAAGGGCCCACCATGTCCAGTCCCCAGACGGCAAAAGGCCAAGTAAGGGGAATGGTCTTGAGGGCAGAAGCCGGCAGGTGTTGCTTGGAACTAAAAACTTGACATCCTCTGCAGCTCTTGACTATTTCTTTAGCATCCTCCAAGGCAGTCGGCCAGAAGAAACCATGGCGGAAAGCCTTGGCCACAAGGGATCTTGAGGCTGCGTGGTGGCCGCATTCGCCTTGGTGGATGTCTTTGAGGATTGCCACTCCTTTTTCTGGCTCGACACAACGCTGGAAGACTCCAGTGACGCTGCGCTTCACAAGCTCTTTGTTGATTATTGTGTATGCTGCGGCTCGTCGTTGCACTAGTCTTGCTGAGATCTCGTCAGCCGGCAGCTCTCTGCTGACTAGGAACTTGAGGATGGGCTGGGCCCATGAGGGAGCTGTGACTTCTTCTTCTGTTAATGTGGCCACCATGACTCGGGTGGGTGGGTTGGGTGTTGCATTGGAGTCGGCCACTGCTTCTTGTGCCGCTGCAGTCCCCGGGCCGACTGCTGCAGTCCCCGGGCCGGGTTCTGAAGTCCCCGGACCGGGTGCGACTACGGTAGTCCCCGGGCCGGTTGTCGAAGTCCCCGTGCCGCCTGCGGGATTTCTCCAGTCGGATCCGACTGTATCTGGCGCAGGCGGTACGAAGATGGAATCCGACTATGGAGACGGCTTGATGGACGGCTTGAGGAGGCACTGGAGGGAGACGCCAGTCGGTATGGCTTGTCGGGTGGAGCCGATCCGTGCTAGGGCATCTGCTTGGTCGTTGTCGGCCCTTGGCACGTGAAGGAACTCGCACCCTTCGAAGTATCCGCTTATCTGCTGGACGAGGAAACGATAGCTCGCCATGTTCGCGTCCTTGGCGTCCCAGTCGCCAGATGATTGCTGGACCACCAAGTCTGAGTTGCCGTAGCACAGGATCCGGCGTATACCAAGCTCTTTGGCTAGCCGGAGCCCGTCTACGACCGCCTCGTACTCGGCGACGTTGTTGGAGGCGGCGAAGTGGATCTGCAGCGTGTACTTGAGCTTGTCGCCTTTGGGAGAGGTGAGGACGATGCCGGCTCCCAAGCCGGTGCGCATCTTGGACCCGTCAAAGTGCATCCACCAATGGGTAGAGTCGGGAGCCGGCGGTAAGTACTGGGTCTCGGCCCAGTCGACGAGGAAGCCGGCCAATGCTTGCTACTTGATGGCGGTGCGGGGTTGATAGAAAATCATGTAGGGCGCCAACGCAATGGCCCATTTGGCCACCCGGCCGGATGCATCCCGGCTGCCTATGATCTCGGCGAGCGGGGCAGTGCACACGACCGTGATGGGGTGCTCTTGGAAGTAGGGCTTCAGTTTCTTGGCAGCGAAGTACACCCCATAGCACATCTTTTGGTAGTGCGGGTAGTTTTGCTTTGAGCTGGATAGTACTTCGCTGAGATAGTAGACCGGCCTCTGGACTAGCTGGGCTCGGCCTTCCTCCGGGCGCTGGACCACAACAACAGTGCTGATGACTCGGCTAGTCGCGGCGATGTAGAGGAGCATGGGCTCCTTCTCAGTCGGCGCAGCCAGGACAGGCGGAGTGGTCAGCATTTTCTTCAACTCATGGAAGGCTTGGTCAGCTTGATCATTCCACTCGAAGTGAGTGGACTTCTTCATGAGTCGGTACAAGGGGAGAGCCTTTTCCCCTAGTCGGCTGATAAAACGATTCAGGGAGGCTAAGCAGCCAGTGAACTTCTGCACATCTTGCAGCTTGGTGGGAATCTCCATCCTCTCGATTGCCTTGATCTTGACGGGGTTGCACTCAATGCCGCGTTCGGAGACCAGGAAGCCTAGCAGCTGGCCGGCTGGTACTCCGAACACGCACTTCTTGGGGTTGAGCTTGATTTGGAATCGGCGCAAGTTGGCAAATGTTTCTTTCGGGTCTTCCAGCAAGGTACCGCGCTTCTCTGTCTTCACCACAATGTCGTCTACATAGACGTGGGCATTTCTGCCGAGTTGTTTCAAGAGACATTTCTGCATGCAACGCTGAAAAGTGGCACCGGCATTTCTCAAGCCGAATGTCATTGTCAGGTAGCAGAAAACTCCAAAGGGTGTGATGAAGGCAGTCTTCAGGCGGTCGGCCGGGTCCAACTTGATCTGATGATACCCTGAGTATGCATCCAAAAAACTTAACAGCTCGCATCCGGCTGTGGAGTCTATCACTTGGTCGATCCGTGGCAGAGCAAACGGATCCTTTGGGCAGGCCTTGTTCAGACTAGTGTAGTCTATACACATACGCCACTTGTTATTCTTCTTCAGAACCAGAACTGGGTTGGCAAGCCATTCTGGAAAGAACACTTCCATGATAAAGCCGGCTGCAAGGAGCCGGGCTATCTCTTCTCCCACAATTCTTCGCTTCTCTTCTGACAGTCGGCAGAGGGGCTGCTTGACTGGCTTCGCATCATCTCGGACATGTAATTTGTGCTCGGCGAAATCCTTTGGGACACCCGGCATGTCCTTTGGGGACCATGCAAAGATGTCTCGATTCTCACGGAGGAAGTCGACGAGCTCGCCTTCCTATTTACTGTCCAAGTTCGCCCCAATGACAGCGAACCTCTCCGGGTGCTCCGGGTCCAGAGGTATCTTCTTCGTCTCTTTTGCGGGCTGGAAGGAGCCCTGCGCATCACAATCCTTGGGGTTGGGGGACAAGGCCGGCTGCTTGCCGGCCATGGCCACAACCCGTTCCAACATCTTCTTCTCTTCTGCCACCACGAGGGACTCGGCCAGCCGGCTACTGGCCATGGCGCACTCGATGGACTTCTTGTAGTCGCCGGCTACCGTGATGATCCCCTTCGAGCTTGGCATCTTCATCTTCAGGTAGGCGTAGTGGGGCACAGCCATGAACTTGGCCAGAGCAGGTCGGCCAAGCAGTGCATGATAGGGGCTCTCCAAATCCACTACCTCGAACCATATTGCTTCCCGGCGAAAATGATCTTTGTCTCCGAAGAGAACATCCATTTTGATCTTGCCGATTGGAGAGCAAGACAGGCCGGGTACGATACCATGGAAGACGGTGCGGCTCGGCATGAGCTGCTTCGCTTTGATGTTCAGCTTCTCCATGGTATCGCGGTACAGTATGTTGATACTGCTTCCGCCGTCTATCAGGACGCGGGAAAATTTGGCAGCTCGCCTCTCCGTCGCGAGGGTGACGTCCAAGACCATTGCATAGGAGCCGGGCGAAGGCATCACCTTTGGGTGGTCAGCCTGGCTCCAGCTGATTGGCTTTTCTGACCAGTGCATGAACTCGGCGGTGCTAGAGGTGACTGCATTCACTTCTTGGTGCTGTCGGCGTCGGCTGCGCTTGTCGTCGGCTTGACTAGTGAAGACGACGTAGGCGGCGTGCTCTTCGGGGAATTCGTCTTGGATGGCGCCGACTGCCGGCCGAGCCGCCGGCTGCTGGGGGGCTGGAGGCGGCTGGCCGGGAGGCGGAGGCGGCAACATTCCCTCACCCTTGGTGATGCGGGTGAGCCAGTGGCATTTCCGGGTTGTGTGGTTGGATGGCTTCGCGCCGCTGTGGAACTTGCAGGGGGCATCGAGTGCTTGCTCGTAGGAGAAAGACGGATGCCAAGGCGGCCAGCCACCCTTCTTCTTGGGAGCGGGCCGATCTTCGGGCTGCTCGTCTTCAACTGTGGCCACCTGCCGACTGGAGGAAGACGGCATGGGGCCCTTGCGCTTGTGGTCGTTCTGGTAGGGACGCCGATTAGGGTCGCCAGCCGGCGTCTTGGGAGCCGGAGCAATTACTTTCCCCGAGGCGTCCACTCGGAGCTCGGTCTTCATTGAGGAGTCGGCGGTGGCGTATTTGTCGGCGATGACCAGCAATTCATCGAGGGTAGCCGGTTCATCGCAGAGGAGTCGGTGCTTGAGGAGGGTGCCCTCTCGGCACCCGGCGGTGAAGTACTCGATGGCCTGGACCTCGTGCACTCCCTCGCAGGAGTTGCGGAGCTCGGCCCATCGCGTGAGGTAGTCGCGGGTCGACTCGTTGGGCCCTTGGACGCAGAGGGAGAGCTGGCGAGGCTTGGGAGGCCGCTTGTAGGTGCTGGTGAAGTTGCGGATGAAGACTTCAGTGAAGTCCAGCCAACTGTTGATGCTGTAGGGCTTGAGGCTGTTGAGCCATGTGCGCGCCGTGCCTTGCAGCATGAGGGGGACGTACTTCATGGCGACCCGCCGATTGCCGTTGGCTATGCTGACGGCCGTGGAGTAGTCGATGAGCCAATCTTCCGGCTTCACCGAGCCGTTGTACTTGGGCGTGTCTCTGGGGAGCGAGAACCCTTTGGGGAAGGGCTCGTCGCGGATGCGGGGGCCAAAGCATGGCGGGCCGACATCGTCTTCTTCTTCTAGCGCCAAGGATCGAGCAAGGCGGTCGATCCTGTGGCGGGCGTCGTTCTCGCCGACTCCTTCTCCGCGGCCGAGCCGGTCGCCAAGAGTCGGGTGTGTGATAGGCGGCGGAGTGAGGCGTCTTTCTCTTCGAGGCAGGGGGAGGCAGATTTCCTTGGTGCTCTACAGCTCGAGGGCGGCCATCCGCGTCGCGCTCGATGGTGATGCGAGTCCGGCTGCGGCTGGCAGCCGGCTCCTTGTCTTTCTTCTGGCGCGCGCCGCTCGCAGTCGGCGAGCAGGACGTCGCGGCGTGCTCCCGGCGCGGGGGATGACTATCAGCACGGGCGCCGGCTTCATGTCGTTCTGCAGCCGCGTCGAGCAGCTGTTGGATCCGTCTCGTCATGTAGGGGAGCTCATCGGCTCCCAGCCCATTGAGCTCTTCTGCAGCTGCCTGAGCGGCTCGCAGATTCTCAAGCGGGGTGGCGTAGACGGGGCGATCCGCGCCCAGTATGCTGGCGACGGCTGCGCCGCGCTTCTGGACAAAGCCGGCTCGGCTCGGGCCGCTAGGCGGCGGCGTGCCGAAGGCGGCGCGGTCGACTTCGCGCTGGTGAGCCTCGGTGAGGCGTCTCATCGAGGCTATCTTCTGACCCTCCGCGATGAGGGCAAGGCGGCGTGCCTCCAGGGTCTCGGCGTCGGCGTCGGCCGGGATGGGGACGGAGAGGTCGTGCATCGCCGCTCGCTGAGCGTCGCGGGCATTCTCGCCCGAGTTGGAGACGTGGCTGATGACCAGCACTTCGGTGACAGCGCTGCTGCCGCTGTCAGCTCGAGGGAGGGGGTCGTCGAAGACCACCACATCGGAGGGGTAGGCGTCAAGCGACGCGGTGTCGGAGTCGATGAGCATCGGGTCGGTGGAGCCGACCGACTCCATGTCCGCAGCAGGCTCGCTGGAGACGTGAAGTTGGTTGAGGAGGCTGACGAGGCGGCTCTCGGGGTAGTCGGTGCCTGCGTCGGACGCGGGCTCGTCGGAGATGCGAGTCTCGCCGAGCAGATCGGCGAGGCGGCTCGCTGCGCAGGCGTCGTCGACGCCTTGCAGCGCTTCGAGGCAAACACCATCGGGCGCAGCAGGCTGGCTGCGCTCGCGGGGGAGGAAGAGGGTTCCCGTCCAGAACAGGTCTCCGGACGACGGTGCACCTGGCCCCATGGTGGGCGCCAAATGTCGAGTGGTTGGTGCGACATATGCCAAGGGATGGCTTATCATTGTGGGAGCCAATAAAACGTCGCCGGTGCCCGGAAACGGAATGAGGCGAAGACATGCACGTCGGCGGATCTTACCCAGATTCGGGGCTCTCCGAGGAGATAACACCCCTAGTCCTGCTCTGCGGGGTCTCCGCATGATCACTAGATCGAGAAAGGGTAGCTACAATCGCTCCTAGAGCTGTTTGGGATCAAGGGGGAAGAAGAACAAGGCTAGCTCTTGCTTCCCTCTATCTATGGTGTGTGTGCTATGCTTGGAAGCCAACTATGCTCAGCGGCCAACCCTTTGCATGGGTGCTCCGAGGGGTTTATATAGGCCTACCCCCCGGGGGTACAATGGTAATCCGGCTGGGCTCTGGTCCCAGCCGTCAGTGTCTACGCTCGCCGGCTTCTCCGCCGGCTGCTGGGTCCCGCCGGCTGGTGGGTCCCGCCGGCTGCCGGCTACTTGGTCGACAGGCCGGCCCCACCGCCTAGGGTCTTGTCGGCGGCTGCTTACTGTAGCCGCGCCTCTGATGACGAGGGCTTTGTCGAGGTAAGCGTGGCTACAGTGGGCCGCCTCGGGGGCTCTCACTGTAGCCTTACCTCGTCTTGTCTCCTTAATGGGGCTCCTGCTTCGAGGAAGGGAGTAGCCGGCTTCTGGAGGCCGGCTACGCTCTTGGACGACTGGGAAAGGCCGGGCCGCCTTCACGCCTCTCTCTGGCTGAAGGGGCCCGCCGCCCGCGGGCCGTACGGGAGTCGGTCGTGGGTGACGTCGAGGACAGCATGGCTACAGTGCCGAGCCGCACGGGAGACGGCCGTCCCGTACGGCCTCCTGTAGCCATGCCCGCCTCGGGCTTTGGGGGTAGTGGGCCGCACTGTGGCCACACCCCGTCGTGTCGCCGTTATGTGGGAGTGGCTTGGAGTGGTTGTGGTCTTGGCCGGCTCTTTGGAGTCGGCGTCCTTCTTGGCCGGCTTCTTGGAGTCGGCCACCCTGTAATCGTCCTGGGGAGGGGTTGCTGAGGCAGGGTCGCCTTCCGGGAGTCGGCTTCAGAGGTAGCCGGCCAGGGAAGGCGGCCCAATGCTCGGAGTGCTTGGAGGCCCGAAGGCCTGATAATTTTTTCAGAAGAACCAGGGGCAGTCGGTTAGGCTACCCGTGGCCATTTACTCCGACACATGGCGAACTTAAGAATAACTTTTTCCATGTCATTGTTAGTGTAGATACCATGACAAATTGTTTAGGGTCCCAATTCTTTATTGAACTTGCCCATGTCAAATTTATTTGTACATATTGTGGCAATTTCCTTCTGTATATAGCCTACGGCACAACACTTTGATTTTTTGGACATGCGAGTATTATAAAGATGTTTTTGTTGCAAGAAAAATATTGTATACATGATTTTTTGTTTTTGTTTTTGTTTTTGTTTTATACATGATTTTTTTTGTAGAACATGGCAAATTTATTGGGGATCCCAATTTATTATTAAGAGCATGTCAGATTTAATTATGTAGATCATGATATCCATCATAAACCACGTCTAAAATAAAATTGGGTGGCACCATTAGCCACCATATCCATCTAGAGAGCATGTCTAGGGCTCGGCTATGGCACCATATCCATCTAGAGAGCATGTCTACGGCTCGGCTACGACACCATATCCATCTACCGATATCTCACGTAGCAAGCATACATCCATAAAACATAGGGTGCATAAAAGAGTTCACGGTACAACCAACGACATAACATAAAAAATATAAAAAGCCCTAACGGGCAAGACAAGCTTCACGAGACCAGCCAGGCCTTCACCACCATCTGCTACCTCTTGAGCATGCGTTGGTTTTCCATTGAAGAGGAAAGGGTGATGCAGCAAAGTAGCGTAAGTATTTACCTCTGTTTTTGAGAACCAAGGTATCAATCCAGTAGGAGATTACACGCAAGTCACCTAGTACCTGCACAAACAATCAAGAACATTGCAACCAACGCGATAAAGGGGTTGTCAATCCCTTCACGGTCACTCGCAAAAGTGAGATCTAATAAAGATAATAAGATAAATATTTTTGGTATTTTTTGTTGTATAGATTGGAAAGTAAAGATTACAAAATAAAAGGCAAAAGAAATTGGCAAGTTAACGAGAAACTAATATGATGTAAAATAGACCTGGGGGCCATAGGTTTCACTAGTGGCTTATCTCAAGATAGCATACATTACGATGGGTGAACAAATTATTGCCGAGCAATTGATAGAAAAGCGCATAGTTATGAGAATATCTAGGCATGATCATGAACATAGGCATCACGTTCGTGTCAAGTAGACCGAAACGATTCTGCATCTACTACTATTACTCCACACATCGACCGCTATCCAGCATGCATCTAGAGTATTAAGTTCATAAGAACGGAGTAAGGCATTAAGCAAGATGACATGATGTAGAGGGATAACTCAAGCAATATGATATAAACCCCATCTTTTTATCCTCGATGGCAACAATACAATACGTGCCTTGCTACCCCTACTGTCACTAGGAAAGAACACCGCAAGATTGAACCCAAAGCTAAGCACTTCTCCCATTGCAAGAAAGATCAATCTAGTAGGCCAAACTGAACCGATAATTTGAAGAGACTTGCAAAGATATCAAATCATGCATATAATAATTCAGAGAAGAACCAAATAATATTCATAGATAATCTTGATCATAAATCCACAATTCATCGGATCTCGGCAAACACACCGCAAAAAGTATTACATCGAATAGATCTCCAAGAACATCGAGGAGAACCTTGTATTGAGAATCAAAGAGAGAGAAGAAGCCATCTAGCTAATAACTATGGACCCGAAGGTCTGTGGTAAACTACTCACGCTTCATCGGAGAGGCTATGGTGTTGATGTAGAAGCCCTCCGTGATCGATTCCCCCTCCGGCAGATCGCCGGAAAAGGCCCCAAGATGGGATCTCACGGGTACAGAAGGTTGCGGCGGTGGAAAAGTGGTTTCGTGGCTCTCCTGGATGTTTTTAGGGTATAAGAGTATATATAGGCAAAAGAAATACGTCGGTGGAGCTCCGTGGGGCCCATGAGGGTGGGGGCGCGCCTACTCCCCTGGGCGCGCCCTCCTACCTCGTGGCCGCCTCGCGGAGTTCCAGACTTCAACTCCAAGTCTTCTAGATTGCATTTGTTCCAAGAAAGATCATCGCGAAGGTTTCATTCCGTTTGGATTCCGTTTGGTATTCCTTTTCTGCGGAACACTAAAATAGGCAAAAAAAACAGAAACTGGCACTCGGCCTCCGGTTAATAGGTTAGTCCCAAAAATAATATAAAAGAGCATATTAAAGCCCATTAAACATCCAAAACAGATAATATAATAGCATGGAACAATAAAAAATTATAGATACGTTGGAGACGTATCAAGCATCCCCAAGCTTAATTCATGCTTGTCCTCGAGTAGGTAAATGATAAAAACAGAATTTTTGATGTGGAAAGCTACCTAACATAATTTTCAATGTAATTTTCTTTATTGTGGCATGAATGTTCAGATCCATAAGATTCAAAATAAAAGTTTAATATTGACATAAAAACAATAATACTTCAAGCATACTAATAAAGCAATCATGTCTTCTCAAAATAACATGGCCAAAATAAGTTATCCCTACAAAATCATATAGTCTGGCTATGCTCTATCTTCATCACACAACATATTTAATCATGCACAACCTCGATGACAAGCCAAGCAATTGTTTCATACTTTTGATGTTCTCAAACTTTTTCAACTTTCACGCAATACATGAGCGTGAGCCATG
This sequence comes from Aegilops tauschii subsp. strangulata, assembly GCF_002575655.3. Taxonomy (NCBI): domain Eukaryota; kingdom Viridiplantae; phylum Streptophyta; class Magnoliopsida; order Poales; family Poaceae; genus Aegilops; species Aegilops tauschii. Next base: position 391,740,414 of record NC_053040.3, on the reverse strand, counting down.
GACATAGCACTATAGGTGGAATAGAATGGTGGTTGTGGAGAAGACAAAAAGGAGAAGATAGTCTCACATCAACTAGGTGTATCAACGGGCTATGGAGATGCCCATCAATAGATATCAATGTGAGTGAGTAGAGATTGCCATGCAACGGATGCACTAGAGCTATAAGTGTATGAAAGCTCAACAAAAGAAACTCAGTGGGTATGCATCCAACTTGGTTGCTCACGAAGACCTATGGCAATTTTGAGGAAGCCCATCATTGGAATATACAAGCCAAGTTCTATATCGTAAAATTCCCACTAGTATATGAAAGTGACAACATAGGAGACTCTCTATCATGAAGATCATGGTGCTACATTGAAGCACAAGTGTGGTAAAAGGATAGTAGCATTGTCCCTTCTCTCTTTTTCTCTCATTTTTTTTATTTGGGCCTTTTCTCCTTTTTTATGGCCTCTTTTTTTTTATCGTCCGGAGTCTCATCCCGACTTGTGGGGTAATCATAGTCTCCATCATCCTTTCCTCACTGGGACAATGCTCTAATAATGATGATCATCACACTTTTATTTACTTACAACTCAAGAATTACAACTCAATACTTAGAACAAAATATGACTCTATGTGAATGCCTCCGGCGGTGTACCGGGATGTGCAATGACTCATGAGTGACATGTATGAAAGAATTATGAATGATGGCTTTGCCACAAATACGATATCAACTACATGATCATGCAAAGCAATATGACAATGATGGAGCGTGTCATAATAAACGGAACGGTGGAAAGTTGATGGCAATTTATCTCGGAATGGCTATGGAAATGCCATGATAGGTAGGTATGGTGGCTGTTTTGAGGAAGGTATATGGTGGGTGCATGATACCGGCGAAAGGTGCGCGGTATTAGAGAGGCTAGCAATGGTGGAAGGGTGAGAGTGCGTATAATCCATGGACTCAACATTAGTCATAAAGAACTCACATACTTATTGCAAAAATCTATTAGTTATCGAAACAAAGTACTACGCGCATGCTCCTAGGGGGATAGATGAAGGAAATATGCCCTAGAGGCAATAATAAAGTTATTATTTATTTCCTTATTTCATGATAAATGTTTCTTATTCATGCTAGAATTGTATTAACCGGAAACTTGATACATGTGTGAATACATAGACAAAAAGAGTGTCACTAGTATGCCTCTACTTGACTAGCTCGTTGAATCAAAGATGGTTAAGTTTCCTAGCCATAGACATGAGTTGTCATTTGATTAATGGGATCACGTCATTAGAGAATGATGTGATTGACTTGACCCATTCCGTTAGCTTAGCACTTGATCGTTTAGTATGTTGCTATTGCTTTCTTCATGACTTATACATGTTCCTATGACTATGAGATTGTGCAACTCCCGATTACTGGAGGAACACATTGTGTGCTACCAAACGTCACAACGTAACTGGGTGATTATATAGGTGCTCTACATGTGTCTCCGATGGTACTTGTTGAGTTGGCATAGATCGAGATTAGGATTTGTCACTCCGATTATCGGAGAGGTATCTCTGGGCCCTCTCGGTAATGCACTTCACTATAAGCCTTGCAAGCATTGTGACTAATGAGTTAGTTGCGGGATGATGCATTACGGAACGAGTAAACAGACTTGCCGGTAACGAGATTGAGCTAGGTATTGAGATACCGACGATCGAATCTCGGGCAAGTAACATACCGATGACAAAGGGAACAACGTATGTTGTTATGCGGTTTGACCGATAAAGATCTTCGTAGAATATGTAGGAACCAATATGAGCATTCAGGTTCCGCTATTGGTTATTGACCGGAGATGTGGCTCGGTCATGTCTACATACTTCTCGAACCCGTAGGGTCCGCACGCTTAACGTTCGGTGACGATTGGTATTATGTGTTTATGTTTTTTGATGTACCGGAGGTAGTTCAGAGTCCTGGATGAGATCGGGGACATGACGAGGAGTCTCGAAGTGGACGAGACGTAAAGATCGATATATTGGACGACTATATTCGGACATCGGAAAGGTTCTGAGTAATTCGGGTATTTGTCGGAGTACCTGGGGACTTACGGGAATACGGGAGTACATATGGGCCTTAGTGGGCTTTAGGGGGGAAAGAGGAGAAGCCACGAGGGATGGCCGCGCGCGCCCCATGGGCCTAGTCCGAATTGGACTAGGGGAGGGGCTGCGCCCCCTCTTTCCTTCTCCTCCCCCTCTCCTTCCTTCCCCCTCCTAGTGGCACTAGGAAAGGGGAGTCCTACTCCCACTAGGAGGAGGACTCCTCCTCCTGGCGCGCCCTGCAAGGGCCGGCCGGCCTCCCCCCTTGCTCCTTTATATACGGGGGCAGGGGCACCCCAAGACACAACAATTGATCATTGATCTTTTAGCCGTGTGCGGTGCCCCTCCACCATAATCCACCTCGGTCATATCGTAGTGGTGCTTAGGCGAAGCCCTGCGTCGGTAGCATCATCATCACCGTCATCACGCCGTCGTGCTGACGGAACTCTCCCTCGAAGCTCTGCTGGATCAGAGTTCGTGGGACGTCATCGAGCTGAACGTGTGCTGAACTCGGAGGTGCCGTACGTTTGGTACTTGGATCAGTCGGATCGTGAAGATGTACGACTACATCAACTGCATTGTTCTAACGCTTCCGATTTCGGTCTACGAGGGTACATGGACACACTCTCCCCTCTCGTTGATATGCATCACCATGATCTTGCGTGTTCGTAGGAATTTTTTTGAAATTACTACGTTCCCCAACAATAGATTGGTAGGAAAAGTCCATCGCTCGTCCCCGACCACCACTCATAAGGAGGACAATCAATAAATAAATCATGCTCTGACTTCATCACATAACGGTTCACCATACGTGCATGCTACGGGAATCACAAACTTTAACACAAGTATCTCTCAAATTCACAACTACTCAACTAGCATGACTCTAATATCACCATCTTCATGTTGGGGAACGTAGTAATTTCAAAAAAATTCCTACGCACACGCAAGATCATGGTGATGCATAGCAACGAGAGGGGAGAGTGTTGTCCACGTACCCTCGTAGACCGAAAGCGGAAGCGTTATCACAACGCGGTTGATGTAGTCGTACGTCTTCACGATCCGACCGATCAAGTACCGAATGCACGGCACCTCCGAGTTCAGCACACGTTCAGCTCGATGACGTCCCTCGAACTCCGATCCAGCCGAGTGTTGAGGGAGAGTTTCATCAGCACGATGGCGTGGTGACGATGATGATGTTCTACCGACGCAGGGCTTCGCCTAAGCACCGCTACGATATTATCGAGGTGTAATATGGTGGAGGGGGGCACCGCACACGGCTAAGAGATCAATGATCAATTGTTGTGTCTATGGGGTGCCCCCCTGCCCCCGTATATAAAGGAGCAAGGGGGGAGGCGGCCGGCCTAGGAGGAGGGCGCGCCAAGGGGGAAGTCCTACTCCCACCGGGAGTAGGACTCCTCCTTTCCTTGTTGGAGTAGGAAAAGGGAAGGGAGAAGGAGAAAGAAGGAAGGGGGTGCCCCCCTCCCTAGTCCAATTCGGACTAGTCCATGGGGAGGGGTGCGGCCACCCTTTGGGGCCTTTCTCTCCTTTCCCGTATGGCCCATTAAGGCCCAATACGAATTCCCGTAACTCTCTGGTACTCCGAAAAATACCCGAATCACTCGGAACCTTTCTGATGCCCGAATATAGTCGTCCAATATATCGATCTTTACGTCTCGGCCATTTCGAGACTCCTCATCATGTCCCTGATCTCATACGGGACTCCGAACTCCTTCGGTACATCAAAACATATAAACTCATAATATAACTGTCATCGTAACGTTAAGCGTGCGGACCCTACAGGTTCGAGAACTATGTAGACATGACCGAGACACCTCTCCGGTCAATAACCAATAGCGGAACCTGGATGCTCATATTGGCTCCCACATATTCTACGAAGATCTTTATCGGTTAAACCGCATAACAACATACGTTGTTCCCTTTGTCATCGGTATGTTACTTGCCCGAGATTCGATCGTCGGTATCTCAATACCTAGTTCAATCTCGCTACCGGCAAGTCTCTTTACTCGTTCCGTAATACATCATCCCGCAACTAACTCATTAGTTACAATGCTTGCAAGGCTTATAGTGATGTGCATTACCGAGTGGGCCCAGAGATACCTCTCCAACAATCGGTATCCTATGAAGACACATTTCTCCGATTTGGGTTTGAGCTTATCAGGATGAAACTTTTTCACATAAGCATCGCAACCCCAAACTTTAAGAAACGACAACTTTGATTTCTTGCCAAACCACAGTTCAAAAGATGTCGTCTCAACGGATTTAGATGGTACCCTATTTAACGTGAATGCAGCTGTCTCTAATGCATAACCCCAAAACGATAGTGTTAGATCGGTAAGAGACATCATATATCGCACCATATCTAATAAAGTACGGTTACGATGTTCGGACACACCATTACACTGTGGTGTTCCAGGTGGCGTGAGTAGTGAAACTATTTCACATTGTTTTAACTGAAGGCCAAACTCGTAACTCAAATACTCTTCTCCACGATCAGATCGTAGAAACTTTATTTTCTTGTTATGATGATTTTCTACTTCACTCTGAAATTATATGAACTTTTCAAATGTTTCAGACTTCTGTTTCATTAAGCAGATATACCCATATCTGCTCAAATTCATCTGTGAAGGTCAGAAAATAATGATACCTGCTACGAGCCTCAATATTCATCGGACCACATACATCTGTATGTATGATTTCCAACAAATCTGTTGCTCTCTCCATAATTCCGGAGAACGGCGTTTTAGTCATCTTGCCCATGAGGCACGGTTCGCAAGCATCAAGTGATTCCAAAATCCCATCAGTATGGAGTTTCTTCATGTGCTTTACACCAATATGACCTAAACAGCAGTGCCACAAATAAGTTGCACTATCATTATTAACTTTGCATCTTTTGGCTTCATTATTATGAATATGTGTATCACTACGATCGAGATCCAACAAACCATTTTATTGGGTGTATGACCATAGAAGGTTTTATTCATGTAAACAGAACAACAATTATTCTCTAATTTAAATGAATAACCGTATTGCAACAAACATGATCAAATCATATTCATGCTCAACGCAAACACCAAATAACACTTATTTAGTTTCAACACTAATCCCGAAAGTATAGGGAGTGCGCGATGATGATCATATCAATCTTGGAACTACTTCCAACACACATCGTCACCTCGCCTTTTACTAGTCTCTGTTTATTCTGCAACTCCCGTTTCGAGTTACTACTCTTAGCAACTGAACCAGTATCAAATACCAAGGGGTTGCTATAAACACTAGTAAAGTACACATCAATAACATGTATATCCAATATACCTTTGTTCACTTTGCCATCCTTCTTATCCACCAAATAGTTGGGGTAGTTCCGCTTCCAGTGACCAGTCCCTTTGCAGTAGAAGCACTTAGTCTTAGGCTTAGGACCAGACTTAGGCTTCTTCACTTGAGCAGCAACTTGCTTGCCGTTCTTCTTGAAGTTCCCCTTCTTCCCTTTGCCCTTTTCTTGAAACTAGTGGTCTCGTCAACCATCAACACTTGATGTTTTTCTTGATTTCTACCTTCGTCGATTTCAGCATCACGAAGAGCTCGGGAATTACTTTTGTCATCCCTTGCATACTATAGTTCATCACGAAGTTCTACTAACTTGGTGATGGTGACTAGAGAATTCTGTCAATCACTATTTTATCTGGAAGATTAACTCCCACTTGATTCAAGCGATTGTAGTACCCAGACAATCTGAGCACATGCTCACTGCTTGAGCTATTCTCCTCCATCTTTTAGCTATAGAACTTGTTGGAGACTTCATATCTCTCAACTCGGGTATTTGCTTGAAATATTAACTTCAACTCCTGGAACATCTCATATGGTCCATGACGTTCAAAACGTCTTTGAAGTCCCGATTCTAAGCCGTTAAGCATGGTGCACTAAACTATCAAGTAGTCATCATATTGAGCTAGCCAAACGTTCATAACGTCTGCATCTGCTCCTGCAATAGGTCTGTCACCTAGCGGTGCATCAAGGACATAATTTTTCTGTGCAGCAATGAGGATAATCCTCATATCACGGATCCAATCCGCATCTTTGCTACTAACATCTTTCAACATAATTTTTCTCTAGGAACATATCAAAAATAAACACAGGGAAGCAACAACGCGAGCTATTGATCTACAACATAATTTGCAAAATACTATCAGGACTAAGTTCATGATAAATTAAGTTCAATTAATCATATTACTTAAGAACTCCCACTTAGATAGACATCCCTCTAATCATCTAAGTGATTACGTGATCCAAATCAACTAAACCATAACGGATCATCACGTGAAATGGAGTAGTTTTCAATGGTGAACATCACTATGTTGATCATATCTACTATATGATTCATGCTCGACCTTTCGGTCTCAGTGTTCCGAGGCCATATCTGCATATGCTAGGCTCGTCAAGTTTAACCTGAGTATTCCGCGTGTGCAACTGTTTTGCACCCGTTGTATTTGAACGTAGAGCCTATCACACCCGATCATCACGTGGTGTCTCAGCACGAAGAACTTTCGCAACGGTGCATACTCAGGGAGAACACTTTTATCTTGAAATTTTAGTGAGAGATCATCTTATAATGCTACCGTCAATCAAAGCAAGATAAGATGCATAAAAGATAAACATCACATGCAATCAATATAAGTGATATGATATGGCCATCATCATCTTGTGCTTGTGATCTCCATCTCCGAAGCACCGTCATGATCACCATCGTCACCGGCGCGACACCTTGATCTCCATCGTAGCATCGTTGTCGTCTCACCAACTATTGCTTTTACGACTATCGCTACCGCTTAGTGATAAAATAAAACAATTACATGGCGATTGCATTTCATACAATAAAGCGACAACCATATGGCTCCTGCCAGTTGCCGATAACTCGGTTACAAAACATGATCATCTCATACAATAAAATATAGCATCATGTCTTGACCATATCACATCACAACATGCCCTGCAAAAACAAGTTAGACGTCCTCTACTTTGTTGTTGCAAGTTTTACGTGGCTGCTACGGGCTTAGCAAGAACCGTTCTTACCTACGCATCAAACCACAACGATAGTTTGTCAAGTTGGTGCTGTTTTAACCTTCGCAAGGACCGGGCGTAGCCACACTCGGTTCAAATGAAGTGAGAGAGACAGACACCCGCCAGTCACCTTTAAGCATCGAGTGCTCGCAACGGTGAAACCAGTCTCGCGTAAGCGTACGTGTAATGTCGGTCCGGGCCGCTTCATCTCACAATACCGCCGAACCAAAGTATGACATGCTGGTAAGCAGTATGACTTATATCGCCCACAACTCACTTGTGTTCTACTCGTGCATATAACATCAACGCATAAAACCAGGCTCGGATGCCACTGTTGGGGAACGTAGTAATTTCAAAAAAATTCCTATGCACACGCAAGATCATGGTGATGCATAACAACGAGAGGGGAGAGTGTTGTCCACGTACCCTCGTAGACCGAAAGCGGAAGTGTTATCACAACGTGGTTGATGTAGTCGTACGTCTTCACGATCCGACCGATCAAGTACCGAACGCACGGCACCTCCGAGTTCAGCACACGTTCAGCTCGATGACGTCCCTCGAACTCCGATCCAGCCGAGTGTTGAGGGAGAGTTTCGTCAGCACGACGGCGTGGTGACGATGATGATGTTCTACCGACGCAGGGCTTCGCCTAAGCACTGCTACGATATGATCGAGGTGTAATATGGTGGAGGGGGGCACCGCACACGGCTAAGAGATCAATGATCAATTGTTGTGTCTATGGGGTGCCCCCTGCCCCCGTATATAAAGGAGCAAGGGGGGAGGCGGGCGGCCTAGGAGGAGGGCGCGCCAAGGGGGGAGTCCTACTCCCACCGGGAGTAGGACTCCTCCTTTCCTTGTTGGAGTAGCAAAAGGGAAGGGAGAAGGAGAAAGAAGGAAGGGGGCGCCCCCCCTCCCTAGTCCAATTCAGACTAGTCCATGGGGAGGGGTGCGGCCACCCTTTGGGGCCTTTCTCTCCTTTCCCGTATAGCCCATTAAGGCCCAATACGAATTCCCGTAACTCTCCGGTACTCCGAAAAATACCCGAATCACTCGGAACCTTTCCGATGTCCGAATATAGTCGTCCAATATATCGATCTTTACGTCTCGACCATTTCGAGACTCCTCATCATGTCCCTGATCTCATCCGGGACTCCTAACTCCTTCGGTACATCAAAACATATAAACTCATAATATAACTGTCATCGTAACGTTAAGCGTGCGGACCCTACGGGTTCGAGAACTATGTAGACATGACCGAAATACCCCTCCGGTCAATAACCAATAGCGGAACCTGGATGCTCATATTGGCTCCCACATATTCTACGAAGATCTTTATCGGTCAAACCGCATAACAACATATGTTGTTCCCTTTGTCATCGGTATGTTACTTGCCCGAGATTCGATCGTCGGTATCTCAATACCTAGTTCAATCTCGTTACCGGCAAGTCTCTTTACTCGTTCTGTAATACATCATCCCACAACTAACTCATTAGTTACAATGCTTGCAAGGCTTATAGTGATGTGCATTACCGAGTGGGCCCAGAGATACCTCTCCGACAATCGGAGTGACGAATCCTAATCTCGAAATACGCCAACCCAACAAGTACCTTTGGAGACACCTGTAGAGCACCTTTATAATCACCCAGTTACGTTGTGACGTTTGGTAGCACACAAAGTGTTCCTCTGGTAAACGGGAGTTGCATAATCTCATAGTCATAGGAACATGTATAAGTCATGAAGAAAGCAATAGCAACATAGTAAACGATCGAGTGCTAAGCTAACAGAATGGGTCAAGTCAATCACATCATTCTTCTAATGATGTGATCTCGTTAATCAAATGACAACCCATGTCAATGTCTAGGAAACTTAACCATCTTTGATCAACGAGCTAGTCAAGTAGAGGCATACTAGTGACACTCTGTTTGTCTATGTATTCACACATGTATTATGTTTCCGGTTAATACAATTCTAGCATGGATAATAAACATTTATCATGATATAAGGAAATAAATAATAACTTTATTATTGCCTCTAGGGCATATTTCCTTCACTTCATATCTCAAAACAATCATAAGGAATCAAACTTCTCATAGTATTCAATGCACTTTATATGATAGTTTTTATTATACCCATCTTGGATGATCATTATATTAGGACTAATTTTATAGCCAAAGCAAATTACCATGCTGTTCTAAAAGACTCTCAAAATAATATAAGTGAAGCATGAGAGATCAATAATTTCTATAAAATAAAACCACCACCGTGCTCTAAAAGATATAAGTGAAGCACTAGAGCAAAATTATCTAGCTCAAAAGATATAAGTGAAGCAAATATAGTATTCTAATGAATTCCGGTTCATGCGTGTCTCTCCAAAAGGTGTGTACAGCAAGGATGATTGTGGTAAACTAAAAATCAAAGACTCAAATCATACAAGACGCTCCAAGCAAAACACATATCATGTGGTGAATAAAAATATAGCCTCAAGTAAAGTTACCGATAGACGAAGGCGAAAGAGGGGATGCCTTCCGGGGCATCCCCAAGCTTAGGCTTTTGGTTGTCCTTGAATTTTACCTTGGGGTGCCTTGGGCATCCCCAAGCTTAGGCTCTTGCCACTCCTTATTCCCAAATCCATCAAATCTTTACCCAAAAACTTGAAAACTCACAACACAAAACTTAACAGATAATCTCATGAGCTCCGTTAGTATAAGAAAATAAAACACCACTTTAAGGTACTGTAATGAACTCATTATTTATTTGTATTGGTGTTAAACCTACTGTATTCCAACTTCTCTATGGTTTTTACCTCCCGATACTACTCATAGATTCATTAAAATAAGCAAACATCACACGAAAAACAGAATCTGTCAAAACAGAATAGTCTGTAGCAATCTGTATCAAACGAATACTTCTGGAACTCCAACAATTCTGAAATAACTTGGTGGACGTGAGGAATTTGTCTATTAATCATCTTCAAAAAGAATCAACCTAAAATCACTTCCCAGTAAAAAATGGCAGCTAATCTCGTGAGCGCTAAAGTTTATGTTTTTTACAGCAAGATCGCAAAGACTTCACCCAAGTCTTCCCAAAGGTTCTACTTGGCACAAACACTAATTAAAACATAAAACCATGTCTAAAAAGAGGCTAGATGAATTATTTATTACTAAACAGGAACAAAAAGCAAGGAACAAAAATAAAATTGGGTTGCCTCCCAACAAGCGCTATCGTTTAACGCCCCTAGCTAGGCATAAAGCAAGAATAGATCTAGGTATTACCATCTTTGGTATGCAATCCATATGTGGCTCTCATAATAGATTCATAAGGTAATTTAATTTTATCTCTAGGAAAGTGTTCCATGCCTTTCCTTAACGGAAATTGGAATCTAATATTTCTTCTTTCATGTCAATAATTGCACCAATCGTTCTAATGAAAGGTCTACCAAGAATAATAGGACATGTAGGATTGCAATCTATATCAAGAACAATGAAATCTACGGGCACATAATTCCTATTCGAAACAATAAGAACATCATTAATCCTTGCCATAGGTTTCTTAATGGTGGAATCCGCAAGGTGCAAATTTAAAGAACAATCATCAAATTCGCGGAAACCTAACACATCACACAAAGTTTTTTGAATCGTGGAAACACTAGCACCCAAATCACATAAAGCATAGCATTCATGATCTTTAATCTTAATTTTAATAGTAGGTTCCCACTCATCATAAAGTTTTCTAGGGATAGAAACTTCTAGCTCAAGCTTTTTTTCATAAGATTGCATTAAAGCATCAACGATATGTTTAGTAAAAGCTTTATTTTGATTATAAGCATGAGGAGAATTTAACACGGATTGCAACAAGAAAATGCAATCTATCAAAGAGCAATTATCATAATTAAATTCCTTGAAATCCAAAATAGTGGGTTCACTGCTATGTAAAGTTTTGACCTCTTCAATCCCACTTTTATCAATTTTAGCATCAAGATCTAAAAACTCCGAATCATTGGGACGCCTTTTAACTAAAGTTGACTCATCTCCAATCCCTTCTTTATCAAGATTCATATTGGAAAACAAAGATTTAATAGGAGTCACATCAATTACTTTTAGATCTTCATCTTTATTATCATGAAAACTAGAAGAACACGCTTTCACAAAGCAATCTTTTTTAGCACGCATCCTAGCGGTTCTTTCTTTGCATTCATCAATGGAAATTCTCATGGCTTTGAGAGACTCATTGATGTCATGCTTAGGTGGAATAGATCTAAGTTTCAAAGAATCAACATCGAAATTCTATCCACGTTCCTAGCCAACTTATCAATCTTAGGCAATTTTTCTTCAAGCAAAGCATTGAAATTCTTTTGCGAATTCATAAATTCTTTAACACTAGTCTCAAAATTAGAGGGCATCTTATTAAAATTTCCATAAGAGTTGTTGTAGGAATTACCATAATTATTAGAGGAATTACTAGGGAACGGCCTAGAATTAAAGTTTCCTCTATACGCGTCGTTACCAAAATTGTTCCTACCAACAAAATTCACATCCATAGATTCATTATTATTCTCAATCAAAGTGGACAAAGGCATATCATTAGGATCAGAAGAAACACTCTTATTAGCAAACAATTTCATAAGTTCGTCCATCTTTCCACACAAAAGATTAATCTCTTCTATCGCATGAACTTTTTTACTAGTGAATCGGTGTGCCATTGAGAATAATTAACCATAATATTATCTAGGAGTTTAGTAGCTTCTCCTAAGGTGATTTCCATAAAATTGCCTCTCGCGGCCGAATCTAAAAGATTTCTAGAAGCAAAATTCAATCCGGCATAATTTTTTGTATAATCATCCATAAATTCAAACCGTGTGTAGGGCAATTACGTATCATTAATTTCATCCTCTCCCAAGCTGGTGCAACATGCTCATGATCAAGTTGCTTAAAATTCATAATATCGTTTCTAAGAGAGATGATCTTAGCGGGGGAAATACTTAGAGATAAAAGCATCTTTGCACTTATTCCATGAATCAATACTATTTTTAGGCAAAGAAGAGAACCAAGTTTTATCACGATCTCTAAGCGAAAATGGAAATAGCTTCAATTTAACAATATCATTATCCACATCTTTCTTCTTTTGCATATCACACAAATCAACAAAGTTGTTTAGATGGGTAGCGGCATCTTCACTAGGAAGGCCAGAAAATTGATCTTTCATGACAAGATTCAACAAAGCAGCATTAATTTCACAAGATTCAGCATCGGTAATAGGAGCAACCAGAGTGCTAATAAAATCACTGTTGTTGGTATTGGAAAAGTCACATAATTTAGTATTATCTTGAGCCATCGTGATAAACAATCAATCCAACACACAAGCACACAAGAAGCAAGCGGAAGGAGGCGAACGGATAAGAGGCGAAGAAAAGGCAAAGGTTTTCGAAAATAGTTTTAGAAGTGGGGGAGAGGAAAAGAGAGGCGAATGGCAAATAATGTAATACGAGGGAGAAGAGTTTATGATGGGTACTTGGTATGTCTTGACTTGAGCGTAGATCTCCCCGGCAACGGCGCCAGAAATCCTTCTTGCTACCTCTTGAGCATGCATTGGTTTTCCCTTGAAGAGGAAAGGGTGATGCAGCAAAGTAGTGTAAGTATTTCCCTCAGTTTTTGAGAACCAAGGTATCAATCCAGTAGGAGACTACATGCAAGTCACCTAGTACCTGCACAAACAATCAAGAACCTTGCAACCAACGCGATAAAGGGGTTGTCAATCCCTTCACGGTCACTCGCAAAAGTGAGATCTAATAAAGATAATAAGATAAATATTTTTGGTATTTTTGTTGTATAGATTGGAAAGTAAAGATTGCAAAATAAAAGGTGAAAGAAATTGGCAAGTTAACGGGAAACTAATATGATGTAAAACAGACTCGGGGGCCATAGGTTTCACTAGTGGCTTCTCTCAAGATAGCATATATTATGGTGGGTGAACAAATTACTGCTGAGCAATTGATAGGAAAGCGCATAGTTATGAGAATATCTAGGCATGATCATGAACATAGGCATCACGTCCATGTCAAGTAGACCAAAACGATTCTGCATCTACTACTATTACTCCACACATCGACTGCTATCCAGCATGCATCTAGAGTATTAAGTTCATAAGAACAGAGTAATGCATTAAGCAAGATGACATGATGTAGAGGGATAAACTCAAGCAATATGATATAAACCCCATCTTTTTATCCTCGATGGCAACAATACAATACGTGCCTTGCTGCCCCTACTGTCACCGGGAAAGGACACCGCAAGATTGAACCCAAAGCTAAGCACTTCTCCCATTGCAAGAAAGATCAATCTAGTAGGCCAAACTAAACCGATAATTCGAAGAGACTTGCAAAGATATCAAATCATGAATATAAGAATTCAGAGGAGAACCAAATAATATTCATAGATAATCTTGATCATAAATCCACAATTCACCGGATCTCGGCAAACACACCGCAAAAAGTATTACATCGAATAGATCTCCAAGAACATCGAGGAGAACTTTGTATTGCGAATCAAAGAGAGAGAAGAAGCCATCTAGCTAATAACTATGGACTCGAAGGTCTGTGGTAAACTACTCACGCTTCATCGGAGAGGCTATGGTGTTGATGTAGAAGCCCTCCATGATCGATTCCCCCTCCGGCAGATCGCCGGAAAAGGCCCCAAGATGGGATCTCACGGGTACAGAAGGTTGCGGCGGTGGAAAAGTGGTTTCGTGGCTCTCCTGGATGTTTTTAGGGTATAAGAGTATATATAGGCGAAAGAAGTACGTCGGTGGAGCTCCATGGGGCCCACGAGGGTGGGGGCGCGCCTACCCCCCTGGGCGCGCCCTCCTGCTCGTGGCTGCCTCGCGGAGTTCCAGACTTCAACTCCAAGTCTTCTGGATTGCGTTTGTTCCAAGAAAGACCATCGCGAAGGTTTCATTCCGTTTGGATTCCGTTTGGTATTCCTTTTCTGCGAAACACTGAAATAGGCAAAAAAAAACAGAAACTGGCACTGGCCTCCGGTTAATAGGTTTGTCACGCCCAAGATGCGACCCTATCCTAAAGGAACTCGAAGGTCCCACCAAGGATAGAAGCGCATCTTGAAGACGCTTTGCAAGGTGGATATCATTACATCGTACCATTACATAATAGTTGGGGATACATACAAAAGGCACAACCTCCCCAAAGAATACATCAACATACATGATAACAACATCCGACTACGGATGAAACACAAACAGGAACTCAAACGACTTCCACCCTGCTAGCCCAGGCTGCCGACCCGGAACCTAACCCAAGATCGACGAAGAAGAAGAAGAACTCCAACACGAGTAAACATCGCTCTCGTGTCATGATCATCGCAAAACCTGAACCTGCAACTGTTGGTGTAGTAATCTGTGAGCCACGAGGACTCAGCAATCCCATTACCATGGGTATCAAGACTAGCAAAGCTTAATGGGTAAGGAAGGGGTAAAGTGGTGAGGTTGCAGCAGCGGCTAAGCAAAGTATGGTGGCTAACTTACGAAATAAGAGTGAGAAGAGGAGCTTAACAAGCGGTCGTCAACTAGTAATGATCAAGAAGTGATCCTGAACTCCTACTTACGTCAAACATAACCCAAAAACCGGGTTCTCCTCTCAAATAACCCCGAAAAGAGACAATCACGGTTACACACGCGGTTGGCGTATTTTAGAAGAGTTTACTTCAAGTTTACTACAACCGGATATTAACAAATTCCCATCTGCCACATAACCGCGGGCACGGCTCTCGAAAGTTTATACCCTACAGGGGTGTCCCAACTTAGCCCATGATAAGCTCTCACGATCAACGAAGGATATTCCTTCTCCCGGGAAGACCCGATCAGTCTCGGAATCCCGGTTCCAAGACATTTCGACAATGGTAAAACAAGACCAGCAAAGCCACCCGATGTGCCGACAAATCCCGATAGGAGCTGCACATATCTCGTTCTCAGGGCACACCGGGTGAGCAAGACATCGGGTTGGCATAGACCCTGGTTGCCCAGGGGGCGACGAACATCGCTCGGTTTGGACCAACACTCAGAGGAGCACTGGCCAGGGGGGCTAAAATAAAGATGACCCTCGGGCTTCGGAAACCCAAGGGAAAAAGGCTTAGGTTGTTAGGCAAATGTAAAACCAATGTTGGGCCTTGCTGGAAGAGTTTTATTCAAAGAGAACTATCAAGGGGTTCCCATAACACCCAACCGCGTTAGGGACACAAAATCCGGGAACATAATACCAATATGACGGAAACTAGGGCGGCAAGAGTGGAACAAAACACCAGGCATAAGGCCGAGCCTTCCACCCTTTACCAAGTATATAGATGCATTAATAATATAAGAGATATTGTGATATCCCAACATAAACATAAACCAACATGGATCAATATTCATCTTCACTTGCAATTAGCAATGCTATAAGAGGGGCTGAGCAAAAGTGGTAACATAGCCAAACAACGGTTTGCTAGGAAGGGTGACAAAGGTTAGAGGTTCATGGCAATTTGGGAGGCTTGATAAGCAAGTGGTACGTAACGCGGCATAGCGATAGCATCGAGGCATCTAGCATAGCAATGATAGTAGTGAGATCCAAGGTGACGGTCATCTTGCCTGAAATCCCGCTAGGAAGAAGAACGAGTCCATGAAGAAGACGAACCAACGTAGTCGAGCGGATCCTCACAATCGCAACGTTACCGGAACTATCAAGAAGAAGCAATACCGGAAAGAAGCAAACAACATAGTAAACAAACAAGCATAACATGACATGATGCACAACCAAGTATGATGCATGTCAAGATTAAATGTTGTTAACATGGCAAGAGGTGAAGCATATGCAAACCATCTATTTAGGCAAGTTTAAATGAGGCCGGAAACACAAGCAACAATTCCGGAAAATCCTCATAAGCATATTTCGAATTTGGTACTGTACTGCCCTATACACAATTTTAATGTTGTTAAACAGAAAAATAAAGTGCAGCAAGTTAATCTATGCATTTTTCTACCCCATTTACATATAAAGTTTATTTAAAATGGAGCTACGGTTATTTAGTTATGAAATAAAGCATTTTAACATGCTATTTATACAAATTAATTCAAACAGCACATTTAGACATTTTAAACATGGAAGAAAGCAGCATATTATGAAAGTACATGAAATCCTAAGCATTTTACATATATTACATGCTTTATTATGATGCTTGGATATTTATATATGAGCAAAGCAAATTAATGGCATTTCTGAAATGCATGCACTGGAAATATGCCAAAATCACAGAGTGGAAAAAAATATGCACGGGCCGGATGGCAGCGCAGTGTAGCGGCCCAGAAGCGAATGAGGCCTAAGTGGCTGGCTATGTGGTGTGCAAAAAGATAAATAAGAGGAGACAGAGGCAAAAATTGGGATGCCTGGGAATTGAACCCAGCACCTCACAGTTGAAAACAGAGCGCGCTGACCAGCTCGCCTAGAAGATGTCATATTTATCTTTTTGCACACCACACAGCCAGCCACTTAGGCCTCATTCGCTTCTGGGCCGCTGCACTGCGCTGCCATCCGGCCCGTGCATATTTTTTTCCACTCTGTCATTTTGGCATATTTCCAGTGCATGCATATTTTCAGAAATGCCATTAATTTGCTTTGCTCATATATAAATATCCATGCATCATAATAAAGCATGTAATATATGTAAAATTCTTAGGATTTCATGTACTTTCATAATATGCTGCTTTCTTCCATGTTTAAAATAAAGATGACCCTCGGGCTCCGGAAACCCAAGAGAAAAAGGCTTAGGTTGTTAGGCAAATGTAAAACCAATGTTGGGCCTTGCTGGACGAGTTTTATTCAAAGCGAACTATCAAGGGGTTCCCATAACACCCAACCGCGTTAGGGACGCAAAATCCGGGAACATAATACCGATATGACGGAAACTAGGGCGGCAAGAGTGGAACAAAACACCAGGCATAAGGCCGAGCCTTCCACCCTTTACCAAGTATATAGATGCATTAATAATGTAAGAGATATTGTGATATCCCAACATAAACATAATCCAACAAGGAGCAATCTTCAACTTCACCTGCAACTAGCAACGCTATAAGAGGGGCTGAGCAAAAGCGGTAACATAGCCAAACAACAGTTTGCTAGGAAGGGTGACAAAGGTTAGAGGTTCATGGCAATTTGGGAGGCTTGATAAGCAAGTGGTAGGTAACGCAGCATAGCGATAGCATCGAGGCATCTAGCATAGCAATGATAGTAGTGAGATCCAAGGTGACGGTCATCTTGCCTGAAATCCCGCTAGGAAGAAGAACGAGTCCATGAAGAAGACGAACCAACGTAGTCGAGCGGATCCTCACAATCGCAACATTACCGGAACTATCAAGAAGAAGCAATACCGCAAAGGAGCAATTGATAGAAAAGCGCATAGTTATGAGAATATCTAGGCATGATCATGAACATAGGCATCACGTCCGTGTCAAGTAGACCGAAACGATTCTGCATCTACTACTATTACTCCACACATCGACCGCTATCCAGCATGCATCTAGAGTATTAAGTTTATAAGAACAGAGTAACGCATTAAGCAAGATGACATGATGTAGAGGGATAAACTCAAGCAATATGATATAAACCCCATCTTTTTATCCTCGATGGCAACAATACAATACGTGCCTTGCTGCCCCTACTGTCACTGGGAAAGGACACCGCAAGATTGAACCCAAAGCTAAGCACTTCTCCCATTGCAAGAAAGATCAATCTAGTAGGCCAAACTAAACCGATTATTCGAAGAGACTTGCAAAGATATCAAATCATGCATATAAGAATTCAGAGGAGAACCAACTAATATTCATAGATAATCTTGATCATAAATCCACAATTCATCGGATCTCGGCAAACACACCGCAAAAAGTATTACATCGAATAGATCTCCAAGAACATCGAGGAGAACTTTGTATTGCGAATCAAAGAGAGAGAGAAGAAGCCATCTAGCTAATAACTATGGACTCGAAGGTCTGTGGTAAACTACTCATGCTTCATCGGAGAGGCTATGGTGTTGATGTAGAAGCCCTCCGTGATCGATTCCCCCTCCGGCAGATCGCCGAAAAAGGCCCCAAGATGGGATCTCACGGGTACAGAAGGTTGCGGCGGTGGAAAAGTGGTTTCGTGGCTCTCCTGGATGTTTTTAGGGTATAAGAGTATATATAGGCGAAAGAAGTACGTCGGTGGAGCTCCATGGGGCCCACGAGGGTGGGGGCGCGCCTACCCCCTGGGCGCGCCCTCCTGCCTCGTGGCCGCCTCGTGGAGTTCCAGACTTCAACTCCAAGTCTTCTGGATTGCATTTGTTCCAAGAAAGATCATCGCGAAGGTTTCATTCCGTTTGGATTCCGTTTGGTATTCCTTTTCTGCGAAACACTGAAATAGGCAAAAAAAACAGAAACTGGCACTGGGCCTCTGGTTAATAGGTTAGTCCCAAAAATAATATAAAAGAGCATACTATAGCCCATTAAACATCCAAAACAGATAATATAATAGCATGGAACAATCAAAAATTATAGATACGTTGGAGACGTATCACCATCTTCATTGTGCCTTCTCTTTAGTGCTCCTCCTCCATGCCGTCCTCGCCGAGGTAGTAGGGGAGGCTGTGCATACCGTTGCGGGTGCGGAAGATGCAGTCGAAGTTTGTGAAGATGTTGTGGGTTGTGAATGCGATGAATTCGCATCCACATCAAAACACCTTGCCGAGGAGGTAGTACGCATCAAATCTGTTGGTGAAGGTGACGATGAGCCCTATCGGCGGAGTCTTGGAGTTTGGACGCACTTCCTCCAGTCGAAACATCACCGGCGAGCCCGCTGGGAGGTGGGCGAAGCTCGCACCGAGGAACCACTGGGCAAACCCCCTTGCACCCCTCCAGCGTGAGAAAGCCCACATGCGGAGCGTCCTCTCCACGATGATGCCGGCCGGATACTGTCTCTCCGGCACGGTCGGTGAGAGCTCGAAGGTGGGGCCGTTGTACTGCATCCTCGCCTCGCTTTGAGAGTGCTCTGGGTTTGGGTGAAGAAGAGAAGGGGGCGGAGCAAATGGATGTGTGGAGAATAGGTGGAGGGGTGGTGGTTTAAATAGGGAAAGGGGAAGGTAAGGGGAGTGGCACCGGCCGCGCTTTGGATTAGCTACATTCAAACGAGCCGCATCGATCAATATGCCACTTCAATTGCCAATAGCTTTTAATTGCCACGTTGAATAGATGCGAGTGGATCGAAAAGTGTGAAACAATGCTCTACATCGAGGAGACACGCGCGCGAGATGAGACAAACCAGCAACAACAACCGTATGTGCGTCCGTGGCGGCTCGCGTGAAGAAAGAGGCCGATCAGCGTCCGTGGCGGCTCGCGTGCAGAAAGAGGCCGGTCAGCGCATCGTGGTGGCGGGCAGCGACGCATGCAAGTAGGCTAGCTACGTGCATGCATAGCAGGCTAGCTGGACATGTCATGCATGCATAAAAGGCTTCTGTCGTTGCGGCACCTGCAGGGCCCAACAATCTAACCACGGCCCAACGGGCGAACAACGGCACCGTCCGACGCGACCCCACTCATCAGGTCCAACGGGCGACATAGTCAGCGCGGCCCCACTCGTCAGAGTTAACGGTCAAAGAACTGACCCGATGGCATCCACCGTTTGTGACCAGTTCTGAGGGTTTCGGGCAAGGGAGTGGGGAAAAGTGAGCAAAAGTTAAGAGTGTGGGGATGAATGAGTATGGCTAAGGAACCAAGGGTACAAATGTAAAAAAAACTTCTGTAAAAGCCAAAAACAAGGAAAAACAACAATTGGCACTTGGCACTAGGTTAACAGGTTAGTCCCAAAAATAATATAAAATAGCATATTAATGCATATAAAACATCCAAAACAGGTAATATAATAGCATGGAACAATAAAAAATTATAGATACGTTGGAGACATATCAATGAAGAGCTCATCATAAAGGGTTACATAGATGCTAGTTTTGACACAGATCCGGATGACTCTTAAGTCTCAAACCGGATACGTATTTATATTAAATGGTGGAGCTGTCAGTTGGTGCAGTTCCAAGCAGAGCGTCATGGCGGGATCTACATGTGAAGTGGAGTATATAGCTGCTTCAGAAGCAACGCAAGAAGGAGTCTGGATGAACGAGTTCATATCTGATCTGGTGTAATACCTAGTGCATCGGATCCAATGACTATCTTTTGTGACAAAACTCGAGCTATTGCCATTGCCAAGGAGCCTAGGTTTCACAAGAGAACCAGGCACATCAAGCGCCGGTTCAACTCCATTCGTAATTATGTTAAGGATGAAGACATAGAACTTTGCAAAGTACATACGGATCTGAATGCGGCAAACCCATTGACTAAGTCTCTTCCGCGGGCAAAACATGATCAGCACCAAGACTCCATGGGTGTTAGATTCATAACTATGTAAACTAGATTATTGACTCTAGTGCAAGTGGGAGACTATTGGAAATATGCCCTAGAGGCAATTTCCTTGTTCATGATAAATTTTTATTATTCATGGTAGAATTGTATTGACCATAAACTTAAATACATGTGTGAATACATAGACAACATAGTGTCCCTAGTGAGCCTCTACTAGACTAGCTCGTTGATCAAAGATGGTTAAGGTTTCCTAACCATAGACATGAGTTGTCATTTGATAATGGGATCACATCATTAGGACAATGATGTGATGGACAAGACCCAATCGTAAGCTTAGCATCCGATCCTTTAGTTTACTTGCTATAGCTTTCTTCATGTCAAGTATCTGATCCTTAGACCATGAGATCGTGTAGCTCCCGAACACCAGAGGAATACTTAGTGTGTATCCAAACGTCACTTCGTAACTGGGTGATCATGCATAAAGGTGCTCTACATGTATCTCCGAAGGTGTCTATTGGGTTGGCATGGATCGAGATGGGATTTGTCACTCCGTATGACGAAGAGATATCTCTGGGCCCTCTCGGTAATGCAACATCTTAAAGAGCTTGCAAGCAATGTGACTAATGAGTTAGTCATGGGATCTTGTATTATGGAACGAGTAAAGAGACATGCCGGTAACGAGATTGAACTAGGTATGGAGATACCGACGATCGAATCTCGGGCAAGTAACATATCGCCGGACAAAGGGAATTGCATATGGGATTAACCGAATCCTTGACATCGTGGTTCAACCGATAAAAGATCTTCGTGGAATATGTAGGAATCAATATGGGCATCTAGGTCCCGCTATTGGTTATTGACCGGAGAGGTGTCTCGGTCATGACTACATGATTCCCGAACCCGCAGGGTCGCACGCTTAACGTTCGTTGACGCTAGAGTAGTATTGGGATATTTGATGATTGGTAGCCGAATGTTGTTCAGAGTCCCGGATGAGACCCCGGACATAACAAGGATTCTCGGAATGGTCGAGAGGTAAATATTTATATATGGGAAGTCATATTTGGGTTCCGAAAAAAGTGCAGTTTTTCGGTATTGTACCATGAAGCTTCTAGAAGGTTCCGGAGTGGTTCGAAAGTCCAAAAGTGGCTAGCATGGGCTGAGGGGAGGCGCCCTGGCCTTATTGGGCTAGGAGCACCAAGTCCTCAAAAGCCCATGTGGCTAGGGAAGGGAGAAAAAAAGGAAGGTGTCCTAGTAGGAATAGGATTGGAATTGGAGTCCAAGTCCTCTCCCCTTGGCTGAGCCCTAGGGCTTCGAGGGGTTGTTCCCCACGCCCCTCCACCTATATATAGAGGGGAGGGGAGCCCCAATAGGATACACCAAGCCCTTGGCGCCCCTCTCTCTCTCCCGTTACTCCGTAGCTCCTCCGTCCTCGTTCTAGTAGCGCTTGGCAAAGCCCTGCTAAACTAGCTCCACCACCACCATCACCACCAAGTTGTCGTGTTGGTTGTGATCCCATCTACTTCTCTGCCTTCTTTTGCTAGATCAAGGAGGAGGAGACATCATCGAGCCGCACGTGTGCTAAACTCGGAGGTGTCGTCCGTTTGGCACTAGATCGGTTGGATCATGATCGGATGCGAAGAGTACAACTAAACCAACCGTCTCATATATGCTTCCGCTTTTGGTCTACGAGGGTACGTAGACACACTCTCCCCTCTCGTTTTTATGCTTCTCCTAGATAGATCTTGGGTGTTCATAGGAATTTTTTTATTTTCATGCTTCATTCCCCATCAGATTTAGGGGAGAGGAGGGGGTGCCACAAAGGGGGGAAGGACTCCCCTCCCCATGCGCTGGCCAAGGGGGAGTCCTTCATGAAGGAAATACGCCCTAGAGGCAATAATAAAGTTGTTATTTATATTTCCTTATATCATGATAAATGTTTATTATTCATGCTAGAATTGTACTAACCGAAAACTTAGTACATGTGTGGATACATAGACAAACAGGGTGTCCCTAGTATGCCTATACTAGACTAGCTCATTAATCAAAGATGGTTAAGTTTCCTGACCATAGACATGTGTTGTCATTTGGTGAACGGGATCACATCATTAGAGAATGATGTGATGGACAAGACCTATCCGTTAGCTTAGCATAATGATCGTTTAGTTTTCTTGCTATTACTTTCTTCATGACTTATACATGTTCCTCTGACTATGAGATTATGCAACTCCCGAATACCATAGGAACACCTTGTGTGCTATCAAACGTCACAACGTAACTGGGTGATTATAAAGATGCTCTACAGGTGTCTCCGATGGTGTTTGTTGAGTTGTCATAGATCGAGATTAGGATTTGTCACTCCGTGTTTCGGAGAGGTATCTCTGGGCCCCCTCGGTAATGCACATCACAATGAGCCTTGCAAGCAATGTGTCTAATGAGTTAGTCACGGGATGATGCATTACGGAACGAGTAAAGAGACTTGCCGGTAACGAGATTGAACTAGGTATGATGATACCGACGATCAAATCTCGGGCAAGTAACATACCGATGACAAAGGGAACAACGTATGCTGTTATGCAGTTTGACCGATAAAGATCTTCGTAGAATTTGTAGGAGCCAATATGAGCATCCAGATTCCGCTATTGGTTATTGACCGGAGATGTGTCTCGGTCATGTCTACATAGTTCTCGAACCCGTAGGGTCCGCACGCTTAACGTTTGATGACGATTTGTATTATGAGTTATGTGATTTGATGTACCGAAGTTTGTTCGGAGTCCCGGATGAGATCACAGACATGACGAGGAGTCTCGAAATGGTTGAGAGATAAATATTGATATATTGGAAAGTTATGTTTGGACACCGGAATGGTTTCGGAAAGGTTCAGACATTTTTCGAAGTACCGGGGGTTACCGGAACCCCCTCGGGGAGTTAATGGGCCTTCATGGGCCCTACTAGAGAGAGGAGGCGGTGGCCAGGTGGAGACGCGCACAACCCCAAGCCCAAACCGAATTGGACTAGGGTTGGGGGGCTGACCCCCCTTTCCTTCTCTCCTCCTCCTCCTTCCCTCCTTCTCCTAGTGGGAATAGGAAGGGGGGCAAATCCTACTTGGACCGGGAGTCCAAGTAGGACTCCCCCCTATGGCGCCCCCCTTGGGCCGGCCACCTCTCCTCCCCCCTTTATATACGTGGGAGGGGGCACCCCAAAGGCACACCAAGCCTTCTCTTAGCCGTGTGCGGTGCCCCCTCCACAGTTACACACCTCGGTCATATCGTCATACTGCTTAGGCGAAGCCCTGCGCCGGTAACTTCATCATCACCATCGCCATGCCGTCGTGCTGACGGAACTCTCCCTCATCCTCAACTGGATCAAGAGCTCGAGGGACGTCATCAGTTTGAACGTGTGCTGAACGCGGAGGTTCCGTACGTTCAGTGCTTGGATCGGTTGGATCGCGAAGACGTTCGACTACATCAACCGCGTTACTAAACACTTTTGCTTTCGGTCTATGAGGGTACATGGACACACTCTCCCCGCTCGTTGCTATGCATCTCCTAGATAGATCCTGCGTGATCGTAGGTAAAATTTTTGAAATACTGCGTTCCCCAACAGTGGCATCCGAGCCAGGTCTATGCGTAGATGTTATATGCACGAGTAGAGCACAATGAGTTGTGGGCGATAATAGTCATACTGGTTATCAGCAACGTCTTACTTTGATTCGGCGGTATTGTTGGATGAAGCGGCCCGGACCGACATTACATGACCGCGTTCATGAGACTAATTCTACCGACGTGCTTCGCACACAGGTGGCTAGCGAGTGTTAGTTTCTCCAACTTTAGTTGAATCGAGTTTGACTACGCCCGGTCCTTGTTGAAGGTTAAAACAGCACACTTGACGAAAAATCATTGTGGTTTTGATGCGTAGGTAAGAACGGTTCTTGCTAGAAGCCCGTAGTAGCCACGTAAAACTTGCAACAACAAAGTAGAGGACGTCTAACTTGTTTTTGCAGGGCTTGTTGTGATGTGATATGGTCAAGACGTGATGATATATAAATTGTTGTATGAGATGATCATGTTTTGTAGAAGTTATCGGTAACTGGCAGGAGCCTTATGGTTGTCGCTTTATTGTATGAAATGCAATCGCCATGTAATTGCTTTACTTTATCACTAAGCGGTAGCGATAGTCGTAGAAGCAATAGTTGGCTAGATGACAACGATGCTATGATGGAGATCAAGCTGTCAAGCCGGTAACGATGGTGATACGGTGCTTTGGATATGGAGATCGAAGGCACAAGATGATGATGGCCATATCATATAACTTATTTTGATTGCATGTGATGTTTATCTTTTATGCATCTTATTTTGCTTAGTACGGCGTTAGCATTATAAGATGATCTCTCACTAAATTTCAAGGTATAAGTGTTCTCCCTGGGTATGCACCGTTGCTACAGTTCGTCGTGCCGAGACACCACGTGATGATCGGGTGTGATAAGCTCTACGTTCAAATACAACGGGTGCAAGCCAGTTTTGCACATGCAGAATACTCAGGTTAAACTTGACGAGCCTAGCATATGCAGATATGTCCCTGGTACACTGAGACCGAAAGGTCGAACGTGAATCATATAGTAGATATGATCAACATAGTGATGTTCACCATTGAAAACTACTCCTTCTCACGTGATGATCGGACATGGTTTAGTTGATATGGATCACGTGATCATTTAGATGACTAGAGATATGTCTATCTAAGTGGGAGTTCTTAAGTAATATGATTAATTGAACTTTAATTTATCATGAACTTAGTACCTGATAGTATTTTTCATGTCTATGTTGTTGTAGATCAATGACCCGTGCTACCGTTCCTTTGATTTTAATGCGTTCCTAGAGAAAGCTAAGTGGAAAGATGATGGTAGCAATTACACGGATTGGGTCCATAACTTGAGGATTATCCTCATTGCTGCACAGAAGAATTACGTTCTGGAAGCACCGCTAGGTGTACCACCCGCACCAGCAACTGCAGACATTGTGAATGCCTGGTAGTCGCGTGTTGATGACTACTCGATAGTTCAGTGTGCCATGCTTTACGGCTTAGAACCGGGACTTCAACGATGTTTTGAACGTCATGGAGCATATGAGATGTTCCAGGAGTTGATGTTTATATTTGAAGAAAATGTCCGGATTGAGAGATATGAAGTCTCCAATAAGTTCTACAGCTGCAAGATGGAGGAGAATAGTTCTGTCAGTGAACATATACTCAGAATGTCTGGGTACCACAACCACTTGACTCAACTGGGAGTTAATCTTCCTGATGATAGTGTCATTGACAGAGTTCTTCAATCGCTGCCACCAAGCTACAAAAGCTTCGTGATGAACTATAATATGCAAGGATGGATAAGACAATTCTCGAGCTCTTCCCGATGCTAAAGGCTGCGGAGGTAGAAATCAAGAAGGAGCATCAAGTGTTGATGGTTAACAAGACCACTAGTTTCAAGAAAAAGGGCAAAGGGAAGAAGGGGAACTTCAAGAAGAACGTCAAGCAAGTTGCTGCTCAAGTGAAGAAGCCCAAGTCTGGACCTAAGCCTGAGACTGAGTGCTTCTACTTCAAAGGGACTAGTCACTGGAAGTGGAACTGCCCCAAGTATTTGGCGGATAAGAAGGATGGCAAAGTGAAAGGTATATTTGATATGCATGTTATAGATGGGTACCTTACTAATGCTCGTAGTAGAGCCTGGGTATTTGATACTGGTTCTGTTGCTCATATTAGCAACTCGAAATAGGGGTTACGGATTAAACGAAGATTGGCTAAGGACGAGGTGACGATGCGCGTGGGAAATGGTTCCAAAGTCAATGTGATCGCCGTCAGCACACTACCTCTACATCTTCCTTCGGGATTAGTTTTAGACCTGAATAATTGTTATTTGGTGCCAGCGTTAAGCATGAACATTATATCTGGATCTTGTTTGATGCGAGACGGTTATTCATTTAAATTAGAGAATAATGGTTGTTCTATTTATATGAGTAATATCTTTTATGGTCATGCACCCTTGATGAGTGGTCTATTTTTGTTGAATCTCGATAGTAGTGATACACATATTCATAGTATTGAAGCCAAAAGATACAAGTTTAATAATGATAGTGCAACTTATTTGTGGCACTGCCGTTTAGGTCATATTGGTGTAAAGCGCATGAAGAAACTCCATGTTGATGGACTTTTGGAATCACTTGATGCTTGCGAACCATACCTCATGGGCAAGATGACTAAGACTCCGTTCTCCGGAACAATGGAGCGAGTAACAAACTTGTTGGAAATAATACATACTGATGTATGCGGTCCAATGAGTGTTGAGGCTCGCGGCGGGTATCGTTATTTTCTGACCTCCACAGATGATTTGAGCAGATATGGGTATATCTACTTGATGAAACATAAGTCTGAAACATTTGAAAAGTTCAAAGAATTTCAGAGTGAAGTGGAAAATCATCGTAACAAGAAAATAAAGTTTCTACTATCTGATCGTGGAGGTGAATATTTGTGTTACGAGTTTGGTCTCCATTTGAAACAATGTGGAATAGTTTCGCAACTTACGCCACCTGGAACACCACAGCGTAATGGTGTGTCCGAATGTCGTAATCGTACTTTATTAGATATGGTGCGATCTATGATGTCTCTTACTTACCGCTATCGTTTTGGGGTTATGATTTAGAGACGGCTGCATTCACGTTAAATAGGGCACCATCTAAATCCGTTGGGACGACACCATATGAACTGTGGTTTGGCAAGAAACCCAAGTTGTCGTTTCTTAAAGTTTGGGGCTGCGATACTTATGTGAAAAAGCTTCAACTTGATAAGCTCAAACCCAAATCAGAGAAATGTGTCTTCATAGGATACCCAAAGGAGACTGTTGGGTACACCTTCTATCACAGATCCGAAGGCAAGATATTCGTTGCTAAGAATGGATCCTTTCTAGAGAAGGAGTTTCTCTCGAAAGAAGTGAGTGGGAGGAAAGTAGAACTTGATGAGGTAATTGTACCTTCTCCCGAATTGGAAAGTAGTTCATCACAGAAATCAGTTCCAGTGATTCCTACACCAATTAGTGAGGAAGCTAATGATGATGATCATGAAACTTCTGAGCAAGTTACTACCGAACCTCGTAGGTCAACCAGAGTAAGATCCACACCAGAGTGGTACGGTAATCCTGTTCTAGAGGTCATGTTACTTGACCATGACGAACCTATGAACTACGAGGAAGCGATGATGAGCCCAGATTCCGCGAAATGGGTTGAGGCCATGAAATCTGAGATGGGATCCATGTATGAGAACAAAGTGTGGACTTTGGTTGACTTGCCCGATGATCGGCAAGAAATAGAGAATAAATGGATCTTCAAGAAGAAGACTGACGTTGACGATAATGTTACTGTCTACAAAGCTCGACTTGTTGCAAAAGGTTTTCGACAAGTTCAAGGAGTTGACTATGATGAGACCTTCTCACCCGTAGCGATGCTTAAGTCTGTCTGAATCATGTTAGCAATTGCTACATTTTATGATTATGAAATTTGGCAAATGGATGTCAAAACTGCATTCCTTAATGGATATCTTAAAGAAGAGTTGTATATGATGCAACCAGATGGTTTTGTCGATCCAAAAGGTGCTAACTAAGTGTGTAAGCTCCAGCGATCCATTTATGGACTGGTGCAAGCCTCTCGGAGTTGGAATATACGCTTTGATAGTGTGATCAAAGCATATGGTTTTATACAGACTTTTGGAGAAGCCTGTATTTACAAGAAAGGGAGTGGGAGCTCTTTAGCATTTCTGATATTATATGTGGATGACATATTGTTCATCGGAAATGATACTGAATTTCTGAATAGCATAAAAGGATACTTGAATAAGAATTTTTCAATGAAAGACCTCGATGAGGCTGCTTATATATTAGGCATCAAGATATATAGAGATAGATCAAGATGCTTAATTGGACTTTCACAAAGCACATACCTTGATAAAAGTTTTGAAGAAGTTCAAAATGGATCAGTCAAAGAAAGGGTTTTTGTCTGTGTTACAAGGTGTGAAGTTGAGTCAGACTCAATGCCCGACCACTGCAGAAGATAGAGAGAAAATGAAAGTCATTCGCCATGCCTCACCCATAGGTTCTATCATGTATGCAATGCTGTGTACCAGACCTGATGTGTGCCTTGCTATTAGTTTAGCAGGGAGGTACCAAAGTAATCTAGGAGTGGATCACTGGACAGCGGTCAAGAACATCCTGAAATACCTGAAAGGACTAAGGATATGTTTCTCGTGTATGGAGGTGACAAAGAGCTTGTCGTAAATGGTTACGTCGATGCAAGCTTTGACACTGATCCGGATGACTCTAAGTCACAAACTGGATACGTATTTATATTGAATGGTGGAGCTGTCAGTTGGTGCAGTTCCAAGCAGAGCGTCGTGGTGGGATCTACGTGTGAAGCGGAGTACATAGCTGCTTCGGAAGCAGCAAATGAAAGAGTCTGGACGAAGGAGTTCATATCCGATCTAGGTGTCATACCTAGTGCATCGGGTCCAATGAAAATCTTTTGTGACAATACTAGAGCAATTGCCTTGGCGAAGGAATCCAGATTTCACAAGAGAAGCAAACACATCAAGAGACGCTTCAATTCTATCCGCGATCAAGTCAAGGAGGGAGACATAGAGATTTGCAAGATACATACGAATCTGAATGTTGCAGACCCGTTAACTAAGCGCCTCTCATGAGCAAAACATGATCAGCACCAAGACTCCATGGGTGTTAGAATCATTACTATGTAATCTAGATTATTGACTCTAGTGCAAGTGGGAGACTGAAGGAAACATGCCCTAGAGGCAATAACAAAGTTGTTATTTATATTTCCTTATATCGTGATAAATGTTTATTATTCATGCTAGAATTTTATTAAGCGGAAACTTAGTACATGTGTGGATACATAGACAAACAAAGTGTCCCTAGCATGCCTCTACTAGATTAGCTCATTAATCAAAGATGGTTAAGTTTCCTGACCATAGACATGTGTTGTCGTTTGATGAATGGATCACATCATTAGAGAATGATGTGATGGAAAAGACCCATCTGTTAGCTTAGCATAATGATTGTTTAGTTTTATTGCTATTGCTTTCTTCGTGACTTATACATGTTCCTCTGACTATGAGATTATGCAACTCCCGAATACCGGAGGAACACCTTGTGTGCTATCAAACGTCACAACGTAACTGGGTGATTATAAAGATGCTCTACAGGTGTCTCCGATGGTGTTTGTTGAGTTGGCATAGATCGAGATTAGGATTTGTCACTCCGTGTTTCGGAGAGCTATCTCTAGGCCCTCTCGGTAATGCACATCACTATGAGCCTTGCAAGCAATGTGTCTAATGAGTTAGTCACGGGATGATGCATTACGGAACGAGTAAAGAGACTTGCCGGTAACGATATTGAACTAGGCATGATGATACCGATGATCGAATCTCGGGCAAGAAACATACGATGACAAAGGGAACAACGTATGTTGTTATGCGGTTTGACCGATAAAGATCTTCATAGAATTTGTAGGAGCCAATATGAGCATCCAGGTTCCGCCATTGGTTATTGACCAGAGATGTGTCTCGGTCATGTCTACATAGTTCTCGAACCCGTAGGGTCCGCACGCTTAACGTTCAATGACGATTTGTATTATGAGTTATGTGATTTGATGTACCGAAGTTTGTTCGGAGTCCCGAATGAGATCACGGACATGACGAGGAGTCTCAAAATGGTCGAGACATAAAGATTGATATATTGGAAGGTTATGTTTGGACACCAGAATGGTTTCGAAAAGGTTCAGACATTTTCCGGAGTACCAGGGGTTACCGGAACCCCCCGGGGAGTTAATGGGCCTTCATGGGCCCTAGTGGAGAGAGGAGGCGGCGGCCAGGTGGAGACGCCCCCCCCCAAGCCCAAACCAAATTGGACTAGGGTTGGGGGGGCGGCCCCCCTTTCCTTCTCTCCCCCTCCTTCTCCCCTCCTTCTCCTAGTGGGAACAGGAAAGGGGGGGGCAAATCCTACTTGGACCGGGAGTCCAAGTAGGACTCCCCCCTATGGCGCTCCCCCTTGGGCCGGCCACCTCTCCTCCCCCCTTTATATACGTGGGAGGGGGCACCCCAAAGGCACACCAAGCCTTCTCTTAGCCGTGTGCGGTGCCCCCCTCCACAGTTACACACCTCGGTCATATCATCGTAGTGCTTAGGCGAAGCCCTGCGCCGATAACTTCATCATCACCATCGCCACGCCGTCGTATTGACGGAACTCTCCCTCATCCTCAACTGGATCAAGAGATCGAGGGACGTCATCGAGCTGAACGCGGAGGTGTCGTACGTTCGGTGCTTGGATTGGTTGGATCGCGAAGACGTTCGACTACATCAACCGCATTACTAAACACTTCCGCTTTCGGTCTACGAGGGTACGTGGACACACTCTCCCCGCTCGTTGCTAGGCGTCTCCTAGATAGATCTTGCGTGATTGTCGGTAAAAATTTTGAAATACTGCGTTCCCCAACCCTTCCCCCACTAGGATTCGGCCTCCCCATAAGGGAAAGGGGGGGGCCTCCCCTATTGGGCCCTTGTGGCCCAATTCCTTCACCTCTTGGCCTTATTAGGCCCATTGACATTAAATTAAATATATATATATATATTTTCTTAACATTTTTAGAGAATTATATATATATTTCAACATCCCAGAAATATTTTCCACCTATATATATATATATATATATTAATCGATAATACCCGGTATTACCTGATATTCACTGAAACCCTTCCTCTGACCCAGAAACACTTCCAGAACCTCTCAAAACTATTCTGGATATTAATGAAACGATTCCACAAATATATTCTCATTACTCTCGTACCACTAACGCTCAGCAAAACATGATTACTTTAAGCTTGTGGCCTCGTAGGTTCAGTAAATCATAGATATAAATGAAACCCCTTCGTTGAATGATAGCGGAACCATGGACATCCATATCGGTCCCTATGATTACACGAATGATATTCGAGTGAAACTTTGGTTGTCATGTGATGTTCCCTTGCGATACTATACAAAACCTGGTGTGCATCGGTATCCTCCTGAGTCATCACCATTCTCATCATACCATTGCTTCCGTTATCGGTTTTGTTCTTCTTTCTTGTTAACGTGTTCCGGCATCCATGTGACGTAGTCACCTGTGTCCGGCCAGACGATGATGGATGTCGTCACACCGAGAGGGCCCTAAGAATATATCTCCATCGCTGGAGGGGCAAATCCCACTCTCGAGCTATCCAGACACTTTTCAAACTTTCCGGTGAGCCTGAAAGTTGTCGTTATGATCACCTTGTTACAGATGACATTTGAGCAACCCCAAAGTCCACCGTCTGGTAGGAAGTGACTGAGACACTCTCATGGTCCGAGGAACTAAAACACATGCTAACACTCCGTGTTATAAAAAATGATTTCAGACGATATAATCACAAAGTATAACAGACAAGTTTGGGTCGATTCAATTTGATCATTCTTCTAACGTCATACCCTCAATGTTGTTTTACGACTATCGTTACACTTAACGATATCCTAAGATCCGGAAAACGTGATCACCAACAACACTTGAGCCAGTCTTAGAGGCGAGACTAGGAACCTATTGTTTACCTTCTATCATTTCACACATGCATATGAGTTTTTCCCCTGAATCGCATATTTCAGGATCATAGCAGTTATAGCATGAAATATAAACTCTTAATTATGAATAATGAAAATATAATAATACAATATTATTGCTCTAGGGCATATTTCCAACAGATTCAACATTAAATAAAGTATGACCTCTCCAAATCTACTTTTATCATTATTCCAATAAGATTCAACACCCTAAAAAATAGTGGGATAATTATCACTTAAAGTTGACACTCATCCAAAACCACTTTCATCATTGTAATCATCATAAATAGGAGACATGCTATCATCATAATAAATTTGCTCATCAAAAATAGGGGGATTACAAATATCATCTTCATCAAACATAGCATTCCCAAACTTATGGCTTTGCATATCATTAGCATCATGGATATTAAAGGAATTCATACTAATATCATTGCAATCATTCTTATCATTAAAGGAACTCACACCAAACATTGTGTTAAATTCTGTTTTTAACACTTAATAGCAATTATGAGAATCCACATTTTGAAGAAAGACTTCATAAAGATTAAGAATTTGATGCAACTTCACTTCTGTTTTTTGTAATTTTGTTTTATAAACCAACTAGTGATAAAAAAGGAAACTAAAAGATTCAATAAAGACACCTGAGCAACACGCCAGGGCCCAATTATCTTACACTCCATTTCAACATGCCCAATGATCCCACATATGAAACAAAAGTCTGGTAGATACTCATATTCAAATCCGCGCCACTTCTTTATTATCTTCTTTGTGTCACATCAACTCCCACAACCAAATAAACAAGTTTTTCATGGAGCAGTGGGATCCTAATATCCAGCCTCACTCTTATACATATGATCTGTCTTTCCACCTCATTTTCCAAGCCATCCATTTTCCCAAGGACTCCACCGTATCACTTCTCATCATACCCATCGACATTCCAAATATCAGAACCCATATGGGAATATTGCTAAACTTATACTCCTCCATAGACTTGATACCTACATACTCCTCCATTACAATGAGATCTACATCAAACATCCTTTCTTTTTTCGCTGATTCTTGATGGAAAGTGATCAGAAACCTATTCCCATCATGAACTTGCAGTCAATACCTTTCATCAGGCACCAGACCGGACCAAGTGCATTCGCTATTGCTTACGCGTAGGTGGGTTTCTGGGCTATCAACTTCCCCACCACCTTCGCTTCCACCGCTCCCACTTTGCCAAAATCTCTCCACCCGACGTTGACCCCCTTCTTCTACGCAACCGCCAATTTCAGTCCACGTGACATTCCTTCCACCCCATCCGTACTTATTTTTGCAAATTGTAGTCCAAAACTCTATCTAGGTTTGGTGTATTACGATCGCATACTTTAGCCACAAGCGACAGGTCTAGAACGACGGATGGATTTTCTAGGGTTTTGACGGGGACGAGAAAAACATTGGAGACTACGAGCAGGGACGAGGACCAGAGGGACATATCGAGACTATCACAGGAACCATCGCCAATGAGAACAAGAGCAGTCGGCGACAACGATCAAACTTGGAAATCTAGCTGATGCACCCAAGTTTTCGTTAAGGTACCTTAAGGACCTTACCCACTTGTTGTCCTTAACCAATCGTCGTCATCATCAGAGAGTTTTGATGGACTTTTCTCCATCTTGATGTTTTTACAAAACCTACTCTCCTTTTTTTTACAAAACCTACTGGTGACTTCCAAAACAGTAATGGGCCTAGCCCAGGAGGAATCACTGACAGGGTGGTGGATGGGCCTACGGTTCCGACGGGCCGCGTGAGAGAAGAATCTGGCTCCCGTCCGTCCCTCCATCCATCGCAAGCCGTGGAGATCCATCCTTCTCTTCTCTCTTCTCCGTCCCTTGCCTTCCCGTGCGAGTCGCCACCTCTCTACCCCCCCCCCCCCCCCCCCCCCTCCCCCCTCCCTCCCTCTCTCCGCTCCTCTCCCCCCTCGGTGCAAACCGCGAAAATAGCAGCCGCCCATTCGCACTCCTCCCCCGTGCCGCGATGAGCGACGGCGCCGATTCCGACCGCGACCTCCCGCGCGCCGACGGCAACGACGAGCCGCGCCACCCCGTCCCGCGGGCCGCCAAGGAGGAGGAGCCGCCCGTGGCCGACGAGTTCCAGGACGCGCCCCCGTCCCCCGAAACGAACAGCGTCGGCGACGGCGAGCGCTCCCCGGATCGGGCGGGGCTGCCCAATGCGGGGGACTGCGGGGAGACCGCGCCGCCCGACGCGGGGGAGGAGGCCGTGGGCGTGAGGGTGGAGACCAACGGCGAGGACGCCATGAGCCACGACGGCGATGAGGGGGACGGCGAGGACGACGACGACGATGAAGATGATGAGGATGATGATGACGAGGAGGACGAGGACGACGACTCCACCCCTGATGCGTCGCCGAGGGCGGAGGTGAAGGCGGAGGGCGACGGGTCGGCCGGGTTGGCGCAGTGCGCCAGCCAGCAGCCGGTGGAGCCCGACCCTTTCCTCGAGGGTCACGACTCCGGGACGGAGGAGGAGCAGGCGGCGTTCATGTCTGAGCTGGAGCGCTTCCACAGGGAGCACAGCCTCGAGTTCAAGCCGCCCAAGTTTTACGGCAAGGGCCTCAACTGCCTCAAGTGCGCACCCCTCTCGTTTCTCCGAGCTACTCGAACCACATTTTCTCGTCTAAGCCAACTTAATGAAGTGCCTTGCGCTGTTCTGTTCCAGGTTGTGGAGGCAGGTCGCTCACCTGGGAGGCCATGAGCAGGTATCGATGATTTCCTTTACATTGCACAACTGAACAGGCACAGACTGGACACGCTCCCGAATCCCGATACTACAGAGTGGTTTTTTAGTACCGCGAAAGCGTTGAAGTTCCTCCACATGTTCCACCAGTGAATGCAATAACTAGCAAGTAGCTCACCGATGATAACAAAAATTAAGGATACTGCGCTTTTGTGCAGAATCCACTGCTCATCTTCTATTGTAAATGCTGCAGTATCTTTCCGTTGAACATTGATAGTTATTCATGACGTTTATTTTGATTATTCAGGTAACAGTTTGTAAACTATGGCGTCAAGTTGGAGAGACTTTCAGGCCACCAAAGTAAAGCTTCTTTTCCAGCGATACATGTTGAACAAGTTTGCAGTGAAAGATTTAAATTTTGCGTCAGCTGATTGTTGTTATTGTGTTTTTTGTAGGACCTGCACTACGGTGTCTTGGTCATTTCGAATTTTCTACGAGAAGGTGATAGATTGCTCGCAGAATTTTGTTACATGTTGTACTTGTCTCACAAGCACATCTCATCCCCACTATGGTAGCTGGGAAGCAGTTTCTCTTGAAACAATATTATGGCATATGGAGCTTTACTGTAAATTTACTCGCTGAACGAAAGCTATATACCATTAAAACCTACTAGGATGGTTATTACGAATAGAAATATGGAGCTGAAATGGATCCACTGCAATAGTTAGTGTTCTTAATGGTTTAGGAACCAAACAGATATAACTATAATACTTCCTTCTTTTTCATTTCATAGAAACTGTTGTACTTTACTTCCATATTTGATACTCCCTCCCTTCTGGTTTGTTAATCTCATCTAAAGAATATTGATTTTCCATTTTGTAAGGTTCATTGCTTTAGGAACAGGTAAACTTTTGCTATGGCTACATTAAATTCTGTCAAATTTTGTTTCTTGATGTGGAATCAACTAATGCATGAAGGGGAGAGGTGGATATGCATGTAGCATTAGTATGTTGTCTACTTCCTCCTTTCCGGTTTAAAAGGCCCAGGTGTACCCTAGATCGACAATTTGATAAATGCAGTACAAATTGTATGTCATAAACGGTATGCCATTAGAAAATACAACATTTGACGTTTCTAATGGTTATTTATTGTGATATATAACTCGTGTTGTGTTGATCAAATTGTCAATCTAGGGATACACGTGGGGCTTTTAAACCGGAAAGGAAGTAGAACCACTTAATTAGCTTCATCTTGGTTGCTGCGATTTTGGAGATGGGACTAGCAAATCAGATGGGAGGGAGTAGATGATACTTCCCCTGTCCCATATTAATTGACGCTCAAATGGATGTATCTAGCACTGAAATACGTTTAGATGCATCCGCTTGAGCGTCAATTAATATGTGACGGAGGGAGTATTTATGTAAGACTTAAGATCCTTCAATTTCCTTATTTCGTGAGATGCCATCTCGTGATATACGTGAGAGAGTTGGGGTGGCGCCGATTGAAGAGAAGCTTGTCCAACATCGTTTGCGATGGTTTGGGCATGTTGAGCGCAGGCCTCCAGGAAGCGCCCGTGCGTAGAGGACGGTTAAGGCGTGCTGATAATGTCAAGAGAGGTCGGGGTAGACCAAACTTGACATGGGAGGAGTCCGTAAAGAGATACCTGAAGGACTGGAATATCACCAAAGATTTAGCCATGGACAGGGGTGCGTGGAAGTTAGCTATCCATGTGCCAGAACCATGACTTGGTTTCGATATGTTGTGGGTTTCAACTCTAGCCTAACCCAACTTGTTTGGGACTGAAAGGCTTTGTTGTTGTTGTTGTGAGATGCCGCCTCGTCAGTTTTCGGATGGAATAAAAGAAAGAAAAACACTATTCTAAGCTTATTTATTTCCATGTTATGTTCATGCATTTGCTTCATTTGTTGTTAACTGTTGTTTCTTATCAACTCAGGCACTTCTTGAATATGAAAAACACAAAGTACGAACTGGCCAGCTTAAAATATCGATACCTGCTGTACCACAATCTGGTGGTACAAACCGTGAGGTATTTATCTTGGGAAGTAGAGTTTTAACTATATATGAATTTTTGCAGTTCACTTTCTAGTTTGGTGCACATATGAAAGTTTAATGGGTTGACATACCCCTGTCTAAAATATTAAGGATTTCAAATTCATATTTCAATCTAACTGAAAATCAAGGAAATGTTAAGATTTGTATTAAAAATACTGACTTCTTGTTCTGTCGCCACTGATTTCTTGTCCTGTTGAACTATTTTCCACATGACACAATATTATGCCTGCTTCCACTATTCCAAGGAATAATGGCACATGTCAAGTTCAGTGCATACCATACCAAAAGGAAATAACAAAACTCTTGAGTGCTTGCACGGTATCACCTAACACTAACCACCGTAGAGGCAATTGCTATCTTTTTAGACTTAAAAGGTATCAAAAGTGCACAAGCACAGCGCAACTGTAAAGACGCACAGCCACACTCGCAAAGGGAGCAGCACACAGGTAAAAATCCGAACAGTATCAACCATGAAGCTGTCACAAGTTCAGTGTTGAGGACCTCTCTTCACATCGTCAGCTTCATCCCCAGAGGCATGCCTCAGATCTTCAACCATCAGTATTCTAGACAGTGCCTCCCCCCCCCCCCCCCCCCCCCCCCCCCCCACGCACACACCCAAAAAAACATACTACCGGTAGAGCCGTGTCTTGTAGCCTTGCATCTTCTTCTAACATCATTTTCTCCACCTCATTAACTCAGCATGAGTTTTAATCAGCTTGTTATCAAAACAAGTTCTTCTCTCAACTTCCAGCAGGCCCAGCACAGGGCAGTCAATCGCACGACTTGCAAATTACATATGCCTGGTATATATGAAGGTGCCCGCTAAAAATAGTGTAAAACAACTAGGATGATGTGTTGCTTCCAGAGTGAGGCAGAGGCTAACAGAACTCGAAACAAACTTAGCAGCTACACAATCACAGAAAATATGGTATATGTTCTCAGTGTGTGAGCAGAAACGACAGATTTCATCCCCTTCCCATCCCTTTTTTCAATGTGTCATTAGTGACCTATGCCGAGTAAGCGACAACCAAATTCTGATTTTCAAAGGAATTCTTGCTTTCCATAAATTTTTAAAAGATTTATCGGGCTCAGTCGCTCAGAGCTGGATTGGTGTACATATATTTCACAGTCGAAATTAACACAGTTTTATGTCAAGATAGGAACTATTTCAATGACTGCCTTTAAGATATCTGACATTGCCGAAAATGTTTTGCTGTCACCTGCTAACATTAGTAAGCTTGATGATTTTGTTTCCTGTTTCGCAGGGTGTAAATCCATCATCTTCTGCAAGAATTAGAAGGGATGCTGCAGCACGTGCTATGCAGGGTTGGCATGCGCACCGTCTCCTTGCCAATGACATGTATGGAGATCACATTTTAAAGGTAAATAATATCTTGGCATTTACTTGCGCATACTTCGATGTTCCTACAATTTTTATCTTTTCATGCAAATATATTCATTTTTCTACAGGACAAAGACTCAATACCCCTTTCAAGTCGTGATAAGAATCTGAAAGGCTTTGGTATGCTTCACAGGTATTTCTGCGTTAGCATGTGATGCTTTCTTCTCTTATATCTTTCTGGCATTTCAGGGGTACTCAAGAGGAAGAAAGCATCTAGTCCAGAGCGTGCTTTCAAGGTCTCCCGTACAAAAGTGAACAAGTCACAGTTAAGACCTCCCATCATCTCAGTTGGCTATGTTTACTTCAGCTGTTAACATGATAGACAGAAACTTACAATCTCAAGAATTTAGCAGATTGAAAACATTAAGTAACCTTTAATAGCAGTTATTTAAGTTTTACTTGCACATACATGGTTCGTTTTAAAGTGCAAGCAGAATTTTTTTTACTGTGAAGAAGTGCATTTGCTTATGTGCTCTCTATCTTGCGTCTGCTGTTGCCTATGTTCAAGAGATCAAGAATCTTACCTGCTGAATGGACCTAGCAAAATAAGAGTTTAAACATCCAAATTTTGTTTATGCTGATACCAATGGGAATTAACAGGCGTGCTTTCCAAATATGGCATGGCATGAAATAGACAACTTGACCCCTGAAATGTCACTCCTCAATTTAATAAGGAAAATCCCAAAAAATTATAGGACCTTATAGTAGGATTGAATTTGTCAGAAGAATCCATGCATTTGGATGTTATGTCTATAATGCATGTTATTATATGTAACGTACTGCCCAATTTCAGGGAAGATTCTATGGTCATTGATGTTGGAGAACCTGCCGATTGGGTGAAGATTAATGTTCGTCAAACTGTAAGTGTCAACATAATTATTTTGTTTAATAAGGTGGTGCACGAATATTACATAAAGTGTCTTGATAGTCTGAAATACGAGTATCAAACAATTTCTTAAGAGTCGTTTCTCATTGTGAAATTCCATTTGGATTTGAGCTGAAACGGCTACATTTTGTTACTGCTTTCATGCAGAAAGAATGCTTTGAGATATATGCGCTAGTTCCTGGGCTTCTAAGGGAAGAGGTGAGATTGCATCTCAGCTGCCACACTTCATCATTGATCCAAAAATAAAATAAAATGTGTGCAACATAAACAAAAATAGCTTGTCACATGAAATTGAGTCTACGCCAGGGATAAAATATTAATTCTTGTTCCAACTGGCGCAGGTGCATGTTCAGTCTGATCCTGCTGGACGTCTGGTTATAACTGGGGACCCTGACCAGCCTGATAACCCTTGGGGCATCACTGCATTCAAGAAGGTGATTGTTTATAAACATTTAAACACATAAATAATTGGGTACTTCCTCAACTTAACATGAACTGATTGTTCTGTCTCAGGTGATCAACTTGCCGTTAAGGATTGATCCGCATCAAACATCAGCAGTTGTCACGCTTCATGGCCAGCTATTTGTGCGTGCGCCATTTGGGCATCCGGACATGTAGATACGCATCCTGATCACTTCAGTTTTCTTCGACTACTGTACCAGTGGTTTTCATGCATATTTATAGGTCTGTGTTTGGCTAAGCCAGCTTATTCCTTTCTTCAACGCTGAAACTCAGTACCGATCTGATGACAGGCTTTCTGTTTCATGTGCAGGTTTTAGAAGAAAAAATGTTGCAGAAGTAGGATTTGGTTTGCCAAACTGACATAAGCAACTGCAACCCATAGCCGGCGCTGCAATCTTTTCTCTTGTGGTTGTTTATAGTGGTACACATAAATTAGTTGGTTCATTCCTGGATTTTAATATTTAGTGACAGATATTTCTTTTCCTTTTTTTCTTCTGAGAGAGAAACAACACAAAGCTGGAAATAGGTCAAGTGAAGGATTAGTTTCTTTACTTTCTGTTTTTTTTTCTCTATCTTCTATAAAACCGTTACTGGGCAGAGTTCAGTTTTGAATCTAAGTTTATATGTATACGACGATTCCCTCATTTTTCGAGTTGAATAGCACTGTTCATTAATCTTCTTGGTTGCTGTCTCAAGAAAGTCTTTATAAATATCCGGTACTTTCAACCCGATGATGGTATTCCAGGTAGAGCACATTTCACATGTTAGGTGCACTAGGTAGCAACCAAAAGCGTTAAATAAGAATCAAGTCTAATGTTGAGAGGTTGAGGAAATAAGAAATCTATCATAATGAATTGCTCACATTTGATTTCTATAGAAGAGGGAAATGCACATTCTAAAAGAATAGCCTCGGACTAAAAGTTTTTGCGGATTGACATATTTTCTGGTAAAATGATACTCCCTCCGTCCTATATTCCATAATATAGGATAGAGAGTACAAAATTATCCTACTTGTACCCTATCTACAGAGCTGCTTGTTTATTTTTAACCTAATAGTTCTTTCCAAAGAGGGGCCCTTATCGGCTCTCTCGCTCATATAAGGCACTTTTTGTCTCAACATAGCCGGTCCCAAGCCCGGATAAAGGAGGAGGATTGTGATAGGCTTGGCGAGCCAATGTAAAAACTCAGCCATTCTTTATGGAGATGAAACCCAAAAGATTTTTGTTGGGGCGTAACCCTCACAGTGACGCACCACATCTGAACCCGGGTGTGGTGGAAAATGGGCAAGGGCCGGGCCGTCACCCCCCCCCCCCCCCCGGTGGTGCGCTCTTGATCCGGATACGGTGGCAAGTGAGCGAGGATCGGGTCGTCGCATCCTTAGTGGCGCGCTACATCGGCGCCCGGATGTAGTGGAAAATGAGCAATAGTCTTAGCATTTGACTCGACGAGTGCGAAGGGTAAGGAAGCTAGCCGAGCTTAGGAGGATTCGCTTAGCACTACAAAAAAAAGACACATCCGTGACATTTTGGGCCGAACGAATTTTTTTCTGTCATACATATGACACTTCTATGACGATAATTGTGACAAAACCCGGTATCATCATAGATGTGGTGGGCTCCTACTTCTATGACAAAAAATCATGACAGAAAATGGGCTTTTCGTCCTGGGCGGGCTGAAGACGCAGTTGCATGACATTCTTTGGGCCGTCCATGACGGAAAAAACCGTGGTAGAAGCGAGGGGGAGGAAAATTTCGGGGAGTTCCTGGTTACGTTGGGAGGTCGGGGGCCGAGCGATGCGCGTTTCTCTCGTACACGTACGCGCGTGTGTGCGAGGCGTTGGCTCTAACTGAACCCGAGCGAGGCGTTGGGCTCTAACTGAACCCAAGCGATTGCACTGCAGGCTATGCGTTACTGAACCCGAGCGATCGATCGATGGCTGTTAACTGAACCCGATCGAGCGATTCCTTCGCTACTGCTGCTAACTCAAGCCGACCGATTGGATGAACAGTGAGCGTTGCGGGGGGGGGGGGGGGGGGGGAGGGGTTGGATGAACAGTGAGCGGTGGCGTTGCCTCTGGATGAACAGGACCCCGTGGTGTGGAGGGCTGGATGAACAGTAGACGGTGGAGGGGTGCCCGTGGAGGGGTGGTTGAACAGGACCCCGTGGTGTGGAGGGCTGGATGAACAGTAGACGGTGGAGGGGTGCCCGTGGAGGGGTGGTTGAACAGTAGCCGGTGGAGTAGCGCGCGGTGAAGGCTGGATGAACAGGAGCCCGTGGAGGCTGGAGGAGGTCGACGGTAGCCCGTGGAGGCTGGAGGAGGTCGACGGTGGAGATGAACAGTATCCCGTGGAGTCCCGTTTTGTGGTACGCCACACCCCTCCCGATGAACAGGACCCCCGTTTCGACCGTAGGAGGTCCGTTTCGTCCGTTTTGCGGTACGCCACACTCCTCCCGATCAACAGGACCCCAGTTTCGACTGTAGGAGGTCCGTTTCGTCCGTTTTGCGGTACGCCACACCCCTCCCAATCAACATGACCCCCATTTCGACCGTAGGAGGTCTGTTTCGTCCGTTTTGCGGTACGCCACACCCCTCCCGATCAACAGGAGCCCCGTTTCGACCGTAGGAGGTCCGTTTCCTCCGTTTTGCGGTACACCACACCTCTCCCGATCAACAGGACCCCGTTCCGAACATAGGAGGTCCGTTTCCTCCGTTTTGCGGTACGCCAGGCCTCGTTTCCATCGCATGTCCGTCCAAGCCCTCCAGATGAACACGACCACGCATTCCGTTCCGACCCAGCCGGTTGGCTCCCACGCGTTCCGTTGCCTCCCGATGAACATGACGCATTCCGTTGCCTCCCCATGAACACGATGCATTCCGTTGCCTCCCCATGAACACGACGCATTCCGTTGCCTCCCCATGAACACGACGACGATGCTGTTTCTCCGTTCCGACCCAGCCATGTACACGAGCCCTGGCCGTACGTATGCGCGAGTAGGCGTTCGAGACCCCGCCCGTATGCATACATACGTGGCCGTATTTTCTTTCTTGCACCCTGGCCGCTGTACGTACGTGTACATGCTACGTGCGCGCCTCTACTACGACACGTGCGCGCCTCTACATCGACCAGTATGTACGTACACGTTCGCGACCAGAATGACAACGCTACGTACGCTTCAACCAGGTGGGTCCCGACTGTCAGGCACTTCCTTGCCTGAGAAGATGTAGCTGGTGGGTCCCAGCAGTCAGGGGGGCGAGCGAATCATTTTTTTTGCCCGGACGCACTTCCTTGCGTGCGAAGATGTAGCCGGTGGGTCCCAGCAGTCAGGGGGGCGAATCGTTTTTTTGCCCGGACGCACTTCCTTGCGTGCGAAGGTGTAGCTGGTGGGTCCCGGCAGTCAGGGGCGAATCGGTTTTTTTTGCCCGGACGCACTTCCTTGCGTGCGAAGATGAAGCTGGTGGGTCCCAGCAGTCAGGGGGAAATGTTTTTTCCGCGAAATACAGTGGCCCGTCCGGTGGGTCCCAGCTGTCAGATGGAGGAATCATTATTTTCCACGTAATAAGGAGGCACTTCCTTGCTGCGGCCGTGGACCCAGCTGTCAGCCTTTCCACGTATAGTCCACGTCCGATGAAAGTCGTTCCTTGACCACGTTGACCAGGCCGCGCCGAGAGCACCACGGCGGTGGACGACGGCGAGGCCTAGGAAGGGGACGACGCGGAGCCGGGGAAGACGCGGCAGTGGAAGCCCGCGCGGAGAGGAGTACGAGGGTTCACTGGTTCGGCTGCGGTGTGAGGCTGCCGTCGCCGCAGGGCCTGGCCAGCGGTGGGAATAGTAGGGGGCGGTGAGGCCTCCGCGGCAGCACAGCCGACCACGGGAGGTAGGAGCATGCGGCACGACCGGCGCTGCTTTGGGCGGCTGGAGCAAGAAGACCAGAGGTTGAAGAAGCACTACGGCCGTTGGATGGACATCGTACGGTCACTGGAGCTAGAATCGTTCATATTGACTAAGTTGACAAAGCCCTCCGTCCCCGTCAACTTAGTTGGCCCACAAGTCATCCTCCCACTATGGTGGGTCCCAGCTAGCAGGGGGTATTCATTTTTTTGTGCGTAATAAGGAGGCACTTCCTTGCGTGCGAAGATATAGCTGGTGGGTCCGACATGTCAGCGGGGGGAACGTTTTTTCGCAAAAAACAGAGGCCCTTCGGTGGGTCCCAACTGTGAGGTGGAGGAATCATTATTTTGCACGTACAGTCCACGACCGATGGATGTCGTTCGTTGACCACGTTGACCAGGCCGCGCCGAGAGCACCATGGCGGTGGACGACGGCAAGGCCTAGGAAGGGAACGACATGGAGCCGGAGAAGACTTGGCAATGGTTGCCCACGCGGTGGGGAGTACGAGGGTTTACTGGTCCGGCTGCCGTCGCTGGAAAATAACAGGAGGTGTGGGTGAGTAGAGG
Source organism: Aegilops tauschii subsp. strangulata (assembly GCF_002575655.3). Lineage (NCBI taxonomy): Eukaryota > Viridiplantae > Streptophyta > Magnoliopsida > Poales > Poaceae > Aegilops > Aegilops tauschii. The sequence goes on along the minus strand of NC_053040.3, from coordinate 391,696,160 downwards.
AATGGCCTGGCCAGCAATGAAGTAGGGTGGGGCGGTGCGGCCTGTGCGGCAGCACAGCCGGCCACGGGAGGTGGGAGCAGGCAGTCCCACCAGAGCTGGTTTGGGCGGCTGGAGCAAGAAGATCAGATATTGAAGAAGCAGCACGGCCGTTGGATTAACATCCAACGGTCACTGCTGCTAGAATCGTTTGTGGACTAAGTTGACAAAGCCAAAGTACACGTCAACCTAGTAGACCCACAAGTCAGCCTCCAAATCTATCCCAAACAGCATACAACCCGAAATTTCTAGCCAGATTCAAATTAATTTTAAATCTAAATATACCTTAATTTAAATTCAATGAAATTTTACCCGCACAAAAACAATGAAATTTAAAATATCAAAATCCGAAAGAAACAGTATTTTGGAACTAATTGCCTGTTTGCCGTATTTTTTCATTTTACAGCCCATTTATTATTACTTATAGCCCATTTCTTATTACTTATAGCCCATTTTCTGGGCAAAATGCATCCCTCCTCGTCTTGAAAGATTTCCGGCCCAGCAGGGCGTAGAAAAGCAAGTAGGCCTACGTTGATTATTCTGCAAAAAACAAAATAGCTGGCTAGCCATTTTCAGAAAGGAAAAAAACAAACTGGGCTGGTCATGTGCTAAACATATGAAATAAAAGCCTGGGCTAGACGGGCCACGGGTCCCGCACAACCCAGTTGATACCCTTCTCCATCCCGAAAAAACAAAATTACTGCGCGCGCTGTTGGGTCCCTACTGTCATCCTCACCATGTACAGTCATCTCCTTATTCCTCTCGGTTGTTGACCATGTTGACAATACCGGAGGGCAGCGCCGCGGCGAGCGAACCAAGGCGGAGGACGATGGTGAGGCCTCGGACGGGAACGAACAGGAGCCGGGGAAGATCACAGCCAACCGTGGGAGGCGGGAGCAGGCGGTCCCGCCGGCGCTGGTTTGGCTTTGGCGGCTCGAGGAAGAAGAGACTGAAGAAACGCGACAGACGTTGAATGTCAATCCAACGGTCAAGGTTGGCACAATCGTTTGTTGACTAAGCGGACACCAAGTAGCATACTTTTTTATATATAGGAAGAAAATTGTTAGGAAAATGCGTTCATCTGTCGTCCTCCTCACAGGGAACGTTCGCCACATAAGTGACTAGCACCCTTGGTTTTCAACCGAGAGGTCTTGGGTTCGAGCCCCAGGAACTCTCAATTTTGTCCTCCTTCCTTCCTCGCAAAAAAGGGAAAGAAAATCAAAGACTTGGGAAGGCGTACAGAACAAGCTAGTGTACCAGTAAAGAGACGTTGCCGAGTTTTAGAAAAAAGAAAGACGTTGCCGAGTTTTAGAAAAAAGAGACGTTGCCGAGTTTTAGAAAAAATAAGTTCCGTGGAGTTTCAGGTCATTCCGGGAACTTTTGTTTCTGCACATATATAACACCATGGCAATTCTGCTGAAAACAGCGTCAGTCCGGGTTAGTTCCATTCAAATCATGCAAGTTAGAGTCCAAAACAAGGGCAAAAGTGTTTGGAAAAGTAGATACGACGGAGATGTATCACGGCGCGCCGGTGGAGGGCTAGCATACTCCAATATTAGGTTGGCTCTATGTGATGTGGCAACTTCATATACTAACCGGATGCTGGCTATACTACTACGGTACTTACACTCCAAGAAGTGACTCGAAAACCATTCATAAATTGAGTCTATGACATGCATTTGCAACTGAAATGTACCATTCATTAAATAAAACAAGTCATCAACACACAACGACAACGAGGATACATGTTGGATTATAGATTATTTCCAACAAAACATTCTAGCAAATACTAAAGTTTTCATCACACAACAAATAACAAGCAATGAAATGAACTTCAACTCAACCAATCCTCAGCGTTGGAAACGCTTGCTTTGAACCATAGGTGCTCTGCGAAGGGCCAGCTATTGTTAATATCGAGAGCAACGCAGGACTGATCATCCAGGCTGAAGCGGCATATATCAGGACCAGGGTAGGGAACCACCGAAATGTCCGAGGTATGGATACAGTTGCTTCTCATAAATGGTAGTAATGTTGTGTCAACAGCAGCTGGATCGCGTTTCACCATCATTGGATAGTTTGGTCCAAGGAAGAGCGAGTTTGCTCCAAGACTATTAATACTGAACCAGGGAGAAGGTGTTGGCGCTAGCACACTAGTATCCGTCCTGAATACCATGCAACGGGTGTTGGAATAGATCAGGAGAGGGCGACCATGGGAGACAACACCTGCTTCCTCAGTAGTAACAGTCTGAGTGCACTGTATACAGACAAGAAGAGGTGATCCATCGGAATTAGTTGCCAGGCGCCACTGAGTATATAAGTTCTGCTCCTCCTCATGCTCGTGATCATCACCATCGTCATCTCCCCCTTGCTTATAAATTTTTTCAAGTATAGGTGGTGGAATGTTCACGGGACCTTGGAAACACAAGAAGAAGGTTAATTAGTAAAGGGAAACTTGCTAACCCGCATGCATGTGGATGAAACAATTATAATTACGGTGGAAGACAAACGTACCGAAACTACGAGGATCCCATGCAAAAACAGTGCCACGAGTGGTCGCAGCAAACACAAGATCCTCGTATTCAATTGCATCACAGTACACATCTGTGTATAGAAACTGATTTTTGAGCAATATCCATCCAGTCGAACCACGAAGGACGGCAACAAGCTTGTCGAAGATAGCAATAACTTGATAGTTCTTGTAATTCCAATAGCGGTTGGGAACTCGACAAATTGCTATCTTCAGTAGACGACAGTCACCATGATCGTATTTGAACGTACGTAGATCATCTGTGTGCTCAACCTCAGGGCACCCGGAGATTTTTGGAAGTGGAATCCGCTGACGAGTGTACACATTCACAAGTTCCCACTCGCAATTGTACCCAATATAAACAACCCAATCTCCATTTGCGCCAGCCCAGGACTTACCCTTAAGCGATGGCATCTTGACATCACACGTATCATTATCAAGCGGCATCAACTTGCACAAGGCGAGGCCTCCGTCGTCCGCGCCCATGCGAACAGGCTTATAGCGAAGAAGATAAGGGAGATCAAACCGCTCCTGGACCCTTGGGTTCCTTGTAATGGTGTTATTAGTTGAGTCGAGAATGGGCTTGAACGAACCTGCCATGCTAGCCGAGGTGATGACGTCGCACCGATCAATGAGTTCCCCCACCACGTCATCTTTCAGACCGAGGCAAGAATAACGGGGTCGTTTCCGGCTTGTTCCCTCCATGGAGAAGACAATCAAACAATGGCAGAAGGAAGGGTGAAGGCAAATGGAGGAGGGAGGAAGAGCGTGCGACAGCAGTTTCAAATCGAGAGGGAAAGCCGAAGAGTCGGTGGACGGTTGCCAGTTTGCCACGGTACACGAAGAGGCGCCCCGGCCTACACGTCCTTTCAGAAATTGTACAAAAGGACTCATCGTCGTCTCACTGACATGTTGGAACGGGACCACATGTCAACGAAACATGGTGTGTAATTTCTCGTGCAAAATGCGATCTGGCCGTGTTGGCCCGAGGTGTCGCATTAGTTATCGACTTTATTTTTTTAATGGCGTGCCGTTCAGTTTTGAAGCACGACTAACTGGTACTGTTTGCAGAGAAAATATAAACTACTCTACCACTACTCCACCTCTAGTACTAGTAGTATAAAAAAGATATATAGGCTGGAGCTTCAGAGCTTTCTTGCTAAGGGCTGCCCAATTGCTTCTCACACTATCACCCTCTCTCCAGATCTAAAAAATACGGCCTCTCTCTCCCTCCTCACTGGTGGTCCCAGATCCGCCGGGGAAGAAAAGGACGTGCAGCGTTGACGCACTCGTCGTCGGCGAGCGAGGTCATGCACTGACGACAAGGTCATCCTCTCAGACCTAGCGCCCGCGCGGGATGGCCTCCGTCCCCAAGCTTGCTGTCGTAGTGCGTGCGGAGGACGACGACCACGAGCGAAGCCACTTCCCGCTGACCCTCATGTATGCTACCTCTTTTCGAACCATACCCTTGTTCTATTTCCCCATCTGCCATGTCGCTGCATGTGGATCTTTTTCCACTCCACCATCTTCCCAATTTGCTATCCTCTGCTCTGCTGGTCACGCAGATGAAAACCTTAATTTGCACTATTAAAGGAAACCCTACTTCATGCAGACTAATCCATGTCTGGGTTGAATAAGGAAAGGAAGGGAGACTGTACTGTCCAAGAGAGTAGGCATTGAACCCGCATCTAGGTTGAAAAGGGGAAAATCAGTAGCTAAGGAACGAGTCTCGTGTCTCTTGGTTGAAGAAGGGTAGAAAGGCATGACAACGCAATAGAGAATGACCAGGTCGATCGATTTGTTGTCCTCACATAGGAAAAAGGTGGCTAAACATAACAAAAATGGGACGTAATCCACATATGCTGCCTGGATATTTGTTGCTTTGGGCAACCATACCTCCCTCACCACTCTATGCGTCCGTGGAGGTAAATCGTACTGGTACGCCCACTGTCCGAATGGGCCTCCCATGCTCTTAGTGTCACTTTTTTGCTGTTAGTATAACGCCAGCAGTCAAGTCAAGCAATGCTACTGCTAAAGTGATGCCACATTTAACTAATGCCGCACTCAGTCTAATGCCACCGATAAATTTAAGCAATGCCATTTAATGTCACTGGATTATTTCAGGGTTAGCTGTTGATTGTGGATGTATTAAAGATTTTTCAGCTAAGGCATTCTAATGTTGTTGCACAGCCAGTATACCAACGATGAAACTTGTTACTACCTTCAGATTTTTGCACTGTTAATGCTTATAGATTACATACCTCACTTTCATGAGATAAGTTAATTTTTTTCTACAGTGTCACCAAAATGCCAAGGCGCTGATGTCATTTTATTTTGGTTAAACTACACAAAAAATTATGAAGACAAGAGGAAAGGTCAAGAGTGGGCACCTCCTCCTCCGGCTGTTCTCTTGATTCATTCGATCAAGTTTTTATGTTTGATCGATTATCAAGATTGGGATAGCAATTTTTAAGGTCCCCCCGAGTTCGAAATGATATTTACCTTGGAGGTACATGGTTTGCAATTTTTTTATACTGTCATTAATTAATAATGCTAGTTACCTTTAGACTTTTGTTTTTGGTTTAATGCTCATGCACAGCTAGTATACCAATGCTGAAACGTGTTACCTTTACATTTTGTATTGTTAATTCTTATAGAAATCTTCCAGTGCCAGAGTTTATTGAGATCTGTTCAGTAAAACCATTGTACTGTACCCTGTAATAAAATAACTACTCTACTGTTGCACTAGCCACTGGATTAGTGTATATTTGTAGTATTCGAAATTTCGAATGGTGTTGCATTAGCGTATGGACATAAATAAAGTGTGGCAAGCTTTCACAGATATGTGCTCAAGAAAACTACTACCTGTTTTTCTAAATACTAGTAGACGTTTGGGTACTTTAAACTGAACCACGAAAACGTCTTATATTAAGGAACAGAGGGTGTAGAGTTCACTCAAATTATCCCGGTAAAGCTAGTCACACCTTTGTTAAAATTAATGTTCATTATGTTATCAAAGGAGGTCTGTAAGTTTGTCTCTAATGCCTGTCGACTACATACCTGACATCATGATGTAATGTTAAGTCATTTCCTTTTGTACAGTGTCACTGAATTGTCAAGGCGGTGATGGCATTTTATTTTAGTTGAACTGCACAACATATGCTTAAAAGAAGAGGAAAGGTCAGGAATCGATCATTCTTTCATAAAGAACTATATATGCCTTTCTGACATCAGCCTCTGTTGCCTTATTTATTCCTTCAAACAGGTGGTTAGAAACAGTCTTGCTACCTTTTCCCATTAAGAAATTGGAATGCTTATATTTGTGAGTCTATGCTTCAACTAGTGCCACTTTTATAGTAATCACACTTTCGATATCTATGCAAACAGGGATGCTCGATTTTAGTGGAACTGCACAAAAAGTCCAACTGGTTCAACATTAGGAGCATGTTTTCTTCCAAACCTTTATATCCAATTGGTGGCACTATGAGCTGTTCATTAAGAAGGTACATGGTTTGCTACTATCTTGCTACTCTTTTTGTACTGTCATTAGATAGTAATACTAGTGGTTTGCATGTGAATTTATTGGCAGGGTGGACCTACATTGGAGGTGCAGGAAAGGATTCAATGATTGGATGCTCAATTTCGGTTGTATCGATTTCACCTCTTCCATCACTGTGAACATGAATATCCTTGGTCTGATGAAGAATAGGCGCTATATTTCTGCTCTGAACAAGCAAATCAATTCAGTATGAAATTGTCCAGGGTAAAACATGACTGTATCAAATTGTCCAGTGCAAAACATGACAGATGCTAAGCGGAAGAGACATGTTTAAACCGAAAATACAAGGTGGGGTATATGTTTACTAGCTGCTTGATATTTGTGCAGACAGAGATGTCTGCCCGTTGCTATTTGGCAAACACACAAAGTGACCGCAATTTTGGTTGAACTGCACAAGAGAATAGTATAGTCACTGCATGCAGTGCCATTTGAAAATAGACACAGAAAGATTGGATATTCACTTCATGGACTGCAGAAAAGTAGTACTGTACTATTTATTGGCCAACACTAGGTGCTTCATTGCTTTGGTCTGATTATACAATGGGCATCATTTTGCCTAAGTTAAAGTTTGTATTCCGAAAATAGTCTCGCCGTGTGATCAAGAGAAGACCAAATCATATTGCAGTGGATGTTCCTCCATCATGTGTGGTTCATTCTCATGGTTCCAGCTGTTGGTGAAACCAGTTATGTTTGCAAGAGGAGTTGTAGACTTCACAAACAAATTTGTCTTTCAGTCTGTACTGAATGTTGGCCAAGAGAAGCATCCATGTTAGTAGGAAGAACATATGTTTTTTCTAGATCTTTGCTTTTGGAGCTACATATTTGTATATGATCTGTGAATCATTGAGATGCATTAACATGTTGATCTTATGTATGGGAATCGTACTAGTTGGTTTTAGTTGTGGCTAATCTTTGCTTTTGGAGCTACATATTTGTATATGATCTGTGAATCATTGATGCATTAACAGTTCCTTATATATGTTCGCTCAGTGTTTACAAGTTACTGATCGATCACTAGCTAGCCTACTAATGCACTCCTGGCTGTTTTATTTGCGACGCAAGATCCGAAGTGGCAGTTTTTTGAATAAAAATGCCTACCTCTGAAGAAACTGACAAGCTGCTCTGAAGAAAATGCCATGCGAATCTGAAGAAACTGCCAGCGAAAACGTTCGCAAATGCCTTATCTCCCAGCTAAAGTTCATCAACTAATGCCCTCGGCTGCGACTCGTTGCATGCTGCTCTGCGTACTGGGTACGAGCGATTTTGAGTGCCTGCATGCAGCCCGTCGTAATTTAGGCAGCTAACTGATGCGAAAAAGATGCGCTTTAATTGTTGCAGGCCTTTTAAATCCGTGGAATCATTATTGACAAGGAGGGAGATGATTCGAGTGCACTCGTTTGACCGTCATGCCGGCGTGCGACCCAGCACGGATGGGACGGGACGGTACAGTCAGAATTTTAGTTTCTCTAGTTTTCCACGGCAAGCTGGCACGATAAGCCATGCCTGCTTAATTGTGCATTGAATTCTGATGACCGTCGCGCTACCTTCCGCCTATAAGTATTGTTTCCCGGCCTTCTATGGTGGCACCGTGAGCCAACTCGCCCTATCCTCATAAGCCCCCACCGGCCCGACGTCGCCCGCCACTTATCCTCGCTCTCTCCACGTCCGCCATGCCCCCGCCCGTCCGCGATAGGCGAGGCCGGAGGCGGTCACCGCCGGAACTAGTGTTCGATTTTTCATCGGAAGGAAGACGGAGGGAGGAGGCATTCTATTGGTCTTTAGATGGCAATGCGGAGATCGAGGACTTGTTGGAGCGCGACCGCCTGGTGGAGGAGCAGGAGTTGTTGGAGCGCGACTGCTTGGCGGAGGAGCAGCGTATCGCCGATTTGCGCCGCCAGCGGGACATGGAGCAGCAGCGCACCGACGCTCTGAGTCACGAGCAGAGCGCCCGCACCTAGGCCGATTACGTGGAGGCCGGCGCCCGGCAAATAGCCCTGGAGGCTGTCGGGCATGCACGCGTTCGCGACGCCAATTTTTACTACCAGCTCGTCAAGTGGGTTTCCCGCTTAGAAGCCGAAGCTTCGGTGGACCACGCCGGCATGGAAAGGGCCAACGCGCGCGAGCAACGCGCCCTATCGCACCTCTGGCAAGTCCGAGGCAAGGCGGAGGACGCCGGTGCCGGCGTTTAGCGTGTACCGCAGATGGCGGCCGGCATCGTCTAGTTAGCTAAGAGTAAGTTAGTACTTGTACGCTACTAGAGTATTAGTGGGAGTAGATAGTTAACTTGGCTATGATGGTTGTCAACGTGGAAGTTCAGTATTCTATATGTGGATCAGACCTGTTACTTTGCTCTGAATGTTGAACTTTCCGTTTGAACGTATGGAATGGGCTGTTATTTTTTTAAATGGGTTGTATTTGTCCTCCACGGGTTTAGAGGCTGACTTGTGGGCCTACCAAGTTGATGCGTACACAATCAGGAGATGATTGCACGTGGAGAGGATTACACCAGGGACCTGCCAAGGTCATGGCAGTACGCAAGCAAGTGCCTCCTTATTTCAATCCAATAAAAAAATGGCTCCTCCTAATGGATTTCTGACATCTGGGTCCCATGCCATTGTCAACGTAGTCAATAAACGAGAGAGTTGCACAACGAGCGGCTGACACCAGGGACCCAGCAGCTCGCCCAGTTATTTTTGTTTTGGGTTAATTTGATAAATGCCACTCCAAATCTGGTGTTTCTGAGAAATGCCACTGCAATTTCCAGTGGCATTTTTCGAAGTCTGGAGTGGCATTTTTCAAAGTTTGCAAATTGCAGTGGCGTTTTCCAAAGTTTGCAGCTGGGTCCACTTTAGATGCATGCCGGTCGTTGACCACGTTGTCGAGTTTATACGCATATTGATAGTAAACTACATCGGCACACAGTGAGATTAACAGCGTCTATCAGCTAACATTCAGCGCTACACCGACATGAACGGGGCCTCAGTCTAGAATGCGCGTACCGTGGGAGAAGCTGACCGCCGTGCGTCTCCACACGAACGTCGCCAGCGGTGGCGGCGCTGACCGCCGTGCGCCTCCACAAGAACGTAGCCAGAGGTGGCGGCGCGGCTAGAGGACAGCAGTCTACGAGAGCGTACTGTGGGAGCGAGAGGATCGCCGAACCGCGGCGCCGACGTATCGGCGCGGCGGGGAGGGCGGCTTTGGCAGAGCGAATGGAGTGGAGGGGGACAGGGGGGAGGGGGGTTTGGGGAATATTATTGGCTAGTTCGCCAAAGGGCGGTTGAATCGGATTTGGGGGGAATTTTTGGGTGTGGGGGGGGAGGATTTTCGCGCGGTGGGCGGGGGGAGTTTGGCGCATGGTCGGTTTCTCCAAGTGCAGTCCCACGTGTCAGTGAAGAGGCAAGCCGAAGCGCGTTCCGTTTGCGTGAGCCGTGTGCAGGACCGAACGTGTGTGGGGTGCAATGCGACCGCGACAGGAGTGCTGTGAGTGTACCGCCTTTTTTACTTTTAAACTAGGTGCTTCGCCCCCTCAAAAAAAATTTGTTGCTTCGCGCGATCCATCGATACTACTACTAGTAATCCGGTAATCCCGACTAAAACGGCGCGGCCGGGTCTTTTCCTGCGCGATATGCTGGGAGGTTGGCTTAGTTGGGTTTTTTAGGACGAGTAATGCTACACCTACGTAATCCCAGTTACATGATTAACGTAATGTGAAACGTGTGAGCTGTTGATTGTAGATTGGGGGGAGGGAGGGGCCCACCACCATGAAAATCAGGGGAGGAGAGAGAGAGGCAATTTACGTTAACCCTTTCGTAGGTTCCCGTAGATGTAGAAAGATGTGAAATGCGTGAATGTGTAGTGGACGTACTATTGGAGTGCCTAAGATAATTTGTGTATGTATAGACCCTATGTGTTTATTTTACTTCACATGTTAGATTTGTCTTGGTTCAATAAAAAGCTTTGGTGATGATGGTGTGCCTGTCATCCTGCAATATAGGCCGTCCGATCTATATCTAACGGATAGGAAGGAAACTATGACAATTTACCCGCACTCCTCTCCACATTTGCAGATAAGGCTTTCCCTCGTTCATCCTTTTCTCCCACAAGATCTTGATCTTCCGTGCAACGCACGGGCATCTTGCTAGTACTCCTACAATATGTATATTATTGTGAAAGTTCATATACACCGGCCGAGATTAATGCAAACACGGCAGATTTTCATTACATTTCAAACTTTTATAGGACAAAAAAATAAAAGAAACCCGACCCTAAACCTATTCTACGGCGGCGACCGACGTCCTCCATCTGCGATCTCTATGTACGGGGGCGGTGTTCAAGACCCGTGAAGTGAAGGTGCGGTCTCGACGAGGAAGAGTAGAACACGGGATACGGACCGGCCAGTTGGCACACCATGCCCTGCCGCCTCCCATGCCCTACTCATCCTCGGAGGAGTCCCCGACCTCAGCGGTGCCGGACGTTGGACGGCGGCAAGTAGGACGCGTGGCTGACGGTGCTCCCGTCGTCGGCCGCCAGCGTGGCCACCGCTTGTGTGGTCGCGTCCGCGTCCGGCTACGCCGCTATTGCGTCACGAGAGGCGACTTGTGCGAGGGCGGCGACCTCGAGCTTCATCCCCGAAGACAAACTCTCCCGCAGAGCGTTCGCACTTGCGGTCATGGTGGATGTGGTGCCAGGTAGGAGGACGATGCGCTATGGTGTTGAGGTTAGCTGGGCTTTGCCGCTTTAAGTAGCGCATTCCGGTGAGGCCAAGCGTCCGGGTGCGTCATTAAGTCGCCGGAGTTGGTTCCTCGGGCACCGAGCCTCTTAACGACGACATACGAATGGACGGCATGAATGCAGGCAGCTGGCGCCGGCTGGGAACGCACCGCGTGACGGCGCGAGGGACGAGGGTTTTGGTGTGCCAGGGTAGTCAGCTGTGGTCGTGGCAACGTTGGAGATGCCCTTTGCTCACATGCGATCCCCGCATGTCGTTGAAAAAGCAAGACGACCCGGCATGGTCTCAGGTCCAGAGGATGCAGTTGGCCGCGCTACACCACTTCGCGGACGCGTCACGGCACCCCGTGCATCCTCGACGAGCCGGGTGTTGGGGTGTGTTTGGATCGTGGCCAAAGTGCACCTTACCAAAATTTTGGTCATGACCCAAAGATTGGTCTTTGTTTGGATGGTTGCCATTTTTTTGGCATGCCAATGAACTCTAGCCAACTCTAGTTCATTTTTCTTGCCAATGTCGGCCAAATCATGGGCAACCAATACCTCAACCAAAATTTTGGTCATGACCCAAAGATTGGTCTTTGTTTGGATGGTTGCCATTTCTTTGGCATGCCAATGAACTCTAGCCAACTCTAGTTCATTTTTCTTGCCAATGTCGGCCAAATCATGGGCAACCAATACCTCAACCAAAATTTTGGCTACCCTATGCTTTGATGGGGCAACCTTGGGCACAAACCAAACATACCGTTGGTCGTGCCACAGCACTAACTCCACCCTCGGCACACTGAAACCGACCGTGTCTAGCGATGATATGAGCGTGTCGCTCACCGCGGTCGCCATGTCCAGAGGCGGTGCTGGAGCTGCGCCCCGTTGTTGGCCCCAACGACCCACATGAACGGTTGTCGGTGGCGAGGAGGTCGTGGGCCAACTCCTCCATTGGACTAGTCTGCGCTATGTCGTCCCGACGGGTGTGCCCCACATGTCGGTTTCCCTGTTTTCCCGGCCATATTCGAGCGTCAGTGCTCCGCGTTGCGCATTAGGCCTTTCACTATGTAGGCCAAGCGAGACAACTTATTGTTTATTTGAGCCGTTCAAGTATAATCATGTGGCGTTTGCTTATTTCTCATTCCTCTCCAACCCTCTTCTCCATCGATCATGTCGCCCTCCAGTCGAGTCCATCCTCCCGCATGCCTCATTTGAACATTCCGTCGAGTATCATTCGCATGTACCCACCCTAGTCCTCTTTCAATAGATCTCCGGACCCCGAGATGAAATCGAGAGGGAACGAGTGGGGGCACGTGATACCTAAGGCGGATTCAAAATTTTGAACCGGTGATCATAGCATCCGCAAATCATATATAAAGGGTATTCAATGTTCGTTTCGTTTTTGAATGTACAATATACTCCCCCTATCCTTTCTAGTTTACATATAAGTTTTATGTGTAGTCAAAGTATCTCTACTTTGATCAAAATGTATCAACATTCAACAACGCCCAATCAATATTGTTAGATTCGTACGTACTCCTAGATTTGTACTCGAGATGGTTTCCAATTTGACTATTGACAAGATTAATAGTACATGAGATGTATAATGTGAAAATTATATCATTGGAAACTCCTTTCACATACGAATTTGACCGTATGCTTTGTGTAAGTTGCATGTCATATATTATTACTCTAACATTTGGTCAAAGTTAGCGTCGAAAAACGCATTAGACCCTGTATGCTTTGTGTAAGTTGCATGTCATATATTATTACTCTAACATTTGTGTAAGTTGCATGTCATATATTATTACTCTAACATTTGGTCAAAGTAGTATAGTGGAAGTGGATCCTCTGACGTAGGTATCCCTGCCTTACCCTCCCTTTCGGTCACTTACTGGTGGACCCCATGCTTGCTAGGCCCCGCATGTCAGTTACTCAATGGGTTCGGCCACGTCAGGGGATCCTCATCCGTAGTATACTCCCTATGTTTTTATTTACTCCGCATAAAACGGAGGAAGTGGTGGTATAATACATGACGCGGGCGGGGGAGGGACGTCGGTTTGCTCTCAACTGTGGTCCCACAAGTGAGCGAAAACGCAAGACGAAGCGCGTTCCATTCGGTGAGCGACGTTGAGGGTCCAGCGTGCCGGGCTGCAACGCGAACGCGACAAGAGCGATGTACAGTCAAAACTGATTGACCGGTCGTCACCGGAACCACTATTCACACCAGAACCTTTGCTGCTCGGCCTACGCCAGCCACTGCCCTAAAACCACACCAAATCTCCAGCCCATTCCCCCACCTTTCGATCCCCTAGCCCGCATCAAGCGTCCCCTAGTTCGCCGGAAAGCCATGGTGCGCCGCAAGATCACTTACTACAAGATGCTGACGCCGGAGCGCCGCGCAGAAATCGCGGCGGCGGTCGGCGCCACAGACCTCCGTTCCCAAGCTCGCTTTGCGGCGGGCCAATCCCCGAGTTCTCTGAAGCCAAGCTACAAGGAGGAGGAAGCCGATCCAATGTTCATGGCAGAGGTCGTGGCGCAGAAGGCCCCCGATGGGTATGAGACGATGGACGTTGACTTCGTGCCGGCGTCCGAGTCCCCCATGGTGCAGGCGGACCAGCGGTTCAACATGGCGATACTAAAGGAGGACCGGGAGGCAGAGGCTCAACTCGATGCGGAGTGCGTGCATGCCGCTGCCATCGAGGCTCTCCTGCAGGCGGAACCGGATGTCGTGGATGTGAACCGGGCGGCGGAGGCTCAACTTGAGGGGGAGCGCGCGGATGCCGCTGCCATCGAGGCCCTCCTGCAGGCGGAACCGGACGTCCTGGACTTGAACCGGGCGGTAGAGGCTCGACTCGACGCAGAGCGCATGGATGCCGCTCTCATCGACGCCCTCCTGCAGGCGGAACCGGACGTCCTGGACTTGAATCGGGCGGCGGAGGCTCGACTCGACGCGGAGCGCGCGGATGCCGCGGCCATCAAGGCCCTCCTGCAGGCGGAACCGGACGTCCTCGACTTGAACCGAGTTGTGCTCTCGTCCGTGCAGAGCGCCTGCACTCTCCGCTTGAACGAGTAGCTGGAGGCCGAGGACAACCACGGTGCGGAGACACACGTCGGCTGGTTTGCGCCGACAGCCAAAGACGACGAGGCCGTCTCTTTCCGCGAGCAGTGATAGTTTTTCTTTATGTTGTTGTTTTTATGGATCTTTTGCTGTGTAAAAACATATATTTGTTATGCAAGTCGCCTGACTTGGGTCAGTCTACCATTTCAGGCGGTTGGATGAATATCCTACATCTCCTAACCCTTCTTTCCTTCTTCCTCACCTCTTCTTCTTCCCCAACAGACCACCGCACGGGCCGTACGGATACTCCCCAACATGCGGTTGGATAAACATACTCTATGAACGAAAAGTATGTGTCAGCGATAGGATGGCTGAGTTTGGTTTGTTCACATGCGACAGCACGTGTCAGTGAGGGTGTGTTCCCTTGGTTGGGTTTGCGGCGTGCAGGAGCGACTGGTGAGGGTGCGGTACGACCGCGGCGTGCAGGAGCGACCGTGTGAGGGTGCGGTGCGACCGCGACAGCCATGCGCAAGTGTACCTCCTTCTCATTTTGAAAACTTTAGGCAAGCTTGGCAAAAATGTGTGGCGAAGTTTGGCAATGCAAGGCCTAGACCCAAACAGGATAAGTACGTACGTACTAGGAGTACTAGTGTTAAAAAAGAAAGGCGGGGTTTTCCTTCGCGGGATTTAATCGATACAAATCCTCGTTTCACGTGTCAATTAATGCGTATTTTTTCTCCAAAGACCAAAGAGCTAACCATCTCACTCCTCATCGCTTGATTAATGCAGCGCCATGCAAACCAACCTTCTCACTTCTGCATGCATGCAGGGGATATTAATGTCCTTGGTTGCTAACCCCATCAATTCTGCATGCATGCAGGGGATATTAATGTCAGCAAAGAGTGAAATGATGGTTGCTTCGTCCGTGCTTTTGTGATTTGACGCCTCACTGCTTTGTGATTTGTGATAGAAGGGACAGGGGAGTAGACTCTCTGCTCTATACTGTACTACATGCGTCCAAGCATGGGAGAAAGAGGAGAGACGTTGCATTTTTCTATTCCTTCAATCAATCAATCAGGGAGCTTCGGTTCCATCTTTTTGGCTTTGTCAACACCGTCCACAATGGTTCCCACGATGCCAAAAGCTATTTTCACATTTGGCTACACATTGTGGATGCCCTTAACCGTACCACTTGATTTTCTCCTGTGTGCTATCTATACAAATCTCAATTATATTGATCTAAAAAATTATAGAATCAAGATTAGTAAAAAGGAGGTGATTTTGCCGCGCGGATGGCGGGGGAGGTTTCTTATTTGAGCAATGCTACATCCACGTAATGGTTTACATAAAGTTACGAACTGATGTGATGTGGGACTATTTGATTGGATTAAAGGAGAGGATTAGGCCCACCCCACCTGAAAATCAGGGGGGGCATATATAGATTAGATGGAAAGTATACGTAGCAGCTACGTAGCCCTTTGTAAGTCCAGGATTAGGCTTCTTATTTTTGGAGGACGTTGTCCTGGCAGTTTGCTAACATGCGGTCCCACGTGTCAGTGCTTTACCAAGCCGATCCGTGTCCCACATGAGGCAGAACAACGGCAGAAGCAACACGTGGTTAAGTTGAAGAAGATGAGGGAGAAGCGGATTCAGCAACGAGTGAAATGATGGTTGCTTCGTCCCTCCAACTTAACTATGGTAAAGGTGCAGCTTTGTGATTTGACGCCTCATTGCTCATTACTACGCCGGCGCCATGACTGGGGTGCTTCACCCGGCTGCTCTGCACTGTATTCCGGTATGGCATGTGGACCCGATAGCTTGATGTCCCACATGTCGGCGAAAGGGACTAGAAGATTTATGAAAGCGAGCGCTCCACTCTTACGACGGAGGAGTAGATGACACGACGGCCCAATGAACTATCACTTGTAGTACTGTATAGTACTATAGTTTTGCTGTTTCGCACGATCCATCGATACAAACCCGATTAAACAGGAAAGGGCGGGATTTTTCCCGCGCGGTAGATGATACTGGCCATACATTTCAAAGGCAATTTTAATGTATGCAAACTGAATAATTATAAGTAACAATATGATATCTAGTAAAACTAAAAACACATATGATTTATTGTGTTAGAGTGTAGTAGTAGTGCTGTATTGCATAGTTGTTAGATGTAACATGCGAGAACGTGTAGAGATGTAGTTTTGGAGGGCCTACAGAGAGAAAAGCGTAATACGGTCACCGAACTTCAGAATAAGCTGATTACGGTCACTATATACGTTTTGCGGTGATTATACGGTCACTTGCTCATAGTTCAGCATCGGATCGCACTCTGTTGACCGGCCAAATAGTCTGCGTGGCGCCATGTTGACTAGTTAAATTGACCACGTTCCTTGTGGGTCCCACCTGCCAGTTCGCATAGGCAAAAGGTCACATAAACACAAATTTACGCTGGCGCGACAAGGCTCCAACCCGTGCGCGGGAATCACCTGGTTGTGTATGTGTCTGTCAGGGCCTGATGTGTGTGCATGCACGTGTAGGTTGAGCACTTGAGCGTGAGAGTGTGTGTTGGTCGTGTGGTGTACTGGTGTGTGCATGCATGCGTGCGTGTGTGCGTGTGAGTGTTGCGTGCGTGCGTGTGAGTGTTGCGTGCGTGCGTGGCTGCGTGTGTACGTGTGAGTGTTGCGTGAGTGCGTGGGTGCATGTGTTTGTGTGAGTGTTGCGTGGATGCAGTTCGTGTGCATGCGTGCGTGTGTGTATAATCACCACACCAGCTCCTGTGTGTTAAAACAGACGGCTCAGCATACCAATACAAGGCCACCTTGTCCGTTGTGCCCGCGGTCATGACTTCGAACCACCGTCCAAATATTTTTTTGTCGTTTGTTTTCATTCTTACTAGCAAGATGCCCGTGCGTTGCACGTAACATCAAGATGCATTTGTATGACTTGTTTATCTTGTGAGAGAAAAGAATGAACGAGGGAAGGCCTTATTTGCAAATGTGGAGAGGTGTGTGGGTACCTTTTTGCAAAATTGCCATAGTTTCTTTCCTATCCGTCAGATATAAATCGGACGGCCTATATTGCAGGATGGCAGGCACACCATCATCACCAACTCTGTTTTTTATAAGAGTGTATTTTATGTATTTTATAAGAGTGTAGATGTAGAGTAGATACAAGTCGACAGGTGGGCACGATGGTAGTGAGATAATGTGATGCAACACTAGAGGTGCCACATGGAGCATTTAACTGGTCAACTAGTCATGTCATGAGCAAATACAGAGTTGTACGGTGAGCCCGTGACTGTATAATAACCACTAAACGTAAATGGTGAACGTAATGAGTGGATTCTGAAGTCCAATGTACATATCGTGATTTCGCTTCAAATACAATGATCGTCATTGCATATATCGCGAGAGAAAGATGAAACATGCGTGAATTTTCTGGGGGCTTACTTTTAGAGGACCTGGAGATAGTTTTGTGTGCATACGTGAAAGGGGTGTACAGGGGGGGTATGCGATGGAGAGAGAGATGCTCTTCGTTTCTCTTTATTATGACTAACTTTGTATATAGTATAAAAATATACAAATTCACAGTGCGGAATAAATATCATTGTGGGCACCATGCAATGCAAATTAGCGTTCGTACTCCTCCATATAACTTTGTAATGTTGTATATATGTAGAAACTCTAAAATAATTTTTTGGCCACACTTTATTCAAAAGGAATGTTGTATGCAAAATAAACGTGAAGAGAGGGCTTTTTAGATCAATGGGGTACGTGATGTAACATGTGTGAGTGTGTAGTTGATGCATTTGGCGGGGCCTAGAGAGGTATGTGTGTGTATTACATATTCGAGAGAGGCATGGATAGAGGGGCCGACGGGGGGGGGGGGGGGCGTGGGAGAGATAGCACGAGAAATGAGAGTGGTCTAGAGAGAGAGACGAATATGACGTCACAACAAGAGATTCTATTCCCTTGAGTGTGTATATGCAAGGGGGGAGGGAATAGAGGCACCAGGAGAAATTTTCTGTGTGTGTGGTGTTTGTGTTGGTATGTGTGGGTGTGAGAAGATAATGAGACGTGGGGGCAGAGGGTGTGTCACCGCATGAGGTCCGGTGGGTCGAGGTGAGGCCCTTCGTTCGGTTCCGTCCTGCGCCACATTGGTCGGCCCGTGACGCATTTAGGAAGACCCATGGATGACTAGTCGTACAAGACAAAGATAGCAGAATTGTGAAGGACTCTGTGTCCACTGACAAAGCCGGCTAGGATTTGTAACCCTAGGTTCTCGGACTAAGGTAACCCCTTTATCTCTGATATTACTATTCATCCAAGCTAACTTTAAGGGGCATCCTACAGAATGCTCTGCTAGAATCATACTCGTCGATTAGGAAGAGAGGTGTGAGACAATGCGTGAGAGATAGGCATAAAGATAATGTGCGTACATGAGACACGTAGGCAGGTCCATGTATATAGAAAGGGTCGATGAGGATTGTGCGTGTGTATGTTTGCGAGAGGAAGAGTGCTTGTGATAAAGGTTAGTGAAAACAGTTGTAAATGGTTACGAAAGGGAGGGAGGGTTATATCTAGAGCATGTGTGCGAGAAAGACACCTCGGGAGAGAGTGTGTGAGCATGTGTGAGAGACCACCGATGGAGAGTGAAACTACACGTAAAAGACTGCTCTACACATTGATTAAAGATATAAATTGTATCCAAATATTAGGATGGGATCATGATATTTGCAATTCGCGTAAGGAGCGGTCATTGATCCATCAGACATCTAGATTCTATCGAATTTGAGCATGTCTATGTTATTATTCGACACAATTGATCCACATAGTTAGTATTTTGAACTCCAGACAATGCATCGCTTTAGTAATCGAATATAAACGTGAGTATATTTCATGTTGTGTGTGTAAAGCACATTATACATATGAAAGTTACACAATGGACATTATAAATAGCTACCTATGAACTAGCATACATTTGAATTCAACTTAAGGTGGTTTTAAAAAATCGAATTCAACATGAATTCCATTCAATTATTTGAATTTGATATCATGGCATTTGTAAACCATACCTAAATTATGGGGGCACCAATCTTTGCTCTGATTTTGTACATAATAGCATATGTAGTCGTGTACAAAATAGATTCAAATTTAGCTCCTCCATTCCAAAATAATCGTAGTTATAGGATTTTCAAGTGTCAAAATTTCAAAAAGAAGCGGATAATTTAATGAGGTTTTCAAACATACAAGGTCAAATATAACGTTGTCTATTTAGGTCAATCCTCATAGTTCAAGAGTACTATAAAGTGAATGCTTGTGTTTCAAACTTTCGAACGAAGCGCCAAAAGAGCCTCTACTCGCCCGAAACCGCGTGAGACCAATGTTTGGTAGTACAAGGAAATTACTTTTCTAATAACTCCGACCCGTGAAACCTACCGGCCCGACGTCCAAAGGTCTAAACCGGGGTAGGTTTGTAGCTTCATCTAGACGCCACGCAACCGCATCCGAAAAACATTCATACACAATGGCCGCCTAAGCACACATGCGCGCGGCCGAAATTGCTCCCGCCCACTATTTGGGACACCTGGGATTACCATCCTACCCCCGACCCGCAGTAGGTCCGAAATTTAAGAGGGGGGCAAAGTTTGTACTTTCCCCAAATTTTAAACAAGCGCGTCCCATCTTCTGTTCAAAAAAGCCAAAAACAAGCGCGTCCCAGACCGAAACATGGTTCCCCCACCCGTCCGATTCCCCATTCGTACTCCGTGGGCGCCAAAACTACCTCTCCACCAGCCGTGAAACCCCGGCGTCCTCCGTCCGCCACCCCATCCCACCCATCAACCGCCGCCCTCCTCCATCACGCTGGAGCCGATACCCCGACGTCATCGTCCACCGCAACCTCAACCGCAACGCCCTCCACGGCTAGTAGTTGAAGTCGAGGCCGAGCCGTCCGTACTCGAGCCAGTTCAACCACGCCGTCCTGCGCCTCACCGGTGCCGCTCCAACTTCGCCACCCTCCACCGCACCGGAGTTGTTCCTGCTACGCCGTCCTTCGCCGCCTCGGATCTGCTTCCCCTCCGCCGACATACGGCCACGGCAACACAGTCAACAATTTGGCCATGGGTTCGTCCAAGGCTGCACCCTCCAGAACATCGGTTTCCTCGGTAAAAAGAAGAAGATCAGCGCGACATGTGGAGGTGACCACACCGGCAACCGAAAAAGGTACTCCTCTTCCCTTATTCGTGCAAATCTTACGTCTATGCTTGCACGGTATTCATCCCACAGAAGACACTAGTCGACCGCTTCTTCTTGATACTAGATGTTCCTAGTAACTCGCGATGCACAAGGTTTCTCCTCCTATACTATTTCACCTTAGCTAGAGGTCCGCCGCCCCCTGAATTTCAATTTCTGGCCAGTTGATTCCCAATTAACGGAAGCATTCCCTGGCGTAACAGGCGCTAGTACGCCTATTACGCCGGGGAAGCAGTGCCTTGGTGTTTATCTTAGGGGCGTGTGCGGCCTAGAGCTACTG
This sequence comes from Aegilops tauschii subsp. strangulata, assembly GCF_002575655.3. Lineage (NCBI taxonomy): Eukaryota > Viridiplantae > Streptophyta > Magnoliopsida > Poales > Poaceae > Aegilops > Aegilops tauschii. The sequence continues at coordinate 391,675,733 of NC_053040.3, read as the reverse complement.
GCGCCCGATCTGGAGGTCGGCTGGGATTAAAGGGATGGCCTGGGGGCGCTGCCCAGCACGACGGTGGTGTGAGGTCGATGGGAGGGCGGGGCGGCGGAGGCAGGGGTCTGGGCCGGTGGTCGCTGGCGGTTCGAGAAAGATCGTCAACAGTGACTGGCGGGAGGTAGACGAAGGCCATCTGCCCGTTCCTTATAGATCGGACGGTTCATTAAAAAAACTGACTGACCTATTTATTTTCAGTCGACTGTTATCTTAGATATGACCACATGTGGTGGTGTGCTGGAGGAGTACCTGCATTTCCTATGCTCATATATTACAAAATCATACGGAGTAGAATCTAATTTTGTTTGCCATGCAATGTTGTAGAGCTATCATATGTCTCCTGTCATTTATTTTTCAGCCACCTGCTATCTGCTACTTTTACAGTGCACTAGTTATGCACACACTTCACCCTTACTCTCACTATTGTGTTTTTATGCAAGGGTATTTCAGACTCTGCTGCCATGAGAGAAGCCGAAAAGAAAAGAGAGAAGTCACTCCAGCTTCGTATGCGGGTAGGCAAGACACGTTACAGCGCTATAAAGGGTGCAATGTCAGCAGATGGAGACGGTAAACGTAGCTGTGGAGTTGATGACCTCGCTCGCAATGAACCACCATCCCAGGTGCTTGCTTTAACTTCGCGGTGTCATATGTGGTTGCATGTTCCATATGGTGTCTAGCTTGTATTCGAAAGGCTGAAGTCGGTAAGATAAGGAAAGATTTTTTTTACATGAACCACCATCCCGTGAGCACCAGAAGACAAATAGCTAGTCAGGGCACTGGCCGAGCCAGTGACAAGCCCAACAAAGATAGGCATCACCTGGAAGCCAACTAAAAAGCTGCGATGGTGGCGAAGCAGCCCGCCTCCCACCAGGCTCTCAGGTCCTAGATGATCATGCTCACCACTCCAGTCGGATGTCTACCTTGTATTGCTTCCAATTTGGTTAAATTGCATCTGCTTAGCTTACACATTATACCTTTGAATATGACATGCCTTTCTGTTTTTGGTACATACTAGTACATCTGCGTATTAACCATGTTCTTACATCAAACTAATGTTCTTGTGTATCCCTCATCAATCACTTATGACGAGGCAGGCAGGCAAGGGGACTACTCCTCATTTAAAGAATGCAACGTCAGCCTCCCGACATGATTCTCAAAAAACAAAAATGCTAGATGAAGATAGTGAACATAGCTCTGTAGTTGATTACAGCATTTCCCCTGCACTAGCATCGCAGGTGCTTGCTCTAACTTGGCAGCGTGATATGTGGTTGCATGTTGCATATGGTGTCTAGATTGTAATTTTTCCAATTTGGTTAAACTGCATGTGCTAGTCTGCTTAGCTTATACATTATACCTGTTAATGTGACATGCCTTCCTATATTTAGTACATAGTACATCTGTCTATTAAGCATGTCCTTACATAAAACTATTGTTTTTTTGTATCCCGCATCAATCAACATGACGAGACACCTTTAGTATATGCAGTGTGATATTAGTTGCATCTTTCATATGATTTATAGCATGCGCTGCTTCTAATTTGTTGAAATTCCATTTATGATGGGACGCTTTTAACTTGGCAGAGTCATATTGGTTGCATCTTTCATGTGGTGTCTAGCTTGCATTGCTTCTTATTTGCTGGAATGGTTTCTGCTTAGTTTACACAAACAGTTGTGAACATGCCATGCCGTCCTGTTTTTCGTACATATTCCATCCTGGTATCATGTGTTTGCCTTACGTCAAAGTAGTGATTGTCAGTATCATGCATGAATGAGTTCTGAAGAGAGAATTTTATTGCTTTTTCTTGTCGGTTTTACTTGACAATTCAAAATCAATAAAGCAGAAGGAAGTTAGCAAGGCAGCGGATAAAGGTGCTCCTTCCGAACGGAGGGCCTCTACAGTTTCTACTCCTCGACACCCCCGAGATGATTTCCAAGACAACACATGCATAGACACTCAACAAAGATGTGTTTATGATGAGCACGTCTCCCCTAGTGCAGCATCACCGGTGCTCCCTCTAACTTGGCACTGTTATATGTGGTTGCATGTTATGTGTGATGTCTAGCTTGTATTGCTTCTAATTTTGTTGAATTCCATCTGCTTACTTTACACATTATACTTGAATAAGACACGTGTTCCTATTTCTAGAACATACAATATCTGTCTATCACACCATGTTCTTACATCAAATTACTACTGTTGTGTAACCTACAACAATCACTTATCATAAGACACGTTTGACTTCGGAGTGTGATATAGGTTACATCTCACATTCTTTTCTAGCTTGTACTACTAATTTGTTGAAATGGCACTCATGATGAGACAGTTTTAACTTGGTAGAGTGATATTCGTTGCATCTTTCATATGGTGTCTAGCTTTCATTGCTTCTAATTTGTTGAAATGCCTTCTCCTTAGTTTACACATCATAAACTGTGAATATGCAATGCTGTGAATATGCAATGGCACTAATGACGAGAGACCTCTAACATGGTAGTGTGATGTTGTTTGCATCTTGCATATGATTTATTTCTTGTACTGCTTCACATTTGTTTAAACGCCATTTATGATGAGACACTGTTAACTTGGCAGAGCGATATTTGTAGCATCTTTCATATGGTGTCTACCTTCCATTGCATTTCTTCTAATTTGGTGAAATGTCTTCTTCTTAGTTTACACATCATAGTTCTGGTTATCTCTTCCGTCCTGTTTTTCATACATATTACATCCTCCTATCATGTGGTTGTCTAACATCAAAGTTCAGTTCGTCTGCATCACGCATCAATTTGTTCTGAAGAACTAAATTGTTATTCGTTTTTCTTGTCAGCTTGACTTAACATGGCACAGAGAAAGAGGAAGAAACACAGAATGGCAGGGAATGAGAAGCGGATGAATCCTGCAGATTCTACTGGTACTGATGGTGCAATAGAAGGTCAAAGTCCAGCGGAAAATTCTACAAACACGGCATCCCATGCTACACGAGTTGCAAAAAAAGCCAAACAGAAACAAATAGCTGCCACCAAACAAGCAGAGACAGCCCTAGTTCTTGCAACACCTACCACAGTACTACCAGCTGCACGACTTACTCGTGCATCAACTGAGCTAGCAGCACGTTCCCAAGCTCCCTTGCCACCTGACACTACTTCCCAAGCACTCTTGACACAAGACGAGTTGGCAATATCAGATGAACCTTGTGAGCTTCAACAGCAAGAAGGTAGTTGCTGGAGTCAAGTTATAGTTGCATGCTTCTTTATATGTAGTCTCACAGTTTGATGTACACTAACACTTCCTATGTTCGTTGTTGGACTAGCACCTAGGCGCAAGAGGAAACAAACATCAGGGATAATGCTCGATAGGTTAACTAAATCTAGAGGAGGAAGAATGGAGATCTGTTTTGAGGCAGGTTTAAAAAGGCCACGTGATGCTACAGAGTCAGCCAAGTTAGTATCAGAGCCAGCGGTTGCCGTTAGGTGTCATGTACGTATCCTCCCAACATGGATTCAGTACAGGAATGACAAAGACGAAACCCAGTTCAACACCTTCCTCGACCATTTATTTGTAAGTATGGTTATGTATGGAAACTAGTAATATCGTCTTGCTCTGTCCCATACTTTCTAGGTTGCTGATAATGAGACTCCCATAATTTTCAACAGATGAGGTTCAAGTTGGTTAGCCAAGATGATGCAACCAGACAAGCTTGCACCCATGTTTTCAAGTCTGCGCGACAGTATCGATATAACTTGAGGAAAACTCACTTTGAAGGCAAGGCTAACAGTGAACTTTCCCAAACATCTCCAGTGCAAAATATATCGGATGAAGACTGGAGGGGGCTTGTTAAACACTGGTCTGATCCGAAGTATCAGGTACATTATATATATGTGATCAGATCACATGTTGAAGTCCTATTTACGCATGTGCCACACAAATCTATCTTCTTGTAGGTGAACTGTTCAAAGAACAAGGCCAACCGTACGGAAGTGAAATTTCAACAGACGACAGGATCTCGTAGCTATATTGCACACTGCGAGGCTCTTGTAATTAGCTGCTGTTTCACTCTTTTTGCTGTACCATATTATCAGATCTATATTGACTTGTTCGAAATGCAGAGGAAAGCCCGCAAGGACCAAAAAGTACCTGAACCAAATGCTGTGGAAATCTTCAAGGACTGTCACACCAGCAAGAAGAAGGGCATGACTACACCAGTCAAAGCCGCTGTTGTAAGTCCTTAATCCTCATGCCTTTTAACTACTACTTACTCTGACTTGTGCCTTGAACTGCATGGTTTGCAGCCAATGTCTATTACTCTTTTCAATTTTATACACAATTGTCTTAGCGTATCATTGCACCTTACAAGGTTTAAAAGAGAGGAGTGATGTTCCTTTGATCTTGACCCGTAATCTAGTTCCGTGCTGGACTTGCCCACACAACGTTACAATTGCCTGTTTGTCTGTTCTCAGTTGTTTTGTGATATGAATGATGTCATACTATGCTTACCGTATTATAATCTTCGTCTCTTTATCCTTAGCCCTCAATACAATGTGAAGAAATAGACAATACATTAGCGATGGTACATGGTCATATGTTTGGAACCTGGTTTTATTATGTACTTTGCAATAAAATACAACTAATATTTTACATGGGTTCACCAGAATAAGTTCTGTATATAGACCAAAGCTATTTTGTTTGGTTTTGCTGCCTCCTTAATATCTTCTGTTCTGGTACTACTAATGTAAAACCTCAACTTTTCAGCGAGCTATGGAAAAAAAGGTGGAACCGCCACCTTCTGAAGGTGGCGAGGCAACTATAACCGCAATGTCAGCTCTTGCTGCAGTGGGTCAGTACCTGTCCACTAACAGTGCCAAAAGCACGTTCCTGCGTAATACTGGGTTGGTTGTTAAGGCAATATCGTCCAAACTGCCTCATGATCAAGATATGCAAGCTCAAAGCAATGTTGTATCTGCGCTCCAGACACAAGTCCATTCCCTAACAAAGACCCTTTGTGAAACAAGGAGAAACATTGCTCAATGTCGTCAAGATATGCATGATTTTGAAACCAGACTATCAGACATTTGCTATGTTGTTCAGGAGCCTAGGGGAAATGAAGGCGAGGGTTATGGTGCTCCATCGGACAATACAGCATGAAAACGTAACAGTTAGGTCAAATGAACTGAGCTTCTGAACTTCTGGTGGTGCATTTATCTGCTAGACTGTTAAGTTTTATGCCAACCTTCCTTTTGTTATATAGTCGTAATTTGTTTTGGTGCGATACAAAATTATTCTTAACGTGCAGCCACCAGCTGAAGAAAACAGCAAGCCATTTTTGTATAGTGTAGGGTGTTCCCTATATTTACACCAGTGGCGATCTTTGATGCCGAGTGGATGTAATCTGTGCAATCGCCTTAATAGCCTAGCGTTAGTTTCGGCCTTATTTATTTCCTAGTCTTCTTTTTCCCTGGTTTTCTAGTGGCCGCAACTACCATGGGCCATATATGGGCCGTAGGATCCATGGGTCTCCTACGGGCCGTCGATAAATCGGCCTGTAATCGGTGGGCCTCGGGCCATAGGATAAATGGGTCTACATGGGCCGTAATCGGGCGTAATTGGTATCGGCCCAGCACGGTAACAGGCCGTTAACAGGCCGTAGGACAGCAAAGGCTTAATTCTGTCACAGGCATAACGGGTCATTAATGGGCCATAATATAGGACGGGCTGGAAACGGCGCAACGGGTTAACAGGCCAGAAACGGGCCGACTCTTGCCATGGGCCGAATTTGGCCCATTAGAGTAACATGCCAGTAACGGGCCGACTCTCGCCATGGCCGAATTTGGCCCATTAGGGGAACAGGCCAATAACGGGCCGACTCTTTCCATGGGCCGAATTTGGCCCATTAGGGGAACAGGCCAGTAACGGGCCGGAAGTAATCGAGGGCCGAAAAGGAGCCCAAGAATGTATGGGCCGACAATAGGCCGAAAGCTAACACGGGCTGGAAACGGCCCATGTAAATCAGGGGCCGTTAACGGGTATAAAGAAAATTACTGTTCATTATGGGCTAGAGTCACCATGGGCCTGTAAAGGGCCGAAAGATACGAAGGCCTCATATGGACCGAAAGACGTCGTGGGCCATACATGGGCCGAAAGTGAAATGGGCTGGTGTTATATTCGACGGCCCACATGACGTTGTTGGGCCGATTTCCTTTAGGGCCTAACGGGCCGTGAGTTAACGGGCCGTAAAATGGGCTATTTGCAAAGAGACCGTTAACAGGCTTTTCATGGGCCAGCCCATTAACTTTTGACCAAGTCAAACGGGCCGGCTTTGTAAGCTAAATGGGCCAGTGGTGGGCCGTGGCACGTGTCGACATATCATAGGCGCCTATCTGACCCACTGACGAGCTGACACGTGTTTCGTCCGGCCAATAAGAATTTTACACGTGGAAATTTCCCATTGGTCGGGGCTGTTAACGGGTTATCGGATCCAAAACCCGACCCGATAGCTTAACGGCGTTCCGTTACGGTGGATGCCACGTGTCGGTCACCCTTGACGAAAGCACTTCTGTGACGCGTGATTTATCGTCATGGAAGTGGACATTTCCGTGATGATAATTTTGGTAATGTCATGGAACACTTCTACGACAGCACAGGTATGACTATCTTGATTCTGTCATAAAATTGTCATGGATGTACATGCATGACAAAAAACGCGACCTACTGTGACAAACACGTATCATCACGGAAGTGTATTTTTTTTGTAGTGTAGATAGCTGGAACGTAGGGTCTCTGACAGGGAAGCTTCGGGAGCTAGTTGATGCAGCGGTGAGGAGAGGTGTTGATATCCTTTGCGTCCAAGAAACCAAATGGAGGGGACAAAAGGCGAAGGAGGTGGAGGATACCGGCTTCAAGCTGTGGTACACAGAGACGACTGCAAATAGAAATGGCGTATGCATCTTGATCAACAAGAGCCTCAAGTATGGAGTGGTAGACATCAAGAGTCGTGGGGACCGGATTATCCTGGTCAAGCTGGTAGTTGGGGACTTAGTTCTCAATGTTATCAGCGTAAAGTATGCCCCGCAAGTAGGCCACAATGAGAACACCAAGGGGGAGTTCCGGGAAGGCCTGGAAGACATGGTTAGTAATGTATCGTTTGGCGAGAAGCTCTTCATAGGAGGAGACCTCAATGGCCATGTAGGTACATTTAACGCAGGTTTTGAAGGGGCGCATGGGGGCTTTGGCCATGGCATCAGGAATCAAGAAGGAGAGGATGTCTTAAGCTTTGCTTTAGCCTACGACATGATTGTAGCTAACACCCTCTTTAGAAAGAGAGAATCACATCTGGTGACTTTTAGAAGTGGCCAACACTCTAGCCAGATTGATTTCATCCTCTCGAGAAGAGAAGATAGGCGTGCGTGCCTAGACTGTAAGGTGATATCTGGAGAGAGTGTTGTACCTCAGCATAAGCTGGTGGTTGCTGACTTCCGCTTTCAGATTCATGTCCAGCGGGATAAGCGTGCCAAAGTCGCTAGATCAAAGTGGTGGAAGCTCAAGGGGGAGGTAGCTCGGGCGTTCAAGGAGAGGGTCATTAAGGAGGGCCCTTGGGAGGAAGGAGGGGATGCGGACAATGTGTGGATGAAGATGGCGACTTGCATTCGTAAGGTGGCCTCGGAGGAGTTTGGAGTGTCCAGGGGAAGGAGAAGCGGAGATAAGGATACCTAGTGGTGGAATGATGATGTCCAGAAGATGATTAAAGAGAAGAAAGATTGCTTCAGACGCCTATATCTGGATAGGAGTGCAGACAACATAGAGAAGTACAAGATGGCGAAGAAGGCCGCAAAGCGAGCTGTTAGTGAAGCAAGGGGTCGGGCATATGAGGACCTATACCAATGGTTAGGCATGAAGAAAGGCGAAAGGGGCATCTATAAGATGGCAAGATCCGAGAGAGGAAGACGAGGGATATTGGTCAAGTCAAATGCATCAAGGACGGAGCAGGCCAACTCTTGGTGAAGGATGAGGAGATTAAGCATAGATGGCGGGAGTACTTCAACAAGCTGTTCAATGGGGAGAATGAGAGTTCTACCATTGAACTGGACGACTCCTTTGATGAGACCAGCATGCAATTTGTGCGGAGAATCCAGGAGTCTGAGGTCAAGGAGGCTTTAAAAAGGATGAAAGGAGGCAAGGCGATGGGCCCTGATTGTATCCCCATTGAGGTATGGAAAGGCCTCGGGAACATAGCGATAGTATGGCTAACCAAGCTTTTCAACCTCATTTTTTGGGAAAACAAGATGCCAGAAGAATGGAGATGGAGTATATTAGTACCAATCTTCAAGAACAAGGGGGGTGTTCAGAGTTGTACTAATTACCGAGGAATTAAGCTAATGAGCCATACAATGAAGCTATGGAAGAGAGTCATTGAGCACCGCTTAAGAAGAATGACAAGCGTGACCAAAAATCTGTTTGGTTTCATGCCTGGGAGGTTGACCATGGAAGCCATTTTCTTGGTACGACAACTATAAGGGCATATTTCTCCCTAAGTGGTTTTGGTGATTGATGACAATGCTTTTGCAGACTAATCATGTGCATTGAGCATTTCAGATATCTCATGTCTAGGCACAAGACGATTCGGTGCCCCTCGGAGCCTATCGAAGACGACGTCTCTCTATGTTTCTTTTCGGTGGATTTGAGTCGTAGGAAAGCCATACTATTAAGAGGGGTCCGCTTCGGAAAGGTTAGGGTGGAATCATCACGTACACATATGTTCCTTTGCACCACCTTTCCTTGCTTGATTGGAGCACCGGTTGTTCCCCTTGTCGTTGCGAAGATGAAGGCCTCCTAGTGCTACTGGTCTGCGGCGTGCGGTAGTACTGCTCAAGGGAGCAGTAGTACCGCAGTTGGCCACGGTAGTACCGCCCAAGGCAGCGGTAGTACCGCAAGTGCGGTAGTACCACTCCTAGCACGTAGTAGTACCATGGTCTCTGGCCCAGCACGGTGGCGTGAGCGGATGTAGGGGCGGAAGTAATTTTTTACTTCTGCACCCTACGCGGTAATACCGCCCCCTGTGAGCTGTAGTACCGTGCCGGATTTTTGCACTGACCGAAACTCAGCAGAAGTAGCCACGGATGTAATTTTATTAGTCTGTGCCTTCCTTGCCCAGGATGAGCCCTGCCTTGCGGTAGTACCGCAAGGGCGCGCGGTAGTACCGCAAGGGCGCGCGGTAGTACCGCAAGGGCAGTTCTACCGCTTGTTGCCTTGTGCAACAGGGCCTCACCTGGCTCCTGCCGCGCGAGCGGTATCATCGCACCTCCCAGCGGTAGTACCGCAAGCCTGTGCGGTAGTACCACATGTCGCGGGCTGAGTAGGTGGATAACGGTTGGATTTTTCCTCTCACTATATAAGGGGGGTCTTCTTCCCCAAGTTGACTACCTCTTCTTTTCCCAAGCTCCATTGTTGCTCAAAGCTCCATTTTCGCCCGATCTCTCTCCCTAGCCAATCAAACTTGTTGATTTTCTAGGGATTGGTTGAGAAGGCCCCAATCTACACTTCCACCAAGAGAAATTTGATTCCCCCAACTAATCCCTTGCGGATCTTGTTACTCTTGGGTGTTTGAGCACCCTAGACGGTTGAGGTCACCGCGGAACCATATTCCATTGTGGTGAAGCTTCATGGTGTCGTTGAGAGCCACCAATTAAGTTGTGGAGATTGCCCCAACCTTGTTTGTAAAGGTTCGGTCGCCGCCTCCACGGGCACCAATAGTGGAATCACAGCATCTCGCATTGTGTGAGGGCATGAGGAGAATACGGTGGCCCTAGTGGCTTCTTGGGGAGCATTGTGCCTCCATACCGCTCCAACGGAGACATACTTCCTCTCAAAGGGAAGGAACTTCGGTAACACATCCTCATCTCCACCGGCTCCACTCTTGATTATCTCTTACCTTTACTTGTGCAAGCTTATATTGTGTTGTATCCCTTGCTTGCTTTTGTGCTTGTTGTTGTTGCATCATATAGGTTGCTCACCTAGTTGCATATCTAGACAACCTACTTTGATGCAAAGTTTAAATTGGTAAAGAAAAACTAAAAATTGTTAGTTGCCTATTCACCCCCCTCTAGTCAACTATATCGATCCTTTCAACAACTTATGGGGAGATACAGGGAGCAAAAGAAGGACTTTCATATGGTGTTCATTAACTTGGAGAAGGCCTATGATAAGATACCGAGGAATTTCATGTGGTGGGCCTTGGAGAACGCAAAGTCCCAGCAAAGTACATTACCCTCGTCAAGGACATGTACGATAATGTTGTGACAAGTGTTCGAACAAGTGATGTCGACACTGATGACTTCCCGATTATGATAGGACTACATCAGGGGTCAGCTTTGAGCCCTTATCTTTTTGCCAAGGAGATATCCCATGGTGTATGCTCTTTGCGGATAATGTGGTGCTAGTCGACGATAGTCGGGCAGGGGTAAATAGGAAGTTAGAGTTATGGAGACAAACCTTGGAATCGAAAGGTGTCGGTGTCAAAACCGGCGGATCTCGGGTAGGGGGTCCCGAACTGTGCGTCTAAGGTCGATGGTAACAGGAGACAGGGGACACGATGTTTACCCAGGTTTGGGCCCTCTCTATGGAGGTAATACCCTACTTCCTGCTTGATTGATCTTGATGAATATGAGTATTACAAGAGTTGATCTACCACGAGATCGTAATGGCTAAAACCCTAGATGCCTAGCCTGTATGACTATGATAATGAATCTCCCCCTCTGGACCGAGTCCTCCGGTTTATATAGACACCGGGAGCATCTAGGGTTACACAGGGTCGGTTACAAAGAGGGGAATCTACATGTTTGATCCCCAAGCTTGCCTTCCACGCCAAGGTGAGTCCTATCCGGACACGGGTGCAGTCTTCGGTCTTCGTATTCTTCTCAGCCCATCAGTCCGGCCCATGGCTAACAGGCCGGACGCCCGAGGACCCCTTAGTCCAGGACTCCCTCAGTAGCCCCTGAACCTGGCTTCAATGACAAGGTATCCGGCGCGTAGATCCGTCTTTTGCATTGCAAGGCGGGTTCCTCCTTCCGAACTCCAAGATAGTCTTCGGACGTATTGAACGTGTCTGGACCTGTAACATAAGTTTTGTATACTTCCACAGAGGGCACAATAATTTATAAATCCAATCCACCGACAACTGTTCATAGCACGACGCTTCGTCATCGTCAGGACATTATTTTAAACCCGTTGTTAGCCCCGGGTTTGGAGGCGCGGCTTTATTGGCACGTCTTATCCAAGCTGAGATCGTGTCCCCTTATTAAGGGATTCTTATCAACACGGGCGTGGGTAACCCAACTGTCTATTGGGTACAACTCCTTCGTAATAGGCAAGTTTTAAGGCCCAGGAGGAGGCGTTCGATACAGCCTTTATAAAGGGGTGCAGACCTGTCTTTCTCTTCCACGCTTGCTTCTTCCTCAGCCTTTGCTACCTCGAGTTCTAACACCCAAGTTTTGATCGCCACAATCCTCAGTCATGTCCGGATCCAGCCTCCAAGGCCGGTGGGTGGCTTCTTCTGTTACAGAAGAGGATATTGCGAAGCTTAGGGCGGCAAGATATCTGATCGCAGAAATCCTCCATCGGCTCCCCGCTGAAGGGCAGGTTACCCCTACCCCCAGATCCAGCGAGAGGGTCGTGTTTGTCTCCCACTTCCTCCGAGGGTTAGGATTCGCCCTTAATCCCTTTGTTCGTGGGTTCATGTTCTATTACGGGCTGGATTTTCACGATCTGTCCCCGAACTCTGTCCTTCTCATCTCGGCGTTCATCATCGCGTGTGAGGCCTTCCTTCGGATTCCACCACACTTCGGCTTGTGGCTCAAGACCTTCAATGTGAAGCCGCAGGTGATAGAGGGGAAGCAGGCAGAGTGCGGTGGTGCCATAATGAGCAAGCTTAATAATGCTCTTTGGCTAAAAGGATCCTTCACAGAATCTCCCGACTTATGGCAGCGGGAGTGGTTCTATATCATCGAGCCCCGTGGTTCCAAGTGGGCGGCTACGCCTGCGTTCTGATCTAGCCCTCCGATTCAGCTTGCATCATGGATTAGTAAGGGTTGGACTGGGGATGAATTGATGAGGTACAGACTCTTCAGAGCCGCATCAGGAGCCTCCTCGAGAGGGACATTGATCTTATCAATGTTATTCAAGTAATGCTGGTCCGTCGGACCTTGCCGTGCCAGAGGCGACCTCTCCGCATGTGGGAGTTGAATCCCGAAGGACCGCGGACACTTCAACACTTCTTCGGCACTACGCACAAAGGGATGTGGAAATTATTCTTCGGGAAACGAAAGCAATGGTCGGATACTACCGAAGACATCGGCCTTGACTGTAACCATCCGGACACCACAGTAAGTACCCGTCCGCCGAACACCTCATAATCAGGTATCTTGTGCTAAGACACTAAGCAAAACATCTCTCTCCAGGGCTGGATAAAGAAAGCGAAACGGATCAGGTGTACGACCCCTCTTCCCGAAGACTCAGCGGACCCCGTGCTAACAAGGATGCTGGCACCGGCACCGTATCAGGCGCCGGCAGAGGGGGGCAAGGTGGAGAGTGGGAAGACCAGGGATGGCCTTCGTTCCGGAGGTAAATCAAACACCGAGTCCGGGGAAATTGACATTTCTTCGCCCGAAGACAAAGGCGAAGGAGAAGCAAGCATCCCTTCTCCATACAGGAAGAAAAGGGCCGCCTCAGAAGGTTGGGAGGAACTGACTCCCAAGAGGGGCAAGATGCCCTCGTCGGGCGGCTCGGGATTGGAAGGCGACGCCATTGAACAGCTCCGTCGTGAGGACAGGCCTTCGACCAAATCGTAAGTAAATCTGGGGTGCTTTAATCACATCTCGTTCCTTTCCTATTATCGGAGTGACACGTAATATTCACGTGTGTCTTAACAGTTCGGCGCATAGTGTTCTTGAGCTATCCTCTTCTTCGGGAGATCTTCTCCCCGAGATGATGGAAAGCGAGACGCCTCCCCCGGCCTCCTGGCCCAATAAGGCGGACGACTTTGAAGTGTCGTCTCGGAGGGTTTTTCTTGATCAACAAGAGGCGTGAGGGGTGAAGGAGGCAGTACCCGAAGGTGAGCCTTCGATCATCCGAGATTCGGGGGCCAACAATGAAGGCCCCGGACTATCCGGCTTTCAACCAGCGGTGATTCTGGAGACGAGTGAACAGGTTCCTTCAAAGGATGGTCGTGCTCCTACAGCGGCTTCCGGAGACCCAGTGGCATCGAATGTGTTGAGGGATATGCTGCGAAAAGCATCTGTCTCGGAGGAACAGCGTACCTTGATGGGTACAGTGGTTGAGAGGATTCTGTCCACGAAGAGCGGATTGAATGAACCCTTCATGAGCCTGCTAAGAGGCTTCAAGGTTTGTGATGTAATATTTTCAACTATATTTTATTTGCAGCATGCACCTGTGTATAGGTAGTAGCCCCTGAGACTCGGGTTGGCTTCCCATAGGAGGCGATCAGAGGATCAAAATGATATGCTGAGGGAATAATCTGGTTAATTGGAACACAGGCTGTGTCGCCCCTGACGACTGCCCGGACTACAGAAGTTGCCGAGCTGCAGCGGAAGCTTGATGTGGCAGGGGATGATATTACGTTAATCAATAGGCGTCTTGACGAGTCGCAAGGTATGTATTCGGAGCAGTCATTACACATACGTGTTTATAATATAGGTGTGACGCCGAAAATTGCATACTGGTATATGCATGGCTGCAAATGGTGCCGCTGCCATTGAGATTCTTCGGGCGGAGCTAGCCCAGGCCAAGGAGCAGGCCCGATTTAGTAATGCGGCTGCCGAAAAGGCATCGGCCGAGTTAAAGGCCGAACAGGCTGCTCGGCGCCAAGACGAGGAGAAAATATCCACCATGACGCTCGAACTAAAAAATGCCGCTAGCCGCTGTGAATTCCTCAAGAAGAAGAATAAAGCCAAGATGGCTGATCTTGACAAGGGCTTGCGAGAGGCGAAAGAAGCGTGGTTCGAATCTAGAGCGGCCCGTGAGGAGATCCGGCAAGCTGGGGAGATTGCGGCATAACTAATTATCTCAGGATCGACAGAGAAATCATAATCCTTATCACTAACAAAGATAGGTGAAGTAGCATAAGCAGGATCATATTTCATTCTAGCATTCAGAGATTTTTCTTTCAGCTTAACTAATAATTTCTTAAGATCACTTCTATCATTGCAAGCAAGAAAGTCTCTAGCAGTTTCTTCATCCATAACATAACCCTCAGGCACAACAGGCAATTCATATCTAGGGGGAATCTTCATCATCACTTTCATCAATATTATCAGTTTCAATAATTTCATTCTCTCTAGCCCTAGCAAGTTGTTCATCAAGAAATTCACCTAGTGGCACAATATTATCAAGCATAGAAGTAGTTTCATCATAAGTATCATGCATAGCAGAAGTGGCATCATCAATAACATGCGATATATCAGAATTAATAGCAGAAGCAGGTTTAGGTGTCGCAAGCTTACTCAAAACAGAAGGTGGATCAAGTGCAGAGCTAGATGGTAGTTCGTTACCTCCCCTCGTAGTTGAGGGATAAATTTTGGTTTTCTCGTCTTTCAAGTTCCTCATAGTGACCAGCAGATATAAATCCCAAGTGACTCAAAGAATAGAGCTATGCTCCCCGGCAACTGCGCCAGAAAATAGTCTTGATAACCCACAAGTATAGAGGATCGCAACAGTTTTCGAGGGTAGAGTATTCAACCCAAATTTATTGATTCGACACAAGGGGAGCCAAAGAATATTCTCAAGTATTAGCAGTTGAGTTGTCAATTCAACCACACCTGGATAACTTAATATCTACAGCAAAGTATTTAGTAGCAAAGTAGTATGATAGTAGCGGTAACAGTGGCAAAAGTAACAGTGACAGTTTTGTAGTGATTGTAACAGTAGCAGCGGAAAAGTAAATAAGCGAAGAACAATATGTGAAAAGCTCGTAGGCATTGGATCGGTGATGGAGAATAATGCCGGATGCGATTATTCATGCAACAATTATAACATAGGGTGACACAGAACTAGCTCCAATTCATCAATGTAATGTAGGCATGTATTCCGAATATAGTCATACGTGCTTATGGAAAAGAACTTGCATGACATCTTTTGTCCTACCCTCCCGTGGCAGCGGCATCCTATTGGAAACTAAGGGATATTAAGGCCTCCTTTTAATAGAGTACCGGACCAAAGCATTAACACATAGTGAATACATGAACTCCTCAAACTATGGTCATCACCGGGAGTGGTCCCGATTATTGTCACTTCGGGGTTGCCGGATCATAACACATAGTAGGTGACTATTGACTTGCAAGATAGGATCAAGAACTCACATATATTCATGAAAACATAATAGCTTCAGATCTGAAATCATGGCACGCGGGCCCTAGTGACAAGCATTAAGCATAGCAAAGTCATAGCAACATCAATCTCAAAACATAGTGGATACTAGGGATCAAACCCTAACAAAACTAACTCAATTACATGATAAATCTCATCCAACCCATCACCGTCCAGCAAGCCTACGATGGAATTACTCACGCACGGCGTTGAGCATCATGAAATTGGTGATGGAGGATGGTTGATGATGACGATGGCGACGGATTCCCCTCTCCGGAGCCCCGAACGGACTCCAGATCAGCCCTCCCGAGAGAGTTTAGGGCTTGGCGGCGGCTCCGTATTGTAAAACGCGATGAATCCTTCTCTCTGGTTTTTTTCTCCCCGAACGTGAATATATAGAGTTGGAGTTGAGGTCGGTGGAGCACCAGGGGGCCCACGAGGCAGGGGGCACGCCCAGGGGGCAGGCGCGCCTCCCACCCTCGTGGATAGGGTGTGGGCCCCCTGGCCTTGATTGTTTCGCCAGTATTTTTTATTATTTCCAAAAATAATCTCCGTGAAGTTTCAGGTCATTCCGAGAACTTCTGTTTCTGCACAAAAATAACACCATGGCAATTCTGCTGAAAACAGCGTCAGTGCGGGTTAGTTCCATTCAAATCATGCAAGTTAGAGTCCAAAACAAGGGCAAAAGTGTTTGGAAAAGTAGATACGACGGAGACGTATCAACTCCCCAAGCTTAAACCTTTGCTTGTCCTCAAGCAATTCAGTTGATAAACTGAAAGTGATAAAGAAAAACTTTTACAAACTTTGTTTGCTCTTGTTGTTGTAAATATGTAAAGCCAGCATTCAAGTTTTCAGCAATGATTATGACTAACTATATTCACAATAACACTTAGGTCTCATGTTTACTCATGTCAATGGCATAATCAACTAGCGAGCAATAATAATAAATCTCGGATGACAACACTTTCTCACAATAATCATAATATGATATAACAAAATGGTATCTCGCTAGCCCTTTCTGAGACCGCAAAACATAAATACAGAGCACCTTTAAAGATCAAGGACTGACTAAACATTGTAATTCATGGTAAAAGAGATCCAGTCATACTCAATATAAATTAATAGTGATGGATGCAAATGACAGCAGTGCTCTCCAACTAGTGCTTTTTAATAAGAGGATGATGACTCAACATAAAAGTAAATAGATAGGCCCTTCGCAGAGGGTAGCAGAGATTTGTAGAGGTGTCAGAGCTCGATTTTTGAAATAGAGATAAATAATATTTTGAGTGGCATACTTTCATTGTCAACATAACAACTGAGAGATCTTGATATCTTCCATGCTACACACATTATAGGCGGTTCCCAAACAGAATGGTAAAGTTTATACTCCCCCTCCACCAACAAACATCAGCCCATGGCTTGTCCGAAACAACGGGTGCCTCCAACTAACAACAATCCTGGGGGAGTTTTGTTTGCAATTATTTTGAATTGATTTGCATAAAGCATGGGACTGGGCATCCCGGTGACTAGCCATTTTCTCGTGAGTGAGGAGCGAAGTCCACTCCTCTTGAGAATAACCCGCCTAGCATGGAATATACAGACAACCCTAGTTGATACATGAGCTATTCGAGCATACAAAACATTTCATTTGAAGGTTTAGAGTTTGGCACATACAAATTTATTTGGAACGGCAGGTAGATACCGCATATAGGAAGGTATAGTGGACTCATATGGAATAACTTTGGGGTTATGGGATTGGATGCGCAAGCAGTATTCCCGCTTAGTACAAGTGAAGGCTAGAAAAAGACTGGGAAGCGACCAGCTAGAGAGCGACAACAGTCATGAACATGCATTAAAATTAATAAACATTGAGTGCAAGCATGAGTAGGATATAATCCACCATGAACATAAATATCGTGAAGGCTATGTTGATTTGTTTCAACTACATGTGTGAACATGTGCCAAGTCGAGTCACTCGAATCATTCAAAGGAGGATACCACCCTACTATACCACATCACAATCATTTTAATAGCATGTTGGCACGCAAGATAAACCATTATAAACTCCTAGCTAATTAAGCATGACATAAGCAACTATAATCTCTAATTGCCATTGCAAATATGTTTATTCATAATAGGCTGAATCAGGAACGATGAACTAATCATATTTACAAAAATAAGAGAGGTCGAGTTCATACCAGCTTCTCTCATCTCAAGCAGTTCATCATATATCGTCATAATTGCCTTTCACTTGCATGACCGAACGATGATAATAATAATAGTGCACGTGCTTTGGACTAAGCTAGAATCTGCAAGCATTCAATAAACAGGAGAAGACAAGGCAATATGGGCTCTTGGTTAAATCAACAATAATGCATATAAGAGCCACTTCAACATTTTCATTATGGTCTTCTCCTCTCGACCCCCAAAGAACAAGAAAAGAAATAAAACTATTTACACAGGAAAGCTCCCAACAAGCAAAAGAAGAACGAGAAATATTTTTTGGTTTTCTTTTAATTACTACTACAAGCAAGAAAGTAAAATAGCTAAAAGCTACTACTAATTTTTTTTGATTTTTCTTAAGGTTCAACAAACACACAAGAAGAAAGCATAAAAAGGAAAATAAACTAGCATGGATAGTACAATGAAAAAGTATGAGCACTGACAACTGGCATGAGTGTGTGAATATGAATGTAATGTCGGTGAGAAATACATACTCCCCCAAGCTTAGGCTTTTGGCCTAAGTTGGTCTATTGCCATAGCTGGCCTGGCGGATATCCAAAGTTATAGTTGGGATCGTACTGAGAAGGAGCCTCGGGTTGCCACTGGTTGGCAATCTCCTCCGGATCCCACTGGTAAACAGACTGTCGTGAAGGATCAAATTGTGGTTCCGGCTGCTATTAAGAACTCACCACAAGGCCATTCACACGGCCGAACTTCCATGGTGCGAGGGAGATTATATATTTGGGCCTCCTATCCTCCTCACTTTGCTTATCCCTCGAGCTTCGGCTCGAAGAGCCCCTCAATAATCTCTTCATCATTTTCTGAAAATTTCTAAAAAAATTAGTGACTTCAAATAAAGTGAACCAAACTCAACAAAATTAATAGCAACTACTCCCACCAGTGCCTAGAGACTATATCATGCATTAGAATTACTTGGGACCATATAAATTTGACATGCAAGCTCAAGAACAGGGTCACCTAGGCAGCAAAAATTTGCAATGAATAAAGCACTAGAGCAAAAACTAATTGGACCATTGGAGGAGTCACATACCGAAGAACAATCCCCCAAAGCAGTTTTGTGAGTGGGGCTTTGAGCTAGGAGATCAAAAATCGCAGCAAAATGAGCTAGAACTCGTGCTTGAGCTGGTTGGTGATTTTTTTGGGAGGAAGAAAGAGTGTGTGGTGGCTGGAATAAGTGGAGGGGAGCCACCATGGGCCCACAAGGCAGGGGCGCGCCCAGGGGGGTGGGCGCACCCTGGACCCTCGTGGCCAGGTGCTTGCTCCCCCTGATGTGTTCCCAGTGCCAGATATTCTCAAATATTCCAGAAAAAATCATATTTCAATTTCAGGGCATTTGGAGAACTTTTATTTTCGAGGTATTTTTCTATTGCACGGATAAATCAGAAAACTGATCGAATATACTATTTTTGCTTTATTTAATTTAAATAACAGAAAGTAAAAGAAGGGTACAGAAGGTTATGCTTTCTAATTTCATCCATCTCATGCTCATCAAAAGGAATCCACTAACAAGGTTGATCAGGTCTTGTTAACAAACTCATTCCGAATAACATGGAACCGGAGAAATTTTGAATAACACTATGTTACCTCAATGGGGATATGCACATCCCCAACAATAAGAATATCATATTTCTTCTTGACAGTAGGAAGAGGAAATTCAAAACCTCCAAAAATAATCAATGGAATTTTTCCAATAGAATTGATACTATGGACTTGAGGTTGTTTCCTCGGAAAGTGTATTGTATGCTCATTACCATTGACATGAAAAGTGACATTGCCTTTGTTGCAATCAATAACAGCCCCTGCAGTATTCAAAAAGGGTCTTCCAAGAATAATAGACGTACTATCGTCCTCGGGAATATCAAGAATAACAAAGTCCGTTAAAATAGTAACGTTTGCAACCACAATAGGCACATCCTCACAAATACCGACAGGTATAGCAGTTGATTTATCAGCTGTTTGCAAAGATATTTCAGTAGGTGTCAACTTATTCAAATCAAGTCTACGATACAAAGATAGAGGCATAACACTAACACCGGCTCCAAGATCACATAAAGCAGTTCTAACATAGTTTCTTTTAATGGAGCATGGTATAGTTGGTACTCCTCGATCTCCTAATTTCTTAGGTATTCCACCTTTAAAAGTATAATTAGCAAGCATGGTGGAAATTTCAGCTTCCGGTATCTTTCTTTTATTTGTAACAATTTCTTTCATATACTTAGCATAAGGATTCATTTTGAGCATATCAGTCAAACGCATACGCAAAAAGATAGGTCTAATCATTTCAGCAAAGCGCTCAAAATCCTCATCATCCTTTTTCTTGGATGGTTTGGGAGGAAAAGGCATGAGTTTCTGAACCCAAGGTTCTCTTTCCTTACCGTGCTTCCTAGCAACAAAGTCTCTCTTCTCATACAGTTGATTCTTTGATTGTGGGTTATCAAGATCAACAGCAGGTTCAATTTCTACTTCATTGTTATTGCCTGGTTGAGCATTAACATGAACATCATCATTAACATTATCACTAGGTTCATGTTCATCACCAGATTGTGTTTTAGCATCAGAAATAGAAATATCATTGGGATTATCAGGTGTGTCAATAACAGGTTCACTAGAAGCATGCAAAGTCCTATCATTTTTCTTTTTCTTCCTTTTAGAAGGACTAGGTGCATCTACATTAGTTCTCTGAGAATCTTGCTCAATTCTCTTAGGGTGGCCCTCAGGATACAAAGGTTCCTGAGTCATTTTACCCCCTCTAGTCATAACTCTAACAGCATTATCATTCTTCTTATTATTTAATTCATTGAGCAAATCATTCTGAGCTTTAAGCACTTGTTCTACTTGAGTGGTTACCATAGAAGCATGTTTACTAATGAGTTTAAGTTCACCTTTAACTCTAGACATATAATCACTCAAGTGTTCAATTATATAAGCATTGCGTTTCAGTTGTCTACCAAAATAAGCATTAAAATCTTCTTGCTTAATCATAAAGTTATCAAACTCATCTAAGCATTGGTTAGCAAACTTAGTAGGCTGGGTTTCAGCTTTATCATATCTATAGAGAGAATTTACCTTTACTACCTGTGTCGGGTTATCAGGACCATCCGTTTCTTCAACAGGCGGTAAATTAAGACCATGTATTTCTTCAACAGGAGGTAAATTCTTAACATCTTCAGCTTTAATACCTTTTTCCTTCAAAGATTTCTTTGCCTCTTGCATATCTTCAGGACTCAGAAATAGAATACCCCTTTTCTTTGGAGTTGGCTTAGGAGTTGGTTCAGGAAGTGTCCAATTATTTTCATTGGTCAACATATTATTTAATAGAATTTCAGCTTGATCAACAGTTCTTTCCCTGAAAACACAACCATCACAACTATCTAGGTGGTCTCTGGAAGCATCGGTTAGTCCATTATAAAAGATATCAAGTATTTCATTTTTCTTGAGAGGATGATCAGGCAAAGCATTAAGTAATTGGAGAACCCTCCCCCAAGCTTGTGGGAGACTCTCCTCTTCAATTTGCACAAAATTATATATTTCCCTTAAAGCAACTTATTTCTTATGAGCAGGAAAATATTTAGCAGAGAAGTAATAAATCATATCCTGGGGACTACGCACACAACCAGGATCAAGAGAATTAAACCATGTCTTAGCATCACCCTTTAATGAGAACAGAAATAATTTAAGGATATAGTAGTAACGAGTTTTCTCATCATTACTGAATAGGGTGGCTATATCATTTAATTTAGTAAGATGTGCCACAACAGCTTCAGATTCATAGCCATAAAAAGGATCAGATTCAACCAAAGTAGTTATCTCAGGATCGACAGAGAAATCATAATCCTTATCAGTAACAAAGATAGGTGAAGTAGCATAAGTAGGATCATATTTCATTCTAGCATGCAGAGATTTTTCTTTCAGCTTAACTAATAATTTCTTAAGATCACTTCTATCATTGCAAGCAAGAAAGTCTCTAGCAGTTTCTTCATCCATAACATAACCCTCAGGCACAACAGGCAATTCATATCTAGGGGGAGAATCTTCATCATCACTTTCATCAATATTATCAGTTTCAATAATTTCATTCTCTCTAGCCCTAGCAAGTTGTTCATCAAGAAATTCACCTAGTGGCACAATATTATCAAGCATAGAAGTAGTTTCATCATAAGTATCATGCATAGTAGAAGTGGCATCATCAATAACATGCGACATATCAGAATTAATAGCAGAAGCAGGTTTAGGTGTCGCAAGCTTACTCAAAACAGAAGGTGAATCAAGTGCAGAGCTAGATGGCAGTTTGTTACCTCCCCTCGTAGTTGAGGGATAAATTTTGGTTTTCTCGTCTTTCAAGTTCCTCATAGTGACCAGCAGATATAAATCCCAAGTGACTCAAAGAATAGAGCTATGCTCCCCGACAACTGCGCCAGAAAATAGTCTTGATAACCCACAAGTATAGGGGATCACAATAGTTTTCGAGGGTAGAGTATTCAACCCAAATTTATTGATTCGACACAAGGGGAGCCAAAGAATATTCTCAAGTATTAGCAGTTGAGTTGTCAATTCAACCACACCTGGATAACTTAATATCTACAGCAAAGTATTTAGTAGCAAAGTAGTATGATAGTAGCGGTAACAGTGGCAAAAGTAACAGTGACAGTTTTGTAGTGATTGTAACAGTAGCAGCGGAAAAGTAAATAAGCGAAGAACAATATGTGAAAAGCTCGTAGGCATTGGATCGGTGATGGAGAATTATGCCACATGCGATTATTAATGCAACAATTATAACATAGGGTGACATAGAACTAGCTCCAATTCATCAATGTAATGTAGGCATGTATTCCGAATATAGTCATACGTGCTTATGGAAAAGAACTTGCATGACATCTTTTGTCCTACCCTCCCGTGGCAGCGGCGTCCTATTGGAAACTAAGGGATATTAAGGCCTCCTTTTAATAGAGTACCGGACCAAAGCATTAACACATAGTGAATACATGAACTCCTCAAACTATGATCATCACCGGGAGTGGTCCCGATTATTGTCACTTCGGGGTTGCCGGATCATAACACATAGTAGCTGACTATTGACTTGCAAGATAGGATCAAGAACTCACATATATTCATGAAAACATAATAGCTTCAGATCTGAAATCATGGCACTCGGGCCCTAGTGACAAGCATTAAGCATAGCAAAGTCATAGCAACATCAATCTCAGAACATAGTGGATACTAGGGATCAAACCCTAACAAAACTAACTCGATTACATGATAAATCTCATCCAACCCATCACCGTCCAGCAAGCCTACGATGGAATTACTCACGCACGGCCGTGAGCATCATGAAATTGGTGATGGAGGATGGTTGATGATGACGATGGCGACGGATTCCCCTCTCCGGAGCCCCGAACGGACTCCAGATCAGCCCTCCCGAGAGAGTTTAGGGCTTGGCGGCGGCTCCGTATCGTAAAACGCGATGAATCCTTCTCTTTGATTTTTTTCTCCCCGAACATGAATATATAGAGTTGGAGTTGAGGTCGGTGGAGCACCAGGGGGCCCACGAAGTAGGGGGGTGCGCCCAGGGAGGGCAGGCGCACCTCCCACCCTCGTGGGCAGGGTGTGGGCCCCCTGGCCTTGATTCTTTTGCCAGTATTTTTTATTATTTCCAAAAATAATCTCCGTGAAGTTTCAGGTCATTCTGAGAACTTTTGTTTCTGCACAAAAATAACACCATGGCAATTCTACTGAAAACAGCGTCAGTCCGGGTTAGTTCCATTCAAATCATGCAAGTTAGAATCCAAAACAAGGGCAAAAGTGTTTGGAAAATTAGATACGACGGAGACGTATCACTGGACAATGTGACTTAAGTCATCGGCATCCGGTGGCCGGACATATGTTCCTTGGAAGTTGTCGCGGAAGGCGTCTTCCAAATCCTCCCAGCTGCCAATAGAATTTTCTGGCAGACTGTTTAACCAGTACCGAGCTGTTCCTTTGAGTTTTAGTGATAGGTATTTGATGGCATGAAGGTCATCTCCGCGGGCCATGTGGATATGGAGGAGGAAGTCCTCGATCCATACCGCGGGATCCGTTGTTCTGTCGTATGATTCGATATTCATGGGTTTGAACCCGTCTGGGAATTCATGCTCCATTACTTCGTCTGTGAAGAGAAGAGGGTGTGCGGCGCCTCTATATTGGGCCACACTGCGACGTACCTCCAATGGAGTCCGTTTGCGGTTTTCGGCCCGGGCATGGCTAGGTTTGTCACGTCCGAATAGGTAGCCGTTGTCGCGTGTCGAGGCACGTCCTCGCGATCCGTAGATCAATATTGTGTGTCCTGCTCTACTGTCCAAGTCTCGTCGAAGGTCATATGTATAACCCCGAGCTGTTTTATTCTTGCCTTTATGGCAAGGTGGGGCGGTCTGGTGTTCGGCTTGAGTTGCCGCTTTATCCTGGCCCCGTGGCGGTCTGTTGGCCATGTTGCGTGATGATGGTACGGGCTCTAGTGCCTCGTCATCGAACTGAGATAGCAATTTGCGCTTCAGGTAGTTTTTGGTTGGGCCACTAAGGCCGTATTCTTCGGCGGCCAGGACTTCGGTCCATCTATCATTGAGCAGATCTTGGTCAGCTTGAAGCTGCAGCTGCTTCTTTTTTAGGCTCCTTGCAGTGGCTATTAGCCAGCGTTTAAAGCGTACCTGCTCGAGAGGTTCCTCAGGCACGATGAAATCATCGTTGCCGAGGCTCTCCTCTTCCTCGGAGAGCGGAAGATAATTATTGTCCTCCGAGTCTTCGTGTATGGCATGTTCATCAGGGCTAACTTGCCCGTCTTCCCGTTCATCCTATTAGGAGATTGCCCCAACAGGGTCTTCATTGTCTTCGGCCTCGTCCAGAGTATTGTTTTCTCCGGTGCCGGTGTTGTTTTCTTTTGCACGACGTGATTTAGAGCAGCGCCTCTGACGCCGGTGTCTGGGCTGTGTCTCAAGAGGTTTGTCCTCAACTGGATCCTCTTTGTCATCGTCGTTGGTTGCTTTGGGTGTATCCACCATGTACACATCGTACGAAGAAGTGGCCGCCCGTCGTCTAGTGAATGGCGGGCTTTGGCCCTGCTCCTCGTCGGCATCGTCGTCCATACCGTCGATGTCTTCGGAGCCGTAATCAAGCATGTCGGTTAAGTCCTCGACAGCGGCTATGGAGTGGGCGGCGGGTGAGAAGCAAAATTCTCCATCATCAGCCCCTAGTTCGAACCGAACATAGTTCGGCTGTGAGTCCCCCGCCAAGGATAGTGCTCCCACTCACTTTCTTGTAAATACAAGCTTCACGGCAAGTCTATATAAAACTATATGCTTTGATCAACTCATCAAAGCGCATATTCCAACTCTGAGATGCTTGCACCAGTCCATAGATGGATCGCTGGAGCTTGCACATTTTGTTAGCACCTTTAGGATTGACACAACCTTCTGGTTGCATCATATACAACTCTTCTTTAAGAAATCCATTAAGGAATGTAGTTTTGACATCCATTTGCCAGATTTCATAAAATGTGGCAATTTGCTAACATGATTCAGACAGACTTAAGCATCGTTACGAGTGAGAAAATCTCATCGTAGTCAACACCTTGAACTTGTCGAAAACCTTTTGCGACAACTCTAGCTTTGTAGATAGTAACACTACTATCAGCGTCCGTCTTCCTCTTGAAGATCCATTTAATCTCAACGGCTCGCCGATCATCGGGCAAGTCAATCAAAGTCCACACTTTGTTCTCATACATGGATCCCATCTCAGATTTCATGGCCTCAAGCCATTTCGCGGAATCTGGGCTCATCATCGCTTCCTCATAGTTCGTAGGTTCGTCATGGTCAAGTAACATGACCTCCAGAACAGGATTACCGTACCACTCCGGTGCGGATCTCACTCTGGTTAACCTACGAGGTTTGGTAGTTACTTGATCTGAAGTTACATGATCATCATCATTAGCTTCCTCACTAATTGGTGTAGGAGTCACAGGAACAGATTTCTGTGATGAACTACTTTCCAACAAGGGAGCAGGTACAGTTACCTCATCAAGTTCTACTTTCCTCCCACTGACTTCTTTCGAGAGAAACTCCTTCTCTAGAAAGGATCCATTCTTAGCAACGAATAACTTGCCTTCGGATCTATGATAGAAGGTTAACCCAACAGTTTCTTTTGGGTATCCTATGAAGACACATTTCTCCGATTTTGGTTCGAGCTTATCAGGTTGAAACTTTTTCACATAAGCATCACAACCCCAAACTTTAAGAAACGACAGCTTAGGTTTCTTGCTAAACCACAGTTCATATGGTGTCGTCTCAACGGATTTAGATGGTGCCCTATTTATAATGAATGCAACTGTCTCTAATGCATATCCCCAAAACAATACTGGTAAATCGGTAAGAGACATCATAGATCGCACCATATCTAATAAAGTAAGGTTGTGACGTTCGGACACACCATTATGCCGTGGTGTTCCAGATGGCGTGAGTTGTGAAACTATTCCACATTGTTTTAAATGAAGACCAAACTCGTAACTCAAATATTCTCGTCCACGATCAGATCGTAGACACTTTATTTTCTTGTTAAGATGATTTTCCACTTCACTCCGAAATTATTTGAACTTTTCAAATGTTTCAGATTTATGTTTCATCAAGTAGATATACCCATATCTTCTCAAATTATCTGTGAAGATCAGAAAATAACGATACCCGCCGCGAGCCTCAACACTCATTGGATCACATACATTAGTATGTATTATTTCCAATAAGTCAGTTGCTCGCTCCATTGTTTCGGAGAACGGAGTCTTAGTCATCTTGCCCATGAGGCACGGTTCGCAAGCATCAAGTGATTCATAATCAAGTGATTCCAAAAGCCCATCAGCATGGAGTTTCTTCATGCGCTTTACACCAATATGACCTAAACGGCAGTGCCAAAAATAAGTTGCACTATCATTATTAACTTTGCATCTTTTGGCTTCAATATTATGAATATGTGTATCACTACGATCGAGATCCAACAAACCATTTTCATTGGGTGTATGACCATAGAAGGTTTTATTCATGTAAACAGAACATTAATTATTCTCTAACTTAAATGAATAACCGTATTGCCATAAACATGATCAAATCATATTCATGCTCAACGCAAACACCAAATAACACTTATTTAGGTTCAACACTAATCCCGAAAGTATAGGGAGTGTGCTCTGATGATCATATCAATCTTGGAACTACTTCCAACACACATCATCACCTCACCTTTAACTAGTTTCTGTTCATTCTGCAACTCCCGTTTCGAGTTACTACTCTTAGCAACTGAACCAGTATCAAATGCCGAGGGGTTGCTATAAACACTAGTAAAGTACACATCAATAACATGTATATCCAATATACCTTTGTTCACTATGCCATCCTTCTTATCCGCCAAGTATCTAGGGCAGTTCCACTTCCAGTGACCATTTCCTTTGCAGTAGAAGCACTCAGTTTCAGGCTTGGGTCTAGCTTTGGGCTTCTTCACGGGAGTGACAACTTGCTTGTCATTCTTATTGAAGTTCCCTTTCTATCCCTTTGCCCTTTTCTTGAAACTAGTGGTCTTGTCAACCATCAACACTTGATGCTCTTTCTTGCTTTCTACCTTCGCCGATTTCAGCATTGCGAAGAGCTCGGGAATTACTTTCGTCATCCCTTGCATATTATAGTTCATCACGAAGTTCTAGTAACTTGGTGATAGTGACTAGAGAACTTTGTCAATTACTATCTTATCTGGAAGAATAACTCCCACTTGATTCAAGCAATTGTAGTACCCAGACATTCTGAGCACATGCTCACTGGTTGAGCTATTCTCCTCCATCTTGTAGGCAACATACTGTCAGAGGTCTCATACCTCTCGACACGGGCATGAGTATGAAATACCAATTTCAACTCCTGGAACATCTTATATGCTCCGTAGCATTCAAAACATTTTTGAAATCCCGGTTCTAAGCTATAAAGCATGGTGCACTAAACTATTAAGTAGTCATCATACCGAGCTTTGTCAAACGTTCATAACGTCTGTATTTGGTCCTGCAATAGTTATGTCACCTAGCGGTGCATCAAGGACATAATTCTTCTGTGCAGCAACGAGGATAATCCTCAGATCACGGATCCAATCCACATCATTTCTACTATTATCTTTCAACATAGTTTTCTCTAGGAACATATCATAAATAAAATGGGGAAGCTGTACGCGAGCAATTGATCTACAACATAGATATGCAAAATACTATCAGATACTAAGTTCATGATAAATTAAAGTTCAATTAATCATATTTTAGAACTCCCACTTAGATAGACATCCCTCTAATCATCTAAGTGATCACGTGATCCAAATCAACTAAACCATGACCGATCATCACGTGAAATGGAGTAGTTTTCAATGGTGAACATCACTATGTTGATCATATCTACTATATGATTCACGCTCGACCTTTCGGGTTCAGTGTTCCGAGGCCATATCTGCATATGCTAGGCTCGTCAAGTTTAACCCGAGTATTTCTGCGTGTGCAAAACTGGCTTGCACCCGTTGTATGTGAACGTAGAGCTTATCACACCCGTTCATCACGTGGTGTCTCGGCACGACGAACATTGGCAACGGTGCATACTCAGGGAGAACACTTGTACCTTGAAATTTAGTGAGAGATCATCTTATAATGCTACCGTCAATCAAGCAGAACAAGATGCATAAAGGATAAACATCACATGCAATCAATATAAGTGATATGATATGGCCATCATCATCTTGTGCCTGTGATCTCCATCTCCAAAGCACCGTCATGATCACCATCGTCACCGGTGCGAAACCTTGATCTCCATCATAGCATCGTTGTCGTCTCGCCAACTATTGCTTCTACGACTATCGCTACTGCTTAGTCATAAAGTAAAGCAATTACAGGGCGATTGCATTGCATACAATAAAGCGACAACCATATGGCTCCTGCCAGTTGCCGATAACTCTGTTACAAAACATGATCATCTCATACAATAAAATTTAGCATCATGTCTTGACCATATCACATCACAACATGCCCTGCAAAAACAAGTTAGACGTCCTCTACTTTGTTGTTGCAAGTTTTACGTGGCTCCTACGGGCTGAGCAAGAACCGTTCTTACCTACGCATCAAAACCACAACGATAGTTCATCAAGTTAGTGTTGTTTTAACCTTCACAAGGACCGGGCGTAGCCACACTCGATTCAACTAAAGTTGGAGAAACTGACACCCGCCAGTCACCTGTGTGCGAAGCACGACGGTGAAACCAGTCTCGCGTAAGTGTACACGTAATGTCGGCCCGGGCCGCTTCATCCAACAATACCGCCGAATCAAAATGTGACATGCTGGTAAGCAGTATGACTTGTATCGCCCACAACTCACTTGTGTTCTACTCGTGCATATAACATCTACGCATAAACCTGGCTTGGATGCCACTGTTGGGGAACATAGTAATTTCAAAAAAAATCCTACGCACACACAAGATCATGGTGATGCATAGCAACGAGAGGGGAGAGTGTTGTCCACGTACCCTCGTAGACCGAAAGCAGAAGCGTTATGACAACGCGGTTGATGTAGTCGTACGTCTTCACGATCCGACCGATCCAAGTACCGAACGTACGGTACCTCCGAGTTCAGCACACGTTCAGCTCGATGACGTCCCACGAACTCCGATCCAGCAGAGCTTCACGGGAGATTTCCGTCAGCACGACGGCGTGATGACGATGATGATGTTGCTACCGACGCAGGGCTTCGCCTAAGCACCACTACGATATGACCGAGGTGGATTGTGGTGGAGGGGGCACCGCACACAACTTGGAACAATCAACTTGTGTGTTCTAGGGTGCCCCCTGCCCCCGTATATAAAGGAGTAAGGGGAGGCCGGCCGGCTTCTCTAGGCGCGCCAAAGGGGGGAGGAATCCTCCTCCTAGTAGGAGTAGGATTCCTCCTTTCCTAATCCTACTAGGAGGGGGAAGGAAGGAGAGGGGGAGGAGAAGGAAAGAGGGGGCGCAGCCCCTCCCCTAGTCCAATTTGGACTAGGCCCATGGGGGGCGCGCGGACAGCCCTTGTGGCTTCTCCTCTTTTTCCCCTAAAGCCCACTAAGGCCCATATGTACTCTCGTATTCCCGTAACTCCCCCGGTACTCCAAAAAATACCTGAATCAATCGGAATCTTTCCGATGTCCGAATATAGTCGTCCAATATATCGATCTTTACGTCCCGACCTTTTCGAGACTCCTCGTCATGTCCCCGATCTCATCCGGGACTCCGAACTACCTTCGGCACATCAAAACACATAAACTCATAATACCGATCGTCACCGAACGTTAAGCGTGCGGACCCTATGGGTTCGAGAACTATGTAGACATGACCGAGACACGTTTTCGATCAATAACAAATAGCGGAACCTGGATGCTCATATTGGCTCCTACATATTCTACGAAGATCTTTATCGGTCAAACCGCATAACAACATACGTTGTTCCCTTTGTCATCGGTATGTTACTTGCCCGAGATTCGATCGTCGGTATCTCAATACCTAGTTCAATCTCGTTACCGGCAAGTCTCTTTACTCGTTCTGTAATACATCATCCCGCAACTAACTCATTAGTTGCATTGCTTGCAAGGCTTATAGTGATGTGCATTACCGAGAGGGCCCAGAGATACCTCTCCGACAGTCGGAGTGACAAATCCTAATCTCGATCTATGCCAACTCAACAAACACCATCGGAGACACCTGTAGAGCACCTTTATAATCACCCAGTTACGTTGTGACGTTTGGTAGCACACAAAGTGTTCCTCCGGTATTCGGGAGTTGCATAATCTCATAGTCATAGGAACATGCATAAGTCATGAAGAAAGCAATAGCAACAAACTAAATGATCAAGTGCTAAGCTAACGGAATGGGTCAAGTTAATCACATCATTCTCTAATGATGTGATCCTGTTAATAAAATGACAACTCATGTCTATGGCTAGGAAACTTAACCATCTTTGATTCAACGAGCTAGTCAAGTAGAGGCATACTAGTGACACTCTGTTTTTCTATGTATTCACACATGTACTAAGTTTCCGGTTAATACAATTCTAGCATGAATAATAAACATTTATCATGATATAAGGAAATATAAATAACAACTTTATTATTGCCTCTAGGGCATATTTCCTTCAGTCTCCCACTTGCACTAGAGTCAATAATCTAGTTCACATCGTCATGTGATTTAACACCAATAGTTCGCATCTTCATGTGCTTATTTCAGATCTCCATGTGACTAACACCCAAAGAGTTTACTAGATTCAATAATCTAGTTCACATCGCTATGTGATTAACACCCAAAGAGTGATCGTGTTTTGCTTGTGAGAGAAATTTAGTCAACGGGTCTGCCACATTCAGAGTCGTATGTATTTTGCAAATTTTCTATGTCTACAATGCTTTGCACAAAGCTACTCTAGCTAATTGCTCCCACTTTCAATATGTATCTAGATCGAGACTTAGAGTCATCCAGATCGGTGTTAAAGCTTGCATCGATGTTACTCTTTACGACGAACTCTTTGTCACCTCCATAACCGAGAAACATTTCCTTATTCCACTAAGGATATTTTTGACCAATGTCCAGTGATCCACTCCTGGATCACTATTGTACCCTCTTGCCAAACTTATGGTGAGGTACACAATAGGTCTGGTACACAACATATCATACTTTATAGAACCTATGACTGAGGCATAGGGAATGACTTTTCATTCTCTTTCTATTTTCTGCCGTGGTCGGGTTTTGAGTCTTTACTCAACTTTACACCTTGCAACACAGGCAAGAACTCCTTCTTTGACTGTTCCATTTTGAACTACTTCAAAATCTTGTCAAGGTATGTACTCATTGAAAAACTTATCAAGCGTCTTGATCTATCTCTATAGATCTTGATGCTCAATATGTAAGTAGCTTTACCGAGGTCTTTCTTTGAAAAACTCCTTTCAAATACTCCTTTATGCTTTCCAGAAAATTCTACATTATTTCCGATCAACAATATGTCATTCACATATATTTATCAGAAATGCTATAGTGCTCCCAGTCACTTTCTTGTAAATACAGGCTTCACCGCAAGTCTATATAAAACTATATGCTTTGATCAACTCATCAAAGCGCATATTCCAACTCCGAGATGCTTGCACCAGTCCATAGATGGATCGCTGGAGCTTGCACATTTTGTTAGCACCTTTAGGATCGACAAAACCTTCTGGTTGCATCATATACAACTCTTCTTTAAGAAATCCATTAAGGAATGTAGTTTTGACATTCATTTGCCAGATTTCATAAAATGTGGCAATTTGCTAACATGATTCGGACAGACTTAAGCATCGTTACGAGTGAGAAAATCTCATCGTAGTCAACACCTTGAACTTGTCGAAAACCTTTTGTGACAACTCTAGCTTTGTAGATAGTAACACTACTATCAGCGTCTGTCTTCCTCTTGAAGATCTATTTAATCTCAATGGCTCGCCGATCATCGGGCAAGTCAATCAAAGTCCACACTTTGTTCTCATACATGGATCCCATCTCAGATTTCATGGCCTCAAACCATTTCGCGGAATCTGGGCTCATCATCGCTTCCCCATAGTTCGTAGGTTCGTCATGGTCAAGTAACATGACCTCCAGAACAGGATTACCGTACCACTCCGGTGCGGATCTCACTCTGGTTGACCTACGAGGTTTGGTAGTTACTTGATCTGAAGTTACATGACCATCATCATTATCTTCCTCACTAATTGGTGTAGGAGTCACAGGAACAGATTTCTGTGATGAACTACTTTCCAACAAGGGGGCAGGTACAGTTACCTCATCAAGTTCTACTTTCCTTCCACTGACTTCTTTCGAGAGAAACTCCTTCTCTAGAAAGGATCCATTCTTAGCAACGAATAACTTTCCTTCGGATCTGTGATAGAAGGTGTACCCAATAGTTTCTTTTGGGTATCCTATGAAGACAAATTTCTCCGATTTGGGTTCGAGCTTATCAGGTTGAAACTTTTTCACATAAGCATCACAGCCCCAAACTTTAAGAAACGACAGCTTAGGTTTCTTGCTAAACCATAGTTCATATGGTGTCATCTCAACGGATTTAGATGGTGCCCTATTTATAATGAATGCAGCTGTCTCTAATGCATATCCCCAAAACAATAGTGGTAAATCGGTAAGAGACATCATAGATCGCACCATATCTAATAAAGTACGGTTATGACGTTCGGACACACCATTATGCCGTGGTGTTCCAGATGGCGTGAGTTGTGAAACTATAAGGACTGGTCATTACACCGGTGCCGAAAAATACGTCGGGCATTAGGACTGGTCATAGAAAGAAAACTATATACACAACACTAAATCCGTTTGTCTATCTTTAAATGAAATTGTAACCATGGAACTGCTCCTAAAAGAACGTGAAATCGTCGCAAGCAATGTGAAAATTGTTCTGGGTGGAAAATGGGCATTGACGATTACTGGTATAATAATACCATAAATAGTGTCAAATCAATGGACTACAACAGCCGATAATACTCGACAAACAATAAGTTCTGATGGGGAGGAATTATAGTATGTCCTTCATAAATCTGAAGCTGAGTGGTACCCAATTTGATAGTTGAGTACTGTTTGATCATCCTGAGCCTCATGCAACAAGAAAGTATGTTTAAATGTGCAAGGAATTTTTTTTAGGTGTGATACATAAAAATAGGCTAGTGCCATCTATATCTATACCTAATAATAAAGGGACTATTGCTTCTGGCCGTCCGTCATAAGATTAGCCCCAAAGTTGACAGAAATTACCCATTATACCACCCATAAGTGAAAAAAATGATTCGGCTTTTTCCTTTCACAAGTGGTCATCGCCTTTGGTTCATTACAAAATATTTCCGTTTGTATCACGAGCACAAGAGCACCACGGTGGCTGGAACCTCACGCTTCAACACGGGAGACTGAGTTCGAGCCCGGCTACTCCCCTTTTCAACTCCTTTTTTTCGGGCAGATTGAAATGCCTTTCAAAATTTCATAACTTTCAAACGGTAACTTCAAATTTAACATGTTATATATGAAAATTCTCCAAAAAATATGTAGATTTCAAATATGCTATTGTCTTGCGTGTTAATCATTTCTAAAATTTCGTTTAGGATGCAATCTTAATTAATATTTTCTTCATATGGGGGTATTTTGGAAATGCCTTATTTTTTGTCTAATAAATTGAAAACACTTTGAGTATATTTTTTGCGGGAACACTTTCGGTACACTTTAAAAATCATCCCACCTATTTTTTGTGCAACACAACTTATCATGTTGTTTGTCGTGGGGCATCGTGAAATATTTCAAGGGATTTGCTGATGTTGTCAGGTGCGTGTATAAGGGGTGATTTTTTCTTCCATTGCAACACATGAGCATGTTTTGCTAGATAGGACTATATAGTTTATCTCCGACAGACATTCCATTTATCTTCCTCAATTCTTCTTCTTTGACACTTAAAAATATGTTAGAAAGAGATGCGTACATCATGTGCTATTTTTTGCATGTGCAATTCAGTATATTTGGATCCGATAATGCTTCATGACATGCCTTACTTATCAAGGTGAAAAATCAATATTTTTTTATGTTTGGCTAATTTTTATGTCTCAACACCTATAACAATATTTGTAGTAAGAGAGTTGTTGACCTAAGGCAAAGCTAAGTGAAGGTAAGGGAATAGGAGATATAAAGGCAAAAGTTGTTAGCAGGTGCTATTGTCGGTGTCAAAACCGGCGGATCTCGGGTAGGGGGTCCCGAACTGTGCGTCTAAGGCGGATGGTAACAGGAGGCGGGGGACACAATGTTTACCCAGGTTCGGGCCCTCTCGATGGAGGTAATACCCTACTTCCTGCTTGATTGATCTTGATGATATGAGTATTACAAGAGTTGATCTACCACGAGATCGTAGAGGCTAAACCCTAGAAGCTAGCCTATGATTATGATTGTTGTTGTCCTACGGACTAAACCCTCCGATTTATATAGACACCGGAAGGGGCTAGGGTTACACAGAGTCGGTTACAAGGGAGGAGATCTACATATCTGAATTGCCAAGCTTGCCTTCCACGCAAAGGAGAGTCCCATCCGGACACGGGACGAAGTCTTCAATCTTGTATCTTCATAGTCCAACAGTCCGGCCAAAGTATATAGTCCGGCTGTCCGAGGACCCCCTAATCCAGGGCTCCCTTAGTAGCCCCTGAACCAGGCTTCAATGGCGATAAGTACGGCGCGCAAATTGTCTTCGACATTGCAAGGCGGGTTCCTCCTCCGAATACTCCATAGAAGATTTTGAACACAAGGATCGTGTCCGGCTCTGCAAAACAAATTCCACATACCACCGTAGAGAGTATAATATTCCACAAATCTAATCTGCTGACAATTTTCATAGCGTGACATCACGCCATGGCCCGGTCATTATTCAAACCGTTTTTCTCAACCAGCTACTGCACATATTGCGAGGCGGTTTTCCTGGCACGTCTTGTCGAAGCAGAAATCGTGTCCCCTTATCACGGGATTCTCATCAATACGGGTGTGGGTAACCCAACCATGCCATCAATCACGGCGCTTGGGGAATAATCGAGTTTACCAGGCAAGTGGGGAGGCGCACAGTTTCTACCGCCCTTATAAAGGGACGAGGACTCCTCTTTTTCACCCACGCCTTCATCTTCCCTACCCATCTATTCTCGCGCACTCGAGCTCCAGCGCCCAAGTTCGCATTTTCTCCGCAAAACCACTCCAAACATGTCCGGAGCGGGAGGCAAGTGTATGGTCTCCTCCGTGATGGAGGAGAACATTACGAAGCTCTGGGAAGCCGGATACCTGGCCGCAGACATCGCGCACCGGCTCCCAGAGGCGGGGCAGATCGTCCCTACTCCAGAACCCCACGAGAGGGTTGTAGTCCTTACCCACTTCGTCCGCGGGCTGGGATTTCCCCTCCACCCATTTGTTCGCGGGCTCATGTTCTACTACGGGCTGGACTTTCACGATCTGGCCCCCAATTTCATCCTCAACATCTCGGCGTTTATCGTCGTGTGTGAGGCCTTCCTCCGCATCAAGCCCCACTTCGGCTTGTGGCTGAAGACCTTCAACGTGAAACCGAAGGTGGTGGTCGGCCAGCAAGCGGAGTGCGGAGGTGCTATGGTGGGCAAAATGCCCAACGTCACCTGGCTCGAAGGCTCCTATGTGGAGACCATGAAGGGGTGGCAATCGGGGTGGTTCTACATCACCGAGCCGCGCGACACCAACTGGGTGGCGGCCCCTGAATTTCGATCCGGCATCCCCATGCGGCTCACCTCCTGGAAAGAGAAGGGCCTATCCTGGGGCTCAGCGGTGGAGCTGACCGGACTCCAGAACTGTGTTAAAAACATGATAAGCAAGAAAATCAAGCTTGTCAACGTGGTCCAGGTCATGCTCTTCCGCCGGATCCTCCCGTGTCAAAGACGGGCATTCAATATGTGGGAGTTCGACCCGGCTAAGCACCAGACGCTGCGAGAGCATTTCGACACGACGCACCAAGACATCTGGAAGGTGCTGTTCAAGTCCGCCGAGGTACCTCCTCCTCTTACCGAGGATCGCAGACTCAGCGCAAAGCGCCCTGCCAATCCGGTAAGCTCCTTATATCTCATAAGATGTTCCTTTCCCCAGTATAATCATGTGAGGGATCTGAGCTTCCATGCCATTTAACAGGACTGGGTCACGACAGCGGAGCGGATTGATTGTCCGGCCCCACTGCCCGAAGATCCAGCAAGGGCTCTCCTGACGGAGATGCTGGTTCCGGCGCCCTATGAGGTGCCGGAGAAGAAGGCCAAGAAGAAGGCCGCGGGGACCAGGAAAGGTCTTCGGCGTAAGGTTGTATCGGACTCATCGTCCGATAACACCGAGGCACCCTCCTCCCACGAAAACGAGGAGGAGGAAGAGGAAAGTTCTCCCCCCCACCCAGCTGGGGGAGACAATAAAAGGAAGCCCGCCCCACCTGGGGAGGCCGAAGGGTCCAAGAAGGGAAGGACCCTCCTTCCGGACTGCTCCACAGCGACCTGATACGTCTCCAACGTATCTATAATTTTTGATTGCTCCATGCTATATTATCTTCTGGTTTGGACATTATTGGGCTTTATTATTCACTTTTATATTATTTTTGGGACTAACCTATTAACCTGAGGCCCAGCCCAGAATTGCTGTTTTTTGCCTATTTCAGAGTTTCGCAGAAAAAGAATATCAAACGGAGTCCAAACGGAATGAAACCTTCGGGAACGTGATTTTTGGAACGAACATGATCCAGGAGACTTGGACCCTACGTCAAGGAAGCTTCCAGGAAGCCACGAGGTAGGGGGCGCGCCTAACCCCCTGGGCACACCCTCCACCCTCATGGGCCCCACGTTGCTCCACTGACGTATTCCTTCCTCCTATATATACCTACGTACCCCCAAACGATCAGATACGGAGCCAAAAACCTAATTCCACCACCGCAACCTTCTGTACCCACGAGATCCCATCTTGGGGCCTGTTCCGAAGCTCCGCCAGAGGGGGCATCGATCACGGAGGGCTTCTACATCAACACCATAGCCTCTCCGATGAAGTGTGAGTAGTTTACCTCAGACCTTTGGGTCCATAGTTATTAGCTAGATGGATTCTTCTCTCTTTTTGGATCTCAATACAATGTTCTCCCCCTCTCTCGTGGAGATCTATTCGATGTAATCTTATTTTGCGGTGTGTTTGTTGAGACCGATGAATTGTGGGTTTATGATCAAGTTTATCTATGAACAATATTTGAATCTTCTCTGAATTCTTTTATGTATGATTGGTTATCTTTGCAAGTCTCTTCGAATTAGCAATTTGGTTTGGCCTACTAGATTGATCTTTCTTGCAATGGGAGAAGTGCTTAGCTTTGGGTTCAATCTTGCGGTGTCCTTTCCCAGTGACAGTAGGGGCAGCAAGGCACGTATTGTATTGTTGCCATCGAGGATAACAAGATGGGGTTTTATCATATTGCATGAATTTATCCCTCTACATCATGTCATCTTGCTTAAAGCGTTACTCTGTTCTTATGAACTTAATACTCTAGATGCATGCTGGATAGCGGTCGATGTGTGGAGTAATAGTAGTAGATGCAGGCAGGAGTCGGTCTACTTGTCTCGGACGTGATGCCTATATACATGATCATACCTAGATATTCTCATAACTATGCTCAATTCTGTCAATTGCTCAATAGTAATTTGTTCACCCACCGTAAAATACTTATGCTCTTGAGAGAAGCCACTAGTGAAACCTATGGCCCCCGGGTCTATCTTCATCATATTAATCTTTCAACACTTAGTTATTTCCGTTGCTTTTATTTTACTTTGCATCTCTATCACAAAAATACCAAAAATATTATGTTATCATATCTATCAGATCTCACTCTCGTAAGTGACCGTGTAGGGATTGACAACCCCTTATCGTGTTGGTTGCGAGGATTTATTTGTTTTGTGTAGGTGCGAGTGACTCACGCGTAGCCTCCTACTGGATTGATACCTTAGTTCTCAAAAACTGAGGGAAATACTTACGCTACTTTGCTGCATCACCCTTTCCTCTTCAAGGGAAAACCAACGCAGTGGTCAAGAGGTAGCAAGAAGGATTTCTGGCGCCGTTGCCGGGGAGGTCTACGCAAAAGTCAACATACCAAGTACCCATCACAAACCCTTATCTCCATCATTACATTATTTGCCATTTGCCTGTCGTTTTCCTCTCCCCCACTTCACCCTTGCCGTTTTATTCGCCCTCTCTTTTTTGTCGCCTCTTTTTCATTTGTTTGCCTTTCCGTCATGGCTAGTCCTTTATCTTCTCCGTTGTCTCCCGAAAATGAAGTTCTCAATTTTAAGCAAAGGGAGGGAGAAAATCTAAAAGACGCTTGGTATAGAATTTGCAATGCTCAAAATAGATCTACCAGGAAGCAATCTACTTCCGTTCTTCTCCGCAATTTTTATGTGGGTGCTAATCCTTGGTATAGATATATTCTTGACACCATTACCGGAGGGAATTTCTTGGGTAGCCATACTTTTGACTCTTATAATGCTATGATAGATTTATTTGGCTCACCACCTCTCTTGGTTAATGGAACTATTTTAACTTTGGAGCATGTAATGCAAAGACTTGAAATTATTGAAAATAAAGTTGCTACCGTATAGCTAATTGAAAATTTGGATAAAAAGATCCACAACCAAATTACCCAATACGGATCTAAAGTAGGAGTCACTTTGAAAAATATTAAGGAGAAGGAACCCATAGTTAATGAAAGAATAAATCAGGATTCTACTAGAATCGATAAACTTGAGGGTATCATTACCAACTTGGGAACCGCTTTTTCTTCCGTAAAGAATACTCCTAGTCCTCCAAGGAAAATTGCCAAGCTTATGTATGTTCCTAAAAATAAGGGTGAATCCTCTAGTAAAGAAATGCGGATCTTAAATCTATAAGTATTCATCCCAATCTTTTTGCTATCATTAAGGAACCATTTGCTACAAATGAATTTTTTGATATTGTTCCTAAAAGTTTGATAATTAATAGAAATAAAGAACCTCTAAAGGATGATAGATGTCTTATTGAAGAATTGCCTACCAAAGATGGCAATACCTAGATCCATCCTTGCTTTTATGCCTAGCTAGGAGCGTTAAACGATAGCGCTTGTTGGGAGGCAACCCAATTTTATTTTTAGTTTTTAGTTTTTTGCTTCTGTTTAGGAATAAATATTTGATCTATCCTCTGGTTAGATGTGTTTTTATGTTTTAATTAGTGTTTGTGCCAAGTTAAACCTATAGGATCTTCTTGGATGATAGTTATTTGATCTTGCAGAAAATTCCAGAAACTTTCTGTTCACGAAAATAATTGTTAAAAATCACCAGAACATGATAAAATATTGATTCCAATTGATGCTGATCAATTAACAAATTGTCTAGGTCTTCATATTTTGGCAGATTTTTTCGGGTTCCAGAAGTTTGCGTTAGTTACAGATTACTACAGACTTCTGTTTTTGACAGATTCTGTTTTTCGTGTGTTGTTTGCTTATTTTGATGAATCTATGGCTAGTAAAAGAGTTTATAAACCATAGAGAAGTTGGAATATAGTAGGTTTAACACCAATATAAATAAATAATGAGTTCATTACAGTACTGTAAAGTGGTGTTTGTGCCAAGTTAAACCTATAGGATCTTCTTGGATGATAGTTATTTGATCTTGCAGAAAATTCCAGAAACTTTCTGTTCACGAAAATAATTGTTAAAAATCACCAGAACATGATAAAATATTGATTCCAATTTATGCTGATCAATAAACAAATTGTTTAGGTCGTGCTGTTTTGGTATATTTTTCTGAGTTTCAGAAGTTTGCGTTAGTTACAGATTATTACAGACTGTTCTGTTTTTGACAGATTCTGTTTTTCGTGTGTTGTTTGCTTATTTTGATGAATCTATGGCTAGTAAAAGAGTTTATAAACCATAGAGAAGTTGGAATACAGTAGGTTTAACACCAATGTAAATAAAGAATGAGTTCAATACAGTACCTTGAAGTAGTGTTTTGTTTTCTTTCGCTAACGGAGCTCACGAGATTTTCTGTTAAGTTTTGTGTTGTGAAGTTTTCAAGTTTTGGGTGAAAGATTTGATGGATTATGGAACAAGGAGTGGAAAGAGTCTAAGCTTGGGGATGCCCATGGCACCCCCAAGATAATCTAAGGACACCATAAAGCCAAAGCTTGGGGATGCCCCGGAAGGCATCCCCTCTTTCGTCTACTTCCATCGGTAACTTTACTTGGAGCTATATTTTTATTCACCACATGATATGTGTTTTGCTTGGAGCGTCTTGTATGATTTGAGTCTTTGCTTTTTAGTTTACCACAATCATCCTTGCTGTACACACCTTTTGAGAGAGACAGACATGATTCGAAATTTATTAGGATACTCTATGTGCTTCACTTATATCTTTTGAGCTATATAGTTTTGCTCTAGTACTTCACTTATATCTTTTAGAGCACGGTGGTGGATTTGTTTTATAGAAACTATTGATCTCTCATGCTTCACTTATATTATTTTGAGAGTCTTAAAATAGCATGGCAATTTTCTTTAATTAATATCATGAGAAATTTGATGCTTGATAATTGTTTTGAGATATAAAGGTGGTAATATCATAGTTGTGCTAGTTGAGTAATTGTGGAATTGAAAAATACATGTGTTGGAGTTTGTGATTCCCGTAGCATGCACGTATGGTGAACCGTTATGTAACAAAGTCGGAGCATGAAGTATTTGTTGATTGTCTTCCTTTGTGTGGCGGCCGGGATCGCGCGATGGTTCACTCCTACCAACCCTTCCCCTAGGAGCATGCTTAGTAGTACTTTGCTTCGAGGGCTAATAAATTTTTGCAATAAGTATATGAGTTCTTTATGACTAATGTGCGTCCATGGATTATACGCACACTTACCTTTCCGCAATTTTCTAGCCTCTTCGGTACCATGCATTGCCCTCTCTCACCTTGAGAGTTGGTGCAAACTTCGCCGGTGCATCCAAACCCTGTGATATGATACGCTCTATCACACATAAACCTCCTTATATCTTCCTCAAAACATCCACCATACCTACCTATCATGGCATTTCCATAGCCATTCCGAGATATATTGCCATGCAACTTTCCACCATTCCGTTTATCATGACAAACTCCATCATTGTCATATTGCTTTGCATGATCATGTAGTTGACATTGTATTTGTGGCAAAGCCACCGTTCATAATTCTTTCATACATGTCGCTCTCCATTCATTGCATATCCCGGTACATCACCGGAGGCATTCATATAGAGTCATATTTTTTTCTTAGTATTGAGTTGTAATTCATGAGTTGTAAGTAAATAAAAGTGTGATGATCATCATTAGAGCATTGTCCCAAGTGAGGAAAGGATGATGGAGACTATGATTCCCCCACAAGTCGGAATGAGACTCCGGACTAAATAAAAAAAAGAGGCCATAAAAAAGAGAAAAGGCCCAAATAAAAAAATGAGAGAAAAAGAGAGAAGGGACAATGTTACTATCCTTTTACCACACTTGTGCTTCAAAGTAGCACCGTGATCTTCATAATAGAGAGTCTCTCATTTTGTCACTTTCATATACTAGTGGGAAATTTCATTATAGAACTTGGCTTGTACATTCCAATGGTGGGCTTCCTCAAATGCCCGAGGTCTTCGTGAGCAAGCAAGTTGGATGCACACCCACTTAGTTTCTTTTTGAGCTTTCATACACTTATAGCTCTAGTGCATCCGTTAAATGGCAATCCCTACTCCTCGCATTAACATCAATTGATAGGCCTCTCCATAGCCCGTTGATTAGCCTCGTTGATGTGAGACTGTCTCCTTTTTTGTCTTCCCACATAACCCCTACCATTATACCTTATTCCACCATAGTGCTATATCCATGGCTTGAGCTCATGTATTGCGTAAGAGTTGAAAAGGCTGAAGCCCGTTAAAAGTATGAACCAATTGCATGGCTAAAACCGGGGTCGTACATGATATGAATATTTTGTGTGGGGAAGATGGAGCATAGCCGGACTATATGATTTTGTAGGGATAACTTGCTTTGGCCATGTTATTTTGATAAGACATAATTGCTTAGTTAGTATGCTTGAAATATTATTGTTTTTATGTCAACATTAAACTTT
Organism: Aegilops tauschii subsp. strangulata; assembly: GCF_002575655.3. Classification (NCBI taxonomy): domain Eukaryota; kingdom Viridiplantae; phylum Streptophyta; class Magnoliopsida; order Poales; family Poaceae; genus Aegilops; species Aegilops tauschii. The sequence continues at coordinate 391,633,364 of NC_053040.3, read as the reverse complement.
TATCTTGAATCATATCAAATCTGAACATTCATGGCACAATAAGAAGAATTACTTTGAAATTATGCCAAGTAGCATTCTGCATCAAAAATTCTGTTTTTATCATTTACCTACCCGAGGACGAGCAGGAATTAAGCTTGGGGATGCTTGATACGTCTCCAACGTATCTATAAATTTTGATTGCTCCATGCTATATTATCTTCTCTTTTGGACATTATTGTGCTTTATTATTCACTTTTATATTATTTTTGGGACTAACCTATTAATCGGAGGCCCAGCCCAGAATTGTTGTTTTTTCCTATTTCAGAGTGTCGCAGAAAAAGAATATCAAACGGAGTCCAAACAGAATGAAACCTTCGGGAACGTGATTTTTGGAACGAACATGATCCAGGAGACTTGGACCCTACGTCAAGGAAGCTTCTAGGAAGCCACGAGGTAGGGGGCGCGCCTACCCCCGGGCGCGCCCTCCACCCTCGTGGGCCCCACGTTGCTCCACCGACATACTCCGTCCTCCTATATATACCTACGTACCCCCAAACGATCAGATACGGAGCCAAAAACCTAATTCCACCGCCGCAACCTTCTGTACCCACGAGATCCCATCTTGGGGCCTGTTCCGGAGCTCCACCGGAGGGGGCATCGATCACGGAGGGCTTCTACATCAACACCATAGCCTCTCCGATGAAGTGTGAGTAGTTTACCTCAGACCTTCGGGTCCATAGTTATTAGCTAGATGGCCTCTTCTCTCTTTTTCGATCTCAATACAATGTTCTCCCCCTCTCTCGTGGAGATCTATTTGATGTAATCTTCTTTTGCGGTGTGTTTGTTGAGACCGATGAATTGTGGGTTTATGATCAAGTTTATCTATGAACAATATTTGAATCTTCTCTGAATTCTTTTATGTATGATTGGTTATCTTTGCAAGTCTCTTCGAATTATCAGTTTGGTTTGGCCTACTAGATTGATCTTTCTTGCAATGGGAGAAGTGCTTAGCTTTAGGTTCAATCTTGCGGTGTCCTTTCCCAGTGACAGTAGGGGCAGCAAGGCACGTATTGTATTGTTGCCATCGAGGATAACAAGATGGGGTTTTATCATATTGCATGAATTTATCCCTCTACATCATGTCATCTTGCTTAAAGCGTTACTCTGTTCTTATTAACTTAATACTCTAGATGCATGCTGGATAGCGGTCGATGTGTGGAGTAATAGTAGTAGATGCAGGCAGGAGTCGGTCTACTTGTCTCGGGCGTGATGCCTATATACATGATCATACCTAGATATTCTCATAACTATGCTCAATTCTGTCAATTGCTCAACAGTAATTTGTTCACCCACCGTAAAATACTTATGCTCTTGAGAGAAGCCACTAGTGAAACCTATGGCCCCCGGGTCTATCTTCGTCATGTTAATCTTTCAACACTTAGTTATTTCCGTTGCTTTTATTTTACTTTGCATCTCTATCACAAAAATACCAAAAATATTATCTTATCATATCTATCAGATCTCACTCTCGTAAGTGACCGTGTAGGGATTGACAACCCTTATCGCGTTGGTTGTGAGGATTTATTTGTTTTGTGTATGTGCGAGGGACTCGCGCGTAGCCTTCTACTGGATTGATACCTTGGTTCTCAAAAAGTGAGGGAAATACTTATGCTACTTTGCTGCATCACCCTTTCCTCTTCAAGGGAAAACCAACGCAGTGCTCAAGAGGTAGCACGGCCGCTTTCAGCGACGAGGAGTGGTTACCCAGGGACAAGCCCCTGGCGAAGTCGTAAGTATCCGGATACCATAACAGTTCTGGTATATTTTGTTTTATGGCTTCTTATCATGCCAAACATGATCATGCAGTCCATCCAAAGCCCATATTGACGTATCCTCTTCGGATGGATCTTTGGGCCCGTCGGTGATGAACAGCGATTCGCTCCTGACAGCCACCTCCCCCCGGCCCATGGACGACACCGAGGTGTTGTCTCAGAGGATACCGGACCAAGGGGAGATAGTTCTGGAGGCGCCCCAAGGCGACATTCCAGGCACCGGGCGCGTGGGGGGTAAGACTCCCACGAGTTCTGATGACGGGGGCCGCAGTAGGTTTGGCCCTCAGCCGGATACTGCGCCGGAACCTCCAGTGGTTCCGGATTCTGACAGGCAACCCCTCGCTAAGGGGGGCGAGCCATCTGTGCCGATGGCCTCTGTCCAACCAGAGGCATCAGACAACTTGCTGGAAGCGCTTAGCAGTGCTTCCATTAACGAAGAGCACCGCGCCATCATGAGTGCGGTGGTCGAGAAAGTTCGGTCCGCCAAAAGCGGATTGACCGAAGCCTGTGCCAGCCTCCTAACAGGCTTTGAGGTAAGTAATCAAATTATGAGAAAATATCACAACATAGGCAGTAGCCCCTGATGCTCTGTTTGGTGTTCGGAAAGAAAGGCCGAACAGAGGATCAAATAACAATCGCAGGAGTCTAATCAGAATATGTCTATGTGAATAAGCAGGCTTCGCTACTGGCCACTGCCGCTCGTACTGCGGAGGTCGCCAGACTGAAGCGGGACCTTGAGACGTCCGAGGAAGAGCTCGGCCTTACCAAGAGGCAGCTCGAAGAGAACAAAGGTAAGTGATACCCCGTTTTTATATTGATAAAGAGAAAGTGGTTTGTAGATCATAGGATCATCATGAATTTTGATAGGGGCCACGGCCGAAGTGGCGGCCCTGAAGAAGGCGTTGTTCGAGGCCGAAGGCAGAGCGGCCAAGGAGCGCATCGAGCGCGAAAAGCAAGAGGCCCGAGTCAGCGAGGTCCAGCAAGAGCTCCAGGATTTCGTCAAGAAATACGACTCCTTGGAGCGCGACTCTAAGACGCAGGGGTCCGAGCTTGCGAAGGCCCTCGAGAATGCACAAAATGCCAAGGCCGAAGCCCAAAAGGCCCTCCAGGAGATTCAGTCGGTCAAGAAGATAGCGGCGGGTAAGGCATTCATTATGCAAAGTAAGCATGTGAAGGAAACTTTCATTTTACTTACCCGAATTCGGAGCTCTCCAAGAGCGTTCGAAGATCTGCCCCGCAGCGTATCAGATGCCGCAGAGTTCTACCGGGCCGAGGAAGGGAGCTCGACGGAGAAGTTGTTCTGGTCTCAGTATACTGGGACCGAACATCTGATGCCCTTGAGCGACCAGCTGAAGCAACTGGTCGAGCTTCACAAGGCGGCCGAACTGGCCATGAAGTGTCTCATAGTCCGGATGTGGCCTGGCGAGCCCCTGCCCAGCAGCTACTTCGGCCTGTTAAAGTGGCTTATGAATGCCTGCCCACGGCTCGAAGTCATAAAGCGGTCTGCCTGCATTGAAGGTGCACGCAGGGCCTTTGCCCGTGCGAAAGTGCCCTGGGCAAAGATGGATGCCGAAAAGCTGGTGAAGGAGGGGCCACCGGAGGGCAAGGAGCATCGCCACCCCGAAAAGTATTATGACAGTGTCCTGAAGGGTGCCTGCCTTGTGGCGGAGGAATGTGCTAAGGATGTAATATTTGAATGAATGTACTCATGTGATCGCCACCCCATTTAACTAGTACTGAGGTGTTCGGGATAAACCTGATCACTCTTTATCCCAGTTTTGGGTCCTTCAAAGGAGGTGTTCAGCACAACGAACCAGGCAATCGGACTATAAAGCTTTATCACTCTCACTTGGCCATAGAAGTCTACAATTTTAAATTTTGGCGAAGCCCCTAGTATTCGGAAGGCCGAACTTGGGGCGCTATCTATGCCTAAATCGGACAAGGCCGACTCCTTGCCCGAAGCGGAAAAGATCTTTAAGGATTTGAGACCTCTCGAACAGCCACCAGCTCTCGCCGCATCATGACAGTCAGTTTTCGGCTTTCTCTACAGAGGTGTGATACGTCTCCAACGTATCTATAATTTTTTATTGCTCCATGCTATATTATCTACTGTTTTGGACATTATTGGGCTTTATTATTCACTTTTATATTATTTTTGGGACTAACCTATTAACCGTAGGCCCAGCCCAGAATTGTTGTTTTTTGCCTATTTTAGAGTTTCGCAGAAAAGGAATATCAAACGGAGTCCAAACGGAATGAAACCTTCGGGAACGTGATTTTTAGGAAGATTATGATCCAGGAGACTTGGACCCTACGTCAAGAAACAAAGGAGGAGGCCACGAGGTAGGGGCACGCCCACCCCCCAGGGTGCGCCCTCCACCCTCGTGGGCCACCTATTGCTCCACCGACGTACTCCTTCCTCCTATATAAACCTACGTACCCCCAAACGATCAGATACGGAGCCAAAAACCTAATTCCACCGCCGCAACCTTCTGTACCCACGAGATCCCATCTTGGGGCCTGTTCCGGAGCTCCGCCGGAGGGGCCATCCATCATGGAGGGCTTCTACATCATCACCATAGCCTCTCCGATGAAGTGTGAGTAGTTTACCTTAGACCTTCGGGTCCATAGTTAGTGGCTAGATGGCTTCTTCTCTCTTTTTAGATCTCAATACAATGTTCTCCCCCTCTCTCATGGAGATCTATTCGATGTAATCTTCTTTTTGCGGTGTGTTTGTTGAGACCGATGAATTGTGGGTTTATGATCAAGATTATCTATGAACAATATTTGAATCTTCTGAATTCTTTTATGTATGAATGGTTATGTTTGCAAGTCTCTTCGAATTATCAGTTTGGTTTGGCCTACTAGATTGATCTTTCTTGCAATGGGAGAAGTGCTTAGCTTTGGGTTCAATCTTGCGGTGTCCTTTCCCAGTGACAGTAGGGGCAGCAATGTAACGCCCCGAGACCGACGCTCCAGACGCCTTCCATATATTTCGTGTTCGGCGTGTGTTTTATTTGTTTGTTGCATTCATCATCGCATCATTCGCATTGCATCGGCACTCCGTTGTCGTCTTGTTTTAAAATTTGCATTCGTTCGTAGTTGCCGCGTTCCCCCTTGTCTTCGTTGACCGTTCCGAGACCAACCGTGTTTTCGGTTCCCTCTTGTCAAACCAACTAACCTCTCTCATCAGCCCGCGATCCCCTCCCGCGCGTCCGAAAGTTGTCCCGTACCCGACCCGGTTTGTTGTTACCGTTGGATTCGGATCATCTCCAAACATCTACAAAACATCACCGTTTTCTTCATTGGACTTCCTAAACTATATTTTCTCAGCCGTCCGATTTTAATCAGATGTACCCCTTTCTTTCCCTATATAAAGACCCCTAATCTAAATATGGACAAACCCTAACTTCTAGGGAGATGTCCCATCCATCCTCCTGCCCGCCGCCACTCTCTACCAAATCCCCCTCGGGATCCATCGAGCCAACCAGCCACCACCGATCCTCTTCCTTGGATCCATCTCCTCTCGATCCACCTCGGGATCCCCTTCTCCTTGTTCCTCCACCCACCAACAGGACCCCGAGCAGCCAATCCACCCCTCGCCGAGCCTCCGAGCAGCAGCCGCCTACCCGTTCGCGCCGTCACCCGTTCGTCCCCGATGGATCCGCGAAGCCGCCCGTACGGGACCTCGTCAGCCTCCTGCTCCTTTGCCGCCCCGCGTCCCGCGCCATGGACGCCCGTGCGAGCTTCCAGTGCCGCCTCGTCCTTGCTCCACCACCATCTCGGGCAAGTTCGGCACTTCCCCGACCCGTTCAGGCCAGTCCCGGTCCTTTCCCTCGTCGGATCCGGGGATTTCCCCTCGCTCCCATCTGCTGGCTGACCTCCTCTGCATCTCGTGCCAGGGAGGCAATGCTCGAGCCCTGTTCGTCTCCAGGTCGTCGTGCCTCCTCCTCCCGTCCTTCTCCTACTCGCCTTCTCTCTGCTTCCCTTCATCTTTTCCCTCTCTGAATCCTCTCTCTGTCTTTTCCTTCTTTAGGAAACAGCAACAGCCACCGCCCTCCTTGGAGCTCCCATGGCCGACGCCTCAAGCTTGTCTCCGTCGTATCCGCGCCTGCGCCCTGTTCCTGGTCGCCTCCACCTGGATCCATTCCACCTCGCCTCGCCGTCCCCGTCCTCAAGTCCGGCCGTGGTCATCGCCCCCTGCATCCTCTGCTTCGAGCAGGAGGACGACCGCATGTCCGCGCGCGTTGACCTCCCCTGCCGCGCCTAGCTCCTGGAAGGCCCACCCGCCTCTCCGCTTCCGGCCCGAGAGCCCGATGTGAGCAGCCACCCAAACCTGTTGCACTGTTGGGCCAGTTAGTTTCGGCCCAGTTCTTGTTTTTTTTCCCTCCGGCGATTTTAGTAATTATCCGAGGATTTACAGTTTTGCAGAAAAACCCTTGAACTTCATGCATATAATAACTCAAATGGTGCATCGGATTAAAATGATTTTAACATGTAAAATGCTTAGAATTTTGTGTAGTTTAATAATAGGCCACTTTCACCCATGTTAAAATTGTTTAAAATGTTGTTTGATTAAATTTGCTCGAATAGTATGTTAAAATGATTTATTTCATAACTAATTAACCGTAACTCAGTTTTAAATAAACTTTATATGTAAATGGGGTAGAAAAATGCCTAGTTTAACATGGTGCACTTAATTTTGCTGTTTAACAACATTAAAATTGTGTTTATGGCAGAACAGTACCAAATCTAAATTATGGACATGAGGATTTTCCGGAAATTGTTGTTTGTTGTTCCGGCCTCATTTAAACTTGCCTAGATAGGTAGTTTTCATATGCTTCACTCCTTGCCATGTTTAATGACATTTAATATTGTTGGGTACATAAACGAGAGAGAACTAAATGTTTGATGTGGTGTTTCGTCAATATGCAACTCGTTGCATATTGAGCTCCACTTAATTTGTAGTGGGGTTTGTTGCATTTTCCCATGCCATACCTCATTTAAACCGGACATGCATCATACTTGATTGTGCATCATGCCATGTGTATGTGGTGGTTGTTTACTATGTTGTTTGTTTCTTTCCGGGTTGCTTCTCTCGTTAGCTTCGGTTTCGTTCTGGAGTTGTGAGGATTCGTTCGACTACGTCTGTTTGTCTTCTTCATGGACTCGCTCTTCTTCCTAGCGGGATCTCAGGCAAGATGACCATACCCTCGAAATCACTTCTATCTTTGCTTGCTAGTTGTTCGCTCTATTGCTATGCCGCGCTACCTACCACTTGCTATATCATGCCTCCCATACTGCCATGTCAGCCTCTAACCTTTTCACCCGTCCTAGCAAACCGTTCTTTGGCTATGTTACCGCTTTTGCTCAGGCCCTCTTATAGCGTTGCTAGTTGTAGGTGAAGTTGAAGATTGCTCCATGTTGGATTATGTTTATGTTGGGATATCACAATATCTCTTATATTATTAATGCATCTATATACTTGGTAAAGGGTGGAAGGCTCGGCCTTATGCCTGGTGTTTTGTTCCACTCTTGCCGCCCTAGTTTCCGTCATACCGGTGTTATGTCCCTTGATTTTGCGTTCCATACGCGGTTGGGTGATTTATGGGACTCCCTTGACAGTTCGCTTTGAATAAAACTCCTCCAGCAAGGCCCAACCTTGGTTTTACCATTCGCCTACCTAAGCCTTTTTCCCTTGGGTTCTGCAGACTCAAGGGTCATCTTTATTTACCCCCCGGGCCAGTTCTCCTTCGAGTGCTGGTCGAAACTGAGCGATGTCCGGCGCCCCCTGGGCAACCAGGGTCTATGCCAACCCGACGTCTGGCTCATCCGGTGTGCCCTGAGAACGAGATATGTGCAGCTCCTATCGGGATTTGTCGGCACAGCGGGTGGTCTTGCTGGTCTTGTTTTACCATTGTCGAAATGTCTTGTAAACCGGGATTCCGAGACTGATCGGGTCTTCCTGGGAGAAGGTTCATCCTTCGTTGACCGTGAGAGCTTATGATGGGCTAAGTTGGGACACCCCTGCATGGTTTAAACTTTCGAGAGCCGTGCCCGCGGTTATGTGGCAGATGGGAATTTGCTAATATCCGGTTGTAGAGAACTTGACACTTGACCCTAATTAAAACGCATCAACCGCGTGTGTAGCCATGATGGTCTCTTTCCGGCGGAGTCCGGGAGGTGAACACGGTTTCTGGGTTATGTTTGACGTAAGTAGGAGTTCAGGATCACTTCTTGATCATTGCTAGTTCACGACCGTTCCGTTGCTTCTCTTCTCACTCTCATTTGCGTATGTTAGCCACCATATATGCTTAGTCGCTGCTGCAACCTCACCACCTTACCGTTTCCTACCCTTAAGCTTAAATAGTCTTGATCTCGCGGGTGTGAGATTGCTGAGTCCTCGTGACTCACAGATACTTCCAAAACAGTTGCAGGTGCCGACGATGCCAGTGCAGGTGACGCAACCGAGCTCAAGTGGGAGCTCGATGAAGATCTTGTTCGTTGTGTTGTTTCTTATCATGTTGATCAGTAGTGGAGCCCAGTCGAGACGATCAGGGATCTAGCAGTTGGGTTGTCTTCTTTTCTTTTGGTTCCGTAGTCGGACCTATGTGTGTACTCTGTATGATGTATGTTTTATTTATGTATTGTGTGAAGTGGCGATTGTAAGCCAACTCTTTATCCCATTCTTGTTCATTACATGGGATTGTGTGAAGATGACCCTTCTTGCGACTATACCACAATGCGGTTATGCCTCTAAGTCGTGCCTCGACACGTGGGAGATATAGCCGCATCGTGGGTGTTACAAGTTGGTAATCAGAGCCATCCCCGACTTAGGAGCCCCTACTTGATCGAATCGCTGGCGTTGTTGAGTCTAGAACAAAAATGTTTTGAGTCTTAGGATTATATATATCGGAGAGTAGGATTCTTTTTACTCCTCAGTCCCTTCGTCGCTCTGGTGATCCTTTGTTTTGTTTTATTTGTGGTATTCGAGTTGCTTCGAAGTCAAATGTTGAATCCATACCTTCCCTAAAGGGTGTTCTCATATTGCTATGTGAATATTAATTCTTCTTGGTCATCAAGAGTGTCATCCCAATTCTATTTCCAACTGGTGTGCTTCTCTTCAAGGGGATCCGATCATTTTCAACATCCGCAAGATCAACTCTAAGTATTCTCAACGGTGTTTGTTTCATCCGTCCCAAGGTGCCTTTGTTTTTCCCGCCCTCCCACCCTTTTCCTTCAAGGAATCAGATGTCTTAACCAAGTATCCATTTTATTCACGTGAAGTCCCTTCATTCTTTTCAATCAATGTTCTTACCCGGTGGTTCTCATGAAGATGTTCTTCAAGTTTTTCATCCTTCATTCTTTTTCTTCTCCGCTGGACTAAATTCAAGCCTTCAATGTTGGTCACATTCCTTTCCTTGTTTCAAGTGTTTTCGTTTGCCGGTGTATCTTAATCATTCCCCGCTTGCTATTCAATTGTTCCGGAGTGCTGAAGATATCTCTGAAGATTCGTGTTTCCACTCCGCATCAATTCTAACTATTTCGAGGTCGTTACCTCATTCAAGCCATTTTATTCAACCGGTGCTATCTCCTTTTCAAGTAATCTTTTCAACGGTGTTTCTTTTGAGTGGGCCCTAACCCACAGGTCTTTTCCCAGGATCTTACCTGACTCTTATAATTCTTTCCGGAGTTATTCTCAAATTCATTGCAAAGTTTGACGTAAGAATGAATTGTCATCAATCAAATGTCTTTCTCCAAGATTTTTCAAATTCTTTTCATTGTTGGTTCAATCTTTCTTATTTTCATCCCGGAGTATCTCAACAATTCATGGTGGTGTTTCTCATCGTCATTCTCAACATTTGAAGACCGAAGAAGAGTTTCTCTTAAATCTTGCTCCATTCTCTTCGAGATTCAGGGTTCTAGCTTAATGCCATACTCTCATAATTGTTTTTGATTGTGAAAATTCTTTTCACCCATCCGGAGCATTTCAGGAGTCTTTTCAGTTTGATTCTCCGAAGGCCATCATTTTAGAAGATTTCTTCGTTCTATGTTTTCAGCCTCGTTCTCCAATTATTCTAAACTGATGTCTCTTCGTTCATCTCCATATTCTCCCGGTGCACCGCTCAAGTATTCCCTAGTCAGTTTGTGATCTCTTCGTTCTCATATATTTATATTCCGTCAAGTATCTTTATTCATTTTTCTAATTCTTCCCGGTGAATTGTGCTTTTGCTACTTTCATTTCCAGTTCTTACGGTGGTTCGTTCAAGAGTTCTCTTTCTTGGTTATCATATTAATTCATTCGTTGTTTCCAAATCCCACCGGTGGTTCCATCAAGACCTTATTCAAGTTTGCGCTATATCTATCTTAATCCTTTCTACGAGAATAAGTAGTATGCCAAATCCGTTGCTTGTCATCAATCTAAATTGGTGAAGGATACGCGTAATGTAATTCGTATTCTTGTTTTCCTCCAAGTGATTAATTCCGTCTTCCGGAGTTCGTTCATGATATCAAATTCTCGGTTCCAAGTTGTTCACCTTTTGTTTCCGGAGTTCCAATCTCTCTCAGTTAACTCGCGCGAAGCCCCATCTAAATCATTGCAAGGCTTCTCCCGGAGTTCTTTTCAATTTTCCCTTTCGTTTGATCATTCTTTTATTACCGGAGTTTTTCATGGAGGCTCTACATGGTGCTTCGTCAAGGATTCTTTTCATTCTTCAATTTTCTTCAAGATTTTTCTCGGAGTCAAGATCCGCCAAGCTATACTCTAAAAATAAACATGGTGTTCAACACATGTTTTGTTTTGTGGAGTTCAAGCATTCTTCATCTCGCATTCCAAAGTGCAATTCTTTCTACCTTATCTTTTGAGATGGTGCTATGTCATTCTGGATAATTTCCCTTCGGGTTCATGATTCACAAAGTTTTCAAGAGTGACATTTCTAAATCCATCATTTTATCTTCGTTCAAGAGGTCTTTTCAACCAATCAATCTTTTTGTTGGAGTTGTATTGGGTTATATTTCACCTATAGCCTTCCCTAAGGAATGTAGCTATTTGTGGTGTTTATCAATGATCCAAATTTTCTCCTATCCTCTCGGCGAGAGAAGTTTTCATCTCTTCGTTGATCCCAAGCAAGCAATTGTTTTCGTTAGTGGCAGAATTTCACCTCATGTTTTGTGATGTCTCCATAAGCCCACGAGGATCATATCCTTTCGTTGTTGATTTCCCAACAACTCCGTTATAACCTTCTTGGAAGGATGCTTTCCAAGCTCATTTGTGGCAGAAGTTGTCATTTTCTTCTCCGTTATCTTATTCCGACGATCTATCTTCTATTCGTTCGTCCCGGAGGCATTGTGATGTTGCTCTCTTCGACCAATCATCTTGTTTTGTCAAGATCATGTAATTTTTCCTTTCTTATCCGTTTAGCCGAAGTGACGTGTTTTCATTCGAGTTCTCTCACCTTATCAAGTTTTGTCTCCTTCCTCAACCGGAGTGCTCTCTGAAATCTTTCTTACCCCTTGTGTCATTCTTTCATTAGTTCCGGAGGCACTGTGTTGGTAATTTCATCGAGTATCCTCTCATCTTGTCAAGATCATGTTCAATTCCTTCCATTTACAGTCGGAGTGCTGCCCAAATTATATCATTCTTATTCTTTCCCTATCTTGTTTTAACCGGAGTGGTTCAAATATCTATCGTGTCACTTAACCTCAAGGTTCTTGTAATGTTCCTTGTTCCTCTTGCTGAACGGAGTGTTTTAAATTTTGTTCACCTCCGTCGTGTCATTTCTTCAAGCTTTGCAACCTCTCAAGGTTCAATGGTTTCACTCATTTGTCAAAGAAGCAATTTGTTTTACCTCTTCCCCTTCCGTTTCTCTCCGGTGCCATCCTAGATCTCGGGACGAGATCCTCTTGTAGTGGTGGAGTGTTGTAACGCCCCGAGACCGACGCTCCAGACGCCTTCCATATATTTCGTGTTCGGCATGTGTTTTATTTGTTTGTTGCATTCATCATCGCATCATTCGCATTGCATCGGCACTCCGTTGCCGTCTTGTTTTAAAATTTGCGTTCTTTCGTAGTTGCCGCGTTCCCCCTTGTCTTCGTTGACCGTTCCGAGACCAACCGTGTTTTCGGTTCCCTCTTGTCAAACCAACTAACCTCTCTCGTCAGCCCGCGATCCCCTCCCGCGCGTCCGAAAGTTGTCCCGTACCCGACCCGGTTTGTTGTTACCGTTGGATTCGGATCATCTCCAAACATCTACAAAACATCACCGTTTTCTTCATTGGACTTCCTAAACTATATTTTCTCAGCCGTCCGATTTTAATCAGATGTACCCCTTTCTTTCCCTATATAAAGACCCCTAATCTAAATATGGACAAACCCTAACTTCTAGGGAGATGTCCCATCCATCCTCCTGCCCGCCGCCACTCTCTACCAAATCCCCCTCGGGATCCCATCGAGCCAACCAGCCACCACCGATCCTCTTCCTTGGATCCATCTCCTCTCGATCCACCTCGGGATCCCCTTCTCCTCGTTCCTCCACCCACCAACAGGACCCCGAGCAGCCAATCCACCCCTCGTCGAGCCTCCGAGCAGCAGCTGCCTCCCCGTGCGCGCCGTCACTCGTTCGTCCCCGATGGATCCGCGAAGCCGCCCGTACGGGACCTCGTCAGCCTCCTGCTCCTTCGCCGCCCCGCATCCCGCGCCATGGACGCCCGTGCGAGCTTCCAGTGCCGCCTCGTCCTTGCTCCACCACCATCTCAGGCAAGTTCGGCACATCCCCGACCCGTTCAGGCCAGTCCCGGCCCTTTCCCTCGTCGGATCCGAGGATTTCCCCTCGCTCCCATCTGCTGGCTGACCTCCTCTGCATCTCGTGCCAGGGAGGCAACGCTCGAGCCCTGTTCGTCTCCAGGTCGTCGTGCCTCCTCCTCCCGTCCTTCTCCTGCTCGCCTTCTCTCTGCTTCCCTTCATCTTTTCCCTCTCTGAATCCTCTCTCTGTCTTTTCCTTCTTCAGGAAACAGCAACAGCCACCGCCCTCCTTGGAGCTCCCATGGCCGACGCCTCAAGCTTGTCTCCGTCGGATCCGTGCCCGCACCCTGTTCCTGGTCGCCTCCACCTGGATCCGTTCCACCTCGCCTCGCCGTCCCCGTCCTCAAGTCCGGCCGTGGTCATAGCCCCCTGCATCCTCTGCTTCGAGCAGGAGGACGACCGCATGTCCGCGCGCGTTGACCTCCCCTGCCGCGCCTAGCTCCTGGAAGGCCCACCCGCCTCTCCGCTTCCGGCCCGAGAGCCCGATGTGAGCAGCCACCCAAACCTGTTGCACTGTTGGGCCAGTTAGTTTCGGCCCAGTTCTTGTTTTTTTTCCTCCAGCGATTTTAGTAATTATCCGAGGATTTACAATTTTGCAGAAAAACCCTTGAACTTCATGCATATAATAACTCAAATGGTGCATCGGATTAAAATGATTTTAACATGTAAAATGCTTAGAATTTTGTGTAGTTTAATAATAGGCCACTTTCACCCATGTTAAAATTGTTTAAAATGTTGTTTGATTAAATTTGCTCGAATAGTATGTTAAAATGATTTATTTCATAACTAATTAACCGTAACTCGGTTTTAAATAAACTTTATATGTAAATGGGGTAGAAAAATGCCTAGTTTAACATGGTGCACTTCATTTTGCTGTTTAACAACATTAAAATTGTGTTTAGGGCAGAACAGTACCAAATCTAAATTATGGACATGAGGATTTTCCGGAAATTGTTGTTTGTTGTTCCGGCCTCATTTAAACTTGCCTAGATAGGTAGTTTTCATATGCTTCACTCCTTGCCATGTTTAATGACATTTAATATTGTTGGGTACATAAACGAGAGAGAACTAAATGTTTGATGTGGTGTTTCGTCAATATGCAACTCGTTGCATATTGAGCTCCACTTAATTTGTAGTGGGGTTTGTTGCATTTTCCCATGCCATACCTCATTTAAACTGGACATGCATCATACTTGATTGTGCATCATGCCATGTGTATGTGGTGGTTGTTTACTATGTTGTTTGTTTCTTTCCGGGTTGCTTCTCTCGTTAGCTTCGGTTTCGTTCCGGAGTTGTGAGGATTCGTTCGACTACGTCCATTTGTCTTCTTCATGGACTCGCTCTTCTTCCTAGCGGGATCTCAGGCAAGATGACCATACCCTCGAAATCACTTCTATCTTTGCTTGCTAGTTGTTCGCTTTATTGCTATGCCGTGCTACCTACCACTTGCTATATCATGCCTCCCATATTGCCATGTCAGCCTCTAACCTTTTCACCCGTCCTAGCAAACCGTTGTTTGGCTATGTTACCGCTTTTGCTCAGCCCCTCTTATAGCGTTGCTAGTTGCAGGTGAAGTTGAAGATTGCTCCATGTTGGATTATGTTTATGTTGGGATATCACAATATCTCTTATATTATTAATGCATCTATATACTTGGTAAAGGGTGGAAGGCTCGGCCTTATGCCTGGTGTTTTGTTCAACTCTTGCCGCCCTAGTTTCCGTCATACCGGTGTTATGTCCCTTGATTTTGCGTTCCTTACGCGGTTGGGTGATTTATGGGACCCCCTTGACAGTTCGCTTTGAATAAAACTCCTCCAGCAAGGCCCAACCTTGGTTTTACCATTCGCCTACCTAAGCCTTTTTCCCTTGGGTTCTGCAGACTCAAGGGTCATCTTTATTTACCCTCCGGGCCAGTTCTCCTTCGAGTGCTGGTCCAAACTGAGCGATGTCCGGCGCCCCTGGGCAACCAGGGTCTATGCCAACCCGACGTCTGGCTCATCCGGTGTGCCCTGAGAACGAGATATGTGCAGCTCCTATCGGTATTTGTCGGCACAGCGGGTGGTCTTGCTGGTCTTGTTTTACCAGTGTCGAAATGTCTTGTAAACCGGGATTCCGAGACTGATCGGGTCTTCCTGGGAGAAGGTTCATCCTTCGTTGACCGTGAGAGCTTATGATCGGCTAAGTTTATTATATATTTCCTTATATCATGATAAATGTTTATTATTCATGCTAGAATTGTATTAACCGGAAACATAATACATGTGTGAATACATAGACAAACAGAGTGTCACTAGTATGCCTCTACTTGACTAGCTCGTTAATCAAAGATGGTTATGTTTCCTAGCCATTGACATGAGTTGTCATTTGATTAACGGGATCACCTCATTAGGAGAATGACGTGATTGACATGACCCATTACGTTAGCTTAGCACCGAATCGTTTAGTATGTTGCTATTGCTTTCTTCATGAGTTATACATGTTCCTATGACTATGAGATTATGCAACTTCCGTTTACCGGAGGAACACTTCATGTGCTACCAAACGTCACAACGTAACTGGGTGATTATAAAGGTGCTCTACAGGTGTCTCCAAAGGTACTTGTTGGGTTGGCGTATTTCGAGATTAGGATTTGTCACTCCGATTGTCGGAGAGGTATCTCTGGGCCCACTCGGTAATGCACATCACTATAAGCCTTGCAAGCATTGTGACTAATGAGTTAGTTGCGGGATGATGTATTACGGAACGAGTAAAGAGACTTGCCGGTAACGAGATTGAACTAGGTATCGAGATACCGACGATCGAATCTCGGGCAAGTAACATACCGATGACAAAGGGAACAACGTATGTTGTTATGCGGTCTGACCGATAAAGATCTTCGTAGAATATGTGGGAGCCAATATGGGCATCCAGGTCCCGCTATTGGTTATTGACCGGAGAGGTGTCTCGGTCATGTCTACATAGTTCTCGAACCCAAAGGGTCCGCACGCTTAAAGTTACGATGACAGTTATATTATGAGTTTATGTGATTTGATGTACCGAAGGTTTTTCGGAGTCCCGGATGTGATCACGGACATGCCGAGGAATCTCGAAATGGTCGAGACGTAAAGATTGATATATTGGACGACTATATTCGGACACCGGAAGTGTTCCGGAGAAGTTTCGGATTAAACCGGAGTGCCGGAGGGTTACCGGAAACCCCCGGGGAAGTATTGGGCCTCGGTGGGCCTTGAGGGGAGAGAGAGGGCAGCAGCCAGGAGGTGGCGCGCCCCCTCCCAAAGGGAATCCTAGTTGGACTAGGAGAGGGGGGCGCAGCCCCCTTTCCCTCTCCCTCTCCCTCTCTTTCCTTCCCCCCTTCTTTCCTAGTAGGACTAGGAAAGGGGAGTCCTACTCCTACTAGGAGGAGGACTCCCCCTCTCTCCTTGGCGCGCCTAGGGCAGCCGGCCTCCCCCTTGCTCCTTTATATACGAGGGCAGGGGGCACCTAAGAACACACTTGATATACAATATTTTAGCCGTGTGCGGTGCCCCCCTCCACCAGATTACACCTCGATAATACCGTCGCGGAGCTTAGGCGAAGCCCTGCGTTGGTGGAACATCATCATCGTCACCACGCCGTCGTGCTGACGAAACTCTCCCTCAACACTCGGCTGGATCGGAGTTCGAGGGACGTCATCGAGCTCAACGTGTGTAGAACTTGGAGGTGCCGTATGTTCGGTACTTGATCGGTCGGATCGTGAAGACGTACGACTACATCAACCGCGTTGTGATAACGCTTCCGCTGTCGGTCTACGAGGGTACGTGGACAACACTCTCCCCTCTCGTTGCTATGCATCACCATGATCTTGCGTGTGCGTAGGAATTTTTTTGAAATTACTATGTTCCCCAACAGTGGCATCCGAGCCAGGTTTTATGCGTTGATGTTATGCACGAGTAGAACACAAGTGAGTTGTGGGCGATATAAGTCATACAGCTTACCAGCATGTCATACTTTGGTTCAGCGGTATTGTGAGATGAAGCGGCCCGGACCGACAGTACGCGTACGCTTACGCGAGACTGGTTTCACCGTTCGGAGCACTCGTTGCTTAAAGGTGACTGGCGGGTGTCTGTCTCTCTCACTTTAGTTGAACCGAGTGTGGCTACGCCCGGTCCTTGCGAAGGTTAAAACAACACCAACTTGACAAACTATCGTTGTGGTTTTGATGCGTAGGTAAGAACGGTTCTTGCTAAGCCCGTAGCAGCCACGTAAAACATGCAACAACAAAGTAGAGGACGTCTAACTTGTTTTTGCAGGGCATGTTGTGATGTGATATGGTCAAGACATGATGTGCTATAATGTGTTGTATGAGATGATCATGTTTTGTAACCGAGTTATCGGCAACTGGCAGGAGCCATATGGTTGTCGCTTTATTGTATGAGATGCAATCGCCATGTAATAGTTTTACTTTATCACTAAGCGGTAGCGATAGTCGTAAAAGCAATAAGTTGGCGAGACGACAACGATACTACGATGGAGATCAAGGTGTCGAGCCGGTGACGATGGTGATCATGACGGTGCTTCAGAGATAGAGATCACGAGCACGGTGCTTCGGAGATAGAGATCACAAGCACAAGATGATGATGGCCATATCATATCACTTATATTGATTGCATGTGATGTTAATCCTTTATGCATCTTATCTTGCTTTGATTGACGGTAGCATTATAAGATGATCTCTCACTAAAATTTCAAGACAAAAGTGTTCTCCCTGAGTATGCACCGTTGCGAAAGTTCTTCGTGCCGAGACACCACGTGTTAATCGGGTGTGATAGGCTCTACGTTCAAATACAACGGGTGCAAAACAGTTGCACACGCGGAATACTCAGGTTAAACTTGACGAGCCTAGCATATGTACAGATATGGCCTCGGAACACAGAGACCGAAAGGTCGAGCGTGAATCATATAGTAGATATGATCAACATAGTGATGTTCACCATTGAAACTACTCCATCTCACGTGTTAATCGGACATGGTTTAGTTGCTTTGGATCACGTAATCACTTAGATGATTAGAGAGATGTCTATCTAAGTGGGAGTTCTTAAGTACTATGATTAATTGAACTTAAATTTATCATGAACTTAGTACCTGATAGTATCTTGCTTGTCTATGTTAATTGTAGATAAATGGCCCGTGCTGTTGTTCCGTTAAATTTTAATGCGTTCCTTGAGAAAGCTAAGTTGAAAGATGATGGTAGCAATTACACGGACTGGGTCCGTAACTTGAGGATTATCCTCATTGCTGCACAGAAGAATTACATCCTGGAAGCACCGCTAGGTGCCAGGCCTCCTGCAAGAGCTACGCCAGAAGTTATGAACGTCTGGCAAAGCAAAGCTGATGACTACTCAATAGTTCAGTGTGCCATGCTTTACGGCTTAGAACCGGGACTTCAACGACGTTTTGAACGTCATGGAGCATATGAGATGTTCCAGGAGTTGAAGTTAATATTTCAAGCAAATGCCCGGATTGAGAGATATGAAGTCTCCAATAAGTTCTATAGCTGCAAGATGGAAGAGAATAGTTCTGTCAGTGAGCATATACTCAGAATGTCTGGGTATAATAATCACTTGATTCAACTGGGAGTTCAACTTCCGGATGATTGCGTCATTGACAGAATTCTTCAATCACTGCCACCAAGCTACAAGAGCTTCGTGATGAACTATAACATGCAAGGGATGGATAAGACGATTCCCGAGCTCTTCGCAATGCTAAAGGTAGCGGAGGTAGAAATCAAAAAGGAGCATCAAGTGTTGATGGTCAGTAAAACCACTAGTTTCAAGAAAAAGGGCAAAGGGAAGAAGAAAGGGAACTTCAAGAAGAACAGCAAGCAAGTTGCTGTTCAGGAGAAGAAATCCAAGTCTGGACCTAAGCCTGAAACTGAGTGCTTCTACTGTAAGCAGACTGGCCACTGGAAGCGGAACTGCCCCAAGTATTTGGCGGATAAGAAGGATGGCAAGGTTAACAAAGGTATATGTGATATACATGTTATTGATGTGTACCTTACTAATACTCGCAGTAGCACCTGGGTATTTGATACTGGTTCTGTTGCTAATATTTGCAACTCGAAACAGGGTCTACGGATTAAGCGAAGTTTGGCTAAGGACGAGGTGACGATGCGCGTGGGAAATGGTTCCAAAGTCGATGTGATCGTCGTCGGCACGCTACCTCTACATCTACCTTCGGGATTAGTTTTAGACCTAAATAATTGTTATTTGGTGCCAGCGTTGAGCATGAACATTATATCTGGATCTTGTTTAATGCGAGACGGTTATTCATTTAAATCAGAGAATAATGGTTGTTCTATTTATATGAATAATATCTTTTATGGTCATGCACCCTTGAAGAGTGGTCTATTTTTAATGAATCTCGATAGTAGTGATACACATATTCATAATGTTGAAGCCAAAAGATGCAGAGTTAATAATGACAGTGCAACTTATTTGTGGCACTGCCGTTTGGGTCATATCGGTGTAAAGCGCATGAAGAAACTCCATACTGATGGAATTTTGGAATCACTTGATTTTGAATCACTTGGTACTTGCGAACCGTGCCATATGGGCAAGATGACCAAAACACCATTCTCCGGAACTATGGAGAGAGCAACAGATTTGTTGGAAATCATACATACAGATGTATGTGGTCCAATGAATATTGAGGCTCGTGGCGGATATCATTATTTCCTCACCTTCACAGATGATTTGAGCAGATATGGGTATATCTACTTAATGAAACATAAGTCTGAAACATTTGAAAAGTTCAAAGAATTTCAGAGTGAAGTTGAAAATCATCGTAACAAGAAAATAAAATTCCTACGATCTGATCGTGGAGGAGAATATTTGAGTTACAAGTTTGGCCTACATTTGAAACAATGCAGAATAGTTTCGCAAACTCACGCCACCCGGAACACCACAGCGTAATGGTGTGTCCGAACGTCGTAATCGTACTTTATTAGATATGGTGCGAACTATGATGTCTTTTACTGATTTACCGCTATCGTTTTGGGGTTATGCTTTAGAGATGGCTGCATTCACTCTAAACAGGACACCATCGAAATCCGTTCAGACGACGCCCTTTGAACTATGGTTTGGCAAGAAACCAAAGTTGTCGTATCTTAAAGTTTGGGGTTGCGATGCTTATGTGAAGAAACTTCAACCTGATAAGCTCGAACCTAAATCGGAGAAATGTGTCTTCATAGGATACCCAAAGGAGACCGTTGGGTACACCTTCTATCACAGATCCGAAGGCAAGATATTCGTTGCTAGGAATGGATCCTTTCTAGAGAAGGAGTTTCTCTCGAAAGATGTGAGTGGGAGGAAAGTAGAACTTGATGAGGTAACTGTACCTGCTCCCTTATTGGAAAGTAGATCATCGCAGAAATCAGTTTCTGCGACACCTACACCAAGTAGTGAGGAAGTTAATGATAATGATCATGAAACTTCAGATCAAGTTTTGAAGAAGTTCAAAATGGATCAAGCAAAGAAAGGGTTCTTGCCTGTACTACAAGGTGTGAGATTGAGTAAGACTCAATGCCCGACCACTGCAGAAGATAGAGAGAAGATGAAAGATGTTCCCTATGCTTCAGCCATAGGCTCTAACATGTATGCAATGCTGTGTACCAGACCTGATGTGTCCCTAGCTATAAGTTTAGCAGGGAGGTACCAAAGTAATCCAGGAGTGGATCACTGGACAGCGGTCAAGAACATCCTGAAATACCTGAAAAGGACTAAGGATATGTTTCTCGTATATGGAGGTGACAAAGAGCTCATCGTAAGGGGTTACGTTGATGCAAGCTTTGACACTGATCCGGATGATTCGAAATCGCAAACCGGATACGTATTTACATTGAACGGTGGAGCTGTCAGTTGGTGCAGTTCCAAGCAAAGTGTTGTGGCGGGATCTACTTGTGAAGCGGAATACATAGCTGCTTCGGAAGCAACGAATGAAGGAGTCTGGATGAAGGAGTTCATATCCAATCTAGGTGTCATACCTAGTACATCGGGACCAATGAAAATCTTTTGTGATAATACTGGTGCAATTGCCTTAGCAAAGGAATCCAGATTTCACAAGAGAACGAAGCACATCAGAAGACGCTTCAATTCCATCCGGGATTTAGTCCAGGTGGGAGACATAGAAATTTGCAAGATACATACGGATCTGAATGTAGCAGACCCGTTGACTAAGCCTCTTCCACGAGCAAAACATGATCAGCACCAAGACTCCATGGGTGTAAGAATCATTACTATGTAATCTAGATTATTGACTCTAGTGCAAGTGGGAGACTGAAGGAAATATGCCCTAGAGGTAATAATAAAGTATTATATATTTCCTTATATCATGATAAATGTTTATTATTCATGCTAGAATTGTATTAACCGGAAACATAATACATGTGTGAATACATAGACAAACAGAGTGTCACTAGTATGCCTCTACTTGACTAGCTCGTTAATCAAAGATGGTTATGTTTCCTAGCCATTGACATGAGTTGTCATTTGATTAACGGGATCACCTCATTAGGAGAATGACGTGATTGACATGACCCATTATGTTAGCTTAGCACCCGATCGTTTAGTATGTTGCTATTGCTTTCTTCATGACTTATACATGTTCCTATGACTATGAGATTATGCAACTCCCGTTTACCGGAGGAACACTTTGTGTGCTACCAAACGTCACAACGTAACTGGGTGATTATAAAGGTGCTCTACAGGTGTCTCCAAAGGTACTTGTTGGGTTGGCGTATTTCGAGATTAGGATTTGTCACTCCGATTGTCGGAGAGGTATCTCTAGGCCCACTCGGTAATGCACATCACTATAAGACTTGCAAGCATTGTGACTAATGAGTTAGTTGCAGGATGATGTATTACGGAACGAGTAAAGAGACTTGCCGGTAACGAGATTGAACTAGGTATCAAGATACCGACGATCGAATCTCAGGCAAGTAACATACCGATGACAAAGGGAACAACGTATGTTGTTATGCGGTCTGACCGATAAAGATCTTCGTAGAATATGTGGGAGCCAATATGGGCATCCAGGTCCCGCTATTGGTTATTGACCGGAGAGGTGTCTCGGTCATGTCTACATAGTTCTCGAACCCAAAGGGTCTGCACGCTTAAAGTTACGATGACAGTTATATTATGAGTTTATGTGATTTGATGTACCAAAGGTTGTTCGGATTCCCGGATGTGATCACGGACATGACGAGGAGTCTCAAAATGGTCGAGACGTAAAGATTGATATATTGGACGACTATATTCGGACACCGGAAGTGTTCCAGAGAAGTTTCGGATTAAACCGGAGTGCCGGAGGGTTACCGGAACCCCCCGGGGAAGTATTGGGCCTCGGTGGGCCTTGAGGGGAGAGAGAGGGCAGCAGCCAGGAGGTGGCGCGCCCCCTCCCAAAGGGAATCCTAGTTGGACTAGGAGAGGGGGGCGCAGCCCCCTTTCCCTCTCCCTCTCCCTCTCTTTCCTTCCCCCCCTTCTTTCCTAGTAGGACTAGGAAAGGGGAGTCCTACTCCTACTAGGAGGAGGACTCCCCCTCTCTCCTTGGCGCGCCTAGGGCAGCCGGCCTCCCCCTTGCTCCTTTATATACGGGGGCAGGGGGGCACCTAAGAACACACTTGATATACGATATTTTAGCCGTGTGCGGTGACCCCCTCCACCAGATTACACCTCGATAATACCGTCGCGGAGCTTAGGCGAAGCCCTGCGTCGGTGGAACATCATCATCGTCACCACGCCGTCGTGCTGACGAAACTCTCCCTCAACACTCGGCTGGATCGGAGTTCGAGGGACGTCATCGAGCTGAACATGTGTAGAACTTGGAGGTGCCGTACGTTCGGTACTTGATCGGTCGGATCGTGAAGACGTACGACTACATCAACCGCGTTGTGATAACGCTTCCGCTGTCGGTCTACGAGGGTACGTGGACAACACTCTCCCCTCTCGTTGCTATGCATCACCATGATCTTGCGTGTGCGTTGGAAATTTTTTGAAATTACTACGTTCCCCAACAAGTCGCTGCTGCAACCTCACCACCTTACCCTTTCCTACCCTTAAGCTTAAATAGTCTTGATCTCGCGGGTGTGAGATTGCTGAGTCCTCGTGACTCACAGATGCTTCCAAAACAGTTGCAGGTGCCGACGATGCCAGTGCAAGTGACGCAACCGAGCTCCAGTGGGAGCTCGATGAAGATCTTGTTCGTTGTGTTGTTTCTTATCATGTTGATCAGTAGTGGAGCCCAGTCAGGACGATCAGGGATCTAGCAGTTGGGTTGTCTTCTTTTCTTTTGGTTCCGTAGTCGGACCTATGTGTGTACTCTGTATGATGTATGTTTTATTTATGTATTGTGTGAAAGTGGCGATTGTAAGCCAACTCTTTATCCCATTCTTGTTCATTACATGGGATTGTGTGAAGATGACCCTTCTTCCGACTATACCACAATGCGGTTATGCCTCTAAGTCGTGCCTCGACACGTGGGAGATATAGCCGCATCGTGGGTGTTACAAGCAAGGCACGTATTGTATTGTTGCCATCGAGGATAACAAGATGGGGTTTTTATCATATTGCATGAATGTATCCCTCTACATCATGTCATCTTGCTTAAGGCATTACTCTGTTTTCATGAACTTAATACTCTAGATGCATGCTGGATAGCGGTCGATGAGTGGAGTAATAGTAGTAGATGCAGGCAGGAGTCGGTCTACTTGTCTCGGACGTGATGCCTATATACATGATCATACCTAGATATTCTCATAACTATGCTCAATTCTGTCAATTGCTCAACAGTAATTCGTTCACCCACCGTAAAATACTTATGCTCTTGAGAGAAGCCACTAGTGAAATCTATGGCCCCCGGGCCTATCTTCATCATATTAATCTTCCAACACTTAGTTATTTCCTTTGCTTTTTACTTTGCTTTTATTTTACTTTGCATCTCTATCACAAAAATAGCAAAAATATTATCCAATCATATCTATCAGATCTCACTCTCGTAAGTGACCGTGAAGGGATTGACAACCCCTTATCACGTTGGTTGCGAGGAGTTATTTGTTTTGTGTAGGTACAAGGGACTCGCGCGTAGCCTCCTACTGGATTGATACCTTGGTTCTCAAAAACTGAGGGAAATACTTACGCTACTTTGCTGCATCACCCTTTCCTCTTCAAGGGAAAACCAACGCGGTGCTCAAGAGGTAGCAAGGTGCTCGTCCGGAAGAACCGGGACACAATCGCAGTAGTTCTCCCAGTGCTACCTTAGCCGATATAGCGGAACGTAAGGTACCAAAACATGGGAGCCGGGCAAACCCAACTATTGACCCAAGACATGATTCGGAGCTGATGCATATAATGCTATAAGTTCGGGGTGCCGCACTGTCGAAAGTGTTCGGACTTTTCATGCCGTGTTATGGGGTACACTGAAGCCCCTGGCGCACTGGACGTATCAGAATGTACGGGTGCAATTTGTCGTAAATAAACAGACAAGGAAAAAAGATGAAGAAATGTAATAATAAGCTAATGTTGTATATTAATATTTAAATGATACGTCAAAGCGTATGCAAAACAGGTATAGCGATCGTTATCAGAGAACCCAAGCTCGTCCGCACGCGTCCATGGCCGCGCCGCCATCGTAGATGTGGCCACCGGCCACCGCACGTTGTTCCGAGGCGTCCAGGAGCCCCGGTGGGTTCTTCTCCGTCGACCACATCACCGGATCGAAGCCGGGGAGCACCTGCCACGCCGCCCGCATCCGTTCCCTTCGCTGGCATCCTCCTCGGCCGCTGTGTCGATCTACTCGCTCCGACCGTCCCCGGCACCCTCGAGCCTTCCCCGAGCATCAATGTGAGCTCCGCGTAGATCCCCTTTTCCTCTAGGCGTCGCTCCCGTCCTCTGGCCGCCGTTCCACGAGCTCCGTGGAATAAGCGAAAAATAGGACTATTTGACATGTCCTATCCAAGGGCAAGCTGCGTGTGGGTATGCAAAACAGGTATAGTGATCGTTCCACGAGCTCCGTGCAATAAGCTCATTTGCATCGCGCCAATGAGCTCCTGGGGACTCGTAGGTGTTGCCTGCACGTTTCGTTGGCTCGAACCCATCGCGAGGCGAGGAATTCCTCGAGCTCTACTCCGACCGCCGCCGCGCTCGCCGTTGTGGCTGCGCCCCGCCGTGCGCGCCTGCCCGCATCCGCGCGTGCCTGTTGTCGCTCGTGCGCGTGCCCGTCCGCCCGCTGATGCTCGTGCACGCCTGCGCCGCGCCTAGCTGCTGTCACTGCTTGCTGGGGCCAATAGGTGCTGCTCTTCTTGCTGCTACTACTCGCCTGCTGCTTGCCTCTAGCACCGCCGCTGCCGCTGCTTCTTGCTGCTCCGCTGCCGCTCGTGCTTCCTGCTATGCGATGCTGCTCCTACTTACTGCTCGGCCGCTAGCTGCTGCTGATGCGTGGCCATGGCCATCGTTGCTATGCGCCCGTGCACGCTGTGGTGTCCATGGCAACACACCCACTAGATGTGAGGCCTGGCCCCAGTTCAATTAGTATAAGGTTAATTAGTAATTAGGCTAGACATGTGGACCCCATTAATTAGGTTAGTGTTTATTTATTTGTTTAGTGGTATGGCCTATGACATGTGGGATCCACCTCTACTATTCACATGTTGACGACTGGGTCAACCCAGCTCCCTGGCCCCACATGTCATTGACTGTGGCTAGCCCACTGCTGTGTAATAACAGTATCTCTGTCAAAATTCAAATTAATAAATAAATCCAGAATATTACTAAAACTTTGAAAAATCATATAAAATAAATCGTAGTTCGGATGAAAATACTTTGTACATGGAAGTTGCTCAGAACGACGAGACGAATCCGGATACATAGCCCGTTCGTCCGCCACACATCCCTAGCATAGCGAACATGCAACTTTCCCCCTCCGGTTCAAGTGTCCGAAAACGCGAAACATCGGGGATACTTTCCCGGATGTTTCCCCCCTTCATCGGTATCACCTCCTACCGCGTTAGGGCACACCTAGCACCGCGCTTTGTCTTGTCATGCATCGTCATGCATATGTATGCATTATATTTATTGTTTCTTCCCCCTCTTCTCTCGTTAGACATCGAGGCCGACGCCGCTTCTACCTAGTACGACTACGGTGTTGATGACCCTTCTTCCTGTACAACAGAGCTTCCAGGCAAGCCCCCCCCCCCTTGATCACCAGATATCGCCTATTCTTTTCTCTACTGCTTGCATTAGAGTAGTGTAGCATGTTACTGCTTTCCGTTAATCCTATCCTGATGCATAGCATGTCCTTGCTACTACTGTTGTTAACTTTACCTGCAATCCTACATGCTTAGTATAGGATGCTAGTATACCATCGATGGCCCTACATTCTTGTCCGTCTGCCATGCTATACTACCGGGCCGTGATCACTCGGGAGGTGATCACGGGTATATACTTACATACATATTATATGATACATGTGGTGACTAAAGTCGGGTCGGCTCGTAGAGTACCCGCAAGTGTTCCGATGTGGGGGCTGAAAGGACAGGTGGCTCCATCCCGGTAGAGGTGGGCCTGGGTTCCCGACGGCCCCCTACTGTTACTTTGTGGTGGAGCGACAGGGCTGGTTGAGAGCACCTAGGTGAGAGGTGGGCCTGGCCCTGGTCGGCGTCCGCGGTTACTTCATAATAACATGCTTAACGAGATCTTGGTATTTGATCTAAGTTGGGTCGTTGACCTTATACGCACTAACCGCCACATGGAACAAGATATGGGCAACCGACGTCGTGGTATCAGTCGAAGCCTTCGTGACGTCAGTGACTGAGCGACGCGCGCCGGATTGGACCGTAAGCCTGCGCTGGTATTAAGGGGCTAGGTCTGCTTCCGGCCGCCCTCGCAACGTGCAGGTGTGCAATGGGCGATGGGCCCAGACCCCTGCGCGCATAGGATTTAGACCGGCGTGCTGACCTCTCTATTGAGCCTAGGTAGGGCTGCGACGTGTTGACCTTCCAAGGCCGGGCATGACCCAGGAAAGTGTGTCCGGCCAAAGAGGATTGAGCGTGTTGGGTAATGTGGTGCACCCCTGTAGAGAAGTTTATCTATTCGAATAGCCGTGATATTCGGTAACAGGACGACTTGGAGTTGTACCTTGACCTTATGACAACTAGAACCGGATACTTAATAAAACACACCCTTCCAAGTGCCAGTTACAACCCGGTGATTGCTCTCACACAGGGCGACGAGGAGAGGATCGCCGGGTAGGATTATGCTATACGATGCTACTTGATGAACTTACCATCTACTCTCTTCTACATGCTGCAAGATGGAGGCTGCCAGAAGCGTAGTCTTCGACATGACTAGCTATCCCCCTCTTATTCTGGCATTCTGCAGTTCAGTCCACCGATATTGCCCCTTTACACAGATACCCATGCATATGTAGTGTAGATCCTTGTTGCGAGTACTTTGGATGAGTACTCACGGTTGCTTTTCTCCCTCTTTTCCCCCTTTTCCTCTTCTTCTTCTCGGACGTCGCAACGAGATGTTGGAGCCCAGGAGTTAGACGCCACCGTTGACGACGACCCCTACTACACCGGAGGTGCCTACTACTACGTTCAGGCCGCCGACGACCAGGAGTAGTTTAGGAGGATCCCAGGTGGGAGGCTTGCGCCTCTTTCGATCTGTATCCCAGTTTGTGCCAGCCTTCTTAAGGAAAACTTGTTTAACTTATGTCTGTACTCAGATATTATTGCTTTCGCTGACTCGTCTATGATCGAGCACTTGTATTCGAGCCCTCGAGGCCCCTGGCTTGTATTATGATGCTTGTATGACTTATTTATGTTTTTAGAGTTGTGTTGTGATATCTTCCCGTGAGTCCCTGATCTTGATCGTACACGTTTGCGTGCATGATTAGTGTACGACTGAATCGGGGGCGTCTCAAGTTGGTATCAAAGCCGACTGCCTGTAGGAATCCCCGTTCCACACTCCTTGGCCGAAGTCGAGTCTAGACATTACAAAACTTTTACTAACATGGTTGTGTGGCTTACGAGCCCACATTGCCATTGGGTGGTATTAGGATCTTCTATTTCTCGACCTATACTCTGGGACTCTGATCTCTCTTCTATTCGGGTTAAATGATTTTTCTAAATCTGACTCTAGGTTCTCGTAACTACTTTCTCCCGGAGAGCCCCTTATTACAGATGTTCGCCTGCTACACCTGGAGATTCCGAAGATACTCTACGATGTTCTCTTGAGACTTTGTGCCATCGTTTTAGCAATTCCTTTCCATCGGTAAACCCCGATGGATAACCACGTACACTTGTCATTCATACAATCATTATCCGTTGATCTTGTTATTACAAGATACCCCGAAATTCTCTCTATTGCTCCGAGAATCCCTTGTGCCTACTGCCTTGCAGTTTCTTCTCGCCTGAATACACCTACAAATTAATCCTCACACATACCGAGGATTTGTTTCTCCCCAGCTGTTCATCTGTTTCACAAAAGTCTTCAAAATACTATTCAATCTTTTGAAAATCCTCAACAACATGTTGTTCTTGAAATTCTTACTTGCTTGCATTATGGTTAACCCCATAAGTCTAGTAATCTTATTGGCATCCTTTGTCATTATCATTTTGAGTCCGTTGATTCAATAAGATGTTCACCATCATCAGTCGAATCCTAGGATTATCCTTCCGGCTCAAACGTCATTTTGATATGAGCTGGTTCTTGACCAATCAATGCCTTGATCGGTTGTGCTTCTAAGTCTATTGAACTTATTCATTTTCGATCAGAACGATTGCTTCTGATCCCTTGATTTGGAAATCCTAATTCCTTTGCCTTTGAGCTTTGATTTGGTCAGTTGTTTCTATAATTAAATACCTTCGCATTGTTTCTTCCATTGGTGGTGTGCAAATGCTCACATCAACTCCGTTATGGACCGTCAGATCCTTTATTGAATTATTATCCGACAGTGTCCTTCACATCCAAAATTCTTGTGAGTTATTTCCCTGATACATAATGCCTTTGGTAAATTGTATCCTCTACTTGTGTCAACCATGCTCTGCTTTTGAGCTTCTGTTAGTTACTCCTGAAGTTCGTGGTATATGTTCCTAATATGCCCCTATGGGTTGAACCTATGCCTTCTTTAGTCTGTGTGAACCCGAAGTTTATGTGGGTTATATCTATTGGTGTTTTGTCGGATAATTTTTCAACTCTATAAATTCTTCGAAGACGGGAAGTGAATGAAATATTATGCATTGAAGAAGTGGGAGTCGACCTTGAACTTTGTGTTCATGCCCATGGACATGATGTAGATCCTATCATGGAAACTTCTTGTAATAATAACTATTTCCTTGATAAATATCATCTGGTATCTGTGAACTGATCCTTTGCAACCGTGGTTCCGATCATGATTGGTATCCTTTGATTCTATTTCTCGAGCAAGTTAAAAGTACTTGTCTTCTGAAGATCAATACATCTCCGCGACTTCTATTTTGATCTTCCTTCGAGTATTACCCTCCGGTATATCGAGAATATCAAAGAACTATGTCGCTTCCTATGAGTCTACATCTAGTATTGCTTCTCACCGATTTCAAATTTCCCCCAGGTTTTGAGTTATTAGTCAACTGAGAACACTGCATAGTGAATCGAATCAACACTATGATTTAGTACTCCTAGTACTTTGTTGTTGGGAAGTTTAATACTCCGTCATGTCATTCCTAGCCTGATTGGCTATATCATTATCGTGCTGATTTTAACTGTGCTACATCTTCCTTATTCCCGGAGCACAACCTTCGACGATGAACTAAGCTTACGTTGATTCCCTCGTCTTATCGTTCCACCTCGAACAATAAGCTTGGTTCCGAGTTGGTGTCGTATCCATGGATCCAATAATCTATCCCTGCATCAGTCCTTTTGCTTGATGGAGTCGCTGTTCGTTTGCTTCTTCGTGGAGCCTCTTGACAAAATTTGTCGTGATCATCATCAACATCTTGACTCCTTCCTAGATATCAGTTGAATTCATGATGAGAAATACCATCCCTGCCCTCGATGATTTTTTTATCATCGACCATTTTATTGCCTTCCGTTCAACACAAACTTGTTCGTGTTATGTGTTATACCTTGAGTTCCTTGCTATCCAACATTTGTTCTTCTTTACCTTGGAGTATTGCCATCTTTTATGTCAAGAAAGTCGTGAGAATTTCACCACCTCTTAAGAGACCTTGATACAGGTGATACTTCTTGCCATATCCGTTCAGTCCTTGGTCCCCATGTTGTTTCTAACCGGAAAACCGACAATTGAACTATGATGTGCGACTTCAAAACTTCTAGCAACCCTATTGCTTTGAAGTTAATGGTCGATATTTCATTCTTAGACCATTGGTTATCGAATCACCATTCTAACATTGATCATGCTACCTAAGCCCATATTTGAGGTGCACCTTTCAACCAATGTTTAACTGTGTATGTTTTCCTCGAGCATACCTCATTACATCATTTGATCTAACAAATGTTATCTCCTTGTTCACATAAGTGTGGGAATCCATATTTTGAAAACCTCGATGAATTGTCGCTGATTGCATCAGCCACCTTCTCATCCTCTCGTTGATTTACTGATGAACTCTTGTTTCGGAACTCGCTTCCGTAGTTCATTTCCCGAGAATCTTCGATGTCATCTCGTCAATTTGTGTCGCACCTTTTCTCCTCGAGCATCCTGAGTTTGAGGTATCCTAACACCAATCAGATCTGAATCTCGGTCAGATATGATGGTTGGAACATATATCCAAGAGTTATAACATTGCTCTTTATATGACCCGGTAAGATGATGTCATGCCTAGCACACCTGGCCGGAGGACCTATTGTTATAGTTTCCTTTTTAGAAAGCTCAGCGATTCTTCCATGAGGAAATCGAAGACTTATTTTATAAGTTGTTCCTGATGAATCCTTTGTGTATGTAAAGTCCGACCTTTGCTTGAAGACCATGTCAATGCTATCTCGAAGCATGTATGTGGTACTCCTATCATCAATAAGAACATTTGAAGCACAATGCTAAATTTTCCTTATCAATTATCCAAACACCTTTGTATCGGTAATGTCATGAAATTTCTCTCCTCTTACCTAAAGGGTTTTCTATGTTATATCCTGTCATGGATATCATGCCCTGCTTGTCGTTGGGAAGGATATACCCCTGAAATATGTGTTTAAACACATTTTCCTTTCCATTGTTCTGTTTAATCCGATAATCATGTTTTCCTTTCCATTGTTTGGATTAACCTTTCTTGTGAACTATATGATCTAAGCAGTAATATTCTCCTGCCTATGTAGACACCTCGGTGTACAACTCTGTCAGTGAGACCCTGTTTCTACTGTTGATGACATTCCGGTAACCGCCGATGGACGAGAACTTTGCTTATTGGTCCGCCTTGTTCAACGAGCAGGAAAATGGTTCTCTTCGTCCCTCGCCCTTGGTACCGATGTTGTTGCCGACATAACCGGCAGACTATCCTCTGGCATGCCTTGCTTACATGGCCGTGCAAGATGTCAGCCCCCTTTCTACTTTTAACCCACATGGTGGGCCCATAACCCATAGTTACACAGGATCGAAACCTGACTCTCCTATACACCCCCTATTCTTAAGGTTGTTCCTCGCACTTGGCCTCGTATGTAATTCACGAGCCACCTTCCGAGAGATCATCAATTCTGGTATCAGACACAATACTTATTCCTATTGCTTTGAACCCCTTTCACGCCCTGTTTCACGCATCGAACGATTGCCTGCTCGCTCGAAACTCCCCATGATACATCCTTACTTTGCTCTTGATATTTTCTTAAGTTTCAATTTGAGAGTTACTTCCGCCACCTTCCACGATGTTATCGACCAGATAGTCGACCTTGCAAAGGTCTGTTCTCCCGGAATGCCCACCCTTTATTCTCTCATAAGTACGGTTTAGTTCCCGAAGAAAGGATGCTGACTTCATCATGATGACCTGAAGTGGAGAAATGAAGACATCAATGTAATGGATCGACCTCTTCGAGGAGAGCAGCCAATACCGAGAAGATCCGTTAGAATTTCGTAACCAGACCTTTCCCCCTTACTCTGACTCTTAAATCTCGGGACGAGATTTCTTGTAGTGGAGGAGAATTGTAACACCCCGATAGTTAAGCTACAGTAAAACCGTGTTAATGATGTCAGGTCATCGTAATTAAAAAATTTCTAAACCTCACTTGCTTCAAAGTAAGTTCAAATACAAATTCAAATAACAAGTCAAACTATAGTTTCTTAAAAAAGTAAATTAAAAATGTTCATTGGGTTGCAAATATTAACTAACTAATTAAGAAACATCAACCAACATTTTTGGGAATGTTTATATTCCTCTGAGATAATTAAAACAGGAATAAACAACATTTAATTTAACCATTTAAAGATAAACAAATATTTATCCTTTTCAAAATGACTTGAAACTTGGTGTGCAGCTCCATTATATGATCCAATATTTATGTGCCAAGTTTCTTGTTCACTAAAATTCATTTGCTACTTAATCTAAATGCCAAACTGATGAGAAATAAATAAACAGAAGAGGTAAAGGAAAAATGAGCAGTGCTGCCTTACACTTATGGCCTGCTGGCAATAGGCGGCCCAGCCCACCCCGGCTCCTTCCCTTTCCTCTGTTCATCAGAGGCAGGGTGGACGCCTGCACGCCATCCATGGCGCCGCTGGACACACGTCGGCCATCCCGCGGTCCCCTGGGTGGTTAAGGACGCCACCCGCGAGACCCTCCCGCAACCCTAACCACTTTCCTCCTTTCCATCGCCTCCCACGCTCGAACCCAAGCTCGTCCGCACGCGTCCATGGCCGCGCCGCCATCGTAGATGTGGCCACCGGCCACCGCACGTTGTTCCGAGGCATCCAGGAGCCCCGGAGGGTTCTTCTCCGCCGACCACATCACCAGATCGAAGCCGGGGAGCACCTGCCACGCCGCCCGCATCCATTCCCTTCGTCGGCGTCCTCCTCGGCCGCTGCATCGATCTAACGCTCCGACCGTCCCCGGCACCCTCGAGCCTTCCCCAAGCATCAATGTGACCTCCACGTCGATCCCCTTTTCCTCTAGGCGTCGCTCCCATCCTCTGGCCGCCGTTCCACGAGCTCCGTGCTCCAGCCGCCGCCATGGCCGAATAGCTCCATGCTCCTGAGCTTCTCTGCTCATTTGCATCGCGCCAATGAGCTCCTGGTGACCCGTAGGTCTTGCCTGCACGTTTCGTTGGCTCAAACCCGTCGCGAGGCGAGGAATTCCTCGAGCTCTACTCCGACCGCCACCGCGCTCGACGTTGTGGCTGCGCCCCGCCGTGCGCGCCTGCCCGCATCCGCTCGTGCCTGTTGTCGCTCGTGCGCGTGCCCGTCCGCCCGCTGATGCTCGTGCACGCCCACGCCGCGCCTAGCTGCTGTCACTGCTTGCTGCGGCCAATAGGTGCTGCTCTGCTTGCTGCTACTACTCGCCTGCTGCTTGCCTCTAGCACCGCCGCAACAGCTACTTCTTGCTGCTCCGCTGCCGCTCGTGCTTGCTGCTGATGCGTGGCCATGGCCATCGTTGCTATGCGCCCGTGCACGCTGTAGTGTCCATGGCAACACACCCACTAGATGTGAGGCCCGGCCCCAGTTCAATTAGTATAAGGTTAATTAGTAATTAGGCTAGACATGTGGACCCCATTAATTAGGTTAGTGTTTATTTATTTGTTTAGTGGTATGGCCTATGACATGTGGGATCCACCTCTACTATTCACATGTTGACGACTGGGTCAACCCAGCTCCCTGGCCCCACATGTCATTGACTGTGGCTAGCCCACTGCTGTGTAATAACAGTATCTCTGCAAAAAATTGAATTAATAAATAAATCCAGAATATTTCTAAAACTTTGAAAAATCATATAAAATAACCGTAGTTCGGATGAAAATACTTTGTACATGGAAGTTGCTCAGAACGACGAGACGAATCCGGATACGTAGCCCATTCGTCCGCCACACATCCCTAGCATAGCGAACATGCAACTTTCCCCCTCCGGTTCATGTGTGCGAAAACGCGAAACATCGGGGATACTTTCCCAGATGTTTTCCCCCTTCGTCGGTATCACCTCCTACCGCGTTAGGGCACACCTAGCACCGCGCTTTGTCTTGTCATGCATCGTCATGCATATGTTTGCATTATATTTATTGTTTCTTCCCCCTCTTCTCTCGTTAGACACCGAGGCTGACGCCGCTGCTACCCAGTACGACTACGGTGTTGACGACCCTTCTTCATGTACAACAGAGCTTCCAGGCAAGCCCCCCCTGATCACCAGATATCGCCTATTCTTTTCTCTACTGCTTGCATTAGAGTAGTGTAGCATGTTACTGCTTTCCGTTAATCCTATCCTGATGCATAGCATGTCCTTGCTACTACTGTTGTTACCTTTACCTGCAATCCTACATGCTTAGTATAGGATGCTCGTATTCCATCGATGGTCCTACGTTCTTGTTCGTCTGCCATGCTATACTACCGGGCCATGATCACTCAGGAGGTGTTCACGGGTATATACTTACATACATATTATATGATACATGTGGTGACTAAAGTCGGGTCGGCTCGTAGAGTACCCGCAAGTGTTCCGATGTGGGGGCTGAAAGGACAGGTGGCTCCATCCCGGTAGAGGTGGGCCTGGGTTCCCAACGGCCCCCTACTGTTACTTTGTGGCGGAGCGACAGGGCAGGTTGAGACCACCTAGGTGAGAGGTGGGCCTGGCCCTGGTCGGTGTCCGCAGTTACTTCATAATAACATGCTTAACGAGATC
Source organism: Aegilops tauschii subsp. strangulata (assembly GCF_002575655.3). Classification (NCBI taxonomy): domain Eukaryota; kingdom Viridiplantae; phylum Streptophyta; class Magnoliopsida; order Poales; family Poaceae; genus Aegilops; species Aegilops tauschii. Next base: position 391,598,915 of record NC_053040.3, on the reverse strand, counting down.
TTGGTATTTGATCTGAGTTGGGTCGTTGACCTTATACGCACTAACCGCCACGTGGGACAAGATATGGGCAACCGGCGTCGTGGTATCAGCCGAAGCCTTCGTGATGTTAGCAACTGAGCGGCGTGCGCCGGATTGGACCGTAAGCCTGCACTTGTATTATGGGGGCTAGGTCTGCTTCTGGCCGCCCTCGCAACGTGCAGGTGTGCAATGGGCGATGGGTCCAGACCCCTGCACGCATAGGATTTAGACCGGCGTGCTGACCTCTCTATTGAGCCTAGGTAGGGCTGCCACGTGTTGATCTTCCAAGGCCGGGCATGACCCAGGAAAGTGTGTCCGGCCGAAGGGGATCGAGCGTGTCGGGTAATGTGGTGCACCCCTGTACGGAAGTTTATCTATTCGAATAGCTGTGATCTTCGGTAACAGGACGACTTGGAGTTGTACCTTGACCTTATGACAACTAGAACCGGATACTTAATAAAACACACCCTTCCAAGTGCCAGTTACAACCCGGTGATTGCTCTCACACAGGGCGACAAGGAGAGGATCGTCGGGTAGGATTATGCTATACGATGCTACTTGATGAACTTACCATCTACTCTCTTCTACATGCTGCAAGATGGAGGCTGCCAGAAACGTAGTCTTCGACATGACTAGCTATCCCCCTCTTATTCTGGCATTCTGCAGTTCAGTCCACCGATATTGCCCCTTTACACAGATACCCATGCATATGTAGTGTAGATCCTTGCTTGCGAGTACTTTGGATGAGTACTCATGGTTGCTTTTCTCCCTCTTTCCCCCCTTTTCCTCTTCTTCTTCTCGGACGTCGTAACCAGTTGTTGGAGCCCAGGAGCCAGACGCCACCGTTGACGACGACCCCTACTACACCGGAGGTGCCTACTACTACGTTCAGACCGCCGACGACCAGGAGTAGTTTAGGAGGATCCCAGGCGGGAGGCCTGCGCCTCTTTCGATCTGTATCCCAGTTTGTGCTAGCCTTCTTAAGGCAAACTTGTTTAACTTATGTCTGTACTCAGATATTGTTGCTTCCGCTGACTCGTCTATGATCGAGCACTTGTATTCGAGCCCTCGAGGCCCCTGGCTTGTATTATGATGCTTGTATGACTTATTTATGTTTTTAGAGTTGTGTTGTGATATCTTCCCGTGAGTCCCTGATCTTGATCGTACACGTTTGCGTGCATAATTAGTGTACGATTGAATCGGGGGCGTCACACCTACACACCTCGCTCTGTGATGAGTAAATTTTACACTCATTTCCCCCTCGTTTGAACATGATATTCTCATATAACAAAGAACAATGGTTAACCATACCAGCTAAATTATGTGGTTAACTATACCAACCAAATAACAAAATAATATACTCTCTGATAGTATAGTATGATAAAAAATGTTAAATAAGTATAAATTTTTGGTATAAAATTATTTATTTTATTTCACATCTGGTCCGAAATTTGCTTGGACCGTTCCTGCTATGAGTTGTAATTTCATTATCTTCCACTGCCGTGGGAATATTAGCTCAACCGTATCGATCTCAGTTAGAGTCAAACCATGAGATGTTGTGTTGGAGATGACACCATCAAGTTGGTTTTGCATAGTAAAATGATGTGGTTGTGATGGATGCAATGGCTCTGAGACACCTAGAGAAGTATTGATGTTGATTTGCCCAGTGGTATGTGGCACAAAGATGGTGGCAATGATGAGTTCCGTGTGGCGAGCCTTTGGAAGACATCGGGTTTCAAGGAGGCTGGTTTTCTGTGGGTAGCATTGATGCTCCCTGTTCTGAGCATACTCTATATTGGAGTCATGGTCCTCTATGATCCTCTACTTCAACCTCGAGAACCTTGAGGATAATTGTAATCATATGCCCCCGTGTAACATAAACATGTGCATGATAGCTTTCATGCAGTGTGGCTCCCTCCCCGAGTCACCTATTAAGCCATGTATATTTGCTTATTCCTTTCTTCGACACCGAAGCTCGGTACCAATCTGATGATATCCTTTCAATTTACTGGGTGAATTTTAGAAGAAAAATGTCGTAGTAGTAGGATTTGGTTTGAGCATTATAGTCTAACATAAGCATAACTTTGTTGCAACCCATAACTAATGTTGCGGTCTATTTCGTGGGTGTTTATAGTAGTACACATATTTTTTTCATGGTAATATGTGTCTCAATTATATCAAAAAGATCATGGTACAAGCCACATACACAACGACCTGACAAAACTGAAAAGATAGTAGAAGGCTAGCCTTTGCACAAAGAAACATCAGCCAAGAAAGAAAATTACAATAACGACCGAAAAATCCCCTGAACTTGACACCATCGCCCGTCACCTGCCTCCAGCACCACCACAAACAGCCACCGAAGGAAAAAAATAATGGATCACCTCCTTACCCGAGCTCGAGCGGCTCCATCGCTGATATGCAGCTTTGCAGACCTCCAAGGTGGCCCACCCAAGGCGAAGCCATTGCCATTGAACGAATCAAACCGGGGCAACACCCCGAACATGCCATCGAACTCCAAATCTGACATCCCCACACGACTAAGACGTCAGAGTAGGAAACCATACCTGTTATCCATGAACCACATAAATTAGTTGGTCCATGCATGTATTTGTATTTTTGGTGAAAAATACTTATTTTCATACCCCCCCATAGCAACCACGTAGATCTAGAAATAGGTCAAAAGAAGGATTAGTTTCTTTACTTTATGTATTCTTTTTCTCTATCTCGCCATCTTCTATAAATCATTTCCTTGGTAGAGTGCAATCTTGAATCCAAAATTACATGTATATAATGATAGCTCTATTCTAAAGTTTACTATCACCCGAAATCACCACTTATTAAGTTGCTTCATTGCCATGTTAGCAAAGCCTTTATGGAATATGATACTTTCAACTCTACGATTGCATTTCATGTAGAGCACATTTTCGCATGTTAGGTGCAACTGGTAGCAATCGAAGGTTTGAATAAGAATTAATTTTAATTCGGGAGGTTGAGGAAATTAGAAGTCCACTAGAACAAATTGCTCTTATTTGATTTACATAGAAGGAAACAAATGCGCTATACAAAAGAATAATCTTGAATTGGAGGTTGATCATGAATTACGTCATATTGTCCTTCAATATTAATGCTACTTGTATCCCCAAGGGTGGCTCCCCTTAACCTAATAGTGCTTCCAAAGAGCCCCTAAAAAATAGTGCTTCCAAAGAGGGGGCATATGAACCTTAAGGAAACAAGGGCGTACTTTTTCTTCTCCCCAGAACTCCCAGGACACTAGGGTTTTCTCGCCTCCTACCGGCGCCGATCTGCCTTGTCTCCTGTGGTCTTGACCTTTAAGGTGGGAGGGCTCTTGCCCTATTTTAAGGTGTTTTTTAGGTTGTTTAGGGTTTGTGTTCTGTTCAGGAAGGCGAGGCGATGGTGACTCCCAAAAGATGGAATAATGCTCTTCCCGCCTAGCCCCTGTCCAGTCGGGGCTTCTTGCGTCATCAAAGGGTATGTGGAGGTGTGTCTTCGATGGATCTCACGGGATTCGGTTGGTGCTTGTCTTTGGTGGATCTCCTTGGAACCGGTCTTCGCATCTACATTTGAGTGTTTACGGGTTGGGTTCTTCTGATCTATGCTTCTCTTCATTAGCGATGGTTGCTATTCTGGTGCATTGGTCTTTTGGGGCTTTAGCACGATGACTTCCCTACTGTCTACCACAACAAGGGTTTCCTGACTCCGATGAGGCGATGACGGCGACACGCCCTTGACTTGCTCCAGTGCTTGTAATTATCGCTAGGTGGTCTATGTATGTGGATGTAATTTTTGTTACTTCTGATGTTCTTTAGTGCCATGATATTTGATGAATAGATTGGATGTTTTCCATAGACAAAGACAAGAGGCATATGAGCATTGCCTTGGACCACCCCCTCCTCGCACATATTTATATCTCAATCTTGCCGCATCTACTTGTGTGCGATGCCGCCTCATTCCTACTCCCCCTCCCCAATAACGCAATTTGAACATTATTGTGATTGACAATGATCATTAAAACTAGTCTTCACCAAAATCATATAATTCTAAATGTTGAGACCATGAGACCCTATTGATACGTCTCCGTCGTATCTATAATTTTTTATTGTTTCATGCCAATATTCTACAACTTTCATATACCTTTGGTAATATTTTATATTATTTTTGGGGACTAACATATTGATCCAGTGCCCAATGCCAGTTCCTATTTTTACATGCCTTTGGTTTCGCAAAAAATCCATATCAAACAAAGTCCAAACGTGAAAAAATTATACGGAGAATTATTCTGGAATATATGTGATTTTTTTGGGAAGAAGAATCAACGCAAACGGAGGCCCACAACCTTCACAAACCACCCCCTAGCTGCACGGGGTTGCATTGTGGCCACCTCGTAAGTCGGTTGGAGTCCTTCTTCAGCCGCAAGGAAGCTTATATCAAGAAAAAAATTGTGTTAAAATTTCAACCCGATCGGAGTTAAGGATCTCTAGATATTTAAGAAACGGTTTTCGGCCAGAAACAGAAGCGCAAAACAGAAGAGAAATAGAGAGAGATCCAATCTCGGAGGGGCTCTTGCCCTCTGGGAGCCATGGCGGCCAAGGACCAGAGGGGAAGCCCTCCTCCCATCTAGGGGGAGGCCAAGGAAGAATAATAAGGAGGGGCTCTCTCTCCCCTTCTCTTCCGGTGGCGCTGGAATGTCGCCGGGGCAATCATCGTGTGGCGGCGATCTACTCCAACAACTTTGTCATCTTCATCAACACCTCCATCGCCTTCCCTCATCTATATTCAGCGGTCCACTCTCCCGTAACCCGTTGTACCCTCTACTTGAACATGATGTTTTATGCTTCATATTATTATCCAATGATGTGTTGCCATCCTATGATGTCTGAGTAGATTTTTGTTGTCCTATGGGTAATTGATGAATTGCTATGACTGGTTTAAATTGCTTGTGGTTATGTTGTTGTCCTTTTGTTGCCCATCATATGAGCGCGCGTGTGGATCACACCATAGGGTTAGTTGTATGTTGATATGACTATACATTGGAGAGCAAGAGTGGCAGAAACTTCTTTCTATCATAGAAATTGATTCATACAGGATTGAAGGGGACCAACCAATATATCTTAATGCTATGGTTGAGTTTTACCTTGATGAGCTTTAGTAGTTGTGGATGCGTGCTAATAGTTCCAATCATAAGCGCATAGAATTTCAAGTAAGGGATGATATGCTAGCAGTGGCCTCTCCTACATAAAACTTGTTATCAGTATAGTAACTTAGTCAATTGCTTAGGGATAATTTCGCAAATCGTACCACCACTTTTCCACACTCGCTATACTAACTTAATTGTACTTTTTATTAAAACAACATCTAACTTTTATTTTCACGTTCTTTATTATCTTGCAGACCTATCCCTTTACACCTACAAAGTACTTCTAGTTTTATTCTTGTTCAGGTAAAGCGAACGTTAAGTGTGCGTAGAGTTGTATCGATGGTCGATACAACTTGAAGGGAATATTAAGTCTACCTTTAGCTCCTCTTTGGGTTCGACACTCTTACTTATCGAAAAAGACGACAAACGACCCCCTATACTTGTGGGTTATCACGTACAACTCCTATCAACCACTTGCTTGTGTCTTATACCCTATGTTGCCGACTTCCACATGGGCATCACCTCACATCACCCTCACCCTAATCCTGCCACCTCCAACTTGCAAGCCCTGCCGCCTTATGCCCCCTACCCTTACAATAACATGATTTCGACATAACTATGCGAATTGCTGAAAATCATCTTTTCAACTAACCTTCACCAAAATCACATCATTCGAAAAATTGAGACCACAAGAGCCATGCCCCAATCGGACAATGTGTGGTAAATCAGCCAAGTGATTCACAAGGACAATGAACCAACATGGTATGAGTGTTTTGATTGTTTTTTTTTCGGGAAAAACTTCAGATCTATTCACCAACTATTAAGGTAAAACAAAGAACACTAGAAGTAAAAGTTAGACCACCTAGAGACGTCTACAAGACTGGAGATTGCCGAAGGCGCGCCGCCGTCATCACCCTTCCCTCACCGGAGGCGAGCAAACCTTGTTGTAGTAGACAGTCAGGAAATCGTCATGCTAAGGCCCTACAGAACTAGTGCACAAGAAGAACAAACGCCCCCAATGAAGAGAAGCATATATCAGAAGGATCTAACCCGTAGACACACGGTCAACGACGAACGAAGACCAGATCAACGTGGATCCATCGAAGACAAACACCGACCAAATCTCGCGAGATCCGTCGGAGAGAAACCTCCACACGCCCTCCAACGGTGCTAGAAGCACCGCCGGAACGAGGGCTAGGCGGGGAGAACATTATTCCATCTACAGAGAGCGACCGCCGCCTCGTCTCTCTGAGCAGGACACAAACCCTAACAGAACACAGAAAAACATAAGAAAACGAAGCCCTCCGGTCGGCAATGGCCGGCATTCACCACGCCTCCATGATCCTAAAGTTCACAAAGGACGAGGCAGACCAACGGCGCCGCCGACGGGAGGCGCAGAACCCCGAGCACCGATGGCGACTAGGTTGAGGAGGCTGCCAGGTTGCGTGGCTAAGCGATGCGATCAAAAATCAAGTGTTTGGATTGTGACTAGATTGAACTTTACCAAAAACATCTCATGGCCAAAACATTGACTCTTGTTTGGAGTAGGAGTAAGACCAATTTTTTTTCTTCAGAAATCGTTTATTTTCATCCGGCTGATAACAGCGACGCGTAAGTCGCCTCGTCCTAGCGACGCGTGTCCCGCGTGGCGTGGACCTGGCAACCTTATCCTCTCCGCGTGCCCCTCGGCTTCCTCATCTCCTACCTCTGCAGAAGCAAATCCCCATCTCTTTCTCCGGACGCAGGATAAGCAAGCCGCCATCGGCCACTGGCCCGTCGTCGCGGCAGCCACCGCTGCATGAGCCAACCCAACCTGCTGCTGCAGGCACCACCAGCTGCCACCACCGCTCCACCTGCTTCTTCTCTTTTTTCTAGGCGCGACCAGTCCAACCACAGTAGCTGCGACCCCACGATCTCGCCGTCGACCAGTGACGCTGCAATGCGAATCGGCGGGGAGCTGCAGTGCAGCAAGCGACATGTGACCAGTGGAGCCGGAGCCGTTGGCGCTGCCTTGGACCACGCCGGGCTGCAATGGAGCTTCGCCGGAGCCGTCGGCGCTGCGGTGGAGCTCCGGCAGGGCTGCAATGGAGCTCGACCAGAGTTGCAATGGAGCTTCGCCGGAGCCGTCGGCGCTGCCTTGGACCATGCCGGGTTGCAATGGAGCTCCGCCGGAGTTGCAATGGAGCTTCGCCGGAGCCGTCGGCGCTGCCTTGGACCACGCGCGGGCTGCAATGGAGCTCCGCCGGAGTTGCAATGGAGTTTCGCCAGAGCCGTCAGCGCTGCGGTGGAGCTCAGGCAGGGTTGCAATGGAGCTTCGCCGGAGCCGTCAGAGCTACGTTGGAGCTCCGCCGGGGCTGCATTGGAGCTTGGCCGGAGTTGCAATGGAGCTTCGCCGGCGCGTCGGTGCTGCGCCGGAGCTCCGCTGGGGCCGCAATGGAGCTCACCGGAAGCCATCCGTGGTGCTGCGTTGGAGCTGCGCTGGGACTGCAAGTCTGCAATGGTGCTGCGTTGACTCGCTGCTACCGTGGCGTCGTTGTAATTCAACGGCCACCAGTGCACCGATCGAACGGCTAAACAGGCGGATTATTTTCTAAGAAATCATCCGGCTTATTTGTAGCAGCCCCCATTTTTTCTAGCCAACATTGACCAATCCATGGGTAATAAGAAAAAAAAGAACCCAACCCAACTTTTTGCCTAGCTACCCGCAAGAAAAAAAAAACCTTTTTGGCTTACCTAACTTTTCGATATTAAGGACGCTTGACACAGAAACCAAACATATAGCCCGAACCACCGCGACAGGCAAAGGACAGACCCGAAAAACCCACCAAGCCCTGCCGATCCAGGGTCCAGGAGGGGCACGGATGCGAATATTCCTGCGATCCCAGGAGGCATTTCGAAAACGCGAGACATCGGGACGGGGATGCGGGATCGCATTGGCTTGCGCAAGGGGTCCAGCCCCCGGTATAAAATTTACTCCTCCGGCATCGCACCCGGATCTCCACTGAGCCAGCCGTCACCACCACCAACAACAAAAAAACACGCATCGACGATACGTACAACGCAGCCGCCCCTCGCCGGCGACGAGTGCTAGGCCATGGATTCCGACTACGGCGTGCCGCGCGAGCTCTCGGAGGTGCAGCAGAACCGGACTCTCTACCAGCCCGAGCTGCCCCCCTGCCTCCAGGTACACCCTGCACGCGCCGCCTCCCCATTACCACCAACCCGCCGCCCCCGCGTGTCAGATCTGCGGCGTGGCCGGCCGCGAGGCGCCAGATCCCGCATTGCTCTCCGGCCAGATCGGCCCCGTCGGCGCCAGGGCTTGCGTTGCGTTTGTTTCGGGGGCGTTAAGCTTAGGCGTCTCATCTGTCACTGATCTGACGCGACTGTCGCTTTCGGGTGGCGAGACTGGATCTGATTCGTGGTCGACGCTGCCTGCGGCGTGATAGTTGTGACCACCGCTAGCGTAGATGGCTCGGGTTGCCCGACTCGCGGCGGGACCGCAGTGCACGAGAATCTCAGAAAGTTCAGTTTAGTTGCAGTGTTTGTGCTTTTATGGGTGGTAGTGGAAGGTTGGAACTGGGATTAAAGTGATGGATTCTTCTCTAGTAGGATCGATGGTTTTGTTGACTTAAGGTTGACTAGGCAATTGCTTTGAAATTTACCTTTTCTCCTGTTTGGGATAGTGTTTGATTGGTGCCCCGATAGATGAATTCATGGTTGTGTGTGTGTGTGTGTGCTGTGGATGGCTCTGCTCATGCTCTGAGTTTTTCCCCATGTAAACCAGGGCACTACTGTGAGGGTGGAGTATGGTGATGTGGCGATCGCTGCTGATCCCGCCGGCGCTCATGTGATCAGCCACGCGTACCCCCACACATACGGGCAGCCACTGGCTCATTTCCTCAGGAAGGCGGCTAATGTTCCTGATGCTAAAGTCATATCAGAGCACCCTGCCGTCAGGTATTACAATATCCGTTGTATGTTTCAACACGCTGATAAGTAGCAAGAGCATTGTTTTCCCATGATGATCTAATGTTATAAATTCTTATGAGAAAACAGAAGCAGAAATTCACTTCGAGCTCTCTTGCTCTCACTGTGGGCTCGCGTACACAACCATCTGATTGTTTTGTTTTTGGATGAAGGGTTGGTATTGTATTCTGTGGAAGGCAGTCCCCGGGAGGCCACAATGTCATATGGGGACTCCATGAGGCCATCAAAGCTCACAACGTGAACAGCAAACTTATTGGTTTCCTCGGTGAGTAAATTCCTAATTTTAAACTTTCCAGGTTACAGGAATATATTGGTTGTGTTATAGTCACCAAGGTTTTATTTTGAATTATTACATTCGTACTTTGGTGTCTTTTTTGTTTGCACCAAGTTGTAAGATCAACCTAACATAGTATGAACACATCGTTCTAAAGGTTTAATCATGAATGCAGTGATAGTGATACTTGAAAGTTTCTCCGAACGATATATTACAAGGTCTCCCTCAGATAATTTGTTTTATGTCTGCTATCCAAAATATAAGGAACACTGATACTTAAAACTCTGGCCAGGGCCTTAATTCCACTTGGCTGTGGCTGTATCCTTGCATACCTGTTTCCCTACACGGCTACACATAGTTAACATTTCAACTTATATTCAGTTCATTGAAATATGTATACCTCTTACATATCCATTCTGTGTTTTTTGGTCGATACAGGAGGAACCGACGGTCTTCTTGCACAAAAAACTTTGGAGATCACAAATGAAGTTCTTTCTTCCTACAAAAACCAAGGTGGTTATGATATGCTTGGTCGGACTAAGGATCAAATCAGAACAACGGAGCAAGTCAATGGTGCAATGGCTACTTGCCAGGCTTTGAAGTTGGATGCTCTTGTAATAATCGGAGGTATGCTATGTGACATGAATCTACCAAGATTTTAAGTACACTATACATTCGTGTTAATCCTAAATCGGTGTTCTTTCTTTGAAGGTGTCACATCGAATACAGATGCTGCTCAACTTGCTGAGACTTTTGCTGAGGCAAAGTGCGCAACAAAGGTAACCTGAAAATCCTTGTTAACCGATTCTTCACCTTAATTCTGGATCCCTTGTGTCCAGTGCAAGTATGTACCTTTCCGTATCTGTAAATGATTCTGACACATTTTGTATTGAATAGGTTGTAGGTGTTCCTGTAACTTTGAATGGGGACCTTAAGAACCAGTTTGTTGAGACAACTGTTGGTTTCGATACCATATGCAAGGTAGGGACTACTGAATTCAATTACTGTGTTGATAATTAACTTTATGATGGTTCCACTATCTCCATACGTAGTGCATAAATATATCTTGTGGTTGCATTTGTGAGTTCATCTTTTTAGCTATGTAATTGTTTTCCCAGCTTGCAAATTTCTTTGTATTGCCATGCTATTTTTGTAGTTTTTATTAATTTATTTCATGGTTTCTAGTGGTTCCTGAACTTGCATACTGTTCTAACAGGTGAACTCGCAACTTATAAGCAATATGTGCACCGATGCTCTATCTGCTGAGAAGGTAATATAACACAACACATAGTAGATGGCATTCTATTTTGGCATACTTTCTTGTCATGGCTTTTTTTCAACCTATGGCTGCTTCATTGATTTATTTGGTTAACACCTGGAGACAAGAAATATCTGATAGAATAGGATATGCTATTATATTCACAGTTTACTTGACCCTACATCTGAGGTCCACATAGGGTGTACACAAGTTTGGCCTAGGCTATTTGCTCCATAGTGTGGTAGTATATGTCTTTGGATTCTTCCTGTGTTTCCCGATTTTTTGGTTTCCTATATGAAGCATGCTCCATATTTTCTCAGTATTCATATTAGGTAATACTCCCTCCGTTCCTAAATACTCCCTCTGTAAACTATATAAGAGCGTTTAGATCACTACTTTAGTGATCTATAATATTAGTTTACGGAGGGAGTATAAGTCTTTCTAGAGACTCCAATGTGGACTACATACGGAGCAAAATTGCCGCTCGTTTCTGTACAAATTCAAATTGTAGAATTAAACTGTTCTACTTTGTTGCTCTATTCTTTCTGGCAGTATTACTATTTCATCCGTATGATGGGAAGGAAGGCTTCTCATGTGGCATTGGAGTGTGCTCTTCAATCGCATCCAAATATGGTTTGAATATTTTCATTTCACCTGTCCCTGCTTGTTGTATATGCAAAAATTCCTTACATGTTTTTTAACCTGTATCATATGCTCAGGTTATCCTTGGCGAGGAGGTTGCTGCATCAAAACTCACAATTTTTGATATCACAAAGCAGATATGTGATGCAGTTCAGGCGAGAGCTGAAAAAGGTAAGTCTGCTTTTGTTTTGTCTATGAGTTGTGAGATGTTCATGTAACCTTATCTTGCCATTTGAATGTTTTAATTTATCAATGCTTTGAATTATAATTTTCGCAGACAAGAATCATGGGGTTATACTTATTCCTGAGGGCCTTGTGGAGAGTATTCCTGAATTATATGCTCTTCTACAGGTAAATATATATATGTCTTATGAGTATCCACTTACATTTATTATTTGTTGTATGATTAAGGATTTACGACATATCCCAGCTCTGAGATAAGTAACAGTTTCCCCCCTACATAATGCAAACGCAGATCACCTGCTTGTTATGTAAAAAAAGTATTGATTTACAACTTCACTGATGATAGCTGTTGACTGTAGGAAATTAATGGCCTCCACGGTAAAGGTGTTTCCGTTGAGAATATCTCCTCTCAACTTTCACCTTGGGCATCTGCGCTATTTGAGTTTTTGCCCCAATTTATTAGGCAGCAGGTATGCATTGACTCAGTTAATTCACAGAATCCCACAATTGACATCAGGTTTCTGTTGCTTCAACATAGTTGTTTTTTTATAATGCAGCTGCTTCTCCGTCCTGAATCTGATGACTCAGCTCAACTTTCTCAGGTACTGTAACACATGAAATCATCTTTCGATCATTGATGTGAAGTTGATATATTTTCTTTTATCCTTTATTTTTGCTGATTTTAACATGTTCATCTGTGCAGATTGAAACCGAAAAGCTTCTAGCTCAATTGGTTGAGACTGAAATGAACAAACGTTTGGTATGCATTTTCTGTGGATTTGCTCGCAACTGCCAGTTTAATTGGATGCCCAGTTTTGATGCCACAAGCAAATGGTTCTGTGAGCTCATAATGTGTTTCCCTTTTAATCTTGCAGAAGGAAGGCACATACAAAGGAAAGAAGTTCAATGCAATCTGTCACTTCTTTGGCTACCAAGCTAGGGGTGCAATGCCTTCGAAGTTTGACTGTGATTATGCCTATGCAAGTTCCAGCTCACCTTACTAATTTTGACTTAGCAAATTGCTTTGCTGTCTATTTATCCTTTGAGCTGTTGATTTCAGGTTCTGGGACATGTGTGTTACCACATCTTGGCAGCTGGTTTGAACGGTTACATGGCTACTGTGACAAATCTTAAGAGTCCCCTGAACAAGTGGCGATGTGGCGCTGCTCCTATTTCGGTAAGTTTGTCACTATAACTACAAAACCTTTTAGTTCATGTAACCACTCCATTTTTTACAAGTGTAGTAGTAGCTGGTAAAGGGAATGCGCAACTCACATCTGTTTTTCTGTGATCAGTCCATGATGACCGTGAAGCGATGGTCACGTGGCCCTGCAACCACACAAATCGGGAAGCCAGCTGTGCATATGGCTAGCGTTGACTTGAGAGGAAAAGCATATGAGTAAGTACATAATTTGTTGATTTTATTTTTTGAAGAGAAAGGTTGTCATGTATTTCAACTAGTAACCATGTTTGCCAAGGAGCCGCTTCAATTCTTCTTCTGTTAGTTTTATGATACTCCCTCCGATCCTAAATATTTGTCTTTTTAGAGATTTCAAATGGACTACCACATACGGATGTATATAGACATATTTTAGAGTGTAGATTCACATATTTTGCTCCGTATGTAGTCACTTGTTGAAATCTCTAGAAAGACAAATATTTAGGAACGGAGGGGGTAGTATAGTAAAGAAGACATGTAAACCTCATGTGTAAACACGGACTTGTGTTCTCCAGGATGTTGAGGCAGAATTCATCCAGCTGCTTGTTGGAAGACATCTACAGAAACCCTGGACCACTCCAATTCGAAGGGCCAGGTGCTGATGCCAAGCCTATTTCACTGTGCGTCGAGGATCAAGACTACATGGGCAGGATCAAGAAATTGCAGGAATACTTGGAGAAGGTAGCTTTCATGAATCAATAAGAGCTTAGCCCGTGACCGTCAGAGCACGGCACCTCTCATTGATAACAAGATTCTGCTTCTTGACGTCTAACTCTTGTACATCGTGCAGGTGAAGAGCATAGTGAAGCCTGGGTGCTCGCAGGATGTTCTCAAGGCGGCGCTGAGTGCCATGTCTTCCGTGACGGAGACACTGGCTATCATGACTTCCTCTTCCACTGGCCAGCCCCCACTCTGAGGGCCAAGCACCACTTCAGTGGGTTACGAATCTACTACGCGTTTTCTGATTCTCTTTTGCTCCATCTGACTGTTGGGATTCGAGACAGTGATCTTGTCATCCCATGGGTTATTCTTTTCCTAGCTTTTCGGAGAGTTTTATTATCATTTTTGGCTCTGATAGCGTATGCGGGTGTGCTGTTGGCGAGATTCAGCTTGAATAATTTTGATCAAACTGTCGGCTGTGATCTATTAATAATCTAAATTTTGAGAGGGTCCATCTCTAGCGCTCTCTTTGATTCATAGGAGAACCACAGGAGCAGTTCAATTCCGATGGGAAAAACAAATGGCGGCCGTGATCATTGTTGTGATTTCCATCTTGAAGAAAGGTGACACCGTTGCGTCGTTGGGACGTGGATGCAATTCCTGTGTTCATAGTTTTATTTAGGAGACCCTTCAGAAATTTCACTCCATTGGCAGCCACCTAGCATTTTAACAAAACTACTGTTTCCGATCACTTGCTGCACTTTAGTTTATGGATGGCTCTATTGCCTTGTCGTACAAGAATCGTATGCATGGTGTTGTATGCATAGCAACACTTGCTTTTTAAAGGCGTCTGAGCTTTTTAAAGCCACGACATCAAGGCCACTCCTTCGGCGTGCAAAACATTGCTGACAGAATCACAGAAGCCGGAGCAAAAAGCTCACCATTGTCTGTTCTTCCAAGTTCCAACATCCCCAACCTACGTACATGCTGGCTGATAGAGATCCACATCAAAATAAAATAATGCAAGGTGCTTTGCCGTATCCTGCATAGTACAACCGTATGACTGAAGAAATCTTGCAGCGACGTCCTCCACCCATGCCCTCTTCATCACCTCCTGAGCCTCCGCCACTCCCCGCCACAACACCGTGTCCCCATCACCGTCTCGACCACCTCAGCCACCTTGTGACTCTTCACGACTGGGATGGTACCTGCACGGCGGATGGTACCTGCACGACGGATGAATGAGAGGTGGGACGGCGATGTAGGCAAAGTGGCGCGGTGACCGGGTGGAGCAGCGGAGATCCGACAAGGCCTTGCCGGGAGACCGGGGTAGTACAACGACAGGCCGGCCAGGGAGGAAGTGCATGCAGAACAAGAGGGAAGGGTCGGAGACGCGAGTTCCGAGTGGGGTTTTAGGTGGGCCTGAGGTGTTGAAGTCCTACAAGAAGAGGAAGAATGGCGATAGATGCTCCAACAAAACCTCTAGGAGGGGAATGGCATTAGATCACGGGTTTTCACTTTGATGGAGAGTCTGAGTAAACTCCATTCAATGCCTTCAACGAGGGAACACTGCTGAAAGTGCAACTAACCCCTGGTGGTTTTAGTAATTCTTTACAACATATACATCATTGAACTAATGCCTATTCAAAGAATATTTCAGGAAAGTTTAATCTAGGTATGGCTATGAGATGCGAATGTGGACCCCTCAAATGCAAAGGACAAGGCATTGGCAAAAGCTTCAAGACTGTACATTTTTGGTTAAGTGATCAAAGATCACATTAAGTCCACAGGAAAACCAATACTATTAAAAGAGGGTGAGGTTTTGATCACGAGTCATTTACTCAAGTGCTTAGAGATATTGCTCCAAAAACCCTCAACCACACCCTCACAATCCTATCTGTCCAAAACGCTAAAGTCACTTCGGTCCCACCGAGATACACTTGATAGAGCCACTGCCTAAAACTCGGTCTCACCAAGATGACATTCGGTCCCACCAAAGTGCATTGGCAAACCTTCTATAACCTATTTGTTTCATCTCAGAATTTCTGAGTGAAATGGATCGGTGTCACCGAAGCGTGGGAAGTGGTAAGGTCATCATCAATTGGTCCCACCGAGTGGATTCATCCAGTCTCACCAAAATGCCTAAAGTTCAAACCTTTTGCACTGGTCGGTCTCACGAGTGTTTTCACCTGGTCCCACCGAGTTGTGCATAAAGTGTGTAACGGTTAGATTTTTGCTGAAGGCTATATATACCCCACCCACACCACCTACTCTCATATAGAGCACCCAGGACGAAGCTACCACTTCCCACATCATTGTCTAAGAGAGAACCACCTACACTTGTGTTGAAATCAACGGGATTCCACTCCAACCTATGATCCTTGATGTTTAGCCCCCTCCAGTTGCTCCCCACTCCAATCCTTCTCCTACTACCATGCCAAATCTGTGAGAGAGTGACTGAGTGTTGAGGAGATTATCTTTTGAAGCACAAAAGCAAGGAGTTCATCAACAACAACAACATCTATTACCTTTTGGAGAGTGGTGTCTCCTAGATTGGTTAGGTGCCACTTGGGAGCCTCCAAATCTTGTGGAGTTGCATCAAGGAGTTTGTAAGGGCAATGAGATCGCCTACTTCAGGAAGATCTACCCTGAGTGAGACTATTCCTTCGTGGACGGAAGCCATGATGGCATAGACAAGGTTGCTTCTTCATGGACCCTTCATGGGTGGATCCCTCCATGGAATCGCACATCCGTTACCCGTAGTGGGTTGAAATCTCCATCAACATGGACGTACGATAGCACCACCTATCGGAACCACGCCAAAAATCACCGTGTCTTCATTTCATTTGATTTCTCCGATCCCTCCCTTACGTTCATATGCAAAGTCTTTGCTTTCCGCTGCCTACTATCTAGTCTTGCATGTGTAGGGTGTTGCTTGACTTGTGTGAATTGCTAAAACTTGCCAAGAACTAAAATTGGAAAAGGCTAGGTTTTATTTGATCAAGTACCCTGGTCACCCTCCTCTAGACCTACTTACGATCCTACAACTGCGTGAACGACACCATTGCTAGGTTCGCCTAATTAAGGTTGCACTTAGAGTTTTACCACCGAAACTCGAGCCCCTGCACTCAAAAATCACCGCCGAGGTCGCTCTAAGATGCCACCACCTGTCTATCTAGCATTGCATAGCTGCGCAGATGCACAATCCCGATATGTACTCAGCTACACAATTAGAACTATACTCACACAACACATGCCGCCGAGCTTCTCGTAGGGATGCCCGTTATCACCTCTGGTCCCATGCCGCTGAGAGTCCATACCACCCACACCAAGTCAATTTTGGCCAATCACATGAGGCACTTCAGGCAAGGGAGAAAGCCACACATCAAAAAGAAGTTGAGTCGACTTCTTGGGCATGTTGAGCACTCCAATCCTCTCCACTGAGGGATACATCCAATCATCAGAGCGTGCTGCCAGGAAGGTGTAATTCGAAGGCTAAAACCCACTGACCTTGCGCCCCACAGAGACAGTTACCAGTTTGGCGTCGCACCACCGAGAGAAGAATAGCAAATGCGCGCAACCATGCCAGTCCGCAAATCACCATCATGTAGGGAGCAAGATGTGCTACCGGGGAGGGCTCGGCGGAGGAGCCGTGCGACTTCTAGCAAGGCGCCGAGGTGGCCCTGGCCGGGGAAGGGGAACAAAACAACGTGCTTGGTGCTGGTCGTGGCCATGGATGAGGGAATGGTACGTGCGGCTGGTGCTTGGTGGCTGGTTTTCTGTATGCGGCGTATGTTGCTGCCACATATCGGTTGGCGCCGCGAGTGTTTCGACTGGCATGAGCACAATACACATGAGTATTACTCCTATTTTCGGTGTCAAGCCTGGTGTCCGTGTATGTATGAGCGCTTGCGTCTATACTATGTTAAAAAACATCTGATGTCTGCTTTATTGCGGCGACTCAACCACTTGTCTTCCAGGGAAGCGGGCACATGGTAGTACAAGAAGTTTTTCATTTTTGGGGCTGTACAAGAAGTATTCGGTAGCCAGCATCGTGTGATCTACCGTGAAAGGGAGAAAAAAAAACCTCCAATCACTGACTGATGGTGATTTTCAGTTTGATTATGTGTATGTACTCTATATTATGCTGGATGCTGCATATTCATCCATTTGAAGTACCTTCAGTTTCAGGGCAAGGTCTCATGGACTTGCAGGATGATTAGCAAAGCACTAAACACAATCTCAATAAATAGAACACTTCGTATTTCACCGCTTCGTCAGATTCAGGGGTAGAGAAATTGAGATGACCATTTTATCCCATTAAGCAACAACAACAACCTAATTAAGCTTTGGGTAATATTTGAAGGCGCCAATACCAATTTACCACATTTTCCTGCCGTATACTAGACGGGCAGTAATTAATTATATACAATACTGTAGGCCTGTTCGGATTCCCTCCCCTCCACAACTCCGCTCGCGGAGCTGATGGAGTGGCAGTTCAAAATCACGGAGTGGGGAAGGAGGTGCTCCACAGATCCTGAAATTTCACGGAGCGGGAGAATTGCCGAACAGCCCCATATGAACCAGAGCAAGCCTGGTAAGCTATCTCGATTGAAAAACAAAAAAAATAGTAGCTACTTATTTTTTTTTTCAAAAAGGGACATAGCAGCTACTTAGATTACCCACGGTGGGAGTAACATAGGTAGTAACATCACACATATCTAGATAAAAATAGATGATGTGGCAAGCAATAAATGAAGAAATGGAGGAAAGTGGTAACATACCTAGTTACTAGTAGTATGAGTAACATCACACATATCAAGGCAAAATGAGTCTATATCCTAATAAATGAAGTGTTGCATGTTACCACACATATGTTAGGCCCCTCCCAATGCTCCACCTTGTACAGGTGCTAAGCCTTCCATGTAGGCAAAAAAACTGATGTGGCAAGTTATTTAAGAGGAGAGAGATGAGTGTGGTGACCCCAGGAAGAAACAATGCTAAGCGCGTGAACCTAGGCAAAACATTTAAAGGAAGGAAGCCCACCAATACATGAAGAGCTTTAGTTGCTAAATCATTAAATGAAGCAAGCTTAGCAACCATAAGCTAAGCACCTATGCATTGGGGAGTATAGTTGCTAAGCTATTTAATGTGCTTAGCACCTCATCTAAGCACCCATGCATTGGCAGCAGCCTTACTCTCCACTATAGAGGTAGTAACATAGACTAATAACATGTGCATGTTACTAGTCTATGTTACTACCCATTGTGGCTGTGACGCCCCCGATTTAATCGTACACTAATCATGCACGCAAATGTGTACGATCAAGATCAGGGACTCACGGGAAGATATCACAACACAACTCTACAACATAAATAAGTCATACAAGCATCATAATACAAGCCAGGGGCCTCGAGGGCTCGAATACAAGTGCTCGATCATAGACGAGTCAGCGGAAGCAACAATATCTGAGTACAGACATAAGTTAAACAAGTTTGCCTTAAGAAGGCTAGCACAAACTGGGATACAGATCGAACGAGGCGCAGGCCTCCTGCCTGGGATCCTCCTAACTACTCCTGGTCGTCGTTAGCGGGCTGCACGTAGTAGTAGGCACCTCCGGTGTAGTAGGAGTCGTCGTCGACGGTGGCGTCTGGCTCCTGGGCTCCAGCATCTGGTTGCAACAACCAGGTAGAAAGGAAAGGGGGAAAAGAGGAAGGAAAGCAACCGTGAGTACTCATCCAAAGTACTCGCAAGCAAGGAGCTACACTACATATGCATGGTTATATGTGTAAAGGGCCATATCAGTGGACTGAACTGCAGAATGCCAGAATAAGAGGGGGATAGCTAATCCTGTCGAAGACTACGCTTCTGGCAGCCTCCATCTTGCAGCATGAAGAAGAGAGTAGATTGAAGTCCTCCAAGTAGCATCGCATAGCATAAACCTACCCGGCGATCCCCTCCTCGTCGCCCTGTTAGAGAGCGATCACCGGGTTGTATCTGGCACTTGGAAGGGTGTATTTTATTAAGTATCCGGTTCTAGTTGTCATAAGGTCAAGGTACAACTCCGGGTCGTCCTTTTACCGAGGGACACGGCTATTCGAATAGATAAACTTCCCTGCAGGGGTGCACCACATAACCCAACACGCTCGATCCCATTTGGCCGGACACACTTTTCTGGGTCATGCCCGGCCTCGGAAGATCAACATGTCGCAGCCCTACCTAAGCACAACAGAGAGGTCAGCACGCCAGTCTAAATCCTATGGCGCAGGGGTCTGGGCCCATCGCCCATTGCACACCTGCACGTTGTGAGGGCGGCCGAAAGCAGACCTAGCCTAGTAGGCGTTCCAGTCCAATCCGGCGCGCGCCGCTCAGTCGCTGACGTCACGAAGGCTTCGACTGATACCACGACGTCGAGTGCCCATAACTGTTCCCACGTAGTTGGTTAGTGCGTATAGACCAAATGGCCAGACTCAGATCAAATACCAAGAACTCGTTAAGCGTGTTATTTTGAAGTAACCGCGGACGCCGTCCAGGGCCAGGCCCACCTCTCACCTAGGCGGTCTCAACCTGCCCTGTCGCTCCGCCACAAAGATCCACTCGCGGGTACTCCTACGAGCCGACCCGACTTTAGTCACCACAGGTGTCATGTATAGAGTATATAAGTATATACCCGTGATCACCGCCCAAGTGATCATGACCCGATAGTATAGCACAGCAGACGGACAAGAATGTAGGGCCACTGATGGAAAACTAGCATCCTATACTAAGCATGTAGGATTGCAGGTAAAGGTAACAACAGTAGTAGCAAGGATAGGCTATGCATCAGGATAGGATTAACGGAAAGCAGTAACATGCTACACTACTCTAATGCAAGCAGTATAGAGAAGAATAGGCGATATCTGGTGATCAAGGGGGGGGGGCTTGCCTGATTGCTCTGGCAAGAAGGAGGGGTCGTCAACAGCGTAGTCGGTCGGGGCACCAGCAGCGGCGTCGGTCTCGTAGTCTACCGGAGAGAAGAGGGGGAAGAAACAATGAATACAATGCAAACAGATGCATGACGATGCATGACATGACAAAGCGTGATGCTAGGTGTGCCCTCCTCTCTTTCTCCATGGCCTGCTTCCCATAACTGGCCTTACTAAAACTTATGAAATGCTAATTTGACCTAAATTTCCGGTTAACTGCTGACTTCGCGGTAGTAGGTGATACCGGCGAAGGGGGGAACATCCGGGAAAGTATTCCCAATGTTTCGCGTTTTCGGACAGATGGACCGGAGGTGAAATGTTGCAGGTTCACTATGCTAGGGACGTGTGGTGAACGAACGGGCTGCGTATCCGGATTCGTCTCGTCGTTCTGAGCAACTTTCATGTAGAAAGTATTTTCATCCGAGTTACATATTATTTTATATGATTTTCTAAAGATTTAATCATTTTCTGAAATTATTTAAATTAACAGAAAAGGGAATTATGACATTAGCATGATGCAATGCTGACGTCAGCAGGTCGGCTGACCAGTCAAACCAGACAGGTGGCGCCCACATGTCAGCCACTGTTAATTAATAGAGTTTAAATTAAACTAATCTGAGGTTAAATAGCTACTGGGCCCCACATGTCAGTCTCTAATTAGGAACTAATTAGGTTTTAATTATTAAAACATTTTAATTAATTAATATAGGCGGTGGGGCCCACGTGTCAGTGGCACTGGGCTGCCTGGTCAGCAGTTGAGAATCGTGCTAGGGGCGGCCGTTTCGCGTGCGGCTGGCACCGTTCGAACACGTGCACGACGCCGTGTCGGGTGGTGGTGGTGGCTCGCCCGGGGACGGCCGGAATATCCATCGGCGGCGAGCATGGGCGGCGACGGCGTTTAGGGCCACGCCGGGAATGGGCTAGGGGGCACGAGAGGGCGAGAGGAAGGGCTCGCCGGGCTCCTGGGAACACCAGGAGCACGACGGAGGGCTCAGACGGGGGCCATGGCAGCGGTGGCCACGGCGGTGACGCAGCAGGGCGGCGGTGAGCTACGACTACGGCGGCGGGGCGTAACATGGGCAGCGAACGAAGGGGGGAACAGAGGGGAAGCGGGCGCGTGCAGTGGGCGCAGGCGGAGGTGCTGAGCACGGCGGGGTGGTCGGCCGCGAGCTCTGCGAGCCGTGGCCACGGCGGCGAGCACCACCGCGGCGACGAGCTCGGGCACGACGGTGGGAGCAGCTACGGGGCAAGGAGAGAAGCGCGAGGAGAGGGGGAAAGGGGGCGGGGCTCACAGTGAGGCACACGGTGGCCGGCGACAACTTAGTAGCAGCAGGGGGGCCGGAGTGGACGGCGACGACGACGACCGAACGGGGAAGGCGGCGATCCGGCGAGGCAGAGGGGCTCCGAGGTCCGTGGCGTGGTCGCGGTCGTCGTGGTCGAGGACGAGGGGGGGGGGGGCTCCTGGACGCAGGTGGACGGAGGACGGCCGCCGGTGGCCACACGCACAGCGAGGCCGCGGCGACGGCTACGCCTGAGCCAGCGCGGCACAACAGATCTGGGGGAGGGGGAAGAGAGGAGTGGGGAAGCCAGGGGGGCGAGTGGGAGAGGGCCCAAGGGGGCGGGGGGCGCTGGCGACCTTATCCTCTCGGGACGGCGCCGGCGAGGTGGTGCGGCGGCGACCAGCCTCCTGTAGCGACGGGGTCGGCGGCACAGAGAACCGACCGGGGAGGGGGAGTGGGCTGGCAGTTGGCCAGCTGGGCCAGGTGGGCCTGTGAGCTGGGCCGCCTGGTCCAGTGAGGGGGTTCTTTTTCTTTTCTTTTCTTTTCTTTATTTTTCTTTTCTGTTTATTTCACTTTAAAATACTTAGGCACTTTCTAAAAAAAGTTTTCTCCACAATAATTACCAGTGCAATATTTGGCACCCACCGAACATTTTTGTTTTGACTTTTGAAAACTTTGGGTGTTTGTCATTAATTCATTTTTTTGAATTTGAAATGTTTTGAACTAACACTTATTAGCAACAGTAACAGAGATGACATGGCATCATCAGGAGAGCTTTACTGTAGCCTAATTATCCGGGCGTTACAGTGGCTAGTCTTATGTAGTGCAGATCTTCATATGGTACGAGTTCTATGCCCGTCGAACGGCGGGAACTTTATTAATTACTGCGCGTAGTCACAGAAACCGTAGCTACACTTGTTGTCACACTGGTTAGAGTAGGTGCCACAGTTCTTCTTGTCGGATAGCAGATCCACGCAGCGCCCGCCACAGCACGTCCGGCCGTGCTTGCACGACTTCTTGCAGCTGCCGCTGTGCTGAGCGCTGGCGACGGTGTCCACGCACTGGCCTGCTACAGGATCGCGGCAACTCCTCGTGTCATGCCAGGATGTGGTAACGAGAGGCAGAAGAGAATTGCGTGGGGAGGAAGAAGAAGCACAGAGGAAGGATTGTATTCGAGAGAATAATGTTTACAATTTCCAGTTGTCTTTCCCCTCCACCACACGCTAGCTATATAATGGATCTATTGTTGGGGAACGTAGTAATTTCAAAAAATTTCCTACGCACACACAGGATCATGGTGATGCATAGCAACGAGAGGGGAGAGTGTGTCCACGTACCCTCGTAGACCAAAGCGGAAGCGTTAGCACAACGCGGTTGATGTAGTCGTACGTCTTCACGATCCGACCGATCCGAGTACCGAACGTACGGCACCTCCGAGTTCAGCACACGTTCAGCTCGATGACGTTCCTCGAACTCCGAACCAGCCGAGCTTTGAGGAAGAGTTCCGTCAGCACGACGGCTTAGTGACGGTGATGATGATGCTACCGATGCAGGGCTTTGCCTAAGCACCGCTACGATATTATCGAGGTGGAATATGGTGGAGGGGGGCACCGCACACGGCTAAGAGATCAAGAGATCAATTGTTGTGTCTCCAAGGGGTGCCCCCCTCCCCGTATATAAAGGAGTGGAGGAGGAGGAGGGGGCCGGCCACCCTAGGCGTGCCCCATGAGGAGTCCTACTCCCACCGGGAGTAGGACTCCCCCCTTCCAAGTGGGAGTAGGAGAGGAGAGGGAAGGAGAGAGAGGGAGAAAGGAAAGGGGGGCGCCACCCCCTCCTTGTCCAATTCGGACTGGGGGGGAAGGGGGCACGCGACTGCCCTTGGCCGCCCCTCCTCTTCTCCACTAGGGCCCAATAGGCCCAGTAGTCTCCCCGGGGGGTTCCGGTAACCCCGCGGTACTCCGGTATGTGTCCGAAACTCCCCGAAACCATTCCGGTGTCCGAACATAGTCGTCCAATATATCGATCTTTATGTCTCGACCATTTCGAGACTCCTCGTCATGTCGGTACATCAAAACACAAAACTCATAATACCGATCGTCATCTAACTTTAAGCGTGCGGACCCTACGGGTTCGAGAACTATGTAGACATGACCGAGACACGTCTCCGGTCAATAACCAATAGCGGAACCTGGATGCTCATATTGGCTCCTACATATTCTACGAAGATCTTTATCGGTCAAACCACATAACAACATACATTGTTCCCTTTGTCATCGGTATGTTACTTGCCCGAGATTCGATCGTCGGTATCTCAATACCTAGTTCAATCTCGTTACCGGCAAGTCTCTTTACTCGTTCCGTAATACATCATCTCGCAACTAACTCATTAGTCACAATGCTTGCAAGGCTTATAGTGATGTGCATTACCGAGAGGGCCCATGTCACGGCCGGATTTTTGGGATATAAGTTCCCAGAAAAACGGCCTGAGTGCTCACCAGCCCCAGGATTACTGTTAGCTGATGAGGTACCAACTTGATACAAGAATTCCAAGCAAGGAACAAAAATATGTAGTACAAGACCATTTAGGCCTGGGAGTACAACACTTGGTTTCTAATGGTTGAGGGCGGAAGCGGTTGGAAACATCTGCGTCTATGGGGCTCCATTTCCCACAAGAACAGCTGACCAGGATAACTCCTATCTTCGCGAGGCTGCAAACGTCAACAGCGTAGGTTCCGAGGTTGTCACCGCGATGCTTAACTCCAAGCAAGGAATCTGGCCAAGACAATAGCCAGGGACAAGCCAGTGAGTACGTTTGAATGTACTCGCAAACATTAAGAACACGGGTATAATATATCAAACATACTCCAGGTTTAATAGATGATCATACATCCGTCACGAAATATACAAAAAAAATCATGATGCACACATATGGATAAAAATATACCAAAATAAAATACTGGGTGCCCAACGAATGTCTGAATGACTCCTCGAGCGGAAAAATGCAGAATAGTAATACTGGTGCCAAACGAGTGTCTGAATGACTCCTCGAGCGGTAAATGCAGAAATAATAATACTGGTGCCAAACGAGTGTCTGAATGACTCCTCGAGCGGTAAATGCAGAAATAATAATACTGGTGCCAAACGAGTGTCTGAATGACTCCTCGAGCGGAAAATGCAGAAATAATAATACTGGTGCCAAACGAGTGTCTGAATGACTCCTCGAGCGGAAAACGCAGAAATAATAATGCCGCAGTCGGGCGTCTGAGCGACACCACATAAAGGGTTTATAAAAGAATAATCACAGTGAATATCCAGGAGGTAGAACCATCCCAGGGATACTCAATAATATACGTAATATAAATGGTTAGTCCAAAACAATAAAGATCATAATCCAAGGGTGCCATAATCATAAACAAAATTTAGTACAATCGTTTCTCCATCCGAAAACCGATAATTTAGTCAAGCCGTATCTCCATCCGAATTCCGTTACTAAGCTCTAATTAAATCGTTCTCCATCCGAATGCCGTTACAGAGACTCAACTCGGGTTGTGGCCTTTACTTAAGAACAGGACTATCTGACAGGATATATCCTCTGTAGAGGGAGTACCATTTTCCACGAGTAACGGGATTACTCAGTCCCTCGGGACTAATTCCGTCTACGGTTTTTTGATTGAAAACACGCCTGACCTGCACACACCAGCTTAACTCACCAGTGTCTGGAATCACCCACGACACCTGCCAAGCAAAACTCTAAGTGGGGAGGCTACAACCTCGACGTAGCATGGGATCACAAAATTTATACCGCGCGCAAACTGGGGAAGCTATCCCCTTCGGCTACAACCGAAACACCCATGCCCCCGGACCGAATGACAGGCTTTAATCCGTGGCCACGGGACCTTCATCACGACCTCTCTGTACGGTGTGTGCTTTGGAAAGGGGTTGACAACCTACTAAACCATACCCTGTCCCCTGCAGGGACAAGTGGTGGTACCGACAAAGGAAGCTACTGAACAAGACTCGGTCTACAACCGACTCAGGTGATCCAAGTATCCACCAACAATATTACCACTAGTGAAATAAATCACCACTCCTCGAGCCTCACCATGCTATGCTGGGCATACTCGTCTCAACGAGGGATTAGGGACAAGCTCGTGTCTACCCAAGACCACGACTTTCCCGCTTCCTACCGGTGTGCAAGAGAAGCTCACGAGGGCGATACAAATCCTTAGGGTATCCATTGCTGGCCACAAACAATCTCCAAAGTGCACTCATGCATGAGACTACATCGATACATAAACTATCACATCTACTCCAAGTCAAAAGGTGCCGTGATCGCATCAAAACACCACAACAAATATTATGCCAGAGTTCAGAAATGCTTGCCTTCAAGAGTATGCAAAGGATGCACTTTATTGGAAGCTTTCCTTTTTCTCCAAAAATCCTATTTTGCAAAATACACAAATACACATATTTCAAACACAGTACCAAAACCTGTCTCAAATATTTTTGAAATAAATCTTAAAATAAACTAGATGAAATTTGAGAGAGGTAGGAAAAAGAATCAACTCATTTGGAGTTTTATTTTAAAAGTTATAGCCAGTCAAAGTTTGGTCAACTCTGTTTTTAAATAAAACCAGAAAAAAAGGAAAACGTTTCAGCAGAAATACGCTTTCGCAGCAGAGGAAACGCACTCGGGGGTTTTGCGCCTCCACTTAAACAGAGAGAGGGCGCTGCGTGGGTCACTGACAGTGGGTCCAGAGGGCCCACTGGTCAGGTTCGACCGTTCCTTCCCTCCTTCTCTTCTCTTCTGCCCGACGGGAGCGGGGCTCCGGCGATCGCCGGTGACGGACGGCGGCTCCTCGAGGGCATCTGCGGGCGGGAATGGAACGACAAGACCGAGGCGGTCCTCGGGGTGGTTGATGGGTCGGCGGAGGTGGAAGGAGTCGCCGGCGGCGAGCTCCGCGGCGGAGGAAAGCTGCGGTGGTGAAGTGCTTTTTGTGCTCCGGTGGTCTCTGATCGAAGATGAGTAGCTGGGCAGCTCCGCAAGGACCAGAGGGAGCGACTGGTGGTGCTGGTTGGGCGAGAGGGTGGCCGGTTGCGACGAATCGCACCGGAGCTTGGCGGCGGCCGGGCTGGCCGGAGTTGAGGGAGACGGCCACTACTGTTCGATTCACTACGCGGGAAGCTCTACGAGGAGTGTCTGAAGTCGCGTGAGTGCTCGGAGGGGCTCGGGGACCCTTTATATAGCGTGACGAGGCTGGCTCCGCGGTGGCAGCAGATAAGATCGCCGGCGACCGCTTTCCTGTAGTTGCAGGGCATCGTGGCGGCGACGAACGCGTTCCGACGAGCGGGAGGATAAGCACGGCCTGTTCTCCGGGGCAGCTGTCGTGCGCTGGTGGCTTGGGCGGCGCCGAACATGGCAGAGGCCACTGCCGACGCCGGCGTGCCGCCAGGGCGCGGCCAGCGGCGCAGCAGGGCGCCAGAGAGATCGTGGGGCAGGGGGGCGACTAGTGCGTGGCTCAGCGATGCAGAGGGAGCCAGGGTCGGGTCGCGTCGCGTGCGGCAGTGCGGCGTGTCGGCGTAGTGCGCGCGCGTGCAAAACGTGCGCTCTGGGCGCGCCCAGAGCACGCACGGCACCTGTTCGACGCAATGCCAGCACGCTCTAGAGCTCGAGGGTGGAGCTGGCACTGCACAGGACGAAGGTAGGGGTAGCAAGGCACTCAGTGGACAAGGTGGGTACGTCAGGGGTTCAAGTCCATAGTGCAAACCAGAGAGCTTGCCAAAAGTGGCTGTGCACACCAGGTGTTCGACAGAATGCCAGATGCACATAGGCAACTCTTGGAGTGGCCAAAAACTCCAGATCAGTGCCTCCTTAGACACAGGAGATAGTGGGTCAGTTTGGCAAAAACAGAAAGTTGATAGTGCAAGCTTTGCAAAACTCCAGTTCTGGACAGAAAACAGAAGGGTTTAGGGCATGCACTTCAAAACCTCCAATGAGCCCAATCTCTTGGACTTAAGAGTTTGGTAGGGAGGGCTACAAGTAGGAGAAAGCTCAGGGTCACTAGAGCAAGGAAAAATATGGTTGCAGTACAAATCACCAATTTGGACCAGAAAGCAAAAGAGGTTGATCCACTCAAATTTTCCAAAGAACATCATTGGGTTTTTGCTTGAAGATGAGTTGTATGCATCCACTGTCATCTCCAAATACTTGGAAGAATTTTTGAAGAAATATTTAAATGGGTTGCAGTGCAAAAGTGCCTACTGGACCAGATTGGAAAAATTGGTGTAGAGTTCAAAATCTCCAATGGCCAGAAGGTATCTTTGCATAAAAGTGATGTGGAAACATCACATGACATCCCCAAATTTTGGTGGAATTTTTAAAAGCATTTGTCAAGTGGTTGTAGTGCAAATAGGCCCCAAATGCAAAAGGAATCATTTTAAAGAGATAAAGCTTTTTGAATAAATAAATCTTGCAACATTTGAATCCACTGATAAATAATGGTTTTATAAAAGAGAGTAAACAAATCCAACAATACCTTTGAAGGTTTCTCCCACTAGAGGCAAAAATCCAAAATCACAAAAGGTAAAACTTGACAATTTGGAAAAGTTTTATTTCCTGGCAACATTTTAATAAATAAAATGAGGCCAAAATTTTGGGGTGTCACAGCCCAGAGATACCTCTCCGACAATCGGGGTGACAAATCCTAATCTCGAAATACGTCAACCCAACAAGTACCTTCGGAGACACCTGTAGAGTACCTTTATAATCACCCAGTTACATTGTGACGTTTGGTAGCACACAAAGTGTTCCTCCGGTAAACGGGAGTTGCATAATCTTATAGTCATAGGAACATGTATAAGTCATGAAGAAAGCAATAGCAACATACTAAACGATCAAGTGCTAAGCTAACGGAATGGGTCAAGTCAATCACATCATTCTCCTAATGATGTGATCCGGTTAATCAAATGACAACTCATGTCCATGGCTAGGAAACTTAACCATCTTCGATTAACGAGCTAGTCAAGTAGAGGCATACTAGTGACACTATGTTTGTCTATGTATTCACACATGTATTATGTTTCCGGTTAATACAATTCTAACATGAATAATAAACATTTATCATGATATGAGGAAATAAATAATAACTTTATTATTGCCTCTAGGGCATATTTCCTTCATCTATTACAGGCCACACCGGGCCGGCCCAACGGCCACCCACACACACAGGCACGGCTAGGCCCAGGTCGTTGCACCCCTTAAGCAACAGGACGCCCTCGGACTGTTCACCATCACGGCAATGTCGTTCGTGCCACATCCGACGCCCACTCCCAAGTTGCCGTGGACACAGGAAGACCTCTCCATGTAATCTTCAGTTGCTGTCGCGTGTGTCCACCAACCTGCACCAAACGTGATTGCAATACCTGCGCCGGAGTCAGAGATGTTGACAATAGTAGTGTATCAAGTGTCTCTGTCGACACTGCAGTTTGGTCTGGAGGCTTGGCCGGCTTCAACAGGGACACATGAACTACAGGATGGATTTTACTTGATGCTGGAAGATCCAGTCGGTAGGCCAGTGTTCCGATCTTTTCCACGATCCGGTAGGGTCCGAAGTATTTGAATCCGAGCTTTTGGTTTGAGTGTCTCACCACTGATTGCTAGACATACGGCTGCAGTTTTAGATAGACCCAATCTCCCACTGCAAACTGTCTGTCAGACCTGTGTTTATCCTCCTGAGCTTTCATCCGGTGTTGTGCTCGAAGGAGGTGTTCCCGAATCAACCCTCAAATTATGCAGAAGGGCAAAGGCCATCAAGTCATCCTGTGATAAATTACATAAACGCCCGTCAAAAACAAATTACATAAGAGATACATTGTACTTAGCTGAGATAAAGAAAAACTGTTAACATATATATACTCCAAGTTCATCCTTCCCAAGATTGTGGTGGCTACGGAGTGTCTTTCAGTGGAGAACAATATCCATGCGAATAGTATATGGGACTATGGAGTGATGGTGGTGAACAACATCCATGCGAATAATATATGGGACTATGGAGTGATACTTGAGGAGTTAAATGAATGTGAACTTGCTTTGCAGGAAGTCATTTTTATTCGTGACAAGTGACAATTTAATTTTGATGTCCATAGCGAGGTAGGGGGCAAACCTAAGCCTCCGGTTTGGTCATCATCTCTAGTTATCACTTGCCATATACCCCCTCTATTCCAAATTATCTTGTGTATAAGGTCTCTTTGGGACAAATCTTTGATCAACAATTACACTATTACTCTCTCTGCAAACTAATATAAGATATTTTAGATCACTAAAGTAGTGATCTAAAAGATTGAATCTTTTTAAGTTTCTTCTTACTTCTTTTGTTGATCTAAAGTAGTGATCTAAAAGATCTTATATTAGTTTATAGAGGGAGTTGTATATAACAGGTGTGATACACAATCATAATCGCAAACAAGTACTTTGGAATACGAATCTAATGGCATCAACTTTATGTGACATAAAATACATACTAATAGACAATAGGGTATCTATTGATCACAAACCCGTCCTAATTATGAAACCTAATATGCATCGTATTTTGAAGCCGTGGCAATATCGGTCTTGTTCTTGAAATACCATTTTAGGATTATAAGGCCATTGACATTTTCCCTCAAAAAGGGCTAATTCATTTGGATGTTCTAAAACCGTTTGGAGAAAAGAAAACTCCTTTACTTTGGCATTTGCACTAACTATGCGCAAAACTACGCCATTATACAAAGGTTGTCAAACTAGGAGATAGACTAACAAGTCAGCTCACAAGATAAAAACACACCATTGCATACAAATTTCCGTTTTCGACACTAATACTAACCAAAGATGGGACACCATTGACGTCATGACAATTAGTGTCTCCATTTTCATTCACAATTGTAACATCACAGTGATGTAGGGGCTATTTCCTCTCTTCCACAAAAACCAGCCTGAGTCAGGTACAAATCTCAGGCGTCCGAGTTTGGAGGCCCGAGGCTGAGATCTGAGCCTAATTGAGAAGCTGCCTGATAAGCCTCCATCCAAACAACACCTTAGTCTTCAAAGGCAACATCGCAAGAATAAGTTGGATCAAGGTTTTATATGGGGCTTTAATTTCTAGTTGGCCTAACTATTTTCGACATATTTGTTGGTAACTATGTGGCTGCCTTATGACTACCGACCAGCTGCGAGAATTCCAAATTATTTCAAAATATAAATTCCAATTGTGATCAGAAACCTCATAGAATAATAGTATGGTATATTCCAGTATCCATGTTAACTACAAAGCCCAGCCTCGAGCCATTTGGTAACCAAAGTCTAGGTCTGGCTTTATCATGGCAACTTAAACGCTTGCCTTATATTATTTTATTTTGACGGAAAAAAGTGAATTTTCCCTATACTTCTATCTTTAATTTTTAGGAGTATTTGTACAAAAAATATATGAAAGGAGAGTACAACACAGAAAAGAGCACCAGAAAAGAGAGGCCAAAATACTTGCCTTATAGAGAAGCAACATAATTGTATAAGGTGGGTTTCATGGTTGCATCATGACAAATCTTATTAGTTCACTTGATCATGTAAAATAAGTTATATATTTCATATATTGATAGTCAGACTTAAATATAGAAATTTTGATTGCACACATTTTAAAATGCTAATTCTTTCATACTGAATGCAGTAAGTCTTACAAATGAAGAACAATTATTCTCTAGAATTAGTTTTTATTTCACTCTTTGTCAGTAAATTCTCTGATACAACCCAGAGGAAGCACGGCCATCGTTTGTTCTGAAAGGACTTGGGGCTAAGGGGTTCCTGCCACGACTCAACTACTTGTCTTACAAGTTAGTGGGAACATGGTACAAGTTCTATCCAGTAGCCTGAATCATGTGATCCGCCGGAAAAAAAAGGAGAAAACCCCTCTAGTCACTGATTGCTGGGGATTTTCAGTTTGACTATATGTATATGGAATTTGCAAGTGATAATATCTGTGGATCTCAGAAACACCCTCGATGCCAGGGTAAGGGTGTTTCAGATATTGAGAGACGTCGTCGAACATTGCTTAGACACCGCCGGCGAGGGCAGGAGGAGGACAATGTTGATATACTTAGGACCCATGTTTCTTTTCTACTTTCAAAGGTGGTCTTGTAAAGTTAGCGAATTTAATTTGATATATATTGTTTTGGACTTCTTGCAATTTTTTTAATCATTTATGCATGTACATTCTCTTTCGAAGTAAATGTAATTTCATGGCAAGGATCGATTAAACTGCGGGTTCCGCACTCACGAACTTGTAGGATGGCTAACAAAGCACTAATTAATCACAATCACAAATTATTTAAAGGTTCATGAGTAGATAAACTGACACGACAATATTGTTTGTTTATATCAACAACATTACTAGCGGACACCACTGCTACAACAGCAGCAATATCAATTATACCACAATTTCATGCCGTACTACAAGGGCTGTCAATAATAATTATAGTAAATCAATAGGCTGGTAAACTGTAGTTCAATGCCTGCCTTGTCCCAGCACGAACGGACGACCTGCTCCCCCGCTCCCTCCCCGGCGGCGGCCACTCCGGCCCCCGTCGGCCACCATACTCGCACCGGTCCGCTGCTCCGGCTCTGGCGCCCACCCCATGGCCTCTCCCGCGTCTCCCATCTCCGGCAGGTCCCGCGAGCGCCGGTGGCTCGAATCGAGCCCCTCCTCGGCCGGCTCGGATTCCGCTCCGCACTCCTACCGGATGGCCCTTTGCTCCCCGCCGCCCCCCCCCCCCCGCTCTGGCCATGCGTCCCCTCCCTCCCCGTCTGCGCCGTGGTCCTCGCCGCCCGTTGTGCGCCTCGGCCCCCGCTCCGAGGTGCATCGGGTCGAGAACGAGACCGTGGTCGACGGCGATGGCGGTTGGGAGGTGGCCTCTGGGCGGCGCCGTCCGCGCCCTGAGCCTCGCCCCCGCCCGCGCCCGGATCATCGCCGGGCTCGTGGTGGCACCGCCACCCCCCCGCGCGGGTCTCCTCCTGGTGCCGCCCGGGACGAGTGCCCTCGCTGCTTCGGTCTGCACCCCAGGTCCGAGTATAGGCGGGACGTGCGTTGTCGCCGATGTCGCTTATTCGGGCACATCGCACACTTCTGTACCAACCCGCGGTGGCGCCCTCCCTCCCCGTCCGACCCCGCGCCGGCGGCGAAGCGCCCCCGTGCATCCCTCCCGTGCTCTGTGTCGGTGTCAAAATTGGCGGATCTCGGGTAGGGGGTCCCGAACTGTGAGTCTAAGGCGGATGGTAACAGGAAGCGGGGGACACAATGTTTACCCAGGTTCGGGCCCTCTCGATGGAGGTAATACCCTACTTCCTGCTTGATTGATCTTGATGATATGAGTATTACAAGAGTTGATCTACCACGAGATCGTAGAGACTAGACCCTAGAAGCTAGCCTATGATTCTGATTGTTGTTATCCTACGGACCAAACCCTCCGGTTTATATAGACACCGGAGGGGGCTAGGGTTACATAGAGTTGGTTACAAGGGAGGAGATCTACATATCCGAATTGCCAAGCTTGCCTTTCGCGCAAAGGAGAGTCCCATCCGGACACGGGACGAAGTCTTCAATCTTGTATCTTCATAGTCCAACAGTCCGGCCAAAGTATATAGTCCGGCTGTCCGAGGACCCCCTAATCCAGGACTCCCTCAGTAGCCCCCGAACCAGGCTTCAATGACGACGAGTCCGGCGTGCAGATTGTCTTCGGCATTGCAAGGCGGGTTCTTCTCCACGTTCTGAGTACCTGTCGAGTAGTGTCCGGCTTCCCATGAATGTTGTACTCCTTGGCTTCTACGCCTAATAATGGCTATCCTCCACGTGTCGAGCGAATGCGAGAAGTCGGGGCATTTTTACACTTGCCACCCTAGCCATGTGAGTAAATCGTCTATTTAAAAAGACGGGGATCCTCAGATCCAGATCACACCATCCTCCCACAGCGAGCATCTATCAGAGAGCGCCCAGAAAAATCGATCCCATCACGGCCGGCCATCGCAGCTCCTCCTCTCGCTCCCGTAGCCCTAAGCCAGGCAATTGGAAGAGGTGTTCCGTTCCCCACAGCCAATTAGTAGAGTTACAGACCCAGGGGTTTCTCCCTCCTGCGTATATGGTCCCCGTTCAAGCCGGATTGGCCACTTACAATGGCGGGGAGCAAGCAGAGAGCTTTCCCAACCCATCCATGGGGGAGCGAGTATGCCTTGTCCCTTACTTATTGAGGGGACTCGGATTTCGAATCCATCCATTCCTCCGCGGGCTCCTGGAGTTCTACGGCCTCCAGCTGCATAACCTTACTCCTGCCTCCATCTTACACATCGTTGGCTACGTCGCCCTTTGCGAGCTGTTTTTGGCCTGCGAAGCTCATTTCGAGCTATGGAAGAGGCTATTCTGCCTCGTACCCTGTACACAGGAGGGGTCAATATATCAAGTGGGCGGAGCCGAGATATGGCGCATCGCTGGGACCGGATACCTGTCCGGTACTCCGAAGAAGACGTCCGAAGACTGGCCTTCAGAGTGGTTTTATATGGAGGACGTCCCCCTTCCGGACCCTATTCGGATGGGCCTTCCTGAGTTTAGTAACGCCCCTTTGAAGAAACGCCGCAGCTGGCGCTCTCGGAGCCCCCAGGAGGAAGATAACAGAGAGGTCCTTTACCTGATGGGCCGGATAAAGACGCTGGCCAAATCAGGATTGACAATAGTCGAGGTTATGTCAATATG
Source organism: Aegilops tauschii subsp. strangulata (assembly GCF_002575655.3). Classification (NCBI taxonomy): domain Eukaryota; kingdom Viridiplantae; phylum Streptophyta; class Magnoliopsida; order Poales; family Poaceae; genus Aegilops; species Aegilops tauschii. The sequence goes on along the minus strand of NC_053040.3, from coordinate 391,564,504 downwards.
TATAATGCGGGGGGTGCAGCCACTTCAATATCGGGGACAACCCATGTGGCACTTCAATGGAGAAGACGATGCCACCCGCTGCGGTCGTAAAGGTCCGGACTCCGTCGTTGCTCTAACGAAAATTCTGTCCGATTTATATAAAGGAGAAGAAGAGGAGTTCATCCGCATTAAGCCACGGGATGGATTCTCCATGTTTAACCCCCCAAACTGGGTAAGCTGCTACTTTTTACTCCGAACCTTCCCGCAATATTTCTTCATAAGTATTCACCTTGCTATTTCATAGCAGGAACTGCGAAAAGCTGTGAGGGAGGTCCGCAGTCCGCCTCCACAACCAGAGGACCCTGACCGGGCCCTCGACCCCGGACTCGAAGAAGATCCGGACACATCTGTGGAGCTCATCGACAGGACGTACTATCAATTAAGCTGCGACGGTGCCTTGGTGGCCATCATAGCCGATTATCCTGGACTACTCCCTGCATCGCATGTAAGTAAAACCGGAGTCCCAACTTCCGAGAAGGATCCCTTTTTGGACTTCACCTACCGCACACATATGGTGTCTTACAGGGAAGGTCCTCGGGACGCCATGCCGAACCCGCAGTGACTCACCAACAAGGGGCACCGAAACCGGGTAGGCTTAAAAGGAAGGTGGTCAGGACTGAGACGCCGTCGCAGAGGTATGAAAAAGAACCCCGCTCCGTGGTTGTCGTCTTTTAAAATAACGTCCATGTTTCCTAGCAGGAAGACGCTCGCCGAACCATATCCGGAGAGCCTGCCGGCCACGCCTCCACCAGCCGGGCTCCAGAGCCGGACTTAGAGGCGGACGCTAACGTGGGGCCAACACCGGACGTTTCTCCTACAGAGGATGCAGATAGGCCGTCCGCTACGAATTCCGAAGTGGAGAGTGCCATGAATCACAGGCATCGCCGGGCCGTACTCCGCGACGCTTATTTCTCTCAAGAGGCGTTCGATGCCTTCAACTCAGGAGACGCGTACATCCGAGCTGCTCAAAATGGTCTTGCCAGAGCCACAGACCAGTATGTAAAGGATATACGGGTAAGAAAATCTAATAATTATGTATATCAGTAGCCCCTGAGACTTGAAACAGTTGGCACAACTGATTTAAGGATCGTTGTTTTCGTAGGTTCTTACGGAGAAGAATACCCAGTTGTCTCGAGAGCTGGAGGAGTGCAAAGCCCGGCTACGGGCCGCAGTTGCCGCAATGAAGGAGTCCGAGAAGGCCCCATCTGGTAACACTTGTTTCTATCGAAAAGAATTTCATGTACCAGTTAGTATTCGGCATGCACTCAAATCTAACAATAGATTCTGCAAATGACCCCGGAGTGAATCCGGAGGTCATACGAGGGGATGAGCAACATGCTCAAGGACAGCTAAAGGCTGGCGAGTGCGTGCTTACGAAGGTGAGGTGGGAGAAAAACGATCTCCAAGATGTCAATACCCGGCTGGGCGTTGAACTGAAAGATGTCCGAGCCCAGCTTGCTGAATCCGTAAAGGAGAATAAGAGGCTTCGACGCGGCATTTTTAGTAAGTGCTTGAATGAACTTTTATAGTGTTCGGCGAAGAAACCGGCTAACAGAGCTATGTCTGTAGGTATGCTGACGGGTCGTCCCGCGGAGGAGATGCCCGGGTCTGCGGGTGATCTTCTACCAGAGCTCTCACAACTGCACGAACAAGTACTGCAGGTGATGCAGGGCATTGCCCAAGCCTTGTGGCCATCCGCCTCCCTGCCAGGAGGCATGGGGGAGCTCGTAGAGATGCTCCAGGGAGCGCGGCGGCGCTTCCGATTATGGAAGATATCGGCCTGCCGACAAGGTGCAAGGGAAGCCTAGGCCATGGTGAAGACGCGATATACCAAGGCTGACCCGAACCACATGGCCGAGGTCGGACCTGTGGGGTCTGATGGGAAAGAGATCCCCGTCAGTTTGGTGTATGACCAGGTGAAATTAGCCGCAAAGTATTCCCAACAGGATTGTAGGCTAGACAGCTTGTTGGATGGTATAGAAGAAGAATTTAGTCAGTCTAAGTGATTGTGTACTTCAAGTGACATATATTGTCCCTAGCCGGATTGTAAATCATTTGTCATGGCGGACCTTTTCGCTTCGACCTCTGGACCCGACAGTCCGGAGTGTATCCGAATACCCGCTCAGTTATGTAAAAACCGGGGTACGCGTGGAAACCATACGTAGGGGTCATAAGTGCTTGAACAGACAAGTACCCAACTAGCTATGTTATATTACATGGATAGTAAGAAACATCTTCTAGGGAGAATAGTTCCGTTAAGGGTTCCTTTCCCTGGGCACGCATGCATTAATGTGCATGTCCGAACTCGAAAAGAGATGCAGGATATAAACATCTGGGGATTTATTACAATAAATAAAAGTCATCTTTTGTTCACCGACCGAATATTCCCTTAAGAACGCTAGCTTTCGGCTTCACCCAGTCTGAGGTACACATCCGGCTGACCCGGCAGTAACAATCGCAGAGGTGCTCCCCTTATGCCCTAGCCGAATTAACGGGAACGTAGGGCATAAACACAAGAGCCAGGCAACCCAGCTTGGCCAAAACTTAAGTCATATCGATGCATATAACGGCGAAGAAAAGGTACATGTGGAAAAGTAACACATGTGCGGGGGGCATAAAGCCCGGAACATAATTATATTAAGCTTATGTATAAGAAGCCCCAAGGTATAATGAGCACGCCTAGCGCGTCAAGATTGTGTAATCAAGACACATTTTAACCTTTTAAGGCTGTGAAGAAAAAGGGAAGAAAGAAAAGACAGATAACGGATATAGAAAAAATTGACAGAGGTAAGGAGACGAACACATAGTCCGGCACTAGGCGTAGAACCTTCGGAGTCTGGCCGCGTTCCATGGGTTTGGCTCGAGTCAATTGTCCGATGCATCCCGCAGACGGTACGCTCCACCGGTCAGAACTTGGTCGATAATGAAGGGACCTTCCCATTTGGGCTTGAGCTTGTTCTTTTTCTTCTCCGGTCGGCGTAGAACGAGTTCGCCAACGTTATAAGTTTTGGCCCGTACTTCTCTGCTTTGATACCGTCGAGCCTGTTGCTGATAGAATGCAGAGCGGGCTTTTGCCACGTCGCGCTCCTCCTCCAGGGCGTCCAAACTGTCCTGCCGATCAAGCTCGGCTTCTCTCTCTTCGTACATGCGCACTCGAGGTGAGTCATGAATTATGTCGCAGGGCAGTACCGCCTCTGCGCCGTACACCATAAAGAATGGTGTGTATCCGGTAGTGCGATTTGGCGTGGTCCGCAGCCCCCATAGTACGGAGTCAAGCTCCTCTACCCAGTGCGTATCTGATTCCTTCAAGGATCGCACTAATCTAGGTTTAATGCCGCTCATGATAAGACCATTTGCTCGCTCGACTTGACCGTTAGTTTGCGGGTGATAGACAGAGGCGTATCAAGCTTAATGCCCATGTTGCTGCACCAAGTTTTTACCTCGCCGGCCGTAAAGTTCGAGCCGTTATCGGTGATGATGCTGTGGGGGACGCCATAACGGTGTACAACCCTGGATATGAAGTCTATCACTGGTCCGGACTCAGCCGTTTTAACTGGTTTGGCTTCAATCCATTTGGTGAATTTATCCACCATGACCAATAGGTTTTTTTCTTACGGCTTCCCCCTTTAAGGGGTCCGACCATATCAAGCCCCCAGACCACAAAGGGCCAAGTAATGGGGATTGTTTGGAGAGCAGTAGGTGGCATATGGCTTTGGTTTGCAAAAAGCTGGCAACCGACGCAACGTTGAACGAGGTCCTGTGCGTCTGCTCGGGCCGTCGGCCAGTAAAAACCTGTACGGAAGGCCGTGCTTACAAGGGCCCGAGTTGCGGCGTGGTGGCCGCCAAGTCTAGCATGAATTTCTGCCAAAAGTTGCCGTCCTTCCTCTTTGGAGATGCACCTTTGAAGTACTCCGGTAGCGCTTTTCTTATAAAGCTCTCCCTCGTGGACCTTGTAGGCCTTAGACCGCCGCACCATGCAACGTGCCTCGTTTGGGTCCTCAGGGAGTTCTTGCCTAGTTAGGTAGGCCAAGAAGGGTTCTGTCCACGGGGCGATGGCATCCATAATCACGTGGGCCGAAGGCGTTATTTCGGTGCCAGAGCCTCCGATTACGTCAGAGTGTTCGGTATCCGGTGTTGTGTCCAGGTCCGGACTGTTGTTGCCGGTCTCTCCTTCCCATACCACGGATGGCTTAAACAGCCTTTCCAAGAAGATATTAGGTGGGACGGGGTCGCGCTTAGCGCCGATGCGGGCGAGGATATCCGCCGCTTGATTGTTTTCTCGGACCACATGGTGGAATTCAAGCCCCTCGAACCGAGCTGACATTTTGAGGACGGCGTTGCGGTAAGCCGCCATTTTCGGGTCCTTGGCGTCAAATTCTCCATTTATTTGAGATATTGCAAGGTTCGAATCCCCACGCACCTCTAGGCGCTGAATGCCCATGGAGACTGCCATCCGGAGACCATGCAATAGGGCCTCATATTCTGCTGCATTGTTGGAGTCTGTGTACAATATTTGAAGTATGTATTGGACTGTATCTCCGGTGGGGGATGTCAGGACGACGCCTGCCCCCAGACCAGCCAGCATCTTAGAGCCGTCAAAGTGCATGATCCAATTGGAGTACGCGCCGTACTCTTTAGGGAGTTCGTCTTCTGTCCATTCGGTGATGAAATCAGCCAGTACTTGTGACTTAATGGCTCGCCGTGGTTTGTATGTTATGTCGAACGGGAGGAGCTCAATAGCCCATTTAGCAATCCGGCCCGTGGCATCGCGGTTATTTATTATGTCGTTGAGTGGTACTTCAGAGGCCACCGTGATTGAACACTCTTGAAAGTAGTGTCGTAATTTCCGGGATGCCATGAAGACTGCGTATGCTATCTTTTGATAATGTGGGTACCGTGATTTGCATGGAGTGAGGATAGTGGATACATAGTATACCGGCTTTTGAAGCGGGAACTTATGTCCGTCCGTCTCTCGTTCGACGACGAGCACTGCGCTTACAACTTGGTGTGTTGCCGCTATATATAACAGCATTGGTTCGCCGACATTTGGCGTGGCCAAGATTGGGTTGGTGGCCAAAACGGCTTTTATTTCTTCCAATCCGGCCATGGCCGCATCCGTCCACTCGAAGTGTTCAGTGCGTCGGAGAAGGCGATAAAGAGGTAGTGCCTTTTCTCCTAATCGGGAGATAAAGCGGCTTAAGGCAGCCACGCATCCAGTTAATTTCTGGATTTGCTTGAGGTCTATTGGGTTAGCCAACTGTGACAGAGCTCGGATTTTGGATGGATTTGCTTCAATTCCTCTACTGGAGACGATGAAGCCCAAGAGCTTTCCAGCGGGCACGCCGAAAACGCATTTTTCCGGGTTGAGCTTGATGTCATATGTTCGGAGATTGTCGAACGTGAGCCTCAAGTCGTCTATTAAGGATTCGACGTGTCTGGTTTTAATGACCACGTCGTCTACGTATGCCTCCACTGTTTTGCCGATTTGTGTTTCCAGGCATGTCTGAATCATGCGTTGATAGGTTGCACCGGCGTTTTTGAGCCCGAAAGGCATGGTGTTAAAGCAGAAGGGGCCGTATGGAGTGATAAATGCCGTTGCGGCTTGATCGGACTCCGCCATCTTAATTTGATGGTATCCGGAGTATGCGTCGAGGAAGCACAATGAGTCGTGTCCTGCGGTAGCGTCGATAATTTGATCGATGCGGGGGAGGGGGAAGGGATCCTTGGGGCAAGCCTTGTTAAGGTCCTTGAAATCGACACATAGGCGCCAGGATTTGTCCTTCTTTGGTACCATCACCAGGTTTGCTAGCCAGTCCGGGTATTTTATTTCTCTAATGAATCCGGTCTCGAGTAACTTGGCTAGCTCTTCTCCCATGGCTTGTCGCTTAGGCTCAGAGAAACACCGAAGAGTCTGCTTGACCGGCTTAAACCCCTTTAGAATGTTAAGGCTATGCTCGGCTAGCCTGCGTGGGATTCCTGGCATGTCTGAAGGATGCCAGGCGAAGATGTCCCAATTTTCGCGCAAGAACTCCCGCAGTGCGGCGTCTACTGTGGGGTTTAACTGTGCCCCGATGGATGCTGTTTTTGTAGGGTCCGTTGGGTGGACCTGGAATTTGACTATTTCGTCCGCTGGTTTAAAAGAGGTGGACTTGGGTCTTTTGTCGAGTATCACGTCATCCCTGTCCATTGTGGAGCGCAGCTCAGTTAGTTCTTTGGCCGCAAGGGCTTCGAATAACGCCTCGAGGGCTAGTGCAGCGGTTTTATTTTTGGCGCGGAGTGCTATGTCCGGATCACTAGCTAGAGTGATGATTCCATTGGGCCCGGGCATTTTGAGCTTCATGTACCCGTAATGGGGTATAGCTTGGAAGATCGTGAATGCCTCTCGCCCTAAAAGGGCGTGGTATTTGCTGCTGAACGGGGCCACTTGGAATGTGATTTCTTCGGACCTATAATTCTCCGGCGTGCCGAATACCACATCTAGTGTGATTTTTCCCGCACATCGTGCCTCCCGACTAGGGATGATTCCTCTGAAGGTTGTGCTGCTTTGTTCAATGCGGCTCTTTTCTATTTCCATTTTTTGAAGAGTCTCCTCATAGATGAGGTTTAATCCGCTGCCACCGTCCATGAGCACTTTAGTAAGCCGGAAACCGTCCACAATTGGACTAAGGACCAAGGCGGTTGGTGCTCGGGTTGTTTGGAATTTAGGTTCGTCACTGGCATTGAAGGTTATAGCCGTATTGCTCCATGGATTTATTGCTGCCACGTGGCAGACTTCGGCGAGGCTGCGGAGTGCTTTCTTGCGCCTATTATTTGAGGTGAAGGTCTCGAAGACTGTTAGTACTGTATTGTTATTTTCGACGGGATGGTGCTCTGTTGTATTGTTGGTGAGGATATCCTCGCCGCTCTTGGCCACCTGCCGGAGTATCCAACAGGCTCTAAGGCTATGTGTTGGCATGGTATCCGCTGTACTGTGAATTTTGCATGGCCCATTGAGCCATCCCTCCAATACGGTTCCAAGCCTTGTAGTGGGCTTTTGTTTCTTTGTAATTGGATCGGGTGACTTACGAGAGTACACCCTTTTAGTTCGGACGGGGGGTTTTGAGAGAGCCGGGGGATCCCAGAATTTTGCTTGGGTTTTCCCGGCGCTTTCCATCGCACAGTACTTCTGTACTATGGCCGCCAGGTCAGCAAAGTGTGCTATGTCACGGCAACTTATGGCGTTGAGGATTCCCTTGTTCGTGCAATTTTTGCAAAATAATGAACTTGCATCTTCCTTGCGACAGTCCTTAACCTTGCTCATTACAAGGAGGAATCTGGCCCAATAGTGATGTAACTGTTTCTTGGGGCTCTTGTCTAATGTAGGAGAGATCGCTTGCATCTGGGTGGGTGGGTAAATTTAGGTCCGAACCCTGACCCGATCTGAGACCCAGGGGCACAGGATTTTCCGAGCTTGGCAGTTCGGGCTCCGGGATGTTGCCCAATAGATCTGGCCCGCTGTCTGATTCTAGGTTCAAAGCTTGGGCCATGTCCTCCCGTAGACGAGTATCCGGCTCGGAGAGCTCGGGAATCCGGACATAGTTTGTCCTCAAGATAGAGGAAGTATCGCTGCGTTGCTCCTCCACCACCGCTATCTGATGGGTGACCGGCGGAGAGTTAATCTCCCTTTGGTCGGGTTTAAGCCTGATCTGATCATAGTCCATAGCGACTCCCAGGGCGGCGATGCCATCCAAGAGCTCGTTCAAGGAAGAGAGCTCCATAGGATCCATCTGCTCGGCGAATCCCGAGCCGACGTGGAGGCTGTTTTTGATGACCCGAGAGGTCATCGTCGGCGCAACGGCCGAACAGGCGGTCATGACGAAGCCGCCTAGTCGGAGAGTTTGGCCTACAGCCAGGGCTCCCCCAGAGGTGATGTTGTCCTTGACAACAAGACGAGCCATCAAGCCTTATGGTGACGGCACAGTGAAACTCTCAATGAAAGCACCAATGTCGGTGTCAAAACCGGCGGATCTCGGGTAGGGGGTCCCGAACTGTGCGTCTAAGGCGGATGGTAACAGGAAGCGGGGGACACAATGTTTACCCAGGTTCGGGCCCTCTCGATGGAGGTAATACCCTACTTCCTGCTTGATTGATCTTGATGATATGAGTATTAAAAGAGTTGATCTACCACGAGATCGTAGAGGCTAAACCCTAGAAGCTAGCCTATGATTCTGATTGTTGTTGTCCTACGGACCAAACCCTCCGGTTTATATAGACGCCGGAGGGGGCTAGGGTTACACAGAGTCGGTTACAAGGGAGGAGATCTACATATCTGAATTGCCAAGCTTGCCTTCCACGCAAAGGAGAGTCCCATCCGGACACGGGACGAAGTCTTCAATCTTGTATCTTCATAGTCCAACAGTCCGGCCAAAGTATATAGTCCGGCTATCCGAGGACCCCCTAATCCAGGACTCCCTCACTCTGGCGGCTCCTCTGCCTCAAGTCACTACTACAGGATGCTGCTAACGTGACACTACGATCAGAGACCCTTCGAGAAACTGTGTGCGATGCAATAATCGCAAACGGTGGTGTATGAAAACTGTCAAAAAAGGTGAAAACGTTTGCGATGGAGGATGCATCAAACACGGTTCAGATTTTAGTTGCGTGTGCGATGAAGGGCATACGGTTCAGTTCAATTAACTGTTTGCGGTGAGGAGGAACAAAAGAAACGGGCAGCCAGATGAAGGCGTGTGCGATACACAGCATACGGTTCACTCGGATGAACTGTTTGTGATTAGGCAACACAAAAGAAACGGGCAGCCAGATGAAGGTGTGTGCGATATACATCATACGGTTCACTCGGATGAACTGTTTGTGATAGGCAACACAAAAGAAACGGTCAGCTAGATCAAGGTGTGTGCGATATACGGCATGCGGTTCACTCAGATGAACTGTTTGCGTTGACACAAGAGAACAGAAACGATTCAACTTAACAAGGCGTGTGTGTTGTGCGATGGGATTGCATGCGGTTCACTCGGCCCTTGTCGTCAGTGTGTGACCTCTGTGGCAACCGTTCGCTCCCTAGGCGCCTCTTCGTATACCGTGGCAACCGTCCACCGACTCTTCGCCTTTCCCTCTCGATTTGGAACTGCTGTCGCATGCTAGCTCTTCCTCCCTCCTCCATTTGCCTTCACCCTTCCTTCTGCCATTGTTTGATCGTCTTCTCCATGGAGGAAACAAGCCGGAAACAACCCCGTTATTCTTGCCCCGATCTGAATGATGACGCGGTGGAGGAACTCATTGATCGGTGCGACGTCATCACCTCGGCTAGCATGGCAGGTTCGTTCAAGACCATTCTTGACTCAACTAATAACATCATTACAAGGAACCCAAGGGTTCAGGAGCGGTTTGATCTCCCCTATCTTCTTCGCCGTGACCCTGCTAACTGGCGCGGGGACGAGGGAACCTCGCCTTGTGTAAGTTGATGCCACTTGATAATGATACGTATGATGTTAAGATGCCATCGCTTGAGGGCAAGGCTTGGGCAGGCGCAAATGGAGATTGGGTTGTTTATATTGGGTACAACTGCGAGTGGGAACTTGTGAATGTGTACACTCGTCACCGGGTTCCACTTTGAAAAATCTCAGACGACTGCCTAGAGGTTGAGTACACCGGTATTCTACGTGAGTTCGAATACGATCATGCTGACTGTCGTCTACGGAAGATAGCAATTTGTCGAGTTCCCAACCGCTCTTGGGGTTATAGGAATGCTTATGTTGTCGCTATCTTCGACAAGCTTGTTGCTATCCTTCATGGTTCAACTCGATGGATATTGCTCAAAAATCAGTTTCTATACACGGATGAGTACTGTGATGCAATTCAATACGAGGGTCTTGTGTTTGCTGCCACCACTCGTGGCACTGTTTTTGCATGGAATCATTATGATTTCGGTACGTTTGTCTTCCACCGTAATTATAATTGTTTCATCCACATGCATGCGGGTTAGCTAGTTTCCCTTTACTAATTAACCTTCTTGTGTTTCCAAGGTCCTGTGAACATTCCACCACCTATACTTGAAAATTTTATTCACGAGCATGAGGACGAGCAGGACCCATATACTCAGTGGCGCCTGGCAACTTATTCCGATGGATCACCTCTTCTTGTCTGTATACGGGGCAGTGCTGATGTTACTAAGGAAACAGGTGTTGTCTCGTATGGTCGCACTCTCCGGACCTATTCCAACATCCATTGCAGGGTATTCGGGATGGATACTAGTGTACTAGAGCCAACACCTTCTCCCTGGTTCAGTATTGAAAGTCTTGGAGGAAACTCGCTCTTCCTTGGAGAAAACTATCCAATGATGGTGGAAGGCGATCCAGCTACTGTTGACACAACGTTACTACCATTTATGAGAAGCAACTATATCTATACCTCGGACATTAATATGCTTCCCTACCGTCCCCATATGGGTCCTGACATAGGCCGCTTCAGCCTCGATGATCAGTCCTGTGTTGGTCTCGAGATTGACAGTAGCTGGCCCTTCCCAGAGAATCACTTCTGGTTCAAAGAAAGCGTTTCCAACGCCGATGAGTGGTTGATCTGAAGTTTATTTCATCGCTTTGTTATTTGTTGTGCGAGAAAAACTTTTCTAGAATGTTTTGTTGGAAATGATCTATAATCCAACATGTATCCTCATTGTCGTTGTGGGTTGATGACTTGTTGTATGTAATCAATGGTACATTTGCATATGCGTCCATGAACTCACGCCTGCTAGTGGTGTCCATATGAACAGTGCTAGTGATTTTAGTTGCAAAAATTAGATAGTGCTAGTGATTTGTAGCTGCATATTTTGAACAAATCGCAGTGTTACAAGGTTGACAAATGGCAATGTTACTAGATAAACAAATGTCAATCTTTCCAGTTTGAGAAATGGCAACATACCCAAAATGACAGATATGCAAATCTTACCCAATTGTTTGTACGTGGTTGCACACGGGTCATGCAAAACAACCGTTTGCGTTGAAGGGATGCAGAAATCCTGCTCGTCACATTTTCCCTTGGCTTCCAGGGGAAGCTGTCGGTTTGCATACGGGTGTTCTAACTAAAACGTTTGCGGTGAGTGTTTTATATTTAAAAACCATTGACGTTTTTTAAAAGAAAATCGTTTGATAAGTCTATACATTAAGAGAGAAAAAGGCAAGTTCGTTCAAACCATATCTTTCATTTAGTCACACTGCGAATTTATATTCATATGATCGAGAATTCGAGATACAGTATTAAACCCCAAAAAAACTATTTCCGGCGGCGGCGGAGGCGGTGTGCCGCGCCGTCGTTGTCGTCCTCCGGGACGCCGTTGTTGAAGTCTTCAAGGCAGCACAAAATGTTCTTCACTTGTAAATCAAACATCATGTCGTCGCGTGATCGACGGGCGGGGCGCGGGAAGACGACAACTGGCGCCGCTGAGAGGTAGCGGTCGACGTCAACGTCCTATGCTGCTGAGGGGGGGGGCACGGGCACGGGCGCGGCGGGTGTAGCCAAACGCACGGGGACTGGCACCGCGGTGGGTGGAGGGGCGCGCACGGGCGCGGCGGGTGCAGCCAAATGCACGGGGGCCGGCGCCACGGTGGGTGGAGGGGCGCGCAGGGGCACGAGCACGGGCGTTGGCATGTACACGAGCTCGCGCGGGTCCGTGGAGACCTCGCCGACGCCCGCGGCTTCCAGCTCTGCGATAGTGCTTGGCGACCAGCCCGTCAATGCTACGGGGATGGGAGCTTGGACGGGAGCGGGGGCAGCAACCGCCGCGGCCAGCTCGTTCTGGGCCATGTCCATGAGTCCCCATTCCTCCTTATTTTCTGTCTCCTCCGGCTCGGAGTCGACTTCACCAAACTTGAAGACTAGTGGCAGATGATCATTCTGCGCCATGGCGGTGGAGGTCTGCACGGGGGAGGGGAATGGGAGGCGAACAGTAAGGCCGCCCGTATTAAATAGCGGCTCAGGCGCCATTAATGGAGAGGAAGGCGGGCGGCCATGGAAGTCAAAGGCCTCGCTTCCCAGTGAGCCTGCGCAGCGTACAGCTTGCACGCTTCCCGGTGAGACTGCACATTGGAGGACAGCTTGGACGCCTCTCGGTCAGCGTGCGCACCGGACTACGCTCGCACGCCTCCCGTTCAGTCAAGGTCAAGCAGCTGTCCGCACGGCACCTCCTACAGCCATTAAAACAAAGACACGTGGCGTCATGTGAATGGTTAACAGAACACACACATTTTGAATTATACAAACATTTGAGATATTAAAGTGGCAGCTATTTTTTCAAAATGCCTTTGCTGGCTGTCATTATTCGAGTGCACCTTCTCTCAAAATGGACATGAAAAATACCACATCATGTCGGGTGCCATTCCATGATAGCATGCCAAGTTTCATTAATTTCAGACGAGTTTTGGATTTACTAGAATTTAAAAACCAGGCATCTCAATGTTTTGTCGGCAATCAACGGTGCCCTGGTGTTTGAAATTCATTCCCATTTCTTGCATGGGACCTAAGCATGCACCCAAGGACACAGATTTGATTTTTCAACCAATTTATATGCACCGGAGCATGTGCATATAGTTCAAATTTGAATTATGCACATAAATGCATTGAAAACTCAGTTAATGCATAAAAATGTCCAAAAGAAGCCCGAAAAATCACAAAAATTGACACAACACTCCTGTTGTTCTATGTTGACATGAGAAAATTTTTGGAAGCAGTAAGAGGCAGTGGATATCGTTTTGTCCCCAAAGGTGGGACGTTCCCGACCGAAACCATGATGCTTGTTGTGAGAAGCTCTGGTTTATGAGAAGCATATATCCAAACCTGCCCCAAACGGGACAAATTTTTTACCACGGCATGTTGATGCAGCTCCATGAAAGCATGCCAAGTTTCATGAATTTCAAACGAGTTTTGGATTTACTAGAATTTAAAAACGAGGCATCTCAATGTTTTGCCGGCAATCAATGGTGCCTTGGTGTTTGAAATTCATTCCCATTTCTTGCATGGGACCTAAGCATGCACCCAAGGACACATATTTGATTTTTCAACCAATTTATATGCACTGGAGCACGTGCATGTAGTTCAAATTTGAATTATGCACATAAATGCATTGAAAACTCAGTTAATGCATAAAAATGTCCAAACGAACCCCGGAAAATCCCAAAAATTGACACAACACTCCTGTTGTTCTATGTTGACACGAGAATTTTTTTGAAAGCAATAAGAGGCAATGGATATCGTTTCGTCCCCAAAGGTGGGACGTTCCCTACCGAAACCATCATGCTTGTTGTGAGAAGCATATACCCGAACCTGCCCCAAATGGGACAATTTTTTTAACACGGCATGTTGATGCCTATCCATGATAGCATGCCCAGTTTCATGAATTTCAGACGAGTTTTGGATTTACTAGAATTTAAAAACCAGGCATCTCAACGTTTTGCCGGCAATCAACAGTGCCCTGGTGTTTGAATTTCATTCCCATCTCTTGCATGGGACCTCGAAATTCACCCAAGGACACATATTAGATTTTTCAACCAACCTTAGTGCATTGGAGCATGTGCTTGTAGTTCAAATTTGAATTATGCACATAAAATGCCCAGAAAACCCAGTTAATGCATAAAAATGTCCAAACGAACCTTGAAAAATCACAAAAATTGACACAACACTCCTGTTGTTCTATGTTGACACTAGAAATTTTTTGAAAGCAATAAGAGGCAATGGATATCGTTTCGTCCCCAAAGGTGGGACGTTCCCTATCGAAACCATCATGCTTGTTGTGAGAAGCTCTGATTTGTGAGAAGCTTATACCCGAACCTGCCTCAAATGGGAATTTTTTTTACCATTGCATGTTGATGCCGCTCCATGATAGCATGCCAAGTTTCATGAATTTGATACAAGTTTTGGATTTACTAGAATTTAAAAACCAGGCATCTCAACGTTTAGCCGGCAATCAACAGTGCCCTAGTGTTTGAATTTCATTCCCATCTCTTGCATGGGACCTAGAAATTCACCCAAGGATACACATGTGATTTTTCAAACAAATTTAGTGCATTGGAGCATGTGCTTGTAGTTCAAATTTGAATCATGCACATAAAATGCCTAGAAAACCCAGTTAATGTATAAAAAAGGCCAAACGAACCCCGAAAAATTCCAAGATTGAACACAACACTCCTGTTGTTCTATGTTGACACTAGAATTTTTTTGAAAGCAATAAGAGGCAATGGATATCGTCCCGTCACCAAAGGTGGTACGTTCCCTATCGAAACCATCATGCTTGTTGTGAGAAGCTCTGATTTGTGAGAAGCTTATACCCGAACCTGCCCCAAATGGGACAAAATTTTCACCATGGCATGTTGATGCCGCTCCATGATAGCATGCCAAGTTTCATGAATTTCAGACAAGTTTTGGATTTACTAGAATTTAAAAACCAGACATCTCAACATTTTGCCAGCAATCAATAGTGCCATGGTGTTTTAATTTCATTCCCATCTCTTGCATGGGACCTAGAAATTCACCCAAGGACACACATGTGATTTTTCAACCAACTTTGGTGCATTGGAGCATGTGCTTGTAGTTCAAATTTGAATTATGCACATAAAATGCCTAGAAAACCCAGTTAATGTATAAAAAAGGCCACGAACCCCAAAAAATTCCAAGATTGAACACAACACTCCTGTTGTTCTATGTTGACACTAGAATTTTTTTGAAAGCAATAAGAGGCAACGGATATCGTCTCGTCCCCAAAGGTGGTACGTTCCCTATTGAAACCATCATGCTTGTTGTGAGAAGCCCTGGTTTGTGAGAAGCTTATACCCAAACCTGCCCCAAATGGGACAAAATTTTCACCACGGCATGTTGATGCCGCTTCATGATAGCGTGCCAAGTTTCATGAATTTCAGATGAGTTTTGGATTTACTAGAAGTTAAAAACCAGGTATCTCAATGTTTTGCCGGCAATCAACAGTGCCCTGGTGTTTGAAATTCATTCCCATCTCCTGCATGGGACCTAGAAATTCACCCAAGGACACACATGCAATTTTTCAACAAACTTTAGTGCATTGGAGCATGTGCTTGTAATTCAAATTTGAATTATGCACATAAAATGCCTAGAAAACCCATTTAATGTATAAAAAAGGCCAAACGAACCCCGAAAAATTCATTCACATTTCTTCCATGGGACCTAAGCATGCACTGAAGGACACATATTTGATTTTTCAACCAATTTGTATGCACCGGAGCATGTGCATGTAGTTTAATTTTGAATTGTGCACCTGAAATGGCTAGAAAACCAGTTTAATGTATGAAATGTCCAAACGAACCCTGAATAATTCCAATTCTTTTACGACACACATACAGTTGCATGTTCACTGTAGATAAAAGGTCTAGCAGTTCAAACACCGTCCATTGCCGCTGTGACCCCATTTTGTAATTCAAATCAAGTAGATCCCACACAGTTTATTCTCACCAACCGTGTGAGATGTAGTACAAAATATCTTGGAGCACCATCGGTGTATAGTACGCCTATGGCTTACGCGAGAAGGTGCATCGGCTACAGTTCACAGCCGGCGTGTCAAGCACACTAGCTCGCTCCCCCAAAACTCCCGCCTCTGCATCCCTCGCAATCTTGAAAATATCTACCGCCTGGAAGGTTTTAATGTTTGATAGCACACGATTAGTTTGTGCGGACCGTGTGCGATGTCTGTTACTCCTGCTCTGCTTCAGTCCCTTGATTCAAATTTTCAGTAGCCCCGGCATTTTACACCCGCCTCTGCATCCCTCGCAATCTCCAAAATATCTGCTCGCCCTTGATCCAAATTTTCAGTAGCCCCGCCTTGTTACTCCCGCCTAGTAAAATTTTCAGTTGCCGCAGTATTTCCTCAAACACAACCTCCGCTCACATAGACACACGCAACCCTCGAAACCATTGGTAGGTCGCCGCCATCGTCGGCGCCTCCATCCTCAACCTCTACATGTGCCGGGGAGCTTGAGTAGCCAATGGCCAAAAAGAGGTTTGTCGCGGCCTTTCTGCCCGACGCCGGCGAGGTGGCCGCCGAGGTGTCCCCGTTGACCTCCGCGGGCCCGATCCATCGTTGCCGGTCCCCCGATCCGCCCGCCGCCGCGCCCCTACGCCGGTTCGAGGACTTCCCCGTCCTCCCACGGACCCGACAGCCGACGAAGTCCTACCTCGGGTTCCGGCAGCGGCGGTGAGGGACGTGGGTCGCCAAGATTACAGATCGAGAGACCCACACCCACCGGTGGCTCGGTAGCTTCCACACGGTCGAGCTCGTGGACATGGAGTACGACCGCTGGTAGGTCCGCTACCACGGCGCGGCGGCTAGGCTCAATTTCCCCTTCGGCACACGTCTGGTCCACCTCGTTCCGCCGGAGCCAGGGGTGGTGAGCTCGGTTATGGCGCGGTTGGACCACGAGGCGTGGGAGCGTCTCGAGGCCGAGGCCGTCGACGAGGCCTACATGCAAGAGCTCCGCTGGCAGCACCCGGAGCTCATGGAGGTGGAGCGGGCGATCTTTACCAGCGCGGAAGGCGGCGAGGTTATCGCGCTCTCCTCCGATGACGAGGTCGAAGGCGGCGAGGACGGCGGCATGGAGGGCGGCGAGGTTATCGCGCTCTCCTCTGATGATGAGGTCGAAGGCGGCGGCGACGGCAGCGCGGAGGGCGTCGAGGTGGGCCCCGAGGACGAGGAGATTGACGTCGACGAGTGGAGGAGTGCCTTCCCCAATGACCCCGACAACGGTACTGGCCAGGACCCGGCTCGCGGCACACCATACATGACCAGGAAGGATTGGCTCGACCTCTACTTCGACCGATAGTAGTTTAGCTTAGTTTAAATTTATGTTTTATGTTTGGTTATGCAAAACTATCTATGTTTATGTTTGAATGCATGCTACTTTCGGTTGAACTTGCTTTGAACTTGATCAAATTGAAGTTTACAACCTTAAGTTTAGGGGATCGACTAGAAAAGGCCAAAAATTGCTGGAGTATATATATATATACACTAAGGGTTTTAGTCCTTTAAATTTGAAGGATCGCCTAGAGATGTCCTTATGACTTGTTTATTTCAGTTCTTCACAATGTGATGCTCTATATGTGCAACTATTTGCTGTGCAGTTCAATTTCATCAATAACAGTTTCAACAATACCACTATGAATTACGATATTTGGTTGCTGTTAAGGATATTGAAGTTAACATGCCTTTTCGTTTTTCAATTGTTGTTTAGCAACTTGCATTGTACTGAATGACTAAATATGCAATCCCAGGCTACATAGCAACAAGGAAGAGTGTTACCTTAATGTTCTGATGATGTCTAGATATACACGTAATAAAATCTTATATAATGGGATGTATGGAGTGTTGTACTACATCATTTTTCAATTGTTGTTTAGCTTCTAATATTAACTTGGTGTTTCTAGGTACATATATCATTGCCAAAGATCCACACTTCGACCCTTTTTGCGTATGGGGCAATGATATTTTCATGAACCAGCATCAAGTGAGGAAACTGATAAGATTGTTACTAAAATGGGTCAAAAGATGTCAATCGAACTATTTGTTTACACTTTATGCAAGACAACAGTGAATTGCAGGATGGTAAGTAAGAACCCTGTAGCCTTCTTTTTACTGCCCGTAATGAGTTGTGTTAGATGACAATATCTGAATCTTTTTTCTTTTGCAGTGGTTCCTGAAGTAGTTTACTCAAGATACCTCTCAAACTACATGATTGGCGGCCGGCCATCACAAGGGGTTGGACTAGAGTCCTGCATGCCTTCTACATCCAGGAGAGCACAATAGGGTCATTCCGCTTCACCTTGTTTAACAACTGGAATGCCTGTCGCCTCTTTCTTTACCATCTGTAATAGTACAAGTATAGAACCCTGGTACATCATTATTTATTTGGTGCTTCTGTAATTCTTAAACATATATATGTACTTGTGAATTGAATAATGCATTGGTTGTTTGAACCTGATGGATATGAATAAAGCTATAGCCTACTTTCAAGTTTAAATCAGGTACAATTTTAATTAGCAGCTATTAAATTAGGGCGAAATTACGTTGTGCAGGTCATTACGGCACACACGGTTGGTAAAACACAAACGTATGCGATATACACCATAATCCGAGACGGTTCACAGAGAGGAAACGTGTGCAAGCATGCACACAGTTGCCGTTCGCAAAGCGTGTGTGATGTCAGACACTATCACATACGGCGCGGGAAAACTAAATGTGTGTGATTGTCTACCTATCGTACACAGTTTATAATCATGAACTGTTTGTGATGTGCCAGGCATCGTAAATCTCCCGTGCCTGGAATCTGGCTAGAATCTGCTTGGAAAGCTCCCGTGCCTAGAATCTGCCTGGTTTTAGGCAGAACCACAAAACTCCGACAGTGATGGCAATGCGAGCACAAACGAGTAGTAAGGATGAAGTGTTTGGGATATTCGATATATCGGAAACGGTTATATAGGGACAACTGTATGCATCAAGGCTCCCTATCCCCGATGGTTTTTGGATCGTGTAGGAAGGACCCCCCTATCGCCCACACTCACTTGGTGACGGTTCCAAATGCCGTCGTGGAAAGGGGTTAAAAACCGTTTGTTTAGGACCGACGCGCACCAGTGAGTGTTGCAGGCCCGTGCCCACCCGTGTCCTCCGGGTCCGGTATGCACCTGTCCTTGACTGCCTCCCCCGCCGCCGCGCCCCCAGCCCGGCGCCCTCCTCATCTGTCGGGACCCCGGCTGTGTCTCAGCCCATGTCTGGTCACCCTTCGCTCAGCCCGGCCGCGGCCGTCTGCTTAATGCCGCGTTCCGCGCGCGTCCAGGCTGCGGAGCGTGCCCTCGACCGCGCCCTGATCGCCATCGTGGCTGGCAACCGCTCGGGCATCTCGGCCGCCGACATCGAGCACGAGCTGTGCTCACGTTTCTCCCTCTCTGCGGCGGACTTCTCCGTGCACCGTCGCTGGGACGATGAGTTCCTCCCGCGCTTCCGCGACGCGGCCACTCGCGCCCTTGTGGCTGCTGCTCCCTTCCGGGCTGCCAGGTTTTGGCTTATCCTGCATCCCTGGAGCCGCCTCGCCAGCGCATACCCCATCTCCCTCCGCATCGCCGTGGATATTGAGATCACTGGCATCCCCGACCATGCCTGGGACATCTCCTCCGCTGTCCAGCTGCTGTCGCCGTTCTGCCTAATTGATTGGCTCGCCCCCGAGACGCAGGACGAGAGCGACATGTCGGTCTTTCGTCTCTCCGCCTGGACAACAAACCCGGACGTGATTCCGCGATCCTCGGAGCTGCTCCTCGAGGAGCCGTTCGCCCACGCCGGCGCCAACCCGGACCTCGTCGACCGTTTCGCCGTCGAGATGCTCCGTTTTCCGGTCTCCATCCACATCCGGCGCTCCGTGGATTTCAGGCTCCCCTCTCCGCTGCCCCTCCCCCGCCTGCCGGCCATGGTGATGATGCCGGCGGGGGTGATCGTTCGCCTCCTGTGCCTGAGGCCTGGCCGCGGCGGCATGACTTCCCGCGTTCTTTCGGGAATCACCGCGCTCACCGTTCCTCCGCCGTGCGCCATGGCCGCTGCCGTGCTGATCCTGCGTTCCGTGGGTGGCAAGGCTTGCTGGGGCCCCACCCTACCGTCAGCGACCGTCCTTGCGGCCCACCCATCAGTCAAAGGCTGTCTGGTCACCAGCCTGCCCGGAGCGCAGCTGCGGCCCCCCTGTCGGCGTTCAAACGCTGGCGCTGTCCGTGATCGCTTGTTCGGTGGGGCCTGCGGTCGCTGCCTCCCCGTCCCAATGCCACCTTGCACCCCCGAGGGCCACTCCCCGTGCCTGGCTGCCTCGGATCCGCCTCGCCCCTCCTCTTTGTCCCCGCCCTAGGTCCCACCTTTGCCGCTTCCTGACACTCCATCCCAGCGGGCCGTTGGGGAGGCTGCGCCCTCTCCAACCAGGAACATTCTTTTTCCTGAGCTGGGGCCCTCTACCGATCCCCAGAATGAAGTGTCTGCTGATGATGCACCGATCCCTGCGCAATGCAGCTTGCTCGCCGAGGGCGATTTTGCTCCTGTGCTGATCTCCCCTCTTGCGGAGGATCTTGTGGGGCCCGCCCAGGCCTTGGACGGTTGCGGCTCCACCCCGCCTTTGGGCCCCGTGCAAGTGAATCCTGTCCCTCCCACCCATGCATTGCTGCTGGGCGCCCCCACAGCCGATGGCAACTCGCCGGCTGTCCCGCATGCGCATCCGGCCATGCAGCTCCCCGCATGCACGTCGGGTGGCCAACTTCCTGCATGCACGTCCAATGGCCACGCCTCCTGCCCGGTTCCTGACCATGTGATGGGCTATCTTCAGGCAATCTGCACGCGCTCTCCCCCCGTGCTCGAGACGCCCTCGGTTCGCCGCAAGAGGGGCATGGTGCCGCCCAACTTTACGCCACGGCGCAGCAGCCGCATCGCCAAGAACGACCGCGGGCTGGACTCGGAGGCCAAGGCCAAAAGGGTGCTTCTGCGGCGCCTTGGTCTTCTGGAAGACGACGAGCCCATATCAGATGCTGCTCTCGAGCGCTATAACTTGCTCTTCGCTCGCCCCCTTGCGGGTGACATCGTGCAAGCGTTCGTGGATTTCTTCGAATGGACTGTTCCCCCCGGCCTGCTCGACGGATTGACACAAGCGACGTCTCGCCTGGTCGAGGTCTGACCGTGCCGTGCGCGCGTGTCGCCCTACCGCCCCCAGCTTTTCTTATGGATCACGACTTAAGCCTTGTTTTCTGGAACGTGCGTGGACTCAACAGCCGAGCCAAGCGCTCCACTGTCCGCACTATCATTTCCTCGGCTAATCCCTGTATAGTCTATCTCTCGAAAACTAAGTTGGATTTGGTTTTGTCTTCGCACGTTATGGAGACCCTCGGTGCCCCATTCCAGGATGTCTTCTTCCTCCCGTCCGATGGCACTAGAGGCAGCATTCTCCTTGCTTGGCGGGCCGACCGTGTTGCCCTCCATAACCCCATCATAGGGCTCTACCATGTCTCCGCTACTGTATCCTCCTGCGAGGGAACGGCCACCCCTTGGTGGATCACGGGTGTCTACGGGCCCCAGGCAGTCAATGACAAGTTGGCCTTCGTTTCTGAGCTTCACGACCTGAGGGATTGCATCGCGGGCCCTTGGCTTCTTGGAGGGGATTTCAACATGATTACCTCCCATGCTGACAAGAGCTCTGGCCGCGTCAACCACCGTACCATGGGGAGATTCTGCCGTTTCATCTCTGATCACGCCCTGCGTGACATTTACCTGCGCGGTCGCCGCTACACATGGTCGAATGAGCAAACCAACCCCACCCTGGTGAGGAACGATCGGGTCTTGTGTACTACCTCCTGGGAGACTGCACACCCAAGCCATATGCTGTTCTACCTAGCGACGGTCACCTTCGATCACTGCCCATTGGTCCTGGACTGCTCCCCCAGGATGCGCGGCAAGTGTCGGTTTCATTTTGAACGATTTTGGCCCAAGCTGGAGGGATTCCTCACGACCGTCGACGCTGCCAGGAACTCTGTGCAACCTGATCCGGACCCCTTCCGGACGATCTATGCTTGGCTCAAGGTCACAGCTCGCCGCTTGCAGAGTTGGGGGTCTTGCTCTATCGGGGACATTACCCTGCAGCTCATGATGGCCAGGGAGCTCATCTACCAGCTAGACGTGGCGCGCGACTCCCGCCCGTTGACGCCGTCCGAAACCTGGCTTCGCCACGAGCTACGTCGCACCTATCTGGGGTTGGCCTCCCTTGAGCGCTCCATTTTACGGCAGCGAGTTCGTTTTAGCTGGCTCAAAGAAGGAGAAGCGAACACTACTTTCCTTAAGATCCACGCTGCCCACTGTGCTCGCAAAAACCACATCAGCAGCTTCCAGGTTGGCTCCCTGTGCGTCTCTGGCGAGGTGGACATGGCCAAGGCCGTGTTCGAGCACTTCTCCAACATTCCTGGCTCCTCCCCTAACAGGCCCTACTCCATCAACCTTGAGGCCATCGACCAACGTCGCTTTGACCTTTCGGCGCTTGAGCAGCCTTTCTCGGAGGACGAGATCTGGAGCGCCATCAAGCAAATGCCGGCGGGCAAGGCACCCGGCCCGGACGGGTTCACCGCCGAGTTCCTTCGCGCATGCTGGCCTATCATCAAGGCCGATACCTGCGCTGTCTTCGACAAGCTTTACGCCAGGAATGGGCGCGGCTTCCGCAAGCTCAACGAGGCCTTCCTGACACTGCTCCCTAAAAAGCCCGACGCCTGCAGGATCGCCGACTACCGCCCCATTAGCTTGATCCACCTCCTGGCCATGCTTTTTGCGAAGGTGCTCTCCCTTCGCCTTGCTCCGCGCATGCCCCGGCTCATCTCCGTCAATCAGAGCGCTTCATTGCCAGACTCTGCGTGCATGACAACTTCCTGCTTGTCCAGCTGTCGCGACCCCGATCCTAAGTCACACCGATCTAGCATGTAACACATCATATCACTGTGCGGCCTCACGCACGGTATTCCCACGGGTGCCACCTTATCTGGCCCGGGACCGTTTGCGCCTTTTGGCTCACATATATGATAGTGTCGCTAGCATCCATATGACAGAAAACCCGGGCCGACATGACTAGTCGTAAACCCAAGGTGGCACTAACTTACAGGGACAGGCATACATGACTGCTACCTCTTGAGCACAACGTTGATTTTCCCTTGAAGAGGAAAGGGTGATGCAGCAAAGTAGCGTAAGTATTTCCCTCTGTTTTGACAACCAAGGTATCAATCCAGTAGGAGGCCACACGCAAGTCCCTCGTACCTACACAAACAAATAAGAACCTTGCAACAAACGCGATAAAGGGGTTGTCAATCCCTTCACGACCACTTGCAAAAGTGAGATCTGATAGAGATAATAAGATAAATATTTTTGGTATTTTGTTGTATAGGTCGGAAAGTAAAGATTGCAAAATAAAATAGATCGGAAACTTATATGATGGAAAATAGACCCAGGGGCCATAGGTTTCACTAGTGGCTTCTCTCAAGATAGCATAAGTATTACGGTGGGTGAACAAATTACTGTCGAGCAATTGATAGAAAAGTGCATAATTATGAGAATATCTAGGCATGATCATGTATATAGGCATCACGTCCGCGACAAGTAGACCGAAACGATTCTGCATCTACTACTATTACTCCACACATTGACCGCTATCCAGCATGCATCTAGAGTATTAAGTTCATAAGAACAGAGCAACGCATTAGGCAAGATGACATGATGTAGAGGGATAAACTCAAGCAATATGATATAAACCCCATCTTTTTATCCTCGATGGCAACAATACAATATGTATCGGTTCCCCTTCTGTCACTGGGATCGAACACCGCAAGATTGAACCCAAAGCTAAGCACTTCTCCCATTGCAAGAAAGATCAATCTAATAGGCCAAACCAAACTGATAATTCGAAGAGACTTGGAAAGATAACAAATCATACATAAAAGAATTCAGAAGAGATTCAAATATTGTTCATAGATAATCTTGATCATAAACTCACAATTCATCGGATCTCGACAAACACACCGCAAAAGAAGTTACATCAAATAGATCTCCAAGAGAATTGAGGAGAACTTTGTATTGAGATCCAAAGAGAGAGAAGAAGCCATCTAACTAATAACTATGGACCCGAAGGTCTGAGGTAAACTACTCACACAGCATCGGAGAGGCTATGGTGTTGATGTAGAAGCCCTCCGTGATCGATTCCCCCTTCGGCGGAGTGCCGGAAAAGGCCCCAAGATGGGATCTCACGGGTACAGAAGGTTGCGGCGGTGAAAATAGGGTTTCGTGGTGCTCCTAGATGGTTTCGGGGTATATGGGTATATATTAGAGGAAGAAGTAGGTCGGTGGAGCTGCGAGGGGCCCACGAGGGTGGGGGGCGCGCCCAGGGGGCAGGCGTGCCTCCCTGCCTCGTGTCTTCCTTGCTTCTTCTTGACGTCCACTCCAAGTCCTCTGGATCACGTTTGTTCCAAAAATAACTCTCCCGAAGGTTTCATTCCGTTTGGACTCTGTTTGGTATTCCTTTTCTGCGAAACACTGAAATAGGCAAAAAACATCAATTTGCACTGGGTCTCTGGTTAGTAGGTTAGTCCCAAAAATAATATAAAAGTGTATAATAAAGCCCATTAAACATCCAAAACAGATAATATAATAGCATGGAACAATAAAAAATTATAGATACGTTGGAGACGTATCAAGCATCCCCAAGCTTAATTCCTGCTCGTCCTCGAGTAGGTAAATGATAAAAATAGAATTTTTGATGTGGAATGCTACCTAGCATATTCTTCAATGTAATTTTCTTTATTGTGGCATGAATGTTCAGATCTGAAAGATTCAAGACAAAAGTTTAATATTGACATAAAAATAATAATACTTCAAGCATACTAACAAAGCAATCATGTCTTCTCAAAATAACATGGCCAAAGAAAGTTATCCCTACAAAATCATATAGTCTGGCTATGCTCTATCTTCATCACACAAAATATTTAAATCATGCACAACCCCGGTTTCAGTCAAGCAATTGTTTCATACTTTAGTATTCTCAAACTTTTTCAATCTTCATGCAATACATGAGCGTGAGCCATGGACATAGCACTATATGTGGAATAGAATGGTGGTTGTGGAGAAGACAGAAAAAGGAGAAGATAGTCTCACATCAACTAGGCGTATCAACGGGCTATGGAGATGCCCATCAATAGATATCAATGTGAGTGAGTAGGGATTGCCATGTAACGGATGCACTAGAGCTATAAGTGTATGAAAGCTCAACAAAAGAAACTAAGTGGGTGTGCATCCAACTTGCTCGCTCACGAAGACCTAGGGCACTTTTGAGGAAGCCCATCATTGTAATATACAAGCCAAGTTCTATAATGTATAATTCCCACTAGTATATGAAAGTGACAAAAAAGAGACTCTCTATCATGAAGATCATTGTGCTACTTTGAAGCACAAGTGTGGTAAAAGGATAGTAACATTGTCCCTTCTCTCTTTTTCTCTTATTTTTTTATTTTTATTTTTTTATTTGGGCCTTTTCCTTTTTTATGGCCTCTTATTATTATTTTTTTTTCGTCTGGAGTCTCATTCCGACTTGTGGGGGAATCATAGTCTCCATCATCCTTTCCTCACTTGGGACAATGCTCTAATAATGATGATCATCACACTTTTATTTACTTACAACTCAAAAATTACAACTCAATACTTGGAACAAAATATGACTCTATGTGAATGCCTCCGACGGTGTACCGGGATATGCAATGAATCAAGTGCGACATGTATGAAAGAATTATGAATGGTGGCCTTGCCACAAATACGATGTCAACTACATGATCATGCAAAGCAATATGACAATGATGAAGCGTGTCATAATAAACGGAACGGTGGAAATTTGCATGGCAATATATCTCGGAATGGCTGTGGAAATGCCATAATAGGTAGGTATGGTGGATGTTTTGAGGAAGGTATATGGTGGGTGTATGATACCGGCGAAAGATGCACGGCATTAGAGAGGCTAGCAATGGTGGAAGGGTGCAAGTGCGTATAATCCATGGACTCAACATTAGTCATAAAGAACTCACATACTTCTTGCAAAAATCTACAAGTCATCAAAACAAAGTACTAAACACATGCTCCTAGGGGAAGGGTTGGTAGGAGTTAACCATCGCGCAATCCCAACCTCCACAGATAAGGAAGACATTCAATAAATAAATCATGATCCAACTTCATCACATAACGGTTCACCATACGTGCATGCTACGGGAATCACAAACCTCAACACAAGTATTTCTCAAATTCACAACTACTCAACTAGCATGACTCTAATCACCATCTTCATATCTCAAAACAATCATAAAGAATCAAACTTCTCATAGTATTCAATGCACTTTATATCATAGTTTTTATTATACCCATCTTGGATGTTCATCATATTAGGACTAAAATTTTAACCAAAGCAAATTACCATGCTGTTCTAAAAGACTCTCAAAATAATATAAGTGAAGCATGAGAGATAAATAATTTCTATAAAATAAAACCACCACCGTGCTCTAAAAAGATATAAGTGAAGCACTAGAGCAAAATTACCTAGCTCAAAAGGTATAAGTGAAGCACATAGAGTATTCTAATAAATTCCGATTCATGTGTGTCTCTCCCAAAAGGTGTGTACATCAAGGATGATTGTGGTAAAATAAAAAGCAAAACTCAAATGATACAAGACGCTCCAAGCAAAACACATATCATGTGGTGAAGAAAAATATAGCATCAAGTAAAGTTACCGATGGACGAAGACGAAAGAGGGCATGCCTTCCGGGGCATCCCCAAGCTTAGGCTTTTGGTTGTCCTTGAATTTTACCTTGGGGTGCCTTGGGCATCCCCAAGCTTAGGCTCTTGCCACTACTTCTTCCATAATCCATCAAATCTTTACCCAAAAACTTGAAAACTTCACAACACAAAACTCAACAGAAAATCTCATGAGCTCCGTTAGCGAAATAAAACAAACCACCACTTCAAGTTACTGTAATGAACTCATTCTTTATTTATATTGGTGTTAAACCTACTTTATTCCAACTTCTCTATGGTTCATAACCTCCGATACTAGCCATAGATTCATCAAAATAAGCAAACAACACACGAAAAACAGAATCTGTCAAAAATAGAACAGTCTGTAGTAATCTGTATCTAACGCAAACTTCTGGAACTCCAAAAATTCAAACAAATTAGGAAGCCCTGGGTAATTTGTATATTAATCTACTGCAAAAATAATCAGGGAAAAAGCTCTTTTCTGTGATTTACAAAAATTATTTTCGTGAGCACAAAGTTTCTGTTTTTTACAGCAAGATCAAACAACTATCATCCAAGAAGATCCTAAATGCTTTACTTGGCACAAACACTAATTAAAACACAAAAAAACACAATCATAGCAGTAGCATGATGAATTATTTATTACTAAGCAGAACCAAAAAGCAAGAAACAAAAATAAAATTGGGTTGCCTCCCAACAAGCGCTATCGTTTAATGCCCCTAGCTAGGCATTGATAATTTCAATGATGCTCACATGAAATACATGAATTGAAGCACAAAGAGAGCATCATGAAACACGTGACAAACACATCTAAGTATAAAATACTTCCTATGCATAGGCATCTTATAGGCAAACAAATTATCATAGCAAGCAAAAACTAGCATATTCAAGGAAGTGGAAAGAAACAATAGCAATCTCAACATAACGAGAGGTAATTTATTATCATGAAAATTTCTACAACCATATTTTCCTCTCTCATAATAATTACATGTGGGATCATAAGCAAATTCAACAAAATAGCTATCACATAAAATATTTTCAACACAATCCACATGCATGCAAAGTTGACACTCTTCCAAAATGGTGGGATTATCATTAACTAAAGTCATGACCTCTCCAAACCCAATTTTATCAAAAATACCATAAGATTGAACATTCTCCAAGTATGTGGGTTCTAAAGTTGACACTCTTCCAAACCCACTTTCAATATTATTACAAACACTATTATCAATCTCATATTCATCATGGGGCTTAAATAAATTTTCAAGATCATAGGAAGAATCACCCCAATCATGATCATTGCAACAAGTAGTAGACATAGCAAAACTAGCATCCCCAAGCTTAGGGTTTTGCATATCATTAACGCAACTAACATTAATAGAATTTATGATAACATCATTGCAATCATGCTTTTTATTCAAGGAGCTATCGTGAATCTCTTCATAAATTTCTTCATCACAAATTTCAGATTCACGAATTTCGAGCAAAACCTCATAAAGACAATCTAGCGCACTCAAATCGCTAGAATTGGTTCATCATAATTGGATCTCTTAAAAAGATTAGCAAGGGGATGAGGATTCATAAACTTTTAGCAAGCGAACATGCAAGCAAAAAGAAGGCACATGGTAACACAAGATCGAACGGAAGGAGGGCGAAGAAAAGGCAAAGGTGAAGTGGGGGAGAGGAAAACGAGAGGCAAATGGCAAATAATGTAATGCGAGGGATAAGAGTTTGTGATGGGTACTTGGAACGTCTTGACTTGTGCGTAGACTCCCCGGCAATGGCGCCAGAAATCCTTCTTGCTACCTCTTGAGCACAGCGTTGGTTTTCCCTTGAAGAGGAAAGGGTGATGCAACAAAGTAGCGTAAGTATTTCCCTCAGTTTTGAGAACCAAGTTATCAATCCAGTAGGAGGCCACACGCAAGTCCCTCGTACCTACACAAACAAATAAGAACTGAAAGTGCGTTATATCGACTAGAGGCGGGGTGAATAGGCAATTTTTATGAATTCTTCACTGAGGAATTTGCGGGTGAGGAAATTCCTTAGCGAAGAACTACTTGCAGCGGAATAAGTACTCAGAAGTAAACATAACAGAATACAAGCATGGTCATCATGATGAAATGAAGACAAGCACAGAGTACAGAAAGCGTAAACACAGGATAACACAAGATGAAGACAAACAGACTGAAGAAATTGAACTGAGGAAATTGAGAAAGTCTTCAGTCAAAGTCTTCAGACACAGATATGAACAAGTGCACAACACAGTTATGAGGAAATGAAAGAGTTGAGGAAATAGAACCAGTAAGCTCGGTGAAGACAATGATTTGGTAGACCAGTTCCAACTGCTATCTCAGTTGTACATCTTGTTGGAGCGGCTAGGTATTTAAACCTGAGGACACACAGTCCCGGACACCCAGTCCTGAACACACAGTCCAGGACACCTAGTCCTCACCGTATTCTCCTTGAGCTAAGGTCACACAGACCTCGCCCAATCACTCGTGGTAAGTCTTCAGGTGACTTCCGAACCTTCACAAACTCGGTCACTCGGTAATCCACAATTTCCTCTTGGATGCTCTAGACCATGACGCCTAACCGTCTGGAAGAAGCATAGTCTTCAAAGGTAACAAGCGTCGGATCCACGCAGGATCAATATCTTTAGTGATGCTCAATCACTTTGGGTTTGTAGGTGTTTGGGTTTGGGTTTTTCCTCACTTGATGATTTTCGCTCAAAGTCCTCGGAGGATGGGATGCTCTCAAATGACAAATGTCAGTTTCTCTCGGAGTAGCCAACCAGCTAGTGGTTGTAGGGGGCGGCTATTTATAGCCTAGGGAGCAGCCCGCATGATAAGACATAAATGCCCTTCAATGATATGACCGTTAGGTGGGTAGATATTTTGGGACAGCTGGCGCATAGCACAACAACGGTCGGAAATTTGAGGTTCAAATTCCTCAGGGCTATCATGTTCCTCACTGTGTAGGCAATCCGCACAGGCGAATTCCTAACTCCTCAGTCAGAACAAATTCCTCAGAGACCAGAAGAGCTTCGTCTCTGTCACTGAAGAATATGACTGAACTGTATGAGATTTCCAATGGCTTCACTCGAAGGGATTGGTAGGTGTAGGATTTGAGTTGAGCATCACATGGAAAATTTTCCTTAGTATTTCCTCGACCCCCTTTAACAGTACGGTGTTTCCTATGACTCAAGAAAGAGAAAATGAAACTAGGAAAACAAAAAGTCTTCATGCTTACTATTCCTCAAATGAATACCAAGTCTTCAAGGTCACACCAATTTCTTCACTTTCAAAGTCTTCAGAAAGTCTTCAGAAATCCAAAGTCTTCAGTCGAAGAACTTCATTTTTAGGGGTTGACTTTCACTGTAATTATCAAACTCCTCATAGACTTATAGATCTGTGTACACTCACAAACGCATTAGTCCCTTAACCTATAAGTCTTCAATACACCAAAATCACCAAGGGGCACTAGATGCACTTACAATCTCCCCCTTTTTGGTGATTGATGACAATATAGGTTAAGTTTTCAATGGGGATAAACATATGAAGTGTAAATACTGATATTGAGTAATTTGATTGCAAGATATAGAAGAAGTCCCCCTGAAGATGTGCATAGTGAGGAATTTGCTTTTGAAGCAATGCACACTTGAAGAGTTGAATCATGGAGATCTCCCCCTATATCTTGTAATTCATGCACGCATTTGACATAATATGAAGAATTTGAAATGCATGAAGAAATATGGTGACCGATGTAATTCAGCATGCGTGCAATAACATTAATGAGGAATAAGCATGCAGAAGAAACAACAAAAGTATCAGGTCACCATAGAGTTTAAGTTTACTACTCGATCCAGCAAAGTCTTCAAAAGAACGAGAGTTGCAACTTAGAAAAAAAACGCCCATATAATAGACCCACTTGAAGACTAACTCAAATTTCTCCCCCTTTGGCATCAAATGACCAAAAGGGTCGAAAATGAGGACTAACGCCCCTGAAGAATATCAAGGTGATGAAGGAGCGTCAGCGTTGTTGGGGTCGGTTGTTGGAGTAGGGCCTGCCGCAGTGTCGTCCAAATCTTCATGTTCATTAGTGTCACGTGATGAAGAATAGGAGCTGGCCACCAAGGAAGGAACCTTGACCTTCTTGTACTTCTTCGGAGGAGGTGCAGCCCAGTCAAGATCGTCCTTGAGACCCATTGTCTTCAGATCTTCTTCACTATAGACTTGAGACAGAATAGCCCAGGTGCGGTTGAGGATTTCATGAAGGTAGTAGTGGTTTTTCTTCACTGCATTGTGGGTCGCAGTCATGTTGTGAAGAATTGAACCAAACTGACGCTTGACCCATTTATGATTGCGATCAACCTTCTGGTGAAGACTGAGGAGAAGCTCACGGTCAGTCATCACCCTGGGTGCTGTGCCTTGAGGATTTTGCTTGGGTGCGTTGGCGGCAGAGTCATGGGTGGCAGAGTCATCATTGGTGGAGTAGGATGCAACCTTGCGAAATTGGCCATCCAATGGACGACTGCCTTCATCAATTACAGTAGTAGCCTTACCCTTTTCATCAGCTGAGGAAAATGTCCGTTTGAGGACTTCAATTGGGGGCAAGTAGCTGCAATGGTTCAATGTATCATCTTTATAGTTGAGTAAAGACATTGTCCTGATGAATCTCATAATCCAAGGTGCATAAGGCTTCAACTCAAATGGTGACATGGCGACATTAGCCAGAGTCCTCATGAAGAAATCATGGAAGTTGATGGGAATGCCATGAATGATATTGAAAAGCAGATTCTTCATGATGCCAACGACTTCTTCTTCATTTGAGTCGTGGCCCTTGATTGGACTCAATGTCTTCGTCAGAATGCGATAGACAGTCCGAGGCACATACAACAATTCCTTCACAAGGAATTTTGTTCTTGAGGTCTGACCTGGCTTCAAAGGCTTCATCAGCACTTGCATGTAGTGATCGGTTAGCTCAGGTTCATTGTAGACGCAACAAGCACCTTCAAGGGGCAGACTGAGAGGCAAGGCACGAAGCAATTCAGTAGCTGGTGCCATGTAGTGAGTGTTTTCAGACATCCAGTCCAGCACCCATGAATTCACATCTTCAGAGTTGCCGGTGATGTGCAGTGTTGCATAGAATTGAAGAATAAGTTCTTCATTCCAATCACAGATGTCAGTGCAGAAATTTAACAGTCCAGCGTCATGAAGAACACTGAGGACTGGCACAAAGCACAGCAGAGATTCCATGTCCACGTGAGGAATGTGCTCATGATCGAAGACTTTGTCTTTGTCGAACAACACTAAGGAATAGAAATTTGCCTGGCTGGCAGTCCAGAAACGCCTCTTCCTTATGCGAGCAGAGTCATAGGGGTTGTAATCAGTGAAGAATACATGCTCGCCAAAGAAGGCATCAGTTTTGAATTTTTGCTTCCTGGAGAAAGGATCCTTTGGTTTGGGCAGAGGAGTGTTAGTGAGTTGCATCACAACCTCATGAATCACAATCTCAGGTTCTTCAGGCTGAGGAATTTCTGGTTCCTCTTCAGTGGCAGCCTTGTTCTTGAATTCTTCATTTTCAGTTTCTTCAGCACTAGCGGCTGGAATGTCTTCATGAGCTTCATCAGATCCCATTTGAACTGTAGTGACTGGGGACTGAGGAATTTGCTGCAGTGGAGTGAAGAGTGGAGAATTGGGGTGCTGACTTTCCCAAAAGTCATCATTCATCACAGGTGTGGTACAGCCAATGTCCACATCTTCATCTTCAATTTCTTCAACGCCGGCCTCTTCAATAGTAAACTGAGGCACAAGCAAGGAAACAACTGGGGTTGAAGGGATTTCATCCACTTCAATTTGTTCATCCATCTGCTCTGACGTAGCAGTAGAAGGAGTTTCTTCATCAGATCCGCTAGGGATCACATATTCTTCACCCAAAGGAACAAGGTCCTTTGATGGCATGATGGGGATTGGAACAACATCAATCGGGTTTGCAAACGAGCTGGTCATAGGCTTCATTTTTTTCGGAGCAGAAGAATCTGAAGAAGCTGATGCTTTCCTTTTCTTCACAGCTGCACGCTCTGCAGCCTTGGTCTTCTTCACATCTGATGCAGATGGAAGGATTGGAGTTGGAGTAGGCACAGGTGGAGCAGAGGAATTTGGTGCAGTTTCTTCAGGCACAACTGATGCAGTTGCCCTGACCTCTTCATTTTCTTCAGGCGCACCGCTAGTGGGTGCCCTAGAACTCACATTATCTTCAGCAGCCTGATTGTCATCAGCGGTGCTAGCATGTTCTTCAGTTTGCTGAGCAGATGCTTCAGCCTGAGTGACTTCAATATGCATAGGGGCAGCGACACTTGAAGTGAGTGTCTTCGTCAGATCGACGAACCTGACCTTGGCTCCTTTCCAATTAGCATATTAAGCGTTGAAATCATCGCTGAGGACTTTGATTTCAGACTGGAGCTTTACAAGTTCATCAGTTGTCATAGAGACAACGTTGTTCTTCAGGAACTTCTCCTTCCTGTACTGTGCTTTCTTGAGTTGCCTGACCTTCTCATATTTCCATTTTTCTTCACTGATGAAATGGGTCAGCATGTGACTTTGGCCAGGTGTCAACTTGAAATCAGGCATAGGAGTGTTTGGGTCCTTGTGCCAGAGATCAATATAGTCGAGGATCAGCTTTGGATCCAAAAGCAGTGGCACTTCTGTGCCCTTGGCTCTAGCGCCCTGACTTGCCTGTCTTTGATGATTTCAGCAATTTCTTCATCATCAGCTTCGTCTTCATTAGACGGTACTTGGAAGGCGACCTGCTTCTTCTGAGGACTTGGGCGAGAGCCTCGTCCAGCAGTTGTCTTTGTCTTCAGCAGAGAGGGTCCTGTTGAAGACTTTGGTGCAACTGAGGAACTAGCTGAAGCTCCTGAGGCAATAGAGATGCCTGTAGTCCTTTGGCACGTGGCGAGATGCACAGGTGCTGAGGATTTTGTCGGAGCAGCTGAGGACTTTGGAGGAGCAGGAGCGGCTTGAGGAATTGGCCGTGAGGGCTGAGCTGAGGAAATTGGCCGTGAGGGCATTGACGAAGAGGCACTTGGCTTGTGCGCAGGCTTCTTTGCCATGGATTTCTTGGGCCGTACAGAGGCCTCAGCAGCAGCAGCAGTGGAATCTTCGTTGAATTTCTTCACTGCATCTTTTGCCTATTTGGCCAACTTGGCTTGGTGCTTGGCCCATTCTTCAGGAAAATCCTCACCGCGCTTGATGCTAGTGGGATCTGCCTCTTGGCCAGGTGCCAATGGAGGTCTTGAGCATGGAGGAGTAACGGCGGATTTCTTCATGTATTTTGGAGTCACATACCTGTACTCCCTCCACTCTTTTGCCCATCTCCTTTCTATCCTCTGAATGCGCACCTTGCGCTAATTTTTATCTTCCTCAGGGGGTGTGCAGTACCCAGCACAAATGTCCACAGGGATTTCAAAGGCAGTATTGACCTCAGGCTTCTTTCCTCCTTTCTGTGGCCTCTTTTCATTAGCCATTTTCTTTAGTTGAGGAATTTGAACAATTGAACTCTCTGAAGAAGTATGCAACTTTTCTTCAAGGAACGCTGCAAATGAGTTAAGTTGATGAGAACCTAGTGATTCAGCAGTGGACATGAGTACCTGTGAACAGAGTATAGTTGCGAGGAATTTGGAGAGGTCATATGCGTTCTCAGAAGGTTTTTCAATAAGAACAAGTTTGTGGAATTTGACCAGATGAGTCTTGAAGAATTTCACTAAGCATTCTTTGTCTTAGGTTCCAGAGTTGTATAGATCGAAGATCCACACAATTGAGGAATCTTGAAGAAAAGTGATGCTTAGAGAAACGAATCAAGAGCAGATGACATGTGAGGTGTTTAGTATGTGAGGATTTAAAGAAAAAAAAACCTTTGAAGATTTTGTAGTAAACATTTGAATCAAAGTAGGCAGTAAAATTAACTTTTAATTACCCTGAACGAAGAACACGACGAACTGGGATGTGGAGAAGTGAAGCTCGTCTGTGCAGATCTTCCACGCCCTAACTTGGCGGAGGAAGACGGCTACGGCGGCGGCGGAGTGAAGATTTCCGCGGCCGGCGTGAGTACGGCGGCGACGAGGTCGAGGCAGTCAAGCTCTCCCTCACCGGCAACGATGATGTAGCGGCGGCGCTAGGGTTTGAGAAGCTCGAGCTGGAGATAGGTCGAGCGGAGTAAAAGAAGTGAGGAAGGGGAGAGGGGGTATTTATAGCCACGGTGAAAAACGGTTCGCCCGAAAAAATTGGACGAACGTGCCCCTGACCCTTCTCATTCGCATGACATGTGTCACCCACGTACTGAGAGGTGGAGATCGTGTTAGATCGTGGGTGAATAGATAAGTATATCGTGGGAAGCGGAACGGTTTGAGCGGCAAAGCCGAAAATTTGGATAAGATAAGTTAAAAGTTCCGTTCGCAAATTCTTCAGCTGACAAGGACACAGTGAAGATTTTGAACGAGTTTCAAATAGAACGCACATGAAGAATTTGTGAATAGATTGGGTTGAGTATAGCATAGAGGGGGAAGGGTCCGATCACATTCACTTAGCAGAAATAGCAACTTGAAGAAATAGCAATAAGTGAATGCTGTAGAGGACATAAACTCATATATATATATATATATATATATATATATATATATATATATATATATATATATATATATATATATATATATATATATATATATATATATATATATATATATATATATATATATATATATATATATATATATATATATATAGCCAATGAAGAGAAACGACGGAAACAGTGAAGATTTTGCAAAGTTGAAGAATATGAACAACTGAGGAATTTCAAAACTGAGGAAAAACTCAAATTGAAGATTTTCAACTTTTGTGGTGGCGTGACCCACCGTATAAGAATGATGATTTCAGACACCGCGTACCATTGTCGTAGGGTTCTGATAATCAAATTCTTTTACTTCACACTTAGAGTGTTATTCTTCATTGATTGAAGAAAAACGTTTCTTCATGTGTTGCACATCTAAGTCATCAATTTTGCAAAAGTGTTACGATGAGTGTCCTTTTTCAAAGAACATTCGAAGATTCTAAGATATTTAGCTCACACCGCAACTTGCTAAATCTCTTCTCATCCAAGGGCTTTGTGAAGATATCGGCTAGCTGTTCTTCAGTCTTCACATGCTCAATAGAAATGTCGCCCTTCAACACATGATCGCGAAGAAAATGATGACGGATCTGAATGTGCTTTGTCTTCGAGTGCTGAACTGGGTTGTGAGCATTCTTGATGGCACTCTCATTGTCACAGAAGAGAGGCACATTCTTCACGTTGACGCCATAGTCCTTGAGAGTTTGCTTCATCCACAACAATTGAGCACAGCAAGAACCAGCAGCAATGTACTCAGCTTCAGCAGTAGACAGTGATACGCAGTTCTGTTTCTTCGAGGACCAACAGACCAAAGATCGTCCGAGGAAATGACATGTACCAGATGTTGAATTGCGGTCCACACGATTACCAGCATAGTCAGAGTCAGAATATCCAATGAGATCAAAAGCCGAGCCCTTGGGGTACCATAATCCAAGTGTTGGTGTGTGAGCTAGATATCGAAGAATATGTTTCACAACCTTATGGTGTGATTCCTTCGGTGTAGCTTGAAATCGGGCACACATGCAAACACTAAGCATAATATCTGGCCTAGATGCACATAAATACAATAAAGAACCAATCTTGGAGCGGTATACCTTTTGATCGAAGTCAATACCATTTTCATCAGTGTACAGATGGCCATTTGTGGGCATAGGAATTTTGACGCCTTTGCACTCTTGCATGCCGAATTTCCTCAGTACATCCTTGAGGTATTTCTCCTGAGATATGAATATGCCATCGCGCTGTTGACGAATTTGAAGACCTAAGAAGAATTTCAACTCTCTCATCATGGACATTTCATATTCTTCACTCATCATATAGGCAAATTCATCATTATAACGTTGATCAGTACAGCCAAAAATGATGTCATCAACATATATTTGGCATACAAACAATTCATCATCATATGATTTAGTGAAAAGAGTAGGGTCGAGTGAACCGGGTTTGAAGCCTTTCTTCATGAGAAATTCCTTCAAAGTATCATACCACGCCCGAGGGGCCTGCTTGAGGCTATAGAGGGCCTTATTTAGTCTGAAGACTTTGTCAGGATGCTTAGGATCTTCAAAACCTAGGGGTTGAGCAACATATACTTCTTCCTCAAGCTTACCACTGAGGAATGCACTTTTCACATCCATTTGATATAAGGTGATATCATGATGGTTAGCATAAGCAAGTAATATGCGAATAGCTTCAAGTCTAGCAACAGGTGCAAAAGTTTCATCGAAATCAATTCCTTCAACCTGTCTGTAGCCTTGAGCTACTAGCCGTGCCTTATTCCTCACCACAAGGCCATTTTCATCTTGCTTGTTGCGGTAGATCCGCTTTGTGCCAATGATATTGTGCTTGCTAGGATCTGGACGTTTAACCAGTTCCCAGACGTTGTTGAGTTCGAACTGATGTAATTCTTCTTGCATGGCCTGATTCCACTCAGGCTCCAGAAATGTTCATCTACCTTAGTGGGCTCTGTGATAGAGACAAAGGCATAGTGCCCACAAAAGTTAGATAAATGTGAAGTTTTTGAGTGTGTGAGAGGACCTGGTGCTTCAATGTCATCGGTGATCTTTTCAACTTGCACTTCTTTTGCAACGCGAGGATGAGCAGGTTGTCGTCGAGGAATTTGATCAGCATTTTCTTCAGCACCATTTTCTTCAGCATTTTCTTCAGGTGCATTAGCTCGACGTTCTTCATGTTCTGGAATGAATTCTTCAGCAGATTCTTCAGTAGGAATGACATCCTCAGTAGCCTTGAACTTGATAGTTTCCTCAGGTGCTGGTTCATCTATCATAGAGGGTAGGTGCTCTCTTTGCGAGCCATTAATTTCATCGAACCGCACATCTACAGTTTCACAACCTTGTGAAGAACGGTGTTGAAGACTCTGTAGGTGTGCGAGTCCTTTCCGTAACCAAGCATAAAACCTTCATGTGCTTTAGGTGCAAATTTAGCATTGTGATGAGGATCTCTAATCCAACATTTAGCACCGAAGACTTTGAAATAACTCACATTGGGTTTCTTGTCAGTGAGGAGTTCATAGGCAGTCTTCTTGAAGAATTTGTGAACATATACCCTCTTGATGATGTGGCACGTAGTATAAATTGCCTCAATCCAGAAGTGACGAGGCATCTTGTACTCATCAAGCATAGTGCGAGCCATCTCAACAAGAGTTCTGTTCTTGCGCTCCACGACGCCATTTTGCTGAGGAGTGTAAGGAGCAGATAACTCATGAGTAATACCAAGTTCATCAAGATAGTCATCAAGACCAGAATTCTTGAACTCAATTCCATTGTCACTTCTGATGTGCTTGATCTTCACACCAAAGTTGGTTGAAGCCCTTGAGGAAAATCGTTTGAAGACTTCCTGCACTTCATGTTTGTAAGTAACAATGTGTACCCATGTGTAACGAGAGTAATCATCAACAATAACAAGCCCATAGAGAGATGCGTCATTTGTGACAGCTGAGTAATGGTTAGGACCAAAGAGGTCCATGTGAAGCAATTCGAATGGTCGAGTAGTGGTCATGATAGTCTTTGCTGGATGCTTAGCCTTGGTCATCTTTCCAGCTTCACAAGCTCCACATAGGTGATCCTTGAGGAATTTGACATTCTCAATGCCAATGACATGCTTCTTCTTCGCAAGCGTGTGCAAATTCCTCATGCCTGCATGACCAAGTCGTCGATGCCATAGCCATCCTTTTGAAGCTTTTGCAAGTAGGCACACGGCTGGTTGCGGTCCTATAGAGAAATCAACAATATACAAGTCTCCTCTCCTAAAGCCTTCGAAGACTTTGGAATTGTCAGCTTCCATAACCACAACACAACGATACTTGCCAAAGACAACTACCATATCAAGATCACAAAGCATTGAGACAGACATGAGGTTGTATCCTAAGGACTCGACAAGCATGACTTTGTCCATGTGTCGATCCTTTGTGATCGCAACCTTACCTAGACCCAATACCTGACTTTTGCCTTTGCCAGCGAAGATGATATGCTTCAGATGCGATGGTGATAAGGGAGCATCAATCAATAGATTCTTGTCACCAGTCATGTGATTTGTACATCCACTATCGAGGACCCACTCAGTTGCTTTGGGTTGATCATCCTGCAGATGAATTAGTGCAGCTTACGAACTTCATATACTTCATCAGTGAACAATATGACATCAATTCATCAGATCAATTTCATCAAGCAATAGAACAGATAAAGCAGTATGAGGACGTGAGAAATGAAAGTTCATTTCTTCATGATTAGCCTGCGTCCTTTCAGGCAGTTTTCAGGTCTCCAGCAAATTCTTCAGACGTTAAAGTACGTCTGGAGACCTGACCCTGCATAAAAGATTAGTTCTTTTTCTTCACCACCCACATCTGAAGGGGTGGCAAAGAGTTCATCACTCTGCGAGCTCCATACGAGAAAGGTGGCATAGAAGCCAATCCATTTCGTTTCACATAAGAGGAGTTAGGGTAAGCATATGAATAAGCAGAGAAATTCTTCGAGGACTTATGAACATAATGATTAGAAGAATAATGCCCATATTCATAGCCCTTGGCTCTTCCCTGCGAAACAGAGTTGTTATCACAATGATGTTCATATGAGGACTTTGATCCTTTTGAGGAATTTGATCCACGTGAGGAATTTGGTCCGTATGAGGACTTGGATCCATATGAAGAATTTGGTCCATATGAAGAATTTGATCTGGGGTTCCTATTCCTCACATGTGGTATCATGAGGACATTCACCTGAAGACTTTCAAGGCATCTTTTGGGAACCCAGATTTTCTTCATAGGAGAACCGTTCCTGCAATTAGTGCCAACATATCTAGCAAATACTTCACCATTCTGATTTTTGAACAGTTTATAGTTGGAGTCAAATGACTCATCAGAAGAATGAGAATATTCACATGTAAAGCCAGATAAATTAGATGGATCAACTGGAGGTCCCTTTGCAGCAACCCATGAGGTTTTGGGGTACTGCTCAGGCTTCCAATATGTACCATCAGCATTGAGTTTCCTCTCAAAGGCAATACCCTCTTTCCTAGGGTTCCTGTTGAGGATCTGCTTTTTAAGCACATCACAAAGAGTCTGATGCCCTTTGAGGCTTTTGTACATGCCTGTCATGTACAATTCCTTTAGCCCTGCATCGTCAGTGATACTAGCAATGTCCTCAGATGAGGAATTAGTGATAGCAGAGACAGTTGAAGAATTTGTAGCATTAGAAGTATTTGAACATTCAGGTGAAGAATTAGCAGATTCACGTTCTATGCATTTCAAACATGGAGGAACAAATTCTTCCTGAGCAGCGCTGATTTGTTGAGCAAGTAATGAATCACGCTCCTTCTGAAGATCTTCATAAATCACTCTTAGCTTCTCAAGATCTTGCTTTCTTTGAAGAAATTCATAAGAAAGCTTCTCATGATCATATAAGAGATTGTTATGTTGATCTTGAAGGGTGTCATACTTAGTATGAAGTCTCTGAAGACTTTCAGCCAAAGCTTTTGACTGATCCATTTCTTCACCCAACATATCATCGCTCTTACTAAGCATGTTTTGAACCTTTTCCAAAGCTCTTTGTTGTTTAGCAGCAAGGGAAACAAGCTTGACATAACTGGGTCCTAATTCATCATCAGATTCATCATCACTAGATTCAGACATATAGCATTCAGTTACCTTTTCACCATCTGCCATAAGGCATGGTGAGGAGGATGATGATTCTGGTTCGAATGTCATTGATTTGAGAGATTCCTTGAAGTCCTCAAACCAAGGATCATGACGGGTTCGATGACCTTCATAGACATCAGAGAGACGGTCCCAGATAAGCTTCGCCTGATCGAGATGCATAACGTTCCTGAACTGATTTTGAGACAGACAGGAGCAGATGACAACCTTCGCCGTGAGGTTGAGAAGAGTGTACTTGCGAATGTCATCAGCTTCCGCCGTCTTGCACAGATCGGTAAGACCAATCTCAGTGACGGTCCACAGCTCGCTGTTCATCGCCATGAGGCGCTTCTTCATCATGGCCTTCCACTTGGGATAATCATGACCGTCAAAGATGGGACATGTCACTTTCTTCATACCTGTGGTCGACATAACTAAAACTCCAGGTGGTTAAACCAAAATCACACAGAACAAGGGAGTACATTGCTCTGATACCAATTGAAAGTGCATTTTATCGACTAGAGGGGGAGTGAATAGGCGATTTTTATGAATTCTTCACTGAGGAATTTGCAGGTGAGGAAATTCCTTAGCGAAGAACTACTTGTAGCGGAATAAGTACTCAGAAGTAAACATAACGGAATACAAGCATGGTCATCATGATGAAATGAAAACAAGCACAGAGTACAGAAAGCGTAAACATAGGATAACACAAGATGAAGACGAACAGACTGAAGAAATTGAACTGAGGAAATTGAGAAAGTCTTCAGTCAAAGTCTTCAAACACAGATATGAACAAGTGCACAACACAGTTATGAGGAAATGAAAGAGTTGAGGAAATACAACCAGTAAGCTCGGTGAAGACAATGATTTGGTAGACCAGTTCCAACTGCTGTCTCAGTTGTACATCTGGTTGGAGCGGCTAGGTATTTAAACTTGAGGACACACAGTCCCGGACACCCAGTCCTGAACACACAGTCCAGGACACCTAGTCCTCACCATATTCTCCTTGAGCTAAGGTCACACAGACCTCGCCCAATCACTCGTGGTAAGTCTTCAGGTGACTTCCAAACCTTCACAAACTCGGTCACTCGGCAATCCACAATTTCCTCTTGGATGCTCTAGGCCATGACGCCTAACCGTCTGGAAGAAGCACAGTCTTCAAAGGTAACAAGCGTCGGATCCACGCAGGATCAATCTCTTCAGTGATGCTCAATCAGTTTGGGTTTGTAGGTGTTTGGGTTTGGGTTTTTCCTCACTTGATGATTTTTGCTCAAAGTCCTCGGAGGATGGGATGCTCTCAAATGACAAATGTCAGTTTCTCTCGGAGCATCCA
This sequence comes from Aegilops tauschii subsp. strangulata, assembly GCF_002575655.3. NCBI lineage: Eukaryota > Viridiplantae > Streptophyta > Magnoliopsida > Poales > Poaceae > Aegilops > Aegilops tauschii. Next base: position 391,522,978 of record NC_053040.3, on the reverse strand, counting down.
ACCAGCTAGTGGTTGTAGGGGGCGGCTATTTATAGCCTAGGGAGCAGCCCGCATGATAAGACATAAATGCCCTTCAATGATATGACCGTTAGGTGGGTAGATATTTTGGGACAGCTGGCGCATAGCACAGCAACGGTCGGAAATTTGAGGTTCAAAAAATTGGACGAACGTGCCCCTGACCCTTCTCATTCGCATGACATGTGTCACCCACGTACTGAGAGGTGGAGATCGTGTTAGATCGTGGGTGAATAGATAAGTATATCGTGGGAAGCGGAACCGTTTGAGCGGCAAAGCCGAAAATTTGGATAAGATAAGTTAAAAGTTCCGTTCGCAAATTCTTCAGCTGACAAGGACACAGTGAAGATTTTGAACGAGTTTCAAATAGAACGCACATGAAGAATTTGTGAATAGATTGGGTTGAGTATAGCATAGAGGGGGAAGGGTCCGATCACATTCACTTAGCAGAAATAGCAACTTGAAGAAATAGCAATAAGTGAATGCTGTAGAGGACATAAACTCATATATATATATATATAGCCAATGAAGAGAAACGACGGAAACAGTGAAGATTTTGCAAAGTTGAAGAATATGAACAACTGAGGAAAAACTCAAATTGAAGATTTTCAACTTTTGTGGTGGCGTGACCCACCGTATAAGAATGATGATTTCAGACACCGCGTACAATTGTCGTAGGGTTCTGATATTCAAATTCTTCATTAATTTCTTCACACTTAGAGTGTTATTCTTCATTGATTGAAGAAAAACGTTTCTTCATGTGTTGCACATCTAAGTCATCAATTTTGCATAAGTGTTGGGATGAGTGTCCTTTTTCAAAGAACATTCGAAGATTCTAAGATATTTAGCTCACACCGCAACTTGCTAAATCTCTTCTCATCCAAGGGCTTTGTGAAGATATCGGCTAGCTGTTCTTCAGTCTTCACATGCTCAATAGAAATGTCGCCCTTCAACACATGATCGCGAAGAAAATGATGACGGATCTGAATGTGCTTTGTCTTCGAGTGCTGAACTGGGTTGTGAGCATTCTTGATGGCACTCTCATTGTCACAGAAGAGAGGCACATTCTTCACGTTGACGCCATAGTCCTTGAGAGTTTGCTTTATCCACAACAATTGAGCACAGCAAGAACCAGCAGCAATGTACTCAGCTTCAGCAGTAGACAGTGATACGCAGTTCTGTTTCTTCGAGGACCAACAGACCAAAGATCGTCCGAGGAAATGACATGTACCAGATGTTGAATTGCGGTCCACACGATTACCAGCATAGTCAGAGTCAGAATATCCAATGAGATCAAAAGCCGAGCCCTTGGGGTACCATAATCCAAGTGTTGGTGTGTGAGCTAGATATCGAAGAATATGTTTCACAACCTTATGGTGTGATTCCTTCGGTGTAGCTTGAAATCGGGCACACATGCAAACACTAAGCATAATATCTGGCCTAGATGCACATAAATACAATAAAGAACCAATCTTGGAGCGGTATACCTTTTGATCGAAGTCAATACCATTTTCATCAGTGTACAGATGGCCATTTGTGGGCATAGGAATTTTGACGCCTTTGCACTCTTGCATGCCGAATTTCCTCAGTACATCCTTGAGGTATTTCTCCTGAGATATGAATATGCCATCGCGCTGTTGACGAATTTGAAGACCTAAGAAGAATTTCAACTCTCTCATCATGGACATTTCATATTCTTCACTCATCATATAGGCAAATTCATCATTATAACGTTGATCAGTACAGCCAAAAATGATGTCATCAACATATATTTGGCATACAAACAATTCATCATCATATGATTTAGTGAAAAGAGTAGGGTCGAGTGAACCGGGTTTGAAGCCTTTCTTCATGAGAAATTCCTTCAAAGTATCATACCACGCCCGAGGGGCCTGCTTGAGGCTATAGAGGGCCTTATTTAGTCTGAAGACTTTGTCAGGATGCTTAGGATCTTCAAAACCTAGGGGTTGAGCAACATATACTTCTTCCTCAAGCTTACCACTGAGGAATGCACTTTTCACATCCATTTGATATAAGGTGATATCATGATGGTTAGCATAAGCAAGTAATATGCGAATAGCTTCAAGTCTAGCAACAGGTGCAAAAGTTTCATCGAAATCAATTCCTTCAACCTGTCTGTAGCCTTGAGCTACTAGCCGTGCCTTATTCCTCACCACAAGGCCATTTTCATCTTGCTTGTTGCGGTAGATCCGCTTTGTGCCAATGATATTGTGCTTGCTAGGATCTGGACGTTTAACCAGTTCCCAGACGTTGTTGAGTTCGAACTGATGTAATTCTTCTTGCATGGCCTGATTCCACTCTGGCTCCAGAAATGTTCATCTACCTTAGTGGGCTCTGTGATAGAGACAAAGGCATAGTGCCCACAAAAGTTAGATAAATGTGAAGTTTTTGAGTGTGTGAGAGGACCTGGTGCTTCAATGTCATCGGTGATCTTTTCAACTTGCACTTCTTTTGCAACGCGAGGATGAGCAGGTTGTCGTCGAGGAATTTGATCAGCATTTTCTTCAGCACCATTTTCTTCAGCATTTTCTTCAGGTGCATTAGCTCGACGTTCTTCATGTTCTGGAATGAATTCTTCAGCAGATTCTTCAGTAGGAATGACATCCTCAGTAGCCTTGAACTTGATAGTTTCCTCAGGTGCTGGTTCATCTATCATAGAGGGTAGGTGCTCTCTTTGCGAGCCATTAATTTCATCGAACCGCACATCTACAGTTTCACAACCTTGTGAAGAACGGTGTTGAAGACTCTGTAGGTGTGCGAGTCCTTTCCGTAACCAAGCATAAAACCTTCATGTGCTTTAGGTGCAAATTTAGCATTGTGATGAGGATCTCTAATCCAACATTTAGCACCGAAGACTTTGAAATAACTCACATTGGGTTTCTTGTCAGTGAGGAGTTCATAGGCAGTCTTCTTGAAGAATTTGTGAACATATACCCTCTTGATGATGTGGCACGTAGTATAAATTGCCTCAATCCAGAAGTGACGAGGCATCTTGTACTCATCAAGCATAGTGCGAGCCATCTCAACAAGAGTTCTGTTCTTGCGCTCCACGACGCCATTTTGCTGAGGAGTGTAAGGAGCAGATAAATCATGAGTAATACCAAGTTCATCAAGATAGTCATCAAGACCAGAATTCTTGAACTCAATTCCATTGTCACTTCTGATGTGCTTGATCTTCACACCAAAGTTGGTTGAAGCCCTTGAGGAAAATCGTTTGAAGACTTCCTGCACTTCATGTTTGTAAGTAACAATGTGTACCCATGTGTAACGAGAGTAATCATCAACAATAACAAGCCCATAGAGAGATGCGTCATTTGTGACAGCTGAGTAATGGTTAGGACCAAAGAGGTCCATGTGAAGCAATTCGAATGGTCGAGTAGTGGTCATGATAGTCTTTGCTGGATGCTTAGCCTTGGTCATCTTTCCAGCTTCACAAGCTCCACATAGGTGATCCTTGAGGAATTTGACATTCTCAATGCCAATGACATGCTTCTTCTTCGCAAGCGTGTGCAAATTCCTCATGCCTGCATGACCAAGTCGTCGATGCCATAGCCATCCTTTTGAAGCTTTTGCAAGTAGGCACACGGCTGGTTGCGGTCCTATAGAGAAATCAACAATATACAAGTCTCCTCTCCTAAAGCCTTCGAAGACTTTGGAATTGTCAGCTTCCATAACCACAACACAACGATACTTGCCAAAGACAACTACCATATCAAGATCACAAAGCATTGAGACAGACATGAGGTTGTATCCTAAGGACTCGACAAGCATGACTTTGTCCATGTGTCGATCCTTTGTGATCGCAACCTTACCTAGACCCAATACCTGACTTTTGCCTTTGCCAGCGAAGATGATATGCTTCAGATGCGATGGTGATAAGGGAGCATCAATCAATAGATTCTTGTCACCAGTCATGTGATTTGTACATCCACTATCGAGGACCCACTCAGTTGCTTTGGGTTGATCATCCTGCAGATGAATTAGTGCAGCTTACGAACTTCATATACTTCATCAGTGAACAATATGACATCAATTCATCAGATCAATTTCATCAAGCAATAGAACAGATAAAGCAGTATGAGGACGTGAGAAATGAAAGTTCATTTCTTCATGATTAGCCTGCGTCCTTTCAGGCAGTTTTCAGGTCTCCAGCAAATTCTTCAGACGTTAAAGTACGTCTGGAGACCTGACCCTGCATAAAAGATTAGTTCTTTTTCTTCACCACCCACATCTGAAGGGGTGGCAAAGAGTTCATCACTCTGCGAGCTCCATACGAGAAAGGTGGCATAGAAGCCAATCCATTTCGTTTCACATAAGAGGAGTTAGGGTAAGCATATGAATAAGCAGAGAAATTCTTCGAGGACTTATGAACATAATGATTAGAAGAATAATGCCCATATTCATAGCCCTTGGCTCTTCCCTGCGAAACAGAGTTGTTATCACAATGATGTTCATATGAGGACTTTGATCCTTTTGAGGAATTTGATCCACGTGAGGAATTTGGTCCGTATGAGGACTTGGATCCATATGAAGAATTTGGTCCATATGAAGAATTTGATCTGGGGTTCCTATTCCTCACATGTGGTATCATGAGGACATTCACCTGAAGACTTTCAAGGCATCTTTTGGGAACCCAGATTTTCTTCATAGGAGAACCGTTCCTGCAATTAGTGCCAACATATCTAGCAAATACTTCACCATTCTGATTTTTGAACAGTTTATAGTTGGAGTCAAATGACTCATCAGAAGAATGAGAATATTCACATGTAAAGCCAGATAAATTAGATGGATCAACTGGAGGTCCCTTTGCAGCAACCCATGAGGTTTTGGGGTACTGCTCAGGCTTCCAATATGTACCATCAGCATTGAGTTTCCTCTCAAAGGCAATACCCTCTTTCCTAGGGTTCCTGTTGAGGATCTGCTTTTTAAGCACATCACAAAGAGTCTGATGCCCTTTGAGGCTTTTGTACATGCCTGTCATGTACAATTCCTTTAGCCCTGCATCGTCAGTGATACTAGCAATGTCCTCAGATGAGGAATTAGTGATAGCAGAGACAGTTGAAGAATTTGTAGCATTAGAAGTATTTGAACATTCAGGTGAAGAATTAGCAGATTCACGTTCTATGCATTTCAAACATGGAGGAACAAATTCTTCCTGAGCAGCGCTGATTTGTTGAGCAAGTAATGAATCACGCTCCTTCTGAAGATCTTCATAAATCACTCTTAGCTTCTCAAGATCTTGCTTTCTTTGAAGAAATTCATAAGAAAGCTTCTCATGATCATATAAGAGATTGTTATGTTGATCTTGAAGGGTGTCATACTTAGTATGAAGTCTCTGAAGACTTTCAGCCAAAGCTTTTGACTGATCCATTTCTTCACCCAACATATCATCGCTCTTACTAAGCATGTTTTGAACCTTTTCCAAAGCTCTTTGTTGTTTAGCAGCAAGGGAAACAAGCTTGACATAACTGGGTCCTAATTCATCATCAGATTCATCATCACTAGATTCAGACATATAGCATTCAGTTACCTTTTCACCATCTGCCATAAGGCATGGTGAGGAGGATGATGATTCTGGTTCGAATGTCATTGATTTGAGAGATTCCTTGAAGTCCTCAAACCAAGGATCATGACGGGTTCGATGACCTTCATAGACATCAGAGAGACGGTCCCAGATAAGCTTCGCCTGATCGAGATGCATAACGTTCCTGAACTGATTTTGAGACAGACAGGAGCAGATGACAACCTTCGCCGTGAGGTTGAGAAGAGTGTACTTGCGAATGTCATCAGCTTCCGCCGTCTTGCACAGATCGGTAAGACCAATCTCAGTGACGGTCCACAGCTCGCTGTTCATCGCCATGAGGCGCTTCTTCATCATGGCCTTCCACTTGGGATAATCATGACCGTCAAAGATGGGACATGTCACTTTCTTCATACCTGTGGTCGACATAACTAAAACTCCAGGTGGTTAAACCAAAATCACACAGAACAAGGGAGTACATTGCTCTGATACCAATTGAAAGTGCATTTTATCGACTAGAGGGGGAGTGAATAGGCGATTTTTATGAATTCTTCACTGAGGAATTTGCAGGTGAGGAAATTCCTTAGCGAAGAACTACTTGTAGCGGAATAAGTACTCAGAAGTAAACATAACGGAATACAAGCATGGTCATCATGATGAAATGAAAACAAGCACAGAGTACAGAAAGCGTAAACATAGGATAACACAAGATGAAGACGAACAGACTGAAGAAATTGAACTGAGGAAATTGAGAAAGTCTTCAGTCAAAGTCTTCAAACACAGATATGAACAAGTGCACAACACAGTTATGAGGAAATGAAAGAGTTGAGGAAATACAACCAGTAAGCTCGGTGAAGACAATGATTTGGTAGACCAGTTCCAACTGCTGTCTCAGTTGTACATCTGGTTGGAGCGGCTAGGTATTTAAACTTGAGGACACACAGTCCCGGACACCCAGTCCTGAACACACAGTCCAGGACACCTAGTCCTCACCATATTCTCCTTGAGCTAAGGTCACACAGACCTCGCCCAATCACTCGTGGTAAGTCTTCAGGTGACTTCCAAACCTTCACAAACTCGGTCACTCGGCAATCCACAATTTCCTCTTGGATGCTCTAGGCCATGACGCCTAACCGTCTGGAAGAAGCACAGTCTTCAAAGGTAACAAGCGTCGGATCCACGCAGGATCAATCTCTTCAGTGATGCTCAATCAGTTTGGGTTTGTAGGTGTTTGGGTTTGGGTTTTTCCTCACTTGATGATTTTTGCTCAAAGTCCTCGGAGGATGGGATGCTCTCAAATGACAAATGTCAGTTTCTCTCGGAGCATCCAACCAGCTAGTGGTTGTAGGGGGCGGCTATTTATAGCCTAGGGAGCAGCCCGCATGATAAGACATAAATGCCCTTCAATGATATGACCGTTAGGTGGGTAGATATTTTGGGACAGCTGGCGCATAGCACAGCAACGGTCGGAAATTTGAGGTTCAAAAAATTGGACGAACGTGCCCCTGACCCTTCTCATTCGCATGACATGTGTCACCCACGTACTGAGAGGTGGAGATCGTGTTAGATCGTGGGTGAATAGATAAGTATATCGTGGGAAGCGGAACCGTTTGAGCGGCAAAGCCGAAAATTTGGATAAGATAAGTTAAAAGTTCCGTTCGCAAATTCTTCAGCTGACAAGGACACAGTGAAGATTTTGAACGAGTTTCAAATAGAACGCACATGAAGAATTTGTGAATAGATTGGGTTGAGTATAGCATAGAGGGGGAAGGGTCCGATCACATTCACTTAGCAGAAATAGCAACTTGAAGAAATAGCAATAAGTGAATGCTGTAGAGGACATAAACTCATATATATATATATATATATATATATATATATATATATATATATATATATATATATATATATATATAGCCAATGAAGAGAAACGACGGAAACAGTGAAGATTTTGCAAAGTTGAAGAATATGAACAACTGAGGAAAACTCAAATTGAAGATTTTCAACTTTTGTGGTGGCGTGACCCACCGTATAAGAATGATGATTTCAGACACCGCGTACAATTGTCGTAGGGTTCTGATATTCAAATTCTTCATTAATTTCTTCACACTTAGAGTGTTATTCTTCATTGATTGAAGAAAAACGTTTCTTCATGTGTTGCACATCTAAGTCATCAATTTTGCATAAGTGTTGGGATGAGTGTCCTTTTTCAAAGAACATTCGAAGATTCTAAGATAATTAGCTCACACCGCAACTTGCTAAATCTCTTCTCATCCAAGGGCTTTGTGAAGATATCGGCTAGCTGTTCTTCAGTCTTCACATGCTCAATAGATATGTCGCCCTTCAACACATGATCGCGAAGAAAATGATGACGGATCTGAATGTGCTTTGTCTTCGAGTGCTGAACTGGGTTGTGAGCATTCTTGATGGCACCCTCATTGTCACAGAAGAGAGGCACATTCTTCACGTTGACGCCATTGTCCTTGAGAGTTTGCTTCATCCACAACAATTGAGCACAGCAAGAACCAGCAGCAATGTACTCAGCTTCAGCAGTAGACAGTGATACGCAGTTCTGTTTCTTCGAGGACCAACAGACCAAAGATCGTCCGAGGAAATGACATGTACCAGATGTTGAATTGCGGTCCACACGATTACCAGCATAGTCAGAGTCAGAATATCCAATGAGATCAAAAGCCGAGCCCTTGGGGTACCATAATCCAAGTGTTGGTGTGTGAGCTAGATATCGAAGAATATGTTTCACAACCTTATGGTGTGATTCCTTCGGTGTAGCTTGAAATCGGGCACACATGCAAACACTAAGCATAATATCTGGCCTAGATGCACATAAATACAATAAAGAACCAATCTTGGAGCGGTATACCTTTTGATCGAAGTCAATACCATTTTCATCAGTGTACAGATGGCCATTTGTGGGCATAGGAATTTTGACGCCTTTGCACTCTTGCATGCCGAATTTCCTCAGTACATCCTTGAGGTATTTCTCTTGAGATATGAATATGCCATTGCACTGTTGACGAATTTGAAGACCTAAGAAGAATTTCAACTCTCCCATCATAGACATTTGATATTCTTCACTCATCATATAGGCAAATTCATCACTATAACGTTGATCAGTACAGTCAAAAATGATGTCATCAACATATATTTGGCATACAAACAATTCATCATCATATGATTTAGTGAAAAGAGTAGGGTCGAGTGAACCGGGTTTGAAGCCTTTCTTCATGAGGAATTCCTTCAAAGTATCATACCACGCCCGAGGGGCCTGCTTGAGGCCATAGAGAGCCTTATTTAGTCTGAAGACTTTGTCAGGATGCTTAGGATTTTCAAAACCTGGGGGTTGAGCAACATATACTTCTTCCTCAAGCTTACTACTGAGGAATGCACTTTTCACATCCATTTGATATAAGGTGATATCATGATGGTTAGCATAAGCAAGTAATATGCGAATAGCTTCAAGTCTAGCAACAGGTGCAAAAGTTTCATCGAAATCAATTCCTTCAACCTGTGTGTAGCCTTGAGCTACTAGCTGTGCCTTATTCCTCACCACAAGGCCATTTTCATCTTGCTTGTTGCGGTAGATCCGCTTTGTGCCAATGATATTGTGCTTGCTAGGATCTGGACGTTTAACCAGTTCCCAGACGTTGTTGAGTTCGAACTGATGTAATTCTTCTTGCATGGCCTGAATCCACTCAGGCTCCAGAAATGCTTCATCTACCTTAGTGGGCTCTGTGATAGAGACAAAGGCATAGTGCCCACAAAAGTTAGATAAATGTGAAGTTTTTGAGTGTGTGAGAGGACCTGGTGCTTCAATGTCATCGGTGATCTTTTCAACTTGCACTTCTTTTGCGACGCGAGGATGAGCAGGTTGTCGTCGAGGAATTTGATCAGCATTTTCTTCAGCACCATTTTCTTCAGCATTTTCTTCAGGTGCATTAGCTCGACGTTCTTCACGTTCTGGAATGAATTCTTCAGCAGATTCTTCAGTAGGAATGACATCCTCAGTAGCCTTGAACTTGATAGTTTCCTCAGGTGCTGGTTCATCTATCACAGAGGGTAGGTGCTCTCTTTGCGAGCCATTAGTTTCATTGAACCGCACATCTACAGTTTCACAACCTTGTGAAGAACGGTGTTGAAGACTCTGTAGGTGTGCGAGTCCTTTCCGTAACCAAGCATAAAACCTTCATGTGCTTTCGGTGCAAATTTAGCATTGTGATGAGGATCTCTAATCCAACATTTAGCACCGAAGACTTTGAAATAACTCACATTGGGTTTCTTGTCAGTGAGGAGTTCATAGGCAGTCTTCTTGAAGAATTTGTGAACATATACCCTCTTGATGATGTGGCACGCAGTATAAATTGCCTCAATCCAGAAGTGACGAGGCATCTTGTACTCATCAAGCATAGTGCGAGCCATCTCAACAAGAGTTCTGTTCTTGCGCTCCACGACGCCATTTTGCTGAGTGTAAGGAGCAGATAACTCATGAGTAATACCAAGTTCATCAAGATAGTCAGCAAGACCAGAATTCTTGAACTCAGTTCCATTGTCACTTCTGATGTGCTTGATCTTCACACCAAAGTTGGTTGAAGCCCTTGAGGAAAATCGTTTGAAGACTTCTTGCACTTCATGTTTGTAAGTAACAATGTGTACCCATGTGTAACGAGAGTAATCATCAACAATAACAAGCCCATAGAGAGATGCGTCATTTGTGACAGCTGAGTAATGGTTAGGACCAAAGAGGTCCATGTGAAGCAATTCGAATGGTCGAGTAGTGGGCATGATAGTCTTCGCTGGATGCTTAGCCTTGGTCATCTTTCCAGCTTCACAAGCTCCACATAGGTGATCCTTGAGGAATTTGACATTCTCAATGCCAATGACATGCTTCTTCTTCGCAAGCGTGTGCAAATTCCTCATGCCTGCATGACCAAGTCGTCGATGTCATAGCCATCCTTCTGAAGCTTTTGCAAGTAGGCACACGGCTGGTTGCGGTCCTATAGAGAAATCAACAATATACAAGTCTCCTCTCCTAAAGCCTTCGAAGACTTTGGAATTGTCAGCTTCCATAACCACAACACAACGATACTTGCCAAAGACAACTATCATATCAAGATCACAAAGCATTGAGACAGACATGAGGTTGTATCCTAAGGACTTGACAAGCATGACTTTGTCCATGTGTCGATCCTTTGTGATCGCAACCTTACCTAGACCCAATACCTGACTTTTGCCTTTGCCAGCGAAGATGATATGCTTCAGATGCGATGGTGATAAGGGAGCATCAATCAATAGATTCTTGTCACCAGTCATGTGATTTGTACATCCACTATCGAGGACCCACTCAGTTGCTTTGGGTTGATCATCCTGCAGATGAATTAGTGCAGCTTACGAACTTCATATACTTCATCAGTGAAGAATATGACATCAATTCATCAGATCAATTTCATCAAGCAATAGAACAGATAAAGCAGTATGAGGACGTGAGAAATGAAAGTTCATTTCTTCATGATTAGCCTGCGTCCTTTCAGGCAGTTTTCAGGTCTCCAGCAAATTCTTCAGACGTTAAAGTACGTCTGGAGACCTGACCCTGCATAAAAGATTAGTTCTTTTTCTTCACCACCCACATCTGAAGGGGTGGCAAAGAGTTCATCACTCTGCGAGCTCCATACGAGAAAGGTGGCATAGAAGCCAATTCATTTTTTTTGAATATATACTGTGTGGCAAAGCCCCATAGCCCTTTATTAAAAAAAAAGATCCACTGTACAAGTATAACAAACTATACAAGAAAGGAAAACAAAAGGGGAAAGAGTCTACCTATTAGCTAACTAACTGTACTTACTTTACAACAAAGAATCAATCCAAGCCAAAAGTTTCGGCCTGTTACAATCCTTCACCCTGTGAGCAAGCAAGGAAATGTCATGGATGAAATTACACTTCCAAGCACTGAAAGTAGCTCTCTCAGCTCTGAAAATTCTGCCATTTCGCCGGATCCAAATATTCCAGGCTGCAGTGAGTATGACTTCAACGAAGAAAGGGTGTGTGAAGTTAGACCTGGCGTGCAGGAGACATTGCAGGATATCTAAACCTCCAGACCAATCAATACCCAAATAGTTCCAGATTCTACAGCTGAAAGTGCAGCGAAAAAATAGATGTATCCTATTCTCATACGCCAACTCACTGCAGATGAGGCAAAGATTATCATCCTAATTCGAACGCCAGTGTCTCCTAACCAGCATATCCTTGGTGTTGAGTCTATCAAAGAACAAAAGCCAGCCAAACACCTTGATCTTCATGGTGCATTTACTTTGCCAAAGCCATTTGCAGGGTTGTATTGTAGGCAAGTGGGAGTGCATGATCCTGTAAAAACTTTTTGCCGTATACCCTCCTGATTGACCAGGCCATATCCAAACATCAGGGATGGTGGGGTCTCTGTCTAACTGCATGATCCAATCTTCCAATGTGTGCAACTCAGCAGCAGCTTCCTGAGAAAGAGGCAGATAAAACATGGAGAAGAGATCCTGGGATTGGAGAAATTCCCTCACAGAGATCCTGTCATTAATGACAAAAGAAAACAACCTTGGCAATCTCCAACAGAGGGGTCTAGCAGAGCCCCCAATGTGCCAGGAATTAGTCCAGAAAAGGGCAGAATCACCCATGTTGATGTGGACTGAAGCAATAGCAGTGTAAGCCTCATGCAGCTTCAGAATATCTCTCCACCAGAAAGATCCAACAGTAGCTGTTGCCTGTGGGACCCCGTGATCATAGTAACTATTCCATATGAGGGTCACCCAAGGAACATCAACCTTGTTATAGAATTTATGCAGATGCTTGAGAAGCAGCCCTTGGTTCTGAATGTTCAGATTAATAATGCCTAAACCACCCTTATCTCTTGGCCTGCAAACGAGCTCCCAAGCAGCCAGGGACTATTTTGGAGCATCATTATTACCCCTCCAAAGACATTGCCTGAAGATCCTGTCCAGTTGCTTAATGATCCCCGCTGGGATATTGAGGGTACACAAAAAGTATATTGGCAGAGAGGTCAAGACAGAGGTGAGAAGCTGCAAACGAGAGCCTTGATTCAGCATAGAAGAGCTTGCAGTTAACCTCCTTTCAAGACTGTCAACTAAGGGCATGAGGTCAACGATCCTAGGCCTTGTAGTTCCCAATGGCAATCCAAGATAAGTAAATGGAAGTTGGCCAATTTTACAACCAAGAATAGCAGCAACTCTGTCAGCCTCCTCATTAGGCATATTCAGTGGGATCATTGAGGATTTAGCAAAGTTGACCTTTAAACCAGTGGATTGTTGAAATGTAAGCAGCATATTCTTGAGGGCCACAAGCTCATCATCCTTAGCTGCAAGAAATAGGATCGTATCATCCGCATATTGAATGATGGGAAAATCCCTGTCGTGTGTCTGAAGAGGCAAAGAAAGTGTGCCAGACGCGAGCATTTGATTAACCACGGATTGCAACAGGTCGGCTGCGATGATGAACAACAGAGGAGAGAGTGGATCACCCTGCCTGACGCCACACTTGCACAAGAATTGCTTTCCTGGAATGCCATTTAACAGCACAGACGACGAGCCTGTAGACAACAGCTGTTTAACCCAAAGAACCCATTTGGCATCAAAACCTTTATGCTGCAACATCTGAAGAATAACCTCATGCTCAACTGTGTCAAAGGCCTTAGCAAAGTCCAACTTAAGGATTACAATTGGGCGCTTGGATTGCTTGCATTGATGAATATACTCAAAGCTCCAGGCCAGACAATCCTGAATCGACCGGCCCTTGAGGAACCCATATTGATTTTTGTGGATGCACTTGAGGATCACCCGCTGCAATCTGTTGGCCAGTAATTTTGTGAGGAATTTAAGACACGTGTTGGTGAGGGAAATCGGCCGGAAATCATCCGGCCCTTCTGGTGACATGATTTTGGGAATGAGCGTAATGAGGGAGGAGTTGATATTTTCCAACGAGAGTTTCCCCTCATAAAAAGTCCGAATCATCCTCAAGAAATCCCCCTCAATGATAGGCCAACAGCGCTTGACAAACATCCCATTAAAGCCATCTGGGCCAGGTGCTCGATCCGCTGGTAAATCCTTCAAAACTTTGTGTATTTCTTCATCAGAAAAAGGCAAGGATAACTCCTCCAGCCCCAGGATGGGTTGAATTAAATAATTCAAATCAAAGCCCATAGAGATCCCTTGGGCCCGGCCCATCCTAGATTTGAAAGAGGCCCACAGGATTCCCGCCATCTGAGCATGATCAGTCACTGGATCAAGCATGGAGCTGGTTTTGAGGCTGGAGATTGAGTTTCTCCTCATACGCTCAGAGGCCATGGCATGAAATTTTTTTGAATTCTCCTCACCAACCTTGATGTACCTAATAGTGCACCGCTGCTTCCAATATATGTAGTGAAGTTTTAACAGGTGTTCATAGTGTAACTTCACGCATTTCCGGAAGTTGAATTCCGGCCGTGTTAAAGGTCGCACTTCCTCCAGCTGATCAAAGTGCAGAATCACCTTTGAACAATCAACAGTAAGCTTTTTGATGTACGATAATTTTTTGCTCCAAATTTTCAAATCGTACCGCAGTCGCTTAAATTTCCTTGTGATAACCGCTGAAGCAGAGAGATCAGAGAAAACAGGTGCATTCCAGGACTTGGAGACACAATCCATGAACCCCGGCATATCCAACCAGAAATTTTCAAACCGAAAAATCTTGGCCGCAGGAATGGTAGTGTCAATGGACACCACACAAGGCACGTGGTCAGAGGAAGTTCTGGCTAGTGTGGTAACCACGGTGTTTGGGTAGTGTGAGATCCAATCAGCAGTAGTGAAGAACCAGTCAAGTTGCTCAAGCAGGGGGTTCTGCTGCATATTAGACCAGGTAAAGCTCCGTCCCTTCAAGGGTAGCTCCAAAAGTCCCAGGTGACCAATTATTTCGTTGAATAGAAAGATATCATTGGTATCACCACCCGGAAGGTTTCGGTTGTCCAAAGATCTGATGAAATTGAAATCCCCCAACAAGAGCCAATTTTCATCCAGTGGAATTGGTAAGTGATAAAGCCAACTAACAAAATCATCCCTAGGCTGGCCCTCACATGGCCCATAGACAGTGGTTAGGGTCCATTTTTCAGAATTCTGTAACGACTGGAAAGAGACGATAACACCAAACCTCTGAATATCCACAAGCTGGCCATGAAAGATCGAGGAATTCCAAACAACGAGGATCCCACCAGAGGCTCCAACAGAAGGGGAGAACACAAATTGATCAAACCGCCTAGGGCAAAAGGATCTAAGCGTACGGATATCGAAGCTCTCACATTTAGTTTCTTGCAGACAAATAACAGAACATCTGCTCTCCTCAATCTTGGCACGGAGATCACGCTGTCGAGCCTCATAATTGAGCCCTCGCACATTCCAACAGAGCACATTCCAGTTGCGAAAATAGCAATTATCCATAAAAAAACAACGCAGGGATATAGTTGCAGATCCAGCTGCTTAACAGCATGGACATAAACGGACCATATGTTGCAATAACAGTAACCAATTGTTGCAGACAGATACTGAAAACAAAAAAAGAGCGCAAAAGCAAAAGCGCCCAACTCGCCAGGAATCTTCATGGGCCATCAAGCATCATGTGGACCATCACCTTCTGCAGCAGGATTAGGAGAAGCCATAAGCTTCTCCACTGATAACTCGGCTGGATCGATGCCCAAAGCCACTCCAATGGCCTGCAGCGTCGAAATAGGCGTCGGAGGTGGGAGAGGGAGCACGCTGGGCTCATCGTCAAGTCGAAGCTTCTTGGCCTTCGGGCGACGCTGGGGGGCAGACCTCGAAGAAATTGTAGAGACGGGCTTCATGCCTGTCCTCTTGGCAGCACTGCGCGTCATGCATCGAATGGAGAAGTCGGGAGCTGGCTCCACAAGCGTGATGGAGCGCCGTGAGCGTGCAGACTGACGTGGTCGCTTACCCAGCGGAGAAGGTGTAACCGAAGAAAACTGAAAGTCCTCTTGAGAAACCTGGTAAGTGGAACACGAGTGATCGTCAGATGCCAACTCCTCAATGACCACCGAGGAGCTGGGTCCAGGGACGGAGACATCAGGCGGAGCAGAGAAAAGATGATACTTCGCTTGCAGATCTGCAGACCCAAATTTGATTTGTAGCAACATCGCAGAAGAACTAGGGAGGCAGGCTGGTATATCCTTGATGAAGAATTCAGGTAACAAAGTCTTGAAAGATCGCCCCCAGATCATGGCCAGCAGCAAAACTGGTCCATAAAAAACCCGGACCAAGCCAAGATGTATCGGCTCCAGCTGCACAAGTGGTGGGGCTTGTAGAGGCTGCTGGACCTCAGCCATATCCTCATTGTCAGAAGAATCCGCAGATGGGTTCAGAATCATAGAATCCAGGTCTTGGACAGGTTGGACCTCTTGATGCTGCTGCTGATGGTCAGGCTGAACCTGCTCCTCCCACGGGCCCCATCCTGCTCCTTGCGGCACATTGTCAGCCCAGCCCGCCCCCTCATTCTGCCCTTGTGGAGGGCCCGGAGGAACAGCGTTCCATCCCAAAGCAGGGTATGGGGGCATTGCCCAAAATGGCTGCGGCACTTGAACTCCAGGCAACGGGTGGGGGTTCCCATTTAGAGGCATTGGGTCCTCATCCACTGGGATCATGGCACCAGCGAATTCCCCTGACAGGATATAGCAACCAGCTGACCAAGAAACCATGACGTCGCCCCAATTGGCAAATTCCCGAAAGGTGACCGAACGAGGAACTACCGCATTGTCGGGGAACGAGGCGCGGACCAAAGCTCGAACCTTGCGCCGGTCAGTACTATTCCAGTAATGAAACTGCCCAAAAGAGCCAACCATATCTGCAATGCACTGCGTATTCCTGTAGTCTAAAGGGATGCCGATGAACATCAACCACCCCGTCCGCTGACCATGAATAGCACGAAAACCTTCACCCTGATTATGCGGAATAAAACGGACGAAAAACTCGTTGCCATCATCATCAATCCCTAAGGGGAACGGAGGATGCAAAGTGAAAGAGCCTCGGACAACAGGATCTTCCATCTCAAACAGACCAACTCCCTCATACCAAGTCTGAGGAGAAAGAACTGGAACATGCATCACTTGAACTAGAAAATCAAGAACCTGCTGGCGACGGACCCCAACTAGCTCTGGAGGCGGGATCGGCTCCACAATGGCCACCATGTATTGCTCATGCGCTCGGGGCGGCGGGACGGCCGGCGTGTAGAAGGTGCGAGGTAGACGATCTGCTCCGCCATCTTCAATATCAAAGCCCGCAGGGATAAAGCGATGCGGGTCAATCTCATACACCGCCATTGAGGGCTGCAGAGCAGGAGCCAGACCAGAGCTGGGGGGAGCGTGGGCGTGCTCGTGAGGGCGGTCCGGCGGCGATGGTGGCGGCGGAGAAGCAGATGGGGTTTTCTCCGGAGGCGTTTGGTCTCGGGAAACTGGAGAGGCAGGGGGAGAATCCTCTGTTCGGTCCCGCTTCCCAAAACCCGGCGATGGGACTTTAGGCACCCAGATGGATAAGTCAGGCGGCTTGCCGGTGCAATTTTTTTTAACGTGTCCCGAACGAAAACAATTACGACACCGGACCGGATTCGTGCATGTCTCTGATGTGTGGCGCATAGCCAAGCAATTCTGACAGTCCCAATAGCTCGCAGCCATCTCTTCAATCATAACATCAAAACTTTGCAGGTCTCGGATAATATCCTCAGGAGACGAAGCCCTAGAGGCCATAGGTGATGGGCTGCCACTCTCGTCATCTGACAAACATATGGGCTGGACCTTGGAGCCCAACTGAGGATTATGGCCTGGTAGAAGCGGTTGAGCGGGTACGGTAGAATCCAAACCTTCCAATGTGAAAACTAAACGGCCATCCGAAGTTCCAGGGTTTAAACGGGCAGGAGATAAACCCTCCGGGGAAGGCGGGATTGTTCCAAACTGAATCGCTAGCCTTGCCGGCGGTGGGGTGGTCGTCGGGGAAAGATCATCCACATCCTCATGAGACGAGACATGGTAGCCCGCTGCTCGGACCGTGGCCACCTCATCGGTAGACGGGCCATAGCTATAGCCCTTACACGCTGGGTACTGCATGAACGTTGCAAACGTAGCATGCTTCTGAGGAAGAGATCTGGCCGCGCGAGCACGGAGAGAAGACTTGGCCGGAGGAAATTTCATGACCTCTAAACCAATACGAGCTCTCCTCTTAGAGGGGCTGACTAAAACCCATTCCTCTTGGCATTCAGATTGCCAAAGACGGAATTCCTTCTGCCAATCCGGGCCTCCATGACCCCAGAGGTGGAAAAAACACTTGAACTGATCGCAGACAAAACTCCGCTGGTGCAGAATGAAAAAACCCACCTCCTTGCAAGAAACGTTGAAAGAGTAGACGCCATGGTGAAGAAAAGATACCTTGAGGTGGGAGCAATATCCTCCGATGGCCGCTTCAAGAGCGAACCCCACAGTTTCCTCATCTAGCCGGAAGGTGTGTCGTGCAAAAGAGACGACCATAATGAAATGGCCCGTGTCTTCAGATGGATGCACCGATCTGTTGAAGGTGCGTTGGATCTCAGACGCCAACTTCATCCCCGGGGAGAAATCCAATCCCAAGGAGAGCGCAGCGTGAACCGCCATGAGGAAGATGACAACCAGAGGCGAGAGGAAGAGACGCCGGGAAAGATGACCCGATCAGATGGCAAAACCCACGGAGAGATGTGGGGATCGCCGGCGATGTGGGGTGGCTAGGGTTAGGGTGGCGGTGGGGAGGTGGGAGTTGCCATCTTCCTAGTAGTATATTGTTGCTTTCGTAAGCCAATCCATTTCGTTTCACATAAGAGGAGTTAGGGTAAGCATATGAATAAGCAGAGAAATTCTTCAAGGACTTATGAACATAATGATTAGAATAATAATGCTCATATTCATAGCCCTTGGCTCTTCCCTGCGAAACAGAGTTGTTATCACAATGATGTTCATATGAGGACTTTGATCCTTTTGAGGAATTTGATCCACGTGAGGAATTTGGTCCGTATGAGGACTTGGATCCATATGAAGAATTTGGTCCATATGAAGAATTTGATCTGGGGTTCCTATTCCTCACATGTGGTATCATGAGGACATTCACCTGAAGACTTTCAAGGCATCTTTTGGGAACCCAGATTTTCTTCATAGGAGAACCGTTCCTGCAATTAGTGCCAACATATCTAGCAAATACTTCACCATTCTGATTTTTGAACAGTTTATAGTTGGAGTCAAATGACTCATCAGAAGAATGAGAATATTCACATGTAAAGCCAGATAAATTAGATGGATCAACTGGAGGTCCCTTTGCAGCAACCCATGAGGTTTTGGGGTACTGCTCAGGCTTCCAATATGTACCATCAGCATTGAGTTTCCTCTCAAAGGCAATACCCTCTTTCCTAGGGTTCCTGTTGAGGATCTGCTTTTTAAGCACATCACAAAGAGTCTGATGCCCTTTGAGGCTTTTGTACATGCCTGTCATGTACAATTCCTTTAGCCTTGCATCGTCAGTGATACTAGCAATGTCCTCAGATGAGGAATTAGTGATAGCAGAGACAGTTGAAGAATTTGTAGCATTAGAAGTATTTGAACATTCAGGTGAAGAATTAGCAGATTCACGTTCTATGCATTTCAAACATGGAGGAACAAATTCTTCCTGAGCAGCGCTGATTTGTTGAGCAAGTAATGAATCACGCTCCTTCTGAAGATCTTCATAAATCACTCTTAGCTTCTCAAGATCTTGCTTTCTTTGAAGAAATTCATAAGAAAGCTTCTCATGATCATATAAGAGATTGTTATGTTGATCTTGAAGGGTGTCATACTTAGTATGAAGTCTCTGAAGACTTTCAGCCAAAGCTTTTGACTGATCCATTTCTTCACCCAACATATCATCGCTCTTACTAAGCATGTTTTGAACCTTTTCCAAAGCTCTTTGTTGTTTAGCAGCAAGGGAAACAAGCTTGACATAACTGGGTCCTAATTCATCATCAGATTCATCATCACTAGATTCAGACATATAGCATTCAGTTACCTTTTCACCATCTGCCATAAGGCATGGTGAGGAGGATGATGATTCTGGTTCGAATGTCATTGATTTGAGAGATTCCTTGAAGTCCTCAAACCAAGGATCATGACGGGTTCGATGACCTTCATAGACATCAGAGAGACGGTCCCAGATAAGCTTCGCCTGATCGAGATGCATAACGTTCCTGAACTGATTTTGAGACAGACAGGAGAAGATGACGCCCTTCGCCGTGAGGTTGAGAAGAGTGTACTTGCGAATGTCATCAGCTTCCGCCGTCTTGCACAGATTGGTAAGACCAATCTCAGTGACGGTCCACAGCTCGCTGTTCATCGCCATGAGGCGCTTCTTCATCATGGCCTTCCACTTGGGATAATCATGACCGTCAAAGATGGGACATGTCACTTTCTTCATACCTGTGGTCGACATAACTAAAACTCCAGGTGGTTAAACCAAAATCACACAGAACAAGGGAGTACATTGCTCTGATACCAATTGAAAGTGCGTTATATCGACTAGAGGGGGAGTGAATAGGCGATTTTTATGAATTCTTCACTGAGGAATTTGCAGGTGAGGAAATTCCTTAGCGAAGAACTACTTGCAGCGGAATAAGTACTCAGAAGTAAACATAACGGAATACAAGCATGGTTATCATGATGAAATGAAAACAAGCACAGAGTACAGAAAGCGTAAACATAGGATAACACAAGATGAAGACAAACAGACTAAAGAAATTGAACTGAGGAAATTGAGAAAGTCTTTAGTCAAAGTCTTCAAACACAGATATGAACAAGCGCACAACACAGTTATGAGGAAATGAAAGAGTTGAGGAAATACAACCAGTAAGCTCGGTGAAGACAATGATTTGGTAGACCAGTTCCAACTGCTGTCTCAGTTGTACATCTGGTTGGAGCGGCTAGGTATTTAAACTTGAGGACACACAGTCTCGGACACCCAGTCCTGAACACACAGTCCAGGACACCTAGTCCTCACCGTATTCTCCTTGAGCTAAGGTCACACAGACCTCGCCCAATCACTCGTGGTAAGTCTTCAGGTGACTTCCAAACCTTCACAAACTCGGTCACTCGGCAATCCACAATTTCCTCTTGGATGCTCTAGGCCATGACGCCTAACCGTCTGGAAGAAGCACAGTCTTCAAAGGTAACAAGCGTCGGATCCACGCAGGATCAATCTCTTCAGTGATGCTCAATCAGTTTGGGTTTGTAGGTGTTTGGGTTTGGGTTTTTCCTCACTTGATGATTTTCGCTCAAAGTCCTCGGAGGATGGGATGCTCTCAAATGACAAATGTCAGTTTCTCTCGGAGCATCCAACCAGCTAGTGGTTGTAGGGGGCGGCTATTTATAGCCTAGGGAGCAGCCCGCATGATAAGACATAAATGCCCTTCAATGATATGACCGTTAGGTGGGTAGATATTTTGGGACAGCTGGCGCATAGCACAGCAACGGTCGGAAATTTGAGGTTCAAAAAATTGGACGAACGTGCCCCTAACCCTTCTCATTCGCATGACATGTGTCACCCACGTACCGAGAGGTGGAGATCGTGTTAGATCGTGGGTGAATAGATAAGTATATCGTGGGAAGCGGAACCGTTTGAGCGGCAAAGCCGAAAATTTGGATAAGATAAGTTAAAAGTTCCGTTCGCAAATTCTTCAGCTGACAAGGACACAGTGAAGATTTTGAACGAGTTTCAAATAGAACGCACATGAAGAATTTGTGAATAGATTGGGTTGAGTATAGCATAGAGGGGGAAGGGTCCGATCACATTCACTTAGCAGAAATAGCAACTTGAAGAAATAGCAATAAGTGAATGTTGTAGAGGACATAAACTCATATATATATATAGCCAATGAAGAGAAACGACGGAAACAGTGAAGATTTTGCAAAGTTGAAGAATATGAACAACTGAGGAAAAACTCAAATTGAAGATTTTCAACTTTTGTGGTGGCGTGACCCACCGTATAAGAATGATGATTTCAGACACCGCGTACAATTGTCGTAGGGTTCTGATATTCAAATTCTTCATTAATTTCTTCACACTTAGAGTGTTATTCTTCATTGATTGAAGAAAAACATTTCTTCATGTGTTGCACATCTAAGTCATCAATTTTGCATAAGTGTTAGGATGAGTGTCCTTTTCAA
The DNA here is from genome assembly GCF_002575655.3 of Aegilops tauschii subsp. strangulata. NCBI lineage: Eukaryota > Viridiplantae > Streptophyta > Magnoliopsida > Poales > Poaceae > Aegilops > Aegilops tauschii. Next base: position 391,501,166 of record NC_053040.3, on the reverse strand, counting down.
AGAACATTCGAAGATTCTAAGATAATTAGCTCACACCGCAACTTGCTAAATCTCTTCTCATCCAAGGGCTTTGTGAAGATATCGGCTAGCTGTTCTTCAGTCTTCACATGCTCAATAGATATGTCGCCCTTCAACACATGATCGCGAAGAAAATGATGACGGATCTGAATGTGCTTTGTCTTCGAGTGCTGAACTGGGTTGTGAGCATTCTTGATGGCACTCTCATTGTCACAGAAGATAGGCACATTCTTCACGTTGACGCCATAGTCCTTGAGAATTTGCTTCATCCACAACAATTGAGCACAGCAAGAACCAGCAGCAATGTACTCAGCTTCAGCAGTAGACAGTGATACGCAGTTCTGTTTCTTCGAGGACCAACAGACCAAAGATCGTCCGAGGAAATGACATGTACCAGATGTTGAATTGCGGTCCACACGATTACCAGCATAGTCAGAGTCAGAATATCCAATGAGATCAAAAGCCGAGCCCTTGGGGTACCATAATCCAAGTGTTGGTGTGTGAGCTAGATATCGAAGAATATGTTTCACAACCTTATGGTGTGATTCCTTCGGTGTAGCTTGAAATCGGGCACACATGCAAACACTAAGCATAATATCTGGCCTAGATGCACATAAATACAATAAAGAACCAATCTTGGAGCGGTATACCTTTTGATCGAAGTCAATACCATTTTCATCAGTGTACAGATGGCCATTTGTGGGCATAGGAATTTTGACGCCTTTGCACTCTTGCATGCCGAATTTCCTCAGTACATCCTTGAGGTATTTCTCTTGAGATATGAATATGCCATTGCGCTGTTGACGAATTTGAAGACCTAAGAAGAATTTCAACTCTCCCATCATAGACATTTGATATTCTTCACTCATCATATAGGCAAATTCATCACTATAACGTTGATCAGTACAGCCAAAAATGATGTCATCAACATATATTTGGCATACAAACAATTCATCATCATATGATTTAGTGAAAAGAGTAGGGTCGAGTGAACCGGGTTTGAAGCCTTTCTTCATGAGGAATTCCTTCAAAGTATCGTACCACGCCCGAGGGGCCTGCTTGAGGCCATAGAGGGCCTTATTTAGTCTGAAGACTTTGTCAGGATGCTTAGGGTCTTGAAAACCTGGGGGTTGAGCAACATATACTTCTTCCTCAAGCTTACCACCGAGGAATGCACTTTTCACATCCATTTGATATAAGGTGATATCATGATGGTTAGCATAAGCAAGTAATATGCGGATAGCTTCAAGTCTAGCAACAGGTGCAAAAGTTTCATCGAAATCAATTCCTTCAACCTGTGTGTAGCCTTGAGCTACTAGTCGTGCCTTATTCCTCACCACAAGGCCATTTTCATCTTGTTTGTTGCGGTAGATCCGCTTTGTGCCAATGATATTGTGCTTGCTAGGATCTGGAAGTTTAACCAGTTCCTAGACGTTGTTGAGTTCGAACTGATGTAATTCTTCTTGCATGGCCTGAATCCACTCAGGCTCCAGAAATGCTTCATCTACCTTAGTGGGCTCTGTGATAGAGACAAAGGCATAGTGCCCACAAAAGTTAGATAAATGTGAAGTTTTTCAGTGTGTGAGAGGACCTGGTGCTTCAATGTCATCGGTGATCTTTTCAACTTGCACTTCTTTTGCAACGCGAGGATGAGCAGGTTGTCGTCGAGGAATTTGATCAGCATTTTCTTCAGCACCATTTTCTTCAGCATTTTCTTCAGGTGCATTAGCTCGACGTTCTTCACGTTCTGGAATGAATTCTTCAGCAGATTCTTCAGTAGGAATGACATCCTCAGTAGCCTTGAACTTGATAGTTTCCTCAGGTGCTGGTTCATCTATCACAGAGGGTAGGTGCTCTCTTTGTGAGCCATTAGTTTCATCGAACCGCACATCTACAGTTTCACAACCTTGTGAAGAACGGTGTTGAAGACTCTGTAGGTGTGCGAGTCCTTTCCGTAACCAAGCATAAAACCTTCATGTGCTTTCAGTGCAAATTTAGCATTGTGATGAGGATCTCTAATCCAACACTTAGCACCGAAGACTTTGAAATAACTCACATTGGGTTTCTTGTCAGTGAGGAGTTCATAGGCAGTCTTCTTGAAGAATTTGTAAACATATACCCTCTTGATGATGTGGCACGCAGTATAAATTGCCTCAATCCAGAAGTGACGAGGCATCTTGTACTCATCAAGCATAGAGCGAGCCATCTCAACAAGAGTTCTGTTCTTGCGCTCCACGACACCATTTTGCTGAGGAGTGTAAGGAGCAGATAACTCATGAGTAATACCAAGTTCATCAAGATAGTCATCAAGACCAGAATTCTTGAACTCAGTTCCATTGTCACTTCTGATGTGCTTGATCTTCACACCAAAGTTGGTTGAAGCCCTTGAGGAAAATGGTTTGAAGACTTCCTGCACTTCATGTTTGTAAGTAACAATGTGTACCCATGTGTAATGAGAGTAATCATCAACAATAACAAGCCCATAGAGAGATGCGTCATTTGTGACAGCTGAGTAATGGTTAGGACCAAAGAGGTCCATGTGAAGCAATTCGAATGGTCGAGTAGTGGGCATGATAGTCTTCGCTGGATGCTTAGCCTTGGTCATCTTTCCAGCTTCACAAGCTCCACATAGGTGATCCTTGAGGAATTTGACATTCTCAATGCCAATGACATGCTTCTTCTTCGCAAGCGTGTGCAAATTCCTCATGCCTGCATGACCAAGTCGTCGATGCCATAGCCATCCTTCTGAAGCTTTTGCAAGTAGGCACACGGCTGGTTGCGGTCCTATAGAAAAATCAACAATATACAAGTCTCCTCAACTAAAGCCTTCGAAGACTTTGGAATTGTCAGCTTCCATAACCACAACACAACGATACTTGCCAAAGACAACTACCATATCAAGATCACAAAGCATTGAGACAGACATGAGGTTGTATCCTAAGGACTTGACAAGCATGACTTTGTCCATGTGTCGATCCTTTGTGATCGCAACCTTACCTAGACCCAATACCTGACTTTTGCATTTGTCAGCGAAGATGATATGCTTCAGATGCGATGGTGATAAGGGAGCATCAATCAATAGATTCTTGTCACCAGTCATGTGATTTGTACATCCACTATCGAGGACCCACTCAGTTGCTTTGGGTTGATCATCCTGCAGATGAATTAGTGCAGCTTACGAACTTCATATACTTCATCAGTGAAAAATATGACATCAATTCATCAGATCAATTTCATCAAGCAATAGAACAGATAAAGCAGTATGAGGACGTGAGAAATGAAAGTTCATTTCTTCATGATTAGCCTGCGTCCTTTTAGGCAGTTTTCAGGTCTCCAGCAAATTCTTCAGACGTTAAAGTACGTCTGGAGACCTGACCCTGCATAAAAGATTAGTTCTTTTTCTTCACCACCCACATCTGAAGGGGTGGCAAAGAGTTCATCACTCTGCGAGCTCCATACGAGAAAGGTGGCATAGAAGCCAATCCATTTCGTTTCACATAAGAGGAGTTAGGGTAAGCATATGAATAAGCAGAGAAATTCTTCGAGGACTTATGAACATAATGATTAGAAGAATAATGCTCATATTCATAGCCCTTGGCTCTTCCCTGTGAAACAGAGGTTTTATCACAATGATGTTCATATGAGGACTTTGATCCTTTTGAGGAATTTGATCCACGTGAGGAATTTGGTCCGTATGAGGACTTGGATCCATATGAAGAATTTGGTCCATATGAAGAATTTGATCTGGGGTTCCTATTCCTCACATGTGGTATCATGAGGACATTCACCTGAAGACTTTCAAGGCATCTTTTGGGAACCCAGATTTTCTTCATAGGAGAACCGTTCCTGCAATTAGTGCCAACATATCTAGCAAATACTTCACCATTCTGATTTTTGAACAGTTTATAGTTGGAGTCAAATGACTCATCAGAAGAATGAGAATATTCACATGTAAAGCCAGATAAATTAGATGGATCAACTGGAGGTCCCTTTGCAGCAACCCATGAGGTTTTGGGGTACTGCTCAGGCTTCCAATATGTACCATCAGCATTGAGTTTCCTCTCAAAGGCAATACCCTCTTTCCTAGGGTTCCTGTTGAGGATCTGCTTTTTAAGCACATCACAAAGAGTCTGATGCCCTTTGAGGCTTTTGTACATGCCTGTCATGTACAATTCCTTTAGCCCTGCATCGTCAGTGATACTAGCAATGTCCTCAGATGAGGAATTAGTGATAGCAGAGACAGTTGAAGAATTTGTAGCATTAGAAGTATTTGAACATTCAGGTGAAGAATTAGAAGATTCACATTCTATGCATTTCAAACATGGAGGAACAAATTCTTCCTGAGCAGCGCTGATTTGTTGAGCAAGTAATGAATCACGCTCCTTCTGAAGATCTTCATAAATCACTCTTAGCTTCTCAAGATCTTGCTTTCTTTGAAGAAATTCATAAGAAAGCTTCTCATGATCATATAAGAGAGTGTTATGTTGATCTTGTAGGGTGTCATACTTAGTATGAAGTCTCTGAAGACTTTCAGCTAAAGCTTTTGACTGATCCATTTCTTCACCCAACATATCATCGCTCTTACTAAGCATGTTTTGAACCTTTTCCAAAGCTCTTTGTTGTTTAGCAGCAAGGGAAACAAGCTTGAGATAACTGGGTCCTAATTCATCATCAGATTCATCATCACTAGATTCAGACATATAGCATTCAGTTACCTTTTCACCATCTGCCATAAGGCATGGTGAGGAGGATGATGATTCTGGTTCGAATGTCATTGATTTGAGAGATTCCTTGAAGTCCTCAAACCAAGGATCATGACGGGTTCGATGACCTTCATAGACATCAGAGAGACGGTCCCAGATAAGCTTCGCCTGATCGAGATGCATAACGTTCCTGAACTGATTTTGAGACAGACAGGAGAAGATGACGCCCTTCGCCGTGAGGTTGAGAAGAGTGTACTTGCGAATGTCATCAGCTTCCGCCGTCTTGCACAGATTGGTAAGACCAATCTCAGTGACGGTCCACAGCTCGCTGTTCATCGCCATGAGGCGCTTCTTCATCATGGCCTTCCACTTGGGTAATCATGACCGTCAAAGATGGGACATGTCACTTTCTTCATACCTGTGGTCGACATAACTAAAACTCCAGGTGGTTAAACCAAAATCACACAGAACAAGGGAGTACATTGCTCTGATACCAATTGAAAGTGCGTTATATCGACTAGAGGGGGAGTGAATAGGCGATTTTTATGAATTCTTCACTGAGGAATTTGCAGGTGAGGAAATTCCTTAGCGAAGAACTACTTGCAGCGGAATAAGTACTCAGAAGTAAACATAACGGAATACAAGCATGGTTATCATGATGAAATGAAAACAAGCACAGAGTACAGAAAGCGTAAACATAGGATAACACAAGATGAAGACAAACAGACTAAAGAAATTGAACTGAGGAAATTGAGAAAGTCTTTAGTCAAAGTCTTCAAACACAGATATGAACAAGCGCACAACACAGTTATGAGGAAATGAAAGAGTTGAGGAAATACAACCAGTAAGCTCGGTGAAGACAATGATTTGGTAGACCAGTTCCAACTGCTGTCTCAGTTGTACATCTGGTTGGAGCGGCTAGGTATTTAAACTTGAGGACACACAGTCCCGGACACCCAGTCCTGAACACACAGTCCAGGACACCTAGTCCTCACCGTATTCTCCTTGAGCTAAGGTCACACAGACCTCGCCCAATCACTCGTGGTAAGTCTTCAGGTGACTTCCAAACCTTCACAAACTCGGTCACTCGGCAATCCACAATTTCCTCTTGGATGCTCTAGACCATGACGCCTAACCATCTGGAAGAAGCACAGTCTTCAAAGGTAACATGCGTCGGATCCACGCAGGATCAATCTCTTCAGTGATGCTCAATCACTTTGGGTTTGTAGGTGTTTGGGTTTGGGTTTTTCCTCACTTGATGATTTTCGCTCAAAGTCCTCGGAGGATGGGATGCTCTCAAATGACAAATGTCAGTTTCTCTCGGAGCAGCCAACCAGCTAGTGGTTGTAGGGGGCGGCTATTTATAGCCTAGGGAGCAGCCCGCATGATAAGACATAAATGCCCTTCAGTGATATGACCGTTAGGTGGGTAGATATTTTGGGACAGCTGGCGCATAGCACAACAACGGTCGGAAATTTGAGGTTCAAATTCCTCAGGGCTATCATGTTCCTCACTGTGTAGGCAATCCGCACAGGCGAATTCCTAACTCCTCAGTCAGAACAAATTCCTCAGAGACCAGAAGAACTTCGTCTCTGTCACTGAAGAATATGACTGAACTGTATGAGATTTCCAATGGCTTCACTCGAAGGGATTGGTAGGTGTAGGATTTGAGTTGAGCATCACATGGAAAATTTTCCTTAGTATTTCCTCGACCCCCTTTAACAGTACGGTGTTTCCTATGACTCAAGAAAGAGAAAATGAAACTTGGAAAACAAAAAGAATTCACGCTTCATATTCCTCAAATGAATACCAAGTCTTCAAGGTCACACCAATTTCTTCACTTTCAAAGTCTTCAGAAAGTCTTCAGAAATCCAAAGTCTTCAGTCAAAGAACTTCATTTTTAGGGGTCGACTTTCACTGTAATTATCAAACTCCTCATAGACTTATAGATCTGTGTACACTCAAAAACGCATTAGTCCCTTAACCTATAAGTCTTCAATACACCAAAATCACTAAGGGGCACTAGATGCACTTACAAGAACCTTGCAACCAACGCGATAAAGGGGTTGTCAATCCCTTCACGGCCACTTGCAAAAGTAAGATCTGATAGAGATAATAAGATACATATTTTTGGCATTTTGCTGTATAGACCGGAAAGTAAAGATTGCAAAATAAAATAGATCGGAAACTTATATGATGGAAAATAGACGCGGGGGGCATAGGTTTCACTAGTGGCTTCTCTCAAGGTAGCATAAGTATTACGGTGGGTGAACAAATTACTATCGAGCAATTGATAGAAAAGTGCATAATTATGAGAATATCTAGGCATGATCATGTATATAGGCATCACGTCCGCGACAAGTAGACCGAAACGATTCTGCATCTACTACTATTACTCCACACATCGACCGCTATCCGGCATGCATCTAGAGTATTAAGTTCATAAGAACAGAGTAACGCATTAGGCAAGATGACATGATGTAGAGGGATAAACTCAAGCAATATGATATAAACCCCATCTTTTTATCCTCGATGGCAACAATACAATACGTATCTGTTCCCCTTCTGTCACTGGGATCGAACACCGCAAGATTGAACCCAAAGCTAAGCACTTCTCCCATTGCAAGAAAGATCAATCTAGTAGGCCAAACCAAACCGATAATCCGAAGAGACTTGCAAAGATAAAAAATCATACATAAAATAATTCAGAGGAGATTCAAATATTGTTCATAGATAATCTTGATCATAAACCCACAATTCATCGGATCTCGACAAACACACTGCAAAAGAAGTTACATCAAATAGATCTCCAAGAGAGTCGACGAGAACTTTGTATTGAGATCCAAAGAGAGAGAAGAAGCCATCTAGCTAATAACTATGGACTCGAAGGTCTGAGGTAAACTACTCACACATTATCGGAGAGGCTATGGTGTTGATGTAGAAGCCCTCCATGATCGATTCCCCCTCCGGCAGAGCGCCGGAAAAGGCCCCAAGATGGGATCTCACGGGTACAGAAGGTTGCGGCAGTGGAAATAGGGTTTCGTGGTGCTCCTCGATGGTTTCGGGGTATATGGGTATATATAGGAGGAAGAAGTAGGTCGGTGGAGCTGCGAGGGACCCACGAGGGTGGGGGGCGCGCCCAGGGGGGCAGGCACGCCTCCCTGCCTCGTGGCTTCCTCGCTTCTTTCTTGACGTCCATTCCAAGTCCTCTGGATCACGTTTGTTCCAAAAATAACTCTCGCGAAGGTTTCATTCCCTTCAGACTCCATTTGGTATTCCTTTTCTGCGAAACACTAAAATAGGCAAAAAACAACAATTTGCACTGGGCCTCCGGTTAGTAGGTTACTCCCAAAAATAATAGAAAAGTGTATAATAAAGCCCATTAAACATCCAAAACAGATAATATAATAGCATGGAACAATAAAAAATTATAGATACGTTGGAGACGTATCAATGACCCAGCAACAAACGTGTCGATCATCAACGTATGAACTCAAGTCGCAGCAAGCTACAAGGACTTAAAGGAACAACGCGTGACATTTGCCCGAAGGGACAGACATAAGGATGAAGAAGGACACATGCCGGCCAGCCTAAGTGTTCCGGAGCAGTAGCAAGCTACCATGGCTAAGTGGAACCACTAGGAGACATTTCCCCATAAGAGAGGCTACCAAGAATAAACAACTAGGCTGTCGGATCCCACATATAGCAATACACGTTACACGTACGCATAACATGCAAGTATGTGTTGTACAACATGGCATCACAACATAACTCAACAACTCATATAGGTAAAGGCCCAGAAGAGCCATCATGGCATTTATTACAAACAGGGGTCACATGACCCAACATACAGAGCATACAAGCAATGGAAGCATAACATGTGTGAGTACAGACAACTACAAATAAAAAAGGCTGAGAAGCCTGACTATCTACAAGACCCTGCCAAGGGTACAAGATCGTAGCTGAGGTAACAAGCTAAACGTCGATGTCCACGCGGAACTACTAGTGAGACTGAAGTCTCTCTGCAAAAAACATAAATTAAGCAAACGTGAGTACAAATGTACCCAGCAAGACTTACATCAGAACTAGCTACATATGCATCAGTATCAACAAAGGGGTGGTGGAGTTTAACTACAGCAAGCTAGCTTTGACTCGGTGGCTATCCTGTACTACGACTGCTGGTAACTCTTTTGAGGTGGCGCACACGAGTCCACATATTCACCATATCAATACACCACTATGGATCTGCTCCCGTCTCCCTACGAGAAAGCCATCCATAGCACTCACGCTTTTCTTGCGCATTTTAGAGTATCCACTTTCACTTGTCTATGAACTGTATAAGCAACCCAGTAGTCCTCTACCGTGGACTCGGCTATTCGAATAGATCATGTTAACCCTGCAGGGGTGTACTTCTTCACACACGCTCTCTCCACTTACCACCATGTACACGTCATGTATCTCAGCAACCTTCAAGCGGAAGCCTGGCGAGGGAGTCGGCCACAACCTGACTAACCACGCGAGTCTCTAGTCCATGTTTATCGCCTATTCGGGTTCCATCCGCAAGGATATCCGGCCGGGGTTTCACTCACAACCCCAAACGATATGTGCAGGGTTCCCAAGCCCACCTCGCCGGATGGATCTACGCTTGGTACACCGTGCCTCGGTGCCTAGTCTGTCCCAAGCCCACCTGTACCGGGTGCCACTTGGTACACTACTAACACAACCTACAAACACCAGAAACTAGTTGCAACTCCTGGACAGAGATCGAGGCGGTTAATAAGTCGAGAGGGGCACTTAAGCATTCCAATGCGTGGTAGTAACTGTCTTGGATCACAGACACAGAACTCAGTTCCTGAGGACGGTCCCAATGAGACAACCCACCATGTACTCCTAGATGTCCTCTCATCTCTACCTTTACCAAATCGTGTTCACACACATTGCTCTAAACAATAGGGCATGTTCACCACATTCCAATTCATTCCCGATGAATAAGACCTGACACAACTCTAATCAATAGCAGGCATGACAAACAAGCATGAATGAGTAGGCACATCATGGCTCAGGTAACTCCTACTCATGCTAGTGGGTTTCAACTATTTACTGTGGCAAAGACAGGTCATACAGAGGAAAGGGGTTCAACTACCGCAGCATGTAACAGTTAAATCATTGTTGTCCTAATGCAGTAAAAGAGAGCAAGACCGAGAGAGTGGGATTGTATCAGAATGAACAAGGAGGTTTTGCTTGCCTGGAACTTCTGAAGATGATATAGCTCTTCATCGGTGTCATCAAACTCATCGTTTGAACATACGTCTACCGAGGGGGAACAACACCGGCAATAGAGAAAGAACACAATCAACGCATTGCAACAATATGATGCATGATCATGACATGGCAATATGTTGTTGATTGAGCAAATGCAACTAGCAACCAGATTAAATGAAGTTCGTTTGAACCAAAGGTTCAAATTCAAACTCCACATGTGGTTATTTAAATGCCATTCATTTGATTTCTCCTAAACAGTAGCCAAAAGTTGTTCTAACATGCATGAAAGTGGCACAGATGGATATATTGGATTTTTATGATCATTTTTCATATATAAATCTTTTCAATCTGAGCTATAGATTATTTTCTATGATTTTTAGAAGTTTTAACTATTTTCTGGAATTTCCTGGTTATTCTAATTTAAACTAAATCCAGAAAATGACTTACTGCATCAGCATGATGTCGATGTGATGTCAGCAAGTCAACAGGCGCGGTCCAGGTCAAACCTGACCAGTGGGGCCTGCACGTCAGTGTAACAACTAATTAACAGAGTTAATTAGTGCTAAGTGGAAACCTAACCTAAGTTAATTAGGGCCTGGGGCCACATGTCAGTTACCAGGTGGTGTCGTTAGTGCCTAAACTAATTAGGCCACGTCAGCGCGCCGGAGTTTTGGCTGGCGGCGACCTCAAACCGTGGCGGCGTCCGCCGGAGTTGCGCCAGAGGCGACGGATCGATGTACCGAGGGCACCACGAGGTAGCCCGTGCCCGCTCGCATCCAGCGGAACCAACGGGAGGGCGCGGGGTGGCTGCAGTTCGCCGGAAGCGAGCTCGTGGCAGCGGCCGGAGTACGGCATCGATGGGGATCGGGTCTAGGGGACGAAATTAACAGAGAGGAGAGAGGGGAAACGACGGCGACCTCACAGGGGGTAGAACTGGGGGCTCAGAGAGCTCGGGGACGACCGGCAGGCGACAAATTGATGGCGGCTCCCTCCGATGGCCGATGTTGAAGACGAAGATGATGGCGGCGAAGCAGCATGCCCCGAGCTCGCTTGGCTTGGTGGAAGGAAACTGGACATCGAGGCGCTTCTCTTGGTCACGCTGGCTTGGACTAGGGAGGGCCAGTGGCCACGGTGGCAGTGGACGGCGGCGATGAGCTCCGCTCGGTGGCTGCGTGTGAAAGAAACAGAGGAGGGGAGAGAGAGCAGCGAGTGAGGGGGAGGGGAGAGAGGTCTCTGGGCATCTCCGTGGCGCTTTCAGAAGAGCCGGGCATCGCGGTGGAAGCAGGAGCTGGCGCGCGCGCAGCGACCACGCACCCCTACTCCTACTGGCAGGAGGTAGACGACGCGGTGAGGAGGTTGGCTGGGCCCTCTATAGTGCTGGGCCGTAGCTGGGCCGCTAGGTGGGATGCGTTAGGTAAGTCCACTCTCTCTCTGTTTACTAATTTGTTTCTGTTTCTGTTTTCTATTTCTGTCTTTGTTTTCTGATTTAGCAAAAATACTAAACCACTTTTGTTGCTCCTGAAAATATTCATGTGGTCTGTAGATATAATACCAGAGTCACTCATAAAGTTTCAGGATTATTGGACATGTATTTCTTTTATAACAGAGATAAATCCAATTCAAATAGTTTATGATTTGAATCAAAGGCCCAAAATAAATATTTTAAAGCCTCCAAAAATATTGATTTGAATTTTATTCTTGCCAATATTTTTCATGGTTTAACAAGAACATTTTCTTGGGATTCTTTGATGAGATTTTAATGTTGATTATTTCTGAGGGTTTCAACTAACCTCAATTCAACTTTCAGAATATAGACATGATGCAAGATGCTCACTCATGTAATTAGCTACAAGCAAATTCTAGGGCTGTGACACCAGCAGACGGCGCGCCTGCTGCACAACCTCAAGCTCCCCCGGATCCTCCTCAAGCTAGATATAGCGAAGGCGTTCGACACCGTCTCGTGGCCTTTCCTCCTCGAGGTTCTCCGCCACCTTGGTTTTGGTCAACGGTGGTGCGAATGGGTCTACATTCTAACCTCCACCGCCTCCTCGCACATCCTCATCAACGGGAACCCTGCCCCCTGTTGTCGGTGTACAAAAATAGGGGCTCTCCTTTTGACCCCTTTACTTGTGCACGGGCAGTCAGAGCCACGGGCCGCGGCCACACGTAGCAGGGTAAAGGAGGGAAGCCGGAGAGAAGCCGAAGCCAAACACAAGACGATCAAGGCAACCGCAAGACCAGAAACACAAGACAACAAAGGGGCGAGGTGGAGTCCCTCGGCAAGGCCCTTGCCGGGGCGGCCTCCGCGGCCCCGGCAAGAGCCTTGCTTGGGCAACTTGCCCAAACACCAACAGAGCGAGCCACCCTTGAGCCCACAGGTTCCAACCCAACCAACTACAATTGGACCAGGGCTTGGGAGGCACCTCTGTGGTGGCATGTAGATCTTTGTCAAGACCACGGACATATGAGATCAGATGAGGACCAGACGACGGCGACCCTCGGTGGGACCCTTGCCGAGGAGATCCACAAGGCCCCCGGCAAGCGCCTTGCCGGGGACGACTGCAGCGCCATGGCAAGACCCTTGCCGGGCCCCCGACAAGGCCCTTGCCGAGGGCGTCGGCGGGGCCATAGTCAGGCCCGCGTCGACCAAGACTCCACCGCCGTCCCCAAGCAGCTGCTAGCTCAACCAGCTGGGCAAACACCTGCGTGGCGACGGGCGGCCTCTACGCCAACTCAGCAAGCACCTGCGTGGCGACATGCAGATCTTTGTGAAGGCTCCACCACCGCGCCACCTCAGCTGCCTGCCTGCCTACATGGCGTCGCATGCACCGCTGGCCAGGGCGTGTGTCGAAGCGAGGAGGAGCGGCGATGGATGGGACGGGCCTCGCTCCCGTCCCCGATAAAGCTAGGGGCCACCTCAGTGGCGCATTAAATGCGTCTTGTCCTGTAATACAGGCGATAAGCTCGCAGTACTGTATGCCTTTCCACTTCCTGTGTGCCACTGTGGCAGCCCCTTTCGACTATAAAAGGAGGCCCATGGCGTACTGGAGAGGGATTCGGCTCTTTTGAACTACGCAACCACCACAGCTAGTTGGAGAGCTCAAGAACACTCAATACATCCACCAAAGCAGGACTAGGGTTTTACACATCCTCGCGGCCCGAACCTGGGTAAACGATCCTTGTGCTGACTATTAACCCTGCTCTTCTCACAACCCTGCGCCCCGGCAACCGTAGTAGGGATTCCTGTGATCCCATAGGTGTCGTTTCCCACCGACTTCTTTGGCGCGCCAGGTAGGGGGCGCAGTTGTGAGAATCTGGTCTAGTAGTTAGCCTAGCAGTTCTTCATCGCCATGGCCTCTGAAGAAGAAGACGACCAGGAGAAGACTACGCTGCCTGCAAGCACGAAGGGCGCCAGTGCGACAACGAGAAAGCTAAGTCATGCCGAATTTTAAATACTTCCTTTTTACATATGGTTATCCCCCTCGGAGATCTTGTTCTTTGTATGGAAAACCTGCACGCAAAGGGGCCCTCCCGCGATTGGAAACACCCTTGTTCTGTTTCGAGTCCACTCAACAGCTCCAGCGGCCGCATCGAGAGTGGCAGGGTAGCCTTCCGCAATTGGCAACGCTCTCGATTCTGACTCGAGTCAAGATCGACAGTTCGAGCGGCCGCGTTAAGGGCGGTAAGGTGGTTCGCCCGGCAGCAAGCACACCCGGCAGGCCATTGGGGATCCGTCCTCAAGACGCCGCCCTGGGTTTACGCGCCGGCAAGCCTAGCCGATAAACGTAGGGTGGACATACAAGGAGAGGTTGAACAGGGAAATAACATGCATTGTATAAAAAGTACTGCAGAAGTTATATTACATCACTTGTTGCCGCAGTTCTAACTAAAGATAAAAATCGTCTTGGTTGTGAACTTGCAACAACGAAAAGAAACGGGGTGCCTAATCCCGACGCTGGCCCTCCACCCTCTGGATTCCGTCGATGCGTCTGATGATGGGCCTGAAACGCTCCTTGAGCGCCGCGATGTCCGCATCCTCCGGCAGGCTCTCCAGTGCAGCTTCGAAGTCGAGGTCAGGATTCCAGTGCACCACCTTGGAGAGGACCTTGGTCATGGCACCCCGGCAGAGCCTCCGGGACTCATCGGCCAGAGAGGCCTCCCGGTTGGAGTGGAGCTGTTCCAGGGCCCCGAGGACACCCTCGAAGAACAGGGTCAGCTTGGCGTTCGTGGTCCCGCTGTGCTCTGGGGCGTACCTCACATTTGGCGTCCCCATGGTAGCCAGCCGCGTGGTGATCCTGCCGGCGACGTCCTCGAGGCGGCTGATCCAGCGATTCTCGCCCTCCACGAAATCTTTGTGGCTGGCGGTTTTGTTCCTCCGTAGCAGCTTCTCGGCCTCCAGATCCTTGGCCAGGGTCTCTTCCCGAGCCTTGGCCTCTGAGAGCATCCCCTCGAGGCCCTCCAGCTTCAGCTTCAGGTCTTTGATGGAGTTGTTGGCCTCGGAGAGCTCCCCAGCCCTGTTGACGGCCGCACCCTGCGCCTCTGTCAGGGCGCCGTTGAGCGTGTCCTTCTCCTGGGACATCTTCAGGGCCCGCTCCTTCAGTTCGTCCCACTCCACCTCCAGCTCCTTCACCTTGCCGGTGTGAACCAGAGCCTGGGCATCGAGCGTCTCCCTGTGCCTCTGCTCCAGCTCTTGGGTCCGCTGCGCGGCAAGCTTCTCCACCTCTTCGTCCTTGGCGCGGAGTTTGGCGTCGAGGTCCGCCTCGCGTTTGGCGAGGTCCTCCTCCTGGGAGTTCAGTACGGCCTGGTGCTGGGTCCGAGCAGCCTCGGCTGCAGCGGCCAAGCCCTCCGCCGTCTCCTGGGCCTTCTTGATGTCTGCCAGCTTCATGGTGAGCTCCACGTCGCGCTTGGCCAGCTCGCCCTGGGCGGCCTTCAGCACCTCGCTAGCTTGGCGGAACCAAGTGTGCGCCTCGGCGACGCGCGCCTTGAGGTCCGCCTCCGCCTTGTCCACCGTTGCCATCCTGGACTTGGCCTTGTCCAGGCGGGCGCGGTGGAGCGCCTGGAGCTTCCGGAAATTGGCGCCCATGGCCTGGAGAAGCCGCTCCTCCTGAGAGCCGTCGCCACTGGCGCCCGGCTCGTCGACGACCTCGAGCCCGGCGGCGGCAAGCACCTCTTCGTCGAACACCTCTCCCTCGATGGGCGCCCTGGAGCTGGATGCCCCTGGGAGCTGGATGAAGAGGTCATCGGTCACCCTCAGATACCTGCCGGAGCCGGAGGCAGCAGAGGAGGAGGGCTGGTCATCGACCACCTCCTCCTCGGTGGCGGCCTTGCCGGCATCCCCTGCAGGCCCCTTGGCGGCGTCTTCGGCAGCACCCTTGGCGGACTCCTCGGCAGCGACCTTCTCGGCCTCTGCCGCGGCGTCCTTGGTGATGTCCTTGATGATGGCGTCTATGTCCTCCTGGTCCGCCGACGGATGATCTGGACACCAAGAAGGGAATGAGACAAAGCCAGGACCAAGAATCAACAAGAAAAGAAAAAGAACAGGGGCGAAAGGCGAGCGGCTTACCAGTGCCGGACGGGGGAGCAGAGGTCCCCTCCCCACCAACATTTGGTGCCGAGGCAAAGCCACCGGCGCCCGAGTTCTCCTCCCCCTCCTCCGTGTGCATGGGCTCGGTGCTTGGCGCCCTTGTCGGGGACGCCCCTCGGGGCGGCGTGGTCGATGAGGGCGGCGTGTTAGGGGTAGCCCTCTGTGGCTCCTCCTGCTGCTGTCCTCTTCCTGCGACTACGGCAAGGTCAGCACCAGGAGATCGTGCCCTCCAACACATGTTGACGAGGGGTGAATGATGAACTTACGCTGGGGGCTGTGCCGGGGGCTGCTGTCCGGGCTGCTCAGCACCACCAGTGGTGCCCTCGAAGTGCCTGCTGGGGGCTGATCGCCCGCCGAGGCTTTGACCCTCTTCACGCTCTGGGCGAGCGTCTCCGCATCCCTGCAAAGATGAGAACAAGTCAAGACAAGCAGTACAGATTGGGGAGACGGAGATGACAGAAAAGAGCAAGATGCTTACTCGTCATCCACCACCTCCTCTGTTGCTTTCCTCTTCCTCCTTGGGTTGAGGGACCCGAAGTCAAAGGTGACCCCCGCATCGACGTCTGCCGAAGGAGGGGAGGAGGGCGGAGTCTGCGCGCGCTTGGATGAAGAGGAGGTAGATGCTTTCTTCTTCATCACCGCGACCTTGACGACCTTCTTCGCCGCCGCGGCCCTCGTCTCACGCGCGGACTCCTCTGGCGACTTTGGCCGCCACGCGGCCTTGACGGGCCATACCGGCTCGCCGGAGGAGGCCCGCCGCAGAACCCGTCCTCTCCCCGTGGCTGGAGGGTCGACGGCCACGGCCTCCTCTTCCTCGGCCTCCTCCGACGACGACTCACCAACCACGTCTTCGACGAGAGGAGCCCCGGTGCCGGCGCTGCTGGCCTCCCCGGTGGCCTCCGCCCACTGGGCGAGCTCCTTCTCCTCCACTTCTGCCGCGGCTTTGTCCTCCATGCCGCCGGCGCTACCGGCCTCCTCGGCGAGCTTCGCCTCCGCCGCCCTAGCAGCGATGTAGTCTAGCTCCACCTGGGAGGTGTCCTGGATGAGATGCGGCTCGGCGGTGACGTACCCCTCGTGCAAGGTGTTGAAGAACTCCTGCACTTGGATGTCCTCTGGCTCGACCCAGTTCGGGTCGAGGCCGTGCGCATTGAAATCCGGCATCATGGCGATGATGTCGGTCCAGCATGAGTTGTTGCTCAGCGGAACCACTCCTACCGACAACTTGAACAAGGGCCCCTTAGCGACCTTGCCGGCCTTCGCGGCGGCCCTCGCGGCCTTGCCGGTCCGCTCGACCTCGCCATCACGGTTCACGTCGAGCTGGAAGACCCGCTAGCAGAGGTGGGCGTGCCTCATCACCGTGAGGCTGTGGTCTAGGCCGGGGCGGAGCCTCATGATGTCGGCGGCGTTTGTGAAGAGCCAGGCCGGCCTCCCCTTGTTATGCAGCGGAGCGATTCGGTGGCGGATGAAATCCCTCCCCCCCCCCGATCATCTCGAGGGTGAGCCCGGCCCGGCCTCGGTGAGGCGGAGAATCCTGGTGGTGGCGACCGTAAGCTTCGCGTCCTCAGCATCGACATCGATCCAATCGCTTCTGCGGACCGGCGGCACCTTGTGGACCCGGTAAAAGTCCGGCGGGTCCTTCTCCTCAATCCAGCACCACCGGCCCCGCCATTCTTCCCACCTCTCCTTCATGGCGCCCTCCGGGTACGCCCCCTTGGACCTTGGGATCCAGGTGACGCAGCCGGAAATGGCGCCCCCCGGTTAGATCCGAGGGGAGAAGTAGTGGCGGAAGAGCGCTGTGTTCGGATGCACCCCAGCGAAGCCCTCGCAGAGGTGCGCGAAAAGAGCCATGCACGCCACGACATTTGGAGTAAAATCCAAAAGGTGGAAGCCGTAGGTGTGCATGACGTCGCTGAAGAAATCGGAGAAGGGGGGACAGAGCCCGCAGGAGAAATAGTCGACAAAGAAAGGGTACCGATTTGGGGCGGATCGGCGCAGTTGGCGGGGATGACGCGCGTGGCTGGATGCCCCATTGTCTCTCCCCCCGTCTTCACCCCCCACAGAGGCTTGAAGTAATTCCGCAGTTCGATCGCGTCGACCGTCGAGGGGAAGTAGGCGAGCTGCGTCCGCTGAGCCGCCAACGCACTCTCCGGCAGCTCCGTTACTCTGGCGTCCTTGGCCACTCCCTTGCCCTTAGTGGATTTGGGCGCCATGGCGGCTGGGGGGGAGCAAGAGACAGAGGATGGCAGAGACACAACGGCGGCAAGCAAAGGCAAGAACCTAGAAGGAGGAAGAAAGGGGGCGGTAGCTCTGAGATTGGAGAAGACACAGGGGAGGGGGTAAAGTGAGCAGCGCGCCCGCGGCTATTCCTTTTTACGGGAAAGGCGCAGGCCGCCTCCTTTCCCATTAACTACGACATGACGCATGCGTGCGAGAACCGCCCCACGCATGCCGCCCACGTCACACACGCCCCCCCACGTCGCGCGTTCAACGCGGGTCATGGGGAAGCGCAGCGGATGAAAAATTACTACGGTAAAATCTGCCCCGCCTGCCCGCGCACCGTTTTGGGCCTGGCCCAACAACGTGTCGCGCTTATGTGTGGCCTAGGCCCGGGGGCTCCTGTCGGTGTACAAAAGTAGGGGCTCTCCTTTTGACCCCTTTACTTGTGCACGGGCAGTCAGAGCCACGCGCCGCGGCCACACGTAGCAGGGCAAAGGAGGGAAGCCGGAGAGAAGCCGAAGCCCAACACAAGACGATCAAGGCAACGCCAAGACCAGAAACACAAGACAGCAAAGGGGCGAGGTGGAGTCCCCCGGCAAGGCCCTTGCCGGGGCGGCCTCTACAGCCCCGACAAGAGCCTTGCCGGTGCAACTTGCCCAAACACCAACAGAGCGAGCCACCCTTGAGCCCACGGGTTCCAACCCAACCAATTACAATTGGACCAGGGCTCGGGAGGCACCTCTATGGTGGCATGCAGATCTTTGTCAAGACCACGGACATATGAGATCAGGTGAGGACTAGAAGACCGTGACCCTCGGCGGGACCCTTGCCGAGGAGATCCACAAGGCCCCCGGCAAGCGCCTTGCCGGGGATGACTGCAGCGCCACGGCAAGACCCTTGCCGGGCCCCCGGCAAGGCCCTTGCTGAGGGTGTCGGCGGGGCCACAGTCAGGCCCGCGTCGACCAAGACTCCACTACCGTCCCCAAGCAGCTGCTAGCTCAACCAGCTGGGCAGACACCTGCGTGGCGACGGGCGGTCTCTATGCCAATTCAGCAAGCACCTGCGTGGCGACATGCAGATCTTTGTAAAGGCTCCACCACCGCGCCACCTTAGCTGCCTGCCTGCCTACATGGCGTCGCATGCACCACTGGCCAGGGCGCGTGTCGAAGCGAGGAGGAGCGGCGACGGACGGGACGGGCCTAGCTCCCGTCCCCGATAAAGCTAGGGGACACCTCAGCGGTGCATTCAATGCGTCTTGTCCTGTAATACGGGCGATAAGCTCGCAGTACTGTATGCCTTTCCACCTCCTGTGTGCCACTATGGCAGCCCCTTTCGACTATAAAAGGAGGCCCATGGCGTACTGGAGAGGGATTCGGCTCTTTTGAACTACGCAGCCACCATAGCTAGTTGGAGAGCTCAAGAACACTCAATACATCCACCAAAGCAGGACTAGGGTTTTACGCATCCTCGTGGCCCGAACCTGGGTAAACAATCCTTGTGCTGACTATTAATCCTGCTCTTCTCACAACCCTGCGCCCCGGCAACCATAGTAGGGATTCCTGTGATCCCATAGGTGTCGTTTCCCACCGACACCTGTCGACCACGCCCACGGCCTGCGGCAGGGCAACCCCATCTCCCCGCTTCTCTTCGCCATCGTCATCGACACCTTGAACTCGCTGCTGCTGCACGCCGTGCACTCCGGCTGCTCCAGCGTCCGACGAACCGGCACGCGGCCTCCAGCATCTCCCTGTTTCCCGACGACGTGGTAATCTTCTGCCACCCTACTGTGCCGGAGCTGACCGTCATCCGGGAGCTCCTTCGGGTGTTTGGCAACGCTTCGTGCCTGCGCACAAACTTCCTCAAGTGGTCTGCCACCCCGATTAGGTGCAACGGCACCGCGACAGCTTCCGTCAACTTGATACTAGCTTGCGCGGTCACCTCATTCCCCATCGTGTACCTTGGGCTACCCCACTCACTCCGCAAAACCCCAACCTCTGCGCTTCTCCCACTCGTGGAAAAACTTGCCAAAAAACTCACTGCTTGGAAGGCATCCCTCCTCTCTCGAGCTGAGCGACTGGCCCTGGTGCGGCATGTCTTGTTTGCTATGCCCGTACCCATACTCCTCGCCATGGCCATCAACCCGACAATCACCAAGAAAATATCCTAGATCATTCGCGACTTCCTCTGGCACGGAAGAAAGGACGCCAAGGCTGGCTGCTGCCTCGTTAACTGGAGGCGCATTTGTCGCCCTTTGGAATATGGAGGGCTTGGTGTGCGTGACCTGCACCACACTGGCATCTCCTTACGTGTCTGCTGGCTTTGGTTGCAGGCTACTGACCCGAGCCGCCCTTGGCACCACCTTGAGGGGCCATGCGATGCCGAAACGAGGCAGTTCTTCCGTGCATCTACTTCTTGGACTATCGGCGACAGCAAGACATGCCGCTTCTGGTGCGATCATTGGCTCGATGGGATGGCCATCTCTGAGCTAGCCCCTGATCTTCTTGCCCTAGTGTCGCGGCGTCGGCACCGCCACACCTTGGTATCCGATGGGCTTCTTCAGCACACGTGGATTCAGGATATCCAAGGCACTCTTGGCCCCATCGAGGTAGTACAATATGTCAATCTCTGGCGGCGTCTCCAGATCATCCAACTCGACAACTCCCCAGACAAAATCCACTGGAAGTGGACTGCCAGCGGGGAGTACTCTGCTAAATCTGGCTACAAGGCGCTCTTCTTCGGATCAACCTCTCCTCCCGCTTGGCCCCTGATCTGTAAGAGTTGGGCCCCCTGGGCAACAAGTTCTTCCTATGGTTGGCTTCCCTCGACCGCTGCTGGACTGCCGAGCGACGCGCACGACATGGCCTTACGCATGATCCACAGTGCATCCTGTGTTCCCAGGAGTTCAAGACCATTGACCACCTCCTTGTGGGCAGCGCCTTCTCGCGGATAACCTGACACGAAATCCTCTCTTGGTGTCAATTGGTAACACCGCCCATGCTAAACTCCACCACTTTCTTCGAATGGTGGTGTCAAGCCATGTCGGCCTCTCCGGATAGCCTTAGGAAAGGTCTCAACTCCATCATTGCCCTCACCGCTTGGAACATCTGGAAGCACAGGAACGCGGCCATCTTCGACGGCGCCCATCCCTCTACCGGCGGCCTGATGCAACTGATCAAGGAGGAAGCGAGCAGATGGGCTGCGGCCGGTGCTAGAGGCCTAGGAAGAATTTTACCTGTAACCTGATGCTTAGGACTCGAGGCTGAGCATCCTCCTCCGCTGCTCACATTGCACCCTCCCGGACGCCATCTAGCATACGTTCGCGAGGGCTGCACTCTGTATTTGTACTATTTTCCCCACCTATCAATGGAATGATACGCTGCTCAGCGTATTCACGAAAAAATGTAGTTTAATGCCTCCCTTTCCCTCTGCGTGCGCATGCACATATACAAATATATGTAGTGCAGATCTTCAGCAGTTCTGCTACGACTTTCGACGACAAACAATAGTGTTGAACTTAGGTTACTGCGTGTAGTCGCACAAGCTGTAGCTGCACTTGTTGCTGCATTGGTTAGAGCAGGTGCCACAATTCTTCTTGTCGGAGAGCAGATCCACGCAATGCCCGCCACAACACGTCCGGTCATGCTTGCACGCCTTGTTGCAGCTGCCGCAGTGCTGGGCGCTGGCGGCGGTGTCGACGCACCGGCCGCTGCAACATGTTGTCCCCGTCGCGAGGCATGCTTCGACCAACTTCTTTGAGCAGTCGTAGGCTGCCAAAGGCAGGTGTTCAGCGCCGCAAACAAGCAGAAAATGGCTTCTCCTTGCCGGTGGCTGCTGGGTTACGCTGCGGCCGGCCGTGTGTATGGTTCCTACTACCTCCATGGACGAGATCTAGGTTTTGAGAATTGTATTAGCTGTCCACCCAACCACGCACACAACAATTCGAATTACAAGCCTCTCTCTCGAGCCTGGCCGAAGCCGCCGATTCCTTCCTCCCCCTCCACTCAGGAGACGACCAGTGCTATTTAAACGAACTACCGTTACACCCGCCTTAGTGGGCCCAGTTTGGCCTTGCAAGCCACTGGGGAATTCTCTTGCTACGAGTGGGCCGGCCTGTCGGCCCATGACTTGAGTTGCTTGCTTCCCGCCTCTCCCTTGGATCGTCTGTAGCATCTTCAGTGTCGCCACTCGGGCTGCTGACATCCCCCCGTTCTTGAAGCATGGCTTGTCCCCAAGCCGGAGCCTGTGGAAACATCTGCTGCAAGGCATCTTTGTCCTCCCAGGTCGGATCGGATCGCTGGGAGCCACTCCATTCCACCAGGACCTGAGCAATGGAACGATTGTGCTTGCGCCAAATACGTTGTTGCAACACATGGACAGGAACTTGGAGAGCATGATCAGGCGAATGCAGGGACTTTTGAACTGTATACTTAGGTGAGATAAACTGCTTCAATTGAGAGACATGGAACACCGGGTGTACCTTGCTATCAGGAGGAAGATCCAGGCGATATGCTACTTCACCAATGCGTTCCAGCACTTGAAATGGTCCAAAGTAACGAAAGGACAACTTCTGGTTGGTCCTGGAGGCGACTGACTTTTTCACATACGATTGGAGTTTCAAGAAGACCATATCACCAGCAGTAAATACTCTGTCAGTTCTTTTCTTATCAGCGTGAGCTTTCATTCTCTGCTGAGTTCGGAGCAGGTATTGCCTGACAGAAGCCTGCACAACAGCTCAAGAATCCAACCATTGTTGGACATCCATAGGATCAATAGTGTCTTGAGGTGTAATACCAAAGTATCTAGGCTCTTGACCATACAAAACTGCAAATGGAGATTTCCCAAAGAGGAGTGCCAGTTTGTGTTATACCAGAATTCACAAAGTGATAACCACTTGTTCCATTTCCTGGGATGAGCAGAAATAAAGCATCTGAGATAGCACTCGACTTGTTGGTTCACTCTCTCAGTTTACCATCAGTCTCAAGGTGATAAGCAGTGCTCATGTTAAGAGTTGTTCCTGTCCTTTTTGTGAGAAGTTGCCAAAACTGACTAGTAAAGACAGGATCTCTATCTCAAACAATAAACAGGGGCACCATGTAGCTTGTAGATATTATCCAAGAAAAGTTCAGCAATCTTAGGAGCATTGTAAGGATGCTTGACTGGGATGAAGTGGCCATATTTAGTGAACTTATCAATGACCACCATAATGCAGTCAAAGTGATCAGAAGGAGGAAGACCAGATATAAAATCCATTTTGACTGTTTCCCAGGCTTTGTTAGGTACTGGCAGAGGAGATAGAAGACCAGGATAGTTGATTCTCTCAGGTTTAGCTTTCTGACAAATCACACAGGATTGCACAAACTCTTTAATGAAGGCTTTCATACCAGTCCATTTAAACATGACATGTATTCTCTTGTAAGTAACAGAGAAACCAGAGTGCTCACCAACTAGAGTAGCATGAAAAGCATGACAAATTTTGGCTTGAAGTTGCACATCATTGCCAATCCATTTGAAAATTTTGTATCTGAGTAATCCATTAACCAATGCATAGGAAGGTCTGGAAGCTGGGTCAACAACCATTTGTTGTAACAGTTCTTGAGCTTTAGTGTCCTGCTGATAACTTCAAATAATTTCCTGCAACCAAGAAGGTTGAGAAGAAGATATGGCCATTAATTGAGAGGGTGGATGAGGCCTCCTAGACAGTGCATCTGCGGCAGAATTATCTGTGCCTTTCTTGTACATTATCTTATAGTTGAGCCCAAGGAGTTTGGTGAACACTTTTTGTTGCCAGGGTGTATGCAATCTTTGGTCAAATAAGTGAGTCAAGCTTTTCTGATATGTTTTGATTACAAACTCTTGGAACTGCAGGTAGGGCCGCCATTGTTCCACTTCAAGTAGGATAGCCATATATTCCTTTTCATAAACAGACAACCCCCCTGTTTTTTGGACCTAGTGCGCTACTGACAAATGCCAGTGGGTGTCCTTTCTGCATTAGTACTGCTCCTATTCCAGTATCACAGGCATCAGTCTCAAGCACAAGGGCAAGGAAAAATCAGGTAGGGCCAAGACATGTGTCGGTGTGAAATCCGGCGTATCTCGTAGCAGGGGTCCTAAGCTAGGCGTCTTGGAGCGATGCTAACATGGACACAGGGTTGTACCCAGGTTCGGGCTCTCTCGAAGAGATAATACCCTACATCCTGCTTTTGATTGTATTGATATGAGTGTAGTACAGAGTACATGTGTCTACCACGAGATTGTTCTAATGAATATTAGATTGTCTATTGACTAGCCTGGCCTCGGTTTATATAACACACCAGAGGCCTAGGGTTTAGGAGAGTCCTTGTCTTGGGCGCCAAGTCTTGTGGAATCCTCCTTGTATGCGGCATGGGCTGCCCGAAGTGGCCCATGAGTGAACCGCCATGGGGGTCCTCGGCCCGATACACCTGTTCGGGAGACAACGTGTTGAGTACCCCTAGTCCGGGACACCATCAGTAGCCCCCTGAACCGGTCTTCAAGTTGGGGACGCTCCTCGATTCTTCTGAACTATTCTTCATCTTCGGTCGTCGGTCTTGAAAACAGGTTCAACAAATCTTCTCATCTTCGATCTTGAGGATCGCCGAAGTGAATCCGAAGGGTTTACACGTCGGGTATCCGAGGAGCCCCTTTGAGTTTTCGGCCTTTAGCAATGCCTTGTTATTTTTTACACCACACCTCGGGTTTGAAGTTGTTCCCGTGCGGCGGTGTCCTCTTGCGCCCGAGCTCCAAGGCCGGACTGCATCCGAGGTATCTTTGCAGCCGAACACCAATGCTGGACTGCTTCTAAGCTCTAAGACCGGAATGTATCCGAGCTCCAATGCCAGACTGTATTCAAAGTGTCATAGATTACCTCGTTTTTGAAAAAGTTTGAAGGAGGTTACCCGAGCTTAACGCTGGAAATGCCCTCTATAGAGCCATCCACTTGCATCCGAGCTTTATGCCGGACTGCTTCTGAGGTGATGCACCACCTCGGGCTTGGGCTGATTGTCTGCAGATTTTATTTCTGATTGATGCAATTTATTTACTGACGAGATATATAGTCAGTAGCCCTCAAGGTATGTGTGTCGGCCTAAAACCCGAGATGCACACTAGAGGAGGTAGTGATCGGCGGACGGACCCTTGAGAGAGGGTTTTGAGAAGTCACCGCAATATATTAGCTTGATGCCGGATAAGTCCCAGATGGTACCTATTGTTGTCTGAAGACACGTTTGCCCATAGTTCGGTCAAGCCAACACTGAGCACTTTGAATTTTGTGCATTGAATAGGCACTGCAGTAGCCCCCGAGACAATGGTCGGGTGGCAACACCAGATCAGGGGATCGATGTTCCCCTTTAATATTAGTAAATGATAAGCCCGAAGCCCAGTAGCCCCCGAGCCTTAATGTGGGCATGGGTGACCGAATTAAGGATCGATATCTGGAGTAAATTCATTTTAATCACAATTTATGTGTAATGATTCTATGTATCCAAGTACTTTACGTCATTAATGCTCGGATCTGCATTGTACAAAACTTTGTTGACCGACCATCGGCTTCAACTTCCTTGGCCAGTAGTCAGGGAGTGTTTGTCCTACTTTATAAAGCCTTTATGAGGGCAAAGATTTATGGCAAACAAGGCAATCTGGCCATACGGTTTTATGAACAAAGGTATGCGGAGAGATATGGTATATTATGTTTTAACGTAAGAAACATCTTCTGCAAAAAATAGTTCCTTTACAAGTTCCTTCCCAGGCTATCATGTTGGCCATGATCATGAAACCTCAACTCCAATCAATGTGGGAGGAAAATATTGAGGATTTAGTACAGGGAAAGATCCCGAACTCTATGGTGTTAATGAACCAAAATTTTCACTTCCGTCATTGCCGGCCAATTATATTCTTTAAGATAGCTAGCTTTCGGCTTCACCCAGTCTGAGGTACTAACCCGGCTGACCCGGAAGTAACAATCATAGAGGTGCTCCCTTTACCCCCTAGTCGAACAATCGGGAACGTATGGTGTAAACACAGGAGCCAGGCAACCCAACTTGGCCAAAATCTTAAGTCAAATTGATGCATATTTATGGCTTTATAACGATAATTATGGAAGGAAGCACTTGTATATTGAATACAAACGCTGATGATATATGTTTATTTTGACTCCGTTGCGACCGTTTATCAGTTGAAAGTGGCTTCTACCCCTTCGTAGATACTACGCAGGGTGCTTCTGCAGTAACAAGACAACCCTTAGCCGACGTCTCGGTGCCCGGAGGCGGTTGTGTTAGCGGAAACAAGGCAATCAGATATGCTGGCTTTATAACTTTCACTCAGTCATAGGAGCTTTAAACTAGGGAAGCTAGCTACGAGCCCCCAGTTAGTGTTGTGCACCGACCGAAGTCTAGGCATTAACACTTCGGCCAATGTTATGAAAGGCCCATCTCTTAACATGGGGTAATCGGTATCGATCTATAGTTTGACATCGTCATCGGATCGCTGATCAGTTTACGCCCATTGTGGCAGTCAGTTTTCGGCTTTCTCCACTGAGGTGCTTAACCCATTCGAGCTGGAAGCACAATCGCAGTGGTTCTCCCTTTCCACACCTAGCCGAACAAAGCGAAACGTAGGAGGCAAGCACAGGAGCCGGGCAACCCAACTATTGACCGAAGACACAATTCAAAATCGATGCATATATAGCAATACCCGGGAATGTTTTTGCCGAATCTCTAAAGGTGTCCGTAGTTGCACTGCGAGACTAATGCTGGAAACACACAAATAGTTTAAAAGTGCCATAGGCTTGGAAAACCAAAAAACTTCAGTAAAAACTTTACGCCCGAACTAAATCAAGTCATTTGGTGCCAATCCAAAAATTGGTCTTACTTTTGTGCTTCTGTCATTCATTAATGTGACACATCCGATCTCAAGACTTCAAGCGGGTCAGCCTACGGCTGCAACCTCCTGTCCCGAAGGTGGAGTACTGCTCGTTAGGCCAGTTTAGCGAACTAAACTCGAGCAGCATTAGAGAGAAAACAGACTATCCGGCTATTGACCACACACCCGAGTCGAAAAAGGAGTGTCAGGAAAAGACTTTGCAACGACTAGGAAGAAAACAATTATTATAGAATGGCTCATTCAAATTTAAGAGCCCCCAATTAACTTGGGTAAAGGAAGTGTTTTTAACAAACAACGTTTGTTGACAAACTAAGTTTTTAACACAAATATAATGTTTGGTCGAACCGAACAAGAATAAAAAAACTAAGCATGGAAGCGACTTAACTGGTTAATGTGCTCAGTGTCGATGCACGGCCCGAGCTTACAGCGGGACGAGGTCCCAGCCCCCAAGCCGGTCCCGAGGTGGCGGATCAAAGAGCTCGGCATTCCGAAGTGGTGACATAGCACGAGCAATGTGGCGAGATGAAACCCCTAGTCCGACTGAGGCGACAGAGCAGGCCGGCAGTATGACGACGAAGTCCCCGGCGTGGGTTAATGAAGTTATGATGAAGCCCCCGGTCCAGCCGAGGTGGCGTGGTACGTCGGCACGCCGAGGTGACGGCGCTGCCCAATCCGGATCATTTACCTGTGCACATAAAATAGTGCAAGCCGGAGATAATAGTAATAATAATAAATTAAAAAATTCGTAGCATAATAAATAATTTATGCAAAGTGAGTAATAAAAGAAATTTGGCCCGTGTGCCGAAGACCCGACGAGGTAGAACTCTATCAGCGATGCCGAAGTCCCTAAGGCAACCGAACATGTCGGTATGGCAATTCGACCAACAAGGTGATCGCGCGAGCTGATTTATGCTGATTGGGAGGACGTCATCGGCTTGCCGAGGTGGCGGCACAGCACGACCATAGTTAATTTTCCTGCATGCATAAAGCAGCGCAAGATGGAAAATAAAAATAAAAAGGTCCTTTATATAATTTATTCACGCAAAATAAATAATTTAAGGAATATGGCATATGGAAGGGACGACGACGTCAGTTCGTCGAGATGGTGATGCAGACCCGCCGAAGTTGGTTCACCCGTGCACATAAAATAGTGCAAGACAAAAGTGATAACAAGTAATGATAGTAATGATATACCTATTTTTTTAAAAAGTTCTTCTGCTTAATTAACTCAAGCGAAGTAAATAATTAATTAAAAATGACCTGAGCGCCGAGGTCGGCACGGCGGAGTGGCCGCGCGGAGATGTCGGCAGAGGGACGCGCGTCGAGGTGACGCCAAAACTTGGTCGACGCAGGCGGAATGATGACATCGGCTCGCCATGACACCGTCTACATGCATGAAGTAGCACAAGACATATAATAATAATAAAAGTAATTAAATAAAAATTTCTTGCAGAATTATTTATGCAAAATAAATTATTGAATGAGATGTGGCCTGGCGGAAGGATGATGTTAGCAAGCCCTGATGACCGCACATTGAAACTAGCCGTTGTGAGCGCGGTTTTTCCCGTACCAAGTTGTACGTGCAAAACTGGCCATACTGTTTATCAATCAAACCTTCAAATCTTGAAATGATTAGCACACTTAATGAAAATAGGTATACTCTGGTATGTTGGAGATGTAATCCACTAGCACTAGTACGTTAGCGGTGCATAAAAGACAGACTTTAGAAAAACATAGACTGCCTGCTTAATTAAATAATAAAGAGAAAAAAGGGGATGAAATCTTCCAGTGTGTTGCCGCCGATGTGAACACCTGTTGGCCGGCCCACCCTAGACTGTTCTGCGTGGGCAGTACTCGTGATCTTCTCGGCTGGGTAGCCGCCGCTTTAGATCGTGTTTTTTTATTTGAGCCATGCAGCGAGTTGCCAGACGGTAGATACATTCATTGCTGCTAAAATTTTCACGATCCGATCTGACTGCAGATGCTTTTTACCATCCGATCTGACTGCAGATGCGATGTCCACTGGACCGTGGACAAATAAAATCTAGCTGCGCTGATGAAACGACGGCTAGCACAACGCTGGTTTGCATTGTCCATCAATTAGATTAGACCTTGAAAGTCGTGCTAGAGAAGCTTTGATTAGTCATGCAGCAAAGAAAAACACAACTAGCGGACAGGCCAGCAACCACCTACGCATTGAATTAAAAAAGGAAGTAAAGAAGAGGAAAAGGAAAGGATTTTCCTGGACGGTCGCTACGGGATCAACCTCGGCTCCTGTGCAGTAGCCCCTCCTAGGCGTATAGTCTTCGGGAGCCAGCGTTGCACCCGCAAGGCCGACGCCAGCCGATCAGTAGGGACGCGTCCATTGCCTCGATTAGTCGCCGCCGTTGGAAATTTTGGGGAACCTTGATCTGCAAACAAAATTTGGAATCCGACGAGAATAGTGCCCTAGGAAAAGTAATTCATACAATGAGTCCAACTGAAATAATAGCACCTAATTCAGTGTTAGTTCAAGATTCCATGGTACCGCGACGACACCTAGCAGGCTCTCAATGAAAGCACCAATGTCGGTGTGAAATCCGGCGTATCTCGTAGCAGGGGTCCTAAGCTAGGCGTCTTGGAGCGATGGTAACATGGACACAGAGTTTTACCCAGGTTAGGGCTCTCTCGAAGAGATAATACCCTACATCCTCCTTTTGATTGTATTGATATGAGTGTAATACAGAGTACACGTGTCTACCACGAGATTGTTCTAATGAATATTAGATTGTCTATTGACTAGCCTGATCTCGGTTTATATAACACACCAGAGGCCTAGGGTTTAGGAGAGTCCTTGTCTTGGGCGCCAAGTATTGTGGAATTCTTCTTGTATGCGGCATGGGCTGCCCGAAGTGGCCCTTGAGTGAACCGCCACGGGAGTCCTCGGCCCGATACACCTGTTCGGGAGACGACGTGTTGAGTACCCCCTAGTCGAGGACACCGTCAACAGGGGCTTGGACTAGGGCTACTTTGAGGGTGATAAAAGCAGTTTCAGCAGCTAGTGTCCATACAAACAGTGTGCCTTTCTTTAGTAGTTCAGTCAATGGCCTACTAATCATAACATAGTTCTTGATGAATTTCCTGTAGTACCTAGTGAGGCTTAAAAATCCTCTGATCTCCTTGACATTGGCTGGAGTGGGCCAATTCTGGACAGCTAGCATCTTGGAAGGGTCAGTGGAAACTCCCTTGTCACTGATAATATGGCCCAAATAAGCAATTTGTTGTTGTTCAAAAGAACACTTGCTCAACTTGATCCTCCACTGCTTCTCTTGCAAGGTACTCAGCACTTTGTCCACATGCACCAAGTGTTCTTCTAGGGTTTTACTAAAAATCAAGATATCATCAAAAACACCAAAACAAATTCCCTGAGTGCAGGTGGATCAGAATTCATAGCACCTTGGAAGGTGCCAGGAGCTTCAGACAGTCCAAAACTCATGACCAAGAACTCATAATGTCCTTCATGAGTTTGAAATGCAGTTTTAAATTCCTCTCCAGGGGCCATTCTGATCTGATGATAACCAGCTCTCAAGTCTAGTTTAGTAAACGAGCAAGCTCCATGCAGTTCGTCAAATAACTCATCTATCACAGGAATAGGATATTTCCCTTTCATTTTTATAGCATTCAAATGCCTGTAATCAACCACCATACGCCAAGTGCCATCCTTCTTTTTGACCATAAGCACAGGAGAGGAAAAAGGGCTACGACTGAGTCTGATCATTCCATTTTGCAACAACTCTTTAACTTGTTTTTCCATTTCTGTTTTCAAATGTGGAGCCACTTTGTAAGGCCTGACAGCTACTGGTGTAGCTCCTGGGAGAAGGGGTATAGTATGGTCATATTGCCTTCTAGGGGGTAGTCCTTTTGGTTCCTCAAACGCAGTAGAGAATTTCTCCAGCAAGGCTTGTACTTCAGGAATATGAGAACTAGTGTCACTGTTGTCTTTCATTTGTTAGTTCAACACTCATAACTGTAAAAGTACAGTCAGCAGACAGTTCACCTTGCAATGTGATGCAAGTCCCTTGGACTGGAAGGAAAACCATTTCTGCTCCCAATCAATCACCATAGGACTATGACTTGCTAGCCAGTCAAGTCCAATAATTCCATCTTAATTGCCTAACTGAAGGAGTCTAAAGTCAGACTTGAAAGCAGCACTCTGACAATCCCAGCTGCATTGCTTCACCACCTGGTTGCAGTATAATTGAGCACCACCTGCTACTATCACTGCAATGGGTTTAATATCTTGAACAGCAGGCAACAGAGCAACTAAAGCTGAAATGAGAAAGGAATGGGTGCTGGCTGAGTCCACCAGGAAAGTGAGAGATTGGCCACAGACATTAACTCGAAGTTTCATTGTTAATGGAGATGATTCAGCTGAACAGGCCGCATCAGAAAGCAACATGAGATTATCTGAATCACTATTAGACGACTCCTGATGATAGTGAGCAGTGCTCTGAATATGTTCAATCATCTCCTGCACAATATGAAGTTGGACAGAAGATTTGCACTGGTGGTCATTAGACCATTTCTCCCCGCAAGTGAAACACAGCCCTTTTGATTTCCTATAAGTACGTAGAGCTCCCCATTTGTCCTCCGAGGGAACAACCTTGCTGCTCTCAACCGATATTCTGTCAGTGTTAACTTGAGCTCTCGGAACAGAAGTAGCTGTAGTCATCGTCTTCTTAAACTCAAATGTTGAGGAGTTACTGTCACTTAATTCTTCATGGAGCAAGGCGATGTCATAAGCTGAATCCAGGTCTTGTGGTTTCTGCAAAGCAACCGACATCCACACACCCGGCTTGAGGCCATCAATGAAGCGAGTGGTATAATATAGACTGTCAGGTACTTCCTCATATGCTGATAGCCGGTCATACAATTCTGCAAAAATGTTCCACATAATCTGACACTGTCGACTCTTGATCATTTCGAAACATCTGTCTCACCAGGGTCTGATGTTGGTTGCGACCGAATCTGTTCATCAAGAGCCGACAGAACTCTGCCCATGACAGATTAGGCGATCCGCGCTGTACAACCTCCAACCACCTGGCCGCAGCACCATCAAACTGGGAAGTGGCGAACGAAATCCACCTCGTTGCAGGCGTACCCCATGAAGGAAATATGCCCTAGAGGCAATAATAAAGTTGTTATTTATATTTCCTTATATCATGATAAATGTTTATTATTCATGCTAGAATTGTATTAACCGGAAACTTAGTACATGTGTGAATACATAGACAAACAAAGCGTCCCTAGTGTGCCTCTACTTGACTAGCTCGTTAATCAAAGATGGTTAAGTTTCCTAGCCATAGACATGTGTTGTCATTTGATGAACGGGATCACATCATTAGAAAATGATGTGATGGACTAGACCCATCCGTTAGCTTAGCACTATGATTGTTTAGTTTATTGCTATTGCTTTCTTCATGACTTATACATGTTCCTATGACTATGAGATTATGCAACTCCCGGATACCGGAGGAACACTTAGTGTGCTATCAAACGTCAGAATGTAACTGGGTGTGATTATAAAGATGCTCTACAGGTGTCTCCGATGGTGTCTGTTGAGTTGGCATATATCGAGATTAAGATTTGTCACTCCGAATGTCGGAGAGGTATCTCTGGGCCCTCTCGGTAA
Organism: Aegilops tauschii subsp. strangulata; assembly: GCF_002575655.3. NCBI lineage: Eukaryota > Viridiplantae > Streptophyta > Magnoliopsida > Poales > Poaceae > Aegilops > Aegilops tauschii. The sequence goes on along the minus strand of NC_053040.3, from coordinate 391,468,816 downwards.
TGCACATCACTATAAGCCTTGCAAGCAATGTGATTAATGAGTTAGTTGCGGAATGATTCATTACGGAACGAGTAAAGAGACTTGCTGGTAACGAGATTGAACAAGGTATGAGGATACCGACGATCGAATCTCGGGCAAGTAACATAACGATGACAAAGGGAACAACGTATGTTGTTATGCGGTTTGACCGATAAAGATCTTCATAGAATATGTAGGAGCCAATATGAGCATCCAGGTTCCGCTATTGGTTATTGACCGGAGATGTGTCTCGGTCATGTCTACATAGTTCTCGAACCCGTAGGGTCCGCACGCTTAACATTCGATGACGATTTGTATTCTGAGTTTATGTGATTTGATGACCGAAGGTTGTTTGAAGTCCCGGATGAGATCATGGACATGACGAGGAGTCTCGAAATGGTCGAGACATAAAGATTGATATATTGGACCATGTTATTCGGACACGGGAAGTGTTCTGGATAAGTTTCGGGTAAAACTGGAGTGCCGGAGGGGTTACCGGAACCCCCCCGGGAAGTAATGGGCCTTAGTGGGCCTTAGGGGAGAGAGAGGGCAGCAGCCAGGAGGTGGCGCCCCCCCCAAGGGGTGTCCGAATAGGACTAGGGGAGGGGGGCGCGGCCCCTCTTTCCCTCTCCCTCTCCCTCTCCTTCCTTCTTCCCCCTTCCACCAAAGTGGAATCCTACTAGGACTTGGAGTCCTAGTAGGACTCCCCTTTTTGGGCGCGCCCCCTAGGGCCGGCCGGCCTCCCCCTCCCTCCTTTATATACATGGGCAGGGGGCACCCTAGAGCACATCAAAGTTTCTCTTAGCCGTGTGCGGTGCCCCCTCCACGGTTACGCACCTCGGTCATATCGTCGTAGTGCTTAGGCGAAGCCCTACGCCAGTAACTTCATCATCACCATCGCCACGCCGTCGTGCTGACAGAACTCTCCCTCGGCCTCAACTGGATCAAGAGTATGAGGCACGTCATCGAGCTGAACGTGTGCTGAACACGGAGGTGTCGTACGTTCGGTGCTAGGATCGGTCGGATCATGAATACGTACGACTACATCAATAGCGTTAATATAACGCTTCCGCTTTCGGTCTACAAGGGTACGTGGACACACTCTTCCCGCTCATTGCTATGCTTCTCCTAGATAGATCTTGCATGATCGTAGGAATTTTTTTGAAATTGCTGCGTTCCCCAATAGTGGCATCCGAACCAGGTCTATGCATAGATGTTATATGCACGAGTAGAACACAAAGAGATGTGGGAAATAATAGTCATACTGCTTACCAGCATGTCTTTGATTCGGCGGTATTGTTGGATGAAGGGCCCAGACCAACATTACATGACCACGTTCATGAGACTGGTTCTACCGACGTGCTTCGTACACAAGTGGCTAGTGGGTGTCTGTTTCTCCAGCTTTAGTTGAATCGAGTGTGGCTATGCCCGGTCCTTGTTGAAGGTTAAAACAGCACACTTGACGAAAAATCGTTGTGGTTTTGATGCGTAGGTAAGAACGGTTCTTGCTAAGCCCGTAGCAGCCACGTAAAACTTGCAACAACGAAGTAGATGACGTCTAACTTGTTTTTGCAGGGCATGTTGTGATGTGATATGGTCAAGACGTGATGATATATAAATTGTTGTATGAGATGATCATGTTTTGTAACAGAGTTATCGGCAACTGGCTGGAGCCATATGGTTGTCGCTTTATTGTATGCAATGCAATCGCCATGTAATTGTTTTTACTTTATCACTAAGCGATAGCGATAGTCAAAGAAACAATAGTTGGTGAGACGACAACGATGTTACGATGGAGATCAAGGTGTCGCGCTAGTGACGATGGCGATCATGACGATGCTTCGGTGATGGAGATCATGAGCACAAGATGATGATGGCCATATCATGTCACACATTTTGATTGCATGTGATGTTTATCCTTTATGCATCTTATTTTGCTTAGTTTGGCGGTTGCATTATAAGATGATCTCTCACTAAATTTCAAGGTATAAGTGTTCTCCCTGAGTATGCACCGTTGCTATAGTTCGTTGTGCCGAGACACGACGTGATGATCGGGTGTGATCAGCTCTACATTCACATACAATGGGTGCAAACCAGTTTTGCACACGCAGAATACTCGTGTTAAACTTGGCGAGCCTAGCATATGCAGATATGGCCTTGGAACACTGAGACCGAAAGGTCGAGCGTGAATCATATAGTAGATATGATCAACATAGTGATGTTCACCATTGATAACTACTCCATCTCACGTGATGATCGGACATGGTTTAGTTGATTTGGATAACGTGATCACTTAGATGATTAGAGGGATGTCTATCTAAGTGGGAGTTCTTAAGTAATATGGTTAATTGAACTTTAATTTATCATGAACTAAGTACCTGATAGTATTTTGCATGTCTATGTTGTTGTAGATCAATGGCCCGTGCTACTGTTCCTTTGAATTTTAATGCGTTCCTAGAGAAAGCTAAGTTGAAAGATGATGGTAGCAACTACACGGACTGGGTCCGTAACTTGAGGATTATCCTCATTGTTGCACAGAAGAATTACGTCCTGGAAGCACCGCTAGGTGCAAGACCCGCTGCAGGAGCAACACCAGACGTTGTGAACGTCTGGCAGAGCAAAGCTGATGACTACTCGATAGTTTAGTGTGCCATGCTTTACGGCTTAGAACCGGGACTTCAACGACGTTTTGAACGTCATGGAGCATATGAGAAGTTCCAGGAGTTGAAGTTAATATTTCAAGCAAATGCCCGGCTTGAGAGATATGAAGTCTCGAATAAGTTCTACAACTGCAAAATGGAGGAGAATAGTTCTGTCAGTGAACATATACTCAGAATGTCTGGGTACCACAACCACTTGACTCAACTGGGAGTTAATCTTCCTGATGATAGTGTCATTGACAGAGTTCTTCAATCACTGCCACCAAACTACAAAAGCTTCGTGATGAACTATAATATGCAAGGGATGAATAAAACGATTCCCAAGCTCTTCGCGATGCTAAAGGCTGCGGAGGTAGATATCAAGAAGGAGCATCAAGTGTTGCTGGTTAGCCAGACCACTAGTTTCAAGAAAAAGGGCAAAGGGAAGAAGGGGAACTTCAAGAAGAACGGCAAGCAAGTTGCTGCTCAAGTGAAGATGCCCAAGTCTGGACCTAAGCCTGAGACTGAGTGCTTCTACTGCAAAGGGACTGGTCACTGGAAGTAGAACTGCCCCAAGTATTTGGCGGATAAGAAGGATGGCAAAGTGAAAGGTATATTTGATATACATGTTATCGATGTGTACCTTACTAATGCTCGCAGTAGTGCCTAGGTATTTGATACTGGTTCTGTTGCTCATATTTGCAACTCGAAACATGGGCTACGGATTAAGCGAAGATTGGCTAAGGACGAGGTGACGATGCGCGTGGGAAATGGTTCCAAAGTCGATGTGATCACCGTCGGTATGCTACCTCTACATCTACCTTTGGGATTAGTTTTAGACCTGAATAATTGTTATTTGGTGCTAGCGTTAAGCATGAACATTATATCTGGATCTTGTTTGATGCGAGACGGTTATTCATTTAATCAGAGAATAATGGTTGTTCTATTCATATGAGTAATATCTTTTATGGTCATGCACCCCTCATGAGTGGTCTATTTTTATTGAATCTCGATAGTAGTGACACACATATTCATAGTATTGAAGCCAAAAGATATAACTTTAATAATGATTGTGCAACTTATTTGTGGCACTACCGTTTGGGTCATATTGGTGTAAAGCGCATGAAACTCCATGCCGATGGACTTTTGGAATCACTTGATGCTTGCGAACCATGCCTCATGGGCAAGATGACTAAGACTCCGTTCTCCGGAACAATGGAGCGAGCAACAGACTTGTTGGAAATAATACATACTGATGTATGCGGTCTGATGAGTGTTGAGGCTCGCGGCGGGTATCGTTACTTTTTGACCTTCAGAGATGATTTGAGAAGATATGGTTATATCTACTTGATGAAACATAAGTCTGAAACATTTGAAAAGTTCAAAGAATTTCAGAGTGAAGTGGAAAATCATCGTAACAAGAAAATAAAGTTTCAACGATCTGATCGTGGAGGTGAATATTTGAGTTCTGAGTTTGGTCTTCATTTGAAACAGTGCGGAATAGTTTCGCAACTCACGCCACCTGGAACACCACAGCGTAATGGTGTGTCCAAACATCGTAACCTCACTTTATTAGATATGGTGCGATCTATGATGTCTCTTACTGATTTACCGCTATCGTTTTGGGGTTATGCTTTAGAGACAGCTGCATTCACGTTAAATAGGGCACCATCTAAATTCGTTGAGACGACACCATATGAACTGCGGTTTGGCAAGAAACCCAAGTTGTCGTTTCTTAAAGTTTGGGGCTATGATGCTTATGTGAAAAAGCTTCAACCTGATAAGCTCGAACCCAAATCGGAGAAATGTGTCTTCATAGGATACCCAAAGAAGACTGTTGGGTACACCTTCTATCACAGATCCGAAGGCAAGATATTCGTTGCTAGGAATGGATCCTTTCTAGAGAAGGAGTTTCTCTCGAAAGAAGTGAGTGGGAGGAAAGTAGAACTTGATGAGGTAATTGTACCTGCTCCCTTATTGGAAAGTAGTTCATCACAGAAATCAGTTCCAGTGACTCCTACACCAATTAGTGAGGAAACTAATGATGATGATCATGAAACTTCGGATCAAGTTACTACTGAACCTCGTAGGTCAACTAGAGTTAGATCCGCACCAGAGTGGTACGGTAATCCTGTTCTGGAGGTCATGTTACTTGACCATGACGAACCTACGAACTATGAGGAAGCGATGATGAGCCCAGATTCCGCGAAATGGCTTGAGGCCATGAAATCTGAGATGGGATCCATGTATGAGAACAAAGTATGGACTTTGGTTGACTTGCCCGATGACCGGCAAGCCCTAGAGAATAAATGGATCTACAAGAAGAAGACTGACACTGACGGTAATGTTACTGTCTACAAAGCTCGACTTGTTGTGAAAGGTTTTCGACAAGTTCAAGGAGTTGACTACGATGAGATTTTCTCACCAGTAGCGATGCTTAAGTCTATCCGAATCATGTTAGCAATTACCACATTTTATGATTATGAAATTTGGCAACTGGATGTCAAAATTGCATTCCTGAATGGATTTCTAGAAGAAGAGTTGTATATGATGCAACCAGAAGGTTTTATCGATCCAAAGGATGCTAACAAAGTGTGCAAGCTCTAGCGATCCATTTCTGGACTGGTGCAAGCCTTTCAAAGTTGGAATAAACGTTTTGATAGTGTGATCAAAGCATATGGTTTTATACAGACTTTTGGAGAAGCCTGTATTTACAAGAAAGTGAGTGGGAGCTCTGTAGCATTTCTAATATTATATGTGGATGACATATTGTTGATTGGAAATGATATAGAATTTCTGGATAGCATAAAAGGATACTTGAATAAGAGTTTTTCTATGAAAGACCTCGGTGAAGCTGCTTACATATTGGGCATCAAGATCTATAGAGATAGATCAAGACGCTTAATTGGACTTTCACAAAGCACATACCTTGACAAAGTTTTGAAGAAGTTCAAAATGGATCAAGCAAAGAAAGGGTTCTTGCCTATGTCACAAGGTGTGAAGTTGAGTCAGACTCAATGCTCGACCACTGCAGAAGATAGAGAGAAAAATGAAAGTCATTCCCTATGCTTCAGCCATAGGTTCTATCATGTATGCAATGCTGTGTACCAGACCTGATGTGTGCCTTACTATAAGTATAGCAGGGAGGTACCAAAGTAATCCAGGAGTGGATCACCGGACAGCGGTCAAGAACATCCTAAAATACCTAAAGAGTACTAAGGATATGTTTCTCGTTTATGGAGGTGACCAAGAGCTCGTCGCAAATGGTTACGTCGATGCAAGCTTTGACACTGATCCGGATGACTCTAAGTCACAAACTGGATACGTATTTATATTGAACGGTGGAGCTGTCTGTTGGTGCAGTTCTAAGCAAAGCGTCGTGATGGGATCTACGTGTGAAGCGGAGTAAATAGCTGCTTCGGAAGCAGCAAATGAAGGAGTCTGGATGAAGGAGTTCAAATCCGATCTAGGTTTCATACCTAGTGCATCGGGTCCAATGAAAATCTTTTGTGGCAATACTGGTGCAATTGCCTTGGCAAAGGAATCCAGATTTCACAAGAGAACCAAGCACATCAACAGACGCTTCAATTCCATCCGTCATCTAGTGTCGGAAGGGGACATAGAGATTTGCAAGATGCATACGGATCTTAATGTTGCAGACTCGTTGACTAAGCCTCTCTCACGAGCAAAACATGATCAACACCAAGACTCCATGGGTGTTAGAATCATTACTATGTAATCTAGATTATTGACTCTAGTGCAAGTGGGAGACTGAAGGAAATATGCCCTAGAGGCAATAATAAAGTTGTTATTTATATTTCCTTATATCATGATAAATGTTTATTATTCATACATAGACAAACAAATTGTCCCTAGTGTGCCTCTACTTGACTAGCTCGTTAATCAAAGATGGTTAAGTTTCCTAGCCATAGACATGTGTTGTCATTTGATGAACGGGTTCACATCATTAGAGAATGATGTGATGGACTAGACCCATCTGTTAGCTTAGCACTATGATCGTTTAGTTTATTGTTATTGCTTTCTTCATGACTTATACATGTTGAGATTATGCAACTCCCGGATACCGGAGGAACACTTAGTGTGCTATCAAACGTCACAACGTAACTGGGTGATTATAAAGATGCTCTACAGGTGTCTCCGATGGTGTCTGTTGAGTTGGCATAGATCGAGATTAGGATTTGTCACTCTGAATGTCGGTGAGGTATCTTTGGGCCCTCTCGGTAATGCACATCACTATAAGCCTTGCAAGCCATGTGACTAATGAGTTAGTTGCGGGATGATGCATTACAGAACGAGTAAAGAGACTTGCCGGTAACGAGATTGAACTAGGTATGTGGATACCGACGATCGAATCTCGGGCAAGTAACATACCGATGACAAAGGGAACAACGTATGTTGTTATGCGGTTTGACCGATAAAGATCTTCGTAGAATATCTAGGAGCCAATATGAGCATCTAGGTTCCGCTATTGGTTATTGACCGGAGATGTGTCTTGGTCATGTCTACATAGTTCTCGAACCCGTAGGGTCCGCACGCTTAACGTTCGATGACGATTTGTATTCTGAGTTTATGTGATTTGATGACCAAAGATTGTTTGGAGTCCCGGATGAGATCACGGACATGACGAGGAGTCTCGGAATGGTCGAGACATAATGATTGATATATTGGACCATGTTATTCGGACACCAGAAGTGTTCCGGATAAGTTTCGGGTAAAACCGGAGTGCCGGAGGGGTTATCGGAACCCCCCGGGGATCTAGTGGGCCTTAGGGGAGAGAGAGGGCAGTAGCCAGGAGGTGGCACGCGCTGCTACCTCTTGAGCACTGCGTTGGTTTTCCCTTGAAGAGGAAAGGGTGATGCAGTAAAGTAGCGTAAGTATTTCCCTCAGTTTTTGAGAACCAAGGTATCAATCCAGTAGGAGACCACACGCGAGTCCCACGCACCTACACAAACAAATAAGAACCTCGCAACCAACGCGATAAAGGGCTTGTCAATCCCTTCACAGTCACTTATGAGAGTGAGATCTGATAGATATGATAAGATAATATTTTTGGTATTTTTATGATAAAGAGTAAATAAAGATGTAAAGTAAAATAAACGGCGCCAGAAATAGCTTGTTGTCGGGAGATTAATATGATAGAAAATAGACCCGGGGGGCCATAGGTTTTACTAGTGGCTTCTCTCAAGATAGCATAAGTATTACAGTGGGTAAACGAATTACTGTCGAGCAACTGATAGAATTGAGCATAGTTATGAGAATATCTAGGTATGATCATGTATATAGGCATCACGTCCGTGACAAGTAGACCAAAACGATTCTGCATCTACTACTATTACTCCACACATCGACTGCTATCCAGCACACATCTAGAGTATTAAGTTCATAAGAATAGAGTCATGCTTTAAGTAAGATGACATGATGCAGAGGGATAAACTCATGCAATATGATATAAACCCCATCTTTTTATCCTCGATGGCAGCAATACAATACGTGTCGTTTCCCTCTCTGTCACTGGGATCGAGCACTGCAAGATTGAACCCAAAGCTAAGCACTTCTCCCATTGCAAGAAAGATCAATCTAGTATGCCAAACCAAACTGATAATTCGAAGAGACTTGCAAAGATAACCAATCATACATAAAAGAATTCAGAGGAGATTCAAATATTGTTCATAGATAATCTTGATCATAAACCCACAATTCATCAGATCTCGACAAACACACCGCAAAAGAAGATTACTTCGAATAGATCTCCAAGAAGATCGAGGAGAACTTTGTATTGAGATCCAAAGAGAGAGAAGAAGCCATCTAGCTAATAACTATGGACCTGAAGGTCTGAGGTAAACTACTCAAACATCATCGGAGAGGCTATGGTGTTGATGTAGAAGCCCTCCGTGATCAATGCCCCCTCCGGCGGAGCGCCGGAAAAGGCCCCAAGATGGGATCTCACGGGTACAGAAGGTTGCGGTGGTGGAAATAGGGTTTTTGCTCCGTATATGATGGTTTGGGGGTACGTAGGTATATATAGGAGGAAGAAGTACGTCGGTGGAGCAACGAGGGGCCCACGAGGGTGGAGGGCACGCCCAGGGGGGTAGGCGCGCCCCCTACCTCGTGCCTTCCTTGTTGATTGCTTTACGTAGACTCCAAGTCCTCTGGATCATGTTTGTTCCGAAAATCATGTTCCCGAAGGTTTCATTCCGTTTGGACTCCGTTTGATATTCTTTTCCTTCGAAACACTGAAATAGGAAAAAAACAACAATTTGGGCTGGGCCTCCGGTTAATAGGTTAGTCCCAAAAATAATATAAAAGTGTATAATAAAGCCCATTAAACATCCAAAATAGAATATAATATAGCATGGAACAGTAAAAAATTATAGATACGTTGGAGACGTATCAAGCATCCCCAAGCTTAATTCCTGCTCGTCCTCAAGTAGGTAAATGATAAAAACAGAATTTTTGATGTGGAATGCTACTTAGCATAAATTTCAATGTAATTCTCTTATTTGTGGTATGAATATTCAGATCCGAAAGATTCAACATAAAAGTTTAATATTGACATAAAAATAATAATACTTCAAGCATACTAACTAAGCAATTATGTCTTCTCAAAATAACATGGCCAAAGAAAGTTATCCCTACAAAATCATATAGTCTGGCTATGCTCTATCTTCACCACACAAAATATTTAAATCATGCACAACCCCGATCGCAAGCCAAGCAATTGTTTCATACTTTTGGTGTTCTCAAACTTTTTCAATCTTCACGCAATACATGAGCGTGAGCCATGGACATAGCACTATATGTGGAATAGAATGGTGGTTGTGGAGAAGACAAAAAAGGAGAAGATAGTCTCACATCAACTAGGCGTATCAACGGGCTATGGAGATGCCCATTAATAGATATCAATGCAAGTGAGTAGGGATTGCCATGAAACGGATGCACTAGAGCTATAAGTATATGCAAGCTCAACAATAGAAACTAAGTGGGTGTGCATCCAACTCGCTTGCTCATGAAGACCTAGGGCATTTTGAGGAAGCCCGTCATTGGAATATACAAGCCTAGTTTTATAATGAAAAATTCCCATTAGTATATGAAAGTGATATCATAGGAGACTCTCTATCATGAAGATCATGGTGCTACTTTGAAGCACAAGTGTGGAAAAAGGATAGTAGCATTGTCCCTTCTCTCTTTTTCTCTCATTTTTTGGGCCTTCTCTTTTTTTATATGGCCTTCCCCTTTTTTCCGTCCGGAGTCTCATCCCAACTTGTGGGGGAATCATAGTCTCCATCATCCTTTCCTCACTTGGGACAATGCTCTAATAATGATGATCATCACACTTTTATTTACTTACAACTCAAGAATTACAACTCAATACTTAGAACAAAATATGACTCTATGTGAATGCCTCCGGCGGTGTACCGGGATATGCAATGAATCAAGAGTGACATGTATGAAAGAATCATGAACGGTGGCTTTGCCACAAATACGATGTCAAGTACATGATCACGCAAAGCAATTATGACAATGATGAAGCGTGTCATAGTAAACGAAACGGTGGTAAGTTGCATGGCAATATATCTCGGAATGGCTATGGAAATGCCATGGTAGGTAGGTATGGTGGCTGTTTTGAGAAAGGTATATGGTGGGTGTATGATACCGGCGAAAAATGCGCGGTATTAGAGAGGCTAGCAATGGTGGAAGGATGAGAGTGCGTATAATCCATGGACTCAACATTAGTCATAAAGAACTCATATACTTGTTGCAAAAATCGACAAGTTATCAAAGCAAAGTATTACGCACATGCTCCTAGGGGGATAGATTGGTAGGAAAAGACCATCGCTCGTCCCCGACCGCCACTCATAAGGAAGACAATCAATAAATAAATCATGCTCCGACTTCATCACATAACGGTTCACCATACATGCATGCTACGGGAATCACAAACTTTAACACAAGTATTTCTCAAATTCATAACCACTCAACTAGCATGACTCTAATATCACCATCTTCATATCTCAAAACAATTATCAAGCATCAAACTTCTCATAATATTCAACACACTCATAAGAATATTTTTTTACTAATCTTGGATGCCTATTATATTAGGACTAATTTTTATGATTAAAGCAAATTACCATGCTGTTTTGTAGGACTCTCAAAATAATATAAGTGAAGCATGAGAGAACAAAAGTTTCTATAAAACAAATCCACCACCGTGCTCTAAAAGATATAAGTGAAGCACTAGAGCAAAAACTATATAGCTCAAAAGATATAAGTGAAGCACATAGAGTATTCTAATAAATTCCGAATCATGTGTGTCTCTCTCAAAAGGTGTGTACAGAAAGGATGATTGTGGTAAACTAAAAAGCAAAGACTCAAATCACAGAAGACGCTCCAAGCAAAACACATATCATGTGGTGAATAAAAATATAACTCCAAGTAAAGTTACCGATAGACGAAGACGAAAGAGGGGATGCCTTCCGGGGCATCCCCAAGCTTTGGCTATTTGGTGTCCTTAGATTACCTTGGGGTGCCATGGGCATCCCCAAGCTTAGGCTCTTGCCACTCCTTGTTCCATAATCCATCAAATCTTTACCCAAAACTTGAAAACTTCACAACACAAAACTCAACAGAAAATCTCGTGAGCTCCGTTAGCGAAAGAAAACAAAACACCACTTCAAGGTACTGTATTGAACTCATTCTTTATTTATATTGGTGTTAAAACTACTGTATTCCAACTTCTCTATGGTTTATAAACTCTTTTACTAGCCATAGATTCATCAAAATAAGCAAACAATACACGAAAAACAGAATTTGTCAAAAACAGAACAGTCTGTAGTAATCTGTAACTAATGCAAACTTCTGGAACTCAAAAAATTCTACCAAAATAGGGAGACCTAGAAAATTTGTTTATTGATCTACTGCAATTGGAATCAGTATTTTATCACGTTCTGGTGATTTTAAACAATTGTTTTTGTGAACAGAAAGTTACTGGAATTTTCAGCAAGATCAAATAACTATCATCCAAGAAGATCCTATCGGTTTAACTTGGCACAAACACTAATTAAAACATAAAAACAAATCTAACAAGAGGCTAGATCAAATATTTATTCCTAAACAGAAGCAAAAAGCAAAAAACAAAATAAAATTGGGTTGCCTCCCAACAAGCGCTATCGTTTAACGCCCTTAGCTAGGCATAAAAGCAAGGATAGATCTAGGTATTGCCATCTTTGGTAGGCAATCCATAAGTAGCTCTCATCATTGATTCATATGGTAATTTTATTTTCTTTCTAGGAAAGTGTTCCATACCTTTCCTTAATGGAAATTGGAATCTAATATTCCCTTCCTTTATATCAATAATTGCACCAATCGTTTAAGGAAAGGTCTACCAAGAATAATAGGACATGAAGGATTGCAATCTATGTCAAGAACAATGAAATCTACGGGCACATAGTTCCTATTTGCAACAATAAGAACATCATTATTTCTTCCCATAGGTTTCTTAATAGTGGAATCCGCAAGGTGCAAGTTTAAAGAACAATCATCAAATTCACTGAATCCTAGCAAATCACACGAGGTTTTTGGAATCGTGGAAACACTAGCACCCAAATCACACAAAGCATAGCATTCATGATCTTTAATTCTAATTTTAATAGTAGGTTCCCACTCATCATAAAGTTTTCTAGGGATAGAAGCTTCCAACTCAAGTTTTTCTTCATAAGATTGCATCAAAGCATCAACGATATGTTTAGTAAAAGCTTTATTTTGACTATAAGCATGAGGAGAATTTAGCACGGATTGCAACAAGGAAATACAATCTATCAAAGAGCAATTATCATAATTAAATTCCTTGAAATCCAAAATAGTGGGTTCATTAATATCTAAAGTTTTGACCTCTTCAATCCCACTTTTACCAATTTTTGCATCAAGATCTAAAAACTCTGAATTTTTGGGACGCCTTCTAGGTAAAGGTGACTCATCTCCAGTCCCATCATTATCAAGATTCATATTGCAAAACAAAGATTTAATTGGAGACACATCAATAACTTTTAGATCTTTATCTTTATTTTCATCAAAAAATTCCGGCTTAGCGGCCATCTTATTAACTAAGGTGGCCTGCTTATCCAAAACTTCAGCTATTAATTTTTCGAGGTGAGCAATCTGAGATTTCAAACCATAAAATTCTTTAGACATATCATCGAGCTCTTTATTCATATAACCCATAAAGCTTTTTTGTTCCTTAAGCTCGTTCCTAAAGAAATTATTATGCTCAAATTGTAAAGTCATAAAACTCCTTACGTTGCTTTCGATCTCTTCTAACCTTTTAAGGCGAAGATCACCAAATCTAGGTAGAGCCATCATGGCAAGCAGGCAATCCAACACACAAGCAAACAAGAAGGAAGCGAAAAAGAGGCGAACGGAAAAAGAGGGCGAATAAAACGGCAAGGGTGAAGTGGGGGAGAGGAAAACGAGAGGCAAATGGCAAATAATATAATGCGAGGGATAAGAGTTTGTGATGGGTACTTGGTATGTCTTGACTTGTGCGTAGACTCCCCGACAACGGCGCCAGAAACCCTTTTTGCTACCTCTTGAGCATCGTGTTGGTTTTCCCTTGAAGAGGAAAGAGTGATGCAGTAAAGTAGCGTAAGTATTTCCCTCAGTTTTTGAGAACCAAGGTATCAATCCATAGGAGACCACGCGCGAGTCCCACGCACCTACACAAACAAATAAGAACCTCGTAACCAACGCGATAAAGGGGTTGTCAATCCCTTCACGGTCACTTACGAGAGTGAGATCTAATAGATATGATAAGATAATATTTTTGGTATTTCTATGATAAAGAGTAAATAAAGATGCAAAGTAAAATAAACGCCGCCAGAAATAGCTTGTTGTCGGGAGATTAATATGATAGAAAATAGACCCGGGGGCCATAGGTTTCTCTAGTGGCTTCTCTCAAGATAGCATAAGTATTACGGTGGGTAAACGAATTACTGTCGAGCATATGATAGAATTGAGCATAGTTATGAGAATATCTAGGTATGATCATGTATATAGGCATCACGTCCGTGACAAGTAGACCGAAACGATTCTGCATCTACTACTATTACTCCACACATCGACCGCTATCCAGCATGCATCTAGAGTATTAAGTTCATAAGAACAGAGTAATGCTTTAAGTAAGATGACATGATGTAAAGGGATAAACTCATGCAATATGATATAAACCCCATCTTTTTATCCTTGATGGCAACAATACAATACATGTCGTTTCCCTTTCTGTCACTGGGATCGAGCACCGCAAGATTGAACCCAAAGCTAAGCACTTCTTCCATTGCAAGAAAGATCAATCTAGTAGGCCAAACCAAACTGATAATTCAAAGAGACTTGCAAAGATAACCAATCATACATAAAAGAATTCAGAGGAGATTCAAATATTGTTCATAGATAATCTTGATCATAAACCCACAATTCATCGGGTCTCGACAAACACACTGCAAAAGAAGATTACATCGAATAGATCTCCAAGAAGATCGAGGAGAACTTTGTATTGAGATCCAAAGAGAGAGAAGAAGCCATCTAGCTAATAACTATGGACCCTAAGGTCTGAGGTAAACTACTCACACATCATCGGAGAGGCTATGGTGTTGATGTAGAAGCCCTCCGTGATCAATGCCCCCTCCGGCGGAGCGCCGGAAAAGGCCCCAAGATGGGATCTCACGGGTACAGAAGGTTACGACGGTGGAAATAGGGTTTTTGCTCCGTATATGATGGTTTGGGGTACGTAGGTATATATAGGAGGAAGAAGTACGTCGGTGGAGCAACAAGGGGCCCACGAGGGTGGAGGGCGTGCCCGGGGGGGTAGGCGCGCCTCCCCGCCTCGTGCCTTCCTCGTTGATTGCTTTACGTAGACTCCAAGTCCTCTGGATCATGTTTGTTCCGAAAATCACGTTCCCGAAGGTTTCATTCTGTTTGGACTCCGTTTGATATTCTTTTCCTTCGAAACATTGAAATAGGCAAAAAACAGCAATTTGGGTTGGGCCTCCGGTTAATTGGTTAGTCCCAAAAATAATATAAAAGTGTATAATAAAGCCCATTAAACATCCAAAACAGAATATAATATAGCATAGAACAATAAAAAATTATAGATACGTTGGAGACGTATCACGCGCGCCCCAAGGGGAGTCTGAATAGGACTAGGGGAGGGGGGCACGACCCCTCTTTCCCTCTCCCTCTCCCTCTCCTTCCTTCCCCCCTTCCACCAAAGTGGAATCCTACTATGACTTGGAGTCCTAGTAGGACTCCCCTCTTTGGGCGCGCCCCCTTGGGCCGGCCGGCCTCCCCCTCCCTCCTTTATATATGTGGGCAGGGGGGTACCCTAGAGCACATCAAAGTTTCTCTTAGCCGTGTGCGGTGCCCCCCTCCACGGTTACACACCTCGGTCATATCATCATAGTGCTTAGGCGAAGCCCTGCGCCGGTAACTTCATCATCACCGTCGCCACGCTGTCGTGCTGACGGAACTCTCCCTCGACCTCAACTGGATCAAGAGTACGAGGGACGTCATCGAGCTGAACGTGTGCTGAACACGGAGGTGCCGTACGTTCGGTGCTAGGATTGGTCGGATCGTGAAGACGTACGACTACATCAACCGCGTTGATATAACGCTTCCGATTTCGGTCAACGAGGGTACATGGACACACTCTCCCCGCTCATTGCTATGCTTCTCCTAGATAGGTCTTGCGTGATCGTAGGAATTTTTTTGAAATTGCTGCGTTCCCCAACACCCCAGAGCTTGAAACAATCCTCACAACGCGATTGCCACAGTCGCGGGTTCGTGCCATCGAACCGCGGCAATTCCACACGAGGAGCAGATTGGTATATGTTAGAAACGTCTGACGCAGCGAAATCTCTAGGAGAAAATTTTCTCGAGGGGATCCGGAATCACATGGACCTCTGACCGGAGGAGGCACATAAACCTGATGCGCCTTCCCCCGGTGGAACTTGTCGAAGCCAAGGGAGTCCGCCGCTGTCGATTCGCGGCCGCCCCAACATCCTTGCTGGTCGACGGGCTCGTCTGCTTGCACGGGGGCTCCGCCTTGCCGCAGTGCTCGAGTTCAGCACGGATTTGCTCGACGTCAAGGTTGAACTCGGATCTGGTGCCGTCGATCCGCGTCGTGATGAGGCGGTCGAGCGCCATAGTAGTCTCCTTGAGCATTTTGCTGACGAACTTGATGATTTCGTCACCGTGCGCCTTGAATCGCTGGTCCAAAGCCTCGGCGAAATCCGCTCGAAGCAGCTCCTGGATCTGCCGCCCCTCGGACGGCAGCTTGTCCATGGTGGCGCTCCGCTGTTGAAGCTTGAAGCGCGTGGCGTGGACGTGGCTCGGGATCTCCAGGATCAAAAAGCACCGAGTACCAGATGTAAGGTTCCTACTGCCTCCATGGATGAGATCTAGGTTTTGAGAATTGTATTAGCTGTCCGCCCAACCACCCACACAACGATTCGAATTACAAGCCTCTCTCTCGAGCCTGGCCGAAGCCGCCGATTCCTTCCTCCCCTCCACTCAGGAGACGACCAGTGCTATTTAAACGTACTACCATTGCACCCGCCTTAGCGGGCCCAGTTTGAGCTTGCAAGCCACCGGGGAATTCTCTTGCTACGAGTGGGCCGGCCTGTCGGCCCATGACTTGAGTTGCTTGCTTCCCGCCTCTCCCTTGGATCGTATGCAGCATCTTCAGTGATGCCGCTGGTAGTGGCCGAAGTGATGCCGCTGGTAGTGGCCAGCACAGTGATGAGGAGAAGAAGGGCGGCGTTCGCCATTGTGGAGACAGGAAGAAAGTAATGCCGATGCAGGTGTTTGGC
The DNA here is from genome assembly GCF_002575655.3 of Aegilops tauschii subsp. strangulata. NCBI lineage: Eukaryota > Viridiplantae > Streptophyta > Magnoliopsida > Poales > Poaceae > Aegilops > Aegilops tauschii. The sequence goes on along the minus strand of NC_053040.3, from coordinate 391,452,279 downwards.
TTATTGGCTCTCGTTGCTCTTGATTAGTAGGGAGATGAAGGATGTGCTTTTTGTGTGTGGAGGAAATGTCTCTCAAGAGCCGCGCTTTATATAGAAGAAATCATGGGCAGGAAGTCAGGGTGTTAGCTCAGCTCTATTGCGGTTGACTTTTGATGCAAATTTGACTTCAACATGACATCAAGAAGCCACTTTTGTCCGGAAGAGAAAACTGATTGAAAATAAACAAAGGGTTTCAGGTACAATGTTCATGGAGTGAAGAGGTTTGAGAAAGATTAATTAAAGATTGATTAGTCCATAATCCAGGTACATCTTAAGCAGCCAGTTCGCAACAATAGTGTTGACACAGAGAATGGCTGCGAGATTGTCGTAGCACGAAGAAACGCCAGTAAAGCTCCACGTAGCCCTAATTTTGAATAACTAATGCACGGGATGTAACGCCTGCGGTCCTCACATGCTAGACGTGCTGGGTGATGATAAGCCATAGATTTATAATAATTTAAGCAACGATTAAGTATCATAAACTCAACACTCAAACTAATGTACATGCATGGTGGTGGCTTTGCATGCGACACCCTCAAATCATGCAGAAGGGAAAAGGCCATCAAGTCAGCCTCTGTCAAATTACATAAACGATACATTGTACTTAGCTGAGACAAAGAAAAACCGATAACATATATATACGCCAAGATCATCCTTCCAAGATTGTGGTTGCTACGGATTGTCTTTCGGTGGTGAACAATATCCATGTGAATAATATATGGGACAATGGAGTGATCATCAAGGAGTTAAATGGACGTCAACTTGCTTGGCAGGAAGTCATATTTATTCATGGGAGGTGAGAATTTAACTTTCAAGCCCACAAGCGAGGTAAGGGGCAAATGTAAGCCTTGGGTTTGGTTGTCGTGTCTAGTTATCACCTGCCATATACTCACTCTATTCAAAATTATCTTGTGTATAAGGTCTCTTTAGGGCAAATGTTTGATCGACAATTATACTATTAGTGTATAACATTTGTCATACACAATCAAAATTACAAACATATACTTCAGAATACGAATCTAATGACATCAACTTTATGTCACATAAAATAAATACATACTAATAGGTAATAGTCAAAAACTCATCCTAATGAAACCTAATATGCAGCGTATTTTGAAGCAGTGGAAATGTTGACCTTGTTCCTGAAACTGCTATTTTAGGATTATAAAGCCATTGACATTTTCCCTCAAAAAAGGGTTTATCCATTTGGATGTTCTAATAACGTTGGGAGAAAAGAAAGCTCTCTACTTTGGTATTTGTGCCAACTATGCGCAAAGTTGTGCCATTATACAAAGTTTGTCAAACTAGGAAATAGACTAACAAGTCAGCTCTCAAGACGAAAACACACCATTGCATCCAAGCTACCAGTTTGTGACACTGATACTAACCTAAGATGGGACACCATTGATGTCATGATGATTGGTTTCTCCATTGGCATTCTCACCTTCTCGAACTCTGGACACTACCTAAAGATGGAACATCACACATGCATGGACGGTGCCGATCAACCTGTGAAAGTCGGATCAAGGTTGCTCGCCCTAGACAAACAACATAAGATCCTTATTGCAAATCCAACAAGTGAGCCATGTCACTAGACTAACCCCTTTGCTAAGCTTACCTTTTTTTACGGGATTTTTTTATTATTTATCTTCAATCATGGCAATATAACGAACACCAGAAATAAGAAAAATTGCATCCAGATCTGCAGGCCGCCTAGCGACGATTACAAGCATTGAAGCGATCCAAAGGCGCGCCGCCGTCATCACCCCTCCCTCGTTGTAGACGGAAAAAAACTTGTTGTAATAGACAATCGGAAAGTTGTCATACTAAGGCCTATAGGACCAGCGCACCAGAACAACATTCGCCGTCGTTGAAGAGAAGCGTAGATCAGAAGAATCCAACCCGAAGACACACGAACATAGACAAACGAAGACCGGGCCTAAGCAGTTCCACCAAAGACAACCACCGACCGAATCTTTCGAGATCCGCCGGAGACAGACCACCACACGCCCTCTGAAGATGGCGCACCACCGATATGGGGGGTAGGCAGGGAGAACCTTAGTCCATCTCCAGAGAGCTGCCGCCGTTTCGGCTTTATGAGGAGGACGCAAACCCTGACAGAACTCAAAGAAATATCTAAAAATAGAGCACTCCCACCAGTAAGGGCCGGGTGTTACAGAGATTGGGAGAAGTCGCCTAACATTGCTTAGGCGGGCAGGAGGAGGACAATGTTGATAGAACCATGTTTTTGTTTTCTAGTTTTAAGATGGTAATGTAGAGAATTTCATATATATTGTTTTGGCCTTCTCATAATTTTTAAAAGGGAAAGTAGTGGTTGAACCCACCCTAGATGCACCCACGATGCACCCACGCAAGAAAACATTTCAAAAAACATTTCAAAAATGATCATGAACAAATGTTAGAGAGGCTTGCCAAGTTTGGTGGTCAAATGACATCCGAGTGATAGATCCATGGGATCGTGTAGGGTAGGATTTCCGATAGCCCTACCTTCTCCTTGGCTCGATGAGCTCGAACCAGCAGCCATGATGGTGTTGTGGCGGCGGTGATTGCAGTGAGATGGCGAGGTGATGGCGGTGTTTCCCGTCAGCACTGCACTAACCCTAGATCAGAAGGGATTGTCGGTGGGGTGTGCGGCTGGCAACGAACCTCGTGTTGCGAGCCGCCGGCCCCCACCTCTTTATCTAGTGCAGGTGACAGGGCCCGTCAACCATAGTGGGTTGAGCGCCCCCGATCAGGGCGCGGATCTAAGGGTGGGCCCACACGGTGAGATCATCCTAACACCGAGGAGCTCTATATAAAAAAGACAAAATTACTCAAAATGTACGTGCACTGTTTGATTTGTAATTTTGTCTTTTTTGTATAGAGCTCCGCCGATGTCATTTGACCACGAAAATTTGCAAGCCTCTCTAACATTTATTGATGATCATTCTCACAAAGTTTCAGATTTTTTCAAAATGTTTTGGTATGTTTTCTTGTGTGGGTGCACCAAGGGTGGGTGTAGAAAAACCACTCTCATTTTTAAAACATGTATGCATGTACATTCTCTTTTGAGGTAACTGGAATTGCATTTCAAGGATGTCGAATAAACTATGGGTTCTGCACTGACAAACTTGCAGGATGGCTAACAAATCACTAATTAATCGTAATCTCAACATATCAAGAAGTTCGGATTTGATCTGTTTTGTTTTGATTCACGGATAGATAAACTGATATGACTGTTTTTTCCAGTTAATCAGAAACATTATTACTAGCGGATACCACTGCTACAACGGCAGCAATACAAATTATCACAATTTCAGGCCGTATTAGAAGGGCTGACAATAATTATAGTAAATCAGTACGTTGGGAAACTGTAGCTCAATGCCTCCCTTGCTTCTGCATGCGCATGCACTATATATAGTGCAGATCGTCAGCTAAGACTTTCGACAGCAGACAATAGTGTTGAATTCAGATTACTGCGCGTAGTCACAGAAGCCGTAGCTGCACTTGCTGCTGCATCGGTTAGAGCAGGTGCCGCAGTTCTTCTTGTCGGAGAGCAGATCCACGCAGCGCCCGCCACAACACGTCCGGCCGTGCTTGCACGCCTTGTTGCAGCCGCCGCAGTGCTGGGCGCTGGCGACGGTGTCCACGCACTGGCCGCTGCAGCATGTCGTCCCCGTCGCGAGGCATGCTTCGGCCGACTTCTTCGAGCACTCGTACGCCGACAGAGGCAGGTGGGCAGCGCCGCCAGCAAGCAGAAAACGGCTCCTCCTTGCCGACGGCCATTGCGCTCCGCTGCTGGCGGCCGTGGCTGAAGCGATGCCGCTGGTAGTGGCCAGCACAGTGATGAGGAGAAGAAAGGCGGCGTTCGCCATCATGGAGACAAGAAGAAAGTAATGCCGATGCAGGTGTCTGGCTTATTGGCTCTCGTTGCTCTTGATTAGCAGGGAGCTAAAGGATGTGCTTTTTTGTGTGGAGGGAATGTCTCTCAAGGGTCGCGCTTTATATATAAGAAATCATGGGCAGGAAGTCAGGGTGTTAGCTCAGTTCTATTGAGGTTGACTTTTGATGCAAAATTTGACTTCAACATGACGTCAAGAAGCTACTTTTGCCCGGAACAGAAAACTGATTGAAAATAAACGAAGGGTTTCAGGTACAATGTTCATGGAGTGTAGAGGTTTGAGAAAGATTTACTAAAGGTTTGATTAGTCCATAGTCCAGGTACATGCTAAGCAACATAGTTCGCAACAATAGTGTTGAGAACAGAGAATGGCTGCGAGATTGTCGTAGCATGAAGTGCAACTAAACTAAACGTCTGTAAAGCTCCAGGTAGCACTAATTTTGAACAACTGATGCACGTGATGCAATGAACCAAGCGCCGGCGGTCCTCGCATGCTAGACGTGCTGCATGATCATAAGCCGGAGACTTATAAAGTTACAATAAGGTAAGCAACGATTAAATATGATAAAATCAACACTTAAACTAATGCACATGCATGGTGGTGGCTGGTGGCTTTGCATGCTACACCCTCGAATCGTGCAGAAGAGCAAAGGCTATCAAGCTATCCTCTGTTAAATTACATAAACCATAGAGTATATATATATTTACCACCTCCCCCTGGGCGAGGAATAGTTATTCTTCACCCCCCTTTATTTTACCATCAATGCATCGTAATTTTACGTTTAGTAAGTTTTGTCTTATTTCTGACGTAAAAAGAGACCGTAAGAAAATATATAATCGTCGTAAAAAATATTTTATGTTAAGTACAATTACAAACGTAAAAACATAGTGTAAAATACACATAAACTGCAAATTTTCTTGTCTTATGCCCTATATTTTTATTTTTTTAGCCAAATTTTACGTAGTGAATCAATAAGAATGTAACTATTTGAATTCCAAACTTAATTTAATTATGAAATGATCGTAAGATTACCTCGGGTGAAGAATAATTTATTCTGCACCCTGGATGATGAATAGTAACACTATATATATATATATATATATATATATATATATATATATATATATATATATATATATATATATATATATATATATATATATATATATATATATATATATATATATATATATATATATATATAGTCTTTCGGTGGTGAACAACATCCATGCGAATAATATATGGGACTATGGAGTGATCATAGAGGAGTTATTTGAACGTCACCCTAGCTTCGCAGGAAGTCATTTTTATTCATGAAAAGTGACAGTTTAATTTTGAAGCCCATAAGCGAGGTAGGGGGCAAATCTAAGCCTCGAATTTGGCCGTCATGTTGTACTAGTTATCACCTGCCATAAAATTTGTCCATTCCAAATTATGTTGTGTTTTTTTGCGGGGGTCCAAATTATGTTGTGTATAAGTTCTCTTTTGGACAAATCTTTGATCAACAATTACACTATTAGTATATAACGTTTGTCATACACAATCATAATGACAAACAAGTACTTTGGAATACGAATCTAATGGATCAACTTTATGTCAAATAAATTCAGTTGAGACCGAGACATTTAAACCTACTAGAGGGTTACGGCAGGGGGATCCTCTCTCCCCTTATTTATTTCTCCTTTGCACTGAGGGACTAACAGGTTTACTATCTCATGTTGAGCAAGTTGGAGATTTAGTGGGAGTCAAGGTTTGTCGTGAGGCGCCAGCTATCACAAATTTACTCTTTGCTGATGACTCACTGATTTTGATGAAGGCCAATGTTCAGAATGCAGTCTGTTTGAGATCTATACTGGACACATATTTTGCAACTTCTGGACAACTAGTAAGTTTGGACAAATCTAGTATTTTTTTCCAGTCCTAGTACAAGAGTTAATATGAAGGCCGAGGTATGCTCTTCTCTGAATATTATGACTGAAGCCTTGAATGACAAATATCTGGGACTACCGGCTACTCTTAGCCTTGATAAAAGTGACAACTTTCAATATCTGATTGACCGACTAGTTCTGAGATTGAGTGGTTGGAAGGAAAAATGCCTATCCACGGGAGGGAAAGAGGTCCTTATAAAGTCAGTTGCGCTTGAGTGGTTGGAAGGAAAAATGCCTATCCACGGGAGGGAAAGAGGTCCTTATAAAGTCAGTTGCGCAAGCAATACCAACTTACGCGATGTCCGTCTTCAAAATTCCTAAAAAAAATTGCAAAGGAATCACGGATGCGATATCTCGGTTTTGGTGGGGTGATGATGCAACTCACAAGAGGATGCACTGGTTCGCGTGGTGGAAGATGTGCATTCCAAAAAAAACAAGGTGGAATGGGCTTTAGAGACATCCACTGTTTTAATTTGGCTTTACTAGCAAAACAGGTGTGGAGGCTTATTGATAATCCCGATTCTCTTTGTGCGACGATCCTCAAAGCGAATTATTTCAGTGATGGAGATGTCTTGAATGCTACTTTGAAGAAGAAATCCTCGTATACTTGGCAAAGTATTATGGCTGGTGTTGAAGTCCTAAAGATTGGGCACATATGGAGAGTTGGTGATGGGACAAAAATTAAGATTTGGAAGGACGAATGGATTCCGCGATCCCCAACCAAAAAGGTATTAACTACTCGTGGTAACCATCTTCTATCACGTGTGTGTGATCTCATTGACCCTATGACGGGTGATTGGGACGAACAACTTGTTAGGCAAACATTCTGGCAGGTGGATGCTCAACGCATACTTGCAATTCCACTACCTTTGAATGATATGACCGATTTTGTCGCGTGGAATATGACTAGAACAGGAGTATTCACAGTACGGTCAGCTTATCATGGTGTATGGGAGTCTCAGTACGGCTATAAAATTCAGAATTCAGTGGGGTCCTCTAAACAGAGAGATACTTGGGAATCCGTGTGGAGTTTGCTATGCCCGTCGAAAATAATATTTTTTTGGAGGGCACTTCACAGTGCAGTCCCTTGACGATCTATTCTTGCCAATAAACATATCAAAATCAACCCTAGTTGCCCTGCGTGCAATTTAGGTCCTGATAATATCAAGCATTTGCTATTTGAGTGTAAGTTAGCAACATATTTGTGGAAATTATTAGGTGTAGATGATATCATCAGGAAGGCCTGCTTGCTGGACAGGGCGGGAGAAATTATTCTTGAACACTTGCTATGTTTGAAAGACCATGACATTCACATCTTGGATCTACCGAAATATACTTATCTACTTATATATAAAAAGTACTTGATGGGTTCACAGAAAAAAGAGAATAAGAAATAAATTACCACAAAAATCAGAATCATCAGGCCGTCTATTTAGCATCATACAATTTTATAGCCATTAGATAAGATTTCAGCGAAAAATTACCCGCCATTGCCATTATTAATGCAATATATTATATATTAATATAGATGCTAACAAAAAAAGGAAACGTTGTTAACAACCCTAGGGCATCCTCACCCACGCCGCCGCCGTACGTATGCCACCGATGCAGTCGGCCAGTCGACCTCCTCCGATCGAGTACATGCACATCGGCGGCTCATCCTCGGCCAGTCAAGCTCCTCCGATCCGGTGCATGCACGTCGACGGCTTAGGTCTCAATTTTGCTGTCACAAGCACACACGAGTCCACAGGCCTTTCAGTCCTTCATGCGGCTCTCCAAGATCGATTGAAGCCATGCAACTCTCCAAGATCGATTCAAGTATTTACGTACAGACAGCTCTCCAATGTTACTGCGTCATGGGGTGTCTGCTGGGTAAGGGCCACAATTTATTTTCTTGTCCATCGTGCATGCAACCTAGCCATAATTTATGAGAGATGCGCCCTACAGGATTTGCATGCTTGGGTTGACCGTGGAGACCGGAACATAGGGTCCAGAGGTGGCCACGGGAGATGACATACAGCCAAGGTAGAAACACGTTCTAGGTTTGAAATATTGTTTGTGCCCATCCATCGTCCGGTTGACTGTACGTAGCGTGCAAGGCCCATGCCATACCGAAGCAATGGCTGGTGCTCAACTAATTTGTAGGAAGTCGTGTGTACATTAGTTGGTTATCAATGTGTTGTGTGTTTATTAGTTGCCCACTAATTTACATTGAGGTGTTGAGCCGACAAATAATGAGCATCATCTTTTGTATATGGATGATGCATCGCATTCTAAATTACAAATATAAATTGATTATTTTGTCAGGGGAGCAAAGATAATTAGAAGTTATGGCCATGCAAAAGAGAGGTTGGTGAGGCCTCTGTTGGTTAAAAGCGAAGGTGCGCAAAGGAGGACTACTAACAGGTATGTGTGTAGGACTAAGAAATTCCTCTCCAAAATTATTTCCTACACGAGATAGTCTTTACACAATTTCCATTTATTTTCTTGATAGGCGCACCGGAAGAGATGTTCTCATTTTCTAGGAAATGTACCACAAATCATTATGAAAGATATTGTTTTCTCTCCAGTACGTACAAAATAGTAAGGTAATCTTCTATAATTTATACTGTACAATTTTCTCAATCATACGAGGAGTGGTGTAAAGTTTGTATAAAAAATTGTGAGTTTTTTTTGTGTTTCATGCAGCTAAAAATATATACCTTGTGACTGTGCTCATGTATAGCATGAACTGTTATGTAAATTACACTTGCAATAAAATTGTACTGTAAATTATCATTAACTTTTTATCCCTATAAAGCTTTTCTATATCGATTTGGTTTGCAGAGCTCTTCTTCACGTGTTTAGTAGTTTGAAGCTGACTGCAAGTTTATTATATTCTCAGTACATAATTAACTGGGAAATCAATGGTGTACACACATAATACAATGGTTATGTGTGTCCAATACATTGTGATTCTTGCAAGTTTCCTATGTTGTGCAACGAAGGAACACACAGTGTACATAATCATCGTGCTATATTGTGCTTCAGAAGTGTAGCAATACTGCCTTTTGAGAAGAAATTAGATATGTAGATGGTGACTTTTAAATAGTGTGCCTTCAAGACTATTGTTAGCGATTCTAAAAAAAGACTATTGTTAGCATTGGGTACAGTATAGCTTTTGAGAAGAAAGATCGTGTATGCAGATGGTGACTTTGACAAGAAGATCAGGACTTCAAGACTACTGTCAACGGTTCTATTTTTGTCCCGAGTACAGTTTTTCTTTGAGATGATCGTGCCCACTTGACGAGGAGTCCGATCAGACTCAAAATGGGAGAATGGATACCCTGGCCAATGAATATCATAGATGTTGAGCCAAAGGACCTCAGGCTGATTGGTGTCGAGCATCACTCTTTGGATGCACTACTCATGAAAAAAATACTATGACCTTAGTACATCTATATTAAGGATTTTTCTGTTGTTATCCAGTGTCCATGCCCCATTCAATATATATAGCTCCTGAAAAACTATATAAATCTTTTACTGAATATCTAACTGACCTATGCATGCATGTTTGCACTTCTTAGAAAACTCTTCAGAGTAATGTTTCTCTATTTGTTATGTTATATCATTGGGATTTGACAAGAAAAAATCTGAACCACAAGATTAGCATTGGAGTAATATTGCAAGAGATTTATTTAGAGATAGGCTATTGATTACTGGACCAGTCCCCATATCTTTCAATATGATGTACCAGAAATTGAGGAATAGAAGAATACTGAAAGTGCTTGAATGTCAGATCTTTCAAAACATACAAGGATTATATCATTCTTTCTGGTATTTCATCTTATATTGCATATCTAATTGCATAACACCGAAAAAATATTGGTACCATTGAAAAATATTTTTTTTACATACTCCCATTGATTGTGCTAGAAAACAATTGATTATCGTTTCCTTACAGATGATCAAGGTATAAGTCCCCATCCTTCCAAAGATCTGATATATTTCGATCAGTCAGTCTTCTAAAATGTAAATAATTTATTTAGATATGATTATGTTGCAGTGATGGTCTACTTGCTACTATGTGGATGTTAGTTTCACTTGCGTAACACCAAAAAAAGAAATATATATTTACCATATAAGAAAAAGTTAATGTTGACATATCCCCATTGATTGCGCCAGAACATATTCATATCGTCTCCACCACAGGTGAACAAGGCAGTGACGACACGGTCTAGCAAGGTTGACAGTCCCTTGGCATGTTCTTCCTTCTGAAAACCTGATGCAGCTTTGTACTAAATCTGCGACACTTATTTTGGGACGTAGGAGTATTCGGGTTAGCCAACAATCCAAAGAATACATAATTTATTAATGTAAGGTTAATGGAGTAGTGACGCTCTATGTGTTATGTATATGATGTTACTTTAACTTCATCTTTACTATATTTGAAATAACATCTATGTACACTTGGCGCCAAAGATTACAGTGACTAAATATGTTTGCTCTGTTGTAATTGTTCAGACGATGCCTGGATTTATTGCCAAGTTTTTGGCCTCGATTTTCAGCGCTGCTACCTGAACTTCTAATTGAAGAGCTTGAGGTGAAGGGGTTATTTAACCATCAAACTAACTTTTTTCAGTTTTTTTATTTAGATGATTGATACACAGATTGGTCGAGTGTACCCTTTCTATACGCAGAAGTTATTTCTTCAGGTCATTGTAACTCTTAGTTAAACCTGTTAGTGATGAGGAGATAAAAGTTATCTCTATAATACAAGAAATATAGTGCTAATTTTTTTTAAATAATACATTTTTTTATTAATTTTCCTAAATATTACGCTGGGTAATTTTTTTTTTCAAAAATAATACACCGTCGGCCCGCTGCAGGCCGACTGGGCCTAGTCGGCCCACAGCAGGCCGATTGGACTCCAGTCGGCCTCCAGCTGGCCGACTGGCCCCTGTCGGCCCACTGTGGGCTGATTGGGTGTCGGCCGACTGGAGCTAATTGGCTCGCTGTGGGCTAATTGTTTTCGCAAAAAAAGTAGGCATAAAAAATATATGTTTAAAAAAATGTTAATCATGTCATTAAAAAATGTTAAACGTGTATAAAAAATGTTCTTGATGTATACAAAAAATGTACAATATATATGCAAAAAAGGTGACTAAAAATATGTTTTAAAAAGTGTTAATCATGCATTTAAAAATTGTTAAATGTGTGTATAAAAAATGTTCCTTATCTATACAAAAAATATAGAATGTGTATGAAAAAAAGTTGACACCAAAAAAATATGTTTGAAAAAAATGTTAATCATGTATTTGAAAAAATGTTCCTTATTTATACAAAAAATATAGAATGTGTGTGAAAAAAAGTTGACACCAAATTTTTTTTTGAAAAAAATGTTAATCATGTATTTGAAAAAATGTTCAACGAGTACACAAAAATGTTTCATGTATTGGAATGAAAGGTTAAACGTGTATAAAAAAATGTTCCAGCTCCGGATCCGGTATGGGAGCATCACGGACCTAAGTATGATTGGTTGCTCTTTTGTATGGAACTGGAACATTTTTTCAAACATATTTTTTTGGTGTCAACTTTTTTTCATACACATTCTATATTTTTTGAATAGATAAGAAACATTTTTATACACACATTTAACAATTTTTAAATACATGCTTAACACTTTTTAAAACATATTTTTTATGTCAACTTTTTTGCATATATATTGTACATTTTTTGTATACATCAGGAACATTTATTTATACACGTTTAACATTTTTTAATTACATGATTAACATTTTTTAAACATATATTTTTTATGCCTACTTTTTTTGCAAAAACAATTAGCCCACAGCAAGCCAATTAGCTTCAATCGGCCCACAGTGGGCCGACAGGACGCAATCAGCTATCCAATCGGCCTGCTGTGGGCCGACTAGGCCCAGTCGGCCTGCGGCGGGCCGACGGTGTATTATTTTTGAATTTTTTTTATCCAGCGTAATATTTATGAAAATTAATAAAAAAAATTATTATTTAAAAAAAAAGTTGGCAGCTACCCATCAAACTACAAGTACACATGGAAATTACGCTACAATTTTTCAGTGTGTTTTGTGGATAAGAACGGGAGTATTTGTCCGGAGCCATAGAGACACTGTGGTGTCAACTTTACCGTGGACATTAGCATGGCTAGGCATATACCTATTTTATGCCAAGCTTTCAAATATAACTGATCAGGTCAAGACACTGTTTCGGCTTAACTCACTCCTCACATTGTCTATCCTATCACATAGGTCTAACTTCTCAGCAGTCATTGTCCATACCATGCTTAATTTTCTATTATAGATTTTTTTTATTGAGGTTCTTAAGTTAGTTTGTCAAAACATTGAAATAATTTTTAATTTAATGCTAGATATATTTTTACAAGGTAAGAGATATGTGCATGGACAACTCACCAGCTTCTGTTTATAAAATATCAAATATTATAGGTTTTTCATACGTTGCTTAGAAATAAATAAATACTTAAATGCGTATATAGAACTAGAGAGAGAAAGAGTGATAGCTATGTAGTGTGCAAACAAAGAAGGTCACAAAATTAATGGGTATGTAACCACAGGGTTTAACATTTTAGAGCTCTTTGACGCTATCAACATTTTGAGTAGTTGTCATATAGGTCCTAACTTTATAAAAGAAAACTATTGAGATGTCACCCGCATGGTATGACATCAAATTCAAATTGATTATGTTTCAGTCGAGATGCTGAAATGACGACCATTGAGTTTGTGTTTATAGAAAAATACATTATAATGCAACATGATAAAAATGTGAAAAAACGTATACAAATATAATTTGCACAATGCGACTGGTCATAAAAAATACAGTTAGTACAAAACGAAGCATAATTAGAAGGTAAAATATAAATCGATACCATACATATCCATATAGAAATAAACACCGAACATACACAAGACAAAACTAGGTTCACAAAGCGTTGTATTAGCAAATGTCATCACATTCGGTTCCCATTTTTCCTTAGAAAAAACAAATAATATGTTGTCGATATTAAACTTTAGAAAATTCTAGCCCGCGCATCGAGCGGGCCACTCTCCTAGTTGAGAGAAACAATAGCAACTGCAGCATGGTATTTGTGGTATGAAAGAAGAAAATTAACACATGGGGAGAACGTCCAAAGTGTAGCTCAAATCAGCTTGGCTGTGAGAGGACTTGCTGCGAAGTTCATTATTTCATGCACACCTAAGGCCAAACTGAAACAAAATATGTGGTTAAAGCCAAGGTATGGATATGTTAAACTGAATGTGGATGCTGGTTTTGACGTAGATACACTAGAAGGAACGGCGGGGCAGTTCTTCGGGACCACAACGGCAAGTTCATCGCTGCTGCGAATGAAAAGATTGATATATGTTTTGACTCGTTTACAGCAGAGGCACTTGTAGAACGATTTGGGATGAATCTAGCACGTACAACAGGGTGTAGCAAAATCGAGATCAACTCAGATAGTATGGAAGTGGTAGAGGCTCTAATGGAGGGCTACTCTTCATCAGTTCCTAGTGCCATATTCGATGATTGTAATTTCATGTCCTTAGATTTCAATCATGTTACTTATGCTCATTGTAATAGAGAGAGTAACGTGGTAGCTCATGAGTTTGCTAGGTTAGCTAAATTTTTTACTACTGGTTGTTGGTTGGATACTGCCCCTAGTGCGGTTATCCCGTTGCTTGTAAACGATGCTACTGTTTTGATGCTTGAATAGAGGAGGAGTTTTCTGTCAAAAAAAAAAACTCATCCTAATGAAACCTAATATGCGCAAAGGTGACATTTTCCTGAAATAGTATTTTGGGATTATCAAGCTGTTGACATTTTCCCTAAAAAGAAGGGTTACTTCATTTTGATGTTCTAAAAACGTCTGCAGAAAAGAAAACTCCTCTACTTTGGTATTTACACCAACTATGCACAAAATTGTGCCATTATAGAAAGGCCGTCAAGCTAGGAAATAGGCTAACAAGACAGCTCACAAGATGAAAACACGCCATTGCATAGAAATTGCCATTATTTTACACTGATACTAAGAGCATCTCCAACCGTGCCCCCAACAGCCCCCCAAGGGCCATTTTTTGGCGCCAGCTCCCAAAAACCGGCCTAGTCGCGCCCCCAGGAGCCCATTTTTTGCCGATTTGGCCCGAAACTGGCACCGGCGGACCCAGACCGAACCCGGCGCGCTGGGGGCGCCGGGGCAATCGTTTTTGGCGCGAACGAACGGCGGGCCCGCCGAGTCAGCGACCCCCGCCTCGTCGTCCTCACAACGCCTCGGTTTTCCGCGGGGAATCGATGCAAAGGGTGTCGCCGGTCAGCCTTCCATTGATTCCTCACGGGCGGCGCGGTGCAGCGACGCGTCCCTCCCGCCACGCGTACGCACAACACCGTCCCCCCGGCCGCTATATAAAGCAACACCTCCCTCACCGGGATGCACCCGCCCGCAGCCCCCCTCTCTCCCCGTGCACAGCCACCGCCGATGAACTCTTTCCGTCGCCGCAGACGATGGGCGAGAGGTTCCCAGGCGATGGGGCGGCGGCCAATGGCTTCAGCCGCCGCTCGCTGCACGAGTGGGAAGCCCACCTCCTGCATGAAGCAAACATCCCGGCGCCTCCCGACATGCGCGCGCCGGGGCGGTGGAGGCTCAGCGCCGGGGGCCTCCCCGTTCCCCCGCTGCCCGACATCACGCGCCCCGACTACTTCAACGGCGAGTTCGAGCGCGTGTGGGCGTCGCTGACGGAGGAGCAGCGGGCCGGCCCGGAGTACGCCGCCGGCAACCACGAGGCGTGGGCGGCATACTATGAGCGTTGGGAGGCGGAGCGGCTGGCCTCCACCAACAACGCACCAGTGGTGCGGGGGACCAAGAACAGCGACGACCGCCGCCTGTTGTGGGGCGCCCCCGGCCGCACGCTCCAGGCCGTCCTCGAGCACCTCGAGGGCGGCAACGAGCCGCCGTTCACGTACCCTGCCGCCCCGGTCCCCCGTCGGAGCGGCGGCCAATGGATGCCGAGGAGGACCGGCTCCTCTTCCTCCTCCTCCTCCCACTCCTCCGGGTCGCCGGTGCTCTTCAGCGTCAAGGCCGAGCCCGCGGAGATGCCTCTCGGCCGGCGCACCCGCAGCGCCGGCATCGTCATCAACGAGGGCGGGCGCGCCTCCTCGGCTCCTCCTCGCCTCGTCAAGCTGAAGACGGAGCCGGGGCTCGCCGCCGTGAAGACGGAGCCAGGGCTCGCCGGCGTGAAGACGGAGCCGGGGCTCGATGACGCCGCGGCCATGAAGTGGGCGCGGCTGGAGTTGGAGCGCCAGCGCCGCGCCGTAGAGGAGATCGACGCTCGACGCTGTGGCCGCGACGAGGGAGGCGTCGTCGTTCTCTACGACAGCGACGACGACGCGCCGCCCCCGGTCCGCCAGGGCGACTCCGGGCAGGGGTCCAGCAGGGGCGGCTGCGTGAAGGAGGAGAAGGATGACGACGACGACGGCGACTTCGCCGCGTTCAGCGAGTTCTTCGGCCTGTAGTCGCGGCCTTTGTTTTTTTAAAGTACATTTTAAGTTTGCTATGTAAAAAACTGCTTCAGTCGCTGAAGTTTATGTCCTTGCCGAATCTTTGTCCGGTTTGCCGAATTATAGCCGAATTTCTTTTCAAAAAAGTTTTTAAAAGCCGTCTGGGGGCGACCCGGGCCGGCGGCTGGGAACCCGATCGACCCCAAGCCGATTTTAGCGCCGGTTCGCTCCCAGGCGGCGATTTTTCGAGCCCCCCGGGGCCAACGGCTGGAAATGCTCTAACCTAAGATGTGACACCACTGACGTCACAATTGGTTTCCCCATTGTCATTCACAATTGTAGCGTCATAGTGATGTTGTCTTCAAAGGCGACATCGCAAGAATAAGTTGGTAATATAAAATAGTGTCTTCAAGAAATAGAAAACTTGTATGTTCATGGTGTTGGTTTCAGGCATTCTCACTTTCTCGAATTCTGAACACTACATAAGATGGAACACCACACATGCATGGATGGTGCCGATCAACCAGTGAAAGTCGGATCAAGGTTGCTCACCCTAGAGAAACAACATAAGATCCGTGTTGCAAATCCAACCGGTGAGCCATGTCACCAGACTAACCCCTTTGCTAACTGAGCTTACTGCTTACGTAGCAATATTTATTTGGGACTTTAATTTCTAGTTGGCCTAACTATGGTCCATTATTTGTTGCTAACTTTGTGGCTCCCTTATGACTACCGACCAGTTACCAGAATATCAAATTATTTGTGTCTAAAAAAATTAAATTATTTGAAAATATAAATTCCAGTTGTGATCAGAAACCTCATAGAATAATAGTTTGGTATATCCCAATATCCATACAAAACCCAGCATCGCGCCACTTAGTAACCAAAGGCTAGGTCTCACTTTTTTTTGAGCACAATACAGATGCAAGCGCTCATATAAACGCGCATACACTCATCCCTATGAACGCATACACGCACACCCTACCCCTATGAGCACCTCCGAAAGACTGAGCCGGCATATCATCTTGAAATTTACGAAGTCACCATAGGCACCTCGTCGTCGACGGGAACGTCTCCTCCCACTGAATGCGCATCGCACCAGGAATTGAACCCTGGTGGGCCGGGGATACCACAGTCCCTCTAACCATCCAACCACAGGTTGGTTCGCGTCTAGGTCTCACTTTATCATGTCAACTTATACGCTTGCCTTCTTTTGTTTTATTTTGACGAAAAAGAGTGGGGATTTTTCCTACTACATGTATCTTTAATTTTTACGAGCATTTGAACAAAAAACATATGTAATGAGAGTACAACATAGAAAAGGGTATCAGAAAAGAGAGGCCAAAATGCTTGCCTTATAGAGAAGCAACATAATTGTATAAGACGTGTTTCATGGTTGCATCATGACAAATCTTATTAGTTCACTTGATCAAGTCAACTAAGTTATAAATATTTCATATATTGATAGTCAGACATAAATATAAAAAGTTTGATTGCACACATTTTAGAATGCTACTTGTTTCCTAGTGCATGCAGTAAGTCTTAAAACATTTTTTTCTAGAATACGCACGAGCGCGTGTATCATTAATTAAAGAGGGGAGAAAGGGGTAGAGAAAGCCCCATCCACCAGGTTTTGCATGTGGTTACAAGATCGCATTCCGCGTCCACATTGATCGTACAAACTAGCTAACCTCTCGCACTAGCATGCCTAGCTACCTCACCAAAGTGAAGAAAATATGCCCTAGAGGCAATAATAAAGTTGTTATTTTATATTTCCTTATTTATGATAAAGGTTTATTATTCATGCTAGAATTGTATTGATCGGAAACCTTAATACATGTGTGAATACATAAACAAACATCGTGTCCCTAGTAAGCCTCCACTAGACTAGATCGTTGATCAAAGATGGTTAAGGTTTCCAAACATAGACATGAGTTGTCATTTGATAACGGGATCACATCATTAGGAGAATGATGTGATGGACAAGACCCATCCGTTAGCTTAGCATAATGATCGTTCAGTTTTATTGCTATTGCTTTCTTCATGTCAAATACATATTCCTTGGACTATGAGATTATGCAACTCCCGGATACCAGAGGAATACCTTGTATGCTATCAAACATCACAATGTAACTGGTGATTATAAAGATGCTCTACAGGTATCTCCGAAAGTGTTTGTTGGGTTGGCATAGATCGAGATTAGGATTTGTCACTCCGAGTATCGGAGAGGTATCTCTGGGCCCTCTCGGTAATACACATCATAAGCTTGCAAGCAAATGACTAAGGAGTTAGTCATGAGGTGATGTATTATGGAACGAGTAAAGAGACTTGCTGGTAATGAGATTGAACTAGGTATAAAGATACCGACGATCGAATCTCGGGCAAGTAACATACCGATAGACAAAGGGAATAACGTATGTTGTCATAACGGTTCGACCGATAAAGATCTTCGTAGAATATGTAGGAGCCAATATGAGCATCCAGGTTCCGCTGTTGGTTATTGACCGGAGAGGTGTCTCGGTCATGACTACATAATTCCCGAACCCACAGGGTCGCACGCTTAACGTTCGTTGACGCTAGAGTAGTATTGGGATATTTGATGAGTGGTAACCAAATGTTGTTCGGAGTCCCGGATGAGATCCCGGACGTCACAAGGAGTCTCGGAATGGTCGAGAGGTAAAGATATATATATATATATATATATATATATATATATAGATGCAGTATTTTCGGTATTGTACCGGGAAGCTTCTAGAAGGTTCCGGAGGATTCCGGAGGGGTCCGGAAGTCCACAAGTGGTTCCACCACGACCCAAGGGCTAACATGGGCTGTGGGGAGGTGCCCTCCTGGTCTTATTGGGTGAGGCGCACCAAGTCCTCAAAAGCCCATGTGGCTAGGGAAGGCAAAAAAGGAAGGAGTCCTAGTAGGAATAGGATTGGACTTGGAGTCCAAGTCCTCTCCCCCTTAGCTGCGCCCTAGGGCTTGGAGGGGCTGTTTACCACGCCCCTCTACCTATATATAGAGGGGAGGGGGTGCCCCAAGAGAACACACCAAGCCCTTGGCGCCCCTCTGTCTCCCGTTACTCCGTAGTTCCACCGCCTCGTCCCGGCGACGCTTAGCGAAGCGCCGTCGGTGTTCCACCACCACCATCACCACCATGCCGTCGTGTTGGTTGTGATCCCATCTACTTCTCCTCTCCCGCTTGCTGGATCAAGAAGGAGGAGACATCATCGAGCCGCATGTGTGCTAAACTCGGAGGTGCCGTCCGTTCGGCACTAGATCGGTTGGATCGTGATCGGATCGCGAAGAGTATGACTACATCAACCGCGTGATAAATGCTTCCGCTTAACGGTCTACGAGGGTACGTAGACACACTCTCCCCTCTCGTTGCTATGCATCTCCTAGATAGATCTTGCGTGAGCGCATGATTTTTTTGAAATTGCATGCTACGTTCCCCAACAGTGGCATCCGAGCCAGGTCTATGCGTAGATGATATGCACGAGTAGAACACAAAGAGTTGTGGGCGGTGATCTTCATACTGCTTACCACCAATGTCTTATTTTGATTCGCCGGTATTGTTGGATGAAACGGCCCGGACCAACCTTACATGACCACGTTCATGAGACCGGTTCCACCGACAGACATGCAACTAGTTTTGCATAAAGGTGGCTGGCGGGTGTCTGTTGCTCCTACTTTAGTTGAATTGAATTTGACTGCGGCCGGTCCTTGTTGAAGGTTAAAACAGCAAACTTGATAAATCAGCGTTGTGGTTTTGATGTGTAGGTAAGAACGGTTCTTGCTAGAAGCCCATAGGAGCCACATAAAACTTGCAACAACAAAGTAGAGGACGTCTAACTTGTTTTTGCAGGGCATGTTGTGATGTGATATGGTCAAGACATGATGTGATATACATTGTTGTATGAGATGATCATGTTTTGTAAAAGTTATCGGCAACCGACAGGAGCCTTATGGTTGTCTCTTTATTGTATGAACTGCAAACGGCATGTAATTGCTTTACTTTATCACTATGCGGTAGCGATAGTTGTAGAAGCAATAGTTGGCAAGACGACCACGACGCTGTTGGGAAACACAGTAATTTGAAAAATTTCCTACGATCACGCAAGATCTATCTAGGAGATGCATAGCAACGAGAGGGGAGAGTGTGTCTACGTACCCTCGTAGACCGAAAGCGGAAGCGTTAAGTAACGCGGTTGATGTAGTCGAACGTCTTCGCGATCCAACCGATCAAGTACCGAACGCACATCACCTCCGCGATCTACACACGTTCAGCTCAGTGACGTCCCTCGAACTCTAGATCCAGCTGAGGCCGAGGGAGAGTTCCATCAGCACGACGGCGTGGTGACGGTGATGATGAAGTTACCGGCGCAGGGCTTCGGCTAAGCACTACGACGATATGATCAAGGTGTAAAACTGTGGAGGGGGGCACCGCACACGGCTAAGAGATTGTCTATTGTGCTATTGGGGTGCCCCCTGGCCACGTATATAAAGGAGGGAGGGAGATAGGAGGCCGGCCAGGTTTGGGCGCGCCAGGGGGAGTCCTACTTGGACTCCTAGTCCAAGTAGGATACGCCCCCCTTTTTCCTTTCTTCCACCGGAGGGAAAGGTAAGGGAGAGAGAGGGGGAAGGAAACAGGGGGGCCGGCCCCCTCCCCTAGTCCAATTCAGTTTGGGCAAGGGAAGGGGCGCCCCTCTCACGTGGACCTTTATCCTCTCC
Source organism: Aegilops tauschii subsp. strangulata (assembly GCF_002575655.3). Lineage (NCBI taxonomy): Eukaryota > Viridiplantae > Streptophyta > Magnoliopsida > Poales > Poaceae > Aegilops > Aegilops tauschii. The sequence goes on along the minus strand of NC_053040.3, from coordinate 391,432,154 downwards.
TCCAATAAGGCCCACTAGGCCCAATACTTCTCCCGGGGGGTTCCGGTAACCTCCCGGTACTCCGGAAAAATGCCCAAACCACTCGGAACCATTCCGATGTCCAAATGCAACTTTCCAATATATGAATCTTTACCTCTCGACCATTTTGAGACTCCTCGTCATGTCCGTGATCTCATCCAGGACTCCTTGTTGGCCTTGTCCATTAGACAAGTTGCATGGAATGTGCTCTCTTTCGAGAAATCAACCGTGTAAAGGTTGCCATCCAACTCTCCAACAAAGGCCACTTCAAGAGTACCTCTCTTAAACACTTTCACATCCGTTAGTCCAAAGAGTGTATCATAACCAACATAAGCCAATTGGCGAACAGAAAGCAAATGGTATTTAAGGGATTGGACAAGCATGACATTTGCAAGAGACATGTCATTTGTTATAGCCACCTTGCCCAACCCGAGTACCTGTCCTTTTGATCCTCCACCAAACATAATGCTCATAAATGGTTGAATAGCTTCCATGAAATCGTAGAGAAATTTGCTATCTCCGGTCATATGATTTGTACATCCACTATCAATCACCCATTTTACTCCACCGGATAAGGCAACCTACACACAATTATGACTTGGTTAGAGGCACCCATTTTGCAATGGGACCTCTCAAGTTAGTCACAAGGGTCTTAGGGACCCAAATAGCATAAAACCGAAATGCATTTCGAGTACCAACAAACTATGCATAAAATTCTCCATCCTTAGTCTTACGAAGTACATAGGATGGAGGCATGAACTCTTTTGGCTTGTTGAGAGTGGGCATGCCCCTTGTGGCCTTCCCACTAACAACCTTACCTTTCTCCTTGTGCCCTTCTCGTACAAAAGTTTATTTTAGAGGGGTGGTGCACCTTTGAGAGGACATCTTCTTCTTGCTTGTGCTTGGGTTAAACCCGAGCCCCTCTTTGGCAAACACTTCATTATGTTGGCTCAATACCTCATTGAGGTTCTTTTGTCCTTGAGCACATGTCATGAGACCTTTCTCGATTTGAGCCTTGAGAAAGCGATTCTCCTCAAGAATAGATGCTAGATCACTACTAGAGTTAGTAGTACAAGCATCAACATTGATAATAGGAGAAGAGTAAGCCTTGGCTAGAGTTTCAAGATAAGTAAGCTTGAGCGTCTCAAAACTCTTTGTAAGAACGGTGAGCTCTTATTCCTTAGTCATGAGGGACACGGATAGGAGCTCACAATCCTTAGAGAGAGAAGCATGAGACTTCACAAGCTTACTTTTATCATTCATCAACTCTTCGCAAGAGTCACTAGCCTTTTTCAGGGAGGCAAGATCTTTAGTATGAACATCAATGTTTGTACCATTTTCAAGCATAGTTCATCATTTCGTGTTTCCTCACATTGGACTTTCCACTCAAGGATTTCATATTTTTCATTTTCCTCGGTGATGAGGGTTTTGAGTTCCTTAATGGTGATGGTGTGCTTACTCACCATCTCCATAAGCATACGAAACGTAGTGAGCTTCTTTCCTTTGAGGGAGCACATGAACTTATTTAATTTAGCAAGCATATGATCATCTATATCATCATCCTCATAACTATCCTCTGCATCAAGATAGTCATCACTAGGAGTAGGAGGAGTGAAAAGAGGAGGGTTTGATCGTGGGGTTACCTTGACCTTGTTAGAAGAGCTTTGATCCTCTCCATCTTCTACCACAGCCTTTGCCATTAGGCACTTGTGAGCGTTGCCCTTGTAGTCCTTCATATAGTTGTAGGTGACGACATCACCACTCTTGTTGACTAGCCTCAACGTGTTTTGAGAATCTTGAGCAACTCCGGCAACACCACTAACATCATCCGGATCGGATTCTTCAAGAGCAACCATTGCTTTCCCATCCCTCTTCTTGAGCTTGGAGTTCAGAAGATTTGGCAACTTCTTCTTGGGAAAGGTCTTGGGAAACCTCGGTTTATCTTCTCTCTTCTCATAAGGGCACTCGTTGGAGAAGTGGTTGGTTTCTTCATAGTTGTAGCATTTTCTCACTTTCTTCTTCTAGAATCTTCCTTTGAATTTTCCCACGCTAAACTTCTTGACAAAGAGAGCCATGTCTTCATATGAAGGGCCCTCATCAGATTCAATCTCATCACCATCTTCATCATCATCATCATCTTCTTCTTCTTCACTTTGCTCATCTTCACATACATGCTTGGCCTTCAATGCAACATTGATCTTTGATGTTGAGGTACCATGCATGGCAAAATGTTTTGTAGCATTTTCCTTTGATTCTTCAAATAGCTGGAAAGTGGATATGATGTCATCCAGAGTCATTTCCCTGAAGGAATGGTGTTGTCTTATGTCCCACACCATTTGGTGATGATATGGAGCAAGAGCATGGAGCAGCTTGTCCACAAGAAATTTCTTAGTCATGTTGAATCCATCTTGTGTCTTGACACACTCACACGACTCAATGTCAGCAGTGAGAGTCATGAGACGCTCAAGAAGTTGATTGGGAGATTCACCTTTCTCCATAAAAAAGTTTTGCAATTGCCCCTTGGCAATTTCATATTGAGCAAGTCGGAGAGTGGAGGTACCGGTCTTGGTTCCTACAATACTTTCCCATAGTTCCTTGGCACTTGTGATGTGTATGAATGGTCTCCTTTGCTTTTCAACCATACATCTCCTTATACACATGGTTGCGGTGTCATTGAGATTCTTGTCATAAATTTCTCTTGGTGTAGGGTTCTTTGGATCAACCACATGGTAACCATACTCCATGATCTCCAGCATCTCATCATTTCCATATCGAAGATGATCCTGCATAGCAACTCTCCACAAGGCAAAATCGGAAGTGGCATCAAGTAAAGGAGGTTTGCCTTGAGGGTTATACTTAGGTTTATCTATTTGAGGTCTTGCATAAAGCCAAGGAACACTAGAGTGTTCATTGCTAGGAGGTTGTTAGCCAAGTGAAGGAGTAGGCACAGCTGGCCTCGAGGCCGCGCCACCAGAAAGTGGTGGAAGCATCATGGTTAGTGTGGCTAACCTCATTTGGACCAAGGCCTCAAGAGAGGCATCATGCTCCTCATTTTGCTTAGCAAGAGCTCGTTCCAGATCCTCTGAAGTAAAGGACCTGGCTTCCGTGGAAGCCGCACCCGTATTCTTCGGATCTGCAACAATGGGAGTTCCATCGGGGTTCATCTCGCTCTAAGGCGGTTAAGCCACAGAAATAGAGCACGAGGCTCTGATACTAATTGAAAGGATCGAGATGGACCTAGAGGGGGGGGGTGAATAGGTACAATTACACATTTTAATTATTACTTAGCAATTTTAGGCAATAATGCGGAATATGAAAGTGAGGCTAACAATTGCAAGTATGATACTAATGAGCTAAGCAAGATAAACAAGTGACACAAATATATGAGTAAGCAAGCACAATATGATACAAGTAAGTGCTAAGAGACAAGTAACCACAAGTAGAGAGTTAGGGTTAGGAATAACCGCAACTCCGAGAGACGAGGATGTATGCCGATGTTCACTTCCTTGGAGGGAAGCTACGTCACCGTTTAGAGAGGTGGATGTTACGACGAAGGCACACCAACGCCACGAAGGCTCACCCTATTCTCTCTTTGAGACAACAACACGAAGGCGTTTCTCAACCACTAGTGGTAGACCTTGGGGTGGTCTCCAAACCCTCACAAATTTTCCGGGGGAAATCACAATGGTCGATTCCTCGCCGGAGCACTCCTACCGCCTAGGAGTCTCCAACCTCCTAGAGTAACAAGATGCACCACAAAAACAAAGGGGGGAATCAACTTTCGCTTTGGTGAATGTGTAGATCGAGCACTTCTTCTCTTCTCAAAAGATCAAGAGCTTTGGTTGGCTAAGTAGGGAGATCTCCAAGAAATCGAGGTGTGAAAATGGAGGTGAGAGAAATGGAGTCATCAACTCCTTCGTGAGGAAGAAGAAGACTATTTATAGGTGGGGATGAAATCTGGCCGTTGGAGGCAGATTTCTGCGTAGCCCGGAAGTTCCGGCGACGGACAGAAGTTCCGGACCCCGGAAGTTCCGGCCAATTTCCGGACAGGTTCCGGGCTACACAGAGAGTTTGCACCACTCAATAGTACCCCGGAAGCTGCTGAAACAGCGGACGGAAATTCCGGTGCCCGGAAGTTCCGGCCGCCCCGGAAGTTCCGGGGGACAGAAGTTCCGGCCAGGGTCTGGCGAGGTTCCAGGCTGCACAGAGAGATTGCACGAAAAGTGCAGTTTCTCCGGGTACCCCGGAAGCTTCCGGGACCCCTCCCGGACATTTCGGTCCCCGGAAGTTTCGGCCGTCCCGGAAGTTCCGGCCTGAACAGGAACTTGGCACTAAGATTTCCAGATCAATGTGAGAAGGTAAGTTGACTCCCCGGATGTTTTTATGATGCACCCCCTCTTAATAGTGCGGCTGCCCTAAGGACTCAAGAAATAAGAAAACTTTATGGTACTCTTCTTTTCTTGAGCGCACCGCTTTTCCTTTTTCCAATTTAAGAGGAACTAACCATCCATGCTTCACTTTAGCTTAATCAGGGCTGTTAACACTTAGAGCATGTGGTTAGAAACACAAATGAAGTTGTCATAGATGTAAAAAACACTTTAGTGCAATATTGCACTTTCAGGGGGGCCGGCCCCCTCCCCTAGTCCAATTCGGTTTGGGTAAGGGGAGGGGCGCCTCTCTCACGTGGCCCTTTCTCCTCTCCTCCAATAAGGCCCACTAGGCCCAATACTTCTCCCGGGGGGTTCCGGTAACCTCCTGGTACTCCAGAAAAATGCCCAAACCACTCGGAACCATTCCGATATCCAAATGCAACCTTCCAATATATGAATCTTTACCTCTCGACCATTTCGAGACTCCTCGTCATCTCTGTGATCTCTGTTGGGGATCGTTGCAGAAATTAAAAAATTTCTACGCATCACCAAGATCAATCTATGGAGTTTACTAGCAACGAGAGGGGAGTGCATCTTCATACCTTTGAAGATCGCGATGCGGAAGCGTTGCAAGAACGCGGTCGGTGGAGTCGTACACGAAGTGATTCAGATCGCGGCCGATTCCGATCTTGGCACCGAACAACGGTGCCTCCGCGTTCAACACACGTGCAGCCCGGTGACGTCTCCCGCGCCTTGATCCACCAAGGAGAGAGGGAGAGGTTGGGGAAGACTCCGTCCAGCAGAAGCACAACGGCGTGGTGGTGGTGGAGGAGTGTGGCACTCCAGCAGGGCTTCGCCAAGCACTGCGAGAGACGAGGAGGGAGAGGGGTAGGGCTGCGCCAAGAGAGAGGGAGACTCGTGTCTCTGGCAGCCCCAAAACCCCCACTATATATAGGGGAAGGGGAGGGGGGGCCGGCCCCCTAGATCCATCTAGAGGGAGGGGGACGGCGGCCCCTCGGGGGGGTGGGGGGTGGGGCAGCGGCCCCCTTAGGGTTTCCAACTAGGGGGGGCCCGCCCGGGGGGGGGGGGTAGCGGCCCCCTAGGGTTTCCAACCCTAGGCGCCTTGGGCCCTTGGGGGGGGGTGCACCAGCCCACTAAGGGGCTAGTTCCCACCCAACTACAACCCATTAGGTCCTTCGGGGCAGGTGGACCCTCCCGGTGGACCCCCGAAACCCCTTCGGTGGTCCGAGTACAATACCGATAAACCCCGAAACCTTTCCGGTGACTGAAACTGGACTTCCCATATATAAATCTTCACCTCCGGACCATTCCGGAACTCCTCGTGACGTCCGGGATCTCATCCGGGACTCCGAACAACATTCGGTAACCACGTACATCTATTCCCTATAACCCTAGCATCATCGAACCTTAAGTGTGTAGACCATACGGGTTCGGGAACTAAGCAGACATGACCGAGACATCTCTCCGGCCAATAACCAACAGCGGGATCTGGATACCCATGTTGTCTCCCACATGTTCCACGATGATGTCATCGGATGAACCATGATGTCAAGGATTCAATCAATCCCGTATACGATTCCCTTTGTCTACCGATATAGCACTTGCCCGAGATTTGATCGTCGGTATACCGATACCTTGTTCAATCTTGTTACGGCAAGTCTCTTTAGTCGTTCCGTAACACATCATCCCGCGACCAACCCCTTAGTCACATTGAGCTCATTACGATGATGTCTTATCGAGTGGGCCCAGAGATACCTCTCCGTCATACGGAGTGACAAATCCGAGTCTCGATTCGTGCCAACCCAACAGATAGTTTCGGGGATACCTGTAGTGTACCTTTATAGCCACCCAGTTACATTGTGACGTTTGGCACACCCAAAGTACCCTTACGGTATCCGGGAGTTGCACAACCTCATGGTCTAAGGAAAAGATACTTGACATTAGAAAAGCTTTAGCAGACGAACTACACGATCTTGTGCTATGCTTAGGATTGGGTCTTGTCCATCACATCATTATCCTAATGATGTGATCCCGTTATCACTGACATCCTATGTCCATGGTTAGGAAACCGTAACCATCTATTGATCAACGAGCTAGTCAACTAGAGGCTCACTAGGGACATGTTGTGGTCTATGTATTCACACATGTATGACGATTTCCGGATAACACAATTATAGCATGAACAATAGACAATTATCATGAACAAGGAAATATAATAATAACCATTTTATTATTGCCTCTAGGGCATATTTCCAACAGTCTCCCACTTGCACTAGAGTCAATAACCTAGTTACATTGTGATGAATCGAACACCCATAGAGTTCTGGTGTTGATCATGCTTTGCACGTGGAAGAGGTTTAGTCAACGGATCTGCGACATTCAGGTCCGTATGCACTTTACAAATCTCTATATCTCCATCTTGAACATTTTCACGAATGGAGTTGAAGCGACGCTTGATATGCCTGGTCTTCTTGTGAAACCTGGGCTCCTTGGCAAGGGCAATAGCTCCAGTGTTGTCACAGAAGAGAGCCATCGGGCCCGACGCATTGGGAATAACTCCTAGATCGGTAATGAACTCCTTCATCTAGATTGCTTCATGTGCTGCCTCCGAGGCTGCCATGTACTCCGCTTCACATGTAGATCCCGCCACGACGCTTTGCTTGCAACTGCACCAGCTGACTGTCCCACCATTCAAAATATACACGTATCCGGTTTGTGACTTGGAGTCATCCAGATCTGTGTCGAAGCTAGCATCAACGTAACCCTTTACGACGAGCTCTTCGTCACCTCCATAAACGAGAAACATATCCTTAGTCCTTTTCAGGTACTTCAGGATATTCTTGACCACTGTCCAATGTTCCATGTCGGGATTACTTTGGTACCTTCCTACCAAACTTACGGCAAGGTTTACATCAGGTCTGGTACACAACATGGCATACATAATAGACCCTATGGCCGAGGCATAGGGGATGACACTCATCTTTTCTCTATCTTCTGCCGTGGTCGGGCATTGAGCCGCACTCGATCTCACACCTTGCAATACAGGCAAGAACCCCTTATTTGACTGATCTATATTGAACTTCTTCAATATCTTGTCAAGGTATGTGCTTTGTGAAAGACCAATGAGGCATCTCGATCTATCTCTATAGATCTTGATGGCTAATATATAAGCAGCTTCTGCAAGGTCCTTCATTGAAAAACACTTATTCAAGCAGGCCTTTATGCTTTCCAAGAGTTCTATGTTATTTCCCATCAATAGTATTTCATCCACATACAATATGAGAAATGCTACAGAGCTCCCACTCACTTTCTTGTAAACACAGGCTTCTCCATAAATCTGCGTAAACCCAAACGCTTTGATCATCTCATCAAAATGAATGTTCCAGCTCTGAGATGCTTGCACCAGCCCATAGATCGAGCATTGGAGCTTGCATACCTTGTCAGCATTCTTAGGATTGACAAAACCTTCCGGCTGCATCATATACAATTCTTCCTTAAGGAAACCATTAAGGAATGCCGTTTTGACGTCCATTTGCCATATCTCATAATCATAGAACGCGGCAATTGCTAACATGATTCGGACAGACTTCAGCTTCGCTATAGGTGAGAAGGTCTCATCTTAGTCAACCCTTGAACTTGTCGATAACCCTTAGCGACAAGACGAGCTTTATAGATGGTCCAATTGCCATCCGCGTCCGTCTTCTTCTTAAAGATCCATTTATTTTCTATGGCTCGCCGATCATCGGGCAAGTCCATCAAAGTCCATACTTTGTTTTCATACATGGATCCTATCTCGGATTTCATGGCTTCAAGCCATTTGTCGGAATCCGGGCCCGCCATCGCTTCTTCATAGTTCGAAGGTTCACCATTGTCTAACAACATGATTTCCAGGATAGGGTTGCCGTACCACTCTGGTGCGGAACGTGTCCTTGTGGACCCACGAAGTTCAATAGCAACTTGATCTGAAGTTTCATGATCATCATCATTAACTTCCTCTCTAGTCGGTGCAGGCACCACAGAAACATTTTCTTGAGCTGCGCTTCTCTCCGGTTCAAGAGGCAATACTTCATCAAGTTCTACTTTCCTCCCACTTACTTCTTTCGAGAGAAAATCTTTCTCTAGAAAGGATCCATTCTTAGCAACAAAGATCTTGCCTTCGGATCTGAGGTAGAAGGTATACCTAATAGTTTCCTTAGGGTATCCTATGAAGACGCATTTTTTTATTTGGGTTCGAGCTTTTCAGGTTGAAGTTTCTTGACATAAGCATCGCATCCCCAAACTTTCAGAAACGATAGCTTAGGTTTCTTCCCAAACCACAATTCATACGGTGTCGTCTCAACGGATTTCGACGGAGCCCTATTTAAAGTGAATGCGGCAGTCTCTATAGCATAACCCCAAAATGATAGCGGTAGATCGGTAAGAGACATCATAGATCGCACCATGTCCAATAGAGTGCGATTACGACGTTCGGACACACCATTACGCTGAGGTGTTCCAGGCGGCGTGAGTTGTGAAACAATTCCACATTTCCTTAAGTGTGTGCCAAATTCGTGACTCAAATATTCTCCCCCACGATGTGATCGTAAGAACTTTATTTTCCTGTCACGTTGATTCTCAACCTCACTCTGAAATTCCTTGAACTTTTCAAAGGTCTCAGACTTGGGTTTCATTAAGTAGACATACCCATATCTACTTAAGTCATCAGTGAGGGTGAGAACGTAACGATAACCACCGCGAGCCTCAACGCTCATTGGATCGCACACATCAGTATGTATGATTTCCAATAAGTTGGTTGCTCACTCCATTGTTCCGGAGAACAGAGTCTTGGTCATTTTGCCCATGAGGCATGGTTCGCACGTGTCAAATGATTCATAATCAAGAGACTCCAAAAGTCCATCTGCAAGGAGTTTCTTCATGCGTTTGACACCAATGTGACCAAGGCGGAGGTGCCACAAGTATGTGGGACTATCATTATCAACCTTACATCTTTTGGCATTCACACTATGAATATGTGTAACATCACGTTCGAGATTCAATAAGAATAAACCATTGACCAGCGGGGCATGACCATAAAACATATCTCTCATATAAATAGAACAACCATTATTCTCAGATTTAAATGAATAGCCATCTCACATTAAACGAGATCCAGATACAATGTTCATGCTCAAAGCTGGCACTAAATAACAATTATTGAGGTTTAAAACTAATCCCATAGGTAAATGTAGAGGTAGCGTGCCGACGGCGATGACATCGACCTTGGAACCATTCCCGACGCGCATCGTCACCTCGTCCTTCGCCAGTCTCCGCTTATTCCGCAGCTCCTGTTTTGAGTTACAAATATGAGCAACCGCACCGGTATCAAATACCCAGGAGCTACAACGAGCGCTGGTTAGGTACACATCAATAACATGTATATCACATATACCTTTGGTATTGCCGGCCTTCTTATCCGCTAAGTACTTGGGGCAGTTCCGCTTCTAGTGACCGTTTCCCTTGCAATAAAATCACTCAGTCTCAGGCTTGGGTCCATGCTTTGGCTTCTTCCCGGCAGCTGGCTTACCGGGCGCGGCAACTCCCTTGCCGTCCTTCTTGAAGTTCTTTTTACCCTTGCCTTTCTTGAACTTAGTGGTTTTATTCACCATCAACACTTGATGTTCCTTTTTGATCTCCACCTCCGCTGATTTCAGCATTGAATATACCTCAGGAATGGTCTTTTCCATCCCCTGCATATTGAAGTTCATCACAAAGCTCTTGTAGCTAGGTGGGAGCGACTGAAGGATTCTGTCAACGACCGCATCATCCGGGAGATTAACTCCCAGCTGAGACAAACGGTTGTGCAACCCAGACATTTTGAGTATGTGCTCGCTGACAGAACTATTCTCCTCCATCTTACAACTGTAGAACTTGTCGGAGACTTCATATCTCTCCACCCGGGCATGAGCTTGGAAAACCATTTTCAGATCTTGGAACATCTCATATGCTCAGTGCTACTCAAAACGCTTTTGGAGCCCCGGTTCTAAGCTGTAAAGCATGCCGCACTGAACCAGGGAGTAATCATCACTACGCAACTGCCAGGCGTTCATAACGTCTTGAGTTGCTGGGAAAACAGGTGCTTCACCTAGCGGTGCTTCAAGGACATATGCTTTCTTGGCAGCTATGAGGATAATCCTCAGGTTATGGACCCAGTCCGTGTAGTTGCTACCATCGTCTTTCAGCTTGGTTTTCTCTAGGAACGCGTTGAAGTTGAGGGCAACATTAGCGTGGGCCATTTGATCTATAAGACATATTGCAAAGTTTTAGACTATGTTCATGATAATTAAGTTCATCTAATCAAATTATTTAATGAACTCCCACTCAGATAGACAGTCCTCTAGTCATCTAAGTGATACATGATCCGAGTCAACTATTCCGTGTCCGATCATCACGTGAGACGGACTAGTCATCTTCGGTGAACATCTTCATGTTGATCGTATCTTCTATACGACTCATGTTCGACCTTTCGGGCTTCCGTGTTCCGAGGCCATGTCTGTACATGCTAGGCTCGTCAAGTCAACCTAAGTGTATTGCGTGTGTAAATCTGGCTTACACCTGTTGTATTCGAACGTTAGGGGGAACACTTTCTTGAAATTATTGCAAGGGATCATCTTATTTAAGCTACCGTCGTTCTAAGCAAATAAGATGTAAAACATGATAAACATCACATGCAATCAAATAGTGACATGATATGGCCAATATCATTTTTCTCCTTTTGATCTCCATCTTCGGGGCGCCATGATCATCATCGTCACCGGCATGACACCATGATCTCCATCATCGTGTCTTCATGAAGTTGTCTCGCCAACTATTACTTCTACTACTATGGCTAACGGTTAGCAATAAAGTAAAGTAATTACATGGCGTTTTCATTGACACGCAGGTCATACAATAAATTAAGACAACTCCTATGGCTCCTGCCGGGTGTCATACTCATCGACATGCAAGTCGTGATTCCTATTACAAGAACATGACCAATCTCATACATCACATATATCATTCATCACATCCTTTTGGCCATATCACATCACACGGCATATGCTGCAAGAACAAGTTAGACGTCCTCTAATTGTTGTTGCAAATTTTTACGTGGCTGCTATAGGTTTCTAGCAAGAACGTTTCTTACCTACGCCAAAACCACATCGTGATATGCCAATTTCTATTTACCCTTCATAAGGACCCTTTTCATCGAATCCGATCCGACTAAAGTGGGAGAGACAGACACCCGCTAGCCACCTTATACAACTAGTGCATGTCAGTCGGTGGAACCTGTCTCACGTAAGCGTACATGTAAGGTCGGTCCGGGCCGCTTCATCCCATGATGCCGCCGAATCAAGATAATACTAGTAACGGCAAGTAAATTAACAAAATCGACGCCCACAACAACTTGTGTTCAACTCGTGCATAGAAACTACGCATAGACCTAGCTCATGATGCCACTGTTGGGGATCGTTGCAGAAATTAAAAAATTTCTACGCATCACCAAGATCAATCTATGGAGTTTACTAGCAACGAGAGGGGAGTGCATCTTCATACCTTTGAAGATCGCGGTGCAGAAGCGTTGCAAGAACGCGGTCGGTGGAGTCGTACACGAAGCGATTCAGATCGCGGCCGATTCCGATCTTAGCACTGAACAACAGTGCCTCCGCGTTCAACACACGTGCAGCCCGGTGACGTCTCCCGCACCTTGATCCAGCAAGGAGAGAGGGAGAGGTTGGGGAAGACTCCATCCAGCAGCAGCACGACGGCGTGGTGGTGGTGGAGGAGAGTGGCACTCCAGCAGGGCTTTGCCAAGCACTGCGAGAGACGAGGAGGGAGAGGGGTAGGGCTGCGCCAAGAGAGAGGGAGACTCGTGTCTCTGGCAGCCCCAAAACCCCCACTATATATAGGGGAAGGGGGGAAGGCCCCCTAGATCCATCTAGAGGGGGGGGGGGCGGCGGCCCCTCGGGGAGGGGGGGGGGCAGCGGCCCCCTTAGGGTTTCCAACTAGGGCGGGGGGGGGGGGGCAGCGGCCCCCTAGGGTATCCAACCCTAGGCGCCTTGGGCCCTGGGGGGGGGGGGGGGCGCACCAGCCCACTAAGGGGCTGGTTCCCACCCAACTACAGCCCATTAGGTCCTTCAGGGCAGGTGGACCCTCCCGGTGGACCCCCGGAACCCCTTCGGTGGTCCCGGTACAATACCGATAAACCCCGAAACCTTTCCGGTGACTGAAACTGGACTTCCCATATATAAATCTTCACCTCCGGACCATTCCGGAACTCCTCGTGACGTCCGGGATCTCATCCGAGACTCCGAACAACATTCGGTAACCACGTACATCTATTCCCTATAACCCTAGCGTCATCGAACCTTAAGTGTGTAGACCCTACGGGTTCGGGATCTATGCAGACATGACCGAGACATCTCTCCAGCGAATAACCAACAACGGGATCTGGATACCCATGTTGGCTCCCACATGTTCCATGATGATCTCATCGGATGAACCATGATGTCAAGGATTCAATCAATCCCGTATACGATTCCCTTTGTCTGCCAATATAGCACTTGCCCGAGATTCGATCGTCGGTATACCGATACCTTGTTCAATTTCGTTACGGCAAGTCTCTTTACTCGTTCCGTAACACATCATCCCGTGACCAACCCCTTAGTCACATTGAGCTCATTACGATGATGTCTTACCGAGTGGGCCCAGAGATACCTCTCCGTCATACGGAGTGACAAATCCCAGTCTCGATTCGTGCCAACCCAACAGATACTTTTGAGGATACCCGTAGTGTACCTTTATAGCCACCCAGTTATGTTGTGGCGTTTGGCACACCCAAAGTACCCTTATGATATCTGGGAGTTGCACAATCTCATGGTCTAAGGAAAAGATACTTGACATTAGAAAAGCTTTAGCAGAAGAACTACACGATCTTGTGCTATGCTTAGGATTGGGTCTTGTCCATCACATCATTATCCTAATGATGTGATCCCGTTATCAATGACATCCTATGTCCATGGTTAGGAAACCGTAACCATCTATTGATCAACGAGCTAGTCAACTAGAGGCTCACTAGGGACATGTTGTGGTCTATGTATTCACACATGTATTACGATTTCCGGATAACACAATTATAGCATGAACAAGGAAATATAATAATAACCATTTTATTATTGCCTCTAGGGCATATTTCTAACAATCTCATCCAGGACTCCGAACAAACTTCGGTACATCAAATCACATAACTCATAATACAAATCGTCATCGAACGTTAAGCATGCGGACCCTACGGGTTGGAGAACTATGTAGACATGACCGAGACACATCTATGGTCAATAACAAATAGCGGAACCTGGATGCTCATATTGGCTCCTACATATTCTACGAAGATCTTTATCGGTCAAACCGCATAACAACATACGTTGTTCCCTTTGTCATCGGTATGTTGCCCGAGATTCGATCGTCGGTATCATCATACCTAGTTCAATCTCGTTACCGGCAAGTCTCTTTACTCGTTCCATAATGCATCATCCCGCAACTAACATATTAGTCACATTGCTTGCAAGGCTTATAGTGATGTGCATTACCGAGAGGGCCAAGAGATAACTCTCCGATACACGGAGTGACAAATCCTAATCTCGATCTATGCCAACCCAACAAACACCTTCGGAGACACCTGTAGAGCATCTTTATAATCACCTAGTTACGTTGTGAAGTTTTATAGCACACAAGGTGTTCCTCCGGTATTCGGGAGTTGCATAATCTCATAGTCCGAGGAACATGTATAAGTCATGAAGAAAGCAGTAGCAATGAAACTGTAACAATCATAATGCTAAGCTAACGAATGGGTCTTGTCCATCACATCATTATCCTATTGATGTGATCCCGTTCATCAAATGAAAACACATGTCTATGGTTAGGAAACATAACCATCTTTGATAAACGAGCTATTCAAGTAGAGGCATACTAGGGACACTTTGTTTTGTCTATGTATTCACACATGTACTAAGTTTCCGATTAATACAATTCTAGCATGCATAATATACATTTATCATGAAATAAGGAAATAAATAATAACTTTATTATTGCCTCTAGGGCATATTTCCTTCAGTCTCCCACTTGCACTAGAGTCAATAATCTAGTCCACATCGCCATGTGATTTAACACTAATAGTTCACATCACCATGTGACATCGCCATGTGACCAACACTCAAAATGTTTACTAAAGTCAGTAATCTAGTTCACATCGCCATGTGATTAACACCCAAAGAGTACTAAGGTGTGGTCATCTTTTGTTTGTGAGAGAGGTTTAGTCAATGGGTCTGCCACATTCAGATCTGTAGGTATTTTGCAAATTTCTATGTCTACAATGCTCTGCACGGAGCTACTCTAGCCGAATGCTCCCACTTTCAATATGCATCCAGATCGAGACTCAGAGTCATCCAGATTGGTGTCAAAGCTTGCATCGACATAACTCTTTACGATGAACTCTTTATCACCTCCATAATCGAGAAATATTTCCTTAGTCCTCTAATGATAATTTTGACCAATGTCCAGTGATCTACTCCTAGATCACTATTGTACTCCCTTGCCAAACTCAGGGTAGGGTATACAATCGGTCTGGTACATAGCATGCATGCTTTATAGAACCTATGAATGAGGCATAGGGAATGACATTCATTCTTTCTCTCTCTTCTGCCGTGGTCAGGCTTTGAGTCTTACTCAACTTCACACCTAGCAACACAGACAAGAACTCCTTCTTTGACTGTTGCATTTTGAACTACTTCGAAATCTTGTCAAGGTATGTACTCATTGAAAAACCTTATCAAGCGTCTTGATCTATCTATATAGATCTTGATGCTCAATATGTAAGCAGCTTCACCGAGGTCTTTCTTTTAAAAACTCCTTTCAAACACTCCTTTATGCTTTCCAGAAAATTCTACATCATTTCCGATCAACAATATGTCACACACACATATACTTATCAGAAAGGTTGTAGTGCTCCCACTCACTTTCTTGTAAATACAGGCTTCACCGCAAGTCTGTGCAAAACTATATGCTTTAATCAACGTATCAAAGCGTATATTCCAACTTCGAGATGCTTGCACCAGTCCATAGATGGATCGCTGGAGCTTGCCCATTTTGTTAGCACCTTTAGGATTGACAAAACCTTCTGGTTGCATCATATACAACTCTTCTTTAATAAATCCATTAAAGAATGCAGTTTTGTTATCCATTTGCCATATTTCATAAAGTGCGGCAATTGCTAACATGATTCGAACAGACTTAAGCATCGCTACGAGTGAGAAAATCTCATTGTAGTCAACACCTTGAACTTGTCGAAAACCTTTCATGACAAGTCGAGCTTTGTAGATAGTAACAGTACCATCAGCGTCCGTCTTCCTCCTGAAGATCCATTTATTCTCAATGGCTTCCCGATCATCGGGCAATTCCACCAAAGTCCATACTTTGTTTTCATGCATGGATCCTATCTCAGATTTCATGGCCTCAAGCCATTTCGCGGAATCTGGGCTCATCATCGCTTCCTCATAGTTCGTAGGTTCGTCATGGTCAAGTAACATGACCTCCAGAACAAGATTACCATACCACTCTGATGCGGAACGTACTCTGGTCGACCTACGCGGTTCGGTAGTAACTTGATCCGAAGTTTCATGATCATCATCATTAACTTCCTCACTAATTGTGTAGGCATCACTGGAAATGATTTCTGTGATGAACTACTTTCCAATTCGGAAGAAGGTACAATTACCTCATCAAGTTCTACTTTCCTCCCACTCACTTCTTTCGAGAGAAACTCCTTCTCTAGAAAGGATCCATTCTTAGCAACGAATATCTTGCCTTCGGATCTGTGATAGAAGGTGTACCCAACAGTCTCCTTTGGGTATCCTATGAAGACACATTTCTCCGTTTTGGTTTCGAGCTTATCAGGTTGAAGCATTTTCACATAAGCATCGCAGCCCCAAACTTTAAGAAACGACAGCTTAGGTTTCTTCCTAAACCACAGTTCATACAGTGTCATCTCAACGGATTTAGATGATGCCGTATTTAACATGAATGCAGCTGTCTCTAATGCATAACACCAAAACGATAGCGGTAAATCAGTAAGAGACATCATAGATCGCACCAAATCTAATAACGTGCGGTTACGACGTTCGGACACACCATTACGATGTGGTGTTCCGGGTGGCGTGAGCTGCGAAACTATTCCACATTGTTTCAAATGAAGACCGAACTCGTAACTCAAATATTCTCCTCCACGATCAGATCGTAGAAACTTTATTTTCTTGTTACGATGATTTTCTACTTCACTCTGAAATTCTTTGAACTTTTCAAATGTTTCAGACTTATGTTTCATCAAGTAGATATACCCATCTCTGCTCAAATCATCTATGAAGGTCAGAAAATAACGATACCCGCCGCGAGCCTCAACAGTCATCGGACCACATACATCAGTATGTATTATTTCCAATTAGTCAGTTGCTCGCTCCATTGTTCCGGAGAACGGAGTTTTAGTCATCTTGCCCATGTGGCATGGTTCTCAAGCATCAAGTGATTCCAAAAGTCCATCATCATGGAGTTTCTTCATGCGCTTTACACTAATATGACCTAAACGGCAGTGCCACAAATAAGTTGCCCTATCATTATTAACTTTGCATCTTTTGGCTTCAATATTATGAATATGTGTATCACTACGATCGAGATCCAACAAACCATTTTCATTGGGTGTATGACCATAGAAGGTTTTATTCATGTAAACAGAACAACAATTATTCTCTGACTTAAATGAATAACCATATTGCAATAAACATGATCAAATCATATTCATGCTCAACGCAAACACCAAATAACATTTATTTAGGTTCAACACTAATCCCGAAAGTATAGGGAGTGTACGATGATGATCATATCAATCTTGGAACTACTTCCAACACACATCGTCACTTCACCCTTAACTAGTTTCTGTTCATTATGCAACTCCCGTTTCGAGTTACTACTCTTAGCAACTGAACGAGTATCAAATGCCGAGGGGTTGCTATAAACACTAGTAAAGTACACATAAATAACATGATATCAAATATACCTTTGTTCACTTTGCCATCCTTCTTATCTGCCAAGTATCTAGGGCAGTTCCACTTTCAGTGACCATTTCCATTGCAGTAGAAGCACTCAGTCTCAGGCTTAGGTCCAGACTTGGGCTTCTTCACTTGAGCAGCAACTTGCTTGCCGTTCTTCTTGAAGTTCCCCTTCTACCCCTTTGCCCTTTTCTTGAAACTAGTGGTCTTGTTAACCATCAACACTTGATGCTCTTTCTTAATTTCTACCTTCGTCGATTTTAGCATCCCGAAGAGCTCGGGAATTACTTTCGTCATCCCTTGCATATTATAGTTCATCACGAAGTTCTAGTAACTTGCAGATAGTGACTAGAGAACTTTGTCAATTACTATCTTATCTGGAAGATTAACTCCCACTTGATTCAAGCAATTGTAGTACCCAGACAATCTGAGCACATGCTCACTGGTTGAGCTATTCTCCTCCATCTTGTAGGCAAAGTACTATCAGAGGTCTCATACCTCTTGATACGGGCATGAGTATGAAATACCAATTTCAACTCTTGGAACATCTTATATGCTCCATGGCATTCAAAACATTTTTGAAGTCCCGGTTCTAAGCCGTAAAGCATGGTGCACTAAACTATCAAGTAGTCATCATACCGAGCTTTTGTCAAAACATTCATAACATCTGCATCTGCTCCTGCAATAGGTCTGTCACTTAGCGGTGCATCAAGGACATAATTCTCCTGTGCAGCAATGAGAAAAAACCTCATATTACAGACCAAGTCCGTATCATTGCTACTATCATCTTTCAACTTATATTTCTCTAGGAACATAAAATTTAAACGGGGAGCTACATCGCGAGCTATTGATCTACAACATAGATATATTAATACTACCAGGACTAAGTTCATGATAAATTAAAGTTCAATTAATCATATTACTTAAGAACTCCCACTTAGATAGACATCCCTCTAATCATCTAAGTGATCACGTGATCCAAATCAACTAAACCATGTCCGATCATCACGTGAGATGGAGTAGTTTTCAATGGTGAACATCACTATGTTGATCATATCTACTATATGATCACGCTCGACCTTTCGGTCTCAGCGTTCTGAGGCCATATCTGCATATGCTAGGCTCGTCAAGTTTAACCCGAGTATTCTGCGTGTGCAAAACTGGCTTGCACCCGTTGTATGTGAACGTAGAGCTTATCACACCCGATCATCACGTGGTGTCTCGGCACGACAAACTGTCGCAACGGTGCATACTCAGGGAGAACACTTGTACCATGAAATTTAGTGAGGGATCATCTTATAATGCTACCGCCGTACTAAGCAAAATAAGATGCATAAAGGATAAACATCACATGCAATCAATATAAGTGATATGATATGGCCATCATCATCTTGTGCCTTTGATATCCATCTCCAAAGCACCGTCATGATCACTATCGTCACCGGCTTGACACCTTGATCTCCATCGAAGCATCGTTGTCGTCTCGTCAACTATTGCTTCTACGACTATCGCTACCGCTTAGTGATAGAGTAAAGCAATTACATGGCGATTGCATTTCATACAATAAAGCGACAACCATAAAGCTCCTGCCAGTTGCCGATAACTTTTACAAAACATGATCATCTCATACAACAATTTATATATCATCACATCTTGACCATATCACATCACAACATGCCCTACAAAAACAAGTTAGACGTCCTCTACTTTGTTGTTGCAAGTTTTATGTGGCTGCTATGGGCTTAGCAAGAACGGTTCTTACCTACGCATCAAAAATCACAACGATTTTTTGTCAAGTGTGTTGTTTTAACCTTCAACAAGGACCGGGCGTAGCCACACTCGATTCAACTAAAGATGGAGAAACAGACACCCACTAGCCACCTGTGTGCGAAGCACGTCGTTAGAACCAGTCTCGCGTAAGCGTACGTGTAATGTCGGTCTGGGCCGCTTCATCCAACAATACCGCCGAATCAAAGTATGACATGCTGGTAAGCAGTATGACTATTATCGCCCACAACTCTTTGTGTTCTACTCGTGCATATAACATTTACGCGTAGACCTGGCTCTGATGCCACTATTGGGAACTGCAGTAATTTCAAAAATTTCCTACGATCACGCAAGATCTATCTAGGAGATGCATAGCAACGAGAGGGGAGAGTGTGTATACGTACCCTCGTAGACCGAAAGCCGAAGTGTTAAGTAACGCGGTTGATGTAGTCGAACGTCTTCGCGATCCAACCGATCAAGTACCAAACGCACGACACCTCCGCGATCTGCACACGTTCAGCTCGGTGACGTCCCTCGAACTCTAGATCCAATTGAGGCCGAGTGATAGTTCCGTCAGCACGACGGCGTGGTGACGGTGATGATGAAGTAACCGGCGCAGGGCTTCACCTAAGCACTATGACGATATGACCGAGGTGTAAAACTGTGGAGGGGGCACCGCACACGACTAAGAGATTGTCTGTTGTGCTATTGGGGTGCCCCCTGGCCACGTATATAAAGGAGGGAGGGAGAGAGGAGGCCGGCCAGGTTTGGGCGCACCAGGGGGGAGTCCTACTTGGACTCCTAGTCCAAGTAGGATTCGGCACCCCTTTTTCCTTTCTTCCACCGGAGGGAAAGGTAAGGGAGAGAGAGGGGGAAGGAAAGAGGGGGTGAAAGGATCGAGATGGACCTAGAGGGGGGGTGAATAGGTACAATTACAAATTTTAATTATTACCTATCAATTTTAGGCAATAATGCGGAATATGAAAGTGAGCCTAACAATTGCAAGTATGATACTAATGAGCTAAGCAAGATAAACAAGTGACACAAATATATGAGTAAGCAAGCACAATATGATATAAGTAAGTTCTAAGAGACAAGTAACCACATGTAGAGAGTTAGGGTTAGGAATAACCGCAACCCCGAGAGAAGAGGATGTATGTCGATGTTCACTTCCTTGGAGGGAAGCTACATCACCGTTTAGAGAGGTGGATGTTACCACGAAGGCACACCAACGCCACGATGGCTCACCCTATTATGTCTTTGAGACAACACCACGAAGGCGTTTCTCAACCACTAGTGGTAGACCTTGGGGTGGTCTCCAAACCCTCACAAACTTTCTGGGGGAAATCACAATGGTCGATTCCTCGCCGGAGCACTCCTACTGCCTAGGAGTCTCCAACCTCCAAGAGTAACAAGATGCACCACAAAAACAAAGGGGGGAATCAACTTTTGCTGTGGTGAATGTGTAGATCAAGCACTTCTCCTTCGCTTCTCAAAAGATCCAGAGCTTTGGTTGGCTAAGGAGGGAGATCTCCAAGAAATCGAGGTCTGAAAATGGAGGTGAGAGAAATGGAGTCGCCAAATCCTTCGTGAGGAAGAAGAAGACTATTTATAGGTGGGGATGAAATCACGCCATTGGAGACAGATTTCTACGTAGCCCGGATGTTCCGGCCAAGTTCCGGACAGGTTCCGGGCTACACAGAGAGTTTGCACCACTCAATAGTACCTCGGAAGCTGCTGAAACAGGGGACGGAAATTCCGGTGCCCGGAAGTTCCGGCCGCCCCAGAAGTTCCGGGGGACGGAAGTTCAGATCAATGTGAGAAGGTAAGTTGATTCCCCGGATGTTTTTATGATGCACCCCCACTTAATAGTGCGGCTGCCCTAAGGACGCAAGAAATTAGAAAACTTTATGGTACTCTTCTTTTCTTGAGCGGACCGCTTTTCCTTTTTCCAATTTAAGAGGAACTAACCATCCATGCTTCACTTTAGCTTAATCAGGGCTGTTAACACTTAGAGCATGTGGTTCGAAACACAACTGAAGTTGTCATAGATGCCAAAAACACTTTAGTGCAATATTGCACTTTCAGTCTCCCCCTTTTTGACATAGATGACAACAATGCTTGAGAGGGTAAACTCATAAAGTATATACAGAATTAAGCAATTTCAATGACAGGAAGGTACTCCCCCACAACCCATGCCTTATTTTAAGATTGCATTTGAATGAAATGACATGGTTAGAGGATTCTCCCCCTATCACTGTGCATACCCACACAAGAATGATATATCGACATAGAACACTTTACTAACCTTTGTTCTTCATAGTGAGGGTACGAATATAGATATAACATAGCCTGATAGATATCTCTCACAATATGAGCAAATAGAATATGCTATGTAACCTCCTTGCCATAAGTTGCTCACACACAGATAGATAATTTAGCGTAACATAAATAGGTTCAAATAGCAAGCTAAGATCCAAATGGAGGCAAATAAAAGCAATGGTTCAAGGTTCAACGATAAATAGGCAGATAAACAATAAACGATAAGCCCTATCAAGCACCACAACATCTCCCCCTGTTGTCACCTAGATGGCAAAAAGGAAAGATGGAGGAATCCATAAACATCCCCTAGGAGAGGGATGTGGAAGGGTCATCAGACGACTCTCCAGAAGATTCTAAGCCATGAGGGCGGTGAGAAGAGGCTTCATCGCCAGCTTCAACATCAAACCGAGCAAACTTGGACTGGTATTTCTCAAAAGGAGTCACATGAGACTCGGAGCCATGAGCAATGTCCATACCAGATGCACGCATACCATCCTTAAGAGCCTTCATGCTCTCCTTCCTAGACTTGTGCTCCTCCCACTACTTCTTATGCATATCTTGCTGAAGACAAAACATGTTCTTGAGAAGACGCCGAATTTTGTTGCTCTTCTTGGACCCGGAGTCACTGGACTCCCCAGGATGAAAAGTACGAGAGCGGGGACGAAGCTCAAAGTGGTGTGGATCTCCAGCATGTAGCTCCTCTTCCTCCTCATCCTCACCCTCATGAGCAGTTGCCTTGCCCTTCTTAACAAGCAAGTTAACACTGGAGTGGCCAGTCAGACGCCGACCCGCAAGTGCATCAGGAGCAATCTCAGCAATCAAGGCAGTAATATACAGAGCATAGATAGGAACCTTGCGGTTCATTAACACATTGTACATCTCATGCCACATAAAGTCCATCACATCAATGGGGCCCTGCTCAGAGTTGTGACAAGTGTAGTGAAGAAGGTTGATGAGGTGGCCAAGAATCTTGTTCTTGTCACCCACCTTGACCGCAAGGATCTCTCTAAAGATCCGGTGCATGATGTCATAGAAAGGCAGAAGATCACCAACATATCCAACCTTTCCGGATGGAGGATACAAATCAGCCAAGTGAATAGCCTGGAAGACCCCTTTGTCGTGAATCTTGTAGCCATGGTCAACTGTAGTGTCAGTATACTCATAGCCCAGAAGACCGGCCAGCACTGAAAACGGAGCCGAGAACTTCTCATTACCACTCATCCAAGTAAGAGTGTGTTGCATATCTGTCCCAAAATGCACAGTGGCATAGAATTGGGCCACAAGAGGCGGAGACACATCATGTTGAAAGTGCATGAGTGGAATGAGGTTGAGCTTCACACGCATGTTCTGGATCCCCTCAAAGTAAGCAAAATTTGTTGGAGTCTTGTCAAAGCGAGCAATGGTTATACTCTTCTGAATGACACACTTGTTGATGAACTGAGAAAAAATCTCTTCATAGTTGCGTTGCTGGAAAAGTGTCCAAAACTTGGAATCAGCCACATGTCACGGTCTTGACGATAGGGATTGACACGGTGCAGAGAAATCCACTCCGGTGCGGGCATTTCCTTCATGGTGACTGGCTCAGGAGGAGGAGGTTGGAAATTTGGTGCTTTGGCCTTCTTGGAAGTAGTCTTCCGCTTCTTGGAGTGGACGGGAGCAGCAGGAGGAGATGCACTGTCTTCAGCCTCAGCATCTTCCTCAAGAAGGCAGTCAAACATGTTCTCACGCCCCAAAACAACAGTCGTTGTCTTCTTGACCCTAGCTTTGGATTTCCGTTCATACACCTTGGATGAGTGAGCATGCGAACCAGACCCTCCTGCTGACAGAGAGAGAGAATAACATGGGGACAGAATAAGTACACAAGCTTCAAAAAAAAAGAAAATCAAAGAATCTCACTGGTCGAAAATTTGACAGAACTCTGCTTAGATCGGAAGTTCCGGGGGAGGATGGATGTTCCGGGAGCCGGAAGTTCCGGTGTGCCCGGAAGTTCTGGCCAACGGAAATACCGGCCCAGCCCGAACATTGAAACCCTAGCGAGGCCGGAAGTTCCGGGCACCAGCATGGTCGCAAGGCTCCTTCCGAATCTAAGCAGGGGACAGACATGGATCGACCAATCGAGAAATGAAAGTCATGGAGTACTGTAGATCTAAAGTGGATGCAGGACTCGAGATGTGAAGTTTTTGTTTATCCTAGAACCATAAGCGTAGCCTACAATCCCAAGGAATCTAGAGAGAGCTGAGAGAAGCTTAGGTTACCTTCCTCCATGGAGATGGTGGAGACGACAGATCCCCTCCAAGCACGATGAAAGGGAAGAAGGGGCCGGAGGTTCCGGGGGCTGGCAGCTCGCCCGGAAGTCGTCGATGGGTGAGGGGCGCCGCAGGGAGAGAGAGCAGTGGAACAGAGGAGAAAGGGAAAAAGGACCCCTTTGTTATCCCATGCCCATAATATGTGCCCACGACCCGCGTCGCCCGGAAGTTCCAAGCAAGGCCGGAAATTCCGGCGGCCGGAAGTTCCAGACCCCACCTCGGAAGTACCGGGATATCCAGAGAGATTATAGTCTCTCTGAACTCCTGAGAACTAGAGGGAGGGGGTCCGAAAGCTCCCAAGACCACCACACACCACATCAATATTTATGTGGTTATGATTTGAAGCTTGTGCACTAGAAAAATATCAGATGGTTTCGAGATGAGAGAGGCTTGGGTAGAACCTGAGCTAGGGGCAAAACACAAGAGCAACAACCAGAACACTCAAATAGAGAGAAAAACACTGGACAAACACACAGACAAAAAAATGAAGAATAAGTCCAGCCTCTCTAAGAGAGGGAGGTGGACGAGTCCACCATGTTTGAGTATATGTGACTTGGTACTGCAAATATTTTAACCTTGAGCCAAACATCACAACTCCATCATTTAAAGTACTAAGTCACAAAGTGATAACATAGTAACTTTGAGAGTGTTTGGTTTATTTATGCATCATATAGGGTGAGATACCTCATGAGTTGAATGTCTCCCCCTAAATACATGCCTACATCTAGACAAGACATGAAGCAAATGCATGGATGAGTACTAGATTTCACATAATGTTGTTAAGCTCCAAGATACCAAGTTCACGTCTAAGTTGAAAAAACCTTGCTTCATCCAATGGCTTGGTGAAAATGTCTGCAAGTTGCATATCTATACGAACATGAGCAATATTGATGTCACCCTTTTCCACATGATCCCTCATGAAATGATACCTAATATCAATGTGCTTGGTGTGGGTATGATCTTTGGGATTCTTAGCAATATTGATGGCACTTTCATTATCACATAGAAGAGGCACATGTCTATAGGTGATACCGTAATCCTTTAAAGTTTGCCTCATCCATAGTAATTGAGTTGCACAACTGGCAGTTGCAATGTATTCTGCTTTGGCGGTGGAGAGGGCAATACAATTTTGTTTCTTCGAGGACCAACTTACCAAGGAGCGTCCAAGAAATTGACATGCACCGGAGGTGGACTTACGATCCACTTTGTCTCTAGCCCAATTCGCATCCGTGTATCCAATGAGATCAAACTTAGCATCCTTGGGATACCATAGACCCAACTTTGGGGTGTGAACAAGGTATCTAAGAATATGCTTAACCGCCTTATGATGACTTTCCCTAGGGGAAGCTTGAAATCTAGCACACATCCATACACTGAACATGATATCTGGTCTAGATGCACAAAGGTACATCAATGAACCGATCATAGAGCGGTAAATAGAAGGGTCGAAAGGGATACCGTTTGTGTCTTCAGTGAGTACAATTTTTGTAGGCATAGGTGTGTTACATGGACTGGCATCTGACATTCCAAACTTCTCTAGAATATCCTTGAGGTACTTTGCTTGAGAGAAGAAAATTCCTTCTTTAAATTGTTGAATTTGGAAACCGAGAAAGAACTTTAAATCCGCATTGAGTGACATTTCAAAGTTCTTGGTCACGGAGGCCGCAAACTTCTTGCACAAATGAATGTTAGGAGAACCAAAAATGATATCATCTACATAGATTTGGCATAAGATCAAATCACCTTTTTCCCTGTTAGTAAAAAGAGTGGGATCGATCACCCCTCTCACAAAACCATCATCGAGTAAAAACTTCTTAAGATGATCATACCAAGCACGAGGTGCTTGTTTGAGGCCATACAAAGCCTTATGAAGTTTATACACATAGTCTTTGTGATCGGGATCAACGAACCCAGGTGGTTGTGATACATATACTTCTTCTTGTAGAGGACCGTTAAGGAAAGCACTCAGAACCATTCCGATGTCCAAATGCAACCTTCCAATATATGAATATTTAACTCTCGACCATTTCGAGACTCCTCGTCATGTCCGTGATCTCATCTAGGACTCCTTGTCGGCCTTGGCCATTAGACAAGTTGCATGGAATGTGCTCTCTTTCGAGAAATCAACCATGTAAAGGTTGCCATCCAACTCTCCAACAAAGGCCACTTCGAGAGTATCTCTCTTAAAGACTTTCACATCCATTAGTCCAAAGAGTGTATCATAACCAACAGAAGCCAATTGGCGAACAGAAAGCAAATGGTACTTAAGGGATTGGACAAGCATGACATTTGCAAGAGACATGTCATTTGTGATAGCCACCTTGCCCAACCCGAGTACCTGTCCTTTTGATCCTCCACCAAACATAATGCTCATAAATGGTTGAATAGCTTCCATGAAATCGTAGATTTGTACATCCACTATCAATCACCCATTTTACTCCACCGGATAAGGCAACCTACACACAATTATGACTTGGTTAGAGGCACCCATTTTGCAATGGGACCTCTGAAGTTAGTCACAAGGGTCTTAGGGACCCAAATAGTATAAAACCGAAATGCATTTCGAGGACCAACAAACTTTGCATAAAATTCTCCATCCTTAGTCTTACGAAGTACATAGGATGGAGGCATGAACTCTTTTGGCTTGTTGAGAGTGGGCATGCCCCTTGTGGCCTTCCCACTAACAACCTTACCTTTCTCCTTGTGCCCTTCTCGTACAAAAGTTTCTTTTAGATGGGTGGTGCACCTTTGAGAGGACATCTTCTTCTTGCTTGTGCTTGGGTTAAACCTGAGCCCCTCTTTGGCAAACACTTCATTGTTTTGGCTCAATACCTCATTGAGGTTCTTTTGTCCTTGAGCACATGTCATGAGACCTTTCTCGATTTGAGCCTTGAGAAAGCGATTCTCCTCAAGAATAGATGCTAGATCACTACTAGAGTTAGTAGTATAAGCATCAACATTGATAATAGGAGAAGAGTAAGCCTTGGCTATAGTTTCAAGATAAGTAAGCTTGAGCGTCTCAAAACTCTTTGTAAGAACGGTGATCTCTTCTTCCTTAGTCTAGAGGGACACGGATAGGAGATCACAATCCTTAGAGAGAGAAGCATGAGACTTCACAAGCTTTTTTTTATCATTCATCAACTCTTCACAAGAGTCAATAGCCTTTTTCAAGGAGGCAAGATCTTTAGTATGAACATCAGTGTTTGTACCAATTTTCAAGCATAGTTCATCATTTCGTGTTTCCTCATATTGGACTTTCCACTCAAGGATTTCATATTTTTCATTTTCCTCGGTGATGAGGGTTTAGAGTTCCTTAATGGTGATGGTGTGCTTACTCACCATCTCCATAAGCATACGAAACATAGTGAGCTTCTTTCCTTTGAGGGAGCACATGAACTTATTTAATTTAGCAAGCATAGGATCATCTATATCATCATCCTCATAACTATCCTCTGCATGAAGATACTCATCACTAGGAGTAGGAGGAGTGAAAAGAGGAGGGTTTGATCGTGGGGTTACCTTGACCTTGTTAGAAGAGCTTTGATCCTCTCCATCTTCTACCACAGCCTTTGCCATTAGGCACTTGTGAGCGTTGCCCTTGTAGTCCTTCATATAGTTGTAGGTGACGACATCACCACTCTTGTTGACTAGCCTCAACATGTTTTGAGAATGTTGAGCAACTCCGGCAACACCACAAACATCATCCGGATCGGATTCTTCAAGAGCAACCATTGCTTTCCCATCTCTCTTCCTGAGCTTGGAGTTCAAAAGATTTGGCAACTTCTTCTTGGGAAAGGTCTTGGGAAACCTCGGTTTATCTTCTCTCTTCTCATAAGGGCACTCGTTGGAGAAGTGGTTGGTTTCTTCATAGTTGTAGCATTTTCTCACTTTCTTCTTCTGGAATCTTCCTTTGAATTTTCCCGCGCTAAACTTCTTGACAAAGAGAGACATGTCTTCATATGAAGGGCCCTCATCAGATTCAATCTCATCACCATCATCGTCATCATCTTCTTCTTCTTCTTCACTTTGCTCATCTTCACATACATGCTTGGCCTTCAATGCAAGATTGATCTTTGATGTTGAGGTACCATGCATGGCAAAATGTTTTGTAGCATTTTCCTTTGATTCTTCAAATAGATGGAAAGAGGATATGATGTCATCCGGAGTCATTTCCTTGAAGGAATGGTGTTGTCTTATGTCCCACACCATTTGGTGATGATATGGTGCAAGAACATGGAGCAGCTTGTCCACAAGAAATTTCTTAGTCATGTTGATTCCATCTTGTGTCTTGACACACTCACGCGACTCAATGTCAGCAGTGAGAGTCATGAGACGCTCAAGAAGTTGATTGGGAGATTCACCTTTCTCCATAAAAAAGTTTTGCAATTGCCCCTTGGCAATTTCATACTGAGCAATTCGGAGAGTGGAGGTACCAATCTTGGTTCTTACAATACTTTCCCATAGTTCCTTGGCACTTGTGATGTGTATGAATGGTCTCCTTTGCTTTTCAACCATACCTCTCCTTATACACATGGTTGCGGTGTCATTGAGATTCTTGTCATAAATTTCTCTTGGTGTAGGGTTCTTTGGATCAACCACATGGTAACCATACTCCAAGATCTCCAGCATCTCATCATTTCCATATCGAAGATGATCCTGCATAGCAACTCTCCACAAGGCAAAATCGGAAGTGGTATCAAGTAAAGGAGGTTTGCCTTGAGGGTTATACTTACGTTTCTCTATTTGAGGTCTTGCATAAAGCCAAGGAACACTGGAGTGTTCATTGCTAGGAGGTTGTTGGCCAAGTGAAGGAGTAGGCACAGCTGGCCTCGAGGCCACACCACCAGAAAGTGGTGCCAGCATCGTGGTTAGTGTGGCTAACCTCATTTGGACCAAGGCCTCAAGAGAGGCATCATGATCCTCATTTTGCTTAGGAAGAGCTCGTTCCAGATCCTCTGAAGTAAAGGACTTGGCTTTCGTGGAAGCCGCACCCGTATTCTTCGGATCTGCAACAAGGGGAGTTCCGTCGGGGTTCATCTCGCTCTAGGGCGGTTAAGCCACAGAAATAGAGCACGAGGCTCTGATACCAATTGCAAGGATCGAGATGGACCTAGACGGGGGGGGGGGTGAATAGGTACAATTACAAAATTTAATTATTACTTAGCAATTTTAGGCAATAATGCGGAATATGAAAGTGAGCCTAACAATTGCAAGTATGATACTAATGAGCTAAGCAAGATAAACAAGTGACACAAATATATGAGTAAGCAAGCACAATATGATATAAGTAAGTGCTAAGAATCAAGTAACCACAAGTAGAGAGTTAGGGTTAGGAATAACCGCAACTCTGAGAGACGAGGATGTATGCCGATGTTCACTTCCTTGGAGGGAAGCTACGTCACCGTTTAGAGAGGTGGATGTTACCACGAAGGCACACCAACGCCACGAAGGCTCACCCTATTCTCTCTTTGAGACAACACCACGAAGGCGTTTCTCAACCACTAGTGGTAGACCTTGGGGTGGTCTCCAAACCCTCACAAATTTTCCGGGGGAAAGAACAATGGTCAATTCCTCGCCGGAGCACTCCTACCGCCTAGGAGTCTCCAACCTCCAAGAGTAACAAGATGCACCACAAAAACAAAGGGGGGAATCAACTTTCGCTTTGGTGAATGTGTAGATCGAGCACTTCTTCGCTTCTCAAAAGATCAAGAGCTTTGGTTGGCTAAGTAGGGAGATCTCCAAGAAATCGATGTCTGAAAATGGAGGTGAGAGAAATGGAGTCGTCAACTCCTTCGTGAGGAATAAGACTATTTATAGGTGGGGATGAAATCTGGCCGTTGGAGGAAGATTTCTACGTAGCCCGGAAGTTCCAGCGACGGACAGAAGTTCCGGACCCCGGAAGTTCCGGCCAAGTTCCGGACAGGTTTCGGGCTACACAGAGAGTTTGCACCACTCAATAGTACCCCGGAAGCTGCTGAAACAGGGGACGGAAATTCCGGTGCCCGGAAGTTCCAGCCGCCTCAGAAGTTCCGGGGGATAGAAGTTCCGGCCAGGGTTCGGCGAGGTTCCGGGCTGCACAGAGAGATTGCACGAAAAGTGCAGTTTCACCGGGTACCCCGGAAGCTTCCCGGACCCCTCCCGGACATTCCGGTCCCCGGAAGTTCCGGCCGTCCCGGAAGTTCCGGCCTGAACAGAAACTTGGCACTAAGATTTTCAGATCAATGTGAGAAGGTAAGTTGACTCCCCGGATGTTTTTATGATGCACCCCCTCTTAATAGTGTGGCTGCCCTAAGGACTCAAGAAATAAGAAAACTTTATGGTACTCTTCTTTTCTTGAGCGCACCGCTTTTCCTTTTTCCAATTTAAGAGGAACTAACCATCCATGCTTCACTTTATCTTAATCAGGGTTGTTAACACTTAGAGCATGTGGTTAGAAACACAAATGGAGTTGTCATAGATGTCAAAAACACTTTAGTGCAATATTGCACTTTCAGGGGGGCCGGCCCCCTCCCCTAGTCCAATTCGGTTTGGGTAAGGGGAGGGGTGCCTATCTCACGTGGCCCTTTCTCCTCTCCTCCAATAAGGCCCACTAGGCCCAATACTTCTCCTGGGGGGTTCCGGTAACCTCCCGGTACTCCGGAAATATGCCTGAACCACTCGGAACCATTCCGATGTCCAAATGCAACCTTCCAATATATGAATCTTTACCTCTCGACCATTTCGAGACTCCTTGTCATCTCTGTGATCTCTGTTGGGGATCATTGCAAAAATTAAAAAATTTCTACGCATCACCAAGATCAACCTATGGAGTTTACTAGCAACGAGAGGGGAGTGCATCTTCATACCTTTGAAGATCGCGATGCGGAAGCGTTGCAAGAACGCGGTCGGTGGAGTCGTACACGAAGCGATTCAGATCGCGGTCGATTCCGATCTTAGCACCGAACAACGGTGCCTCCGCGCTCAACACACGTGCAGCCCGGTGACGTCTCCCATGCCTTGATCCAGCAAGGAGAGAGGGACAGGTTGGGGAAGACTCCGTCCAGCAGCAGCACGACGACGTGGTGGTGGTGGAGGAGCATGGCACTCCAGCAGGGCTTCGCCAAGCACTGCGAGAGACGTGGAGGGAGAGGGGTAGGGCTGCGCCAAGAGAGAGGGAGACTCGTGTCTCTGGCAGCCCCAAAACTCCCACTATATAGGGGAAGGGGAGGGGGCCCGGCCCCGTAGATCCATCTAGAGGGCGAGCGGCGGCCCCTCGGGGGGGGGGGCAGCGGCCCCCTTAGGGTTTCCAACTAGGGGGGCGCCCCCCCCCGGGGGGGCGGCCCCCTAGGGTTTCCAACCCTAGGGGCCTTGGGCCCTTGGGGGGCGCACCAGCCCACTAAAGGGCTGGTTCCCACCCAACTACAGCCCATTAGGTCCTTCGGGGCAGGTGGACCCCCCCGGTGGACCCTCGGAACCCCTTCGGTGGTCCCGGTACAATACCGATAAACCCCGAAACCTTTCCGGTGACTGAAACTGGACTTCCCATATATAAATCTTCAGCTCCGGACCATTCCGGAACTCCTCGTGACGTCCGGGATCTCATCCGGTACTCCGAACAACATTCGGTAACCACGTACATCTATTCCCTATAACCCTAGCGTCATCGAACCTTAAGTGTGTAGACCATACGGGTTCGGGAACTATGCAGACATGACCGAGACATCTTTCCGGCCAATAACCAACAGCGGGATGTGGATACCCATGTTGGCTCCCACATGTTCCACGATGATCTCATCGGATGAACCATGATGTCAAGGATTCAATCAATTCCGTATACGATTCCCTTTGTCTACCGATATAGCACTTGCCCGAAATTCGATCGTCGGTATACCGATACCTTGTTCAATCTCGTTACGGCAAGTCTCTTTACTCATTCCATAACACATCATCCCGCGACCAACCCCTTAGTCACATTGAGCTCATTACGATGATGTCTTACCGAGTGGGCCCAGAGATACCTCTCCGTCATACGGAGTGACAAATCCCAGTCTCGATTCGTGCCAACCCAACAGATACTTTCGGGGATACCCGTAGTGTACCTTTATAGCCACCTAGTTACGTTGTGACATTTGGCACACCCAAAGTACCCTTACGATATCTGGGAGTTGCACAATCTCATGGTCTAAGGAAAAGACACTTGACATTAGAAAAGCTTTAGCAGAGGAACTACGCGATCTTGTGCTATGCTTTGGATTGGGTCTTGTCCATCACATCATTATCCTAATGATGTGATCCCGTTGTCCATGACATCCTATGTCCATGGTTAGGAAACCATAACCTTCTATTGATCAACGAGCTAGTCAACTAGAGGCTCACTAGGGACATGTTGTGGTCTATGTATTCACACATGTATTACGATTTCCGGATAACACAATTATAGCATGAACAATAGACAATTATTATGAACAAGGAAATATAATAATAACCATTTTATTATTGCCTCTAGGGCATATTTCCAACAGTCTCCCACTTGCACTAGAGTCAATAACCTAGTTACATTGTGATGAATCGAACACCCATAGAGTTCTGGTGTTGATCATGCTTTGCACGTGGAAGAGGTTTAGTCAACGGATCTGCGACATTCAGGTCCGTATGCACTTTACAAATCTCTATGTCTCCATCTTGAACATTTTCACGAATGGAGTTGAAGCGACGCTTGATATGCCTGGTCTTCTTGTGAAACCTGGGCTCCTTTGCAAGGGCAATAGCTCCAGTGTTGTCACAGAAAAGAGTCATCGGGCCCGACGCATTGGGAATAACTCCTAGGTCGGTAATGAACTCCTTCATCCAGATTGCTTCATGTGCTGCCTCCGAGGCTGCCATGTACTCCGCTTCACATGTAGATCCCGCCACGACGCTTTGCTTGCAACTGCACCAGCTGACTGCCCCACCATTCAAAATATACACGTATCCGGTTTGTGACTTGGAGTCATCCAGATCTGTGTCGAAGCTAGCATCAACGTAACCCTTTACGACGAGCTCTTCGTCACCTCCATAAACGAGAAACATATCCTTAGTCCTTTTCAGGTACTTCAGGATATTCTTGACCGCTATCCAGTGTTCCATGCCGGGATTACTTTGGTACCTTCCTACCAAACTTACGGCAAGGTTTACATCAGGTCTGGTAGACAGCATGGCATACATAATAGACCCTATGGCCGAGGCATAGGGGATGACACTCATCTTTTCTCTATCTTCTGTCGTGGTCGGGCATTGAGCCGCGCTCAATCTCACACCTTGCAATACAGGCAAGAACCCCTTATTTGACTGATCTATATTGAACTTCTTCAATATCTTGTCAAGGTATGTGCTTTGTGAAAGACCAATGAGGCGTCTCGATCTATCTCTATAGATCTTGATGCCTAATATATAAGCAGCTTCTGCAAGGTCCTTCATTGAAAAACACTTATTCAAGTAGGCCTTTATGCTTTCCAAGAGTTCTATGTTATTTCCCATCAATAGTATGTCGTCCACATACAATATGAGAAATGCTACAGAGCTCCCACTCACTTTCTTGTAAACATAGGCTTCTCCATAAATCTGCGTAAACCCAAACGCTTTGATCATCTCATCAAAACGAATGTTCCAGCTCCGAGATGCTTGCACCAGCCCATAGATCGAGCATTGGAGCTTGCATACCTTGTCAGCATTCTTAGGATTGACAAAACCTTCCGGCTGCATCATATACAATTCTTCCTTAAGGAAACCATTAAGGAATGCCGTTTTGACGTCCATTTCCCATATCTCATAATCATAGAATGCGGCAATTGCTAACATGATTCGGACAGACTTCAGCTTCGCTACGGGTGAGAAGGTCTCATCGTAGTCAACCCCTTGAACTTGTCGATAACCCTTAGCGACAAGCCGAGCTTTATAGATGGTCACATTGCCATCCGCGTCCGTCTTCTTCTTAAAGATCCATTTATTTTCTATGGCTCGCCGATCATCGGTCAAGTCCATCAAAGTCCATACTTTGTTTTCATACATGGATCCTATCTCGGATTTCATGGCTTCAAGCCATTTGTTGGAATCCGGGCCCGCCATCGCTTCTTCATAGTTCGAAGGTTCACCATGGTCTAACAACATGATTTCCAGGACAGGGTTGCCGTACCACTCTGGTGCGGAACGTGTCCTTGTGGACTTACGAAGTTCAGTAGCAACTTGATCTGAAGTTTCATGATCATCATCATTTACTTCCTCTCTAGTCGGTGCAGGCACCACAGAAACATTTTCTTGAGCTGCACTACTCTCCGGTTCAAGAGGCAATACTTCATCAAGTTCTACTTTCCTCCCACTTACTTCTTTCGAGAGAAACTCTTTCTCTAGAAAGGATTCATTCTTAGCAACAAAGATCTTGCCTTCGGATCTGAGGTAGAAGGTATACCCAATAGTTTCCTTAGGGTATCCTATGAAGAAGCATTTTTCCGATTTGGGTTCGAGCTTTTCAGGTTGAAGTTTCTTGACATAAGCATCGCATCCCCAAACTTTCAGAAACGACAGCTTAGGTTTCTACCCAAACCACAATTCATACGGTGTTGTCTCAACGGATCTCGACAGAGCCCTATTTAAAGTGAATGCGGAAGTCTCTATAGCATAACCCCAAAATGATAGCGGTAGATCGGTAAGAGAAATCATAGATCGCACCATATCCAATAGAGTGCGATTACGACGTTCGGACACACCATTACGCTGAGGTGTTCCAGGCGGCATGAGTTGTGAAACAATTCCACATTTCCTTAAGTGTGTGCCAAATTCGTGACTCAAATATTCTCCCCCACGACCTGATAGTAAGAACTTTATTTTCCTGTCACGTTGATTCTCAACCTCACTCTGAAATTCCTTGAACTTTTCAAAGGTCTCAGACTTGTGTTTCACTAAGTAGACATGCCCATATCTACTTAAGTCATCAGTGAGGGTGAGAACATAACGATAACCACCGCGAGCCTCAACGCTCATTGGACCGCACACATCAGTATGTATGATTTCCAATAAGTTGGTTGCTCGCTCCATTGTTCCGGAGAACGGAGTCTTGGTCATTTTGCCCATGAGGCATGGTTCACACGTGTCAAATGATTCATAATCAAGAGACTCCAAAAGTTCATCTGCATGGAGTTTCTTCATGCATTTGAAACCAATGTGACCAAGGCGGCAGTGCCCCAAGTATGTGCGACTATCATTATCAACCTTACATCTTTTGGCATTCACACTATGAATATGTGTAACATCACGTTCGAGATTCAATAAGAATAAACCATTGACCAGCGGGGCATGACCATAAAACATATCTCTCATATAAATAGAACAACCATTATTCTCGGATTTAAATGAGTAGCCATCTCGCATTAAACGAGATCCAGATACAATGTTCATGCTCAAAGCTGGCACTAAATAACAATTATTGAGGTTTAAAACTAATCCCGTAGGTAAATGTACAGGTAGTGTGCCGACGGCGATCACATCGACCTTGGAACCATTCCCGACGCGCATCGTCACCTCGTCCTTCGCCAGTCTCCGCTTATTCCGCAACTCCTATTTTGAGTTACAAATATGTGCAACCGCACCGGTATCAAATACCCAGGAGCTACTACGAGTGCTGGTTAGGTACACATCAAAAACATGTATATCACATATACGTTTGGTATTGCCGGCCTTCTTATCCGCTAAGTACTTGGGGCAGTTCCGCTTCCAGTGACCGTTTCCCTTGCAATAAAAGCACTCAGTCTCAGGCTTGGGTCCATGCTTTGGCTTCTTCCCGGCAGCTGGCTTACCGGGCGCGGCAACTCCCTTGCCGTCCTTCTTGAAGTTCTTTTTACCCTTGCCTTTCTTGAACTTAGTGGTTTTATTCACCATCAACACTTGATGTTCCTTTTTGATCTCCACCTCTGTTGATTTCAGCATTGAATATACGTCAGGAATGGTCTTTTCCATCCCCTGCATATTGAAGTTCATCACAAAGCTCTTGTAGCTAGGTGGGAGCGACTGAAGGATTCTGTCAACGACCGCATCATCCGGGAGATTAACTCCCAGCTGAGACAAGCGGTTGTGCAACCCAGACATTTTGAGTATGTGCTCACTGACAGAACTATTCTCCTCCATCTTACAACTGTAGAACTTGTCGGAGACTTCATATCTCTCGACCTGGGCATGAGCTTGGAAAACCATTTTCAGCTCTTGGAACATCTCATATACTCCGTGCTGCTCAAAACGCTTTTGGAGCCCCGGTTCTAAGCTGTAAAGCATGCCGCACTGAACCAGGGAGTAGTCATCACTACGCGACTGCCAGGCATTCATAACGTCTTGAGTTGCTGGGAAAACAGGTGCTTCACCTAGCGGTGCTTCAAGGACATATGCTTTCTTGGCAGCTATGAGGATAATCCTCAGGTTATGGACCCAGTTCGTGTAGTTGCTACCATCGTCTTTCAGCTTGGTTTTCTCTAGGAACGCGTTGAAGTTGAGGGCAACATTAGCGTGGGCCATTTAATCTACAAGACATATTGCAAAGTTTTAGACTATGTTCATGATAATTAAGTTCATGTAATCAAACTATTTAATGAACTCCCACTCAGATAGACATCCTTCTAGTCCTCTAAGTGATACATGATCCGAGTCAACTAGGCCGTGTCCGATCATCACATGAGACAGACTAGTCATCATCGGTGAACATCTTCATGTTGATCATATCTTCTATACGACTCATGGTCGACCTTTCGGTCTTCTGTGTTCCGAGGCCATGTATGTACATGCTAGGCTCGTCAAGTCAACCTAAGTGTATTGCGTGTGTAAATCTGGCTTACACCCGTTGTATTCGAACGTTAGAATCTATCACACCCGATCATCACGTGGTGCTTCGAAACAACGAACCTTCGCAACGGTGCACAGTTAGGGGGAACACTTTCTTGAAATTATTGCGAGGGATCATCTTATTTAAGCTACCGTCGTTCTAAGCAAATAAGATGTAAAACATGATAAACATCACATGCAATCAAATAGTGACATGATATGGCCAATATCATTTTGCTCCTTTTGATCTCCATCTTCGGGGCACCATGATCATCATCGTCACCGGCATGACACCATGATCTCCATCATCATGATCTCCATCATCGTGTCTTCATGAAGTTGTCTCGCCAACTATTACTTCTACTACTATGGCTAACGGTTAGCAATAAAGTAAAGTAATTACATGGCGTTTTCATTGACACGCAGCTCATACAATAAATTAAGACAACTCCTATGGCTCCTGCCAGTTGTCATACTCATCGACATGCAAGTCGTGATTCCTGTTACAAGAACATGATCAATTTCATACATCACATATATCATTCATCACATTCTTTTGGCCATATCACATCACACGGCATATGCTGCAAGAACAAGTTAGACGTCCTCTAATTGTTGTTGCAAATTTTTACGTGGCTGCTATAGGTTTCTAGCAAGAACGTTTCTTACCTACGCCAAAACCACAACGTGACATGCCAATTTCTATTTACCCTTCATAAGGACCCTTTTCATCGAATCCGATCCAACTAAAGTGGGAGAGACAGACACCCGCTAGCCACCTTATGCAACTAGTGCATGTCAGTCGGTGGAACCTGTCTCACGTAAGCGTACGTGTAAGGTCGGTCCGGGCCGCTTCATCCCACGATGTCGCCGAATCAAGAGAAGACTAGTAACGGCAAGTAAATTGACAAAATCGACGCCCACAACAACTTGTGTTCTACTCGTGCATAGAAACTACGCATAGACCTAGCTCATGATGCCACTGTTGGGGATCGTTGCCGAAATTAAAAAATTTCTACGCATCACCAAGATCAATCTATGGAGTTTACTAGCTACGAGAGGGGAGTGCATCTTCATACCTTTGAAGATCGCGATGCGGAAGCGTTGCAAGAACGCGGTTGGTGGAGTCGTACACGAAGCAATTTTTTTCAGATGGCGGCCGATTCCGATCTTAGCACCGAATAACGGTGCCTCCGCGTTCAACACACGTGCAGCCCGGTGACGTCTCCCACGCCTTGATCTAGCAAGGAGAGAGGGAGAGGTTGCGGAAGACTCCATCTAGCAGCAGCACGACGGCGTGGTGGTGGTGGAGGAGCGTGGCACTCCTGCAGGGCTTCGCCAAGCACTGCGAGAGACGAGGAGGGAGAGGGGTAGGGCTGCGCCAAGAGAGAGGGAGACTCGTGTCTCTAGCAGCGCCAAAACCCCCACTATATATGGGGGAAGGGGAGGGGGGCCGGACCCCTAGATCCATCTAGAGGGGGGGCGGCGGCCCCCGGGGCGGCGGCCCCCTTAGGGTTTCCAACAAGGGGGCGCCCGCCACCCGGGGGGGGGGCAGCGGCCCCCTAGGGTTTCCAACCCTAGGCGCCTTGGGCCCTTGGGGGGAGCACCAGCCCACTAAGGGGCTGGTTCCCACCCAACTACAGCCCATTAGTTCCTTTGAGGTAGGTGGACCCTCCCGGTGGACCCCCGGAACCCCTTCGGTGGTCCCGGTACAATACCGATAAACCCCGAAACCTTTCCGGTGACTAAAACTGGACTTCCCATATATAAATCTTCACCTCCGGACCATTCTGGAACTCCTCGTGACGTCCGGGATCTCATCCGGGACTCCGAACAACATTCGGTAACCACGTACATCTATTCCCTATAACCCTAGCGTCATCGAACCTTAAGTGTGTAGACCCTACGGGTTCGGGAACTATGCAGACATGACCGAGACATGTCTCCGGCCAATAACCAACAGTGGGATCTGGATACCCATGTTGGCTTCCACATGTTCCACGATGATCTCATCAGATGAACCACGATGTCAAGGATTCAATCAATCCCGTATACGATTCCCTTTGTCTACCGATATAGCACTTGCCCGAGATTCGATCGTCGGTATACCGATACCTTGTTCAATCTCGTTAGAGCAAGTCTCTTTACTCGTTCTGTAACACATCATCCCGCGACCAACCCCTTAGTCACATTGAGCTCATTACGATGAAGTCTTACTGAGTGGGCCCAGAGATACCTCTCCGTCATACGGAGACAAATCGCAGTCTCGATTCGTGCCAACCCAACAGATACCTTCGGGGATACCCGTAGTGTATCTTTATAGCCACCAAGTTCCATTGTGACGTTTGGCACACCCAAAGTACCCTTACGGTATCCGGGAGTTGCACAATCTCATGGACTAAGGAAAAGATACTTGACATTAGAAAAGCTTTAGCAGACGAACTACACGATCTTGTGCTATGCTTAGGATTGGGTCTTGTCCATCACATCATTATCCTAATGATGTGATCCCATTATCAATGACATCCTATGTCCATGGTTAGGAAACCGTAACCACCTATTGATCAACGAGCTAGTCAACTAGAGGCTCACTAGGGACATGTTGTGGTCTATGTATTCACACATGTATTACGATTTCCGGATAACACAATTATAGCATGAACAATAGACAATTATCATGAATAAGGAAATATAATAATAACCATTTTATTATTGCCTCTAGGGCATATTTCCAACAATCTCATCCAGGACTCCGAACAAACTACGGTACATCAAATCACATAACTCATAATACAAATCGTCATCGAACGTTAAGCGTGCGGACCCTACGGGTTCGAGAACTACGTAGACATGACCGAGACACATCTATGGTCAATAACCAATAGCGGAACCTGGATGCTCATATTGGCTCCTACATATTCTACGAAGATCTTTATCGGTCAAACCGCATAACAACATACGTTGTTCCCTTTGTCATCGGTATGTTACTTGCCCGAGATTCGATCGTCGGTATCATCATACCTAGTTCAATCTCGTTACCGGCAAGTCTCTTTACTCGTTCCGTAATGCATCATCCCGCAACTAACTCATTAGTCACATTGCTTGCAAGGCTTATAGTGATGTGCATTACCGAGAGGGTCCAGAGATACCTCTCCGATACATGGAGTGACAAATCCTAATCTCGATCTATGCCAACCCAACAAACACCTTCGGAGACACCTGTAGAGCATCTTTATAATCACCCAGTTATGTTGTGACGTTTTATAGCACATAAGGTGTTCCTCCGGTATTCGGGAGTTCCATAATCTCATAGTCTGAGGAACATGTATAAGTCATGAAGAAAGCAGTAGCAATGAAACTGTAACAATCATAATGCTAAGCTAACGAATGGGTCTTGTCCATCACATCATTATCCTAATGATGTGATCCCGTTCATCAAATGAAAACACATGTCTATGGTTAGGAAACATAACAATCTTTGATAAACGAGCTATTCAAGTAGAGGCATACTAGGGACACTATGTTTTGTCTATGTATTCACACATGTACTAAGTTTCCGATTAATACAATTCTAGCATGAATAATATACATTTATCATGAAATAAGGAAATAAATAATAACTTTATTATTGCCTCTAGGGCATATTTCCTTCAGTGTCCCACTTGCACTAGAGTCAATAATCTAGTGAATATCGCCATGTGATTTAACACTAATAGTTCACATCACCATGTGACATCGCCATGTGACCAACACTCAAAAGGTTTACTAAAGTCAGCAATCTAGTTCACATCGCCATGTGATTAACACCCAAAGAGTACTAAGGTGTGATCATGTTTTGTTTGTGAGAGAGGTTTAGTCAATGGGTCTGCCACATTCAAATCCGTATGTATTTTGCAAATTTCTATGTCTACAATGCTCTGCACGGAGCTACTCTAGCCGAATGCTCCCACTTTCAATATGCATCCAGATCGAGACTCAGAGTCATCCAGATCAGTGTCAAAGCTTGCATCAACATAACTCTTTACGACGAACTCTTTATCACCTCCATAACTGAGAAATATTTCCTTAGTCCTCTAATGATAATTTTGACCAATGTCCAGTGATCTACTCCTAGATCACTATTGTACTCCCTTGCCAAACTCAGGGCTGGGTATACAATCGGTCTGGTACATAGCATGCATACTTTATAGAACCTATGGCTGAGGCATAGGGAATGACTTTCATTCTTTCTCTCTCTTCTGCCGTGGTCGGGCTTTGAGTCTTACTCAACTTCACACCTAGCAACACAGGCAAGAACTCCTTCTTTTACTGTTCCATTTTGAACTACTTCAAAATCTTGTCAAGGTATGTACTCATTGAAAAAACTTATCAAGCGCCTTGGTCTATCTATATAGATCTTGATGCTCAATATGTAAGCAGCTTCACCGAGGTCTTTCTTTGAAAAACTCCTTTCAAACACTCCTTTATGCTTTCCAGAAAATTCTACATCATTTCCGATCAACAATATGTCACACACATATACTTATCAGAAAGGTTGTAGTGCTCCCACTCAATTTATTGTAAATACAGGCTACCGCAAGTCTGTGTAAAACTATATGCTTTAATCAACTTATCAAAGCGTATATTCCAACTTCGAGATGCTTGCACCAGTCCATAG
The DNA here is from genome assembly GCF_002575655.3 of Aegilops tauschii subsp. strangulata. Classification (NCBI taxonomy): domain Eukaryota; kingdom Viridiplantae; phylum Streptophyta; class Magnoliopsida; order Poales; family Poaceae; genus Aegilops; species Aegilops tauschii. The sequence continues at coordinate 391,390,762 of NC_053040.3, read as the reverse complement.
ATGGATTGCTGGAGCTTGCACATTTTGTTATCACCTTTAGGATTGACAAAACCTTCTGGTTGCATCATATACAACTCTTCTTTAATAAATCCATTAAAGAATGCAGTTTTGTTATCCATTTGCCATATTTCATAAAATGCGGCAATTTCTAACATGATTCGGACAGACTTAAGCATCGCTACGAGTGAGAAAATCTCATTGTAGTCAACACCTTGAACTTGTCGAAAACCTTTCGTGACAAGTCGAGCTTTGTAGATAGTAACAGTACCATCAGCGTCCGTCTTCCTCCTGAAGATCCATTTATTCTCAATGGCTTCCCGATCATCGGGCAATTCCACCAAAGTCCATACTTTGTTTTCATGCATGGATCCTATCTCAGATTTCATGGCCTCAAGCCATTTCGCGGAATCTGGGCTCATCATCGCTTCCTCATAGTTCGTAGGTTCGTCATGGTGAAGTAACATGACCTCCAGAACAGGATTACCATACCACTCTGATGTGGAACGTACTCTGGTTGACCTACGCGGTTCGGTAGTAACTTGATCCGAAGTTTCATGATCATCATCATTAACTTCCTCGCTAATTGGTGTAGGCATCACTGGAAATGATTTCTGTGATGAACTACTTTCCAATTCAGAAGAAGGTACAATTACCTCATCAAGTTCTACTTTCCTCCCACTCACTTCTTTCGAGAGAAACTCCTTCTCTAGAAAGGATCCATTCTTAGCAACGAATATCTTGCCTTCAGATCTGTGATAGAAGGTGTACCCAACAGTCTCCTTTGGGTATCCTATGAAGACACATTTCTCCGTTTTGGTTTCGAGCTTATCAGGTTGAAGCATTTTCACATAAGCATCGCAGCCCCAAACATTAAGAAACGACAGATTAGGTTTCTTCCTAAACCACAGTTCATACAGTGTCATCTCAACGGATTTAGATGATGCCCTATTTAACATGAATGCAGCTGTCTCTAATGCATAACCCCAAAACGATAGCGGTAAATCAGTAAGAGACATCATAGATCGCACCATATCTAATAAAGTGCAGTTACGACGTTCAGACACACCATTACGATGTGGTGTTCCGGGTGGCGTGAGCTGCGAAACTATTCCACATTGTTTCAAATGAAGACCAAACTCGTAACTCAAATATTCTCCTCCACGATCAGATCGTAGAAACTTTATTTTCTTGTTACGATGATTTTCTACTTCACTCTGAAATTCTTTGAACTTTTTAAATGTTTCAGACTTATGTTTCATCAAGTAGATATACCCATCTCTGCTCAAATCATCTATGAAGGTCAGAAAATAACGACACCCGCCGCGAGCCTCAACACTCATCGGACCGCATACATCAGTATGTATTATTTCCAATTAGTCAGTTGCTCGCTCCATTGTTCCGGAGAACAGAGTTTTAGTCATCTTGCCCATGAGGCATGGTTCTCAAGCATCAAGTGATTCCAAAAGTCCATCAGCATGGAGTTTCTTCATGCGCTTTACACCAATATGACCTAAACGACAGTGCCACAAATAAGTTGCACTATCATTATTAACTTCGCATCTTTTGGCTTCTATATTATGAAGTGTATCACTACGATCGAGATCCAACAAACCATTTTCATTGGGTGTATGACCATAGAAGGTTTTATTCATGTAAACAGAACAACAATTATTCTCTGACTTAAATGAATAACCGTATTGCAATAAACATGATCAAATCATATTCATGCTCAACGCAAAGACCAAATAACATTTATTTAGGTTCAACACTAATCCCGAAAGTATAGGGAGTGTACGATGATGATCATATCAATCTTGGAACTACTTCCAACACACATCGTCACTTCACCCTTAACTAGTTTCTGTTCATTCTGCAACTCCCGTTTCGAGTTACTACTCTTAGCAACTGAACCAGTATCAAATGCCGAGGGGTTGCTATAAACACTAGTAAAGTACACATAAATAACATGATATCAAATATACCTTTGTTCACTTTGCCATCCTTCTTATCCGCCAAGTATCTAGGCAGTTCCACTTTCAGTGACCATTTCCATTGCAGTAGAAGCACTCAGTCTCAGGCTTAGGTCCAGACTTGGGCTTCTTCACTTGAGCAGCAACTTGCTTGCCGTTCTTCTTGAAGTTCCCCTTCTATCCCTTTGCCCTTTTCTTGAAACTGTTGGTCTTGTTAACCATCAACACTTGATGCTCTTTCTTGATTTCTACCTTCATCGATTTCAGCACCCCGAAGAGCTCGGGAATTACTTTCGTCATCCCTTGCATATTATAGTTCATCACGAAGTTCTAGTAACTTGTAGATAGTGACTAGAGAACTTTGTCAAGTACTATCTTATCTGGAAGATTAACTCCCACTTGATTCAAGAAATTGTAGTACCCAGACAATCTGAGCACATGCTCACTGGTTGAGCTATTCTCCTCCATCTTGTAGGTAAAGTACTATCAGAGGTCTCATACCTCTTGATATGGGCATGAGTATGAAATACCAATTTCAACTCTTGGAACATCTTATATGCTCCGTGGCATTCAAAATAGTTTTGAAGTCCCGGTTCTAAGCCGTAAAGCATGGTGCACTAAACTATCAAGTAGTCATCATACCGAGCTTTTGTCAAAACATTCATAACATCTGCATCTGCTCTTGCAATAGGCCTGTCACTTAGCGGTTCATCAAGGACATAATTCTCCTATGCAGCAATGAGGAAAAACCTCAGATTATAGACCAAGTCCACATCATTGCTACTACCATCTTTCAACTTATATTTCTCTAGGAACATAAAATTTAAACAGGGAGCTACATCGCGAGCTATTGATCTACAACATAGATATGTTAATACTACCAGGACTAAGTTCATGGTAAATTAAAGTTAAATTAATCATATTACTTAAGAAGTCCCACTTAGATACACATCCCTCTAATCATCTAAGTGATCACGTGATCCAAATCAACTAAACCATGTCCGATCATCACGTGAGATGGAGTAGTTTTCAATGGTGAACATCACTATGTTGATCATATCTACTATATGATTCACGCTCGACCTTTCGGTCTCAGCGTTCCGAGGCCATATCTGCATATGCTAGGCTCGTCAAGTTTAACTCGAGTATTCTGCGTGTGCAAAACTGGCTTGCACCCGTTGTATGTGAACGTAGAGCTTAACACACCCGATCATCACGTGGTGTCTCGGCACGACAAACTGTCGCAACGGTGCATACTCAGGGAGAACACTTGTACCTTGAAATTTAGTGAGGGATCATCTTATAATGCTACCACCGTACTAAGCAAAATAAGATGCATAAAGGATAAACATCACATGCAATCAATACAAGTGATATGATATGGCCATCATCATCTTGTGCCTTTGATATCCATCTCCAAAGCACCGTCATGATCACCATCGTCACCGGCTTGACACCTTGATCTCCATCGAAGCATCGTTGTCGTCTCGTCAACTATTGCTTCTACGACTATCGCTACCGCTTAGTGATAGAGTAAAGCAATTACATGGCGATTGCATTTCATACAATAAAGCGACAACCATAAAGCTCCTGCCAGTTGCTGATAACTTTTACAAAACATGATCATCTCATACAACAATTTATATATCATCACGTCTTGACCATATCACATCACAACATGCCCTGCAAAAACAAGTTAGACGTCCTCTACTTTGTTGTTGCAAGTTTTATGTGGCTGCTATGGGCTTAGCAAGAAGCGTTCTTACCTACGCATCAAAAATCACAATGATTTTTCATCAAGTGTGTTGTTTTAACCTTCAACAAGGACCGGGCATAGCCACACTCGATTCAACTAAAGATGGAGAAACAGACAGCCACTAGCCACCTGTGTGCGAAGCACGTCGTTAGAACCAGTCTCGCGTAAGCGTACGCGTAATGTCGGTCTGGGCCGCTTCATCCAACAATACCGCCGAATCAAAGTATGACATGCTGGTAAGCAGTATGACTATTATCGCCCACAACTCTTTGTGTTCTACTCGTGCATATAACATTTACGCGTAGACCTGGCTCTAATGCCACTGTTGGGAACCGTAGTAATTTCAAAAATTTCCTACGATCTCGCAAGATCTATCTAGGAGATGCATAGCAATGAGAGGGGAGAGTGTGTATACGTACCCTCGTAGACCGAAAGCGGAAGTGTTAAGTAACGCGGTTGATGTAGTCGAACGTCTTCGCGATCCAACCGATCAAGTACCAAACGCACGACACCTCCGCGATCTGCACACGTTCAGCTCGGTGACGTCCCTCGAACTCTAGATCCAGCTGTAGCCGAGGGATAGTTCCGTCAGCACGACGGCGTGGTGACGGTGATGATGAAGTTACCAGCGCAGGGCTTCACCTAAGCACTACGACGATATGACTGAGGTGTAAAACTATGGAGGGGGGGCACCGCACACGGCTAAGAGATTGTCTATTGTGCTATTGGGGTGCCCCCTGGCCACGTATATAAAGGAGGGAGGGAGAGAGGAGGCCGGCCTAGTTTGGGCACACCAGGGGGAGTCCTACTTGGACTCCTAGTCCAAGTAGGATTCGCCCCCCTTTTTTCTTTCTTCCACCAGAGGGAAAGGTAAGGGAGAGAGAGGGGCAAGGAAAGAGGGGTGAAAGGATCGAGATGGACCTAGAGGGGGGTGAATAGGTACACTTACAAATTTTAATTATTACTTATCAATTTTAGGCAATAATGCGGAATATGAAAGTGAGCCTAACAATTGCAAGTATGATACTAATGAGCTAAGCAAGATAAACAAGTGACACAAATATATGAGTAAGCAAGCACAATATGATATAAGTAGGTGCTAAGAGACAAGTAACCACAAATAGAGAGTTAGGGTTAGGAATAACCGCAACTCCGAGAGACGAGGATGTATGTCGAAGTTCACTTCCTTGGAGGGAAGCTACGTCACCATTTAGAGAGGTGGATGTTACCACGAAGGCACACCAACACCACGATGGCTCACCCTATTCTATCTTTGAGAGAACACCACGAAGGTGTTTCTCAACCACTAGTGGTAGACCTTGGGGTGGTCTCCAAACCCTCACAAACTTTCTGGGGGAAATCACAATGGTCGATTCCTCGCCGGAGCACTCCTACCGCCTAGGAGTCTCCAACCTCCAAGAGTAACAAGATGCACCACAAAAACAAAGGGGGGAATCAACTTTTGCTTTGGTGAATGTGTAGATCGAGCACTTCTCCTTCGCTTCTCAAAAGATCAAGAGCTTTGGTTGGCTAAGTAGGGAGATCTCCAAGAAATCGAGGTCCGAAAATGGAGGTGAGAGAAATGGAGTCGTCAACTCCTTCATGAGGAAGAAGAAGACTATTTAAGAGATGGTTTCGAGATGAGAGAGGCTTGGGTAGAACCTGAGCTAGGGGCAAAACACAAGACAAAACACAAGAGCAACAACCAGAACACTCAAATAGAGAGAAAAACACCGGACAAACACACAGACAAAAAAATGAAGAATAAGTCCAGCCTCTCTAAGAGAGGGCGGTGGACGAGTCCACCATGTTTGAGTATATGTGACTTGGTACTGCAAAGATTTTTACCTTGAGCCCAACATCACAACTCCATCATTTAAAGTACTAAGTCACAAAGTGATAACATAGTAACTTTGAGAGTGTTTGGTTTATTTATGCATCATATAGGGTGAGATACCTCATGAGTTGAATGTCTCCCCCTAAATACATTCCTACATCTAGACAAGACATGAAGTAAATGCATGGATGAGTACTAGATTTCACATAATGTTGTTAAGCTCCAAGATACCAAGTTCACGCCTAAGTTGACAAAACCTTGCTTCATCCAATGGCTTGGTAAAACATTGAGTGACATTTCAAAGTTCTTGGTCATGGAGGCCGCAAACTTCTTGCACAAATGAATGTTAGAACAACCAAAAATGATATCATCTACATAGATTTGGCATAAGATCAAATCACCTTTATCCCTCTTAGTAAAAAGAGTGGGATCGATCACCCCTCTCACAAAACCATCATCGAGTAAAAACTTCTTAAGATGATCATACCAAGCACGAGGTGCTTGTTTGAGGCCATACAAAGCCTTATGAAGTTTATACACATAGTCTTTGTGATCGGGATCAACGAACCCAGGTGATTGTGATACATATACTTCTTCTTGTAGAGGACCGTTAAGGAAAGCACTCGGAACCATTCCGATGTCCAAATGCAACTTCCAATATATGAATCTTTAACTCTCGACCATTTCGAGACTCCTCGTCATGTCCGTGATCTCATCCAGGACTCCTTGTCGGCCTTGGCCATTAGACAAGTTGCATGGAATGTGCTCTCTTTCGAGAAATCAACCGTGTAAAGGTTGCCATCCAACTCTCCAACAAAGGCCACTTCGAGAGTATCTCTCTTAAAGACTTTCACATCCGTTAGTCCAAAGAGTGTATCATAACCAACAGAAGCCAATTGGCGAACAGAAAGCAAATGGTATTTAAGGGATTGGACAAGCATGACATTTGCAAGAGACATGTCATTTGTGATAGCCACCTTGCCCAACCCGAGTACCTGTCCTTTTGATCCTCCACCAAACATAATGCTCATAAATGGTTGAATAGCTTCCATGAAATCATAGAGCAATTTGCTATCTCCGGTCATATGATTTGTACATCCACTATCAATCACCCATTTTACTCCACCGGATAAGGCAACCTACACACAATTATGACTTGCTTAGAGGCACCCATTTTGCAATGGGACCTCTCAAGTAGTCACAAGGGTCTTAGGGACCCAAATAGCATAAAACCGAAATGCATTTCGAGGACCAACAAACTTTGCATAAAATTATCCATCCTTAGTCTTACAAAGTACATAGGATGGAGGCATGAACTCTTTTGGCTTGTTGAGAGTGGGCATGACCCTTGTGGCCTTCCCACTAACAACCTTACCTTTGTTCTTATGCCCTTCTCGTACAAAAGTTTCTTTTAGATGGGTGGTGCACCTTTGAGAGGACATCTTCTTCTTGCTTGTGCTTGGGTTAAACCCGAGCCCCTCTTTGGCAAACACTTCATTGTGTTGGCTCAATACCTCATTGAGGTTCTTTTGTCCTTGAGCACATGTCATGAGACCTTTCTCGATTTGAGCCTTGAGAAAGCTATTCTCCTCAAGAATAGATGCTAGATCACTACTTGAGTTAGTAGTATAAGCATCAAAATTAATAATAGGAGAAGAGTAAGCCTTGGCTAGAGTTTCAAGATAAGTAAGCTTGAGCGTCTCAAAACTCTTTGTAAGAACGGTGATCTCTTCTTCCTTAGTCTTGAGGGACACGGATAGGAGATCACAATCCTTAGAGAGAGAAGCATGAGACTTCACAAGCTTACTTTTATCATTCATCAACTCTTCGCAAGAGTCAATAGCCTTTTTCAAGGAGGCAAGATCTTTAGTATGAACATCAATGTTTGTACCAATTTTCAAGCATAGTTCATCATTTCGTGTTTCCTCATATTGGACTTTCCGCTCAAGGATTTCACATTTTTCCTTTTCCTCGGTGATGAGGGTTTAGAGTTCCTTAATGGTGATGGTGTGCTTACTCACCATCTCCATAAGCATACGAAACGTAGTGAGCTTCTTTCCTTTGAGGGAGCACATGAACTTATTTAATTTAGCAAGCATATGATCATCTATATCATCATCCTCATAACTATCCTCTGCATCAAGATAGTCATCACTAGGAGTAGGAGGAGTGAAAAGAGGAGGGTTTGATCGTGGGGTTACCTTGACCTTGTTAGAAGAGCTTTGATCCTCTCCATCTTCTACCACAGCCTTTGCCATTAGGCACTTGTGAGCGTTGCCCTTGTAGTCCTTCATATAGTTGTAGGTGACGACATCACCACTCTTGTTGACTAGCCTCAACGTGTTTTGAGAATCTTGAGCAACTCCGGCAACACCACTAACATCATCCGGATCGGATTCTTCAAGAGCAACCATTGCTTTCCCATCCCTCTTCTTGAGCTTGGAGTTCAGAAGATTTGGCAACTTCTTCTTGGGAAAGGTCTTGGGAAACCTCGGTTTATCTTCTCTCTTCTCATAAGGGCACTCGTTGGAGAAGTGGTTGGTTTCTTCATAGTTGTAGCATTTTCTCACTTTCTTCTTCTGGAATCTTCCTTTGAATTTTCCCGCGCTAAACTTCTTGACAAAGAGAGACATGTCTTCATATGAAGGGCCCTCATCAGATTCAATCTCATCACCATCTTCATCATCATCATCTTCTTCTTCTTCACTTTGCTCATCTTCACATACATGCTTGGCCTTCAATGCAAGATTGATCTTTGATGTAGAGGTACCATGCATGGCAAAATGTTTTGTAGCATTTTCCTTTGATTCTTCAAATAGCTGGAAAGTGGATATGATGTCATCCAGAGTCATTTCCTTGAAGGAATGGGGTTGTCTTATGTCCCACACCATTTGGTGATGATATGGAGCAAGAGCATGGAGCAGCTTGTCCACAAGAAATTTCTTAGTCATGTTGAATCCATCTTGTGTCTTGACACACTCACACGACTCAATGTCAGCAGTGAGAGTCATGAGACGCTCAAGAAGTTGATTGGGAGATTCACCTTTCTCCATAAAAAGTTTTGCAATTGCCCCTTGGCAATTTCATATTGAGCAAGTCGGAGAGTGGAGGTACCAATCTTGGTTCTTACAATACTTTCCCATAGTTCCTTGGCACTTGTGATGTGTATGAATGGTCTCCTTTGCTTTTCAACCATACCTCTCCTTATACACATGGTTGTGGTGTCATTGAGATTCTTGTCATAAATTTCTCGTGGTGTAGGGTTCTTTGGATCAACCACATGGTAACCATACTCCAAGATCTCCAGCATCTCATCATTTCCATATCGAAGATGATCCTGCATAGCAACTCTCCACAAGGCAAAATCGGAAGTGGCATCAAGTAAAGGAGGTTTTCCTTGAGGGTTATACTTAGGTATCTCTATTTGATGTCTTGTATAAAGCCAAGGAACATTGGAGTGTTCATTGCTAGGAGGTTGTTGGCCAAGTGAAGGAGTAGGCACAGCTGGCCTCGAGGCCGCACCACCAGAAAGTGGTGCAAGCATCGTGGTTAGTGTGGCTAACTTCATTTGGACCAAGGCCTCAAGAGAGTCATCATGCTCCTCCTTTTGCTTAGCAAGAGATCGTTCCAGATCCTCTGAAGTAAAGGACTTGACTTCTGTGGAAGCCGCACCCGTATTCTTCGGATCTGCAACAAGGGGAGTCGCATCGGGGTTCATCTCGCTCTAGGGCGGTTAAGCCACAGAAATAGAGCACGAGGCTCTGATACCAATTGAAAGGATTGAGATGGACCTAGAGGGGGTGTGAATAGGTACAATTACAAATTTTAATTATTACTTAGCAATTTTAGGCAATAATGTGAAATATGAAAGTGAGCCTAACAATTGCAAGCATGATACGAGCTAAGCAAGATAAACAAGTGACACAAATATATGAGTAAGCACGCACAATATGATATAAGTAAGTGCTAAGAGACAAGTAACCACAAGTAGAGAGTTAGGGTTAGGAATAACCGCAACTCCGAGAGACGAGGATGTATGCCAATGTTCACTTCCTTCGAGGGAAGCTACGTCACCATTTAGAGAGGTGGATGTTACCACGAAGGCACAATAACGCCACGAAGGCTCACCCTATTCTCTCTCTGAGACAACACCACGAAGGCGTTTCTCAACCACTAGTGGTAGACCTTGGGGTGGTCTCCAAACCCTCACAAATTTTCCGGGGGGAATCACATTGGTCGATTCCTCGTCGGAGCACTCCTACCGCCTAGGAGTCTTCAACCTCCAAGAGTAACAAGATGCACCACAAAAACAAAGGGGGGAATCAACTTTCGCTTTGGTGAATGTGTAGATTGAGCACTTCTCCTTCGCTTCTCAAAAGATCAAGAGCTTTGGTTGGCTAAGTAGGGAGATCTCCAAGAAATCGAGGTCTGAAAATGGAGGTGAGAGAAATGGAGTTGTCAACTCCTTCGTGAGGAAGAAGAAGACTATTTATAGGTGGGGATGAAATCTGGCCGTTGGAGGCAGATTTCTACGTAGCCCGGAAGTTCCGGGGATGGACAGAAGTTCTGGACCCCGGAAGTTCCGGCCAAGTTCCGGACAGGTTCCGGGCTACACACAGAGAGTTTGCACCACTCAATAGTACCCCGGAAGCTGCTGAAACAGGGGACGGAAATTCCGGTGCCCGGAAGTTCCGGGGGACAGAAGTTCCGGCCAGGGTCCGGCGAGGTTCCGGGCTGCACAGAGAGATTGCACGAAAAGTGCAGTTTCTCCGGGTACCCCGGAAGCTTCCCGGACCCCTCCCGGACATTCCGGTCCCCGGAAGTTCCGGCCTGAAGGGAAACATGGCACTAAGATTTTCAGATCAATGTGAGAAGGTAAGTTGACTCCCCGGATGTTTTTATGATGCACCCCGTCTTAATAGTGCGGCTGCCCTAAGGACTCAAGAAATAAGAAAACTTTATGGTACTCTTCTTTTGTTGAGCGCACCGCTTTCTGTTTTTCCAATTTAAGAGGAACTAACCATCCATGCTTCACTTTAGCTTAATCAGGGCTGTTAACACTTAGAGCATGTGGTTAGAAACACAAATGAAGTTGTCATAGATGTCAAAAACACTTTAGTGCAATATTGCACTTTCAGGGGGGCCGGCCCCCTCCCCTAGTCCAATTCGGTTTGGGTAAGGGGAGGGGCGCCTCTCTCACGTGGCCCATTCTCCTCTCCTCCAATAAGGCCCACTAGGCCCAATACTTCTCTCGGGGGGTTCCGGTAACCTCCCGGTACTCCGGAAAAATGCCCGAACCACTCGGAACCATTCCGATGTCCAAATGCAACCTTCCAATATATGAATCTTTACCTTTCGACCATTTTGAGACTCCTCGTCATCTCCGTGATCTCATCCAGGACTCTGAACAAACTTCAGTACATCAAATCACATAACTCATAATACAAATCGTCATCGAATGTTAAGCGTGCGGACCCTACGGGTTCGAGAACTATGTAGACATGACCGAGACACATCTCTGGTCAATAACCAATAGCGGAACCTAGATGCTCATATTGGCTCCTAAATATTCTACGAAGATCTTTATCGGTCAAACCGCATAAAAACATACGTTGTTCCCTTTGTCATCGGTATGTTACTTGCCTGAGATTCGATCGTCGGTATCATCATACCTAGTTCAATCTCGTTACCGGCAAGTCTCTTTACTCGTTCCGTAATGCATCATCCCGCAACTAACTCATTAGTCACATTGCTTGCAAGGCTTATAGTGATGTGCATTACTGAGAGGGCCCAGAGATACCTCTCCGATACACGGAGTGACAAATCCTAATCTCGATCTATGCCAACCCAACAAACACCTTCGGAGACACCTGTAGAGCATCTTTATAATCACCCAGTTACGTTGTGAGGTTTGATAGCACACAAGGTGTTCCTCCGGTATTCGGGAGTTGCATAATCTCATAGTCTGAGGAACATTATAAGTCTTGAAGAAAGCAGTAGCAATGAAACTGTAACAATCATAATGCTAAGCTAACGAATGGGTCTTGTCCATCACATCATTATCCTAATGATGTGATCCCGTTCATCAAATGACAACACATCTATGGTTAGGAAACATAACCATCTTTGATAAACGAGCTAGTCAAGTAGAGGCATACTAGGGACACTTTATTTTGTCTATGTATTCACACATGTACTAAGTTTCCGATTAATACAATTCTAGCATGAATAATAAACATTTATCATGAAATAAGGAAATAAATAATAACTGTATTATTGCCTCTAGAGCATATTTCCTTCAGACGCTACGATGGAGATCAAGGTGTCGAGCCGGTGACGATGGAGATCATGGTGTCGAGCCTCTACTAGACTAGCTCGTTGATCAAAGATGGTTAAGGTTTCCTAACCATAGACATGAGTTGTCATTTGATAACGGGATCACATCATTAGGAGAATGATGTGATGGACAAGACCCATCCGTTAGCTTAGCATAATGATGTTGGGGAACGTAGCAATAATTCAAAATTTTCCTACGTGTCACCAAGATCAATCTAGGAGATGCTAGCAACGAGAGAGAGGGAGTGCATCTTCATACCCTTGAAGATCGCTAAGAGGAAGCGTTACAAGAACACGGTTGATGGAGTCATACTCGCGGCGATTCAAATAGCGGAAGATCCGATCTAGCGCCGAACAGACGGTGCCTCCGCGTTCAACACACGTACAGCCCGGGGACGTCTCCTCCTTCTTGATCCAGCAAGGGGAGAGGAGAAGTTGAGGGAGAACTCCAGCAGCACGACGGCGTGGTGGCAATGGAGCTCGTGGTTCTCCGGCAGAGCTTCGCTAAGCACTACGGAGGAGGAGGAGGAGTTGGAGGAGGAGAGGGCTGCAGCAGGGAAGAGGTGCGGCTGCCCTCCCACCCCTCCACTATATATAGGGGCAAGGGGAGAGGGGGAGGCGCCCTACGGTTTCCCCTAGGGGACGGCGGCCAAGCAGATTGGATCTCCCTAGGGAAAATCCTAGGGAGACTTGCCCCCCAAGCCAAGCAGGTGGAGGCTAGCCTTCCAAGCCAGGTGGAGGCGCCCCACCTCCCCAAGTAACGTGGGAAAGGGTGTGGGGGCGCACCACCCCTTAGTGGGCTGGTTTGCCCCTTCCCCTTTGGCCCATGAGGCCCTCCAGCACTTGCCGGGGCTCCCAAAACACCTTTCGGTCATGCTGGCCATAGCCTGGTACCCCCGGAACACTTCCGGACTCCAATACCCTTCGTCCAATATATTGATCTTCACCGCCGGACCATTCCGAAACTCCTCGTGATGTCCGGGATCTCATCCGGGACTCCGAACAACCTTCGGTAACCACATACTATTTCCCATAACAACTCTAGCGTCACCGAACCTTAAGTGTGTAGACCCTATGGGTTCGGGAACCATGCAGACATGACCGAGACGTTCTCCGGCCAATAACCAACAGCGGGATCTGGATGCCCATGTTGGCTCCCACATGTTCCACGATGATCTCATCGGATGAACCACGATGTCGGGGATTCAATCAATCCTGTATACAATTCCCTTTGTCAATCGATATGTTACTTGCCCGAGATTCGATCGTCGGTATCCCAATACCTCGTTCAATCTCATTACCGGCAAGTCTCTTTACTCGTTCCGTAACGCATGATCCCGTGGCTAACTCATTAGTCACATTGAGCTCATTATCATGATGCATTACCGAGTGGGCCCAAAGATACCTCTCCGTCATACGGAGTGACAAATCCCAGTCTCGATTCGTGCCAACCCAACAGACACTTTCGGAGATACCTGTAGTGCACCTTTATAGTCACCCAGTTACATTGTGACGTTTGGTACACCCAAAGCATTCCTACGGTATCCGGGAGTTGCACAATCTCATGGTCTAAGGAAACGATACTGGACATTAGAAAAGCTCTTAGCAAATGAACTACACGATCTTGTGCTATGCTTAGGTTTGGGTCTTGTCCATCACATCATTCTCCTAATGATGTGATCCCGTTATCAATGACATCCAATGTCCATGGTCAGGAAACCATAACCATCTATTGATCAACGAGCTAGTCAACTAGAGGCTTACTAAGGACATGTTGTGGTCTATGTATTCACACATGTATTACGATTTCTAGTTAATACAATTATAGCATGAACAATAGACAATTATCATGAACAAGGAAATACAATAATAACCATTTCATTATTACCTCTAGGGCATATTTCTAACAGTTTCCCACTTGCACTAGAGTCAATAATCTAGTTCACATCACCATGTGATTAACACTCAAAGTTCACATCGCCATGTGACTAATACCCAAGAGTTTACTAGAGTCAATAATCTAGTTCACATCACCATGTGATTAACACTCAATGAGTTCTAGGGTTTGATCATGTTATGCTTACAAGAGAGGTTTTAGTCAACGGGTCTGCAACATTCAGATCCGTGTGTGATTTACCAATCTCTATGTTATCTTGTAGATGTAGCTGCCACGCGCTACTTGGAGCTATTCCAAATATCTGCTCTACTATACAAATCCGGTTTACTACTCAGGGTCATCCGGATTAGTGACAAAGTTTGCATCGACGTAACCCTTTACGACGAACTCCTTTTCCACCTCCATAATTGAGAAAATTCCTTAGTCCACTAGAAACTAAGGATAAGTTCGACCGCTGTCATGTGATCCATTCCCGGATCACTATTGTACCCCTTGACTAACTCATGGCAAGGCACACTTCAGGTGCGGTACACAACATAGCATACTATAGAGCCTACGTCTTAAGCATAGGGGACGACCTTCGTCCTTTCTCTCTCTTCTGCCGTGGTCAGGTCTTGAGTCTTACTCAATACTCACACCTTGTAACACAGCCAAGAACTCCTTCTTTGCTGATCTATTTTGAGCTCCTTCAAAATCTTGTCACGGTATGTATTCATTTGAAAGTACTATTAAGCGTTTTTGATCTATCCTTATAGATCTTGATGCTCAATGTTCAAGTAGCTTAATCCAGGTTTTCCATTGAAAAACACTTTTCAAATAACCCTGTATGCTTTCCAGAAATTCTACATCATTTCTGATCAACAATATGTTAACAACATATACTCATCAAAAATTCTATAGTGCTCCCACTCACTTCTTTGGAAATACAAGTTTCTCATAAACTTTGTATAAACCCAAAATCTTTGATCATCTCATCAAAGCATACATTCCAACTCCGAGATGCTTACTCCAGTCCTTAGAAGGATTGCTGGAGCTTTGCATACTTGTTAGCATCTTCCAGGATTGACAAAACCTTTTGGTTGTATCACATACAACCTTTCCTCAAGAAAATCGTCGAGGAAACAATGGTTTTGACATCCTATCTGCAAGATTTCATAAATAATGCAGTAACTGCTAATATAATTCCAACAGACTCTTAGCATCGCTACGAGTGAGAAAGTCTCATCGCAATCAACTCCTTGAACTTGTCGGAAAACATCTTAACGACAAGTCGAGCTTTCTTAATGGTGACACTTACCATCATTGTCCGTCTTCCTTTTAAAATCCATCTGCACCCAACAGCCTTAAGACCATCAAGTAGTTCTTCCAAAGTCCATACTTTGTTTTTATACATGGATCCTCTCTCGGATTTTATGGCCTCGAGCCATTAGTCGGAATCCGGGCCCACCATCGCTTCTCCATAGCTCGTAGGTTCATTGTTGTCTAGCAACATGACTTCCAAGACAGAATTACGTACCACTCTGAAGTAGTACGCATCCTTGTCGTCCTACGAGGTTTGGTAGTGACTTGATCCGAAGTTTCATGATCACTATCATAAGCTTCCACTTCAATTGGTGTAGGTGCCACAGGAACAACTCCTTGTGCCCTGCTACACACTAGTTGAAGTGACAGTTTAATAACCTCATCAAGTCTCCACCATCCTCCCACTCAATTCTTTCGAGAGAAACTTTTCCTCGAGAAAGGACATGTTTCTAGAAACAATCACTTTGCTTCCGGATCTGAAACAGGAGGTATACCCAACTGTTTTGGGTATTCTATGAAGATGCATTTATCCGCTTTGGGTTCGAGCTTATCAGCCTGAAACTTTTTCACATAAGCATCGCAGCCCCAAACTTTTAAGAAACGACAGCTTAGGTTTCTCTAAACCATAGTTCATACGGTGTCGTCTCAACGGAATTGCGTGGTGCCCTATTTAAAGTGAATGCGGTTGTCTCTAATGCCTAACCCATAAACGATAGTGTAATTCGATAAGAGACATCATGGTATGCACCATATCCAATAGGGTGCAGTTATGATGTTCGGACACACCATCACACTATGGTGTTCCAGGCGGTATTAGTCGTGAAACAATTTCCACAATTTCTTAATTGTGTGCCAAACTCGTAACTCAGATATTCATCTCTATGATCATATCACAGACATTTTATCCTCTTGTCACGACGATCTTCAACTTCACTCTGAAATTACTTGAACCTTTCAATAATTCAGACTTGTGTTTCATCAAGTAAATATACTCAGCATCTACTCAAATCATCTGTGAAGCAAGAACATAACGATATCCACTGCATGCCCCAGCACTCATTGGACTGCACACATCAAAATGTATTACTTCCAACAAGTTGCTTTCTTGTTCCATCTTACTGAAAACGAGGCCTTTTAGTCATCTTGCCCATGTGGTATGATTTGCATGTCTCAAGTGATTCAAAATCAAGTGAGTCCAAACGATCCATCTGTATGGACTTTCTTCATGCATATATACTAATAGACATGGTTCGCATGTCTCAATCTTTTCAAAAACGAGTGAGTCCAAAGATCCATCAACATGGAGCTTCTTCATGCATTTTACACCAATATGACTCAAGTGGCAGTGCCACAAGTATGTGGTACTATCATTACTATCTTATATCTTTTGGCATGAACATGTGTATCACTACGATCGAGATTCAATAAACCATTCATTTTAGGTGCAAGACCATTGAAGGTATTATTCAAATAGACAGAGTAACCATTATTCTCCTTAAATGAATAACCGTATTGCGATAAACATAATCCAATCATGTCTATGCTCAACGCAAACACCAAATAACAATTATTTAGGTTTAACACCAATCTCGATGGTAGAGGGAGCATGCGATGCTTGATCACATCAACCTTGGAAACACTTCCAACACATATCGTCATCTCACCTTTAGTTAGTCTCCATTTATTCCGTAGCTTTTATTTTGAGTTACCAACACTTAACGACCGAACCGGTATCTAATACCCTGGTGCTACTAGGAGTACTAGTAAAGTACACATTAATATAATGTATATCCAATATACTTCTGTCGACCTTGCCTGACTTCTCATCTACTAAGTATCTAGGGTAGTTCTGCTTTAGTGACCGTTCCCCTCATTACAGAAGCACTTAGTCTCGAGTTTGGGTTCTACCTTGGGTTTCTTCACTAGAGCAGCAACTGATTTGCCGTTTCATGAAGTATCCCTTCTTGCCCTTGCCCTTCTTGAGACCAGTGGTTTTACAAACCATCAACAATTGATGCTCCTACTTGATTTCCACTTTCGCGGTGTCAAACATCGCGAATAGCTCAAGGATCACCCTATCTATCCCTGATATGTTATAGTTCATCACGAAGCTCTAGTAGCTTGGTGGCAGTGACTTTGGAGAACCATCACTATCTCATCTGGAAGACAACTCCCACTCGATTCAAGCGATTGTAGTACTCAGACAATTTGAGCACATGCTCAACGATTGAGCTTTTCTCCCTTAGTTTGTAGGCTTAAGAAACTTGTCGGAGGTCTCACACCTCTTGACGTGGGCACGAGACTGAAATCCCAATTTCAGCCCTTGAAACATCTCATATGTTCCACGACGTTTCAAAAACGTCTTCGGTGCCTCAATTCTATGCCGTTTTCACATTATGCACTGAACTATGACATAGTCATCAAAATGTGCATGTCAGATGTTCGCAACACCCACAAACGACGCTCAAGGTTCAGCACACCGAGCAGTGCACTAAGGACATAAGCCTTCTGTGCAGCAATGAGGACAATCCTCAGTTTACGGACCCAGTCCGCATAATTGCTACTATCAACTTTCAACTAAATTTTCTCTATGAACATATCTTAAACAGTAGAACTAAAGCGTAAGCTACGACATAATTTGCAAAGACCTTTTGACTATGTTCATGATAATTATGTTCATCTAATTATTTAATGAACTCCCACTCAGATAGACATCCCTCTAGTCATCTAAGTGATACATGATCCGAGTCAACTAGGCCGTGTCGATCATCACGTGAGACGGACTAGTCATCCGGTGAACATCTCCATGTTGATCGTATCTACTATACGACTCATGTTCGACCTTTCGGTCTCTTGTGTTCCGAGGCCATGTCTGTACATGCTAGGCTCGTCAAGTCAACCTAAGTGTTTCGCATGTGTAAAACTGGCTTACACCCGTTGTATGCGAACGTTTCTATCACACCTGATCATCACGTGGTGCTTCGAAACAACGAACCTTCGCAATGGTGCACAGTTAGGGGGAACACATCTCTTGAAATTTTAGTGAGGGATCATCTTATTTATGCTACCGTCGTTCTAAGCAAATAAGATGTAAACATGACAAACATCACATGCAAATCATAAAGTGACATGATATGCCCAATATCATCTTGCGCCTTTTGATCTCCATCTTCGAGGCGCGGCATGATCACCTTCGTCACCGGCATGACACAATTTTGAATGGAGTTTGCAGATAATTGATCTATCAGGGTGGATCTATCAGGGGACTTGAAAGATTCGTGCACTTTGGATTTAGTTAGGAGATCATCAGTTACAACAAGTACAATCAATTAAATATTTCTGGATTTAGTCAGGGAATATTTTATACTTACTTACAGCTTTTGAAGGACTCAGTTTGGTACATGAATCCGATATGAAAAATTAAATCAATTATTTAAGCAGAGTATTGCACAATTATTATGTATGCTATCCATCCGTAACATTCACTATCTGTTTTCGTTGGCAGCATAGCGACATGGATGATAAAGGCAACGATGGCAAAAACTTGGGGAATACAGGCAAGGATGACAAGGACATGGGTGATAGACGAAAAGAAGGCAAAGGAATGGATGGTATGCGCACGGATGATAACGATAATGAGGATGCAGGCAAGGATGGCATAGACCTGGATGATGTACACATGCAAGGTAAAGGAATTGATATTAAAGGCATGGCTGGTTCAGATCTGAATGAGTGTATGGAATACATAGAGATTGTGAAGAAGACTTTCAGGACTGAGGAAGAAGCCTACATGTTCTATGTAGGCTATGCGAGAAAAAAAGGGTTTGGTGTTAGAAAGGATGATCTGAAGTACAGGGGTCCGGGTCCGAAATAAAATGCATACAGAAGGACATACAAGTGCTGCAAACAAGGATGGCGGGCCCTTAAGCACTTTAACAGAGCTGAAAGAAAAAGAACACCGAGGGGTCTTTCTCGGTGTGGGTGTCCCGCTCTTTTTCAGGTTGAGCTACAAGATAGCAGTGGCCTCTGGTTCGTCAAGAATTTTGTGGACAAGCATAACCATCTGTTTGTCCCTGCTGACCTGACTCCGTACTTATCGGCTCATCGTAGAATGACTGACGCACAAAAGGCCGATGTCATCGAGTATGCTGCCGGTGGACTTCGAACACATCAGATTATGAATGTAATGGAGAAGAATGCCGGAGGTCCCGACAAGCTTGGATTTATAGATCGAGATCTATACAACCATGTTTCAATCCAGAAGAAGCGCAAGATAGAAGGCAGTGACGCTAGATATTTGCTCACCTATATGATTGCACAGAAAAAAGCAGACCCGGAATTCTTTTTCAAATACACAAAAGACAGCGAAGGCCATTTGAGGAACATATTCTGGGCTGATTCACAATCCCGGATTGACAATGTTGCCTTTGGTGGTGTCGTGGTGTTCGACAGTACATATCGGTCTAACAAGTACAGGCTTCCGTTTGTTCCATTTGTTGGTCTGAACCATCACCGCATTACAGTTTTGTTTGGGGTCGGTCTAGTGTTAGACGAGACAGTTGCATCATACCAGTGGCTTCTTCATGTATTTTGGGAGGCAATGTCCCAGAGGGCACCCATTTCAGCAATCACTGATGGGGATGGTTCAATGGCTAAAGCAATAGCTACTGTCTGGACTGGAACAGATCATCGTTTGTGCATGTGGTATATCGAGGGGAATATGGTGATGCACCTCCGCAAGAAAAGCTTGAGGAATTTAGGGAATTCATTTACCGTCGTTGGGATGTTGATGAGTTTGAGAAAAGATGGGAGGCTTATAAGGTTTGGTTCAAAATAGAACCAACAGGGAAGAGGTCGTCATGGGTTAACAGGATGTACGAGCTGCGACACAAATGGGTTGCTGCGTACACAAAGGGTAGATATTTCCTAGGCATGATGAGTAATCAGAGGAGTGAGTCTCTCAACTCAAGGCTTCATGTGCACCTGAACAGGAATATGCAGCTTGTTGATTTGTTGCAGCATGTTGAGCACTGTGTATCCATAATGCGTACGAATGAAGCAGCATTAGACGGAGTAGCAACACATACGATACCCTTCACTAAGCTGAATGCACACCCTCTGGAGATTGCTGCCTCTTATATTTATACAACTGTGATGTTTCCAAAGGTAAAGCGTCAGATTGTCGAAGGGACAAATTGGCAGGTCACGGACCGAGTAGCATGTGATGGTTTGGTCGTGTTTGGAGTTTTCCGCAAAGCCCCATATGATAAAGTCCCATATGGCAGGGATGCTACAGAATTGCAAGGTAAGGAAGGTAAGGATGCTGAGGACTTGCATGCAAAAAACTTGGATGCTGAGGATCCCAATGACTTGGAAGGTAAGGATGCTGAGGACTTGCATGCAAAAAACTTGGATGCTGAGGATCCCAATGACTTGGAAGGCAAGGATGGTGTGGACTTGCATGCCAAAAACCTGGATGCTAAGGATCCCAATGACTTGGAAGGTAAGGACACTGAGGAGTTGGATGCACAAGGCGTGGATGCTAAGCCTGTGGATTTTATATATCACGTGACTTGTCTATTTACAGGAGCAAGACTGGATGATGCAGCTTGTACATGTAAAAAGTTGGAAAGTCAGGATTACCCATGCGCACATATATTCTGCGTTCTGGATCATCTTGGTGTACGCATGTGACGCCTCCGATTCAATCGTACACTAATCATGCACGCAAACGTGTACGATCAAGATCAGGGACTCACGGGAAGATGTCACAACACAACTCTAAAATAAGTAAGTCATACAAGCTCATAATACAAGCCAGGGGCCTCGAGGACTCGAATACAAGTGCTCAATCATAGACGAGTCAGCGGAAGCAACAATATCTGAGTACAGACATAAGTTAAACAAGTTTGCCTTAAGAAGGCTAGCACAAACTGGGATACAGATCGAAAGAGGCGTAGGCCTCCTGCCTGGGATCCTCCTAAACTACTCCTGGTTGTCGTCAGCAGCCTGCACATAGTAGTAGGCACCTCCGGTGTAGTAAGAGTCGTCGTCGACGGTGGCGTCTCGCTCCTGGGCTCCAGCATCTGGTTGCGACAACCAGGTAGAAGGGAAAGGGGGAAAAGAGGGAGAAAAGCAATCGTGAGTACTCGTCCAAAGTACTCGCAAGCAAGGATCTACACTACATATGCATGGGTATATGTGTAAAGGGCCATATCGGTGGACTGAACTGCAGAATGCTAGAATAAGGGGGGATAGCTAATCCTGTCGAAGACTACGCTTCTGGCCACCTCCATCTTGCAGCATGTAGAAGAGAGTAGATGGTAAGTTCACCAAGTAGCATCGCATAGCATAATCCTACCCGGCGTTCCCCTCCTTGTTGCCCTGTTAGAGAGCGATCACCGGGTTGTATCTGGCACTTGGAAGGGTGTGTTTTATTAAGTATCCAGTTCCAGTTGTCATAAGGTCAAGGTACAACTCCGGGTCATCCTTTTACCGAGGGACACGACTATTCGAATAGATAAACTTCCCTGCAGGGGTGCACCACATAACCCAACACGCTTGATCCCATTTGGCCGGACACCCTTTCCTGGGTCATGCCCGGCCTCAGAAGATCAACACGTCACAGCCCCACCAAGGCACAACAGAGCGGTCAGCACGCCGGTCTAAATCCTATGGCGCAGGGGTCTGGGACCATCGCCCATTGCACACCTGCACGTTGCGAATGCGGCCGGAAGCGGACCTAGCCTAGCAGGCGTTCCAGTCCAATCCGCGCGCGCCGCTCAGTCGCTGACGTCATGAAGGCTTCGGCTGATACCACGACGTCGAGTGCCCATAACTGTCCCCGCGTAGTTGGTTAGTGCGTATAGGCCAAATGGCCAGACTCAGATCAAATACCAAGATCTCGTTAAGCGTGTTAAGTATCTGCGAACGCCAACCAGGGCCAGGCCCACCTCTCTCCTAGGTGGTCTCAACCTGCCCTGTCGCTCCCCCACAAAGTAACAGTCGGGGGCCGTCGGGAACCCAGGCCCACCTCTACCGGGATGGAGCCACCTGCCCCTTCAGCCCCCATCTCCGAACAGTATCATAAGTAATGTGACAGTATAAAGTATATAGCATATGCCCGTGATCACCTCCCGAAGTGATCACGGCCCAGTAGTATAGCATGGCAGACGGACAAGAGTGTAGGGCCACTAATGAAACTCTAGCATCCTATACTAAGCATTAGGATAGCAGGTAAAGGTATCAACAATTGTAGCAACAATGACAGGCTATGCAGCAGAATAGGCTTAACCGAAAGCAGTAACATGCTACGCTACTCTAATGCAAGCAGTATAGAGAAGGAATAGGCGATATCTGGTGATCAAGGGGGGGCTTGCGTGATTGCTCTGGCAAGAAGGAGGGGTCGTCAACACCGTAGTCGATCGGGGTACCAGCAGCAGCATCAGTCTCGTAGTCTACCAGAGAGAAGAGGGGGAAGAAACAATGAATACAATGCAAACAGATGCATATCGATGCATGACATAACAAGTAGCGGTGCCCAGTGTGCCCTAATGCGGTAGGAGGTGATACTGGTGAAGGGGGAAAACATCCGGGAAAGTATTCCCGGTGTTTCACGTTTTCGGACAGATGAACCAGAGGGGGAAAGTTGCCTGTTTGCTATGCTAGGGATGTGTGGCGGGCGAACGGGCTGCGTATTCGGATTCGTCTCGTCGTTCTGAGCAACTTTCATGTAGAAAGTATTTCGATTCGAGTTATGGTTTATTTTATATTAATTTTAAAAGATTTAAAACATTTTTAGGATTTATCTAATTAATTTAATTCAACATTATCCAGAACAGTACATGCTGACGTCATCATGATGTCAGCAGTCAACAGAGGTATTGACTGGGTCGCTGACGTGTGGGTCCTAGATGTCATTGATAGATTAGGCTAAACTATAAGTTTAATTAAGTTAACTAACTAATTAGTTAGTTAAATAGGTAATTAATTAAGTTAATTAATTAGTTAATTAATATTTTTATTTCATATTCTTCTTTTCTATTTTTTTAACATTCTTGGGGGGGGGGGCTGGGCCCCACGTGTCATTCACCAAGGGGACCGATGCGGGTTAGCGGGCGCTAGGTGCGGGCATAGCCCGAACGGGCGTGTGCCCGAGAGGGCGCGAGGCGCGCACGATGCACGCAAGCGCCGGCGGTGGGGCGCCGGCGACTGGCCCCGGGCGAGGCCAGCAGGCGCATGGGCGGCCGGTGCAGGCCGCGGGGCGCGCGTGGCCAACGGCCAGCGGCGATGCCAGGAGAGGGGCGAGGCCATGGCCGAGGTGGCCGGGGCAGGGGAGGCGATGGGAGCCGGAGCGCGGGCGAGCAGAGGCGGACGGGGCGTGCGCGGCGGCAGTGGAGGCGGGGCACCGGCGAACTACAACTCTGATGTAGACGGCGTCTACGGGGCGAGCACGAGGTAGAAGAGTGGGGAGAGGAAGATATGCTCACATTGCGCCTGCAGATGGGCAAAGTGAGCGCGAGGACGGGTTGTCAGAGTCGAATTCAAGGACGAAGTCGTCGGCGTCCGAGGAGGAAGAAGCCGGCGGAGAGGGTGATGCAGAGGCGGTGAGCTTGAGGCCGGGGTCGGGGAAGGCAGAGCAGAGCACATAGGAGCTCGTGGGCATGCTCCTAGGCGATGGCGAGGCTGTGGGGCGCGCGGGTGACGGCGCCCATGGCGACGGCGTTGATGGGGCGATGAGGCCTGGGGAGGCCGGCGGGGATGAGGCGAGGCGACGGGGCGGCGCAGGTGGGGGTCCGCGAGTGCCTGGCAACGGCGGAGCGTCGGGGAAGGCAGAGGGCGCCGGGCGCTGAGGTGGTGTCCCCGATCCAGAAGGGGATTGGGGAGTGGGGAGGGAGCGAGGGGAGTGGGGAATCGGGGAGGGAGAAGTGGGAGGGGTTAGGGTTTCGGTCGGGTGGACTGGGGTTAAGTGGTGGGGGTTGTGGGCCGGCCCGTTCGGGCGGCACAGGCCAGCTGGGCCATGAGGCCCAGCGGGGGGGGGGGGGTCTGTTGTTCCTTTTTTTATTCTTTTCTGCTTTATTTTAGTTACATTTTATTTTAGTTTTAGTAGAAATTATCACTAACACCTAACTTGGTACCTTTAATTAAACTACTGCCACATCAATTCTCATCCCAATTAAAATAGTTTAATATTTTATAAAATTCAAAAGGCATTTATTTTATTATTTAACCCATAGTTTTAATTATTTTGAACACTTAAACATTTATTAAATTTAGGTTTCTCCACCACAATTACCCACGCATTATCTGGCACCTTTAGAACATAAAAGTTTTATGTTTGAAAACTTTTACTATTTGACTTAAATTCAAAGTTGAATTTGGATCGGTTCTGAACTAACGCGAGATTAACAACAGTAACCGAGATGACGTGGCATCGTTAACATGGGATTACTGTAGCTTAATTATCCGGGCGTCACAATTCTCCTCCACTACAAGAAATCTCTTCCCGAGATTTAAGGGGTGTGTAAGGGGGAGAGATCTGGTTACGAAATTCTAACGAAACTTCTCGATCTTGGTTGTTCTTTTCGAAGCGGTCGATCCATTACATTGATGTCTTCATTTCTCTGCTTCAGGTCATCGTGATGAAGTAGGCATCCTTTCTTCAGGTTCTTCATCGTACTTACGAAAGGGTACGAAGGGAAAACTCTATAAGGACGGATTCTAACAAGATCAAGCATCAGACAGTTAACTCAGGGGAAGAAGCATAAGTATCACTCGAATTGTAACTTAAGAAGATATCGAGAGCAAAGTAAGAAGGTACCATGATAAGTTTCAAATGGATAGGCAATTGTTCGATGCCTAATCAGAAGGTGAAAGGGTTCCAGAGCAACGAGAATAAGTATTGTGTCTGATACCAGAATAGATTACTAGGGAGGTGGCCCCGTGAATTACATACGAAGTCAAGCACGAGGAATAACTTTGGAGACAGGGATATACAGAAGAGTCAGGTTTCGATCCTGTGGAACCGTGGGTTATGGGCCCACCATGGGAGTTACCGGTAGGAAGGGCGGTGGTATTTTGCACAGTCATGATAACAAGGCATGTTAGAGGATAGCCTGCCAGTGATGTTGGCTACATCATCGGTACCAAGGGCGAGGGACGAAGAGAACCCTTTTCCTGCTCCTTGAACGAGGCGGACCGTTAGGCAAAGTTCTCGTCCAACGGTGGATACCGGAATGTCATCAACAATAGTAACAGGTTCTTACTGACAGAGTTGTACACCGAGGTGCTTACAAAAGCAGTGACTTATTACTACTTAGATCATATAAATCACCAGAAAGGTTAAACAAAACAATGCAAAGGAAAAGGTGATCATCAGATTAAATAGAACAATGGAAAGGAAAATGCGTTTAAACACATTATTCAGGGGTATATCCTTCCCAAGGACAAACAGAGCATGATATCCACGACATGATATAATGTGGAAAACCATTTAGGAAAGGGGGGAGAAATTTCATGACATTACCCATACAACGGTGTTTGGATAATTTGATAAAGAAAATTCAGCATGGTGCTTCAGATGTTCTTATTGAAAATCGGAGTACCACATACATGCTTCGAGATAGCATTGACATGATCTTCAGGCAAAGGTCAGACTCTAGATACACAAAGGACTTATTAGGAACAACTTATAGAATAAGTCTTACAATTTCCTCATGGAAGAATGGTTAACCTTGCTAAAGAGGAAACTATAATAATAGGTCCTCCGGCCAGGTGTGCTAGGCAT
Organism: Aegilops tauschii subsp. strangulata; assembly: GCF_002575655.3. Lineage (NCBI taxonomy): Eukaryota > Viridiplantae > Streptophyta > Magnoliopsida > Poales > Poaceae > Aegilops > Aegilops tauschii. The sequence continues at coordinate 391,364,878 of NC_053040.3, read as the reverse complement.
GACATCACCTTAATGGGCCATATAACAACAAAATGTTATAACTCTTGGGAATATGATCCAACCATCATATCTGACCAAGATTCAGATCTGATTGGTGTCAGGATACCTCAGACTCAGGATGCTTGAAAAGAAAAGGTGCAACACCAATTGACGAATTGACGTTGCAAGATTCTCGGGAAATGGCGTCTAGAAGCAAGGCTCTGAAACAAGGGTTCATCATTAAACCAAGGAGAGGATGATGAGGTGGCTGATGGGCTAAGGACAATTCATCGAGATTCCCAAAAGATGGATTTCCACAATTATGTGAACAAGGAGATAACATTCGTCAGATCAAATGATATAAGGATGTATGCTCGAGGAAAATATACATAATCAAACATTGGTTGAAATGTGCGCCCAAAATATGGGCTGGGTTGCACGATCAATGTTTAGACTGGTGATTCAATAACCGATAGGCTAAGAATGAACTATCGATCATTAATTTCAAAGCAATAGGGTTGCTAGAAGAGCAGAATCCAAACAGCACCGTGCACTTGTTGGTACCCCGGTTAGAACCAACACGGGGACCAACAAAGAATGATGATGGGCAGAAGCATCACTATACCAAGAGTTCTTAAGAGGTGGAGCAATCTGAAGAGATTCCTAACATAAAAGATGGTAATACTCCAAGGTAAAGAAGAACTAAGGCTGGATAGCAAGGATCTCAAGGTACAACACAAAACACGAACAAGTTTGTGTTGAACGAAAGGCAATAAAGTGGTCAATGATAACACAAATCATCGAGGGCAAGGGTGGTATTTCTCATCATGAATTCAAGTGCTATCCTGGAAGAGCTCAGAATGCCGATGATGATCACGACACATTTGTCGAGAGATTTCATTAAGATGTAATCGATTGGCAATGACATCAAGTCAAAGGAATGATGAAGCGAAAGGATATTGGAACCACGGGTATGACACAAATTCGAAATCAAGCTTGCTGCTCAAGGTGAAATGGTATTATGGGGAAGATCAACGTAAGCTTTGCTCACCGTCGAAAGTTGTGCTCTGGGAAGAAGGACCGGGTGACACAGTTTAAAATTTAGCACGATAATGATATAGCCAATCAGGCTAGGAATGACGTGTTTGGGTACAAACTCGTAAGTAAAGAAGATTACTAAAGTTGTTGAACCGTAGTGCGGACTCGGTTCAGTTATCGGTGTCTTTGAGTGTTTAATAACTGAGAGCCCGTGAAAAATTGGAATCAGTGAGAATGTAGTACTTAATGAAGAACTCATAAGAAGTTATGATGTTTTGTGTTTATCTCGAGATACCAGGGGGTAATACTCGACGATAGATTAAAGGAAAGGTTGGACAGGTGCAATGATCTGCAGAGGACAAGTGGTTTAACTTGTCTGAGAAATTGAATCAAGGGGAACGGTATGGTCAGATCCACATTTGTAAATGATCAAAGCACGGATACAAGAACTTATAACAAGGGGGTAACTATTTTACGAGAAGCTTCCATGGTAAGATTTACATCGTGTCCATGGGCATGAACACAAAGTTCAAGGTCGATTCTCACTTCTTTAATGCATAACCTTTCATTCACTTCTCGCCTTCAACGAAGTTGTGTGTTGAAATTTTATCTGACATAACACCAGTAGAGTATGACCCGTAGTAGTTTCCGGGTTCACAGAGATTAGAGAAGGCATATGTCCAACCCATCGGGGCCTCTTAGGAACATATACCACAAACTTCGAGAGTAATTATCACTAGCTCGAAAGCATAGCATGGTTGAGAAAGTAGAGGATACCATTTTGCAAAGACATTATGTATCCTAGGAAAGGCTCACAAGGTTATTGAATATGAAGGACATTGTCGGATAAAATCCAACAAAAGATCTGGTGGTCCACGAAAGGATCTGATGTGAGTATCAGCACACAACCAGAGGAAGAATCAATGCAAAGACATCTGATTATAGAAACAAATGAATAACTTAGAGCTCAGTTGTAAAGGAATTATGATTTACAAATCGAAGGATCAGAAGTAGACGCTCTGATCAAGGATGGATAAGTTCAATAGACTTAGGGGCACAATCGACGACAATTTGATTCGCGAGAACCAGCTCATGTTTAAAATGACGTCTGAGTCGGAAGGATGAATTCTAGGATTTGTTTGAGGATTGCGAGCATTCGCAACAAATTGAATTAACGGACTCAAAATGATAATGACAATGGATGTCAACAAGATTACTAGACTTAAGATTAATCATAATGCAAGTAAGCAAGAATATCAAGAGAAAAAAGGCTCCTGAGGATTTTCGAAAGATCGAATGGTATTTTGAACACTTTGTGAAATACTTGAATCAACTGGGGATGAGTGGATACTCGGTAAGTGCGAGAATTATCTGTAGAGGTATTTAGGTGCAAAGAACAGCAAGGCAGTAAGCTCAAAGGATTCTCGGAACAACAGAGAGAATTTTGGGGTATCTTGTAATAACAAGATCAGCTGGGAAACATTGTATGAATGGCGAGTATACGTGGTTATCCATAGGAGTTTATCGATGGAAGGGAATTGCAAAAGCGATGAACAGAAGTTCTTGGGTTAACAGCGGAGAGTGTCTTCAGGGTCTTCACGTGCAGCAGAAGATCATCAGTAATAAGGGGCTCTCCGGGTGAAAGTGATAACGAGATCCTAATGTTAGATTTAGCAAAATTCATTTAACCCGAATAGGAGAGAGATCAGAGTCCCAGACTAAAAGTCGAGGAGTAAAAGATCCTAGTACCACCCAATGGCGACGTGGGCCTGTAAGACACACAACCATGTTAGTAAAAACTTTTCCAATGACTAGACTCGATTTCGGCCAAGGAGTTGGAAAGGGGGATTCCTACAGGCAGTCGGCTCTAATACCAACTTGTGACGCCCCCGATTCAAGATCAGGGACTCACGGGAAGATATCACAACACAACTCTAAAACATAAATAAGTCATACAAGCATCATAATACAAGCCAGGGGCCTCGAGGGCTCGAATACAAGTGCTCGATCATAGACGAGTCAGCGGAAGCAACAATATCTGAGTACAGACATAAGTTAAACAAGTTTTCCTTAAGAAGGCTAGCACAAACTGGGATACAGATTGAAAGAGGCGCATGCCTCCTGCCTGGGATCCTCCTAAACTACTCCTGGTCGTCGTCAGCGGCCTGCACGTAGTAGTAGGCACCTCCGGTGTAGTAAGAGTCATCGTCGACGGTGGCGTCTGGCTCCTGGGCTCCAGCATCTGGTTGCGACAACCAGGTAGAAGGGAAAGGGGGAAAAGAGGGAGAAAAGCAACCGTGAGTACTCATCCAAAGTACTCGCAAGCAAGGATCTACACTACATATGCATGGGTATATGTGTAAAGGGCCATATCGGTGGACTGAATTGCAGAATGCCAGAATAAGGGGGGGATAGCTAATCCTGTCGAAGACTACGCTTCTGGCCACCTCCATCTTGCAGCATGTAGAAGAGAGTAGATGGTAAGTTCACCAAGTACCATCGCATAGCATAATCCTACCCGGCGATCCCCTCCTCGTCGCCCTGTTAGAGAGCGATCATCGGGTTGTGTCTGGCACTTGGAAGGGTGTGTTTTATTAAGTATCCAGTTCTAGTTGTCATAAGGTCAAGGTACAACTCCGGGTCATCCTTTTACCGAGGGACACGTCTATTCGAATAGATAAACTTCCCTGCAGGGGTGCACCACATAACCCAACACGCTTGATCCCATTTGGCCGGACACACTTTCCTGGGTCATGCCCGGCCTCGGAAGATCAACACGTCGCAGCCCCACCTAGGCACAACAGAGCGGTCAGCACGCCGGTCTAAATCCTATGGCGCAGGGGTCTGGGCCCATCGCCCATTGCACACCTGCACGTTGCGAACGCGGCCGGAAGCAGACCTAGCCTAGCAGGCATTCCAGTCCAATCCGGCGCGCACCGCTTAGTCACTGACGTCACGAAGGCTTCGGCTGATACCATGACGTCGAGTGCCCATAACTGTCCCCGCGTAGTTGGTTAGTGCGTATAGGCCAAATGGCCAGACTCAGATCAAATACCAAGATCTCGTTAAGCATGTTAAGTATCCGCGTACGCCAACCAGGGCCAGGCCCACCTCTCTCCTAGGTGGTCTCAACCTGCCCTGTCGCTCCGCCACAAAGTAACAGTCGGGGGCTGTCGGGAACCCAGGCCCACCTCTACCGGGATGGAGCCACCTGCCCCTTCAGCCCCCATCTCCGAACAGTATCATAAGTAATGTGACAGTATAAAGTATATAGCATATGCCCGTGATCACCTCCCGAAGTGATCACGGCCCAGTAGTATAGCATGGCAGACGGACAAGAGTGTAGGGCCACTGATGGAACTCTAGCATCCTATACTAAGCATTAGGATAGCAGGTAAAGGTATCAACAATTGTAGCAACAATGACAGGCTATGCAGCAGAATAGGCTTAACCGAAAGCAGTAACATGCTATGCTACTCTAATGCAAGCAGTATAGAGAAGGAATAGGCGATATCTGGTGATCAAGGGGGGGCTTGCCTGATTTCTCTGGCAAGAAGGAAGGGTCGTCAACACCGTAGTCGATCGGGGTACCAGCAGCAGCGTCAGTCTCGTAGTCTACCGGAGAGAAGAGGGGGAAGAAACAATGAATACAATGCAAACAGATGCATATCGATGCATGACATAACAAGTAGCGGTGCCAAGTGTGCCCTAATGCGGTAGGAGGTGATACCGACGAAGGGGAAAACATCCGGGAAAGTATTCCCGGTGTTTCGCGTTTTTGGACAGATGAACCAGAGGTGGAAAGTTGCGTGTTTACTATGCTAGGATTGTGTGGCGGGCGAACGGGCTGCGTATTCGGATTCGTCTCGTCGTTCTGAGCAACTTTCATGTAGAAAGTATTTCGACCCGAGTTACGGTTTATTTTATATTAATTTTAAAAGATTTAAAACATTTTTAGGATTTATCTAATTAATTTAATTCAACATTATCCAGATCAATACATGTTGACGTCATCATGATGTCAGCACGACGTCAGCAGTCGACAGAGGTGTTGACTGGGTCGCTGACGTGTGGGTCCCAGATGTCATTGATAGATTAGGCTAAACTATAAGTTTAATTAAGTTAACTAACTAATTAGTTAGTTAACCAGGTAATTAATTAAGTTAATTAATTAATTAATTAATATTTTTATTTCATATTCTTCTTTTCTATTTTTTTTAATGTTCTGGGGGGCTGGGCCCCACGTGTCATTCGCCAAGGGGACCGATGCGGGTTAGCGGGCGCTGGGTGTGGGCATAGCCCGAACGGGCGTGTGCCCGAGAGGGCGCGAGGCGCGCACGATGCACGCAAGCGCAGGCGGTGGGGCGCGGGCGACTGGCCCCGGGCGAGGCCAGCAGGCGCACGGGCGGCCGGTGTAGGCCGCGGGGCGCGCGCGGCCAACGGCCAGCGGCGACGCCAGGAGAGGGGCGAGGCCATGGCCGAGGTGGCCAGGGCAGGGAGGCGATGGGAGCCGGAGCGCGGGCGAGTAGAGGCGGACGGGGCGTGCGCGGCGGCAGTGGAGGCGGGGCACCGACGAACTACAACTACGATGTAGACGGCGTCTACGGGGCGAGCACGAGGTAGAAGAGAGGGGAGAGGAAGATATGCTCATAGTGCGCCTGCAGATGAGCAAAGTGAGTGCGAGGACGGCTTGTCAGAGTCGAATTCAAGGATGAAGTCGTCGGCGTCCGAGGAGGAAGAAGCCGGCGGAGAGGGTGATGCAGAGGCGGTGAGCTTGAGGCCGGGGTCGGGGAAGGCAGAGCAGAGCACATAGGAGCTCGTGGGCATGCTCCTAGGCGATGGTGAGGCCGTGGGGCGCGCGGGTGACGGCGCCCATGGCGACGGCGTCGATGGGGCGACGAGGCCTGGGGAGGCCGGCGGGGATGAGGCGAGGCGACGGGGCGGCGCAGGTGGGGGTCCGCGAGTGCCTGGCAACGGCGGAGCGCCGGGGAAGGCAGAGGGCGCCGGGCGCTGAGGTGGTTGCCCCGATCCAGAAGGGGATCGGGGAGTGGGGAGGGAGCGAGGGGAGGGGAGAATCGGGGAGGGAGAAGTGGGAGGGGTTAGGGTTTCGGTCGGGTGGACGGGGGCTAAGTAGTGGGGGTTGTGGGCCGGCCCGTTCGGGCGGCACAGGCCAGCTGGGCCATGAGGCCCAGCGGGGGGGTCTGTTGTTCCTTTTTTTATTCTTTTCTGCTTTATTTTAGTTACATTTTATTTTAGTTTTAGTAGAAATTATCACTAACACCTAACTTGGTACCTTTAATTAAACTACTGCCACATCAATTCTCATCCCAATTAAAATAGTTCAATATTTTATAAAATTCAAAAGGCATTTATTTTATTATTTCACCCACAGTTTTAATTATTTTGAACACTTAAACATTTTATTAAATTTAGGTTTCTCCACCACAATTACCCACGCATTTTCTGGCACCTTTAGAACATAAAAGTTTTATGTTTGAAAACTTTTACTATTTGACTTAAATTCAAAGTTGAATTTGGATCGGTTCTGAACTAACTGTAGATTAACAACAGTAATCGAGATGACGTGGCATCGTTAACGTGGGATTACTGTAGCTTAATTATCCGGGCGTCACAACGCACATTTCCAAAAAAATTGTCAAGAAAAGATGGACAATGCATGCCAAGCCAGCGTTCCCTTCTTCGAGGACTGCGAATACTCATGTATAGTCTGATCACATGAATAAGTATCATCAACTACGCAACATGGCTAGTGACGCTTTATTCATAGCCGCAGCTAGCGATTCACAGTCAGAACAGGTGATGGAGCTCCTCCGGAGTATATTGGTTGATGGAGAAAAAACTGATTTGGATGAAGGCCATAAATTGTTTGTTCCTTTGCCGGCATACTTCTCTGCTGCTCGCGAATGCTGCACTGATGACGTGGAAAATCCAATCAAAATAGTTCCAAAAGGGAGACCAACTACCGAAGAATCGAACAAGAGGATTAAATCCAGGCGCGAGCGGATGAGAGGGTAAAAAAGCAACGAAGTTAGTGCACATGTTTATCTCATTGTTCATTTCCATACATGCTTACAATGTTAATATGTTCTCTCTTTTTCATCAATTTACTCAGGAACAAATCGGGGAAATCAAAGGTCACGAGGAGGAAGAAGCGAAAAGAGAAAGACTCAGAGACAGAAGAAGACACAGATTCAGATACAGAAGAAGAGGAAGATTCAAAAAAAGCAACGAAGTTAGTGCACATGTTAATCTCATTGTTCATTTCCATACATGCTTACAGTGTTAATATGTTCTCCCGGAGAGTGTTCACATGTTTTTCTTCAATTTACGCAGGAAAAAATCGGGGAAATCAAATAGCACAAGGAGGAAGAAGCAAAAAGAAGAGACAGAGTCAGATACAGAAGAAGAGACAGAGGCAGATACAGAAGAAGAGACAGAGGCAGATACAGAAGAAGAGGAAGATTCAGGTACACAAGAAGAGGAAGATTCAGATGCAGAAGAAGAGGGAGATTCAGATGCAGAAGAAGAGGGAGATTCAGATGCGGAAGAAGAGGAAGATTCATATGCAGAAGATGGTGGGCTGAGGAGGGCTAGGAAGAGACCATTGGAGGTTGCAGAAGAGGATTGCGCAAAACCAAACAAGTGGGCATCAGCACAATTGTGCGTACTTAAACATGTTTTCGAATGTTGGCTGCAGATTCATCTATTTCATTTTTTGCAGGAAACGCAAGGGCGCTCCAAATGTCAATGCTGGGAGGAAGAAAAAGAATGATGACAAGGGTGCGCGAGGAAAACCAGTGAAGTTAGTGTGTGTACTTACATGTCCGCTCTAGAAGTCGGGTATTTGCTAGTACTGTTGACGTTTGTTAACTTTTCCAGGAAAGACTCTAGGAAGGGCGGTAAAGAACAGGCCAAAGGGGTGATGAAGACAAAAAGGCCTGATAGGAATGTACCACAGGCTGAGCGAATAAGAGCTGTCAAGTTAGCTTCTATAGCTATGACGAGAAAATCAGTGAAGTTAGTGTCTTTTCTGTTATAGTGTACTGTACATGCTCAAATCTTCTTTGCTATCCTATTAACAAACGTTGTTTCATGCAGGAAAGCTATAGTGAAGTAGAGACAGGATGTTTAGATGCACAGGGTCAAGCAAAGAAAACAACAGGATTTCTGGGGTCGAAAAATTGAGAACAAACTAAAGTAGACAATTTTCCATGCCGTGATCCACCTTGTTTCTGATGTATTAGACCTATTTGATGGACTGCCACTATTTTTCTGAATTCCTCGTTTGCTTGGTACACCCTCATTTTATTATGGACGGGTCGACATGGTAGGCTAGTTATGATTTATCAACATCGATGAAACAATGCATTTTTAGTGAAGTTGGTTTTCTGTATTTTTTTTCATTTTTCTACATAATATATTGCTGAAATTTGTTCAAGTGTAGTCAAATTTCATACTTGAAATATAAAATAGAAACCGAAAATTTATATATATAAGAAAATAGAACGTTAATAGAAACCTCGTTTTCAAATAACCTTGAAAATCGTTTATTTTCAAATAGATAAGCATACTGATATTTTAAAAATAACATGCTCATTTAAAAAAGCATGTTCAATTGAAAATAAAATAGAATGAATATGCAGATTTAAAAATAGCATGCTGCTTTGAATATACTATTTTTAAAATACCATGCTATTTTAAAAATAGCATGCTGATTTTAAAAATAGCATGCTGATTTTAAAAATAGCATGCTGATTTTAAAAATATGATTTCAAAAATAGCATGCTACTTTTAAAATTATAATGCTCTTTTCAATATGCTACTTTCAAAATAACATGCTGATTTCAAAAATATCATGCTAATTTTAAAAATAGCATGCTGATTTTAAAAATAGCATGCTGATTTAAAAAATATGATTTCAAAAATAGCATGCTACTTTTAAAATTATAATGCTCTTTTCAATATGCTACTTTCAAAATAACATGCTGATTTCAAAAATATCATGCTAATTTTAAAAATAGCATGCTACTTTTAAAAATATAATGCTCTTTTCAATATGCTACTTTTAAAATAGCATGCTGTTTTCAAAAATATCATGCTGATTTTAAAAATAGCATGCTTATTTTAAAAATAGCATGCTCTTTTCAATATGCTACTTTTAAAATAGCATGCTGATTTCAAAAATAGCATGCTGATTAAAAAAAAAATCATGTTCTTTTGAATATGATATTTTTTTAAATAGCATGCTGATTTCAAAATAACATCCTCATTCTAAAAATATAACGCTATTTTTAGAAATATAACGTTGTTTTTAAAAATAGCATGCTGATTTCAAAATAACAGCCTCATTCTAAAAATATAACGCTGTTTTAAAAAATATAACGCTGTTTTTAAAAATAGCATGCTGATATCAAAAATTACATGCTTTTTGAAATATGCTGTTTTGAAAGTAGCGTGCTGATTTTGAAAACAGCATTTTTTTAATTACGCTTTTTAAAAGATAGCATGTTTTTTAGTATACTGTTTTTCAAATAAAAAAACATGCTGGTTTGCTCTGTTCTTGAAAATAGCATGCCATGCCATTTCGAAAGTAACAGAAACATCATTTTTTGCATTGCATTTTGACCCGCAAGTTTTTGTTTTGCATTGCATTTTTTTGTGCGACACACATACAAACCGCATTTTGAAAATAACTCATACTAGCCAACACAAAAACCTCGTTCAAAAATGAAAGTAGTGTCCAATCCATTTGAAACCCGGTTAGATTTGATTCTAAAAATACTAGCATCACTGTGGCAAAAAAAAGGAAATATAAATTGCAGTCCATAAAGTTAATTATATCAAGGAGGGTACTAGGGTGCCTTATATATATAGACTTGCATAGCAAGTACATTACGCCACATAGGGTACCACCAAGTTACTGCCAAGTTCCACTTACTGGACGATCTTCATACCCAGTCGGACCCAAAAGTTATATCACCAAAGTACCAGTTACTACCAAGTACCAATTACTACTAAGTTGCTCTTACTGGACCCAAAAGCTGATACTACCAACTTGCAGTTACTGGCTACTACATACAGATTATAAAACTAGCGTCAAACTACTGCCATGGGTCAACGAATCCTCATGCCACTAACCATGTTCACCCTAAGCCCACCTCCACTCCTTTCCATGAACGTGAAGATAGCCATTTGATCTTCTTTCATTCTGGCTCCCTCAACGACTTCTCTCCAGTTCTTCGTCATGATCGCACGCCCGTCCTTCATGCCCATCTTGAACAAGACCTTTTTATTACCTTCAAAATGTTCGTTGGTGACACGCACAACCATGGGCTTTCGCAGATAATCTTTGAGGTAGTCCTGACTGTAATCCTTTGAGAAACACTGATTGCACAGGGAAATAAGTAATGTTACATAAAAAATTAAGTATGATTTGCACACACAAAAAGTAAGTATGATTTGCACAACCACGCCCGTCCTCCTCTCTGTCTCTACATGATGGCATTTTCACTAGTGAAGTATGATTTGCAAAAAGAAAAGTCCAAGTGTTTACCATCTTGCTCTTCCCTCTGATGACTGCCGAGCGAGTGACGGTGCTGACATAGTATGGTATGCGAGGTTGGCACTGCTTTACTATGGATTTGAGACAGTCCCACCGATCCTCGTTTAGCGATACATGGTTGCCGTAGAAGATGCGATCCTCGAAATTTCCTTTTATCACAATGTATCCCGGACCTGTATAAAAAAAATTAAGATGACAGAGGAGTAAATAATTTCATACGTAAGATCTAGAACATCAGCACTCGGTTAATAATCAATGCCTACTCTAATGATCAAGAAATGAAGGACATAGATAACCCAATCACATCCACCCAGCAATATCTCATAGAAACATGGGCAAATTGAATATTTGATTTATTTAAACTAACAACTAAACACTCCTCTATGTAAGCTCTAGTTCAGTCAATGTTGATTTGGAAGGTCATCTAGAACCCAAACAGAGTAATGTGTGGTAATCAAGTGTCACTCAAACATCAACTTTCGATATTTCACGGTTCATTTAATATGACCAGCCATATAGAACTTTACCCCGCAGTGCCAAGATGGGATCGTGGTCCACATCTCCATCTCCATCAGAACTATCATCAGTGTCATAGTCGCTAGAGGTGTAGTCATCATCGCTATAGCCGTCACTCCCACGTGAAGTGCCATCTGAAGCATCATCTGAGGTGGTCCGGTGATCACTCTCTTCACTACTGATGAGGATGGTTTCCCTTGCCATTCAAACCTGTTGCATGCATTGCAATGAACAAATGTTAGTTATTGATATATGAAATCAGTCTTCCATTAGGACTTGTTAGCACCATATACAATGTGAATAATCTTTTCGCATACTTCTCGCTAACTACGTAGTTCATGTATAAACATCTACACGAAAAAGCTAGTCGACAACTATTCGCACGACTAGTCAAGACCAGTGGTTAGACTCATAATCATTGGGCAGACATAACCAATTAGGATATTTCAAGGTTACAATTTTGTGAGCTGGACAAGAAAACTTGGTAACCAACCAATTAGTAGCCATGTAAAAATGAACCATGATTGACTGCTCTGATCGAGCAATACGTGAAACTATAACTGATCTGCCTTTGATCACTGCAAATTTCCTGATGGGCTGTTGTGTGGTACCATCAGGTAATAAATATAAAGTCTTTAAATTGTCCCAACAAAAAATAATGCATTTGCTGCTGTACATAACATTTTTAGAGGTAGTTGTGGAGGTTAATTTTCCAATTTCCAGTGAGAATAAGGACATGATAGAATCTCTCAAGCAAGATGACAGCATAGTGAAGGCTATGAGAACGAGCAAGGCATGCTGACCAATAGTCACCCTTTTGTATACTTGCTATTTATTTACTCATTACTACCCATACCAACAAGTAAAATCATGATTATGAAGTACAATGGCAGAAAATCCAACAGTGAGGAATTTGTTGCAATGTGAACTACTAGCTCACATCAAATTTTCATTGACCACAACAAGCCCATACCATATCTTGGAGATAGGCTGACATAATTCAAGTAAGCAGTAACAACAATCAGCAAAAATATACACCAACCAAAAATATTACATGTGTGCACATATCATCAAAAACATGCACCAATCAAGAGCAGTCTATACTTGACAAATCCTTCAAAATATGCACTAATCATCATACTACCATCGAGTAATACATGAAACTATAACTGATCCTCATTCCATCATTACAAATTTCCTCATGGACTGCTTCTGTGCTCGCCTTTTTAGTTTTTAATAACTAAGCATCAGCAAATACATATACACAGTCTTCAAACTATCCCAACAAACCAAAACATATGTATGCTCCTGTGAATATACTTTTTCTATATCTAGCAGTGGGGGGTCATTTTCCAGGGGGAAAAACTACTTGATAGCATATGTCAAGCAAGATGATAGCATAGTGAAGGCTATGTCGACGAGCAAGGTATGTTGGCCAACACCCACCTTTTTCTCTTACTTGCACGAAAGTGTTTACCCATTACTACCCATACGAACAAGTAAAACCATGATTATGCAGTACATTGTCAGATTATCTTGCTGTAAAATTACTTGTTGCAATATGACCTACTAGTTGACAGTAAATCTGCGAATACCCGAAACATGCACACAAGCACGTGTCAGATTTTAACTTGGGCGGTGTTGTCAGATCGACATTCGAAGGGCAGGGAAGATCAATCTTACCTGCGAAGTGGTACCAGATGGGGCTGGAGTGGACTTGTTTGAAGCTGGCACCACCGGAGCTTCGGGTGGCGCGACCAGGATTGGGGATGAAAAGTTGCGGTTCTCAGAGCTTGCTGTCGACGAAGCAGTGGAGAATCATGGCCGGAGCAGGGGGAGTGGGTGGCCTCGCGGATCCGGCGGATTTGACGACTACGGGGGCGGCCAAGGTGAAGGCTTGGCAAACCCTAGCCGTCGCCCTCCGCGTCGCCTCTCTGTCTGTGCAAAGAACGAAGTGGGGTGGGATTGGGAATGGGGGTGGGGTTGGGGCCATCGCCCACTTTTCTCTCTGCCTCCCACTTGTGGAGGCCCACAAAAGGAACAAAGTGTTGGGCCGGATCAGATGCAGATTTGGCAGCTTTACCAATTCTGGCCAAACAGAAAAGATCAGCATGACCACAGGTGTTCTGTTGAAGAAACCCTAAAAATACAATGTTGTTCATATTGCATGTGGATGAGTCTTTCAGTACACCAATTGATCTTGAATAATTTTAAGCACTCCATAGTATATATATATATGAAAATAATGGTTAACCAATAAAATGGTAAACTATTAGATGCAAGGTTACAAATATTTGAAAAAATCAATAATTGAATTGTATGCATTTTTATGATTAAATTTAATAAATGTAACACTTCTGCAAAAACTATGATAATTAAAATATTCATTGGTATTTTCAAAAAAACAACCGCAAATGACTACTTATGCCAACCAGAACTTCTTCAGGGTTTCGTTTATTCATCTATTCTTTGGCATGCTGGTTCTCATAACGCCTTCTTCGGACCTTCTCTTTGTCCGACAAATTCCTGAGATATTGGGCTAGCGCCTTGTGTTTCGCCCTCACACCATGCTTCATTTGGTATCCTTTGGCAACTCCTTCGGCGTGCTCAAGAATACTAACGAAAGCCGGGTCCAGATATTTGCCACAGAACGCGCAACGATACGCCATACGCTTAAGCACATTGCACTGTCCATTCTGCAATTCTTCAAGGGTTTTCTGAGTGTGTGCATCCATCTCTCCTTCGGAAATGTCCGCATAATCATGAGAATAAGGCTGCAAGTTTAAATTATGTATGATATAAGCTGCACCATTGTTTACAGTACCTAATATTCCCTAAGTTTCATACTGTAGTGCCTATAAATTATTTTTAAAGTAAATATTTATTAACTTTGAAAATTTAAGGAGAAAAAAGCAATATCAAATCCATATGAAAGCATAAATCATATGATGTACTTTTAAAAAAATTGTCAATAAACATGCACAACCTTTATGATGTCTGACTTTTGGCATAAAACCAAAACGCACTAAATTGTGGAGTGGATGAACCATTAATTTCTCAAAGATTGATTGAATAAATAATGATCATTACGTACTGATGATCAACATTATATTTAGAGCTAGATTCCATTATGCCAATTCAAGAATGTATTGATGGTTTAATGATTAACCTCTAACCTTAAACTTGAAGACAGATCTAGGGTTAAAAAATTAAAATTACCGTAACGGAATTCCAGTCCATGCCGTGCATGTGCTGCTGCTTGTGATCGACGACGGTGTACTGCACCTCGTTGACACGATGCTTCTCTGGGTCAGACACCGAGTAGTCCAAAGCTTTCCCGTGGGGATCCTGGTCCATGCGATGGACGACGACATCGGTGGTTAGCCCCGCAAGTCCACGGTCTGTCACGACGCCGTCCATGACAGGCCCCTCATGTCCATGGCCACGATCTATCATGACGGCCAATCGACCTGCACGAGTGGATTTCATATCCTGCGGCAGGGAGGCGGGCGTGTGAGCGGCAGCGATGGTTTTAGAGTGTAACCTAGGGGGGGAGATGGGAGGAGTAATTGGTAGTTACCTACTATAGTGGAAATACTTATGAGAAAAATTGATTGGTCGGTGTTGGGCACCTTCAATGCAGCGGCGCTTATTTAGGCGCTTAATTAGGATCCTGGAAAAAAAATCACAAGCATAGGCGCTTGGGGAAGGACCTAGGAACTGGATTTTGTACATCTACGTGATGCAATCCAAAGATTGTGTCCGGGGTGGATGGGTTGCGGATTGAAAATTGTGTACATAAACCCTAATGCTCAAGACTTGTGAAAACATCAGATCAAATTGTCATCAAGTGATCTAGTATTACTTGGATTGAGACTTTGTGATCATCATGTAGCCACGCCACAAACACGATGGTTCTAGTATTACTTGGATCAACACCTTAGGTAGCAAACTAGTGCATTTCCTTTTTGAGTCACCATCTTCCTTCTTGAAAACCACATGTACACACTCATCATGTATACCATAACAGATCAGAATCTGTTAACGAGCGCACACAAGCTTAACTAGCTTCAAACGAACCTAGCCAATCAGGGTTTTATGCTACTTAATCTAAATGAGCCGATGATTAATGAGCACGAGTTTAACAAGCAGAGATGCCAAACCACACACCAATTAACATAGTTCTACCTTAGTTCAACGCTTCCATATATACAAAAGCAAGCACCACTTAGTAGTACTGGCGCACATAGTTCGACCATAAACGTTCACCAAAAAGTATAGCATAGGGTAGTACTTAGCATAGTTACAACCAAAAGAGCATCAGTTCTAGCTGCGAGGGTGCGCACTTCCCTAAAGCCTCAAAGAAGCCTCATCAAGTACTCGTCATACGCGGCGTGCTTCACCCTGAAAGCGTAGCCGTTCTTGATGCTGCCTTGGGATGTTCCGACTGCATGGTTGATGGTACTTCTCAGGTCGCCTTTCATCAGCTTGTTGCAGTAAGGGCATCCGTAGCCCCCCTTTCCGATTCATGGCCTGACATGTTTCTCGAGCACACCACTGTCCAGCTCCCTCACCTTCTGCCTCCTGTAGATCCTCTGGGTTTCTTGGTCGCTGTCGACGTTGTCATTTAGGACCTACATCTAGTGCCAAATGTTGCGTAAGTATATCTAATATGAGAATTCAGCAGGCACAGAGTCTATGAAACATAATGTAATTGATGACAGCGTAAAATATCTTCAAATGATGTTGAAAAAATAAATGCATAACTTATTAGTTGGTACATAAGCAACTAAATGGGATAGTACCATATAGTAAAAAAATGAAGGATCAACCATACATGTCGAAGAGAGCACTAGCATTGCCACATTTTGCCACACATTTTTCCCAAGCTTGCCTAAGGTTAGTTCATCAAAATGAGAGCCACAAGTTGGCAAGCCTAAGGGAACCTTGCCACACTTTTTGTGTGTCTGCCACGTGGGACCCAAGTGTGGCTTGCCTAAGGTGTGGCTGGAACCAAACACTCACTTAAGTTGGTCAAACTTGCCTAACCTTAGGTATGGAAATCTTTGGCAAAGTTAGTCACAAACCAAACAGCCTTTAGTGCAACAAAATTCACTTGTTACGTAAAAATGCATGAACTGATGATGTAACATGGCAGAGCAGCATACAGATGTACTAATGCAAAAAAAGACTTATAACTTACATGCATGACTAGATAAAATAGCTCGTGAGCTGTATCTATTTAGGGTTAGAATTTTGTGTGCTTATGATGATGGATATTGAAAGTCCACATGTTATAGTCATGGAAGTTTCCCCTGTTGATCGATACCCCACCCATCAATGTTCCTGAACCATTCAACGTTCTAGATAAAGTAGTTAATTATTATGATTTCTGACAATAAGTGATCCCAAATGTTGTACTTACAAAAAAGGGTTTTTATCATTTATGCCACCAGTTGTGTCCCACAACTAAGTATCACCACTAGGAATTTCTACTGCTAAAAAAAGCCATCGCTTCGTTAGACACATGCTCAAAAATGCCACTTCACATCATTATTGTGATATCAAATCTATCTTGACATGCTATAATGGCATCAATACCTATGGACCAACATGCCAGCTCTCCCTCTATCTCACTACAATAAAGTGTGGGCCCACTTGATCCCAACATCGTTCTTATTTTCCTGTAAAATTATTCTCTTACTTACTCCTCACAAGTGGGGCCACACTTATCATTGTGAGATAGAGAGAACTGAAATGTGGGCCTGGGCTTTTTTTGTCATATTGGATGGTCAACAAGTTTTACATGAAAATAACAATGTCTAATGGCATTATTGAGCAAACATCTAACGGAACGATGGCATTTTTGATACATCTAATGGCATTTTTGAGTAAGCATCTCACGAACCGATGGCATTTTTGAGCGGCTGTAACTTCTAAGGGAAAAATTGAGTAGTGGGATACAACTGGTGGCATAAATGATAAAAACCCTACAAAAGAACTAATTAAAACAACTCAAGTAAAACATTGACGATATCCAATTTCTTTCTAAAATAGCCATTGCTTAGAGATAAATCAATGTTTAAAATCATTGCCACGGCAACTTATGGAACATTTAAACCAAAGATTGATCAAGTGCAACCAAACATGTACTCAACATTTTAATACCTTATTTGCCTTGTACTGACCAGGGAAAACCTAGGATATTACAAAATAAATAAATAAATGGGATAGATGACTAACCTCTTCTTCGTTCTCGTCGGTGATGACCATGGGTGGGGGCAGGGGAGGCAACAACCGCAGCAGACGAACACCCGGCTGAGGCCAAGGAGCCACCACCTGCTCCGGCAGAGAAGCCAGAGGAGCTACCTGTTCCGGATTATTAGCAGAATAATTTATATAGGTCAAAAACTGACATATACATGCCTCAATAAATGTAATCTAGCTACACAGCTG
This sequence comes from Aegilops tauschii subsp. strangulata, assembly GCF_002575655.3. Taxonomy (NCBI): domain Eukaryota; kingdom Viridiplantae; phylum Streptophyta; class Magnoliopsida; order Poales; family Poaceae; genus Aegilops; species Aegilops tauschii. The sequence goes on along the minus strand of NC_053040.3, from coordinate 391,347,306 downwards.
CGGATCCAAGATTTCATACTTGGGTGTTCAAAAATTTATATTCCAAACTAAAACCACAACAATATTTTTCAAATGGAGGGAGTAATATCTAAAAATTTCATGTGAAAAGATTCTTTGTCCATCGTAATGACAGTACTGACATGAATGACAGAAAATGAAGATTATTTACTTCATGACCATAGAATATGACATTTTCATACACAAGGCATGGTGTTGTTATCCTTAAGTTGCAGAAAATATTTTCACAATCACCTACGTAGGCAATTCAATTCCAACGTCAAGCTACGTATTTGTATTAGCACAGTCACCAAACCTAGGTGGATTTATTAGCAGAATAATTTATCTAGATCAAAATATTGCCTATACAGGGCTCAACACATGTAACCTAGCTAGTTACCTAACACATCTACAGAATATTGATATGGAGTCCATCGATCAAAGATAAAAAGAAACCCTGGCCTTCCCCAAAAATAGACAAAAGGACTGACCAGAGCACACCTAGGATTTTACAAAAAATTAAAGGAGATAGATGACTAACGTCTTCTTTGTTGACATCGCCGACGACCACAGGCTTGGACACAGGAGGCGTTGCCCGCGGCAGAGGAGACACCTTCTCCGTCTGAGGAACCAGAGCAGCTACCTGGTCCCACATAAATAGCACAATATTTTATATAGATCAAAAAATGTCATATACATGCCTAAACTAATGCAACCTAGCAACACAGCTTCGGACCCAGGATTTCAAAGTTGGGTGCTCAAAAATTTATATTGCAAACCAAAACCACAACAATATTTTTCAAACGGCTGAGATCAAGTTGGCTTTTGAGTCCAGAAGGCATTCTTCTGCCTCTGCTTTTGTTACTCAAGAAATTAAAGAGTTAGGAGTAATATCTAAAATGTTCATGTGAAAATATTATTTTTCCATCATACTGACAGTACAGACATGAATGATAGAAAATGAAGATTATTTACTATGACATTTTCGTAAACAAGGCATGGTGTTGTTATCCTTTACTTGCAGAAAATATTATGCTGAAAATAAGCAACCAAATAATATATTTCAAGTAGGGATGATAACAAGTCTAAAATATTACAGCCTATGGTAATTGGACTCCAGGAATCAAGCAATTGGTGTTGAGCAAATTGAACGACAAAAAATGTGTCTGCTGGATTAAGCATGAGAGGCTAGTTTTATACAAATTGACATGAAGTTTAGTGCACAAACTACACCACTTTTAGTCCATTTAGCAATAAAAGAACCATATATAAGAAATTTCGGGCAAAAAAATTCGGGTGGTTGGTAGATCTATCTTAAAATTTGGCATCAACACATTCTGGATGCACGAGAGCCATGGATCGGAGTGGTTGGTAGATCTTAAAAACAAGATAACCTATACAATGAGGAGCCGACCCCCACACCCGTGCGCCCATGTGGATCCGCCCTTGAAACCTACCGGATCTAACGAATCTAGGTACGGATTTCATAGATGGAAGAAAAGCAGAAACCCTAGCCATGCCCAAAAATAGATAAGGGACTGAACAAGGAAACCTAGGATATTTCCTAAAATAGGACTGACCTCTTCTTCGTCGTCGTCACCGTCGACGTTGACCACGGGCTGCGGCAGAGGAGGCAGATGGCGTGGCAGAGGAGTCACCTGCTCCGGCGAAGGAGCCACCTGCTCCGGCGTAGGTGACACCTGCACCGGAGCCTGGACGTGGTCGACGACGTCAAGGCCGCCCTGCTGCCGGCTAGACCCCTCGCCGGCGGGGAGGGGTTTCTCCATGTGCAGCTTCGCCCGGCGCTTGGATGCTTCGTGCGCCATGGCATCGGCCCGGCGTCGGCCCTCCCTCCCATGGTGCGCTTGGGCATCTCGACAGCGGAGGTGCAGCGTCGGGAAGGGAGCAGCGGTGGGATGGGCAGGCGAGTGGTGAGGCGTGGGAGGAGAAAACCCTCGTATTTGTGGATGGAGAAGAGGACGGGAAGAGGGGGGCAACGATGAGATAAATGCTAATGGGGAAGTGGAGCGTGCTATGGGGAAGCGGAGCCGCCGATTTATTCCTGGGCAGTCAAAAGGAGTTGTTGCCACGTTCACACCTCCCTGTGCGTTGTTCACACCACCACGTCTTGGCACGTCAAAACGTAACTTATCACTTCTCACTAAAATGAATAGCCCGATCGTGCACAGCCATGATTTAGGAGTAATGCAACTTCCCTTCAAAAAATTGTGTAACGCAATTGTTCCCTCATTACACAGAACAAAATCATACAGTGGGACAACTGAATTTGTAGGCTTGTTTCATTTGCACGTGTCATGTTTTATATTTGTCCTAAAATATGTTGTAAAACTTTACAAACAATGGAATGGCAAATGGATGTGACAAAACTTCGTCAGCAACCGCGCGGATTCGTCTGCCATATATCCGATGTCCGGTACCGAGGAGGGGAATATTGATCCACGCGATGCCATGTGTTTCGTCTGGACCCATATCATGCACCCCGAGCCAACCGGGCCAAAACATGCGCCGCTAGCCTTCTCGATCCAAACAACGAGCTAGTGTCCACCATGCGCAGAGATGCTCATGTGGACAGGTTTGCTAGCACTAGTGAATGACGTCGGATCTCGGTGTGCAATATGTGTAGCCGCGTGTCTCTTTGGCGTACCTGCCATACCGAAGGGACTCGTCGAAGGTCCAACGAACCGCGGTGGGGTCAATGCCGGATGTATGGTGTGGGTCAACCTGGCTAACGGTGCATGGTTTGAGTTTAGGTGGCTAGGTTTGCATGGCTGGGGGGCTAGATGGCTAATGAGTGCGCATGCGTCATCTGTACATTGTCAAGGTTGAATGGTGGTTGTCTACGTGGCCATGCGTGCATGCATGGTGTGGGTCCAGTTTGCGTGCGGCGCATGGGATGTGCCTTGGTGGGTAGGGCCCACAACTTACAGCACAGATGTTCTGAAGCAGATGAAGGGGCGGGCCCCGGTCTTCGTCCACAAGCAGGACTTGTTCCCTCTCGATGGCTAGCTCCGGGATGCATTTTGGTCTCGTTTACACACAACCTATGTGAAGGCTTATGCGTGCCGCTCTCGATGTTCGACCACACCCACACCGCGAAAGGTCCCAAGAAATTTGGATCCCTCATGAATTTGCACGGATTATAGCGGTGGCAGACGAGACCCGGCATTTTTTTCCCTTAACAATGGCTCTGAGGCGGCCCTGCCAATTGGTCACACATGGCACATATATGGACCATAGCTTAGCATGGAACTGCCACCCCCAATCCCTGCTGTGATTTCATGTGGCCGCGGCATAGATCTTGAATTTCCGAGGATACTGCCCTAGAAATGCGGCAAATGTCCCGAATATGGCAAGCGCGGGCTCCGAGAAAGGCCGGGACCTTGCATGTGCTTTTGGATTGTTGTCCGTTGACCCGAGAGAGAGCATCGACGAAAATGGAGGAACGGGCCCGCATTCATTGCGAAAACCGGACACGTTACCTCAAGGTAGCTAGATCCAAACCATGCACCCCAGCCGTCTAGACCCACGTGGTGCACCACTTAGACACTAGACCCACATCACTTACGCCGGCCCCCAAGCCAACCGTTCCCCATGTAGACTCATATGCCGCACCCCGCAAAATAGCTTAGCACAAGACTTCCACCCCGATTTCCACAACATGCACCACTACACGTAAGTGTCCAAAAAATGGACTATCACATTATCAACATTTTTTTGCCAAAACAAGTAAGTTGTTTTTAAATTGCTTGAAAATAGCAAGGTTTCTGTTAAATTATAATTTCATTAATTACACATTATAAAGTGCATTTTTTTGTCCCTCAAAAAGGGGTGCTTTCCTTTTTTGTAAACCCACAAAATTACTTCCTTTCCCTCGAAAAAATGAATCCTTCTTCACCCTCTCACGATCACGTTCACGGTGGCCTCGCCCTATAATCTAGGAGTGGTCGATCCAATCTCCCCACGGGGGACAACTTCCACGCACTATCTATCTTGGTTGGTTGCAACCATCTCGCCATCACGGTTTTTTATGGGAAAATCACACTCTTTTGTTTTTCCTTCCAAAGATATGTGGCGAAACAACATGGAACAAAAATTATAGAAGGCATGGTGGGATACGTGCACATGTTGTCTTTTTGTACTACAAGTGCACTTGTTGGCAAGTTGCATGTGCACGTGTCATGTTTCATTTTTTATTGAAAATTATGTTGTACACCTTTACATAGACGCTTAAATTATTGTTTTCGTATGTTAATAATTCCTAAATATTGAAATTCAGCATGCACATAACACATGGCTTCCAAGCTTCGTCAGCGACCGCTTGGATTCGTCTGGTATATGCCCGTTGTCTGGTATTGGGCGGGGGAATGTGGATCCATGCGATGCCATGCATTTCATCTGGACCCATGTCATGCACCCCCAGCCAATCGTGCCGACATCATGTGCCGCTAGGCTTCTCGATCCTAACCATGCGCTAGTGTCCACCATGGGTAGAGATGCTCAGGTGCACAGGTTTGCTGGCACTAGTGAATGACGTCGTATCTCGGTGTGCAATATGTGTAGTCGCGTGTTGCTTTGACATACCTGGCATGCCGAGGGAAGGGACTCGTGTCGGAGGTCCAATGAACCGAGGTGGGGTCAATAATGGATGGATGGTGTGGGTGAACCTGGCAAACGGTGCACGGTTTGAGTGAAGCTGGCTAGGTGTGCATGGCTGGGGGCTAGATGGCTAATGAGTGCGCATGCGTCTTGTGTACATTGTCAAGGTTGACCGGTGAGTGTCTACTTGGCCACGCGTGCATGCATGGTGTGGGTCCAGTTGGCGTGCGGCGCACGGGACGAGCCTTGGTTGCTAGGGTCCACATCTTGCGGCACAGAGTTCTGAACCAGATGAAGAGGCAGGCCCCGCACACCGTTCATAGGCCAGACTCGTTTCCTCTCAATGGACAATGGCTCCGAGGCGGCCCTTCTCTTTGGTGGCACATGGCCCATATATATGGACCAAAGAGCTTAGCATGTGATTGTTACCCCATTCCCTGCTATGATTTCATGTGGCCGCGGTATAGATCATGAATTCCCGATGAAACTACCCTAGAAATGCAGCAGCTGTCCTGAATATGGCACGCGGGACCCAAGAAAGGTCGGGACCTAGCATGCGCGTTTGGATTGTTCTCCGTTGACCTGAGAGAAAGCACCGATGAAAACGGAGGAACGGGCCCGCACTCAGTGCACAAACCGGATGCGTTACCTCAAGGTAGCTAGATCCAAACCATGCACCCCCTCCGTCTAGAGTCATGTGGCGCACCACTTACGTAGTAGACCCACACCACTTACACCGGCCCCCAAGCCAAGCATTCCCCCCGGGTAGACTCATATGTCGCACACCACAAAATAGAATTAGCACAAGACTTTCACCCCGATTCACCAGGTTACTACCTTGTGCACCCCTAGCCAGCATGATACACTGCATGCACCTAGAGCCACCTGGGCCCACAGCATGCACCACTACACGTACGTGTCCACAAAACGAACTAACCCATAATCAACTTTTTTTTGCCAAAACAATTTAGTTATTTTTATAATGGCTTGAAAATAGCAAGGTTTCTGTTAAGTAATAATTTCCTTAATTACAATAAGGTCCATTTTGTAACCACACGAAATTCCTACCTTCCCTCGAAAAAAAGAATTCTTCTCTCACGATCACGATGGCCTCACCCTATAATCTAGGAGTCAATCCAATCTCCCCACGGGGGCCAAGTTGCACGCAGTAGATATTTTTGGTTGGTTGCAAATTTCTCTCCAAAACGGTTTATTATGAGAAAATCACCTTATATTTTTTTACTTCCAAAGACAAGTGGCGACAAAAGCATGGAACAAAATCGTAGGAGGCACGGTTGGATACGTGCACATGCTGTCTTTTTCTACTACAACTGGACTTGTTGGCAAATTACATGTGCACGTGTCATGTTTCAGTTTATCTTGAAAATTATGTTGTACACATTTACATAAGCGATGGAATCGTTGTTTTCATATGTTAATAATCCCTAAATATTTACCACGTGACACATGTGGTAAGAAATCCAAACAATTCGAAAAAAAATCCCTAAATATTGAATTTAAGCATGCACCTGGAAATTATCAGTCATAGAACCAACATATCTTTCGTAGAGATTAAGGTACTTCCACATTAAATCTAATAAAATAAATTCAAAGGATCAACTTAATACATTAACAGCACATAAGGATGTAGCCTAGGAATCCAACGAGTAGAGAGAAAAGGAGGAACAAAAGCTGGAAGAAGAAGGATCAGCCAGCAGCAGCGCCATCAGCCTCCTGGCCTCACAACTCCAGGTCTCCAGCCTTGTGAACTCCAGTTTTTTCTGCGAAACACGAATGGCAAAGTTGCTGTTACAGGTTAGGACTTAGTGAAAATTATAGTTATGCTGAAACAGTTATAATGACAAACAGTGTTGACATGATGGTTACAACAAGCAAACAAAACCAAGCTCACAAGTGCAACTTACTTTTAACATCAAACAATTATATTAACATGGCCACTTTAGAGCAAGATTTTACCATGCAACATAAACTTGTCATAGCAACAAAAGGCATGGCATGAAAGTATCGACAACATAATGCAAATAATTTTTAGGAAGCATGGCCATAGGAGTTATATTTTTAGTGGCAACCTTCAAGCAAAGTTGCATAGTATTATAACAGAAAGGGTTGCTGTTATTGGTAGAGGCACACTGAGGTTGGCTAGCCATCGAGGATGACCAGTGGGCCAGGGGCCACATGACTGGGAGCATTTGTGTGTGCGTGACTGCCGTGGGACCCGGATGTCAGTGGCTTACTTTGAAAACAAAAGGGGGGTTTATAGTTTAGTGGGAACCATCAAGCAAATTCGCAAAGTTTTATAGCTGACAGATTTATACTTGCTGAGATGCACAGAGTAAAATGATGGCATGTTGGAGGCAATAAATAAATATGCTACATGGCTTGTCATGGCATCTAATTGCACAGAATGCTAGTACAAATCATGGAGAACAAGACATACAACATGAGCATCTCCATAAGAGCTGGTAGCTCTACCAAAAAGCAATCAACAACTCAAAAAAAAGGTTCAAATATAGTATCAAGCACTTAATAATAGAAAGACACATAACAAATTTTTGGAGTAGAAGTGCAGGTGAACATCAAATACTACCACTACAATAGTACAAATTTAGCCTAGGGTTCATATACATCATAATCCAGCCCCCAAAAGCATGTACTCAATCACTACCACCACAACTGTAAGCACGAGCAGTAGGAAGATTAGGAGTGGGGAAGCTTACTCTAAACAACAGTACCACCGCCGTTCAAACGAGGGGAGCGGCGAGGGAAGCGTGGAGAACGGCGGGGAAGTGATGTCGCGACCACTGTCCTCCTCCTCTTGCGCTTCGGAGTCATCTCCGACTCGGTTGGAGGCTCCACAATCTGCAACGGCACCTCGTGCACCGTGGGTTCCTGATCCAGTGGATGCTCTACCCTGGATCTGAATGCCCACCACCTGCGCTTGTCCCACGGGCTGCATGAATTGGCCTGCTCCATCGCCCACAGGAGGATCTCGATGTAGTGCCTCGGTTGTGCGGGCGGGGGAAAAAGCTTTTTCTTCTCCCTGGATGTCATTTCCCTCAAAGTGGCCATTGCCGTCCAGTTCAACTGCCTTATGTTGTTAAACCAAGAACGGATCTCCATCAACCTGGCCATCTTGACCTGGTCGCCGTCGGCGATCTCCACGAAGTCGGCGTTCTCGCCGCCGGCGATCTGCTCCTCCATCGAGGTTCTTGCATGGATGGAAGAAGGGGGTGGGATGTGGAAGAGGAGACGAGCAAAGTTGCGGCCGCGAGAAGGAGGAGAAGGAGAGGGAGGAGATGTCGCGGTTGTAATGGCGATGTGTGAGGGGAAGGACGATGGCGGCGGCGGTTCTGCATTGGATGAGTGGGGCGGCGCGTGATTGTTTTCTTCCTATGACTTTTTTCGAGACAATCTTTTCCTATGACTAAAATGCCAGAGATTAAAACGGTTCCAAAAAATCCCAACCACTGTAAAACTTTGTATAATAAATATAGATAATTCGGGCCAACCAAAGCCCACAACATGAATTAATAGTACGCTTACAACTTAAATAACATCAAGACAAATAAAGATAGATAGATTTTTTAGCTAAAAAAGATAGATAGATAGATGGCCGCCGCTTCTCCACCAGGCTCCTCCTTGCTCCTCCTCCGGGCGCCCTTCACTGCTCCTCCACGGTGTTGTTGATGGGGTACGGCAGAGTGTGCATGCGCTCGTCGGTGGGGAAGACGTTGTCGTAGTCCGTGAAGATGTTATGGGTGGTGAAAGCTATGAACTCGCAGCCACACCAGAACACGCGGCCGAGGAGGTAGAACGCGTCGAAGGGGTTGGTGAAGTGGGCAAGGATAGCAACCACAACCCCGTTGTGGATGACCTCCTCGACTCGGTACATCCTTGGAGATCCCCGAGGGAGGTGCCCGTAGCCGGCCCCAAGGAAGAAGTCGGTGAACCCCCTTGCGCCCCTCCACCTTGACATCGCCCACACACGAAGGGTGCTCTCGACATACACCCCGGCGGGGTAGAGCATCTCCGGCACGGTGGGGGGGAAGCGGTAGGTTGGCCCGGTGTACTGCATGGCTGCGGCGGGCTGGTTCTTGGGGTTGTTTGTGGTGAAGAAGAAGAAGGGCAGGCGCAAAATGCAGGTGGGAGAGTATGGGAGATGGATGAAGGGTGTGAGAGGAAGAGGAACATGATAGGTGGCTTAAATAGCCACCGTGGTAGTAATGGGGTCAAATGTGAACAAATTTTCCACCCACCGCGGGATCGGGAGTGTACACGCGTGGGAACTGTAGTGTGAATCAAAACGCGAAGTTTAAGTGCTGCCCTATGTGCCGTCGGTCAGGTCAACTGGGGACGGCTCTGCGGCGCGTGCTCTTTCGCGTGTGTGCACGCATGCAACATAGGCTGAAGCGGACGCATGCATGCAACCGCATGCAACATAGGCTCGCTCGAGCGCATGCAACGGCGGCGGACATCGCTCGGTCCAACGGGTGGGCTTCTTTACACAGCCCAACGACCCTAGGACTGCATGGCAGCCCACCCTCGAGCGCAGAAAAAAAACAGGCGCAGAAAAAAAAGTAAGTATTATATGATTTATCGACGCGAAAGCCCTAGATAATCCTTACAACGTCAAAAAGCTACGAAACTTGGCAATGATGCTAGTCATGTTGGTACAAGGTTGTTGGTCCACTTCAAGGATGTCGACAAAAACATGCTTCAAGACGGACCCTTCCCGTCCCGAAAGGCCTCCCATGAAGCAGGTTCAGAATGACACCGAATTTTGCCAGGATGTAAGTCCAATGAGATCAACACTTGTTCATGTTGGCTAATGTGGCACTGACCGTCGAAGGAGATAAAGATTGATACTTGTCATGTGGGCCCATATTTTTTTTACATTTGGTGTCGATAGAACACAAAAAACAAACATGACTATATGCTTTTAGGTCTTCACCCACCCCAATTTGTTGGCCAACTCAGCAGGTTTTGCCTTAAGATGCATGCCACCTCTTTCTGTAAGCTGCAATTGCTGTGGTTTTGGAATGCTGGTTCTCTTTCCTATAGAACGGGCATTTATAGCGACCGTTACGCCGGTACACAATCTTTGCAGCCATGAGCCACTTGAAGATTTTCTTTCTGAAAGCTTCCCTCAGCTATAGGTAGTTCTCCCATTCTTCCAAATCTGCAATCTGGTATTAGAAGAAAAACAATCTCATGCCAGCGAATTGTACATTATATCAAAGGCAGGCATAAATGGATTGTTTTTTCTTCGTATTGGTTTCCTAAAACTTTGGTTATATGAAAGACAGGCATAAAATGGAATACAAATGATCCATTCATCTGAATTTGCAAACCCTAGGACTGATAACCGTATGATTAATAAAAAAAGGCGAACAGTACGATTGTCTATACGAATAGCGAGGAATAACAAGAGAGCAATTTCTGGGGTTAACCTCGAGAAGGCAAATTCTAGGGTTAATATCTGCAGACACTAACCGATTCGTCGTCGTTGGTGCTGTGTTGGACCAGCTGCGGCTGCGAATCGGCGGCGACGACGTCCTTGTCAACCAGTTCCTTCATGGGGTCCAAATCCGCCGCACGGAGCGCACCAGCCACGCCCCCTCCCCCGGCAGGTAGGATCATCCTCGCCGGCAAGAATGTGGGCTTTTTGGCGGCGACGAGTAGTGGGAGGCGACGAAGATGTGGGTGGATAGGCAGAGGCGATCTAACGCTGGAGGCGGGAGCGAGATTTGGGGAGTGAAAATTCAATTTGTTTGGGAGAGAGAGGTCAAGGCCGCGCACAATTCGTCACTTTTGAAATTTAGGTAGAAACATGCACGTATACGGCATCGTGCACATCCAGAGATTTACCCGAACCAACCAATCAACCAACCAAGCAAAAGAAAAAGTGCACAATGTCGGTCCACAAACATGGCAACATAAACCGAACACCAAAATAGTGTGTTAAAAAATAGCAAAATAGGAGGGACATTTTTTTTGTTTTGCACAGTACTACTAAATACTAGAAGGGAGAAGTACTGAAAAAAATACTACTAGAAGGGCCAGTTGGCACATTTAATTTCACATGGCATCTAGCTTTTTTGTTCATCGCTAGCTATGTTGTACCGATTAGGTAAAATGAATGGATAATTATAAAACCCTAGCTATTGTCAAGGTTTATCGGTGTGTGTCTACGTGGCCAAGTGTGCTTGCACGGTGTGGGTCGAGGTGAGTGTGATGCACGGGACAGGCCTTTGTGGTTTAGGCCCACATGAAGCGGCACCGAATTTTGAGGAAAGTGAAGGAACGAGCCCCACACACCGTCCGCATGCCGGACTTGTTCCCTCCCATTGGCTAGATCCAACATGTGATATGGCCTCGTTTACACTTACCCCGCGTGAGGGTTTATGCATGCCCCTCTCGGTGTTTGACCATACCCTTCATGGGTCATATGATGAGACCACGCCAGGCCCCGTGATGCACCGCCTAGGCACAAACCGGACGCGTTACCTCTCGGTAGCTAGATCCAAACCATGCACCCCCACTGTTTAGACCCAAGTGGAGTAGCACATAGACACATGACCTGCGACACTTGTGCCAGCCCCCGAACCATGCATCCCGCCATGTAGACTCATATGTGGCCATGTGTGCATGCATGTTGTGGTTCCAGCTGAGTGCAATGCACGGGACGGACCTTGGTTACTAGGTCTAACATCACGCGGCAACGAGATTTGAGGCAAATGAAGGAACGGGCCCCGCACTCCCTTCACAGGACGGACGCATTCCCACTCTGTGGCTTGATCCAGCATGGGATATGGCCCCAGTTACCCCCAGCCTACGTGAGGGCCTATACATGCCGCTCTCGGTGTTTTACCACACCCTCTAGGGGTCGTATGATTACACTTGCGCTAGGTCCCGTGAATTTTCGGCCCATCGATAATTTGCATGGATTATAACGGCAGCTGATGAGCATCATAGCCTAGAGAACGGCGTCGAGGCCACCCCTCCCTTTGGTAGCATATGGTGCATATATGGACCAAAGAGCTTAACATGGGGCTTTCATCCCAATCCTTGCTATGATTTCATGTGGCCACCGTAGATCTTGAACTTTCGATGTTACAACCCTAGAAATGCGGTAAATGTCCCGAATATGGGAGGGAGGGGGAGAGAAAGGCCACGCAATAAACTATCCCCATAATTTTATGTTTGTTTTATCTCGCAAGCCAAACAAGTTTTTTTAAATGAGGATTTTAAGCATGTTTTAATAAGGATTTTATAATTTCACATTATAAGGTGCTTATTTTTTCCTAAAACAAAGGTGTTGTAAACGCACAAAGCTCCACATTGAGCCTCTCACCATCACGTTCACGTTGAACTCACCCTAAAATGAAGGAGAGGTAGATCGAATCTCCCCACGGGGGGCAACCTCCACCTAGTAGCTAAATATGGTTAGTTGAGAATTTCTCCCCAAGTCGTTTTATGAGGCAAAATCACATTCTTTTTTTTCCTCCAATATTGCGGCAAAATACATGGAAGAAAAATCGTGGGAGGCACGGTGGAACGAGTGCACTTGTTTTTCCCCTCCAAAAGTGCACTAGTTGCCATATTGCATGTGAACATGTCACATGTACAAACAACTGAATTGTCGTTTTTATTTTGTTAACAATTCCTAAATATTGAATTTCAGCATGCACCTACCCCATGTCAGTTAGGTCAAATTTGTTTTATCCAAGCTCCGCCAGTGACCGTGTAGATTCTTGTACCATGCACGTGCTGCTCTGGGCCTCTGGCGTCCGGTACCGGACAGGGGAATCTAGATGTGATGCAATACAATTCATGTTGACCCATATCATGCACCCTTAGCCAACCAGGCCGACAACATGCACCGCTAGCCACCTCGATCTAGACCATGCGGTAGTGTCCACGATGGGCAAAGATGCTCAGTTGGACATGTTTGCTGGCACTAGTGCATGATGCCCAATCTCGGTGTGCAAGACGGGTAGCCGTGTGTCGCTTTGACATGCTTGGCTTACGGAGGGAGGGACTCGTTGGAGAACTAACGAACCGAGGTGGGGTCAAGGGTGGATGGATGGTGTGGGTCAACTCGGCTAAAGGGGAACGGTTTGAGGCCATTTGAACAATGTATGCCATGGGTATGGTCATGAGCTACCTCACTTGACTTACCACTAAATTTTTCATAAGGGGACAGTGTAAACCTAAAAAATTTGAGTTTTTTTTTGATATCCTGTTTGTTACATTTATGGCACCGTGTATAACAAATTTGGGGTTAATTTGGAGATGGTTAAAAAATCACTTCATTACAGACGGGCCGTTTGGTCTCACTTAAGCGAGTTTTTCTAACAAGGTGGTTTTTTCGACCACATCCAAATCACCTGAAATTTTGTACACATGATCTTTTCATTAACATAGACAAAATTTGAAAGTTTTCCATTTTTTAGAATTTTATATAATTTATATTGGCTCAGTGAAACTCAGGTACATACCTCTGACTTTACCTTAAGGGCACAATGTAAACTTCGTTATTGCTGAATTTTCTTTTATAATCATGTTTATTACATGGATGTGACTGTGTAAAACAAATTCGGTGATTTGGAAAAGAAAAATCCCACCTTATAACAGGAGATATCAAACCCCACGGCCTGCATACGACTAGAAACCCAACCATATGGGCCAGGATGCAGGCCCGTGGGATGTTGATTTCTCCTGCTAGTAGGCCCCACAGGGCATACACAGAAGTGGATAGGGAACGTGTTGTTTCAGTGAGAGAGGCTCATGCAAGTGGTCTCTCAGCCACGTATATAAGTAGGTGCGTGCGCGTCTCGCTTGGCGAGGTGGGACTAAACTCCCACCACCCGTCAGTTGCGCCCAGTGCGTCTCAGCGTTGGGCCAAATTTTGTTGGGCTGTCCCAGGCGAACCTCACCCGCGTGCTGGACCACGCGTCCCTGTAGATGGTTGGGCTGGCCCATCATGTATGCATATCCTTTTTCTTTTTTCTTTTTCACATATTCTCTTTCATTTGTTATTATACAGTTGTAAAACAAAAGTTGTTGTAAACGCACAAAACTCCTTCTTCAGCCTCTCACCATCACGTTCACGTTGAACTCACCCTAAAATGAAGGAGAGGTAGATCGAATCTCCCCACGGGGGACAACCTCCACGGAGTAGCTAAATATGGTTACTTCAGATTTTCTTCCCAAGTCGTTTTTTGAGGGGAAAATACATTTTTCTTTTTTCCTCCAATATTTGTGGCGAAATACATGGAACAAAAATCGTGCGAGGCACGGGGCTACCTGTTTTCCCCCCTCCGAAAGTGCACTTGTTGCCAAAATGCATGTGAACGTGTCATATTTCACATTATCCTTAAAACATGTTGTACACCTGTACAAACAATTGAATTGTCGTTTTTATTTTGTTATCAATTTCTAAATCTTGAATTTCAGCATGCACCTATCCCATGGCGTCTCATCCAAGCTCCCACATCAACCGCACATATTCTTCTACCATGCGCGTGTGCTGCTCCGGCGTCGGGTACAAGAGAGGGGAATCTTGATCCGATGCGATGCGATTCATGTCTACCCATAGAATGCACCGCTAGGCAACCGGGCCGACAACATGCACCGCTAGCCGCCTCGATCCAGACCATGGGCAAAGATGCTCAGCTGGACATGTTTGTTGGCACTAGTCCATGATGCGCCAATCTCGATGTGCAAGACGTGTAGCCGTGTGTCGTTTTAACATGCTTGGCATACCAAGGGAAGGGACTCGTCGGAGATCCAACGAACCGAGGTGGGGTCAAGGGTGGATGGATGGTGTGGGTCAACTTGGCTAAAGGTTTACGGTGGGTGTCTACGTGGACAAGTGTGCATGCATGGTGTGAATCCAGCTGTGTGTGATGCACTGGACGGGCCTTTTTGGGGCCCACATGAAGCGGCACCAAATTTTGAGGAAAATGAAGGAACGGGCCCCGCACTCCATCCGCATGCCGAACTCGTTCCCTCCATTGGCTAGATCCAGCATGCGATATGGCATCGTTTCCACATAGCCCGCGTTAGGCCATATGCGTGCCGCTCTCGGTGTTTGACCACACCCTTCATGGGTCATACTATGAGACCACGTCAGGCCCCGTGAACCACCGCCTAGGCACAAACCGGACGCGATACCCATTGGTAGCTAGATCCAAACCATATGCACCCCCGCCGTCTAGACCCACGTGTGGAGCATCACGTAGACGTTTAGAGACTCATACGTGGACATGCATCCTCTTGGTAGACGTTTGGACTCATGTGTTGCCTCTTGGTAGCTAGATCCAAACTGGACTCACACCACTTACGCCAGTCCCCGAACCATGCATCCCCGCCGTTCAGACTCATACGTGGACATGTGTGCATGCATGTTGTGGGTCCAGTTGAGTGCGATGCACGAGACATGCCTTGGTTACTAGGTCTAACATCACGTGGCATCGAGATTTGAGGCAAATGAAGGAACGTGCCCCGACTCCTTTCACAAGCCGGACACATTCTCTCTCGATGGCTTGATCCGACATGTGATATGGCCCCGTTTGCACACAGCCTATGTGAGGGCCGATGCATGCCACTCTCGATGTTTTACCACACCCTCTAGGGGTTGTATGATGACACCACGCCAGGTCCCGTGAATTTTTAGCCCCTCACGAATTTGCATTGATTATGATGGCAGCAGCCGGGCATCATAGCCCTAGATTGCATGCGTCGAGGCCACGCCTCCAGTTGGTAACATATGGCACATATATGGACCAAAGAGATTAACATGGGGCACTCATCGCATTCCCTGCTATGATTTCATGTGGCCGCGTAAGATCTTGAACTTTCGAGGTTACAACCATAGAAATGCGGTAAATGGCCCGAATATGCGAGGGAGGGAGGGGGTGGGGGCGGGAAAGGCCACTCAATTACCTACCCACATTATTGAAGTTTGTTTTATCTGGAAAGAAACAATTTTTTTATAAATAAGGAATTTTTAGCACTTATTAATAACGATTTTATAATTTGACATTGTAAGGTGCATTTTTTCTCTAAAACAAAGGTGTTGTAAACGCACAAAACTCCTCCTTGAGCCTCTCACCATCACGTTCATGTTGAACTCACCCAAAAAGGATTTCCCTATTTTTTACGATGTTCCTTTGTTTTTGTTTTTTAGACAAAAGGATTTTCCTTTGTGTTTTTTTATTAGTAACATAGGGTTTTACTTTGTGACAAGTAAGCGGCCTGTGGGCCTGTTTGGTTGTTTCTTTACGAACTGGACCCACGGGCCGTTATTTTCTGTGCTTGACACGGATAGTGTCCGTGTCATCACCCCCATCGCCCACACACCCCCGTCCCCCTCATCCCCACCCTCCCCACAAACCACCCCACCGTGACCCCGCCGCCGCTCTCGACGGTTGGAGCAGAAGAGCGCGGAGTGAGATTGGGAGGCCGCCAGCAAGCACCTAGCGACTACCGGCGACTAGGTGAAGTGAGAAACCCTAACTTGTAATCTTCGACTTCTTTGTTCCTTGTTGTGTTGCCGTTTCGGGAGTTGGATATGGTTTTCAAAGTTGGAGATTAAATAGTTAGGATTTTCAATCGGAGGTTAGATGGAAGGCGATGCAGAGATTGAAGGAAGTTTTCTACATCGGTAGCTTGCTCGGTATTTTTTTCCTAGGGTTTCGGTCTTCCAGGGTTTTCATAACAATGAGCAAGTGCAGATGCGTAGCACAATAGCAGCAAATATCAGCAAACAGTTCTTTAAAAACTTAGAAATTTTTTGGCATTGTGCAGTGTCGAATCCAGGAAGAAACCGGAGGGTGGGCCCAAAACTTATAAGCTGGGCTAGTGGATTAAATTCCTTTTTAGGCCAAAATTAGGTTGGGTTTAGTAAGGCAGCCATTAACTTGTAGTCCTAGATTGCAAGTCAACTAAACACTACATCAGTTGTGCTGCAGAGGAGGAGGGGCCAATGCCGCGCGTCGACGCTCGGGGTGAGCCCATGCTGCCGGTCGAGGATCAAGAGAAGGACATGTCTGAACAAGCTGTGGTGCGGCGGGCACGCGCTGTGTTGCGGGGTTATGAGGAGTGGAGGGCGAGCCACCCACGCAGTTCAAGTGTATGATTGTTGATTACTGATGCAGTACCTTTGTTGATTATACTGTATGATTGCTGCCTAGTGTGTTTACATGCATAAGCCCATTTCTTAAATTCTTATCCTTTGCTTTTCTTCATTTTATTTTGTTTACATTGATGGTGTGCATAACCTGTCGACAGGACTGCAACAGGCCCAATGCTGATGGGTTGACATTTACCATCAGGCTAGATGGGGACACTTCAGCTGTGGTATAAATAACCATGTCAATTTTTACTTGTATTGTGTTTGTTCCCCTCTACTTTGAAGATTAACAAAATGTAGGAAATAAATGGCAATTTAATTCTACGTCTACATATCGTGCCATGCTACGCATGGCACCAGTTCAGCGCCATCCCAGACAGTTAATTGCTTATTCAAGCGAGAGGGAGCCGCACGTATGATTTTGGCGTGTACAAAGGAAATTTAGGGGCGATCATCGGTGGTGAAAACGGGTGCAGGTTTGTTGAAGACTTCGACCTACGAGAAGGCGACCTTGTCTCCTTTGATTTGACTGAAGACATTCGTATGGTATACTGCTACAACCTGCCAAGGACATGCGATCAAAACAAAGAGCATAATCCTCTAGAATCAGCTGTCATAACAAAGGGAATTAATCTGACGAAGCAAGAGGAGGGTAACCTACATGACCTTTTGGCGATGAAGAAAGGTTATATAGGTGTATTCTTTGTCCACCGCTTCACCAAGTCGAACATAGCAGGAAAGACGATGGTATGTTTTTGGTGTACTAGTATTTTTTATTTTGTATGCAATTTTCTTTGTTTTTCATGGAGAGAAAGATTAATGATATGCTATTGTAGCTGAAACCAGTGAATACACTGATGTGTGTTTTTGCATATCCTTTGGTTTCCCATAACTGAAGATCCTTATGTAATATATGTAGATGTAGCTGAAGATCCTTTTGTTTACTGCTCCTTCACATATTTGATAACTTTTCTTCCTATGATGGTGCATACAGAGATTACCGGCGAAAGTTGTCGACGCCCTGAAGACCCCAGGAGATGGGGAGATACTAGGAGATGGGCTTGCTGGCATTCGGCTGTGCAAGGACAGTTTCATGCCGGTCAAGTACCACAAGTGTGATGATGGCCGCATCATCTTCGGCAAGGGATGGAGTGATTTTGTTGACAGTGAAGAGCTCAAGGTTCATAAAGCCATTCTTTTTGGTTTCAAGACCACCACCCATGAAGGTCTTCAGATCGAGGTGGTTATGAACATGCTGACCGAGGAGCCACAAAAGTAGCACGACAACGCAAGAGTGTCCTTTACACTAGGTATGGTGCGAAAACTATGTTGATAGCAGTTATGCATCTATGGGGTTACGTCTTCATTCTGTCTTGGGTGATGATGACTATGAGAGGAGGACATGTTGCAGTTAGAGTAAATGCTAGGATTGGGTCCTATTCAGGACTCAAAATAGGGCTTACACAGGTGGTTGCTTTATTGGCTGCTGTTTCCCTGGCTATAATCATGAACGATGGTAATGCAAATGGAATCTTTAAGGGGGTTTTATTAATAATTTAAATCATAGAGTTAAGATGGTAGAACTACCTATGAGTGTTTGCGTTGGACATGCGGGAAGGGCATCATTTGTGTTCTTCACTCTTTGGTAATGCAGGAATAATGTGAGATTACAAAATAAATGGTATAGTGATCTTATGATTCTTGTTTAGCTAATTTGCTTGTTGATCATGGGATGGTCTATATTGCAGATGAAGGTGATAAACAAAGAGGTGCTGCGCAGGCTAGAGCATGTAGCAGGTGAATTGTACAGTTCATCGCAAGTGTGGAGTCACAGGGTACTGCGGTGTTGCCTGCGCATCTCTCAGCTATATTTTCTGTCCTTTGCCGTAGTCTTATTTTTTGGACCTTGATGTTAAGTCTGGCTGGGTTTGCTACCATGTATGATTTGTGCTACTAGTTGATTACTTTAGTTTCTAGCTGTAGTTTGTATCAGGGGCTTCAAAGACCATGTGGTTTCTGTTAATGGAAAATCAGGGGGGTGACCCTTCTTTTGATTAAAAAATATGAACTTTCTCTATGCAATTAAAAAATAAATTTTCTCTATTCAAACCCAGTTGAGAACAGTATTCATTATAAATCTGAAATAATCTTTTGGTAAAAATGGCTATCGCATTCTGTATCATAGCTAGCGAAACCGCAACAAAATAAACGTCTTAAGTATAATATCTCTTGAACGCGGATCAAATTAGGCAAGATAGCTAGAATAAAGGATGATTCAACTTGCAGGAAATTTGAACTTACGACTTACTAGCAGTATAATAAAGTTTACAGACTATCAGCTAGATAAATAGAAGAAACATTTTAGTTTGATTCATTCTTCCTTCCGTACTTCCTTGACCGCCTAGATGGTTTGGCGAGATGCTGGCGCAGACTCTTGAACCCCATTTGGAAGTTCACTAGTCGCCTGTATACATCATAGGTGGCATACGCGTCCCTAGAAGCATAATAGATGTTCTTCAAGGGCAAGGGCGCTTCTGCCCATATATGGTGGTCATGTTCTGTGATAGCATCCTTCATCTTGTAGTAGCTGTGGTGGATGATGGAACCAGCGTAGTCAGCCAAGCCATACTTTGGCTTAATTGTCACTGGATCAGGAACTCTCCACATATTCTGGATATCCACAAAGTTTCGTACCACCAGACCAACACGCTTGAGTTTTTTCTCGTCATTGTTGATGTCCACCCCAACAAAGGTGTACTCCTCGTCGAGCAGGAAGGCGGCAAGCAGGCCGCAGTGCTCATCAGCAACGCTTATGTGGTACACGAGGACGTAGATGCCAACGCATAACTGGACCACGGAAGCCTTCTGTGTCGGACCACGAGGCCAGGTGAACTCCACATCTAGTGCAACTATCTTCTGGTCGTGGTTCCGCAGCCAGTATTTGAATCTGCCAATGCAGTACTCAACACAGCTAGCCATGTTCGTGTACTTCACAAAAATTTCGGTATTTCCATCTGCCCTAGCAGCATAATCTTTCTCGAACGCCATGCCGAAGGACTGTAATTGATGAAACCAGTATAAGACTTGAAGCATGACAATAACATGATAACAATAAGCCGAGATGAAAGATAGTATAGTAATTCTGGCACTATTGAAAGTTTATGTAAACAAGTGCATGAACAATTTAAACTAAACATGTACTCCCTCTATAAAGAAATCACTAAAGTAGTGAGCCAAAAGTTGTTATATTTCCTTGCACAGGGAGTATATGCGAGTTAACAATCAAAATTTACGCTCTTGAAATATTTATCTAAACAACTGCATCAACAATCAAGAATAAACATGTATCTATGAATTGTTCATCGCCCATGTAGATGAATCTGTGTGTACAAACTAAAGAAGCAGGAGAAAAACAATAAATTGACAAGACAACGGACTAAATGTTGCATGCAGATGAATCTGTGTGCGAAATTCTCATAAGGCAATGGACTACATGTTGAAGGCAGTTGAATCTGTGCGCACAAAATAAAGAAGCAGGAGAACAAGAAATTGACAAGAAGAAGGCCATCGTATGTGCTGCTACTTGAGAACTACTAACAAAATTGACAGGAAGGAGAACTCACCGTTCCAGAAGCCAGATTGTTGGGAGAGTGGGCAACGCAGAGGAAGAGGGAATCGAGAGGACGCAGCGGCAGAGGAACCGTTTTTGGAGAGTCGTGGCAGTGAGGACGAAGCGCCCTCGCGCATGCTCGTCCTAAATAATTGGGATGGGGCTCGTCGCAGCCGTTGGAGTCCTCGCTTCCTTTCTCATGTTCACATTTCAAATGGGCTCATCCCATCATAATAGGCCCGTATAAGAAGGCACAAGAAGCCCAAACGCTTCACGGTTGAGATTACTAATCTAAACTTGCTAAAAAATTCTCAAAATAAAAAAACTAGCTAAAAAAACTTTACGTGATCTAAAACTACCTCTTCGTGAGATCCCAAATTCCCAATATTTCCTTGTGGTGGGTTGTTAGAGAATCCCCTATAAATAAACATTACGTGATCTAAAACTACCTCTTCCTGAGATCCCAAATTCCCAATATTTCCTTGTGATCGGTTATTAGAGAATCCCCTATAAATAGGAAGCTTTTCACGGCATAGATCGTATACTTCCACCCCACGCCTCCCACCCCACACCTCCCATACCTAGCCTTCCATGACTACACCGAATTACCACCCCACGCTGCCCAAAGTAGCTCCCAGGTCGGTGAAACCGACGGAGCCGTCATCTTCGAAGCCTGCGTCGGCGAATCATGAGATGAATGAGAACGGCATGTCAGAGAAGCCGACGAAAGAGAAGGGCACATCGGAGAAGCTGGCGAAGCAAAAGATGAAAGCGAACGGCAATGAAGTCGGTCGCCATCGAGAGAATCCTCCGGTAACGATCGAGATCCTTATATTCTGCATACTCCCTCCTTCCCAAGTCTGCATGCAATCCCATAATTTTCCCTATTTTACCGAAGGGAGATGGGTGTGTCTAGAAAGAAAAGAAAAAATGACAAAAAAAGGCTTGCACGAATCTTAGCATAAAATCAATGACATAGGACTTAGATGTGCAATAAAATCAGGGTTATCGTCTCTGTTTATATGCCTTAAAATTTGGAAATTGCTAATTTTTTGGCATAGGCTTTCTAAATGAGTTCTTAATCTCCAGTGATTGAAACTGTTGGTGATTCCCCTTAATTTTGCATGGTCTTTACTAATTGATCTTTTTTAATCTGATTGGAACTAAGGAGTATGTGCTCTTGAATGCTTGCAAATGGAACTGCTACATTCCTTTTTCGAGATTATCTATAAACTATTGATCTTCTGATCATGTATGCAATTATTTTCGTAAGCGTGACGCCTGAAACTTTAGTAGTGTACATAGACCAAAGTCTGCTCTTTCTACTAAAAATCAATACTATTATCAGTCAATTTGCCGACAGAGATAGCTTGTTTTTCTATGTCTGGTGTTCATTATATGGCCCAGAAGCTCTATGATTTCATGCAGTACTGTAGATCACAATTTTGATATTGGCATAGATTGGTCGGTTATATGCGTGTTTAAATGAATACCATACAGAATCTAATCACACTTTTTGTACATTCAGGAAACTCAGGTTGCTTCTTTGCTGCAATACGAGAAGTTCATAAAAGATTTAAACACACAGCAACTGACGTACATCAAGTTGATTGGACTGGGTGAACTTCTCAAGACTCTTGGCATGAGAATGAGACGTCTACTGTGCCAGGCCATCGCTTATTCATATGATACAGAGCAGGATGCCTTTATAATTAATGGGAGACCATGTAGGATCACACTAAAAGATGTGGAGCATATAACAGGCCTGCCCTGCATGGGGAAGAATCACGTCTCTTCAAATCACAATGATACTTTGGAGTTGTGGAAGGAACTGAAAGACCCCAGTGACACAAAAGTAACTCTGAAAGGATTGCTAGCCAAGATGAAAGGCGACAACACACCTAATTTTGTCAGGCCATTTGTCTTGTACACCATAGGCAAATATGTATGCCCGACAACACAGCAGTATGCGGACAACAGATACCTTGGGATTGTTAGAAACGTTGAGACAATAAAGAGCACCAATTTTGGACAGCTTACGCTTGACCATCTTATGGCTAGCGTCAAGAAATTTGTAAATGGTGGAGCAAATCTGGAGGGCAACCTACCACTGCTGCAGGTAATACAATCATTATTAACATACCATACATTTAATTTTATGGAAAATTGTCTAAGTTGTTTTTGTTGTAATGCAGACGTGGTACTACGAGAAGTGGAGGGTGCACCAATTGGACTCTACCATCTCGTATGCATCAAGATTAAGGCCGCTGATCCAAAACTGGAGTGACAAGAAGGCACAGAAGGTTGACAACATAATCAACAAAAATTATATAGGGGTTGGAGAGGTAAAGTGTTAGTACTGTGTGCCTGGATTATGTACCATATGTTTTGAATGATACTAACGACACTAACATGCAGTATGTTGATGACCTGCTGCGGCATTTCAATCCGCCACCAGTTGGGACGCCGGTCAAACCAAAGAATGACGGCCAGGTAAATGAAGAACATCACGCACAAATATATATTGTAACTTTGCAAGTACAATCAAAGTCATATGCTCCTAACTGCTTGTAATTTGCAGGATAAGGCACTCATGGGCCATGTATTGGCTGATTTGAAAGAAGTTGTCTCCATTGTGTGGGAGGCCAGTGCACAACAATTTGATAGGATGTGCACCCTTGAAAAAAAATGGACGAGTGCCTTAGGCGTACCCTTGCGAACGGCAGACGCACGGACGACGTCATCACAGAATTCAATGTAAGTATACCATTGTGAGTTTCTATAAATAATTTTACTGTCAATACTCTCCACACTAACACATTTTTCTTAAAGAACCACCGCTATGGAATATTTGATGCTGATCGCCCAGGAGTCGAGGACATACAGCTATCTGTCCTGGGAGTACCTGCGGACCCAATGGAGGTCCCATGAGAGAATACTACTCGCCAGCAAAAACAAAAAGATGACACGGAGGTCATTTCCAAAGGCATTTCTGCTAAGGGAATACAAAAAGATTACATGGATGCCCCCAAGAAGAACGTATCTGAAGATTTGCAGCCTGCTCCTAGTTTGCAATCGCGAAAGCATTCAAAAGCCAAGATTAGCCTTGAAGCTTTCATGGTGATACACATTTTACATCTAACTGATTTTGTTTTAAGTTAACGCAGATTCGTAGCTAACATATGATCTTCCACGTTCAGGATGAAGAAGACAGAGTTGTTGCTGCAGCTTGCAAGGAGAGTCTCAAGAATGTTTCACAGCTTTATAAAGAGGTGGATGCATCGCAGGGTGCTCCGAGTTTGGATTCGCATTCCAAAGCCACCACAAGCCTTGAAGCTTTCCTGGTGATGCACATTTTACAGTTAACTGGTTTTGTTTTTTTATTTCACGCAGATTGCAAGCTAACAAGTGCTTCATTTCGAATCACAGGATCCTCTGAATTTGAGGCACAATGAGAATGTGCGAAAGACTGAAGAAAGAAGAAATCAATATGATGAAGATGTCAGTATTGAGGTGGGTGCAGAGGCAGGTACCAAAAGCAACCACCGGTCTGCCAAGGCTAAGGGGATAAGGGAGAAGGAAGAGCCCCATGTCTTCCCAGTTGATGAGGACAACTATGATGATTCTTTAGAAAAGCAGCGACAAGATAGTGGGGTTGATTCCATGCTACCAACCCGTGCGAGCAGCCGGAAAATAGTGGCATCTTCATTATTGTGCAATGAAGATTTTGTTCTGTATGATAGTGATAAGAAGAGAAAGAAAAACAGGACTCCATCGGAGTCTACCAACGATTCCAAGGACACAAAGAATACAAAGAGGAAAAACCGTGCAAGCAATTTAAAAGATACAGACATAGGTGCTTCGACGCTGGAGACCAACCTTGACAAGTTTCGATAGAGTTATGTGGCCGAAATTATCAACACCTCAGATCTTTATAAACAGTTGGTGGTAATTGATGGCATTGCTCTGCAATAGAAGCATTTGCAATGCCTCACCATGACAGATGTAGGCGAAGATGACAAATGGTTGGGTGACGAAGTAAGATATTTGCCCAAATTAGTTTATCAATTTTCTTTTGCACAGTACAATTAACTTGAATTTTTTTAATGCCACAATTAACTTGAATTTAGTTTTAGTTGGTTGATGTTGTGATTCAGATCATGTGCCATGATCATCCTAATGACATAAGGGATGGGCAGCTGGTTTACATTGAGAGGGTGGCCGGCGTCGCTATGCTCGAAAGAGATGGTAAGGTAGAGAACTGCCACGAGGCCACTTTGGCGGGCAGTCATGGAACAACAAAAGGAGACAACTACCTCAGACATGATCTGGTACCATCTCACCATGACATAAACACATTTATTTTTCTAATTATTATGCATGTTGATGTAATCATCTTTGCTGTCCAGGTTTTTCTGCCTACGAACATGGCGAACGCTCACTGGTTCCTTGTGGTCGTAAACCCCAGAAGGAGGGAGATTCATGTAACATCCCAAATTTTCAATTTGGAATGTTATACATAGATCATCATTGCATATCATGTTTTATTGCATTTTGACAAATCCTCGATAAATCCTAAGCAACTCAAGGACCCTCGGAGAGAGTTGGGGATTTTCTCGTATTTTCATATTTGACTTTCATCAAATTATAAAACGAGGATTTTTGGTTTTAATTATTTTTCTCTCCGGAAAAATATTTCATTTTTAAAAATAAACGAGAGGAGAAAATATGACTTCTCCCAAACAATTGAAATACTGGAGGAAAAATGTTAAAATCATTATTTGGAATTTATTTGGATTTTATATGCAATTTTTATTGCATTAAAAATATTGCATGTTTTCAAAGTATTTATTTTGTGTTAAAAAAATCTTCACCCTATTCTAGATTTTTTAACTACACGGGGAAAATTTATTTCATATTTTTCTGATTTTTATTTATTTTTCTACGATTTATTTTCCACGGAACTTATTTTAAAAAAAAACCTGCGCGACGCCCGACCGGGCCGAAGCCCAGCCGAGCGCCGGCCCGCCCGCGCCTCTCTCCTTCTCCCGCACGGCGCCGAGCCGCCGCCGGAGTCCGCCATGGCCACGGCACCGAGCCGCCCCGGCCGCCCCCTTCCCCAAGGCACCGCCACCCCCTCCTCCTCCTATATATAGCCCCCCCCTCTCTTCCTCACCTCGAGCCGCCGCCGCCGCCTTGCCCGCCTCGCCGAGCCGCCGCCACCGCACTTGCCCGCCGCCGCCGCCGCCGGGAGCCGCCGCCCCTCACCTCGCCCGCACCCCGCCCCCCCCCCCCCCCGAGCCCCGCACCCCGCCGCCAAGCCCCGCCCTCGCCGAAGCCCGTCCCCGAGGTACTGCCGCCGCCCGTTGACTTTGCCGGTTTTCGTTTAAAAAAAACACTTCGTTTAAAAAAAACCCTAGATCAGTTTTTTTTCGGTTTTATTATTTTGCGAGCGTTCACCGAACCGTTCGTTTTAACGAACGCGTTCGTCGGTTTTTCTCTGTTAACGAACGTCCGTTCTTTAACCGTTCGTCCGTTTTTCTTTTTCGTCGGATTTTTCTGCGATTATCTCAGATTCGATATCTGATCGAATTTTCGATTCTGTTTAACTTCTCGCTCGTTTATCGGAATCAGGCGATTCAAGCGCCTAGAGTTTCGTCTCGAAATTCTCTTTCCGTTTAACCTACTCAAACAAGTTTTTGCTACAGTAAAATTTGACCTAGATCCAGATTAGTAAACGAAGTTTCTTTCTTTCGCCGTTTGACTTTCGTTGCTTCTTTCGAGTTGATTCTTTTTGCAAACCGGAGTTCTTAAGTTGAACTTTCTGGTTGGATATTTCATTCGAGTTTTACCTGTGCATTAGATGAGTACTGATTGTATGCTTGTTTGTTTGCGATAGAGTACCCGGAGTGTGCTGCTTGTTACTTCGAATCGCTAGGTTTTGCGGATCATCAGCAAGGCAAGTAACACTTTGATCATATACCTTCCATACCCAGTTTTATTGCATTAGATCTGTTTTCCTCAAACACTTGCATGATTAGGATCTAATTAAATTGTGGGTATTGGGAAGTAGTTGTGGTAGAACCTATTACCTGTTTTCTATTCAAACCCTTGGGAGTTACTTCTACGTTGCTATTATTATTGCCATGCTATGCTCGTAGACGTGGTTTGGGTTTGAGTGAAATTCATGACAGATGTGAGATTGTTAATAATGGTTTACTTAAGGTGGCAACTTAAACTCACATCTGGGTGGATTGAGGTACCTGGGTATTCCAGGATTGCCTGTTTTTCTTTTGGACCGCCACCCAGGTTCAAAGGGATCATGAGATTATTCATGCTAGAAACTTCCGTGTGCAGCCGCAAGCTATTATGGGCTCTAGCATAGTTGATTAAGTTGTGTGAACTCTTACAGTGGTAGACTAGCAGATGTAGGGGAAAGTAGGTGTAACTGTCTACCCATACGTAAGGTGCAAACACTTCTGAAAGACTGTGTCTTGGTCATCCGTTACTCAAACACCATGTAGTGCGAGTAATCCAACGGAGGAGATCAAGTTTTGTGGGAAAAGTGCACAAACCTCTGCAGAGTGTACAAACTAATCATGGTTAGCTGTGTCCCCGGTTATGGACAACTTGAGTATCTAGTACTTGGATTATCATGTGAATCTCATCACTATGTTACTTCTAATTAATTTTGTTGGGTTATTGATGACATTTAATTGGGATTGAGATGCTGTCAACCATCTCAATGTTTCACAACCACCATGATAGTTAAATAAAATTTATTCCTTTGAAGTAGGATAAAATTGGCTTTTCGCAAAACTGTAACCATAGAGCTTTCCACCAGCCATATCTGCATGTAGTATAGCATTGTTATTGTTCATTATTCTCTATGTGTTACATTGCTAGCATATTCTATGTGCTGACCCGTTTTCGGGCTGCAACGTTTCATGTTGCAGACTTTTCAGACGACGAGTAAGGTGCTTTAGGTCGTGGTCTTATACTCAGTGATGCCGCTGGAGTTGATGGACTCACTTATCTTCCAAGTCTTCCGCTGTTATCGTTTTAGATGGCCTTAAGCCATGTTTATCATACTTAATCTCTTCGGAGATATTCGATGTAATAAGTGTGTGATTGCTACTCTGTTATAAATCCTCCATTTGTACTGTGCGTGTCAGCATTACTGATCCAGGGATGACACTGGTGCACAGCAGCACAGACCATTTGAGGTCTGGTCGCTACAATTCAGATTCTTGATTCACTTCTCGGCTACCTAGAACGCACACAAGTGGTTCACGTGGTGAGATTTTAAACGTCTTTCAATATAACACAGGATTTAGCATCATACCTAGCCATGAACCGTGAGCAACTTCTCATACCATGGACTTTGGCAGATACGTGGGGTGGAAGCACATCTGAGAGCATCGCTGCGAATCAATGGACCACAAAGCCATGCATGGCAAGACATTAACGTGACCCAGTGGACAGTAAAGCATGTGCCTGTACCAAGACAAGATGACAAGTCAGTCAACAGTATTAGCTTCTAATTATGTTTTTCATTGTTAATACGTGAAATGCTGCTAACAGAATTAATTGTTGTAGTTCTTCTTGTGCACTCTACATGCTGAAGAACATCGAATTCTTTACGGGAGAAGATCTTAGACTGCATTATGACCAAGTACGCAGAGTAACACCTAAAATTCTCTCAATTTTGTAAACATATGGAATGATACTAACATATCCTCCCATGCAGGCATACATCGACAATTATAGAAGAGAGCTGCATGTTGTCCTTCTTAATTCGCCCTACAACAAATTGAAGTCCATGAAAAGGCTGAAGACGTACAATGCTAGCCTATCGGATGTAGCTGCGATTGAAGATCATGAAGATGCAAGCATTTAGTCCAGAAATGGTCCATTCTTAGATATGGAGTGTACATTTGGTTATGAAGCGGTAGAGTAGGGTGTGGTTTGGTTTTAGTCCCGAAGAAGGTTTCCTAGCCATGTTCTTAGTCCAGTGCGGATTAATCAAGTTGTAATACTTCACAGTACTGGTTCCAAATACTATTCTTGAAATAAGTTTGGTCTGCATGGCAGACACTGAAACATATATTTGCTTTTGACAAGAATTTGAAGCTTAGGAAGGTTAACTGAATTCTTAACGTCGGAGTCTGGACAAGATTCAGAACAATTACGTCGCTAGTTAGAAGTTTCAGAATTTTTTTAACATCGCTAGTTAGAAGTTCTAGAAAAATTTCAGCGAGTGCTGAAATATTTTGGCCGAAATTCAGTGAGGCTGAAATATTTTGGCCGAAAGACACATATTGCAGTGAGTGCTGAAATGAATGAAAGTCAGTTATTTCATCGAAATCTCACCGAAGCGAAAACCATGGTGTCGTGCCATCTTGAGCAGCACCAGACATGATTCAGTATTATCAACAAAATTTGGTCTCACATATACGAGGAAAAAAGGTATGAGCACGGATGGGCAATAAAATAGCTTCACAAGAGAGAGGAAAATACTTCGCGTGTGAACAGTCAATCCTAGTTGACTTTAGAACCAGTTTTCATCCTAAAAGAGGTCCAGTGATTTACTTATAACCAATAATAAAAGCGGTCCAGTTCTTTTGGCTGTTTTTCAAAGAATCGGGAACTATATCTTTTTGACGATCGTGATTCTCAGGAAACCTAAGTGTTGTTACGCAACTTACCTTAGTTTTTTACACCATAACTTACCTTTGCTAAACTCTCCATTGCCCCCTAATATTCAACCAGGTGGGTCCCCTCCCTTGATTTCCTCCAACCGAAGAAATCTATACGTGGATATATGCCCGGGTTGTTACGATCCCTATAATTAGGGATCCTTTGAAACCTCATAGATCATAGTTCGTCCTTCTGCGCCGCCCAAAGCAGCAAGACCGAAGGACGGAGCAACCCAAGAATCCAGCAAGACCGAACGACGGAGCCAAACATGAATCCTCAGGTAACTCCCCACGATCTCCTGCTGCAGCCGCTGCTATTTTTCGTGCCACGATCTTAATCCCATGATCTCTTGCTGCAACCCCACTCGTTGTTTGCATATTCATGTAACTCAGCATGTTTTTAAACAAATTAAGTTGGGAGCGTTAGGGGAGGGCGCTAGGATTTGTTTTCTACCAGATTGGCAGTTCATTGATTAATTCCAGGCTAAATCTTAGGTTCTGGTCTTGTCGATGCCAATTAGGGCAGCGGGCGCTTGCCTTCTTTTTTCCTTCCGCACGAGTTATGGAAGGCATCGATGGCCCATGTTTTAATTTCATAATACTGACCATGATTAGCGCCTAGAATTGAGGAGACCACGGTTGGATAGTTTTTTATTTTCGAATCTTGATTTTATTTCATATCAGCGCCTTGCAATGGAGATTACCTTACATGACCGTTCAAACGTAACCAAGCTGAATCTAATGCTAGTATTTGCACATTCATGGAACTCAGCTTGCTTGTAAACAAATTACCACATGAAGTAGCGTAGAGCACAATTTTTATGTTGGTATATATAAGCTGTATTCGTCTATATGAGTGTTTAAATTGTATACCATGCTGAATCTAATCACACTTGCACATCCATTGAACCCAAGATGCTTCTTTGCCGCCATATGAGGAGTTCATAAAGGGATTAAACACGCAGCAAAGGATGTACATCTAGTTGATAGGACTGGGTGGACTTCTCAAGACACCTAGCATCAAAATCAGACGTGTACTATGCATGGCCATCGCTAATTCATATGATGCAGAGCAGGATGCCTTTATCATCAATGGGAGACCATGTAGGATCACACTAGAAGATGTAGCGCATATAACAGGCATGCCCTGCCATGGGAAGAAGCACGTCCCTTCAAATCTTGATGATAATATGGAGTTGTGGAAGAAACTGAAAGACCATAATGACACCAAAATAACTTTCAAAGGATTGCTAGCCAAGATGAAAGGCGACAGCACACCAAATTTTGTCAGGCCATTTGTCTTGTACACCATAGGCAAATATGTATGCCGAACAAAAGAGGAGTATGTGGATAACAAATATATTGGGATTGTTAGAAACGTTGAGACGATAAAGGGCACAAATCTTGGACAGCTAACGCTTGACTATCTTATGGATAGCGTGAAGAATTTTGTAAATGGTGAGGCAATTCTGGAGGGGAATCTACCACTGCTGCAGGTAACTCGTAGTAGTACAATTATCACTTACCTAACATACATTACATAATGTACGAGAATATTTGTAAACTGCTTTTGTTGTCATGCAGACATGATACTACGAGAAGTTCAGAGTGCACCAATTGGACTCTAGCATCTCGTATGAATCAAGGTTAAGGCCGTTGATCCAGAACTGGAGCGAGGAGAAGGCAAAAAAGGTTGACAATATAATCCAAAATAATTATCTGGGAGTTGGAGAGGTAAAATGTCAGCACATTACCTGGATTATGTAACATGTATATTTTCTAAATCATACTAACGACACTAAACTGCAGTATGTTGAGGACCTGATGAGGCCTTTCATTCCAGCACGAGATGGTACGCTGGCCAAACCGAAGACTGACGCTCAAGTAAATGAGTTACATCAGGCACCCAATATATATTGTAACATTGCAACTAGTATGAAGTTATATGATTCTAACTGTTTCAAAGTCTCAGATTAAGGTACTTGTCGGATGTGTATTGACTGATTTGCAAGAAGTTGCCTCCCTCGTGTGGGAGGCTGGTGCACAACAAGTTGATAGAATGTGCACCCTTGAAAAGAAAATGGATGAGTGCCTTAGGCGTACCCATACAAATGGCAAGCTCACAGAGGACCTCATCAAAGAATTGAACGTAAGCCTAGAACTATGAGATTAGTATATATAATTGGAAATTTACGTGTACAAGGTTTTTTCTAAATAAGTTTACTATGAAAACACCCCAGACTAACATGTATTTTTTAAAGACAAAACGCGACGGAATATTTCCAGGACTGGAGGACATACATCTTTCTGACCTCGAGGCACCTTCACACCCAATGGAGGCCTCTGTTGAGAATGCTGAGCAGGCTTCTGACCAGGGGAAACAAAATGATGTCACGGAGGTCGCTGCTAAGCACCATTGTAAGCAGGGAATAAAAAATGATGACATGGAGCCCCCAATGAAGAACCTTGATGAAGAGTTTGACGTACGCATGTTAACTTAATTATGAAACAATCATTGTCGTTTCATAAATAACATGTGATCTTCCACGTACAGGATGAAGCATTAGAAAGAGCTGAAAGAAAACTCAAACAGGATGTCAGTGGTATTCATAAGCTTTTGAAAGAGGTGGATGATATCCAGGGTGCTCCTAGTTTGGATAAGCAAATGCATTCCAAAGCCACCACAAGCCTTGAAGAATTTCAGGTGATGCACATTTTACCTATAATTGAGCAAGAATCTGCTAAAGGCTAACATGCGGTTTATTTCGTATGACAGATTCCGTTCAACAGATGGAGTAAGCAGCACTCTGTGAAGGCTACGGGATCGCGAGAGCCCGAAGAGCCCCGTGCCTTCGCAGATGATGACAGCCATGATGAATCCTTTCGAAAGCAGCAAGAAGTAAGTGTGGTTGAATCGACCCCACCAAATCATGGGGGCGAAAAGAAAAATGTGGTATTGCAATTATTTAAGAATGTCGAGTATGCTTCGTACGATACTGAGAAGAAAAAAGGAAAAACAAGACTCCATCAGAGTCTACAAATGATTCCGAGGACACGAACAATAAAAAGAGGAAAATCAGCTCTAGCAACTTAAAAAAGAGGTCAGAAGTTACTGAAACCCAGAGGGACCAGCTAGATGTGGTTCGACAGGATTTCGTGGCATCACTGATCAACAGTACGAATCATGAAAAAAAATGGTCTTAGTTGATGACATTGTCGTGCTATCGAAGCATTTACAAAGCCTCACCCAAAAAGATGGATCTGAAGAAGCCGTATGGTTGGGTGACGAAGTAAGATATTTCACAAATTAGTTTATGAAGTTTCATTTTTGTACAATACAATTAACTTGATTATTGTTGTAGGTGGTTGATGCTGCGATACAGCTCATGCGTCATGATAACCCAATTGACACAAGGGACGGCCAACTGGTTTACATTAAGAGGGTGGACGGCGTCGCTAAGCTCGAAAGAGATGGTAGGATAGAGGAGTGCTACGAGGACGCTTTGGCAGGAGTTCCTGGAACAACACAAGGCACCAGCTACCTGAAACATGATACGGTATTTTAACCTGACTTTGAACAGATTTTTTTATTACTATACACGTTGATCTAATTATCTGTGCAACCCAGGTTTTCCTACCTACGAACAGCCAAAACGTCCACTGGTTACTTGTGGTCGTAAACCCCAGAAGGAAGGAGATTCAGGTTCTTGATTCACTTTTCCACTGTATGGTACCCAAAGAAGTACATAACGTGGTGAGAATTTCAACATATTTAATTATAACAAAGGATTTGACATCGTATGTAAGTATTAGTCGTAGGAAACTTCTCATCCCATTGGGCTTGCAGGTACGTGGGATGGAAGCACATCTGAGAGCAGCGAGGCGAGTCAATGGGATAGAAAGCAATGCATGGGAAGACATTAACGTGACGCAATGGCCAGTACGGAACATTAATGTGCCAAAATCCGTTGAAACGTCAATCAAAAATATTAGCTTTTGTTTTTATTTTAGATTGTTAATATCTGAAATGCTGATCTAACAACATAAAATGTTGCAGTTCTTGTTGTGCACTGTACATGCTGAAGAACATCGAATTATTTACGGGACTAAAACTGAGTAAGCAATATGACGAAGTACGTAGAGTAACACCTAAATTATGTCATTTTCTGAAGGTAAAGGAACGATACTAACATATCCTTGCATGCAGGCCTACATCGAGAAATTCAAAAAGAGCTACCTGTTGTGCTTGTCGATTCACCCTACAACAAAATGAAATACAGGAATAGGTTCAAGCATGCTAGGCTATCGGATGCAGCTGCGGTTGAAGACGACGAAGATGCAAGCAGTTAGTCCAGCAGTGTGGAGTGTTCACTTGGCCATAAAGCGATAGAGTAGGGCGTGGTTGGGTTTTAGTCCCGAAGAAGGTTTCCTAGCCGTGTTCTTAGTCCATTGCACATGAGTCAAGTTGTAAAACTTCAATAATATTGGTTACTATATTTTTCTTGAAATAAATTTGGTCTCTACGGGATCTCGTAGAAATCTATATTTGCTTTTTACTACCATGTGACAGTAATGGTTCCTGGGGCAACCCTAGAATAATAATGGATTATGATATGTCTATTATCATACGAGAGAAAAAGGTACGAGCATGAGCATAGCCTCACAACAGAAGTCAAAAAAATAGAGCATAGGATAACAAGAGTAAAGCTGAATTGAAGTGATCACCTTCAGGAGCACAGTGGTGTGGCCATGGTAAATCAATCCGGCCTCAGGGAATCACATAGCATGTTCTGTCATAGCCCTGCAAAACAGAGGAAAATTTACTACTTGTACTAACCTTGTCAAGTGTGTGCATGTAACAAATGTTGGACATAACTAAACACGGAAGAATGAAATGCAACATATGGAAGAATCAAATGTTCATTCCTCTCTCTCTGCTTTTTGCGAGGACCATTACTCTCCCTTTAACAAGGCTAAAACATCATAATAAGAATTAACAACAATCTTGAAAAGGTGGATATCCCATGTGAATCTAATTTTTCATATAAAGCACATGCCAAGTCTGTTGATCCCAGTCCAGCAATTGCACAAGAAGAAGCGAGCATCATAAATATTGAGCAACATAAGCTATGAATTGTTTATAGTACATTCTAAAATTAATAGCTTATCATCTCTATTGATCTCCAAATCTCACCTATCAGCCAAATTGAAAGAATACATGTTGAATGCAACGATTGAACGTTCGTAGATCATGCAGTCGGGGCTGGCCGAATGGGGCTGGCCGTCGAGGCCGGTGGCCGGCTTCATCTAGTCCCGCGGAACATGATCCATACCCAACCACCTTGCCATCGAACGAGATGCATGGCCAGATCAAAGCTGTAGCCATGGCTGGGAAATGATATGTAGAGGACGCAAACAACCACCCGCATGGAGGACTGGGAGGTGGGATGGCGCCGACTCTTCGCCGGCGGCTGCCGTGGGGAGGGCAGTGGGCCTTCTCTAGTGTTCGTTGAAAAGGTGGTGCGAGATCGCGAGGGAATTGGGGTGGAGGAAGGGAGGGGCCGCGACGCGCGGCTAGGTCCTACCGGCGACGAGGGAGGGAGGGGCCGCGACGCGCGGCTAGATCCTGCCGGCGACGAGGGAGGGGCCGCGACGCGCGGCTAGATCCTGCCGGCGACGAGGGAGGGAGGGGCCACGACGAGCGGCTAGATCCTGCCGGCGAGGATTAAAACCCTAGCGGCGGCGAAGAATAAACCATAGCGAACGGGATAAAAATCGAACCGAAAATAGCCCTGAAATTCGTATCGAGAATACCCTCGAAATATTTGGGAGGGAAAATCAGATCAGTTCGAAATATTTTTTCTCCCGAAAATGCCCCTCGGGGTCTGATATAATACACGTGACATCAACGTATTGCATCGGATCTGGACCGTCGAATTCGCTCCGATGAACGGTCCATATTGTCCGGATGCACTGTAAAATGACTCTTAATTAAAGGTTGTTTAGTCCATAATCCAGGTACATGTTAAGCAGCCAGTTCGCAACAATAGTGTTGACACAGAGAATGGCTGCGAGATTGTCGTAGCACGAAGAAACGCCAGTAAAGCTCCACGTAGCCCTAATTTTGAATAACTAATGCACGGGATGTAACGCCTGCGGTCCTCACATGCTAGACGTGCTGGGTGATGATAAGCCACAGACTTATAATAATGTAAGCAACGATTAAGTATCATAAACTCAACACTCAAACTAATGTACATGCATGGTTGTGGCTTTGCATGCGACACCCTCAAATCATGCAGAAGGGCAAAGGCCATCAAGTCACGCTATGTTAAATTACATAAACGATACATTGTACTTAGCTGAGACAAAGAAAAACCGTTAACAATATATACGCCAAGATCATCCTTCCAAGATTGTGGTTGCTAAGGATTGTCTTTCGGTGGTGAATAATATCCATTCGAATAATATATGGGACAATGGAGTGATCATCAAGGAGTTAAATGGATGTCAACTTGCTTGGCAGGAAGTCATTTTTATTTGGGATAAGTATATTTTTCGTCCTCGAACTCTGGCGATAGTATAGAAATCGTCCCTCAACTCCGAAACCACTAAAACTCAATCCCTCAACCATCTAAACCGGATACTTTTCGTCCCTCACAATGCTTAAAGTGGTTTTGGTATGACGTGGGCCCAGTTTTGACTAAAATCGTTCACGTGGCCTAGTTTTGACCGTCATGTAATCTGACTTATGTTATTTATGAAAGATTGGGTTTGCTCAGAGCATCTCAGTCGCATGTTTGTCTAGTTTAGTAACAACAAATTGTATGCTAACTAGATGGTTTCAGTTTCAGACCATTGTATAAAATGAATGGGATCCATAGCAGATTGTTCACATGATTTTAGACCATTGTGTAAACTGAATGCATAGCAGATTGTTCACTTGTTCATAGATGATTGGACAGAGTACTGAACTGAACAGATTGCGTGACAAACATAGTCTGACATAACCACAAACATAGTACTGATTAGTCTTGCAAGCAAACCACAAGGGAATTCTCAAAGTCTGGCAAAGTAAATGAGAAATAGTACTGATTAGTCTAACAAGCAACCACAAACTTGAATTCTGACATAACCACAAGGGATAACCACAAACATGAGTACAAGTACACTAGTCCAGTAGTTTTGTTGGGACTTTCTTTGCTCTTTTATTTCCTCCAACTTGAGAACTTGCAGCACCAGATGTAACATTGACGGTGAATGATGAACTAGACTGCACATTTACTGTCACATTTGAACTTGAAGCAGACATCCACTGCACATTTACTGTAAATGATGAACTAGATTGCACATTTACTATCACATTTTCAGTCAAAACCGGGCCACGTGAACGGTTTTAGTCAAAATCGGGTCCACGTCATACCAAAACCACTTTAAGCGTCGCGAGGGACGAAAAGTATCCGGTTTGAATAGTTGAGGGACTGAGTTTTAGTGGTTTCGGAGTTGAGGGACGATTTCTATACTATCGCCAGAGTTCGAGGACAAAAAATATACTTATCCCTTTTTATTCATGGGAGGTGAGAACTTGACTTTCAAGCCCACAAGAGAGGTAAGGGGCAAATGTAAGCCTTGGGTTTGGTCGTCGTGTCTAGTTATCACCTGCCATATACTCACTCTATTCAAAATTATCTTGTGTATAAGGTCTCTTTAGGGCAAATATTTGATCAACAATTATAATATTAGTATATAACATTTGTCATACACAATCAAAATTATAAACATATACTTCAGAATACGAATCTAATGACATCAACTTCATGTTACATAACATAAATACATACTAATACGTAATAGTCAAAAACTCATCCTAGTGAAACCTAATATGCAGCGTATTTTGAAGTAGTGGAAATGTTGACCTTGTCCTGAAACTACTACTTTAGGATTATAAAGCCACTGACATTTTCCCTCAAAAAAGGGTTTATCCATTTGAATGTTCTAAAAAAGTTTGAGAAAAGAAAACTCTTTACTTTGGTATTTGCGCCAACTATGTGCAAAGCTGTGCCATTATACAAAGTTTGTCAAACTAGGAAATAGACTAACAAGTGAGCTCACAAGACGAAAACACACCATTGCATCCAAGCTACGATTTTGTGACACTGATACTAACCTAAGATGGGACATCATTGACGTCATGATGATTGGTTTCTCCATTGGCATTCTCACCTTCTCGAACTCAAAGATGGAACACCACACATACATGGACGGTGCCGATCAACCTGTGAAAGTTGGATCAAGGTTGCTCACCCTAGACAAACAACATAAGTTCCTTATTGCAAATCCAACAAGTGAGCCATGTCACCAGACTAACCCCTCTGCTAACTGAGCTTTTTTTTGCGGAAATTTTTGATTTATTCATCTTCAATCATGGCAGTATAACGAATACCAGAAATAAAAAAAATTGCATCCAAATCCACAGGCCGCCTAGTGACGATTACAAGCATTGAAGCGAGCCGAAGGTGCACCGCCTCATCACCCCTCCCTTGCTGGAACCAAAAAAACTTGTTGTAATAGGCAATCGGGAAGTTATCGTGTTAAGGCCTATAGGACCAGCGCACCAGAACAAAATTCGTCGCCGATGAAGAGAAGCGTAGATCAAAAGGACCCAACCTGAAGACACACGAACATAGACGAACGAAGACTGGGTCCGAGCAGTTCCACGAAAGACAATCACCGACCGAATCTTGCGAGAACCACAGGAGATAAACCACCACACGCCCTCTGAAGATGGCGCACCACCGAAATGGGGGCCAGGTAGGGAGGACCTTATTCCATCTCCAGAGAGCTGCCACCATTTCGGCTTCAGGAGGGCAACCCTAACAAAACTCAAAGAAATATCTAAAAATGGAGCCCTCCCGCCGGCAAGGGCTGGGATCCACCACGCCCCATGACCCTAAGGCTATAGGAGACGAGGGAGATCGGGGACGTCGCTGACGAGAGGTAGGAACCCTAGCTGCCTTTTCCCT
This sequence comes from Aegilops tauschii subsp. strangulata, assembly GCF_002575655.3. NCBI lineage: Eukaryota > Viridiplantae > Streptophyta > Magnoliopsida > Poales > Poaceae > Aegilops > Aegilops tauschii. Next base: position 391,309,200 of record NC_053040.3, on the reverse strand, counting down.
TGGGAGGAGAGATACGTGTGCCATGTGCTGCAATATTAGATTAATGATTTACTGGAATGCTTTAGTACATGTCATTGTTCTGGTTTAATTCTGATAACTGAGAGTACCTAGCAATATATATTTGGGACTCTAATTTCTATTTGTCCTAACAATATCCCACATATTTGTTGATAACTGTGTGGCTGCCTTATGACTACCGACCAGTTACCAGAATTTCAATTATTTGAAAATATAAATTCCAATTGTGATCAGAAACATTATAGAATAATAGTATGCCATATTCCAATATCCATGTTAACTACTGTAACACCCCGGATGTAACTTTCCATATTTGTAACTCCAACTCTTGCCATTTTCGGCTATGTGTTATGATATTCCCTTCGTGGTCGGGTTTTGTTTTTCGTTTTGCATTTTGTTCATGTCATGCATCTCATATCATGTCATCATGTGCATCTCATTTGCATACGTGTTCGTCTCTTGCATCCGAGCATTTTCCCCGTTGTCCGTTTTGCAATCCGGCACTCCCACCTCCTCCGGTGCACCCCTCTTGTTTTCTTTTCGTGAGCGGGTGTTGAACGTTCTCGGAATGGACCGAGTCTTGCCAAGTGGCATTGGTATACCACCGGTAGACCACCTGTCAAGTTTCGTTCCATTTGGAGGTCGTTTGGTACTCCAACGGTTAACCGGGTAACCGCAAAGTCCTTTTGTGTGTTGCAGCAAAAAAACCCTCCAAACAGCCCAAAACCCACCTAAGTCCCTTCCATGCTCTAGGTCGTACGATCACGATCGTGTGGGCGAAACCCTCACTCCATTTGGAGTCTCCTAACTCCCTCTACCTATAAAAATACCTCCCCCCTCCAAAATCTCGGGCAAAAACCACCCCTAACCCTAGATCAAATCGCCCCGCCGCCACCGGACGCGTCCACCGCCGCCGGACACTGCACCCGCCGCCGCGCCGGGCCTCTCCCAGCCTGCCATGTGGCAGCGCCACCGCCCGCCGAGGCCCGCAGCCGGCCCCCGCGGCCCGAGCCGCCGACGCCCGCCTCCACCGCGCGCGCCTCCTCCCCCGCGGCGCCCCGCCCGCACCCGCCGTCGGCCGCCGCCGCACCGAAGCTTCCGCCGCCCGCCACCACCGGCGAGCTCCGGCGTAGCCCGTGCCCGCGCCCTGCTCCGGCCGTGCCCGCATCGCCGCCCGCGTCGTCTCCGGCCGCCGCCATCGCCCTCCTCTTCCCCGAGCTCCGGCCGCCCCATCCTCCGTCTCCAGCAGCAGCTCTGGCGAGCCCCGAGCCAGATCCCGATTCAGAAAAACTAGGGTTGACTTTTTCCCCCTTCTCGAATTTCTCCAAGTCCCAATTATTTTACATTCTGTTGCATACTTTGACGCATCATAACTCTCTGCATATAGCTCCGTTTCGTGCGTGTAATATATCGAAATGTTCGTCTCAAGATTCTCTTCATTTTGTTCCATTATGCCATTCTCATTTGAGTCCATCTTGATGCCCAAATCTCTGGTGCAAGAGGGCTATATGCTGTTACCTGCTGTTACTTCTCAGAACTTGAGGATTTGTTATTTTTGTTGCATTTGATGTGTGCATCTTATGGGCATGAGATCTACATGTATTTTGATGTATGCCATGCTATCTTTAAATAGATGTATCCCATGTATTTTTGTGATCTCGGTGGTGACTAGCACAAGCATGCAAACTAGGCTTCGTGATGTTTCTGTTTCCAGAGACGGTAATTTTGCCAAGTCTGTGACTGCTGTTATTTTGTTGTTATGTATCCTTATGGCTACATAGAGATCCATGCTTCTTTTGGTGATGTTCAGTAAGGATGTTTTGTAGATATAGTTGTGATCTATCCATTCATTCCCTTGTTTACAATTATGGAGTGCAATAGCATGACTCAATCTTGCTCTACATTTGCTATAAAATATTTCTGGCAGATTGTTAACATGATATTCAATTTTGCCAAGGTTGTTGTAGTTGATCCATTCATGCTATGTACTTGCTCTTGCCATGGATAGCTTCATAAACATGCGATCTTGCTGTAGGTATGCTTGTTTTGTCATGAATTTCTTTTTGGTGAGTGCATCAAGCTTACAAAGATGCCCTCATAATGTCTGTTCCTGCCATGCTCTGTTTTCTGCTAAGTCTGAAACCTGTTAACGAAACTTGCTAAGTTTACATGGTTGTCATCATATCTTCTCGTTCTTTTTGCCTTATGGTCAGTAAGGGACTTTTGTTATATGCATTTAGTAGATTCATGTAATGCCTTATTTTTCTATGTTAAGTTCCCGTAGCATGTGTTTTTGTTGCTCTGAACATTGTTACCTGATGCTGTTTCAGCCATGTCCAGTAATTTCACCAAGTCTGTGAACCTGTTATCTTTTGCACTTTTGCCATGCTTGTTTGAACCTGTTATGATGTGATCTAGCCGTAGCTCAGTGTTCATCTTTTGTCAAACATCTCCTGTAGATTACTTCCATATGCTTTGTTGCTATGTTGGAGTGTTGTAGCATAGTTTCTTGATGTATTCTAAGTGCTATCATGCTGTTAATCGCAGATTCGTGTCATTCTTGTTTTGCTTGCCATTTGCAAACCGTGCATCCGTTTCCGGTGATCTTTATATCAATTTCGACCGAAATCATCTCATCTTTCCAGTGGCATGCTTGGTTTGCCAAGTTACTGCCTTGTTCATCCTTTTTCTTCCGGAGCACGCATATGCATCGCATATCATATCTCGCATATCATGCATGTTTTGCATCATGTTGCTTGTGCATTTCCCGTGATTGATTGTGGTTCCATTGCTTGTGTTCTTGCTATGGGTAGAGCCGAGAGACGAGTTCGTGAACGAGGAATCTGTTGAGTACGCTTACGAGGATCAAGCTTTCGACAACTCTGAGAACCTTGCAGGCAAGATGACCATACCCTCGAAATCACTTCTATCTTTGCTTTGCTAGTTGTTCGTTCTTTCGCCATGCTGCGCTACCTACCACTTGCTATATCATGCCTCCCATATTGCCATGTCAAGCCTCTAACCATCCCTTCCTAGCAAACCGTTGTTTGGCTATGTTACCGCTTTTGCTCAGCCCTTCTTATAGCGTTGCTAGTTGCAGGTGAAGTTGAAGTTGGTTCCATGTTGGAACATGGATTTTTTGGAATATCACAATATCTCTTATTTAATTAATGCATCTATATATTTGGTAAAGGGTGGAAGGCTCGGCCTTATGCCTGGTGTTTTGTTCCACTCTTGCCGCCCTAGTTTCCGTCATACCGGTATTATGTTCCTTGAGTTTGCGTTCCTTACGCGGTTGGGTGATTTATGGGACCCCCTTGACAGTTCGCCTTGAATAAAACTCCTCCAGCAAGGCCCAACCTTGGTTTTACCATTTGCCACCTAAGCCTTTTTCCCTTGGGTTTTCGTGAGCCCGAGGGTCATCTTTATTTTAACCCCCGGGCCAGTGCTCCTCCGAGTGTTGGTCCAAACTAGAGCACCGTGCGGGACCGTCCCTTGGCAACTTGGGTTACGTTGGTACCTGTACGCTTAGCTTATCCGGTGTGCCCTGAGAACGAGATATGTGCAGCTCCTATCGGGATTTGTCGGCACAGCGGGTGGTCTTGCTGGTCTTGTTTTACCATTGTCGAAATGTCTTGTAAACCGGGATTCCGAGACTGATCGGGGCTTCCTGGGAGAAGGTTTATCCTTCGTTGACCGTGAGAGCTTATAATGGACTAAGTTGGGACACCCCTGCAGGGTATTATCTTTCAAAAGCCGTGCCCGTGGTTATGAGGCAGATGGGAATTTGTTAATGTCCGGTTGTAGAGAACTTGTCACTTGACTTAATTAAAATACATCAACCGTGTGTGTAGCCGTGATGGTCTCTTCTCGGCGGAGTCCGGGAAGTGAACACGGTTTGAGTTATGCATGAACGTAAGTAGTTTCAGGATCACTTCTTGATCATTTCTAGCTTCGCGACCGTTGCGTTGCTTCTCTTCTCGCTCGCATTTGCGTATGTTAGCCACCATATATGCTTAGTGCCTGCTGCAGCTCCACCTCATTACACCATCCTTTTTCTATAAACTTAAATAGTCTTGATCTCGCGGGTGTGAGATTGCTGAGTCCTCGTGACTCACAGATTCTACCAAAACAGTTGCAGGTGCCGACGATGCCAGTGCAGATGACGCAACCGAGCTCAAGTGGGAGTTCGACGAGGAACGTGGTCGTTACTATGTTTCTTTTCCTGATGATCAGTAGTGGAGCCCAGTTGGGACGATCGGGGATCTAGCATTTGGGATTATCTTATTTTCATTTGGATTTTGACCGTAGTCGGTCTGAGTGTGGTTTTTGGATGATGTATGAATTATATTTATGTATCGTGTGAAGTGGCGATTGTAAGCCGACTCTCGTTATCCCATTCTTGTTCATTACATGGGATTGTGTGAAGATGACCCTTCTTGCGACAAAACCACAATGCGGTTATGTCTCTAAGTCGTGCCTCGACACGTGGGAGATATAGCCGCATCGTGGGCATTACAACTACAAACCCCAGCCTCGGGCCATTTGGTAACCAAAGTCTAGGTCACGCTTTATCAGGGCAACATATACGCTTGCCTTATTTTATTTTATTTTGACGGAAAAGAGTGGGGATTTTTCCTACTATGTGTATCTTTATTTTTTAGGAGTATTTGTACAAAAATTATGTGCCGTAGTTATTGCACATGTAAGTGAATCAATTAAGCAAAGGAAAAGAAAAAGGGAAAAAATACCACACGAATCTCCGCATAAGACCAATGACATAGGACTTATATGTGCAATACTTATGACATATCTAAATGTGTGCTTTAGCAAAACTGAATATAAAAAGTTTGATTCCACATATTTTAGAATGCTACTTCTTTCCTAGTGAATACAATAAGTCTTAAATCATTTGTGTTGCAACAAATGGAGAATAATTATTCTCTAGAATTAGTTTTTACTTCACTATATGTATTTGGAATTTGCAAGTGATAACATTTGTGAATCTGAGAGGCACCCTCGAAGCCGGTGCAACGGTTATCTGAGGGTGTTCCAGAGATTGGGATACGTCATCTAACATTGCTTAGGCGGGCAGGAGGAGGACAATGTTGATATACCCAGGAACCATGTTTTTATTTTCTAGTTTTAAGATGGTAATGTAAAGTTATAGAATTTCATATTTATTGTTTTGGCCTTCTCATAATTTTTAAAACATGTATGCATGTACATTCTCTTTTGAAGTAACTGTAATTGCATTTAAAGGATGTCGATTAAAGTATGGGTTCTGCACTGACAAACTTGCAGGATGGCTAACAAATCACTAATTAATCGCAATCTCAAGAAGTTCGGATTTGATCAGTTTTGTTTTGATTCACGGGTAGATAAACTGATATGACTGTTTTTTCCAGTTAATCAGAAACGTTATTACTAGCGGATACCACTGCTACAACGGCAGCAATACCAATTATCACAATTTCAGGCCGTATTAGAAGGGCTGACAATAATTATAGTAAATCGGTACGTTGGGAAACTGTAGCTCAATGCCTCCCTTGCTTCTGCTTGCGCATGCACTATATATAGTGCAGATCTTCAGCTAAGACTTTCGACAGCAGACAATAGTGTTCAACTCGGATTACTGCGCATAGTCACAGAAGCCGTAGCTGCACTTGTTGTTGCATCGGTTAGAGCAGGTGCCACAGTTCTTCTTGTCAGAGAGCAGATCCACACAGTGCCCGCCACAACACGTCCGGCCATGCTTGCAGTCCTTGTTGCAGCCGCCGCAGTGCTGGGCGCTGGCGGCGGTGTCCACGCACTGGCCGCTGCAGCACGTCGTCCCCGTCGCAAGGCATGCTTCAGCCGACTTCTTCGAGCACTCGTACGCTGACAGAGGCAGGTGGGCAGCGCCGCCAACGAGCAGAAAACGGCTCCTCCTTGCCGGCGGCCCGGGGCTCACGCTGGCGCCTGCCGTGGCTGAGACAATGCCGCTGGTCGTGGCCAGCACCGTGATGAGGAGAAGCAGGGTGGCGTTCGCCATTGTGGAGACGAGAAGTAATGCAGATGCAGACGGTTTGCTTATTGGCTCGTTGCTCTTGATTAGCAGGTAGCTGAAGGATGCGCTTGTTGTGTGGAGGGAATGTCTCTCAAGGGTCACGCTTTATATAGAAGAGATCATGGGCAGAAAGTCAGCGGGGTGGCTATGCTCTCTTGAGGTTGACTTTTGATGAAAAATTTGACTTCAAGATGACGCCAAGAAGCCATTTTTATCCGGAACTAAAAATGATTGAAAATAACGATAGGTTTTAGGTACAATGTTCATATGGAGTGTAGAGGTTTCAGAAGATTAATTATAAGTTGATGAATCCATAATCCGGGTGCATGCTAAGCAACCAGTACGCAAGAAGAGTGTTGAGAACAGAGAATGGCTGCAGAGATTGTCGTAGTACGAAGTGTAACTAAAGTAAACCCACAGTAAAGCTCCACGGAGCACTAATCCTGCACAAGTAACACAAGGGATACAGTGAACCAGAATGCCGTCCTTCCTCACATGCTGGACGTGATGCACGATCATAAGCTGAGTACTTAAAATAAGGTAAGCAACGATTAAGGACGATATAACCCTCAAATTAATGCATAGGGCGGTGGCTTGGCGCTACACCCTCTGATCGTGGACAAGGGAAAGACCATTATCAAGGCATCACCCGTGGATCAAACGGTACTTAGCTGGGATAACGGAAAACCGCTAAGATACATATAAACACCGATGAATAATGTTTGGAGAACCATGCAACCGTGAATACACTCCTATTTTTAGTCAGATGTCACCTCGATGGATGTGACATGCACTGGTATTTAGGCATTGTTTACTGACCTGTCTAATATTTTCGATAAAGGGTGGATTTTATTGACTCAAAATGGAGCATCAAAAAGATACAAACACAATGAGCACACACCCGGTCTCTGCATAGCTAGGATGCACACAGCCAACACCAACGCACGCACACAAAAACACGCCGACAGATAGCAAAGTCATACAAGACCAAAGCTATGCGTAGGCGAGGAAAAAAGAAAAAGGCCAAAGTGATCACATCACGATCGGCAAACTATAACAATGACCATATCTGCACCGACAATCTCATGACACCACGCGGACGACGAGGTTCTTCAACAGCAACGCCTTAAGGAAGGGAGTGACATTCAAGTGTTACCGTCACCGGATCCAGCCACCGAAGGTTGGAATCTAAGTTTTCACTCTGAAGAATCAGTCCGAACATTCCAAACAATGCTTTCAACAAGATAACGACATCAAAACATCGCCATTGTCAGGTATACCCAACTCGGGCCAGACCAAGGCTTTCACCTCGGAGCTCAAGACCAGGTGCTCAAGTAGCACCACCATCAAGGTCATGCATGTGTTGTCGCCGCCACTTTTCCACGATCCTAGCAGCTACAAGCGATATGACCGCCGCCACTGCACAACGATCCCTCTACATCAAGACATGGTCCATAGTTTGCATCTCGCCGTCGAAGTGAACCACCATATCTGCAGAGATGAAACTCTCACAGAATCTTTTGATGGCGACAACAATCCGCGGTGAGGCCGCCGCCGTCCTGGATCCAATCCCCAATGACGTAGTCAACTAGGCGGACGCCAATACCATGGGTTGCAGCCGCCGATCATCTGCATACATGTCCACGCATGTGCATTTGTGTATATGCATTCATGCACCAGACCCACGTGCTTCTCCTGATCAAACTCCCAGCCATGGACCAGATCGGAGCCGGAAAGGTAGCTGCGAGATCCGGAGGCACCATGTATGGACATATCGGGAAGCTCACGACATGAGACGACAGCGGCCAGAACAGATCGGGAAGCCAGCAATGACGGCGGCGGCCAGATCGGAAGGCGACCACCAGAGGGAAGAACAGAAGAAACCGGCCAGAGACCTGTCTAATATAGGAATCTTTCTAACCTTCCGAACAAGTTAATCATCCTGTAAATGTAAAAGAGAAAAGTATACTTTTCATCCCTCAACTCTTGATAGAGTTTAGATTTAGTCCTTCAACTTCAAAATCGGATAACTTGCACCCTTAGCTACTCAAACCAGACAAGGTTCGTCCCTAGACTCACTTTTTGACCGGTTTTGGTGCTGATTCAAAATCGGATAATTTGCATAATTATTTCAAATCTGTGAACATGTTTGAAATTCGGTACTTTTTGAAATCCTCTTACTTTTTCCCAGTTCACGTAATTTTTCAAAATCCACGTACCTTTTCGAAATCTATGATATTAAAAAAACTCATGTACTTTTTTCCAAATCCGCATACTTTTTCCAAGTTCGCGTAATATTTTCTAATTCCCATACTTTGTTCAAATTCGTGGACTTTTTAAAATTTCACGTACTTCTTCCATGTTGGTGTATTTTTTTTCAAATTAATGTACTTTTTTAGTATTCACATACATTATTTGGAAAAAGGTTCCTGAATTTGAAAAAGACCGCGAACTTGGAAAAGGTAGACAGTTTCAAAAAAAAGTACGCAGATCTGAAAAATGTACGTAAATTTGAGAAAAGTGTGTGGGAGAAAAATTACACGAACTTGAGAAAAGTACTCGAACTTGAAAAAATTACGTGAACCAGAAAAAACTGCAAGAATTTCAATAAGAGCTGATGGATTGAAAAAGTACGCGAAATTTGAAACAAAATTATTCAAACATTGAAACAGTACATGGATTTGAAAAACACGTGAATTTATAAAAAGTTCACGAATTTGAAAAAAGTACGCGACCTTGAAGAAAGTATGCTGATTTGAAATAAGTACGTGAATTTAAAAAATTCACGGATTTGAAACGAGTACGTGAATTTGAGTTAGCACCTGTCAAAACCGGGGTGAGTCTGCACTAAAACCGGTCATAACCGAGAACAGGGACGAACCTTGTCCGGTTTTAGAGTTGAGAGACCAAATCTAGACTTCGACAACAGTTAAGGGATGAAAAATATACTTTTCTCAATGTAAAACATGCATTATATCTCTAGGCCGTTTCTTTTAAACTGGATGGCATCGTCGCTCCATTGTTCTGAAACAAAGCATTCAAATGCCGAGACCATTCTGCAGCGCCGAGGTTGTTTTATCTTGTTGGTTCCGTAGTGGTCCATGACGGTTTTACTAATCCAGCAACTAGTATAGTTAGTAGAAATTAACATGTGCGTCAAGATGCCGAGTTATCTTTTGCTCTTTTAGGGGATGGCAGATACAAAAATGTGTAGCAAACTTTCTCAGGCCAATTGGTCAAGTGATAGTTGCAGAAAGAATAATTACATGCCTGAAACATGTGATGGTTACACAATGAAAAATAAAACTGTGCAAGGTAAAATAACTGTACTGCATTCTCACAGAACATCACTGGCACTGAGATGATTACATGCTTACAGGTAACACAAGCTTAAACATTGCTTGGTGACGTTTGATTCATCTTACAGTTTGAAGTGCTCAAGTAGAGCCTTGCTAGCAAGGTCTCGTTTGAAGAAGGCCCCCAAAAACTCAGACATCGCGAAACGCCTGTACTTTGGTGGGTTTTCTGTAGAAACCAGCTCTCGCAACGGCCCATACAAAACTGATTCCCCTCGCTTTCCAGGATTGAAGAAGACGGCAATTGAAACTCTAGCTTCTTCGCGTGAATTCATCACCACCCTGTGTTCGACGCTCTTGTACTTATCATTCGACATTATCTGATGAAAGAACGGGGTAATAACTAATAAACGAGGTAATATCACTGGTGGTGTCGAAACTTGCCACGGATGTTCAGTTTGGTGCCTCAACTTGTAAAATACATGTAATGCGTGCTAAAACTTGGCACTTTGGTTCAAATACGGTGCCAAACACGTTTGTCTACAGCTGCGCTGCTGACTCAGCTTGACAGCGTGGCGTGGGACCCCCTGTCAGCCACTCGAGAGGCTGTGCCCGCGCCGCCGCTGGCCTTTTTTCACAAAACCCTTTGGATTATTTTTTTTCTCTCTCAGAAAAATCCCTGGCTCGGCGGGACAAGGCACATAACGATTCGCTCCCAAATCCCGGTCGACCAAATCCCTAACCCTCGTTCCCCATTCACTGCAGCGGCAGGGCGAGGCAATATTGCTCACGGTCGGCGGCGAGGCCGTATCCTTGCACCACGGCGGCAAGCCTCTGGAGCTCAGGTGAGCTGACGCCGCATCCTCTTCTTTCCCCCTATCCAATCCCTATCTTACACACTCTCCCACCCGTGTCTCACTGTTTAGATGGGAGGATCTGGCATTCCGCGGATGGTCGACCGCGGGGTGAAGATGGAGGACGACGGGGAGCCATGGGCAAAGATTACGTCTGTCGTCTATTGGCGCAAAAAGTCAGGTACTGAATCCATCTCCCCTCTCTGATTCTGTAGTTCATCAAAGATTGGTATTTTAGATGATTTGCACGATTCAAACACAGGACCATGAGATGCCAGATGTGGTGGGTGCATGCCGCGGCACGAGGTAGATCACACCTTGCTTGCAAGAAAGAGGTCCTGGAGCAGAGTCTAAAGGAGAAAGAGGTCCTGGAGCAGAGTCTTTGGTTTAGTTGCAATCATGTTTGCAATGGCTGGGAGGTCCTGATGCATGAATGAGCAATGTTGAAGCTCTTCTTTTGGTGAACTCAGTGTGCTGTAGTAGCTACTTTGTATGTGTACTGAATGAAAATGGCAATACAATGAAGCTTCTGAATTTTACATGTTTTATCTAACATTTCCTGTATTGCAATGATTGAAAGTGAGCCTGCATTATGATGAATTCGGTACAGTAGATGCACTTTCAGAAATGTACTAGCTTTTGTGAACTGGACTAGTACAGAATCTTATAGGACTGCATTAACACAAGCTAACCAAACGGACAGGGGTACTACTCATCATCGGAAGAAATATCCATCGTCTCGAGGTCGGCCAATGCCTGCTGCTTGCGGCCCTCCGAACGGCTCTAGCAGCGGCCTCCTGCTGAGCTGCGTGGCGTACCTCTTCGGCCTGAGCAGCCATGATGCTCACGTCGTACCCCGGCATCACTTACTGTTGATAGACTGAACTTTGACAACATCAGAAACTTTACAGTCAATTTGACAGCAAAATTGCAATTCGACGGCAGATTTAGATAACACTTGAATAATTAATTTTACAGCAGATTCACATAACTCTTGAATAATAAATTTTGAAAGCAGGTTCACAAAACACTTGAACAATGAAAGATACTGCCAATGTGCTTCATGTCAACATACTTAAGTGCATTACATGTTTACATGAAAAGAGGCCTCTAAATAGACAAATGAAGTTCATTGGTGAACTTAGTTGCATTCCATAAAGTTCAGTCATGAACTTCTGCATCAGTTTGTATATCTACATGTGGACGAAGTCATCATCCCACTCATCCCCTTGTGGTGCATTTTGTGTGATTGGCTCTTCCTCTGCTGCGACATGTGACTTATCTGAATCAGGTGCAAACATCAAGTTCCAAAATCCAGCCCCTGGTCCAGTCCTTCCTCCATTGTCATATAGAGTTCCTCTTCCACCATTTCCTCTTCCAGTTCCTCCTCTTGCACCTTCTCCTCTTGTCCTTCCACTTCCTGCAAGCGTGCCAATTTGGAAAATGAAAATTGATAACAAATGACAATAATTTCATGCACGCTGACATGTAGATTTCAACAAAAATCACACCTCTTGTAGCATTTCCCCTACCACCTCGCGAAGCGTTTCCCGTACCACTTCCTGTAGCATTTCCTCTACCACCTCCTTTAGCCTGCCTCTTCCTGCCTCTTGCATTATCACTTGTTTGGTGGCTGGATTGAGGCACATCCTCTGGAATATCTTCAGTAACACCCCTCCTCCTAACTCTTCCAGTAGCCATAGCAGTTGTCACTCTTGGTGGAGGAATGCTAGCTCTAGCTTGTGCGACAAATGAAGATTCAGGAAGAGGACCATGGTCCATGACTGGTTGATATGACATCCTCTCCTGTATATTGCAAACAATGTTTGAGAGTAGAGTTAAATATAAAGAGGCCTGAAATATAAAAATAACCGGTTCTAAAGTTTACCATTTGCTGCATGAGGTAAACCATTGATCCTGGTGTTTGAGTTGGATCCATAGATGGATGAATTGTGTGTGGCATGATGTTCTGCAAATATAACAAATCGCAGTTGCATAATTGATAAACTTCTGTCACAATGTGAAGCAGGACATATTTAACTTACTGAAATTATGGATGGATCATCAAACTCCTCTTCTGAATCATCATCTGTAGCTACTGGTGCCTCTCTATTTGTTTCTGCCCACTTCTGATGACCTTTCTTGTTGTGATTTGCTGCTCCACAAACAGAACAGTGCATGCTTACACCATGTTTAGTCAGTTTCTTGCCCCCTTCCTTGTCAAGCTTCTCTTCTGGATCTTTCTTTCTATTTCTCCTTGGTCTACCCATCACCTTGGTGTACACAGGTGGGTACACATCCACTCCTTCCATCCTTGTCCAATGCTCTTGGTCCCTCATCGGCTTGATATTGAAACTATAAGCTTTTTTGTAAGTAGCTACAGAGTAGCATTCATGCACCAGGCTCTCAGGATCTATCCTCTCCTCTCTAGCACAAGCTATGGCATGATGACATGGAATCCCAGACAGCTCCCATCTTTTGCAGTCACAACTCTCACAGTTCAAATCAACAATATATGAATGGTTCATTGACAACACCTTGAAAACCTTCTGACCAGCCCCTTGAACCATGCAAAAAGCAGCCCATGCAGTGATGATATTATGAAACTGGTCCAGATCCATTATTAATGTGATCCTGAAAGCAATAATCCATTGACTATTCCCGCTTACTATCTACCCCTAATACGACATCATATCCAACTCAAGTGAAATGTTGAGTTGAATTGCGTTGACCTGTAAAGTATTTCATCCGCCCCATATTAATTGACGCTCAAACGGATGTATCTAGCACTGAAATATGTCTAGATACATATGTTTCAACATCAAAGGACAGAGGAAGTATCAAAATTCAAGCAATTGGTTCAAATTACCATCCTCGCGCCAACATAAATTGTCATGAAAAACGTTCGATTTACCAAGCCTAAAATTACAACGTCAGATTTCTAGCATTTCTGAAATTCAAACCATTGCCTTTCCAGTTTTCATAAGAGACGCGCACTACCAAGAATTTCCCCTCCTGTTTCTAAATCATCTGGATTGAGCTGAATTGGTAGCATGCGTGCTTTAGATAATTCAAATATAACTTGAGCAAAGTTGTTGCGGACTGTACTATTTAGAACTGAATCCAGTTACGAGCATTTGGACGCTGACAGAGTGCGTTATACCTGTAAAAGGTCCCCGACATTGATCACAAGCGCGCCCGGCTCAGGCTTCACGTCCACCCAGAAGCTCTCCCCGTCCCCATTGGTGTGCTTCACCTGCAAACCACCAATGCCATCCTGCTCAAGGACGGTGAGCACGCCGGGGTCCGTGTGCGGGACTAAGCCCATGGTGCGCTCAGGCTCGGGGCACACCGGGTAGTAATGGCAGACCATGAGCTTCCCCTCCAGGCACGAGGTCTCCTCCAGCGCCGCACCCCCGAGCCCGAGCCCCTCGGAGAGCAGAGCCATCACGGCGCGGGCCACCGCGGCGGCGTGCGCTTCCCACTCGATGACTTCAGAGCGGCACACCGACGGTATGCGTTCGGCGTTGGGCGGCGTAGGCCCGAACATCACCTGGACGGTGTCGCGCCAGCTCGCCGCGGGGGACCGGAACAGGTCGACGTTCGAGGAGTAGCTGACCCCGCCGGCCAAGGCCCGGCCGTAGTGCGCGGCGCGCTCGGGGGCGGGGAGCTCGTTGAAGGGGCGCACCGCGGCGAGGGCCCTCGCGGGGTGGCCGGAGGGGACGAGGGCCTCGTGGTTAACGAGGTGGAAGAAGCCCCAGTCGCGGGCGGCCGCCGCGGTGGCGGCGGCTACGAGGTGCGCGGGGAGGGAAAGGTCAACGACGGGGATGGAGACGCCCGGGGGAGCAAGCGGGGCGGAGGCATAGGGGTCGGGGTGGACGAAGAGGTCGGGGACGGTGGAGACGCCGGACTCGACGAGGCCGCGGACGCCGGTGCGGGCCTCGTCGAAGGCCTTGAGGAGGGCCGCGCGGTCGGACTTCGGGGAGGACGCGGCCATGGTCGTCGCGTTGCGTGCGTCCCGTTGAGTTTGACGAGCGGAGATGATGTACTAGGCGAGAAGCGGGCTCAAGCTCCTTTGACGTGCCTTGAAGCTGACGTGCCCCTAGAGTTTGACCAGCGACACGAATTGGGCCAGACCAAATTATGGCAGCCAGCTGGGCCAGAGATCAAACAGAGACTATCCATTTACGGCCTTCTTTGTCTGAAAAAACAAATTACGGCCTTCTTTTCTCACAAAAACAAGTTTAAAAAATTCTGCGGCCTTCTGATGCAACTGCAAACAAAGCAATGCAAAGAACCCCTAAATAACTTCATCAACTAACGAAGAGAATCAGAAATGGTAAAAGTATCCAAATCCAAGGAGACAATGGGTAATTGCAAACTAAACAATGCAAAGAACCCATAAAAAAAACTTCGTCAACTCATGAAGAGGATCGAAAATGGTAAAATTATCCAAAACCAAGTAGACCAATGGATAATTGCAAACTAAAAAAATGCAAAGAACCCCTAAATAACTTCATCAATTGATGAAGAGGATCAAAATTCGGAAATGGTATTCAAATCCAGAGAGACCGATGGATCCCGAGGAAAGAGGGGCTCAAATGAGCAAATTTCATCAAGAGGTCTTGACTTCGGTGGGTCAACCAACTAATGGAACCACGTAAGTGAGAATGGGACACTAATTTACTTCTACTAGAAGGGACGGCACGCTCCGCCGCGCCTTGTCGCCGCCTAATTTGTAAGCGATTTTAGGCAGGCTCGACCCGTGTGAAGAAAGTACCGACCAACCCGATAGGAAGAGTCGGGGCAGTAAATCCAAAAGAAAGTACCAATGAATGACGTGTGAATCGCTCAAAAAACAAATAACAAGTGAAGCAGGAAGAACAGTTCCACAAACAGATGAGGCATAGGTGGAAATGGATCGCCTATAAACAACTTGTGATCAATCCAACCCAATGTACATATCTACCATGAATAGGCCAGGAACAAAATTAGTGAAACATATACCATCAAGCCAATTAGGGACCACCGGCAAAACAGGAATTGTAACAACATTATTCAGGAAGAAGAATCCCTGCAGCACCAAGCACGCAAAAAAACACACGCCAGCACCAATCCCACGCGGTTTTCTAACAGCCGAACGTGGTTTCCCATCTTTTCAGCCATCACAACCCAACAACCATGCCTAAAAACATGAACATCACAGGAAAATGAACTACAAAATAAAGCACAATCAGATGAATAACAATACTCAAAACAGGCGAAGGAACACATGCGAAGACCGAACCCACAAGGCAACAACAACAATCATCCCAATATACGCCATATACACTCAGGTTTGAGTGTCCACGCACCAACTCGCTATAAAAAAGATAGAGTTAGCAAAATCTATCAGAGAGAAGGACTGCCCGCTCCCATAGCAAGCACATTACCATGGCAAAATAAATCAGACAAATCCCCTATCTTAGAATCTCCCCATCAAATACGACCACATGCAAGCAACACACACTGAAGAACAGGAGGCAGCAGAAGAAAGCAGTCGACGACCAACGACGACCATGTCCACCGCCAGCAAACCGCCGTCGCCGCCGACGGCCAATCCCACCACGACAACAGCAACCAGACGCACAGGGGCACCGACCAGGCAGCAATCGACCGCCCAGCGTGTCCCAAAGAAGAAAGGAGGTCAGCGGAACATCAGCAAGAACGGGCTAATGGCGACAAACCCTCGTCCCACCGGAGGAGAACGCAGTTGAAGCCCATCCCACGAACAGTCAAAGTCATAACGGCAAACATACCCCAAATAAATGAACCACCGAACGGCGGGCCCATACCGCACCAGTCCCGCTTCAAAGGGGCAAATTTGACAATTTTGACCTCGGGACGAAATCAATTCACAGAATGAACTGCCCGTGAAACTATTTCACTCCCCTGACCTTTTTGTGCAGCGCCCGCCACGCCGGCGCCACACCCAACGGTGCAGCGCCTAGCTCGGGGGCGTTGCACTCCAGTCCACCGTGGCAGCCCTGGGCCCCGGACCCAGCAGTGCAGCGCCTACGAGGTAGGCGCCACACATGTAATGTGCAGCGCCTAGCCCTTAGGCGCTGCACTGTGACTTAGATGCCAGCCGCCCGCTCCCCCTCCCCCCACCCCACCCATTCGTTCCAGGAGTTACAGAACAGCGCCGGCGGCTTCCTCCTCTCCCCCTCTCAATCCCCTCTCCCAAATCCTTCAGATCCGACGATTTGGTCCGTGCATTTCTTCACCAATCCATCCTAGAAGGTACTCTCCTCCAATCCCCTTCTTTCTATCCATACAAAATATGGTATTTCGAAGATTTGGGGAATCCTTGTTTGATTAGATTAGATTTGAATCTTGCATGTATTAGAATTTTGCATGTATTACAACCCTTGTTTGTTTGATTTGTGGAACCCTAGTTTATTTTATTTTATTGAAAAGATATGGTTGGATACATAGATTGACATGTTATTTCTATGGAAAAGTTACTTGTATGAAGTAGGCCTAGTTTAGTTTATTTGTACTGAAATTATACTCGTATTGAGAAAAATGCTTTGGATACATATGCTTTGAATCTTGCATGTAGTAGGCCTACTTTAGTTTTTTTGAATTGAAAAGATAATCGTGTTGACAAGAATGCTTTGTTGAAATTGTTAGGATGGTTTGGCTTCTCGATGATCATTGGGACAAACAACACCGGTCGTACGCTATGTCGGTGGAGCAGCGGGTAATACTGAAAGTGGCCGGTGTTATGAATTCGTATTTTTTTTAAACACAAATGCCCCATATGTAATGTTATGATTTGTTTGTTTGTAGGAGCTTGCACCTCTGAAGCTTCGGGCTCACAGGGTCACCCTTGGATGGATGCGCTATGATGAGCGGTACACACCGTATGTAAGGGAGGCAGGACTTCTCCCTTTCATTCAGTTGGTCCGCCGGTCGACGCCACCCAACAATGCTGCAGAAGTCACCGCGCTTGTTGATCATTGGAGGCCGGAGACACACACTTTCCATCTTCGGACCGGGGAGATGACCGTGACGCTGCAGGATATTGCTACGATCACCGGTCTTCCTATCGATGGCAATCTTTTATGTATGAACACCGATTCTGATGGGTGGCGCGCGCAGATGCATGCCCTTATCGGTATGGTTCCTCCGGAGCCTCGGGAACCAGAAGCAGAAGATAAGAAGAAGGAAAGAGTCGCAGCGGGCGCTACTTTCACGTGGATATCATCGAACTTCAGTACTTGCCCTGAGGATGCTAATGAGGACATGGTGAAGACATATGCTCGTGTCTACATGTGGTACGTGATATCCAAGACTATGTTTGCTGATGGCACAGGCAAGAATGCTCCATGGATGTGGCTAAATGCGTTGACCGTCTTCTATAGCAAATGGAGTTGGGGTTCGGCGACACTGGCTTACTTGTATCGACAGGTATGAAGTTGTTTCCTTTTCACTTCATTGATACATTATCAATGCGCTCTTGCGGCAAATTTGACCATGTTCTCTTTTATGTGCAGTTGGACGAAGCCTGTTGTAGGCACACTGGAGGTATTGGTGGTTGTCTGCTCGCACTTTCCATATGGAGCTGGGAGCGTTTGCCGGTTGGACGACCGAAGACCGTGAAGTACGAGGATTGGGACGACAAAGACGACCCACTACGGCTCCCCACTTGGGCTTACAAGTGGGATGTGTTAAATGAGACGACAGATGATCCCTCGGTAATGTACAAGTTGTACAAGAGCGAGCTGGACGCGATCACGCCTGAGCAGGTGAACCGACATTGCATAAGTGATTATCATGCTTGTATCGTAACTCGATATCAATTTTGCATTCAATCCCATTTTGCAGGTGGAATGGGAGCCGTATGGAAAAGGAGAGAGTTTTGGTAACCCTATGGAGTTCAGGCTGAATCCGATGTGCACTAGGGATAGGGATTCTGGCATATGTGGTGCCCACTGATATGCAACTGGGCGGTTGAGCTTCACCTGCCACATCGGGTGTTCCGCCAGTTTGGTTTGTTCCAGCCACACCCGCCGGAGTGGGAGGACACGGACAAGTTGCTACACGCGTACGATATAATTAACCTTGAGCACTTAGCAGCTTCTCGACGGTTTCGATGATGCTAATATCATGTTTCTAACTTGCAGGTTGGATAGGAAAAAGCAGCGGAAGATCAAGGATTGGGCCAAGCATCACAGCAAGTATGTCGTGCAGTTCGCTCTTAGTGTGGAGCAAGCAAGGGCTGGAAAACGAGCCCAGCTTCGTGAGCACTGCCCGATCGCGTTCAACAACTATCTCACATGGTTTCTTGCAAGTACCCGCATGGAGGTATGCAAGCCGGCGTATGGTTTCTCACATAGTAGTTCACAACCAAATCGAAGAGCAGACATAGTAGTTCACAACCAAATCGAAGAGGATGACATAGCTCTATTGCGTAGAGCAAGGCCCCTTTCCCTTCTTCTTCTTCCTCTCTTCTTCCTCTTCCTCCTCCCTTTTTCTTATGAGGTGAGCCTCCTTAACCACCCTCTCCATGAATATCTGATTGTCCCTCTATTCTTTTTCAGCTGCAATTGCCCAAAGCTTCATGGTTCTTTCTTCAAAATCCTGTTGACGCTTCTTCTGTGCCTCCTCACATTTCCTCATCAACGTTTGCTCCCTAGCGCGCATCGCATTTGCCGCTCTCTGTTTTTGCTTCCTCTCCTTCTCAAGCTCCTCTTCCTTCTTCTTCTTTAGCTTGGCTGCATCCTCCTCTCTAAGCTTCTTCGCAGCCTTCTCCCACCATCCCGCCATCTCATCTTCGCCATCCTCCTTCATCGTTGGTTTGTTGGGTTGGGAAGCTGCCATACCTACAATGAGTGAAACATAATGGTTAGTAAGGACAATAAGAACAAATGGAAGCACATATGAAAAAGAAGAACATATGGAAAAACAAGAACATATGATACATTATAGTTAGTGAGGAACATACGGAAACAGTCCATCTAGGTATCCAAACATTCCTCTATAAAGAACTTGCCCTTGTCCATCACCACGGCCAAGTCCACCACCAAGGCCAAGACCATCACCAAGGCCGAGACCATCACCATGGCCATTACCACCACGACGAGCTCTACCACCACCACGGCCTAGACCACCACCACGAGCTCTACCACCACCACGGCCTAGACCACCACCACCACGGCCTCTTGTAAGTCCAAGTTGCCGACCTCTTTGTTGCCTAGATCCTCTTTGGCTAACACTTGGTTGGCTAGGCACTTGTTGGCTACCACTTGGTTGCCTTGGCACTTGTTGGCTACCACTAGGTTGGCTACCACTTGGTTGGCTTGGCACTTGTTGGCTACCACTAGGTTGGCTACCACTAAGTTGGCTACCACTAGGTTGGCTACCACTAAGTTGGCTACCACTAGGTTGGCTACCACTTGGTTGGCTCCCTAGCGTAGCTCCTTGTTGGCTTGTGCTTGCATCATTTTTCTTGGACCTTTTCCTTGGTTTTGTACATTTTCTTTTGTTGTGGCCATGACCTTTGCACTCCCCACAACGGGAGCTCTCACGAGGCTCTTGGAATTGGTCGTTGCCCGCTTCGTGGCGGCCACCATGGCCCCATCCGTCCATGTCGCCTCTAAGACGCTTTGTCTTACGTCTACCCCGTTTAACAACCTTCAACTCCGGATCCGGCCATAGTTGAACTCCATGATACTCCGGCCATTGTGATTGGTCAAGGTATGGGTGAAAGCGGGGAGCCCATGTTTTCTTGACCGTCATGATTAAGAACTCCGACTCCCTCACGGTGCGTGGGTGATTGATGTCCACATTCCTAACGCGACCGGCGGTATACAAGTGTGAGCATGGGAGATGAAGCAACAATGGCCTCCCGCAAGTGCAATCACATTGTGTTAACGACACCTTGAAAGCCCGACCTCCATGTTGCCGGCCATCGTTTGTGGTTCCTCCTGGCTCTTTCACTTCGTACTTCCACTCTTCGTTGTCATATAATATAGCTTCTTCTGAGTCCGCCTTCCGTGATTGAAATACCAACCATTCATCAACTTTGGGTGGGAACTTGTACTTGTACTTCCGTGGGTTCTCACCCGCTATCTGTGCATTGGTTTTCATCGAGTACTTTACAAAGTACGCATTCATCTTGTCAAATGTGTATTGAACTATTGCCGTCACAGGTAATCCACGTGCACCTTTGAGCACCCTATTGAAGCATTCGGCCATATTGCTTGTCATTTGACCGTATCTCCGGCCATCTTCATCAAAAGCACGTGCCCACTTGTTCCGATATTGAATGTGCCTATTGAGAAAGTCTTGACCCCCGGGATCAAGTTTTTTGCGTGCGAGCAATTTGTTGTACAAAGTGGCGAAGCGCTTATCGGAGAAAGCGAGACAACAATCTTGAAGATCATCGGCCAACTCCTTAAGGCCACATGCCCTATAGAAGTTCGAACAAAAGTGCCTCATGCACCATCGATGGTGCAACGGAGCATGCCCGGGAATGTCAATCTCCACCGCGTTAAGAATTCCTTGATTCCGATCCGATATGACACAAATTTCCCTTTGAGCGGGTAACACCTTCGTCCTCAAAAGATGCAGAAACCACTCCCAGTTGTCATTGTTTTCCACCTCAACCAAAGCAAATGCCAATGGCAACACCGGGTTATTGGCATCACTTGCTATCGCAACCAACAAGGTGCCCTTGTATTGTCCGGTCAAGAACGTGCCATCAATTGCGATGACCGGCCTACAATGTTCGAAAGCCCTCACACATTGCTCGAACGCCCAAAAAGCATGGCCAAATACTCTGACTTTCCTTCCTTCATGAACCGTTGTTTGGTGCCCATGAGGCTCGACCACATGAACCATGCCCGGGTTTGTCGCGGCCTTGGCTAACAACAACCTAGGGATTCGGTTGTATGCTTCCTCCCATGTACCATACAACATCTTAAATGCGGCTTGCTTCGCCTTCCATGCCTTGCCGTATTTCACCTTGTAATGAAAGATGGCTTTCACAAGATCAACGACATGTTGGACGCTCATTGTTGGAAGTGTGGATATTGAGTTGGAGAGCCTGTAAGCGATGAACTCGGACGTGAGTTGTTTGTGGTCTTGGGACACAATCTTGCCATCCACCCTTTTGCCTTGGCACAAGTGAGTTGGCACACAACTCACTACATGCCAAGTTGGACCTCCTTTCCATGGTCTTGCACGCACAATCCACGGACATATTTCATCTTCACATGCACATGCAACCGTGTAGCGCACATTGATGTCCGAGTTCACCACCTTGTGTGGACGATAATGCGTAACCGAGTAGTTGTCGAGCCACATCTTCAATTCCAACAAGCTGTCGAACTTAGAACCTTAGCAATCCGGTTCTTGTCGTCTACCAAATCACGGTGAGACCTTGTCCTAACCCCAAGAGGTAAACATTGGCCACCATCTACCACGGCTTCATCCGCGAGACTAACATCCTTGAACAATGTAGTCCGATGATCCCGACCAAATACCTTCTCGAAAGCTTCGGCCTCCTTCACCGTGAACCCCTCCGCATCAACTTGTTCATCGGGACCATCGTCATCTGAGTCCGATGCATATGCACGGGAAAAAGGGATGGAATGGTCCATTGTCTCTTGCAAATGATATTTGTCGAGATCACCCACATTGTTGTCATGGAGATCAACTTCATTGTCATCGTCCGCATACTCATCATTGTCCTCTTGCAAAGCTTCATCTTGGTTGTTTGTATACGGGCTCAATGTTGGCCTCACTTCTTGGGTCAAAAGAGGTTCAACAATTTCATCTCGCTTCAAGGGTGGGGGGCTACTAGCAATCAAAGGGAGGGGTTCCGGTTCAAGTCCAAATGCAAACTTGAATCAACCTTCTTCATTGAAAATAACTCAAGAGCCTTGTCTAGTGATTTGGCCACCGTCTCCTTGTATGCAACCCAACGTTGCTCCGAGTTGACACGCATTGTCTTCCAACGGATGTGCATTCCAAAACCAACAGTATGCCTTCCCTCCAACTCAATGATATCACTAGGGTCCATCCAATTCAAATCTTTCCTAACTTGTTGCAAGAGCTCCGCATAGCTAGGACTACTATCAAACACCATGTCAAGCTCATCCGGGTCTGGTTCTATATTGCCTTTCAAAAAGGCGTCTTTGTCCCCATGATGAACAAACACACATGTTCTTCCCATCCCTATAAGCATTCAAAGAACACAAGGTAACATTGCTTCCATGAGTACTAATCCAAGGATTAACACGGAATACAAACCCTAATATATATATCAAACAACAACCCTAACCCTAACCATAACACTAACCCTAACCCTAACCATAACCCTAGCCCTAAACCTAACCCTAGCACCAACATAAGAACGCCCATAAGAATAACCCTAGCATACTAACAAAGCCTAATCATAGAAATTGGCAAACAAACATCTCACATCTCCATGCAAATCTCTAGATCCAAACAAAACTAGGGTTTCCCCAAACTAGCAACAAATGAGCAATGGGAGAACTTTACTTGGATCAAAACAAGGGGATCAGAGAATATTACCTTGAGGGAGGGTTTGACTTCGAAATCCACGGACAAATTCTTCAAATTTGCATGATTTGGGAGAGGATTTGAGAGGGGGAGAGAGTGGGAGAGGGGGCAAAACTCGGGGAGAGAGTGAGAGAGTGTGTGGTGTGGGGGGGATGGGGGAGGGGGGCCCAGCCAAGTGGCTGGATAAGTCACAGTGCAGCGCCTAGCCGCTAGGCGCTGCACATTACATGTGTGGCGCCTAGCTCGGAGGCGCTGCACTGCTGGGTGCGGGCCCAGGGGCTGCCACGGTGGACAGGAGTGCAATGCCGCCGCGCTAGGCGCTGCACAGTAGGGTGTGGCGCCGGCGTGGCGGGCGCTACACAAAAAGGTCAGGGGAGTGAAATAGTTTCGCACCCAGTTCATTCTGTGAAATGATTTCGTCCCGAGGTCAAAATTGTCAAATTTGCCCTTCAAAGGGGAGGAACACATCATGGGTACACACATACACAATTGCCACCCAAAAGGGACCCACATGACAGTGGTCACACACCAAAGCGAACCGGCCCACCATCCAAAATAATCAGGAACAATCCATTGCTCACCTCCTCAGTGTGCCCACACCCGTGTGACTGCCATGCAGCCCACCAACGGGCCCACTCGCCATACACCAGCAGTACACATGCATGTAGTCGCCTAAAGTAGAAAATGCAACAAGAGAAAGGTGCACATGGCAGCGTGAGTAAAAACCCTGATGGCCTCAGCGCTCGCCTAGAAAGCGACTTATGAATTTGAAGGTGATTCTTTTGATGTTATAATGCAATATGCAATATCAAGTTGTCGTCCTCAGAGATTGAGGAATGTTTGTCTTGGCATTTTTAGAGGTGAGGTATATTTACGGTCAGGAGTGCATATAGATTGGTAACTAATATGCATAGACAAAATTCTCCCACGGCGTCTCCTTGCTCCAAATGATGTTGATGACCGTAGTATTTGGAAGGCAAAAGTTCCAGGGTGAATTAGAATATTTGGTTGGAGACTGTCACTAGTACATTGGCGACAAAGAAGAACAAATGGAAACGGACCATAGAAATTGATGCTTGATGCTGTTTTTAATGTTTGTGGATGTGATGAAGAGGACGAGTTTCATGCCATGAACGCTTGCGCAAAAAGTATATCACTAAGACATGGAATCAAAATTTC
This sequence comes from Aegilops tauschii subsp. strangulata, assembly GCF_002575655.3. NCBI lineage: Eukaryota > Viridiplantae > Streptophyta > Magnoliopsida > Poales > Poaceae > Aegilops > Aegilops tauschii. The sequence continues at coordinate 391,285,228 of NC_053040.3, read as the reverse complement.
GTGATTGGTCGTGGGAAGATAAATTCCGCAACACGGAAGAAGATTGGCTTAAGATTTATTGGACACATGTAACTCTGAAACTCGATCGTGCATACTTTTGTTGTTGTGGCATTGTTGGTTCTTAAGAGATGATTGTGTTCATAATCTGGGCAAAGAAACAATCAAGAGTTAAGTGGCTTTCCACACAAAGTTTGAGGCAGATTTGCATAATCATGACCATGATGCATGCTTGCTCTCTCGTAAGAGTAGTTGGGTAAATCTCAAGTATAAGGGTGAAGTAACATATCAATAAGTATTTCTTTCAGTAGAGAAACAAGGTTTATCGAACCAGAAAGTGTTCTTCCAGTAAAGTCACGGGTACCTGCACACAAAACACAATACAAAACTTGCCTGCTAACACTTCAAGAAGGTTATCAAGCTTCTTATCCTGCTAATTACAAGATTAAATTGCACGGTATGATGGAAATTGAGTGATAGGTAAAATAAATAAAATGATGCAGCAAAGAATAATATTTTTGGTGATGTTTTTAGTAAAGAAAATAGACCCCCGGGGCCATAGGTTCACTAGTGGCATCTCCCCAAGCATACAAGTGTGGTGTGGTGAACAAATTACAGTTGAGCGGCGAAAGAATGGGTGAAAGGCGATGCGCAGGGGGGCACACAGCCTAGTGGTGTGGGTCCACCCTTGGCCACACCAGCTGGTCATATGGGGCCCCTGGTTGCCCTCCCCCCCTCGCGCAGGTCCCAACACTTCCTGGATTCTTCATGATGTGAATAAAATTACATTGAATCCTCAGGTTTTTTTACCTCCATAGATATGGATTTTCTGAAAAGTCAAAAACATGTAGAAAACAGTAACTAGCTCTAGGCAATGAATTAATAGGTTAGTCCATAAAAATAATATAAATTGCTATAAAAAGTATTCAAAAGTGATAATATAATAGCATGAAACAATCAAAAACTATAGATACATTTGAGATGTATCATCATCTCCAAACTTAATCCCTGCTCATTCTTAAAATAAAGTTAATTTTTGATTTGGAATGCTACCTAGCATAATCTTGATCAGATGATAAAGTGTTGTGAACTCAGGATAAAAGTGATTCAAAGAAATAGTCTATAGTTAATAACAAGCAAGTAACATCAAAATGTGCAAATAAAATTACTCTTCCTTTTCATGATTCCAATCAATACTCACATGTATTAAATTCATGGTTCCAATGGCTCAAGTCTTTATCATATCCAAACACCTTACCATAACACAACCTAGAGGATCGGTCAAGTAACTGAATCCATGACTCTCCCTTTTCAACTACTCAGCACTTCGCTCAGTGCCCAAGTCATAAGCTTTGATCTTTGCACTTAAATGGAAAATAGAATTATGATGGAGGTTTAATAGAAGTCAAAAGCTAAGAAAGTTCTACCCCAATGCAGCTGAATGTTCGGCAATGAAGAGGCCTTACCATCAATATTGGTGTGCGGAGTAGGGATTGTCATGTAACGGATGTACTAGAGCTATAAGTGTGTGAAAACTCTTCAAATGAACTAGTGGCGTGTGCGTCCAACTTGCTTGCTCCTGAAAACCTTGAGCATTTTGAGGAAGCTCGCCATTGGAATATGCAAGCCAAGTTCTATAATGTAAAAGATCCCACTAGAATGATTATGAAATATATGAAAGCTCTCTATATAACTTGTCGTACTCACTATTGCTTCCTTTATTTTTTCTAGATGCAGACATTGATTAATTAAGCACGCGCAAAAGAAGCTCCTTTAAGAATAGGTCAGATCATTTAGGTGGGATGCGACCATAGAATTTGACTATCAAGCTATCTATAAATGTAAATAAATTTGTAAAGTAAATATATGAATTTTTGTGATCCCATGTTGGTTTACGCCTGCTTAATCATGTCTTGCGTGGCTATAGGCCTCCTAGTCTATAGGCGCGTGACTGATGTCTCGCCTAGGGTCAGTCCTGACCACTGTCACGCACGCGTCCGATAACCTGGTCCTACCCAAAACCCTTTCCCTCGTCTGTGCCCTTTCCTGTCCGAAACGGTTGTCTCGCATTCATGTCGCTCTAGAGCACCAGCTTTGCATTAATGCCGGCTTAGAGTGGATGTGACCTCTGACTGTTGCCCGACATTGAAGCGGCTCGCCGGAGAGAGCGCTGTTCATGCCCACATCCTGGGTTCCCACGTCTGTTTAATGTCGGAGAGATGTTGTTAGACGAGAGTAGACATATATCTGCCGCATTCAAACGGGCACACCTACCAAGAAACCAACGCTGGCGCCCGCATTGACACACCCCACCACTTGGCCTCATCAGCATCCGCTATTTAAACGAGGTCACTTCGGGAAAAAACGCACCACAACAAGTCCGCTCCACATCCTCCTCCTATGCACCACTTCCGCCATGACCGCGAGCGGTAATTCGTCGTGAGAGAGCATCTCGACATAGCAGAAGCACGAGGCGGCAACCCTTGAGGCCAGCTGGCAGGGCCATAATGCCAGGTGGATAGGCCGACATGCCGGCCAGCTCTCGGAGGTCTCCGACGACGACCCGATAATGGATACGGGCTCTGACGATGACTTAGCGCCGGAGCCCGCACCAGTCCGTTCCGGGTTGACCATGAAGCAGACGCAAGCGCACTTCAAGGACTCCATGGTGGAGGAGCAGCCGGCGTCGCCACCGTTGTCGGTGTTTCCGTAGGCGCATGAGGAATATCGAAACAACCTCTCCCTTCTCGAGCACCGACTGGCGAAGGGCCAAATCTACGGTGTGCGTGTGAGCGAGGAGGTCGTGGCAGCCATGGTGGCGAACAATGATACGTCTCCAACGTATCTATAATTTTTTATTGTTCCATGCTATTATAGTATCAATCTTGGATGTATTATATGCATTCATATGCTATTTTAGATCATTTTTGGGACTAACCTATTGTTGGGGAACTTAGTATTTCAAAAAAATCCTACGATCACGCAAGAACTATCTAGGAGAAGCATAGCAACGAGCCGGAATAGTGTGTCCACGTACCCTGGTAGACCAAAAGCGGAAGCGTTTAGTAACGCGGTTGATGTAGTCGGACTTCTTTGCGATCCAACCGATCAACGCACCGAATGTACGGCACCTTCGCGTTCAGCACACGTTCAGCTTGATGATGTCCCTCGATCTATTGATCCAGTTGAGGACGAGGGAGAGTTCCATCAGCACGATGGTGTGGCGACGGTGATGATGAAGTTACCGGCGCAGGGCTTTGCCTAATCACTACGATGATATGACCGAGGTGTGTAACTATGGAGGGGGGCACCGCACACGGCTAAGAGAAGACTTGGTGTGTCTTTGGGGTGCCCCCTCCCATGTATATAAAGGGGGGAGGAGAGGTGGCCGGCCCAAGGGGGGCACGCCATGGGGGGAGTCCTACTTGGATTCCCGGTCCAAGTAGAATTCGCCCCTCCCCCTTTCCCATTCCCACTAGGAGAAGGAGAAGGAGGGAAGGAGGAGGAGGAGAGAAGGAAAGCCCCCCCAGCCCTAGTCCAATTCAGTTTGGGCTTGGGGGGGCGTGCGCCTCCACCTGGCCGCCGCCTCCTCTCTCCACTAGGGCCCATGAAGGCCCATTAACTCCCCGGGGGGGTTCCGGTAACCCCCGGTACTCCGGAAAATGTTCGAACCTTTCCGAAACCATTCCGATGTACAAACACAACCTTCCAATTTATCAATCTTTATGTCTCGACCATTTCGAGACTCCTTGTCATGTCCGTGATGCATCTGGGACTCCGAACAAACTTTGATACATCAAATCACATAACTCATAATAAAAATCGTCATCGAATGTTAAGCGTGCGGACCCTACGGGTTCGAGAACTATGTAGACATGACCGAGACACATCTCCGGTCAATAACCAATAGCGGAACCTGGATGCTCATATTGGCTCCTACATATTCTACGAAGATCTTTATTCGTCAAACCGCACAACAACATATGTTGTTCCCTTTGTCATCGGTATGTTACTTGCCCGAGATTCGATCGTCGGCATCATCATACCTAGTTCAATCTCGTTGCCGGCAAGTCTCTTTACTCGTTCCGTAATGCATCATCCCGTAACTAACTCATTAGTCACATTGCTTGCAAGGCTTATAGTGATGTGCATTACCGAGAGGGCCCAGAGATACCTCTCCGATACTCGGAGTGACAAATCCTAATCTTGATCTATGCAAACTCAACAAACACCATCGGAGACACCTGTAGAGCATCTTTATAATCACTCAGTTATGTTGTGACGTTTGATAGCACACTAAGTGTTCCTCCGGTATTCGGGAGTTGCATAATCTCATTGTAACATCCCAAAATTCTAAATTTTGGAATGTTATAATAAATAGATAGTTTTGATTGATTGTTTGATTGTGGTGTGATTGATTGACTGAAAGTGAGTGAAATTTGAAACTTTTGAAAGTTAAATGAGAGGGAATAAAAGGACTTTCCCAAACTTTCACCTTTGCTTTCTGATCTCCGTGAATTCAAATTATTTTCAAACACAAAACCCTTGAGTGAAGATGATATGACTTCTTCCATTTAATTAAATGAAAAGGGTGTTTGAAAATATTTGAATTCCATTTGGAAAATATTTCCAATTCAGAAACTTCAAGCAACTCAATGATTTTCATGAGAGAAGATAAAATGACTTCTTCAAAACATATGAAATATGAGTTGGAAGTTTTAAAAGGATCAAATTTAAAGTCTTTTTGAAATTATTTTCAATTTGGAGTTATTTGGATTTTATTCAAATTATTTTTCCCCAAAAATAAAAATATATGGAAAATAGGGTAACATGATTCCCTACATAAAAAATTGGAGAGAAATAAATTTGAAATCATTTTGGTATTTTTAAAATGATTTTTATTGGATTTTAGTAGGGAAGTAGCACTCTTTGAATTATTTAAATTTTTCTGGGTTTTATTTGACTCTAGAAAAATGTTCATCTTGTAGAAAATCTTTTATTGAAAATTCGGATATATTATATGTCTATATAATATTTTTATTTATTTTGTTTTTATTATTTTTGTCTGATTTAAAAAAAAACCTTTTGACCGACTGGGCCGAGCCCAGCCGGCCCAGCACCACGTCACTGCCCAGCTCGCCGCCGCCGCCTTCCCCGAGTGCGGGAGACCGGCTCCCGCACGTCGTCGGCGTCCGCCTCGCCCACGACTCCGCCGCCGCCTCCGTTTGCCCCTCCTCCACGCCTCCCCTCCCCTCCTTAAAAGCCGCGCCTAGCCCCGCCGCCTCTCCTATTTCTTCCTAAAGCCGCGCCGCCCCGCATCTCGCCGCCTGCGCCGCCGCCGCACTTTGCCCGCGCCGCGCCCCTCCGCCGCCTCGCCGCGCGCTCGCCTCCGCGTCGCGCCGCTCGCCCGCATCGCCGGACGCCGCCGCCGCCCCGACGCCCGCGCCGGAGTTCGTCGCCGGCCGGATCCGCTCCGCCGCCCGTCGAAAACCGCCCATCGGTTTTCCGCCGTAAACCGCCCCGAACCACCCGAGCCGGTATAACCGCTAAAACCCGCCCCGGTTTTCTCTATTTAGTTCGGTTTATTTTTAGATCGGTTTATTAATTAGGTTTTGTTATTTTGCGAGCATTCGTTAGTTAGGGTTCTGTAGTGAACGGTTTTCGTTCGTTAGCATTCTGTAGCGAACGTTTGTTCGATAGGATTTTCTTTTTATTTCAGTTTTCTGCCAGGGACTCGTTTGTGAATATTTTATTTACAAATTGGTCCCTATTTTTCAAACTAGCACAACTTTTCGCTTGTTTGTCCAAATCCAACGAAACCAACGCCCACTTCTTCGTTATGATCTCCTCTATCCAAATAATCAACTTGAACATGTTTTGAAAGTTTTGAAATTTGAATTCAAACAGATTTGTATTTAAACTTCGTTTGATCGTAACTTAGGTTTATAACTCCGTTTGAGTTGATTCTTTTTTTGCAAATTAAAGCTCTTGACCTAAACTTTCTGATAAGGCCAAATCTACCCAATTTTGGTACTATTAGAGATTGTTTTATGTTGCAAGAGTTATTTGCTTGGTTTTGATGATTTCTGAATTGTCTTCTTCGTTCTTTCCGATCTTTTGAGTGATTGCTTATGTGTGGTTACTACTGCTTGCTTACGATAGATTGACCGGAGTGTGACGAGTAGAACTATCAAGAGTTTTGAGTGCGAATCATCTTCATCAACAGTACAGGCAAGTTCACACTTTGATCATTCCCCTTTCATACCCAGTTTTATGCATTAGTTTCACCCTCAAACATTGCATGGTTTGGAATTGATAACATGTGGGTATTGGGAAGTAGTTGATGAGGTAGGAACCTATTGCCCTGCATTCAAACCTTCGGAGTTACTATTACGTTATGTTTATATTGCCATGCTATGCTCGTACACGTGGATTGGGTTTGAGTGTATTCCATGACAGATGTGAGATTGTTTACTTAATGGTTCAACTTAGGGTGGCAACTTTAACACACATCTGGGTGGATTTCTTGTTTGGACACCTGGGGAATCCAGTGTTGTCCTAGGAGATCCCGGGGAACCCGTGTGATCATCCTACGGTCCGCCACCCAGGCTCAAAGGGATCATAAGATTATTCATGCTAGAAACTTCCGTGTGCAGCCACAAGCTATTATGGGCTCTAGCATAGTTGAGTATGTTTCATGACCTCTTCCAGTGGTAGGCTAGCAGATGTAGAGGGAGGTAGGTTGGTACTGTTTACTCGGGGTTAGAGTTAATGCTTCTGAAAGACTATGTCTTGGTCATCCGTTTCTCAAACACCATGTAGTGCGAGAAATCCAACGGAGGAGATCAAGTCTTGTGGGGAAAAGTGCACAAACTTCTGCAGAGTGTACAAACTAATCATGATTAGCCGTGTCCCCGGTTATGGACATCTTGAGTATCTGGTTCCTGGATTATCATGTTGATCTCATCACTCTAAATTAATTTTGTTGGGTTACTAATTCCTTTTAATTGGGATTGAGATGGGGATTTACCTTCTCAATATTTTCAACAAACTTTGTAGTTAAATAAAATATATTCCTTTGCAGTAGGGAAAAATTGGCTTTTCGCAAAAACATTACAACCATAGAGCTTTTCCACCAGCCAAATATGCATGTAGTGATAGCCTCTATTCATCATTATCCTATGGTGTGAATTTGCCAGTACATTCAATGTACTGACCCTTTGTGGCTGCAATGTCTCATGTTGCAGGATTCTTACGACGAGTAAGTGATACGTTAGGGTTACGATTTCTACACTCAACTTTGCCGTTGGTGTTGATGGGAATCCACAACCTTGTTGTTATTCCGCTATTTGGATTGAGGTAATAGTATTTACGTTACTTTATACATGTGATTTACCTCTGTTATAAATCCTCGAGTACTCTGTGTGTCAGCATACCGAACCAGGGACGACACTTAAGCACAGAGACTTGACCGTCTGAGGTCGGGTCGCTACACTCATAGTCATAGGAACATGTATAAGTCATGAAGAAAGCAATAATAAACTAAATCATCATAGTGCTAAGCTAACGGATGGGCCTTGTCCATCACATCATTCTCTAATGATGTGGTCCCGTTCATCAAATGACAACACATGTCTATGGCTAGGAAACTTAACCATCTTTGATTAACGAGCTAGTCAAGTAGAGGCATACTAGGGACACTCTGTTTGTCTACGTATTCACACATGTACTAAGTTTCCGGTTAATACAATTCTAGCATGAATAATAAACATTTATCACGATATAAGGAAATATAAATAACAACTTTATTATTGCCTCTAGGGCATATTTCCTTCAGTCTCCCACTTGCACTAGAGTCAATAATCAAGATTACATAGTAATGATTCTAACACCCATAGAGTCCTGCTGCTGATCATGTTTTGCTCGTGAGAGAGGCTTAGTCAACGGGTCGGCAACATTTAGATCCGTATGTATTTTGCAAATCTCTATGTCTCCCTCCTTGACTTGATCACGGATGGAATTGAAGCGTCTCTTGATGTGTTTGGTTCTCTTGTGAAATCTGGATTCCTTCGCCAAGGCTATTGCTCCAGTATTGTCACAAAAGATTTTCATTGGACCCGATGCACTAGGTATGACACCTAGATCGGATATGAATTCCTTGATCCAGGCACCTTCATTTGCCACTTCTGAAGCAGTTATGTACTTCGCTTCACACGTAGATCCCGCCACGACGCTTTGCTTGGAACTGCACCAACTGACAGGTCCACCACTCAATATAAATACGTATCCGATTTGTGACTTACAGTCATCCGGATTAGTGTTAAAACTTGCATCAACGTAACCGTTTACGACGAGCTCTTTGTCACCTCCATAAAAGAGAAACATATCCTTAGTCCTTTTTAGGTATTTCATGATGTTCTTGACCGCTGTCCAGTGATCCACTCATGGATTACTTTGGTACCTCCCTGCTAAACTTATAGCAAGGCACACATCAGGTCTGGTACACAGCATTGCATACATGATAGAACCTATGGATGAGGCATAGGGAATGACTTTCATTTTCTCTCTATCTTCTGCAGTGGTCGGGCATTGAGTCTGACTCAATTTCACACCTTGTAACACAGGCAAGAACCCTTTCTTTGCTTGATCCATTTTGAACTTCTTCAAAACTTTATCAAGGTATGTGCTTTGTGAAAGTCCAATTAAGCGTCTTAATCTATCTCTATAGATCTTGATGCCCAATATATGCAGCTTCACCAAGGTCTTTCATTGAAAAATTCTTCAAGTATCCTTTTATGCTATCTAGAAATTCCGTATCATTTTCGATCAACAATATGTCATCCACATATAATATCGGAAATGCTACAGAGCTCCTACTCACTTCCTTGTAAATACAGGCTTCTCCAAAAGTCTGTATAAAACTATATGCTTTGATCACACTATCAAAGTGTATAGTCCAACTCCGAGAGGCTTGCACCAGTCCATAAATGGATCGCTGGAGCTTGCACACTTTGTTAGCACCTTTAGGATCGACAAAACCTTCTGGTTGAATCATATACAACTCTTCTCTCCATTAAGGAATTCAGTTTTAACATCCATTTGCCAAATATCATAATCATAAAATGCGGCAATTGCTAACATGATTCGGACAGACTTAAGCATTGCTACGGGTGAGAAGGTCTCATCGTAGTCAACTCCTTGAACTTGTCGAAAACCTTTCGCAACAAGTCGAGCTTTGTAGACAGTAACATTACCGTCAACGTCAGTCTTCTCTTGAAGATCCATTTATTCTCTATGGCTTGCCGATCATCAGGAAAGTCAACCAAAGTCCACACTTTGTTCTCATACATGGACCCCATCTCAGATTTCATGGCCTCAAGCCATTTTGCGGAATCTGGGCTCATCATCGCTTCCTCATAGTTCGTAGGTTCGTTATGGTCAAGTAACATGACCTCTAGAACAGGATTAACGTACCACTCTAGTGCGGATCTTACTCTGGTTGACCTACGAGGTTCGGTAGTAACTTGATCTGAAGTTTCATGATCATTATCATTAGCTTCCTCACTAATTGGTGTAGGAATCAGTGGAACTAATTTCTGTGGTGAACTACTTTCCAATTGGGGAGCAGGTAAAATTACCTCATCAAGTTCTACTTTCCTCCCACTCACTTCTTTCGAGAGAAACTCCTTCTCTAGAAAGGATCCATTCTTAGCAAAAAATATCTTGCCTTCGGATCTGTGATAGAAGGTGTACCCAAAAGTCTCCTCCTTTGGGTATTCTATGAAGACACATTTCTCCAATTTGGGTTCGAGCTTATCAGGTTGAAGCTTTTTCACATAAGCATCGCAGCCCGAAACTTTAAGAAACGACAGCTTAGGTTTCTTGCCAAACCACAGTTCATATCGTGTCGTCTCAACGGATTTAGATGGTGCCCTATTTAATGTGAATGCAGCCGTGTCTAAAGCATAACCCCAAAACGATAGTGGTAAATCGGTAAGAGACATCATAGATAGCACCATATCTAATAAAGTACGGTTACGACGTTCGGACACACCATTATGTTGTGGTGTTCCAGGTGGCGTGAGTTGCGAAACTATTCCACATTGTTTCAAATGAAGACCAAACTCATAACTCAAATATTCACCTCCACGATCAGATCGTAGAAACTTTATTTTCTTGTTACGATGATTTTCCACTTCACTCTGAAATTCTTTGAACTTTTCAAATGTTTCAGACTTATGTTTCATCAAGAAGATATACCCATATCTGCTCAAATCATCTGTGAAGGTCAGAAAATAACGATACCCGCTGCGAGCCTCAACACTCATTGGACCGCATACATCAGTATGTATTATTTCCAACAAGTTTGTTGCTCGCTCCATTGTTCCGGAGAACGGAGTCTTAGTCATCTTCCCATGAGGCATGGTTTGCAAGCATCAAGTGATTCATAATCAAGTGATTCCAAAAGCCCATCTGCATGGAGTTTCTTCATGCGCTTTACACCAATATGACCTAAACAGCAGAGCCACAAATAAGTTGCACTATCATTATTAAACTTATATCTTTTGGCTTCAATAGTATGAATATGTGTGTCACTACTATCGAGTTCAACAAAAATAGACCACTCATCAAGGGTGCATGACCATAAAAGATATTACTCATATAAATAGAACAACCATTATTCTCTGATTTAAATGAATAACCGTCTCGCATCAAACAAGATCCAGATATAATGTTCATGCTTAACGCTCGCACCAAATAACAATTATTCAGGCCTAAAACTAATCCCGACGGTAGATGTAGAGGTAGCATGCCAATGGCGATCACATCGACTTTGGAACCATTTCCCACGCGCATCGTCACCTCGTCCTTAGCCAATGTTTGTTTAATCCGTAGCCCCTGTTTCGAGTTGCAAATATGAGCAACGGAACCAGTATCAAATACCCAGGCGCTACTACGAGCATTAGTAAGGTACACATCAATAACATGTATATCAAATATACCTTTCACTTTGCCATCCTTCTTATCCGCCAAATACTTGGGGCAGTTCCGCTTCCAGTAACCAGTCCCTTTGCAGTAGAAGCACTCAGTCTCAGGCTTAGGTCCAGACTTGGGCTTCTTCACTTGAGCAGCAACTTGCTTGCCGTTCTTCTTGAATTTACCCTTATTCCCTTTGCCCTTTTTCTTGAAACTAGTGGTCTTGTTAACTATCAACACTTGATGATCGTTCTTAATTTCTACCTCCGTAGCCTTTAGCATCGCTAAGAGCTCGGGAATTGTCTTATCCATCCCTTGCATATTATAGTTCATCACAAAGCTTTTGTAGCTTGGTGGCAGTGATTGAAGAACTCTGTCAATGACACTATCATCAGGAAGATTAACTCCCAGTTGAGTCAAGTGGTTGTGGTACCCAGACATTCTGAGAATATGTTCACTGACAGAACTATTCTCCTCCATCTTGCAGCTATAGAACTTATTGGAGACTTCATATCTCTCAATCCGGGCATTTGCTTGAAATATTAACTTCAACTCCTGGAACATCTCATATGCTCCATGATGTTCAAAACGTCGTTGAAGTCCCGATTCTAAGCCGTAAAAGCATGTCACACTGAACTATCGAGTAGTCATCAGCTTTGCTCTGCCAGACGTTCATAATGTCCGGTGTTGCTCCTGCAGCGGGTCTTGCACCTAGCGGTGCTTCCAGGAAGTAATTCTTCTGTGCAGCAATGAGGATAATCCTAAAGTTACGGAACCAGTCCGTGTAGTTGCTACCATCATCTTTCAACTTAGCTTTCTCTAGGAACGCATTAAAACTCAAAGGAATAGTAGCACGGGCCATTGATAGACATGCAAAATACTATCAGGTACTAAGTTCATGATAAATTAAAGTTCAATTAATCATATTACTTAAGAACCCCCACTTAGAGAGACATCCCTCTAGTCATCTAAATGATCACGTGATCCATGTCAACTAAACCATGTCCGATCATCACGTGAGATGGAGTAGTTTTCAATGGTGAACATCACTATGTTGATCATATCTACTATATGATTCACACTTGACCTTTCGGTCTCAGTGTTCCGAGGCCATATCTGCATATGCTAGGCTCGTCAAGTTTAACCCGAGTATTCTGCGTGTGCAAAACTGGCTTGCACCCGTTGTATGTGAATGTAGAGCTTATCACATCCGATCATCACGTGGTGTCTCGGCACGACGAACTGTAGCAACGGTCCATACTCAGGGAGAACACTTATACCTTGAAATTTAGTGAGGGATCATCTTATAATGCTACCGCCGTACTAAGAAAAATAAGATGCATGAAGGATAAACATCACATGCAATCAAAATATGTGACATGATATGGCCATCATCATTTTGTGCCTTTGATCTCCATCTCCAAAGCACCATCATGATCTCCATCGTCACCGGCTTGACACCTTGATCTCCAACGAAGCATCATTGTCGTCTCGCCAATTATTGCTTCTACGACTATCGCTACCGCTTAGTGATAAAGTAAAGCAATTACATGGCGCTTGCATTTCATACAATAAAGAGACAACCATAAGGCTCCTGCCAGTTGCCGATAACTTTTACAAAACATGATCATCTCATACAACAATTTATATCCCATCGCGTCTTGACCATCTCACATCACAACATGCGTTGCAAAAACAAGTTAGACGTCCTCTACTTTGTTGTTGCAAGTTTTAAGTGGCTGCTACGGGCTAAGCAAGAACCGTTCATACCTACACCTCAAAAACCACAATGATTTTTCATCAAGTGTGCTGTTTTAACCTTCAACAAGGACCGGGCGTAGCCAAACTCGATTCAACTAAAGTTGGAGAAACAGACAGCCACTAGCCACATGTGTGCGAAGCACGTCGGTAGAACCAGTCTCATGAACGCGGTCATGTAATGTCGATCTGGGCCGCTTCGTGTAACAATACCGCCGAATCAAAGTAAGACGTTGCTGGTAAGCAGTATGACTATTATCGCCCACAACTCTTTGTGTTCTACTCGTGCATATAACATCTACGCATAGACCTGGCTCGGATGCCACTGTTGGGAACGTAGTATTTGAAAAAAAATCCTACGATCATGCAAGAACTATCTAGGAGAAGCATAGCAACGAGCGGGGAGAGTGCGTCCATGTACCCTCGTAGACCGAAAGCGGAAACGCTTAGTAACGCGGTTGATGTAGTCGAACGTCTTCGTGATCCAACCGATCTAAGCACCGAACGTATGGCACCTCCGCGTTCAGCACACGTTCAGCTTGATGACGTCCCTCGATCTCTTGATCCAGTTGAGGACGAGGGAGAGTTTCGTCAACAAGACGGTGTGGCGACGATGATGATGAAGTTGCCGGCGCATGATACATCTCCAACGTATCTATAATTTTTTATTGTTCAATGCTATTATATTATCTGTTTTGGATGTTTAATGGGATTTAATATGATCTTTTATATTATTTTTGGGACTAACCTACTAACCGGAGGCCCAGTGCCAGTTGCTGTTTTTTACCTATTTTAGTGTTTCGCAGAAAAGGAATATCAAACGGAACGAAACCTTCGCGAGGATCTTTCTTGGAACAAACGCAATCCAGGAGACTTGGAGTGGAAGTCAGAGACGCAACGAGGCGGACACAAGGCAGGAGGGCACGCCCAGGGTGTAGGCGTGCCCCCCACCCCCGTGGGCCCCTCGTAGCTCCACCGACCTACTTCTTTTGCCTATATATACTCTTATACCCTGAAAACATCCAGGGGAGCCACGAAACCACTTTTCCACTGCCGCAACCTTCTGTACCCGTGAGATCCCATCTTGGGGACTTTTTCGGCGATCTACCGGAGGGGGATTCGATCACGAAGGGCTTCTACATCAACACCATAGCCTCTCTGATGATGTGTGAGTAGTTTACCACAGACCTTCGGGTCCATAGTTATTAGCTAGATGGCTTCTTCTCTCTCTTTGGTTCGCAATACGAAGTTCTCCTCGATGTTCTTGGAGATCTATTCGATGTAATACGTTTTGCGGTGTGTTTGTCGAGATCCGATGAATTGTGGGTTTATGATCAAGATTATCTATGAACAATATTTGATTCTTCTCTGAATTTTGATATGCATGATTTGATATATTTGCAAGTCTCTTGGAATTATTGGTTTAGTTTGGCCTACTAGATTGATCTTTCTTGCAATGGGAGAAGTGCTTAGCTTTGGGTTCATGCTCGATCCCAGTGACAGAAAAGGAACCGACACGTATTGTATTGTTGTCATCAAGGATAAAAACATGGGGTTTATATCATATTGCTTGAGTTTATCCCTCTACATCATGTCATCTTGGCTAATGCGTTACTCCGTTCTTATGAACTTAATACTCTAGATGCATGCTGGATAGCGGTCGATGTGTGGAGTAATAGTAGTAGATGCAGAATCGTTTCGGTCTACTTGACACGGATGTGATGCCTATGTTCATGATCATGCCTAGATATTCTCATAACTATGCGCTTTTCTATCAATTTCTCGGCAGTAATTTGTTCACCCACCGTAATATATGCTATCATGAGCGAAGCCACTAGTGAAACCTATGGCCCCCGGTGAGGGAGTCCTGGACTAAGGGGTCCTCGGGCGTCCGGCCAGTTGTCTGTTGGGCCGGATTGATGGGCTATGACGACATGAAGGCCGAAGACTATATCCGTGTCCGGACTGGACTCTACTTGGCGTGGAAGGCAAGCTAGGCGATCGATTATGAAGATTTCCTCCTATGTAACCGACTCCATGCACTACAAAAAAAAGACACATCCATGACATTTTGGGCCGAACGAAAAAAAATTCTGTCATACATATGACACTTCTATGACGATAATTGTGACAAAACCCGGTATCATCATAGATGTGGTGGGCTCCTACTTCTATGACAAAAAATCATGACAGAAAATGGGCTTTTCGTCCTGGGCGGGCCGGAGACGCAGCTGCATGACATTCTTTGGGCCGTCCATGACGGAAAAAACCGTGGTAGAAGCGAGGGCGAGGAAAATTTCGGGGAGTTCCCGGTTACGGTGGGAGGTCGGGGGCCGAGCGATGCGCGTTTCTCTCGTACACGTACGCGTGTGTGTGCGAGGAGTTGGCTCTAACTGAACCCGAGCGAGGCGTTGGGCTCTAACTGAACCCGAGCGATTGCACTGCAGGCTACGCGTTACTGAACCCGAGCGATCGATCGATGGCTGTTAACTGAACCCGATCGAGCGATTCCTTCGCTACTGCTGCTAACTGAAGCCGATCGATGCTGCCTCTGGATGAACAGTGAGCGTTGCCGGGGGGGTTTGGATGAACAGTTCCTGGTGGGGGTGGATGAACAGGACCCGATGGTGTAGCCTCTGGATGAACAGGACCCCGATCGATCGAGCTGGTTGGGGCTGGATGAACAGGACCCCGTGGAGGGCAGGATGAACAGGACCACCCCGTGGAGGGCAGAATGAACAGTAGACGGTGGAGGGCTGGATGAACAGTAGCCCGTGGAGGGGTGGTTGAACAGGAGCCCGTGGAGAGGGCTGGTTGAACAGTAGCCGGTGGAGTAGCGCGTGGTGGAGGCTGGATGAACAGGAGCCCGTGGATGAACAGTCGCAGGTGGAGGCTGGAGGAGGTCGACGGTGGATGAACAGTAGCCCATGGAGGCTGGAGGGGGTCGACGGTGGAGGACAACAGTGTCCCGTGGAGTCCCGTTTTGTGGTACGCCACACCCCTCCCGATGAACAGGACCCCCGTTTCGACCGTAGCGCTCCAACACAAGTCCGTTTCCTCCGTTTTGCGGTACGCCACACCCCTCCCGATCAACATGACCCCCGTTTCGACCGTAGGAGGTCCGTTTCCTCCGTTTTGCGGTATGCCAGACCCCTCCCGATGAACAGGATCCCGTTTCAAACATGGCCGGTCGAACACAAGGCCGTTTCCTCCGTTCTGCGGTATGCCAGGCCTCGTTTCCATCGGCTGTTCCGTCCAAGCCCTCCCGATGAACACGACGACGCATTCCGTTCCGACCCAGCCGGTTGGCTCCCCATGAACATGACGACGACGTTATTTCTCCGTTCCGACCCAGCCATGTACACGAGCCCTGGCTGTACGTATGCGCGAGTAGGCGTTCGAGACCCTGCCCGTATGTACGTACGTGGCCGTATTTTCTTTCTTGCACACTGGCCGATGTACGTACGTGTACATGCTACGTGCGCGCCTCTACTACGACACGTGCGCGCCTCTACATCGACCAGTATGTACGTACACGTTCGCGGCCAGAATGACAATGCTACGTATGCTTCGACCAGGTGGGTCCCGACTGTCAGGCACTTCCTTGCGTGCGAAGATGTAGCTGGCGGGTCCCCGCAGTCAGGGGGATACGTTTTTTCGTGAAATACGGTGGCCCGTCCGGTGGGTCCCCGCTGTCAGGTGGAGGAATCATTATTTTCCGCGTAATAAGGAGGCACTTCCTTGCTGCGGCCGTGGACCCAGCTGTCAGCCTCTCCATGTACAGTCCACGTCCGATGGAAGTCGTTCCTTGACCACGTTGACCACGCCGCGCCGAGAGCACCAGGGCGGTGGACGACGGCGAGGCCTAGGAAGGGGACAACGGGGAGCCGAGGAAGACGCGGCAGTGGAAGCCCGTGCGGAATGGAGTACGAGGGTTCACTGGTTCGGCTGTGGTGTGAGGCTGCCGTCGCCGCAGGGCCTGGCCAGCGGTGGGAATAGTAGGGGGCGGTGAGGCCTCCGCGGCAGCACAGCCGGCCACGGGAGGCAGGAGCATGCGGCACGACCGGCGCTGCTTTGGGCGGATGGAGCAAGAAGACCAGAGGTTGAAGAAGCACTACGGCCGTTGGATGGACATCGTACGGTCACTGGAGCTAGTATCGTTCATATTGACTAAAGTTGACAAAGGCCCCCGTCCCAGTCAACTTAGTAGGCCCACAAGTCAGCCTCCCACCATGGTGGGTCCCAGCTAGCAGGGGGAGTATTCATTTTTTTGTGCGTAATAAGGAGGCACTTCCGGTGGGTCCGAGCAGACAGCGGGGGGGATGTTTTTTTCGCGAAATACGCTGGCTCGTCCGGTGGGTCCCAGCAGTCAGGGGGGAAACGTTTTTTCGCGAAATAAGGTGGCCCGTCCGGTGGGTCCCTACTGTCAGGTGGAGGAATAATTATTTTGCGCGTAATAAGGAGGCACTTCCTTACGACCGCCTGGACCCAGCTATCAGCCTCTCCACGTACAGTACTCTTCCGATGGAAGTCGGTCGTTGACCACGTTGACCATGCCATGCCGAGAGCACCAGGGCGGTGGTTTGGACGACGGCGAGGCCTAGGAAGGGGACGACGCGGAGCCGGGGAAGACGCGGCAGTGGAAGCCCGTGCGGAGAGGAGTACGAGGGTTCACTGGTTCGGCTGCGGTGTGAGGCTGCCGTCGCCGCAAAATAACAGGGGGTGTGGGTGAGTAGAGGGATGGCCTGGCCAGCGGTGGGAGTAGTACGGGGCGGTGAGGCCTCCGCGGCATCACAGCCGGCCACGGGAGGCAGGAGCACGCGACACGACCGGGGCTGCTTTGGGCGGCTGGAGCAAGAAGACCAGAGGTTGAAGAAGCACTACGGCCGTTGGATGGACATCGTACGATCACTGCAGCTAGAATCGTTTATGTTGACTAAGTTGACAAAGCCCTTGGTACGCGTCAACTTAGTAGGCCCACAGCTCGGATTTGGCAGAGAACATATAGCCCATTTGCGATTTGTAAGAATGTACAACCCATTTTTTAATTCTAATGGAATTTACTACAGCCCATTTACATTTTGTTAAAAGTACAGCCCAACTTCTAGCTAGGACAACGATTAATAATTTCAAACAACCGCTCAAAATAGAATTCAAAAAAATTCCCACATTTTGATGGGATCCGAAATATTTTTATCCGAAATTTCTAGTCAGGTTAAATATAATTTCAAAATAAAGTTGTATTACATTAAAATCCAACAAAATATTGCGCGCGCAACAAGTAATGAAATTAAAATTTTCAAATTCCAAAAATAATATATTTTTCAAACTAATTACGTGTTTGGTGCATAGTAACTGTCGAGTTATTATAATTACATCCCATTTATTATTTCTTAAAGTCCATTTTCTTGTTAAGCCTAATGCATACCTCCTAGGAAAGTTTGCAGCCCAGCGGGGCGGAGAATAACAAGTTGACCCGGATATTGTGTACAACTGTCGGCCCAGTTGAATTGCTGATGTTGAAAAAAAGGCCTGTGTAGTACAGTACAACCTAACATGGTTACTCAGCCCACATTCAGCGACGCCGGAAAGGCCCAAACAAGGCTTCTGTACAACTTTTTGAAGTCACTGAGCTCAATTAATAACTTAAGAAAAAAGTTAGATTACAGTGGAACCTAATTAAAAGCTATCACGAGCAAATAAATAATTCAACGGGTCCCACTTGTGCGTGTGCGCGCGCGCACGTGTGTGTGTGTGTGTGTGAGTGAGAGAGAGAGAGAAAGAGAGAGAGAGACCCATCGGTCGATGCTCGTAAATACATCTTTCAGCCATATGCATTGCTGATGCTCAGTAAAAACTTATATAGTTGACACAATCATATAGAACATCATAGCACACTGAACTTGCATACAAAAATTTCACGCAGGCGGCACAATCAGGATGGAAGCAGTGGATCGCTACGGGAAGGGCTATGTTGAAACCAACGAAGTCGTACATAATGGTTCATCGTCTTTATCAATGACGGGGAAATATCTTGAATGTTGTGCAAAGAAAACACACAGACAACACAATAAGTTCTGCTAGCACATTAAGTTGACGTACAACCCTTTCTAAAAAAAGTTCAGGTACAAAATTAGAACAGGTCACAATCAAATGTACTGGCATATCAGTGCTTCACACCCATAGCTCAGATTTAACTAGTATCTGACAAGATTCAGTTGTTACCTCAAATAAGAGCACATCCAGGAAGCCAGCCCTGCCTCTTCTCCCAAAGAAGCAGTGGCCTCCCCCGCGCGATGGAGTAGGCCCTGTGCCATCCATCGTTCCGAGCAACACGGGGAAAGTCTGACGTTGACTCCTGTAATGGACGTCGTCGGCGAACCCTGGCACCAGCGGCGGCAGCAGGACTTCGATTGATGGATTGACCACTTCTTCGACATGCACGAACACTCGATACAGGTACATCCCTAACATGGTCCACGGCGGCCTTGGTGGCGATGAATAGTACAACCCCGGTTCCTGCACCGGTATCTCAACACCAATCACCTTCGGTATGGTGGACGGCTTCTTCATCCATGCCATAACCGTCAGTGCCCAGCTGTCTGGAGGAACAAACATACTTATGAGCTCACCTCCAAGGTCGTTGATAAGCTCGTTCATGGACTCGCTGTTCCAAGCACGTCGAGGCATGCCGTGGAAGGTAAGCTTTGTTAAAAACTCAAGCTCAGAGGGCACCGAGCCCCATCCTGGGTGCCACCGATCAAAGCTCACCAGCGCGCCATTGCAGAACAAACGCCGGGAAGATTCGAACACACGTCTGCAGTCGAAAGTTGTCCGGAACCTGACGAAGAAATTAGCCGGTGGCGGACAGACTTCGACGAGCAAGTCACTTATTTGGATGCCGTGCGCAATGCCAAGAGCTTTGACAAGGTCGTCCGACGAGACGGGAGGCCCGTCGCTGTTGATGGTTACCATCAGCACTTTGCTGGCAAACTGGTCGTCAAGCGCCGCCTTGCCACTGTTGAGCGACAGCACGCAGTGACCGAAGGCAGGACGGACCTCAGGATCTCCGGCTCGGAGATCCGCATTGACCGGCGACATGATAGTGCGCTTGAGTACAGGGAGTACAGGACGGGGATTTGGGGGAACTGGAGTAGGAATCGAGATTCCAGAGGTGGGGGAGGGGCGGGAGACTGGGGATGAAAAGGTAGCATGAATTTCGAGCACGCGCCAATATGCTCTCGGCGCACAAGTGCACGAAAACACCGGTGGCGCCCACATGTCGGCCTAAGAGTCCTTATTCTTTCTTTTTTGGAGAGCCCGGCCTTTTTTTCAGGATCTTTTGAGAGCCCGGCCTGAGAGTCATAATTGACCTGTTTGGCATTGCGTTACTACTCGGCCCATATTCAACGACACCTCACTGGCCCAAACAAGTGTACATCATCGAAAAGACACTGAGCTCAAATTATATAACTTGAAAAAAGGAGATATACTCTGAACACTGGAGAATGGTGATGCCCTCATTTAGCCCACCAGTAGTTCGAGACAATAAACAGTTCGAAACAACGATATATACAACATTCAAACACTGACTAGTGACTGCTACTGACATAAACAGCAAGACATGATAGTTCATAAGAAGTCTTGCTACACCACCAAAACACACCCATCTGCAGCGCTCAGACTCTCGTGATCCAGACGAGAATGACATTCTAAACAAAAGCAACTATTACATAGTAAGAGTGACATAGACGAGGATGACCAAATGACAAGGAATATGCGTAACAAAAGAAAGAACTACCCATCCAGAACCAGCAGCAAAGACAACGAAGTCATTCGAAGAGATGATCCAACACCATCATAATTTGCAGCCCCGCTTCAGCGACCAGTGATCCGGAGACACAAGTACTCCACCCTTTCGATGCATCAGCCCAATTACCTATCAACCTGAAGGCTTGAACCACATCACTGCCTGTCGTAATTGAGACATCCAAGGATCAAAGTTAATCCGGATGCCTTTGTCATTCTCACCTTATTTTGGCTGCAGGCTGTATTGTTGGCAATCAGGGGAGTTTGCTCCCGAACTCCTAGGGCTCGCCGTGTAGACACAGTTTTCCATAGCAAACAGAGCCTCTCTGCCATCAAGGTCCTTGCCAACGGTGATCTCCTGGTTAATCGGATAATTGAGTCCGAGAAACGAGAGAGTGTGAACCAAGGCTGTTTACCCGCCTCCAACTAAAAAATCCTAAAGGCCCCAACAAGCTGGTATCCTGCTCATAGACGTAACAGCCACTGTCCGAATACTCACGTATTACACGGTGCTTGTATACAGTGGGGTTTTTGCAATATAACTTTTCCGGCTCATGTGTCCGAATGATCATCAGTCTTTTGCCGTCGTCTGATCGAGCGAGGAACCAGTTGTGCTTCCCTGTTTTTGGCAAAGGTGGTGTTATTACAAAGGGCAGTAACTGTAGGGACACTACATCATATCAAAAAGGATAGGCATTGTTAATGTAAGATCAGCATTGTTCAGAGTATGAGTAGGATAATGCAAGAAACAACATTGATATGTCCCTGTTGGAACTGGGAGGAAAATACAGGGAAATGTATACTGGGTTCGAAAATATAGAAGTGCCATGCATGGTTATACTCATGTTATCTCGCAATTGATTCTTCACAGGAAACTACCATGTCATGCATGTTATGTACTCCCTCTGTTCCCAAATATTTGTCTTTCTAGGCATTTCAAATAGACACAACATACAGATGTATGTAGACATATTTTAGAGTGTAGATTCACTCATTTTGCTCCGTATGTAGTCACTTGTTAAAATCTCTAGAAAGACAAATATTTGGGAACGGAGGGAGTAATCATGTTCTGTCCTCACAAACAAATTCTTCAAGGTAACTAACAGACCATGCATTGTTATATACTCGTGTTCTGTGGGCAAACATTTTGTGAGGATATTATTCTAGCCATTGATTGCTGAAGGGCGAATATAGGTATGTACACATGGTAAGCATTGCAGGATTTCACTACTTCCAAATATAGAGTTCTCCATATGCACATTTACTTCCCTAATGTATGGTTAGATGAAACCAACAGTGTGGTGCATGTTTCTACATCATGAAAATGAGGAAACTAACATGGCCATTGATACACACTCATATTTAGTAGTAGTATATAGATTACTGTAAAATAAGGATAATATCCATATATTCCTAACCGTTTGATTATTCAGGGTACAAATTGGTTGTAATGACATGGTCACAATCGCATGAATTAACTCATTCCAAATATAGCTGATTTGCGGCGTCTCTAATACATTGCCATAGTTCTACTCAAATTATGCTCAAACAGGGATATGCCAATCATCACAAAAAGTTCAAACAGTGTCATGGCGTCATCATTAACATGAGACGGAAACAAGTTACACGCGCCGTCCCAGCAATACATGGTGCCATCTGCTTTGTCGATCGCGTAGATGATGCCATTGTGTTCAATAGCATCACAGAAGTGTGTATCAGCTTTGACGATGATCCACTGTGAGCCGAGTTGTCTCCAGCTAAATAAGGCACCGGCGTAAAGATAGGCGAGTCCGCGGTCGAACAAGCCAATTAGCTTGAAGTCTGCGTAATTCGCATGTAGTGTGGGCACTTGGCAGATTACAATCTTCTGCAAAACAAGGTCCGTCCAACTGACGTAGTAATCTAGATGACTTGGACCGCGATGCTAATACTCTATATAATCCAACGGAGGAAGGATAATCTCATGGGAGGTCTGGAAGTTCACGAGCACCAACTTTTTACCGTCTTCTCTAAAGGTAGCCATCCAGTGGGAGTTCATGCCGACCCAGTACATACCTGCCAAGAAGTTTCGGGCGATGGTGATCGGATCGATGTCGAGGGAAATGATGTACGGCGACCCACTACATACCTGCAAAGAAGTTCCGGCTAATGGAGATCAGATTGAAGTCGAGGGGCATCATGCACGCCTCCGTATCATGGTGAGCCAATCTCGCAAGACCAGATAGCAGCAAGCAGGGTGTCTTGAAAAGCTTAGGCCTCGCTTCGACGATGGCCGTGTGCATGTCCCTCGAGCATGCAGCCAGCCACAGGGCGCTCAACATATCCATACACGAACAACAGAGGTCGAGGATGTCACTGGGGAGATTGCTCCAATCGCGGCTCATATGGATGCTACGCGGTTCGCGTTCGTCCATGGTGCAGTTTGGAAGGGGGCTTGATTTACAAGGGAGAAGGATGTCGGTGCTGGAGCGGCTAGCGAGGGAATAGTGGTACTGGGGGAGCGAGTGAGGCGACGGTACACGGGGGCACAGTGAGATGGAGACGGAGACGGAGACGGAGAAGGAGATGGAGATGGAGTGGTGCTATGGGAGCGGAGAGGGAGACGAGGCGAGGTGCCAATGTGCTGTACAGCGGCGGTGACAGACTGCATAGTGCACAGGGTGAGGCTGACTTTGGTAACCCAAACACGCCGCCTGGACTAGTGTTAGGCGCAGGGTGTTGTCACTTCACTGTGAGGACCGGATGAATAGTATTTTGACCATCAAGTGTACCACAGTTGTACTACTACTACTACTACTAGTAGGAACATGAGTACTCCAGTATTGTATAGCGGAAATAGGTCTCCCGTGCTAGCATGCCTGTTCACTTCATCGTTCAGGTATCATCCATATTGCGAGCAGAACCAAATTCTCGTGCATGCCCAATCAACGCCCTGCCGCGATGCATGCAGTGGTCATTCTGGTGCATCAAGGACGGCATGCAGATCGTTCTACACTTAAGAAGAGGAAAAATGGAAAGGTAGAACGCGGCAACAGAGGAAGAGAATGCTGGCTAACGAGGCTGGGAGGGGATCGAGCAGAAGTTAATGCTCCACGCCTAAAGGTTTTGGGAAAACCTGATTTTCATAAGGTGTCTTATACTCACCTAAACGGAGGGAGTATTCCTTAACCAGAGAATGTTGTGTCTCCCACTCACGCGCTCAAAAAAAAACTACGACACATTTTTTTATCTGTTTGCATAGGTCCCACCTATCAGGAAGGATGGGCACGTACACGAACAGGTACGAGTCATCAGTCTACCCGCATAGCCTTTTCATTTAGTCTACCTAGCCGTCTAATCAACTGCCTGCATGCCACTTCTCCCATTTACTTCTCCATCGGGAACCGATTCTCCTCGGCTTCTTCACCTCCCCTTCGTCTTCATTTGCATCCAAACCCCACTGCGTTCACATTGTTTTAACCTCTTTAAATAATCATCTACTACTTCAGTTAGACTAGCCATCTAATCCTAATTCTCCAAACCATAGCCCTCCGTTACAGCGGTTCCAAATGGCGAAAGAGATCGAGATGCAGGTTTTTAGCGTCCAACATGTCCTCGTCGAAGGCTCGATTCCCATAGTTGCCACTGTCACCGTCCACCCAAGGGTTGTTCGGCAGTGGATCAACAATGTATCCAACTCCCTCGAAAAGGTAGAGACGAGGGTCATCGGTCTCGACGCAGAGTACACGGAGCGTGCCCCTGGGAAGATCCAGCGCGTCGCCGTCCTTCAGCTGTGCCTCGAAGATGATGTTTTGGTGTACCACATCATACACTCGCCCTCCATACCAGGTGAGCTTCACGATTTCTTGTCTCGGGAGGACGTATACTTCTGTGGGGCAGCCATCGAAGGGGACAAACAGAAGCTGGAGCCGTACAACCTTGATTTGAAAAGCATCCTGACCTACAAACCAGAATCAAAATTCCTGTAGAAGATTGTGATAAACAGACACCGTCCCTATTCGACGTAGCAAATTTTGTGCTCGGTACAAATCTTCAGAAGGGTGACGAGACGGTGGCATTAAGGTCGTCTGGATGGGAGAATTATCCCTTGACGTACGAGCGGATAAAATATGCTGCCCTCGATGCCCGTGTGAGTTTCGAGATAGCTGCAAGGTCCAAAGAGCTTGTTGCGAAGCCGTCTCCCACAGAGAATGAGAACAAGAAGAAGAAGAAGAGGAAGAAGAAGAAGAAGAAGAAGAAGAAGAAGAAGAAGAAGAAGAAGAAGAAGAAGAAGAAGAAGAAGAAGAAGAAGAAAAGGCTGCACCAGCAGGAGGGCATTATGGATGGATGAACTATTTCCTCTCTTGTAAAAAAAATTATTCCCTCTCGGTGTATATTGATATAGATGGACTATTTCAATGCTGTGCATGTCTTTGGAACAGAGTAGTAGCGTGGGTCCGCTTGACTATAAGGAACTATTTATCCGCATATATAGCTTTCTCTGCTACTCCTTCCAGTGATCGGTATGCAGTGCATGTGTCCGTAGACATGACAGCTTGTCCATGGAAGTTCAACTACGGCGACCATCACGTTTCATCTCGCGATTCCCACGACGCCTCTCCAACCCACGGCACCACGCCCCCCGACGTGCGCCTCACCCCTCTCGGCCGCACCGCCCCCTGCCTTTGTGTGCATGACATGTGGGCCACCTAAAATGCGGCGAGCATCAAGTTTCTACCACAGCCACCCGCGATTCCCACGACGCCGCTCGAACCCATGAAACCACACGTCCCCCGACCTGCGGCTCACCCCTCTTGGCCCCACCGCCCCTTTGCCTACGGGAGCATTACATGTGGTCCAGTCACCTATCGGGTCCACATGTTATTGACTCAAAGGTAGGTGTAGTAAGGCGCTGAAGCTCAGTCCCGACGGCCCTGAGAGGGAAATGTAACTCCTGCGCCAGGGCTTGTGGTGCTCCCGCAGCACGAACTCGTGCCAAACTCGAGATTTGTTTCTTTACTATACATGCACGCAACGATTTAATGGACATTGTAATCTCAACATGTGATGGGGAGCTCTAAATTTATATTTGAAACTTATAAAACGAAAAGATTCAAAACAAATAAACTGGGAGAGAGGGAGTATATCGTAGGATGTGTCCCATACAAAATAAGTCCCCTGGTTTGTCACCGCGAAGATGCGGTTAGAAAGGAGCACATCGTCTTCCTACTCGTACGGCAACAAATCGGCCGCAGATAGCATGGTCCGCCTTTGACCGCCATGTGCAAGGTTCGTGCTATCTTATTCAATCTCACCATGGTTCCATCGTACCAATTCATGCGGTGGCCCGTTGCATGGCTGATCCCAATGTTGGACAAAGGTTCTACGGGAACGGTGTCACCATTGTAAATGTTATGCAAATTGATGTTGGTACCCTCCCGTACATATGCAAGCCAATCTCCACTCGCACCAAGCCTAACCTGTGAAACAGTGGGTAGGGGGAGAATTAGGAAATGGACACGGAAGTAGTCTTTAGAATGCATTTACTACGTGATCAAACTCATCTTACCTGGTCATCGGAGGAAATCTGAGTGCCCCTCAACGTCGGCATCTCAATGGGCGTCAACTTGCAATTACGGCCACGCCGCGATGGAGAGACCCCCAAGGAAACATCCTCGTGCGTTCCACGGAACACCAAGATGCATTTGTGTGAGTAGTTTATCTTGTGAGAGAAAAGGATGAACGAGGGAAGGCCTCTAGAGATAGAGATGGACACTACTACTACCAATGTGCTGGCCCGTGCGTTGCAATGGATCCAAAGTAGTAGAATAATACTTGTTCATTTGCTTGAAATATAAGCACTCTAGTTTTGATACATTTGTCAGCAGACATGACAGCTTGTCCATGGAAGTTGAACCACGGCGACCATCACGTTTCTTGTTTCTACCACTGCCACACCCACATGCGATTCCCACGACGCCGCTCCAACCCACGGCACGACGTCCCCCGACGTGGACATGGATCCTCTGACGTGGCTATCACTGCCTTGCCCTGCCTTTCCTTCGCTGACAGGTGGGACCCACGCTTATGGGTCCCACATGTCAGTGACAGAATGGTAGGATTGTTCGCGTCAGGGGATCCTCATCCCCCCGACGTGCCCCTCATCCCTCTCGGCCCCACCGCTCCTCTGCCTTTGTGTGCATGACATGCGGGCCAGCTGAACTGCGGCGACCATCAACTTTCTACCACAGACACACCTGATTGGACGTGGTTTGCCTGCTCCGCTGCTGTGCTCCGATCCGTACTCCCGCACCATCGAATTTTCATCCAGCGGCTGTGACACATTTCGTCCCGGTCATCAATCCTCAGCTGGAGTACTTATGTACTACAGGTAGTACCCGCCGATGTGGCCATCTACGCCTCGTAACGCCCCGATGCCTAGCTGTGGCACCCTCGCCACGGCCACACCACCACCGGCCGGTTCATCTCGAACGAGTGAGTCGCGAACCACGCCACCACCATGAGAATGACATGTGGGCCAGCCGCATTTAAGGTCTGCATGTCATTGACTCATAGGCCGGGCACTAAGCCACTTAAGTTCGGTCCCGTGGGCCCCGAGAGGGAAATGTAACTCCTGCGGCAGGCCTTGTGGTTCTCCCGCAGTACGAGCTCGTGCCAAAACTGGAATTTGTTTCTTACTACTACCAACTAGTACTAGTAAGGTACACGTGCATTGCACGCATGAGATTCTGGTAGTTTGTGCATTATGCTTCTACATGTGGAGCTTTCTGGATTCTAACATGTGGCAAAATATGGTGGAATGTAAGGTTAGGCAAGTTTGATTAACTTAGGTGAGTGTTTGGTTCAAGCCACACCTTAGGCAAGCCACACTAAGGCCCCACATGAGATACACACAAAAAATGTGGCAAGATTCCCTTAGGCTTGCCAACTTGTGGCTCTCATTTTGAAGAACTAATAACTTTGCCTAAGCTTAGTTGTGGCAAAGTTAGTCATGAATTAAGTTCAACCATGGAGTCTTCTAGATTATGCATGTGGCAGAATCTGGTGGATGATATCCAACGGCCAGTAGTGCTCGGATTTTCCATCTTTGTACCGTCGGATGGGCTTCATCCAATGACCAACTTTCAAAGTTTTTCACACACTATATAGGGGGTATAGATATAGATGTGCCGGTCCGTTGCAATGGATCCAAAGTATATCTATTTAGTGGAGTGCACTCTAAACACAGTATCTATTTATTTTTCTCTAACCTTCCGTAGCCATGCAACCAAGCCACATAAGCTTCATGGGTGCCCGCCACATCATATTATTCATACTACGTTGATTGAAAAAAAGATAAATCACCCAAAACAAGATCTTCCCTTTTTTGTTCCTACAATGTTGTGCCGTGCACGTACCTACTAGTTGTATAGTGGTAGTACTAGTAATATAGTATTAGGAGTACAAACTTGGTACTAGTAGGAGTAGTACTAGTACGGAATGCTCCTACTCTATCAATGAGCCCCGTATGACACCAAATTTCTTGGCTTCCGTGCTACAGCTAGATCTTCCCCTCGTTTCTGTTTTCCAACCCGGCGGCTGGCGGGGTGTCGGTTTTCTCAATGACGGTCCCACATGAAAGTGAAAATGCTAGGCAACACGCCTTCCCTAAGCTATGTGTCGTGCCGGACGGGCCGTGTTGTACTCCCGATTCCCGGGCGTGTAGGGGTGCGACGCGAACGCGGCAGGCCTTTTCCTTTTACCAGTAATGTGCCCGTGCGTTGCGACGGATCCAAAGTAGTAGAATAGTAGTATTTGTTCACAAACTTGAAAGAAATCACTATTGTTTTGATATACTCCTAATATATTACTCCCTCCGTACCTAAATATTTGTCTTTTTTGATATTTCAAATGGACTATCACATACGGATTATATAGACATATTCTAGTGTTTCTAGCAAGATGCCCGCGCGTTGCACGAAGTTGATGGAAAAGGTAAGCACAACTTATAAATTGACGGATGGAGTACTATTTACAGTGATGCATATAATTAAGCAAAGGGATCGCACATGTCGGTATTGACTGGAACGAGAATGCAAGAGCACAATAAGAATTAAGGCCACGATGATGCGATCGCAGTGGTGGTTACAGAAGGCAAGAAGAAAGATGGATCCACAAACGTACAACCTCCTCCTCCTCAACTTAGTGCGCCAGGCCACCGACCGGCGGCTAATGAGCGGCGGCTTTTGTGGCGAGGTCGAGGTGCTTCGCAGCGAAGGCATCCAAGGCTTCCAGCCGGTTGAGGATGGCCAACATCGTAGCGTCCTCACTGGCCTTGTAGATACCTATGTACACGATTTGCTCGTACACGTGGATGTGTAGGTCGATGAATTCTTGCAGGGCGAGGCGCCTCGCGGCGAGCGCGACCTCCAGGTGGACATTCTTCGTTGCGTCGGCGGGCAGTCGCAGGGCCACCAATGCTTGAAAGAGGTTCCGGCCATGGAGGCCGATTAGGGTGGCAGGCAATGAGGAGCCCGGGCGCGCGGGCTGGAGGAGTATGGCGATGTCGTCCGCGAGCTTCTTGAGGACGGTGAACTTGTTGCTGGTGGAAACGATCATCTGGTCCAACTGAGAGTCATAGTTGGCGTCGACGGCGGCCATCCACCAGCCGGTCTCCAACACCGTCTAGAGACGATCCTCGGCGCCATGCCGCAGGCCAGCGTCGTGGACCATCTGGCGCAGCCGCTGGCCGCTCACGCGCATCGCCGCCATGGGTCTGGAGTGAGCTCTTTTGCGCTTAGTGTAGGTGCTTAGGCAAATGCTTAGGTGCGTACGATGTGGTAGATGCATTGGAATGGAGGGGCGCCTTTATATGAGGGCAATGAGGGCAAACTGCGTTGCATTCACATCGTGCAGCCTCTTTTCCCGGACCTCCTCCCATTACTTCCCTCATGCATTAATTGAAGGAGGATGCATTGGCCGTTCAACATATCGGGAACCGCTACTCCCTCCCTCGTCTGCATTAAAGCCGTATCGGGAACTACGCCGCCCGCTGTCAAATCGAATACTCCCTCCGTCTAGGTGAGTATTAAGTCATCTTACGAAAACCAAATAGTAAACACATAGGCGTGGTGCATTAACTCTCACGTTGTTTCTTATTTTTTGACATAAATAGAGGAATCAACCAAGAAGAGATGTGGGGCTTGTATGCTTTTAATGACTTGAGACTATCAAACATGACATGCAGTGGTCAGTTCGTTGCACAAGAACAAATACAACCCACGTCAGCACACACGCATCTTATATAGCATCACATCCAATGGCTATAAAAGATGAATGAGACCAAATTATATCTCATCTAGATGAGTTCTAGCAAAACTGTATTAATAATACTTAGTACTCCTGCGCCATGTATCATATATTAGTATCATGTAGTACTTTATTTATTGCCATGTATGACACATAGTACTCAACTCTCTCTCTTTCTTCATTTAATTCTATGACACCTCATCAAAATTGCTAAGGCTAGTATCATTACAACCAGCCTTAGCAAATACTAAACATTAAGTTCTCTCGTTTTCCTCTCCACCTTGGTCACCTAGACGGAGGGAGTATACTGCACGGGCTTTTCCTGCGCGGTAGGCGGGGCAGTTCCGCCTAGTCGGTTCGACAGAGACGCGAGAAGATGAGGGAGTAGGCTGCTGCAAACGTAGGGCTCTGTGATTTGACAGCGAGTTACTGCTGGACAGGTGGGGCCCCGTGATTTGACTTGCCATTATCATTTTAACTGCGGCGCTACGACCGGCGTGAGTCTCCCGATTCCTGACCACCTCCATATAGGTTCCTCTCCCAATGCTCCACCATGTTGTAGAGGCTGGCTCTTGCATGAGAGCCCACTTCTCCACTTTTTCCTTGCCTCTCTTTCCTCCACATATGCAAAAATGCCATGTAAAGCGCACTATTGTACTTACTTGCTCCTACAGGTGCTTAAGCTTGCCACATAGGCATAAAGTCTGATGTGGCAAGTTAATCAAGAAGAGAGAGACTAGTTTGGTGAGCCAAGGAAGAAACGGTGCTAAGCGCGTGTACCTAGGTGAAAAGAAAATTTTGAGTCTATAGCTAATTAAATGAAGCAAACTTAGCAACACCATTTCATTGGAAATGTCACTCCTTGGCAATGCAATAAATACTAGTACTCCCTGTGTCCCATAATATAAGAACGTTTTTGGCACTACACTAGTGTCAAAAACGTTCTTATATTATGGGACGGAGGGAGTACGAAGAAAGAGATAGAGAGAAGTAAAAAAATACACTTATAGGCAACCTTATAGCCAAAACCTTGTTGTAGTATGAGTGACTAAGTGATGACTATGTATGACATGCCAACATCAGATAGCTTGACGCACCGTGTTAAATCTCCAAGGGCGCGACCGCACGAGCGACGCGACGGTCGTGGTAGGCGCGACCACGATACGGGCTGCTGGCAGCCCTTGGATCTGAGATCAAACGGCCGCATGCTAAGTTGCTGAAAATTTGCAGAATAACCCTCCAGGATAGGATATTCACCCATAGGTCTAGAATCACGCCATGTAACCGTTCGATCTCAGATCCAAGGGCTCTCGGAAGCCTGTATCATGGGAGAATGGAAAGCCACTACCCTGCCATTCGCACGCTGGCAGTTCGCTCCTACTTGTCCCCGCACGTCCTTCAATACTACGGCGGTTCGCTCCTAGTCGTCCCGTCCATTCACATTACGGCAGTTCCACTACTCCTAACCCTCCTCCCAAATCCATGGCATCCGAAATCTCCTCGATCGGCGGTGAGTACAAGGTTAGAACCATCACCGGCGATGAGTTCGACGTCATCTACACCCGTTCTTCCGCGACGGTGAAAGGATGCCTTTCTCGCTTCAGACGCATGTTCGAAGACTCAAATGATGAGTGGGTCGCTGGGCTATATGTTGAGTACACAACAGTCCTGGGACAAGAGAAGGATCTAAAGGACGAAGAGAGGAAGAAGCCCGCCGTGATCCAGGTTTGCGTGCATGACTTATGCTTGGTCTACCACATATGCCATGCCGACGTTGAGTGCCAGGATTTTAAGGACTTCCTCGAGAGCAACCTAGTCAAATTCGTTACTGTAGACTTTGGTAACGACAAAGAAGTCCTGCGTCGGATAGGCCTCGTTGTAGGCAACACCTTCGACCTCCAAAAGAATCGGCTGGTGTCCTCTTGTCAGCCTTCAATGCTGACCTTGGCAGGAGCCATGGTTCATCCTTCGTACGGTAAACTGGAGAAACCTCCATACATGTTTCATCATCATGCATGGCAGCGGAATGTACTAGATATAGATCACATCCACTACGCTGCAATGGATGGCTACCTTTGCTTCAATATCTACAAGGGTTGGATGAAGAGCAACAGCCAAGTGTGCGGTTCAAGCAAAGAAGTATCGGCCAAGAGGATGAGGGACAAGGACGAAGTCAAGGACGTGGACGAGGACTCCGAGTAAGGTGGCAGTGCTGTTGCTCATGGTGGTTCTAATGCAGTGTCTACCGGAATAGTTGCAATGTTTAATTTCAGGTGTGCTTAATTTAATTTGAGGGGTGTGTTGTGCTGAGCCCCCAGCAGAACTATGTTATGTTTCTTCTTGTTACTTTAACTCTTTAGTACGTACATACTAGTATTTCTTACATTTCATCTTTTAGTTGGTATAGTACTACCACTCGTTTCTTCACATTATATACGTACAATATATATGGCCAACATCATATAGCCAGCAGTTTAGTTGTCAAAGAATTTCAGGGTGCTTAGTTTTGTCACAGAATTCCAGGGTGCTTAGTTTTATTTGAGGGGTGGGTTGTGCACTTGTGCTGGACACCATTATTGTGACAAGCCTTTTTAATAGTACTATATGCATAATTTGGCGGCGAGCGCTCTCTATATGTACCACCTTTTTTTTAATTTCAAGTTTTGCTCCATGACGCAATCCATCGATACTACTATTGTACAAAAGTGAAGTATATACATTTTTTAAAAGGCTAGAGGGCGGGGCAGTCTAGCTCGGTCGGTTTCACGAGAGGCGAGGGCCTTTGTGATTTGACGGCTCATTACTGCGGTCAAATCGAATAGTACTACGCCGCCCGCTGCACGCCCGGTGCCTCCATTAAACACCTCCGTTAAACCCGCATGCAAATCGAGAATCCTACTCCTGCCACACGTCCGTTCATGAGCGGGCCGGAATTAAACGCAACACCGGCCGAGCTCCTCCCGTCCGCCCTCAGTTTAAACGAGGCCAGACGCCGGCCAAGCTCCTACCGTCCGCCCTCTATTTACACGAGGCCAGACAGACAGCGGGCAAGAATCACACCCCTCCGCCGCTCCCCCATCTCCTCCTTCACCATTTTCTCCACTCTTACGATGGCTTCCGATGAGCCGTTCTCCGGCATATTACCCGGCTGGGTGGCCCGCCGAGCCCTCCGGATACGGGCGAGGCCGCTCGGTGCTTCACCAACCTCGCTTGGCCCGACGGAGCCAGTTGCCACCCCAAGCAGGCGCGTGGTTCAGCAACTCGCCGCTCCAGTTCAGCTCGATGAGGAGTGGCGAGTTGCTCCATGCCGGCACGGTGGCTAGCACGCCGGTACGGGCGCCATCGCTGCCGTGTCGTACCGCGCCACCAGTGTCTGTTGTGGCCGCGCCTCCCGTGTCTGTGGGCGCGCCTCCCGTGCCTGCGGCAGCGCCATGCAGGCAGAGATAGAAGCTGGGTGCGTGGAGAGCGACGAGTCGGTGGCCAGCTTCTCCGTGTCCGCCGCCATCATCGAGGAGAAGTAGAACACGGGAGGCCGCCGCCACTTGGGACCCATGAAGGCCACCGCCGAGGTGACGACCGCGGATTCAGGTGGTATCTTTGCTGCTTCGTCTCTTGCGAGGACCTTCGTCGACCCCGCAAGTGTCTGACGGACATGAGGAAGACAAAGGGATCCGCGGGCGGCCATTTAGAACTAAAATAAGTCTAGATACATCCATTTCTAGGACAAGTATTTCCGGACGGAGGGAGTATTAATTATACAAGAGAGCCGGATTGGCACCTCTTAGTTCATTTTAATGTAATGAAATCCATCATGTTTATATGAAGATCCGGCTTTTTTATATGAAATCCTTCATGCTTATATGAAATCAGTCCGTGTTTGCACGAATTTCATCTGTTTGGTTAGAGTTGTAAAAATGTATGCCGCTGGCATTTGATGTCGTCCTCCGCTTAAGGAAGCGGGAGGAAATTTGCCGGCTGCCATTGGAGATGCTCTTTATGCTGGAAATAATAGAGTGACATCCAATCCATTTGAGTTAATTGCCTGTATGATTGTCCCTCTATAAAAAGTTAATTGCATGTACAGTGTACACGTGACTTGCAGGGTGGCTACCGAGCGAGGCACCGAGACACAATGTTTGAGAGAGAAACCAATTGACAGATTATGATCAGATCGAGTTGTCACCCTTCTGCTGTCATTGTTGGGGGGAGAGAAAGATGTATCGAGAGTGTGCGCGGTAGGCACAGAGGCACAACTAGCGAGTGTGTGTGTGTTTGAAAGAGGAGTAGATAGATTATTATCAAGATCGATGTGCCACCCTACTCCTTCGGTCCCGGGTAGTGTGTGTGTGTGTATGTTTGAGAGAGAAGCCAGTCGATAGATTAGTATCAAGATCGAGGTGTCACCCTACTCCTTCGGTGTTGGGAAGTGTGGGTGTGTGTGGGGGGGCAGTGACACTCACATATCTCTACTCTTATAAAAAAACAGAGTTGGTGATGATGGTGTTCCTTCCATCCTGCAATATAGGCCATCCGATTTATATCCGACGGGCAGGAAGGAAACTATGGCAATTTCGCAAAAAGATACCCTCACCCCTCTCCGCATTTGCAAATAAGGCATTCCCTCATTCATCCTTTTCTCCCACAAGATAAACTTCTCATACAAATGCATCTTGATGTTCCGTGCAATGCATGGGCATCTTGCTAGTAGGGAGAAGGAGTTTGTGTGACACATATCTAGCTATATTAAGGGATAGGTAGATAGCATATGTGTGAGAGACATTATTATACTTTGAGACATTAGTGTTTGTGGGTGGGCGGAATTAAAGGGGTGGGCGTGTTAGACATAGAGAGCATGTGTGTTTCTGTGTGAGAGACTTGTAGGGCGGGGTAGAAAGATGAATTTAACCCTGACGGAGGGAGAGAAATACACGAAGTGCGCGTGTGTGATTCCGATGCCCACAGGGAAATGAGATATGTATGCGTGTGAGAGAGATTGCACAATTCATTCACGTATCACTATCTAGCGATCGTGGACGTGCATCGCTTGAACATAAGTCAATATCTACTTCATATCGTGGCCAAAGGTACAATATCGATTCAACGCTATAAAGATTGGACACTCACATATCACATTTTTTCTATTTAAATAAACCTTTTCAGTTGTGCATGCCAAAGTTACAGTGATGTTTCTTCAAACAACCAATGTAGCTATCATGTATATGCACCATTGTTACTCTTGCATTCAAATTCATTAGTCTTGGATGATTTAAGTTTCTATTTTGAAGTAATATATGTAATATTCATATATGAATTCAACGGGTACACAATTTATGAAATGGAGGCTATGTAATCATATGAGGTAACACTTTTAAGTAGCTGACTACAATATCATTTCTTTTTGTGCGCCTCTACACTAACACGTCAATGCATTATGTTTAAAGTAAATAACCAATGGCACTAAATTATCTATTTACATTAGAAATACATAGGCTGAGCGTTTGATCCCTTTTTTGTGAACGCGCCACTACACCCGTACGATTGGCCGCGCCCGTGTGAACGTCCAAGTTATCGGCCGCATCATCCCAAGTTATTGTCTTTTTTTCTGGGGTGGACTTCACACCAGTTATTAACTGCTGACGCGTGCCCCGTGTACACAGTCTAGCATGACCTTCCTCCTAGCACGGTCCAAAATTAGTTGAAACTGGATACGAACGATCCCGCGGGCGACAAAATCTCCCGCCTCCTTCTAAAATTTCTGCCACCTTAGTCTTTAGCATGCGAAATCCCCCTTTTGTCCTTGGTGCACGGAGACCAACAGTTACAATACCGCCCTCATCTACATGATAGGTCGGGGCTGCTTTGGTAACTTCCAGTTCCCCCACTACACGGCACCCCCATTTCCTCTCCCCCTCCCGCAAAAATGACTAACTCCACAGCACCAGAGCATCTTACATCATGTCGTCCGTACTTCATCGCCCTTTCTCCCCTCCCCTCTCGAAACCCTAGACTGCTCATCCACCGGCATACCATAGCCCATTCACTGCCAGCGGCGTCCACCTCACCGGATCTGCTTCTGCGGCCGCATCTACCCCTCCCACCTCCCCTAGATACAAGTAGACTGCTCATCCACCACTGTACCACAGCCCATTCAGTGCCGGCCTTGTCCACGGCGCCGGATCTGCTTTGCCGGTACTCTCGTCAACCGCCGCGCATCTGCAGCAGCTCATTCGTACTCCCCACTGGAGATGCTTCGTCCACACCCCCCGGAGCCGCCCCACCGACGCCCCCGTCGACGGCCTCTGATCCTCTTCGCCGACACCTTCCTCAACCCTACCGGAGCCGCTTCGCCGACACCTTCCTCAACCCTACCGGAGCCTCTTCGCCGACACCATCGTCAACCCTACCGGAGTAGCTTCGCCTATACCATTCTCAACCCTACCGGGGCCGCTTTGCCAACTCACAAGTCCACGGCCTCAGATCTGCTTCCTCGCACCCTCATCCAACCTACCGGAGCAGCTTCTGACGCCCCGTCCACGGCCGCAGATCCGCATCATCGACACCACCCTTAACCCAACCACCGGAGCAGCTTCTGACGCCCCGTCCACGGCCGCAGATCCGCATCGTCGACAACATCCTTAACCCAACCACCGGAGCAGCTTCTGACGCCCTGTCCACGGCCGCAGATCCGCATCGTCGACACCATCCTTAACCCAACCACCGGAGCAGCTTCTGACGCCCCGTCCACGGCCGTAGATCCGCGTCGTCGACACCATCCTTAACCCAACCACCGGAGCAGCTTCACCTATGCCCTCGTCCACGGCCACAGATCCGCTTCGCCCACACCGTAGTCCACCCTACCGGAGCCGCTCCACAAATACCCTACTCGACGGTTCTAGATCTCCTTACCGGGCCCCGACATCCAGTGCAGCGTCATCACCCTTGACGTTTCTAACCTGATTCCCACCGTCTGGAGAGATGCCAAGCACCCGCCACGGCCTAGGTACTTGTCACCTTTAAACCCGTCCAGCATCACCTGCCCGATGTACTTCAAATATACTAACCGGTCGCTGTTACCTAGTCTGCAGCTGGCAAAAACTACAAGGACGATGTTTCTTCTGGATCTAATAGCTTGGCCAACCAAGATCCTGGACTGAGGCATTGCTATGATCTTGTAAGTGCGTCTCTCTCTCTT
This sequence comes from Aegilops tauschii subsp. strangulata, assembly GCF_002575655.3. Lineage (NCBI taxonomy): Eukaryota > Viridiplantae > Streptophyta > Magnoliopsida > Poales > Poaceae > Aegilops > Aegilops tauschii. Next base: position 391,248,207 of record NC_053040.3, on the reverse strand, counting down.
GTATTGTTCTGTGCCTGCCAGCGTGCTTTGCTAGGATTTTCGACCAGTAATCCCTTTGTGCAGACAATGATTTCTACTACTGGCTGCTAAATTAGATATGTAGATGTCATACATGATACTACCTCGTACCTCCGTTCCTAAATATAAGTCTTTCTAGAGATTCCACTATAGGCTACATACGGACCAAAATGAGTGAATCTACACTCGAAAATGCATCTATGTACATCTGTATGTGGTCCATACTGGAATCTCTACAAAGACATATATTTAGGAACAGGGGCAGTACATTACACAAAATCGTAGGTGGCATGTAAGAATTCCAGTGCACTACATTAGGCTCCCTTAGAGTGCCTGCTAGTCCAGCATACAGAGTCATGGCTAGTTTATGGTACGCACACAATCGTTAATTGGTGGTTTAAATATGCGCAAGGGATATGCAATGTAGTATCATGTAGAGATGTCTGAAATTAGCCGTGTCAACTTGCAGATAGGGTTACACAATGAAAAGGTACAAGATGTATGTGGCAATTCCATGGAACATCGCAAAAAAAGGAGAGGCAGCGGTGAGCCTATACAGTGTGCTATGGTACGTCACTCCTCCATTGCAATCATCATGATATGTTATTTGTATGCCAGTTCTATTAGCCAAGTTTCTTAGGGATAGTTATTATGAGTTATCCTAAGAAAATAAGCACCTGTGAATATAAGCTCCATGTAATAAGACAACCAGTTCTTTTCATTGCGTTTTCAGCTTATCTTTGGTATGATCAGTGGAAAGTCTAGATTGCATTATATTTTTTTTCATTTTTCTGCCCATATGGAAATTAATTTAACTTGCAAACATCACAAATTGAACCCAGTGCAGTAATTAATATGATAGGAAAACAGACCATCACTATTTGCTCAAAATGCAAATACAAAGATACCATCTACTTGGCACAATCTACTTTGGTCAATGTTTTCCATAGAGATCCCATTGCCTAATTTAAATGAAGAACGCATGACCCACATTTAAATGAAGAAAGATTATTTATTAAAATTCGATGGTCCAAGTGGCTGGTTATATCGTATAGCCGCACCACCTGAAAGCATCATATAGCAGCAGCAGCTCATAGCAACTCATCATACAGCAGCAGCAGTCTGCAATTCATCATATACCAGCAGCAGCTCATAACAATTCATCATATAGCAGCAACAGGAGCAGCGCATAGCAATTCATCATATAGCAGCAGTAGGAGCAGCTCATAGCAATTCATCATATAGCAGCAGCAGGAGCAGCTTGTAGCAACTCATCATATAGCAGCAGCTCATAGCAATTCCTCATATAGCAGCAGCAGCTCATAGCAACTCATCATACAGCAGCAGCAGCTCATAGCAACTCATCATACAGCCAATGATGATTTTACACGTGGAAAATCCCCATTGGTCGGGGCTGTTAACGGGTTATCGGATCCAAAACCCGACCCGATAGCTTAACGGCGTTCCATTACGGTGGATGCCACGTGTCGGTCACCCTTGACGAAAGCACTTCTGTGACGCGCGGTTTATCGTCATGGAAGTGGACGCTTCCGTGATGATAATTTTGGTAATGTCATGGAACACTTCTACGACAGCACAGGTATGACTATCTTGATTCTGTCATAAATTTGTCATGGATGTACATGCATGACAAAAAACGCGACCTACTGTGACAAACACGTATCATCACGGAAGTGTATTTTTTTTGTAGTGATGTAACCCTAGATCTCTCCGGTGTCTATATAAACCGGAGGGCATAGTCCGGATAGGACAGATTCATTACCATATACTCATAGGCTAGACTTCTAGGGTTTAGCCATTATGATCTCGTGGTAGATCAACTCTTGTAAACACTCATATTCATCAAGATCAATCAAGCAGGAAGTAGGGTATTACCTCCATAGAGAGGGCCCGAACCTGGGTAAACATTGTGTCCCCCATCTCCTGTTACCATCGATCCTAGCCGCACAGTTCGGGACCCCCTACCCGAGATCCGCCGGTTTTGACACCGACATTGGTGCTTGCATTGAGAGTTCCACTGTGTCGTCGACGAAAGGTTCGATGGCTCCTTCGATCGTCAGCCATGACGTGGTCCAGGGAGAAACCTTCCTCCCCGGACAGATCTTCGTATTCGGCGGCTTCGTACTGCGGGCCAACTCGCTCGGCCACCTGGAGCAGATCGACAGCTACGCCCCTGGCCATCAGGTCAGATTCGGAAGTTTGAACTACGTCGCGGACATCCGTGGGGACTTGATCTTCGACGGATTTGAGACCGCGGCAACCGCTCCCCTTCGCCCCGTTGAACATGGCTTAAACCTGTCCTCGGGCCGCATCCAGGAGATAGCTCCTGCAACAACTCTGGCCTTAGATCCGGAGCAGATCAAGACGTCCGAAGGTGGGGGGCTCAACCCCATCACGGGGGCCACCAAGTCCGTGGCATTGGGGCCACGCACTGATCCCTCTTCATACGATACCTTCACCAACGGAACCTCAGACTCGTCTCCGATATCGAGTTCCGAACCCTGCGAGCCCGTGGATACCGAACTCGATCGGTTATCGATCTTCAAGTTCAGAGCCGTGGACATCTTCCAACACTCGCCCATGGGCGACCTACTAAACTCACTAAAAAACCTATCCCTGGCAGACGGCTCATCGCCGAACTATGTTCGGTTCGACCTTACGGCGGATGATGGAGAATTTTGCTTCTCACCCGCCACCCACTTCATAGCCACCGTTGAAGACCCAACCAACACACCTGGCCTCTGCTCCGAAGACATCGACGGTCTGGACGACGATGAGGGGCAGGGCCAGAGCTTACTACCCCCAAGCCATGGGATGACCACTTCCTGGTATGACGTGTGCACGGTAGACACACCCAACGACGATCTCGACGATGACAAGGAGGATCCAGTCGAGGATAAGCCTCCTGGTATACAGTCCAAAAACCTGCGCCCCCCCCCGCGCCACTCTCAGTCACGCCACTCAAGAGAAAACAATACTAGCACCGGAGGTGATAATACACCGGACAACGAAGACCCTGTTGAGGCAGGATCCGAACAGGAGGACCAAGAAAGCGGGCAAGATAGCCCCGATGAACAGGTCATGTACGGAGACTCGGAGGATAGTAATTATCTTCCCCTCTCCGAGGAGGAGGAGAGCCTCGACAATGAAGAATTCATCGTGCCAGATGAACCTCTCGAGCAGGAGCGCTTTAAACGCCGGCTAATTGCCACAGCAAGGAATCTAAGAATAAAACAGTTGCAGCTTCAAGCAAGCCAAGATCTGCTCAATGATAAATGGACCGAGGTCCTAGCTGCCATAGAATACGGCCCTAGTGGCCCGGACAAAAGCCACCCCAAGAACAGGTGGCTCCCTCCACATGATGGCAAGGCATTGGAGCCCATTCCACCATTGAACAATGCGGCAGGTCGACCACAGTTCGGTCCGGATAAAGTAGCAGCCCAAGCAGAACAACATACTAACCAATACGTCCGTAAGAACGACACGGTTCGGGAAAACAATCGCGACATCCGCCAAAACTTAGTGGGCGGAACAGGAGAGACAAGATCGACGTACAGATCGAGGGGATATGCCCCGACCGGTGATGATGGTCAATCAGCCGAACTTAACCGAGCCAACCACGCCCGAGGCCGCCAACGGCATCCAACGGAGGTGCTTCACAGTGTGGCCCAACATAGAGGGGGCACACACCCTTGCTTCACCAACGAGGTAATGGAGCATGAATTTCTAGACGGGTTTAAACCCATCAACATCGCATCATACGACGGAACAACAAATCCCGCAGTATGGATTGAGGATTACCTCCTCCATTTACACCTGGCTCGCGGAGATGACCTTCATGCCATTAAATACCTGCCTCTCAAGCTTAAGGAGCCAGCGCGGTACTGGCTAAACAGTTTGCCAAAAAATTCTATTGGCAGCTGTGAAGATTTGGAAGACGCCTTTCGTGACAACTTCCAAGGAACATACGTCCGGCCATCCGATGCCGATGACTTAAGTCACATTGTCCAACAGCCCGGCGAGTCAGCCAGGGAACTCTGGACTAGGTTCTTAGTCAAAAAGAACCAAATTGTCGACTGTCCGGACGCAGAAGCCCTTGCGGCCTTCAAATATAGTGTCCGGGACGAATGGCTAGCACGTCACCTCGGCCAGGAAGGACCTAAATCCATGACAGCCCTTACCGCTCTAATGACTCGCTTTTGTGCGGGAGAAGACAACTGGCTCGCTCGTAAAAGCAACAACACCAGCGACCCGGGCACTTCCGAAATCTGAGACGGCAACGGCAAGCCACGACTAAACAAACACAACAGTTGCAGCAATAGTGAAAGACTACGCAACACAGCGGTCAACGCCGGATTTCACAATCCGAAAAACGGTCAACGGAAGAAGACATTTACGGCAAACCAGGATGGACCATCCACCCTCGACAGGATATTGGATTGACCTTGTCAAATTCACGGCCACCCTGACAAGCCAGCTAATCACAACAATAGAAACTATTGGGTCTTCAAGCAGGCAGGCAAGCTTAACGCCGAACACAATGGGAGGAGACCACCAGGCAATGAAGAAGACGGATCGGCTCGCCAGCCGAACACCACGGGCCAGAAACAGTTTCCCTCCGAAGTTCGACCACTCCCGGAACGGAAGTAGCAGTTCGGCTTCCGCCACCCACCGCTATACCGGCAAGAGTCACACCACGCATACATCACTATGCGCTCAAGATACCATGGGCACCGGCGGAAGCACAATACGGGCAACCCTGCAAACATTCCCGTAATGTTTTTATCTGTTTTCCATATTTTCTTTATTATCTCTTAAAAACAGGTGACCATCAGGACAGCATCTAGTCGGACTCTATCGGAGTTCGAACCCGTACACTCACCTAAGGGGCTACTTTCGTTAAGAACTCCCCTCCCAGAGGACGGGCGGCTCAGAAGTGCGACAGGAGGTCCAAAATAGCTTTTTGTAGCACGCACTCGTTATTTTGAGCCTGTATTATGCCATTTTCCTCCGTTCCCGACCCCGAGCATGTCAAATAGCCGGGTTGTGGTTCTTCCTTTTATACGAATTTATCATTGGCATATTACTCCACTCCTAGTAAACTTTATCCGAGCTAATCTTAAAAACTCTGTATACAATGAGTACGGCCGCAACGGCTGTGTTACAAGACGCACCTTGGCATAACTTGCCAGGGGCTCGGTATGGGAACAAATGAGTCACCAATAAAAATCCGAACAGCTCTATAGCGTACTTCGGCGTCGCAAGTTTAGCCTTATATGCATCAGCTCCGAATCATTGTCTTTGGTCAATAGTTGGGTTCCCGGCTCCTGTGCTTGCTAACCTACGTTCCGCTCTATCGGCTAGCTAGGGTAGTAAAGGCAGAACTACTGTGATTGTGCCCTGGCTTTAACCGGATGAGCGCCTCAGTAGAGAAAGCCGAAAACTGACTGTCATGATGCGGCGAGAGCTGGTCAACCACTTGACGACTTATTCGAATCTTTAGGATTCTCCGTGTTACACGAAGGATCCTTTTCAGATCAAAACATGTAAGGCACAATATTAGGATACGCCGCATACATACCAGGGGCTATGTCGTAGCCCCACCATAAAACTCCTATGGCTAAGTGAAAGTGTTAACGCCCTATAGTCCGATTGCCTGGTTCGCCGCATTATCACCTCCTTTATGGACCAAGACGTTGGATAAAGAGTGATTCAATGCTTTCCTGAACACCCCCGTATTTCCTACGAGGGGGCTGAAGCCGACGACTGGAAAACTTTCAATTTATATTAAAACGGCCGCACAGGAGGAATACAAGCTCTCGAGCAAAACATAAAAATAGATTAACTATAAAGTTGTCTATTACAACCCTCGTACACATCACTCGAATATTATGTTTTTCGAGCACTGACCCTCTATCAAGCGGGCGGCCTGAAGAACGTCTTCAAAATAACGCTCCAGTTTCGGACGGTCCTTGCCTTTGGGTGGACTCCTCGTCGCAACGTCGATGGCCTTCATCTTCCCCCAGAATGTCTTGACACGGGCGAAGGCCATCCGTGCACCTTCAATGCACGCCGACCGCTTCACAGCATCGATACGCGGCACCGTGTCAGCAAGCCACTGCACCAGGCTGAAGTAACTACTAGGAACAGGTTCAGTCGGACACAACCGGACTATGACGTCCTTCATGGCCGCGCTGGATATCCTATGCAGCTCGGCCCACTGGGACATCTGTTCATTCAGCAACAGAGGGCGCTTCAACGCACCAAATTGTGACCAAAAAAGCTTCTCCGTTGCATACACCTCTTGCGCCTGATAAAACAATGCCGCATCGGAAGAACTCTTCGACAAATCTAAAAAATTGTCCGGAGAACTCCATACTTGGTTAAGATGAGCATAGTTCGGATCGCCGAACCTAGCCTGTAGTAAAAAGGGCTTGCCAGCCACAATCTCCCCAGCTTGCTGGATCTCCTCACGGGCTGCTTTGGATTCAGATGGCGCTTCTCTCGCCTCTCATAAGACCTTGTCAAGTTCAGCCGTTTTGGCTTCATTTTCCTTCTCAAGAAGTTTATAGCGGCTAGCCGCATTTTCTAACTCGCCCGCCATGGTGGACATCGTCTCCTAGTCTTGACGTCGCGCGGCTTGTTCGGCCTTCAATTCAGTCGATGCCTTTTCGGCAACCGCATTACTAAACTGGGCCTGCTCCTTGGCCCGGGCTAGCTCCGCCCGAAGGGCTTCCACGGCGGCAGCACCATCTGCATTCATGCACATTTCATATCAAACTCTTTTCAGAGTCAGGATTAAATTACAGACACATTGGTATATGGAATACTCAAAATATATACCTTGCAAGTCGTCAAGACGCCTGTTGATCAAAGCAATGTCATCCTCCGCAATATCCAGCTTTCGCTGCAGTTCGGTCACCTCCGAATTTCGGGCAGTGGCGGGAGGGGAAACAGCCTACATTCCAAATTATACCAAGGTTAGCACCTAAAAATATCTTTTTGATCCTCCGATCGCTTCCTTTGGAAGGCGACCCGAGTCTTGGGGGCTACTGCATACACAGCAGGTGCATTCTGCCAATATTATTCAATTGGCAACATTACGTCACAAACCTCAAAACCCTTCAGAAGGCTCGTAAAGGCCTCGTTCAACCCGCTCTTCGCGGATAAAACCTTTTCGACCACCGTAACCATTAAGGCACGGTGCTCCTCTGAAACGGACGCTCGTCGCAGCATGTCCGTCAGCGTCTCCGGCACTCCTGGGTCTTCGGACACCGCTGCCGGAGCACGACATTCCTTTGGAGGAATTCGCTTACCCGCCTCCAGCATTGTCTTCAGCTGTAAACCGGACAGTTCAGGGTCGTCATTCTTGATCCCCGAACCCTGAGTGACAGAGGCACCACCTTCGGGTACCTCCTTCCTCGTTTCCTGCACTACCTGCTGGTTGGGTGGAGCCCTCTGGGACGACAGCTCGAGATTATCCGCCCTGTCGGGCGAAGAGGCCGGAGAAGGCGTGTCACTCTCCATCATCTCCGGAAGAAGGTCTCCCGAGGAGGAGGACAATTGAGAAACACCAGGTGTTAACCTGCGAGGATGCACGCATGTCGGAGGATTATTTCAGTAATACGGAAAAGAATGAGGTATGGTTGAAGTGCCCTGCTTCACTTACGGTCTGGTCGGAGGTTCGTCCTCATCATCAAGCCCTACGACAGCATCGCTTGCCCGGCCCAAGCCGCCCGACGATGGCATTTTCCCTGTCTTGGAAGGTTTCCCCTCTTGACCTCCAGAAGCAGCCCTCTTCTTGCCATGAAGTGCTCTCTCCACACCTTTGCCCCTGGGCAAAAGGGTTTCGGTTTCCACGAACACAGAGCTTAAATCGCCCTCAGGATGGGCATCGCCTCTGGGCTCCCTGCTCTCGCCCCCCTCTGCAGACACCAGGTACGGTCAACATCCGCGTTAGTAGGGCGGACGCAGGGTCTTCGGGAAGGGGCGCCGGACACCAGATTAACACCGGTTTCTTTATCTAGTCCTGTATAAGGATGAGTTGCTTAGTGTCTTGTCAAGAGATGCTTGGATGAAAGGTGTACGACGATTGAATACTAACCGGAGTGTCCGGATGATTGCAGTCGAGGCCAACGTCTTCGGTGGTGTCCGGCCGTTGCTCTCGCTCCCCGAAATATAACTTCCACATTCCTTCGTGCGTAGTGCCGAAGAAGTGCTGAAGAGTCCGCCGCCCTTCTGGGTTGAACTCCCACATACGGAGAGGTCGTCGCTGACACGGCAGAATCCGGCGGACCAGCATTACTTGAACGACGTTCACAAGATCGATGCCCTTCTCGGTAAGGTTTCGGATGCGGCCTTGCAGAGTCTGCACCTCATTGACGGATCCCCAGTCCGATCCCTTGTTGATCCATGAAGCAAGCTAAGTTGGAGGGCCGGGTCGGAACGCAGGAGTAGCCACCCACTTGGAGCCCCGCGGCTCGTTGACATAAAACCACCCCTGCTGCCATAATTCGGAAGACTCGGCGAAGGATCCTTCAAACCAAACCACGCTGGCGAGCTTTCTTATTACAACGCTGCCGCACTCCTCCTGCTCCTCCTCCATCACCCGCGGTCTCACATCGAAAGTCTTGAGCCACAAACCAAAGTGTGGAGGAGTCCGGAGGAAGGCCTCACACGTGACGATAAATGCCGAGATAAGAAGAAAAGAGTCAGGGGCCAGATCGTGAAAATCTAGCCCATAGTAGAACATGAGCCCCCGGACGAAGGGGTTAAGCGCGAACCCTAACCCATGGGGGAAGTGAGACACAAATGCTACCCTCTCGCCGGACTTGGGGGTGGGAATAATCTGCCGTCAGCAGGAAGCCGATGAAGGATTTCTGGAGTCAGGTACCTTGCTGCGCGGAGCTTCGCAATATCCTCCTCCGTGATGGAAGAGGCCACCCACCGGCCTGAACGGCTGGACCCGGACATGATTAGGGCTGGTGGTGGTTGGAACTCGAGGGCTGGAACTTGAGGAGGCTGGGGTTGAGGAAGAAGCAAGCGCAGAAGAGAAAGACAAGTCTGGGTCCCTATATAAAGGCCCAGAATATCGAGCGTCCCCTCCTGGGTCTTGCAACTTACCTATCCTCAAAGAGTTGTACCCGGGGGACAGTTGGGTTACCCATACCTACATTATTGAAAATCCCGTGAATAAGGGGGCACGATCTCTGCTTTGACAAGACATGCCAATAAAACTGCTTCCCGAGACGTGGGGCGACGGGCTAGCCAACGGTTGGAAATAATAACCGGGCAGGCGCGATACAATGTCATAAACAGTTGTCAGCAGATGGGACTCGTATAAAATATATAAGTTCTCTCTGCGGTTGTGCGTGGTGTGTAACAGGTCCGGATACAATCATCGCATCCGAACACTATCTTGGAGTTCGGAAAAGGGGGAACCCGCCTTGCAATGCCGAAGACAATCTGCGCGCCGGACTCCTCGTCATTGAAGCCAGGTTCAGGGGCTACTGAGGGAGTCCTGGACTAAGGGGTCCTCGGGCGTCCGACCAGTTATCTGTTGGGCCAGACTGATGGGCTATGAAGACATGAAGGCCGAAGACTATACCCGTGTCCGGATTGAACTCTAATTGGCGTGGAAGGCAAGCTAGGCGATCGATTATGAAGATTTCCTCCTATGTAACCGACTCCATGTAACCCTAGATCTCTCCGGTGTCTATATAAACCGGAGGGCATAGTCTGGATAGGACAGATTCATTACCATATACTCATAGGCTAGACTTATAGGGTTTAGCCATTACGATCTCGTGGTAGATCAACTCTTGTAAACACTCATATTCATCAAGATCAATCAAGCAGGAAGTAGGGTACTACCTCCATAGAGAGGGCCCGAACATGGGTAAACATTGCGTCCCCCGTCTCCTGTTACCATCCATCCTAGACGCACAGTTCGGGACCCCCTACCCGAGATCCGCCGGTTTTGACACCGACACCTGGGTGTATTTTACATCATATAAGTTTCCGATCTATAATTCTAGTTTACTATTTACTTTGCAATCTTTATTTTCCAATCTATACAACAAAAATACCAAAAACATTGATCTTATTATCTTTATCAGATCTCACTTTTGCAAGTGGCCGTGAAGGGATTGGCAACGCCTTTATCGCGTTGGTTGCAAGGTTCTTGATTGTTTGTGCAGGTACTAGGCGATTTGCGTGTAGTCTCCTACTGGATTTATGCCTTGGTTCTCAAAAACTGAGGGAAATACTCACGCTACTTTGCTGCATCACCGTTTCCTCTTCAAGGGAAAACCAACGCTCAAGAGGTAGCAAGAAGGATTTCTGGCGCTGTTGCCAGGGAGATTTGCGCCAAGTCAAGTCAAGATTTGGTCTCCCGTCAACTAGCCATTTCTGGCGCCGTTGCCGGGGAGATCTACACTCAATTCAAGACATACCAAGTACCCATCACAAACTCTTCTCCCTCGCATTACATTATTTGCCATTTGCCTCTCGTTTTCTTCTCCCCCACTTCACCTTTGCCGTTTTATTCGCCCTTTCTTGTTCGTCTCTTTTTGCTTGCTTCTTGTGTGCTGTGTGTTAGATCGTTTCATTCACCATCATGGCCAGTCCTTCTATCATTGTTAGTACTCCCAATAATGAAGTTCTTAATTTTAAAAAAAGGGAGGGAGAAAATTTAAAAGATGCTTGGTATAGAATTTGCAATGCTCAGAATAGATCCACTAGGAAGCAATCTACTTCCGTTCTTCTTTGCAATTTTTATGTAGGCATCACTCCTTGGAATAGATATATTCTTGATACCATTACCGGAGGGAATTTCTTGGGTAGCCATACTTTTGATTCTTATAATGCTATGATAGATTTGTTTGGCCCACCACCTCTTTTGGTTAATGGACTATTTTAACTTTGGAACATGTGATGCAAAGGCTTGAAATTATTGAAAATAAAATTGCCACGGTAGAGGTGATCGAGAATTTGGATAAAAAGATCCACAACCAAATTACCCAATATGGATCTAAGGTAGGAGTTACTCTGAATTTTTTAGAGAAAAGGAACCCGTAGTTAATGAAAAAATAGATCAAGATTCCACTAGAATTGATAAACTTGAGGATATTATTACCAATTTAGGGTCTGCCTTTTCTGCCGTTAGAAACACCTCAAACCTTCCTCCTACCAAAGTTTCCAAGTTTATGTATGTTCCTAAAAATAAGGGTGAATCTTCTAGTAAGGAGAATGAAGATCTCAAATCAATAACTGTTCACCCCAACTTTTTCGCTATTATTAAGGAACCTTTTGCTACAAATGAATTTCGTGATTTCTTTCCTAGGAGTTTTATCATCAATAAAAAGAAAGAAACTCCTAAGGGTTATAAGTGTTCAATTGAATAATTGCATACCAAACATGACAATACCTAGATCTGTTCTTGTTTTTATGCCTAGCTAGGGGCGTTAAACGATAGCGCTTGTTGGGAGGCAACCCAATTTTATTTTTGTTCCTTGCTTTTTGTTCCTGGTTAGTAATGAATAATTCATCTATCCTCTGCTTAGATGTGGTTTTACGTTTTAATTAGTGTTTGTGCCAAGTAGAACCTTTGGGAAGACTTGGGTGAAGTCTTTGCGATCTTGCTGTAAAAAACAGAAACTTTAGCGCTCACGAGATTAGCTGCCATTTTTTACTAGAGAGTGCTTTTAGGTTGATTCTTTTTGCAGATGATTAATAGATAAATTCCTCACGTCCACCAATTTATTTAAGAATTTTTGGAGTTCCAGAAGTACACGTTTGATACATATTACTACAGACTATTCTGTTTTTGACAGATTCTGTTTTTCGTGTGTTGTTTGCTTATTTTGATGAATCTATGTTAGTATCGGGGGGTATGAACCATAGAGAAGTTGGAATAAAGTAGGTTTAAGACCAATATAATTAAAGAATGAGTTCATTACAGTACCGTAAAGTGGTGGTTTGTTTTCTTACACTAACGGAGCTCATGAGATTTTCTGTTTAAGTTTTGTGTTGTGAAGTTTTCAAGTTTTTGGGTAAAGATTTGATGGATTTTCGAATAAGTAGTGGCAAGAGCCTAAGCTTGGGGATGCCCAAGGCATCCCAAGGTAAAATTCAAGGACAACCAAAAGCCTAAGCTTGGGGATGCCCCGGAAGGCATCCCCTCTTTCGTCTTTGTCTATCGGTAACTTTACTTGAGGCTATATTTTTATTCACCACATGATATGTGTTTTGTTTGGAGTGTATTGTATGATTTGAGTATTTGCTTTTTAGTTGACCACAATCATCCTTGCGGTACACATCTTTTGGGAGAGACACACATGAATCGGAATTTATTAGAATACTCTATGTGCTTCACTTATATCTGTTGAGCTAGATAATTTTGCTCTAGTGCTTCACTTATATCTTTTTAGAGCACGGTGGTGGTTTTATTTTATAGAAATTATTGATCTCTCATGCTTCACTTATATTATTTTGAGAGTCTTTTAGAACAGCATGGTAATTTTCTTTTTCTATAAAATTAGTCCTAATATGATGGGCATCCAAGATGGGTATAATAAAAACTTCCATATAGAGTGCATTGAATACTATGAGAAGTTTGATACTTGATAATTGTTTTGAGCTATGAAGATGGTAATATTAGAGTCGTGCTAGTTGAGTAATTGTGAATTTGAGAAATACTTGTGTTGGAGCTTACAAGTCCCGTAGCATGCACGTATGGTAACCGTTGTGTAACAAATTTGAAGCATGAGGTGTTTCTTTGATTGTCCCCCTTATGAGTGGCGGTTGGGGACGAGCGATGGTCATTTCCTACCAATCTATCCCCCTAGGAGCATGCGCGTAGTGCTTGGTTTTGATGACTTGTAGATTTTTGCAATAAGTATGTGAGTTCATTATGACTAATGTTGAGTCCATGGATTATACGCACTCTCACCCTTCCATCATTGCTAGCCTCTTCGGTACCGTGCATTGCCCTTTCTCACCTTGAGAGTTGGTGCAAACTTCGCCGGTGCATCCAAACCCCGTGATATGATACACTCTATCACACATAAGCCTCCTTATATCTTCCTCAAAACAGCCACCATACCTACCTATTATGGCATTTCCATAGTCATTCCGCGATATATTGCCATGCAACTTTCCACCGTTCCGTTTATTATGACACGCTTCATCATTGTCATATTGCCTTGCATGATCATGTAGTTGACATCGTATTACTGGCAAGGCCACCATGCATAATTTTTCATACATGTCACTCTTGATTCATTGCCCATCCTGGTACACTGCCAGAAGCACTCATATAGAGTCATATTTTGTTCTAGTATCGAGTTGTAATCCTTGAGTTGTAAATAAATAGAAGTGTGATGATCATCATTATTAGAGCATAGTCCCGTGTGAGGAAATAAAAAAGAGAAAGGACAAAAAAAAGAGAGAGGCCAAATAAAAAAAAGAGAACAGCCAAAAAAAGAGAAGGCCCAAAAAAAGAGAAGGGACAATGCTACTATCCTTTTTCCACACTTGTGCTTCAAAGTAGCACCAAGATCTTCATGATAGAGAGTCTCTTATTTTGTCACTTTCATATACTAGTGGGAATTTTTCATTATAGAACTTGGCTTGTATATTCCAACAATGGGCTTCCTCAAATGCCCTAGGTCTTCGTGAGCAAGCAAGTTGGGTGCACACCCACTTAGTTTCTTTTGTTGAGCTTTCATACATTTATAGCTCTAGTGCATCCGTTGCATGGCAATCCCTACTCCTCGTATTGACATCAATTGATGGGCATCTCCATAGCCCGTTGATTAGCCGCGTCGATGCGAGACTTTCTCCTTTTTGTCTTCTCCACACAACCTCCATCATCATATTCTATTCCACCCATAGTGCTATGTCCATGGCTCGCGCTCATGTATTGCGTGAAAGTTGAAAAAGTTTGAGAATACTAAAGTATGAAACAATTGCTTGGCTTGTCATCGGGGTTGTGCATGATGAGAGCATTTTGTGTGACGAAGATGGAGCATGGCCAAACTATATGATTTTGTAGGGATGAGCTTTCTTTGGCTATGTTATTTTGAGAAGACATAATTGCTTAGTTAGTATGCTTGAAGTATTATTATTTTTATGTCAATATTAAACTTCTGTCTTGAATCTTTCGGATCTGAACATTCATGCCACAATAAAGAAAATTACATTGAAAATTATGTTAGGTAGCATTCCACATCAAAAATTCTGTTTTTATCATTTACCTACTCGAGGACGAGCAGGAATTAAGCTTGGGGATGCTGATACGTCTCCAACGTATCTATAATTTTTTATTGTTCCATGCTATTATATTATCAGTTTTGGAAGTTTAATGGGCTTTAATATGCTCTTTTATATTATTTTTGGGACTAACCTACTAACCGGAGGCCCAGTGCCAGTTGCTGTTTTTTTGCCTATTTCAGTGTTTCGCAGAAAAGAAATATCAAACAGAATCCAAACGGAATGAAACCTTCGCGGGGATATTTCTTGGAACAAACGCAATCCAGGAGACTTGGAGTGGAAGTTAGAGACGCAACAAGGCGGCCACGAGGCAGGAGGGCGCGCCCGGGGGGGTAGGCGCGCCCCCCACCCTCGTGGGCCCCTCGTAGCTCCACCGACCTACTTCTTTCGCCTATATATACTCTTATACCCTGAAAACATCCACGGGAGCCACGAAATCACTTTTCCACCGCCGCAACTTTCTGTACCCGTGAGATCCCATCTTGGGGCCTCTGCCGGCGATCTGCCGGAGGGGGATTCGATCACGAAGGGCTTCTACATCAACACCATAGCCTCTGTGATGATGTGTGAGTAGTTTACCACAGACCATCGGGTCCATAGTTATTAGCTAGATGGCTTCTTCTCTCTCTTTGGTTCTCAATACAAAGTTCTCCTCGATGTTCTTGGAGATCTATTCGATGTAATACTTTTTGCGGTGTGTTTGTCGAGATCCGATGAATTGTGGGTTTATGATCAAGATTATCTATGAACAATATTTGATTCTTCTCTGAATTCTTATATGCATGATTTGATATCTTTGCAAGTCTCTTCGAATTATCGCTTTAGTTTGGCCTACTAGATTGATCTTTCTTGCAATGGGAGAAGTGCTTACCTTTGGGTTCAATCTTGCGGTGCTCGATCCCAGTGACAGAAAGGGAACCGACACGTATTGTATTGTTGCCATCGAGGATAAAAAGATGGGGTTTATATCATATTGCTTGAGTTTATCCATCTACATCATGTCATCTTGCCTAATGTGTTACTCCGTTCTTATGAACTTAATACTCTAGATGCATGCTGGATAGCGGTCGATGTGTGGAGTAATAGTAGTAGATGCAGAATCGTTTCGGTCTACTTGACACGGATGTGATGCCTATGTTCATGATCATGCCTAGATATTCTCATAACTATGCACTTTTCTATCAATTGCTCGGCAGTAATTTGTTCACCCACTGTAATATATGCTATCATGAGGGAAGCCACTAGTGAAACCTATGGCCCCCGGGTCTACTTTACATCATATAAGTTTCCGATCTATAGTTCTAGTTTACTATTTATTTTGCAATCTTTATTTTCCAATCTATACAACAAAAATATCAAAAATATTTATCTTATTATCTTTATCAGATCTCACTTTTGCAGGTGGCCGTGAAGGGATTGACAACCCCTTTATCGCGTTGATTGCAAGGTTCTTTATTGTTTGTACTGGTACTAGGCGATTTGCGTGTAGTCTCCTACTGGATTGATACCTTGGTTCTCAAAAAATAAGGGAAATTCTTACGCTACTTTGCTGCATCACCCTTTCCTCTTCAAGGGAAAACCAATGCATGCTCAAGAGGTAGCAGCGCAGGGCTTCGCCTAAGCACTACGACGTTATGACCCAGGTGTGTAACTGTGGAGGGGGGCACCGCACACGGCTAAGAGAAGACTTGGTGTGCCTTTGGGGTGCCCCCCTCCCACATACATAAAGGGGGGAGGAGAGGTGGTCAGCCCAAGGTGGGCGCGCCATGGGGGGGAGTCCTACTTAGACTCCTGGTCCAAGTAGGATTCGCCCCCCCCCCCTTTCCTATTCCCACTTGGAGAAGGAGGGAAGGAGGAGGAGGAGAGAAGGAAAGGGGGGCCGCCACCCCAACCCTAGTCCGATTCAGTTTGGGCTTAGGGGGGCGTGCGCCTCCACCAGGCCGGCGCCTCCTCTCTCCACTAGGGCCCATGAAGGCTCATTAACTCCCGGGGGGTTCCGGTAACCCCCGGTACTCCAGAAAATGTCCAAACCTTTCCGAAACCGTTCCGGTGTCCAAACACAACCTTCCAATATATCAATCTTTATGTCTCAACCATTTCAAGACTCCTCGTCATGTCCGTGATCTCATCCGGGACTCTGAACAAACTTTGGTACATCAAATCACATAACTCATAATACAAATCGTCATCGAACGTTAAGCGTGCGGACCCTACGGGTTCGAGAACTATGTAGACATGACCGAGACACATCTCCGGTCAATAACCAATAGCGGAACCTGGATGCTCATATTGGATCCCACATATTCTACGAAGATCTTTATCGGTCAAACCGCACAACTACATGCGTTGTTCCCTTTGTCATCGGTATGTTACTTGCCCGAGATTCGATCGTCGGCATCATCATACCTAGTTCAATCTCGTTACCGGCAAGTCTCTTTACTCATTCCGTAATGCATCATCTCGTAACTAACTCATTAGTCACATTGCTTGCAAGGCTTATAGTGATGTGCATTATCGAGAGGGCCCGGAGATACCTCTCTGATACTCGGAGTGACAAATCCTAATCTTGATCTATGCCAACTCAACAAACACCATCGGAGACACCTGTAGAGCATCTTTATAATCACCCAATTATGTTGTGACGTTTGATAGCACACTAAGTGTTCCTCTGGTATTTGGGAGTTCCATAATCTCATAGTCATAGGAACATGTATAAGTCATGAAGAAAGCAATAGCAATAAACTAAACGATCATAGTGCTAAGCTAACGGATGGGTCTTGTCCATCACATCATTCTCTAATGTTGTGATCCCGTTCATCAAACGACAACACATGTCTATGGCTAGGAAACTTAACCATCTTTGATTAACGAGCTAGTCAAGTAGAGGCATACTAGGGACACTCTGTTTGTCTATGTATTCACACATGTACTAAGTTTCTGGTTAATACAATTCAAGCATGAATAATAAACATTTATAATGATATAAGGAAATATAAATAACAAATTTATTATTGCCTCTAGGGCATATTTCCTTCAGTCTCCCACTTGCACTAGAGTCAATAATCTAGATTACATAGTAATGATTCTAACACCCATGGAGTCCTGGTGTTGATCATATTTTGCTCGTGAGAGAGGCTTAGTCAACGGGTCTGCAACATTCAGATCTGTATGTATTTTGCAAATATCTATGTCTCCCTCCTTGACTTGATCACGGATGGAATTGAAGTGTCTCTTGATGTGTTTGGTTCTCTTGTGAAATCTGGATTCCTTCGCCAAGGATATTGCTCCAGTATTGTCACAAAAGATTATCATTGGACCCGATGCACTAGGTATGACACCTAGATCAGATATGAACTCCTTCATCCAGACTCCTTCATTTGCTGCTTCCGAAGCAGCTATGTACTCCGCTTCACACGTAGATCCCGCCACGACACTTTGCTTGGAACTGCACCAACTGACAGCTTGACCATTCAATATAAATACGTATCCGGTTTGTGACTTAGAGTCATCCGGATCAGTGTCAAAGCTATCATTGACGTAACCATTTACGAGTAGCTCTTTGTAACCTCCATAAACAAGAAACATATCATGGAGGGCTTCTACATCATCCTTACTGCCTTCACATGATGCGTGAGTACTTCATCACAGACCTACGGGTCCATAGTTAGTAGCTAGATGGATTCTTCTCTCTCTTTGATCTTCAATACAATTTTCTCCTCAATGATCTTGGAGTTCTATCCGATGTAATCTTCTTTTGCGGTGTGTTTGTTGGGATCCAATGAATTGTGGGCTTATGATCTGAATATTTATGATAACTAATGGAGTCTTTTCTGAACTTATTATGCATGATTTCTATAGCTTTGTATTTCTCTTCGATCTATCTGTTTGGTTTGGCCAACTAGATTAATTTATCTTCAGCAGGAGAGATGCTTTGTGATGGGTTCAATCTTGCGGTGTTCTATCCCAGTGACAGAAAGGGATAAGACACGTATTTTTATTGTTGCCATTAAGGGTAACACGATGGGGTTTATTCATATTAGCCGAGTTTACTTTGTCTACATCATGTCATCTTGCTTAAGGTGTTACTCTGTTTTTATTAACTTAATACCCTAGATGCATGTTGGATAGCGGTCATTGCATGGAGTAATAGTAGTAGATGCAGGTAGGAGTCGGTCTACTTGTCTCGGACATGATGCCTATATACATGGTCATTGTCTTGAATATCGTCATAACTATGCGTTTTTCTATCAATTGCCCAACAATAATTTGTTTACCCACCATATGCTATATGTTCGAGAGAGAAGCCTGACGATGACATGTACCAAGGGTAGGGTAATAGGCCTGACCTAGATACCCTTCCCAAGGACACTGCCCTAGAGTCAAAGGCATTTAAAGTACAGCAGCATCTACCGACTGAGATCACCTCAGAGTGCAACCCACTCGACCAACAATTCCACTCGGATAACCCAATTCCATTCGACCAGGATAAAATCATTCAACCATACCAAAAACCACTCGGAGTACAGAATACCTAAAGTCACTCAAGATGGCAACGGTCAGGCGTTCACTCCTTAGTCTTACTGATCATTTATAACTCATTACAACTAGCGTTACCAGTAACGCCCTGTCTTGATGTACATTGAACCCTTTGTAACGTGGGTTGGCTGGGGTCCTGGCGCACTCTATATAAGCCACCCCTCCACTGGCACAAGGGTTCGCACCCCCTATAACTCTCACGCATAATCCAGTAGACCAAGCCTCCGGGCACGGAGACGTAGGGATGTTACTTCCTCCGAGAAGGGCATGAACTCGTAAACCTTGCGTGCACAATCTCACCGTAGCTAGGATCTTGCCTCCTCCTACGTACCCCCTATTCTACTGTCAGACTTACTCCCATGACAGTTGGTGCCCACCTTGGGGCAGGTGTCTTAGCGACTTCCGGTGAGGTCGCAATTTTTCCGATCCCCATCATCATGGTTTCTGGCGGCAGTTTGGCTGAGGGCTGTGAGATCCGTCTCGGCGCGCTCGTTTTCATCGCCGATGACTCCTCCTGGCTCCAGGAGGCCCCCCTCAACGTCGAGACGCTCCCCGTCCACGGGGCGACGCACTTTCGCTCGTGTGTCCGCGACATCCTTCTGCAGCAGTCGTCGGCCCAGTATGGGTCAGCTCCCGCAGCATCTTCGCTCCCCGCTGCTCACCGTCGCAAGCGATCCGGTCGATCGCGGCTTCAGCGGTGGGTAAAGCATGCGGTGGCCCGTTAGTCGGCCACCCCTCAAATCGCGGCAATCGAGCCCGACGAATCTCTCTACGGACTGTTCGGCCTGTCGAATGGTTCTGCTGAGCCCTTGTCCGAGTGCGACAGCAGCGACCCAGCGGCAGAAGTCTTGATGGTCGACACGCCGTGCAGCCCGCCTGGTTTCCGTCGCAGCAGCGGTGGCGATGGTGGCGGCGGTCCATCGCACGGTCATGACGAGTATCACCCCGAAGCCCTCACTTCAGAGCAGAGAGATGAGCTGCACCGTCGCAACATGGAGGCGCTCCACACTCCCATCATCGGAGAGACCTCTGAGGCTCGGGCCTTGGAGGCCGCGCGCCTGGCCACTTTGGCTGAGCGCGCGCGTCTGGAGAACCTTCAGCATTCGCTCGACGAGCGTGCCCGTCAATTGGTCCCCGAATCTAGTCGGCGGCAGCGGCAATTGTTTCCTCCCGAGCCCCAGGTATACCGCACTCCGATTCAGAATCTTACAGCTGTAGCCCGCATAGCAGAGTCGATTCAGTCGTCCCAGTCAGAGGCTAGAAGAGGTTTGATGCAGATCCGGGCGCTGCTCCGGGCAGCTGGTGAGCAGAACACAACAGTTTCTAAGTCACGCAACAGGATCCATAGCAGGTCCGTGGTGGCAGACACGGTCCAGTCGGCTCACAGCCCAAGACCGCCTCTGCGGCGTGAGTGCCGGGGGCACCGTCAAGAGCAGTATCTGGGTCGGAATCACGAGCAATATGATCACCGACTCGGTCGTGATGATCGTCGTCGAGTGCCTACACGACCCCCAAGGGGTGGATCGTACGCGCCCCGGCAATACAATGACAGGCGTCCATATCGTGACGAGCGAAGACTTCCAGTCGACCCCAGAGAACCCGGATTTGATGCGAGGTCAATTTTGCTGCAAGGTCTGGTCGACAGGAACCGAGCACACAGAGAAGGACAGGATAGAGATTGTCCGACTAGCAGCAGAGTGCATGTTTCTGGGCCTGAGTGTTTTGGCAGAGCCATCAGAGCTGCAGAGATCCCTCCGAACTTCAGGTTGGCGACTGGAGTAAGTAAGTTCACCGGTGAGTCGAAGCCCGACACTTGGCTAGAAGACTACCGAGTGGCAGTGCAGATTGGCGACGGAAATGATGATGTAGCCATGAAGCACCTCCCCCTGATGCTTGAAGGTTCGGCTAGAGCTTGGCTAAATCAGTTAACCCCTGGCAGTATCTTCAGTTGGGAGGAATTGGCCCGAGTGTTTGTCAGAACGTTCGAGGGCACTTGCAAATGGCCTGCAGGGCTGACCGAATTACAGCACTGTGTGCAGAAACCGAATGAAACTTTGAGGGATTACTTTCAGAGGTGGACCACTCTTCATCATACAGTGGAAAATGTATCAAAACACCAAGCAGTTTGCGCCTTCAAGGAGGGTGTTCGGTATAGGGAGCTTAACATAAAATTCGGTCGGACATGAGATATGACCCTGGCCCGAATGATGGAAATAGCCACTCGGTACGCTAACAGCGAGGAAGAGGGCCGACTCCGCAGTGGCAAGAACAAACTAGTCGCCCAGGATGCCGGAGGAGTGAATTCCGGTCGGAAGCAGAAGCGCAAAGCCGAACCCGCAGGTCCTGGTGAGGCTGAAGTTGTGACCCAAGGAAAATTTAAAGGAAAGCCTAAGGGGCCATGGATCCCCAAGAAGGTGAAAGATCAAGCGGGAAATGATGTGCTAGATTTGCCGTGTCATATACACACCAAGAAGGATGAAGAAGGAAACCTGATTTATCCCAAGCATACCACTCGACAGTGTCGACTCCTAATTCAGAGCTTCCGAGAGGGCCAGCCCAATGAGAAAGAGAAGGAATCTGATAAGGATGAGGACAAAGAGGAAGACAATGGTTACCCCAATGTCAATGCCACTTTAGTGATTTTTGCTGAAGTTGAGAGAAAAAGTCGACTGAAAGTCATCAACAGGGAAGTAAATATGGTTGCTCCGGCAACGACAACATATTTGAAGTGGTCAAAGACTCCCATTACATTCGACCAGTCCGACCATCCAGGGCACATTGCTACCCCAGGGCGGCAAGCGTTGGTGGTCGACCCAGTCGTTGGGGGCACGCGACTGACCAAGGTTCTGATGGACGGTGGCAGTGGCTTGAACATTTTGTATGCTGAGACCCTCCAAGAGATGGGCATTCCGATGTCCAAGCTCAGCGAAAGCAATATGCGATTCCACGGTGTCATCCCTGGGAAGAAAGCCGATTCACTCGACCAGATCACTCTTGATGTGGTTTTCGGTGATTCGAAGAATTACCGCAAAGAAAAGTTGACATTTGAAGTTGTGGATTTTCACAGTGCCTATCATGCTATTCTGGGCAGACCCGCATATGCCCGTTTCATGGCTCGACCATGTTACATGTACCTCAAGCTGAAGATGCCTGGTCCCAAGGGCGTGATCACAGTCACTGGTAATCGGCAGAGAGCAGAAGAGTGCCTCCAGAAGGTCTCAAAGATTGCCGATGAACAGATGGCAGCAGTGGAAATGCAAGAATATCAGAAGAATGCGGATCCGAGTGATTTGTTACGCACCAAGAAGCCTGCTTCAGAGTCTGCATTTCAGTCGTCCGGTGAAACAAAGCCAGTTCACATTCACCCGACCGATCCCAATGCTGCTTCGACTCATATCTCAACAACACTCGACGACAAATAGGAAGAAGCGCTCATCTAGTTCCTCCGTGAGAACTGGGACATCTTTGCATGGAATCCATCTGACATGCCGAGTGTACCCAGGGGACTGGCTGAGCACCATTCGCGAGTTCACCCAAAAGCGAAACCTGTTAAAGAGCATCTCCGTCAGTCCGACGTAGAGAAGAGGAAGGCGATTGGCGAAGAGGTGGCTCGGCTTCTGGCAGCTGAGTTCATCCGCGAGATATACCACTCCGAGTGGCTCACCAATGTTGCCATGGTCCCCAAGAAAGACAATTCACTTTG
The DNA here is from genome assembly GCF_002575655.3 of Aegilops tauschii subsp. strangulata. Taxonomy (NCBI): domain Eukaryota; kingdom Viridiplantae; phylum Streptophyta; class Magnoliopsida; order Poales; family Poaceae; genus Aegilops; species Aegilops tauschii. The sequence continues at coordinate 391,225,655 of NC_053040.3, read as the reverse complement.
AATGTGTATCGATTTCAAACATATCAATCGGGCCTGCCCGAAAGATCACTTCCCTCTCCCCCGCATCGACCAGATTGTCGATTCAATTGCGGGATGTGAGTGTTTGTCCTTTCTGGATGCATATTCCGGGTACCATCAGATCCGACTGTATGGACAGCTACCTCTTGAGCATGCGTTGGTTTTCCCTTGAAGAGGAAAGGGTGATGCAGCAAAGTAGCGTAAGTATTTCCCTCAGTTTTGTAACACCCCGAGACCGACGCTCCAGACGCCTTCCATGTTTTTCGTTGTCGCCGTGTGATTTATTTGTTTGTTGCATTTCATCATGACATCATACGCATTGCAACCGCATGTTTTCATAAAACTGTAGTCGTTCATAGTTGCCGCTTCTCCTTGTCTTCGTGGCATGTCGTCAGACCGTTTGTCTTCCTTGACCATTCTCAGTCCAACCACACACTTGACCTCGTTCGCCTAACCCCTCTTTGCACAGTGCATCGACCCCTCGCCCATGTCCGAAACTTCTCCAAACCCGAACCGGACTATCGTTACTATTGGGTCCGGATCATCCCCAAACATATATGAATCATCTCCGTTTTCTTAATTGGATTCCCTAGCCTATTTATCTCTATCCGTCCGATTATGATCGGAGGGACCAAATTAGTCCTGCACCCAGTCCCCTATCTATAACCAGACCAAAACTTAGATCCTAGACAGTCCATCCCATCCCCGCCGCCACTCTCTCGGGATCCATCCAGCAGCCACCTAGTCTCCCCTCGCTTTCAACGCTGCCCAATCCCCACCGAGAGATCCATACAACTAGCACTGTAGCTCCTCGCACGCCCACACATATGCCCGAGCTCCTCTTCCTCTCCGCAGTTCTCGATCCAATCTGGATCGAGGCAACCTCATCCGCCCGAGCACCACCGCACCGGCTGGCGAGCCGACGCCGACGAGCACCAGCAGGCCGTCCTCGTCGCCCCTGCTCCCTTCCTTTTCTCTTCTTCACTAAAGCTCTCCCTGACCACCCCCTCATCCTGTTTCTCTCACAGGGATCCATGGCGCCGCCGCTTGGAGCTCCACGACCGCGCCTCCCTCTCCCGTCTCCGGCCAGATCCATGGCCCAGGGACCTGATCCACCCTCCAGCTTCCCCACCGTTGCCGGAGATGAGTGCCTCGCGCCCCATGCCTCCTCCTTCTCATGTCGTTTCCCTCTGGGTCACCCTCTCTCTCTCTCTCTCTCAGAGCATCTCCCTGCCTCTTCTCCATAGGAACTGGAGCGCCGTCTGACTCCCTCGATCTGCGATGGGAGACTCCTCAAGCCGCCACCATCTTCTTCCAGGAGACCCCGGCATTCTCTACTTCCCCTCCTCGTGCCTCGCCGACAGCAAGCTCCGCAGTGTCAAGTTCCTCTGCTCGGTCCCCTGCTTCCTCTGTGTCGAGCAGCAGCTCGAGCGCTGCGCTCGCTCACATGCACCACCCGCACGTGGGCCACATGCTCCTCCGCGGACCCAGCAACCGCGCCAGATCTGCCAGCCCAAGCCGGCCTGCTGTGCCGACCGGGCCTTGGCCCGGGGTGAGCAGCCCCTGCCCTCTGTATGCTCCTGTTGGGCCAGCTGGATTCGGCCCGACTCACTTTTTTTTCCCACGGAGCGGTTTACTATTTATCCAGGATTTACAGTTTTGCAGAAAAACCCTTGCTGTTCATGCATATAAATACTCCACAACCGTGCATCATATGTTAAAACTTCAAATATGGAAAGTGCTTAGAATTTCATCTAGTTTCATATTTTTCAACTCTCATCCATGTTTAAACTGATGTTTGATTAAATTTGCTTAAATGCCATGTTAAAATGATTTATTCATAACTAATTAACCGCAGCTCCGAATTTAATAAAATTTATATGTAAATGGGGTGGAATAATGCATAGATTACCATGGTGCACTTTATTTTACTGTTTAACAACTCAAAATATGGTTTAGGGCAGAACAGTACCAAACTCGAAATATGCATATGGGGATTTTCCGGAATTGTTGTTTGTTGTTCCGGCCTCATTTAAACTTGCCTAGATAGGTAGTTTTCTTATGCTTCACCCTTTGCCATGTTTAATAACATTTAATATTGTTGGGTACATAAACGAGAGAGATCTAAATAATTGATGTGGTGTTTCGTCAATATGCAACTCGTTGCATATTGAGCTCCACTTAATTTGTAGTATTGTTTGTGCACTTTGCCATGCCATGAATCATTAAAACGGACATGCATCATACTTGATTGTGCATCATGCCATGTTTATGTGATGGTTGTTTACCATGTTGTTTGCTTCTTTCCGGTTGTGCTTCTCCTTGATAGTTCCGGTTACGTTGCGATTGTGAGGATCCGTTCGACTACGTTGCTTCGTCTACTTCTCGTTCTTCTTCCTTGCGGGATCTCAGGCAGATGACCATTACCCTCGATATCACTTCTATCTTTGCTTGCTAGTTGTTCGATCTATCGCTATGTCGTGCTACCTACCACTTGTTTATCATGCCTCCCATATTGCCATGTCAAGCCTCTAACCCACCTTCCTAGCAAACCGTTGTTTGGCTATGTTACCGCTTTTGCTTAGCCCCTCTTATAGCGTTGTTAGTTGCAGGTGAAGTTGAAGATTGCTCCATGTCGGAACATGGATATGTTGGGATATCACAATATCTCTTATCTTAATTAATGCATCTATATACTTGGTAAAGGGTGGAAGGCTCGGCCTTATGCCTGGTATTTTGTTCCACTCTTGCCGCCCTAGTTTCCGTCATACCGGTGTTATGTTCCTTGATTTTGCGTTCCTTACGCGGTTGGGGTTATGGGACCCCCTTGACAGTTCGCTTTGAATAAAACTCCTCCAGCAAGGCCCAACCTTGGTTTTACATTTGCCTAACAACCTATAACTTTCCCTAGGGGTTGCAAACCCGAGGGTCATCTTTATTTTAACCCCTCCCCCGAGCCAGTGCTCCTCTGAGTGTTGGTCCGTACCGGGCAACCTGTGGGGCCGCCTCGGGGAAACTTGAGGGCTGGTTTTACTCGTAGCTTGACCTATCCGGTGTGCCCTGAGAAAGAGATATGTGCAGCTCCTATCGGGATTTGTCGGCATATTCGGGTAGTCTTGCTGGTCTTGTTTTACCATCGTCAAAATGTCTTGTAACCAGGATTCCGAGTCTGATCGGGTTGTTCTGGGAGAAGGAATATCATTCGTTGATCGTGAGAGCTTGTGATGGGCTATGTTGGGACACCCCTGCAGGGTATAAATTTTCAAGAGCCGTGCCCGCAGTTATGTGGTAGGTGGGAATTTGTTAATATCCGGTTATAGAGAACTTGACACTTGACTTAATTTAAAAAATGCATCAACCGTGTGTGTAGCCGTGATGGTCTCTTTTCGGCGGAGTCCGGGAAGTGAACATGGTTTGGGTTATGTTTGAACGTAAGTAGTCCAGGATCACTTCTTGATCACTTATAGCTTCACAACCGTTGCGTAGCTTCTCATCTTACTCTTGTATTCGTATGTTAGCCACCATATTTGATTAATGCTTGCTGCAACTCCACCTCATTACCACATCCTACCCATAAGCTTAAATAGTCTTGATCTCGCGGGTTTTGAGATTGCTGAGTCCGCGTGACTCACAGATACTACCAAAACAGTTGCAGGTGCCGATGATACCAGTGCAGGTGATGCTACCGAACTCAAGTGGGAGTTCGACGAAGACCTTGGTCGTTATTATGTGTCTTTTCCGGATGATCAGTAGTGGAGCCCAGGTTGGACGATCGGGGATCTAGCATTTGGGGTTATCTTCTTTTCATTTGGATTTGTCCGTAGTCGGACTATGTGTGTACTCTGAATGATGTATGAATTATTTGTTCATTGTGTGAAGTGGCGATTGTAAGCCAACTCTATTTATCCCTTTCTTGTTCATTACATGGGATTGTGTGAAGATGACCCTTCTTGCGACAAAACCACAATGCGGTTATGCCTCTAAGTCGTGTCTCGACACGTGGGAGATATAGCCGCATCGTGGGCGTTACAAGTTTTGAGAACCAAGGTATCAATCCAGTAGGAGACAACACACAAGTCACCTAGTACCTGCACAAACAATCAAGAACCTTGCAACCAACGCGATAAAGGGGTTGCCAATCCCTTCACGGTCACTCGCAAAAGTGAGATCTAATAAAGATAGTAAAGTAAATATTTTGGTATTTTTGATGTATAGATTGGAAAGTAAAGAATGCAAAATAGTAAACGAGATGCGATGTAAATAAAAGAGATACAATATAATAAGAAAGAGACCCGGGGGGCATAGGTTTCACTAGTGGCTTCTCTCAAGATAGCATGTATTACGGTGGGTGAACAAATTACTGCCGACCAATTGATAGAAAAGCGCATAGTTATGAAGATATCTAAGGCAATGATCATGAATATAGGCATCACGTCCGTGTCAAGTAGATCGAAATGATTCTGCATCTACTACTTTTACTCCACACATCGACCGCTATCCAGCATGCATCTAGAGTATTAAGTTCATAAGAACAGAGTAACGCATTAAGCAAGATGACATGACGTAGAGGGATAAACTCAAGCAATATGATATAAACCCCATCTTTTTATCCTCGATGGCAACAATACAATACGTGCCTTGCTGCCCCTACTCTCATTGGGAAAGGACACCGCAAGATTGAACCCAAAGCTAAGCACTTCTCCCATTGCAAGAAAGATCAATCTAGTAGGCCAAACTAAACCGATAATTCGAAGAGACTTGCAAAGATATCAAATCATGCATATAAGAATTCAGAGAAGAACCAAATAATATTCATAGATAAACTTGTTCATAAATCCACAATTCATCGGATCTCGGCAAACATGCCGCAAAAGAGTATTACGTCGAATAGATCTCCAAGAACATCGAGGAGAACTGTGTATTGAGAATCAAAGAGAGAGAAGAAGCCATTTAGCTAATAACTATGGACCCGAAGGTCTGTGGTAAAATGCTCACGCTTCATCGGAGAGGCAATGGTGTTGATGTAGAAGCCATCCGTGATTGATTCCCCCTCCGGCAGATCGCCGGAAAAGGCCCCAAGATGGGATCTCACGGGTACAGAAGGTTGCGGCGGTGGAAAAGTGGTTTTGTGGCTCTCTCTGGTCGATCTAGGGTATAAGAGTATATATAGGCGAAAGAAGTACGTTGGTGGAGCTACGTGGGGCCCACAAGGGTGGGGGCGCACCTACCCCCTTGGGCGCGCCCTCCTGCCTCGTGGCCGCCTCGCAGAGTTCCAGCAACTCCAAGTCTTCTGGTTTGCTTTTGGTCTAAGAAAGATCATCATGAAGGTTTCATTCCGTTCATTTGGTATTCCTTTTCTGCAAAACTCTAAAATAGGAAAGAAAAACAGAAACTGGCACTGGGCCTCCGGTTAATAGGTTAGTCCCAAAAATAATATAAAAGAGCATGTTAAAGGCCATTAAACATCCAAGACAGATAATATAATAGCATGAAACAATCAAAAATTATAGATACGTTGGAGACGTATCAAGCATCCCCAAGCTTAATTCCTGCTCGTCCTCGAGTAGGTAAATGATAAAAACATAAGTTTTGATGTGGAACGCTAGCTCACATAATTATCAATGTAATTTTCTTTATTGTGGCATGAATGTTCAGATCCGAAAGATTCAAAATAAAAGTTTAATATTGACATAAAAATAATAATACTTCCAGCATACTAACAAGGCAATTATGCCTTCTCAAAATAACATGGCCAAAGAAAGTTCATCCCTACAAAATCATATAGTCTGTCTATGCTCCATCTTCATCACACAAAATACTCAAATCATGCACAACCCCGATGACAAGCCAAGCAATTGTTTCATAATTTAGTATTCTCAAACTTTTTCAACTTTCACACAATACATGAGCGTGAGCCATGGACATAGCACTATAGGTGGAATAGAATGGTGGTTGTGGAGAAGACAAAAAGGAGGAAGATGGTCTCACATCAACCAGGCGTATTAATGGGCTATGGAGATGCCCATCAATAGATATCAATGTGAGTGAGTAGGGATTGCCATGCAATGGATGCACTAGAGCTATAAATTTATGAAAGCTCAACAAAAGAAACTAAGTGGGTGTGCATCCAACTTGCTTGCTCACGAAGACCTAGGGCATTTTGAGGAAGCCCATCGTTGGAATATACAAGCCAAGTGCTATAACGAAAATTCCCACTAGTATATGAAAGTGACAAAATAAGAGACTCTCTTTCATGAAGATCATGGTGCTACTTTGAAGCAGAAGTGTGGAAAAAGGGTAGTAACATTGTCCCCTCTCTTTTTTTCTCTCTCTTTTTTTTTGTTTGGCTTCTTTGGCCTCTTTTTTTCATTGGCTTCTTTGGACTTTCTTTTTTTCCTCACACAGGACAATGCTCTAATAATGATGATCATCACACTTCTATTTATTTACAACTCAAGAATTACAACTTGATACTAGAACAAAATATGACTCTATATGAATGCCTCCGGCGGTGTACAGGGATGTGCAATGAATCAAGAGTGACATGTATGAGAAAATTATGAACGGTGGCCTTGCCACAAGTACGATGTCAACTACATGATCATGCAAAGCAATATGACAATGATGAAGTGTGTCATAATAAACGGAATGGTGGAAAGTTGCATGGCAATATATCTCGGAATGGCTATGGAAATGCCATAGTAGGTAGGTATGGTGGCTGTTTTGAGGAAGGTATATGGTGGGTTTATGGTACCGGCGAAAGTTGCATGGTACTAGAGAGGCTAGCAATGGTGGAAGGGTGAGAGTGCGTATAATCCATGGACTCAACATTAGTCATAAAGAACTCACATACATATTGCAAAAATCTACAAGTCATCAAAACAAAGCACTGCGCACATTCTCCTAGGGGATAGATTGGTAGGAAAAGACCATCGCTCATCCCCGACCGCCACTCATAAGGAAGACAATCAAAAAATATCTCATGCTCCAACTTCATTACATAACGGTTCACCATACGTGCATGCTACGGGACTCACAAACCGCAACACAAGTATTTCTCAAATTCACAACTACTCACTAGCATGACTCTAATATAACCATCTTCATATCTCAAAACAATCATAAAGAATCAAACTTCTCATAGTATTCAATGCACTTTATATGAAAGTTTTTATTATATCCCTTTTGGATGCCTATCATATTTGGACTAAATTCATAACCAAAAGCAAATTACCATGCTGTTCTAAAAGACTCTCAAAATAATATAAGTGAAGCATGAGAGTTCAACAATTTCTATAAAATAAATGATTGTGGTAAACTAAAAAGCAAAGACTCAAATCATACAAGATGCTCCAAGAAAAACACATATCATGTGGTGAATAAAAATATAGCCTCAAGTAAAGTTACCGATAGACAAAGACGAAAGAGGGGATGCCTTCCGGGGCATCCCCAAGCTTAGGCTTTTGGTTGTCCTTGAATTTTACCTTGGGGTGCCTTGGGCATCCCCAAGCTTAGGCTCTTGCCACTGCTTATTCCAAAATCCATCAAATCTTTACCCCAAAACATGAAAACTTCACAACACAAAACTTAAACAGAAAATCTCGTGAGCTCTGTTAGTATAAGAAAATAAACCACCACTTTAAGGTACTGTAATGAACTCATTCTTTATTTATAATGGTGTTAAACCTACTATATTCCAACTTCTCTATGGTTCATACCCCCCCCCCCCCCCGATACTACTCATAGATTCATCAAAATAAGCAAACAACACACGAAAAACAGAATCTGTCAAAACAAAACAGTCTGTAGCAATCTGTATCATTCGAATACTTCTGTAACTCCAAAAAATCTGAAAAATTAGGACGACCAGGATAAAAAGTAAATTGATCTACTGCAGTTGGAATTGGTATTTTATCACGTTCTCGTGATTTTTAACAATTGTTTTCGTGATCACAAAGTTTCTGTCTTTTTCAGCAAGATCAAACAATTATCACCCAAGAAGATCCTAAAGGCTTTCCTTGGCACAAACACTAATTAAAACATAAAACCACATCTAAACATAAGCTAGATGAATTATTTATTACTAAACAGGAGCAAAAAGCAAAGAACAAAAATAAAATTGGGTTACCTCCCAACAAGCGCTATTGTTTAAAGCCTTTTTAGCTAGGCATTGATAATTTTATTGATGCTCACAAGACAAGAATTGAAGCGCAAAGAGAGCATCATAAAACACGTGACAAACACATCTAAGTCTAACATACTTCCTATGCATAGGAATTTTGTAAGCAAACAAATTTTCAAGCCAAGCAAAAACTAGCATATGCAAGGAAGAAGAAAGAGACGATAGCATTCTCAACATGAAGAGAGGTAAATTAAAATGAAAATTTCTACCACAATATTTTCCTCTCTCATAATAATTACATGTGGGATCATACTCAAATTCAACAATATAACTATCACATAAAATTTGCTCTTCATAATCCACATGCATGCGAAGTTGACACTCTTCCAAAATAGTGGGATTAACATTAACTAAAGTCATGACCTCTCCAAACCCACTTTTATCAAAAATTTCATAAGATTGAACATTATCCAAATATGTGGGATCTAAAGTTGACACTCTTACAAACCCACTTTCAATATTATTGCAAACATTATTATAAATCTCATATTCATCATGGGATTAAATAAATTTTCAAGATCATAAGAAGAATCGCCCCAATCATGATCATTGCAACAAGTAGTGGACATAGCAAAACTAGCATCCCCAAGCTTAGGGTTTTGCATATTATTAGCACAATTGATATTAATAGAATTTATAATAACATCATTGCAATCATGTTTTTATTCAAAGATCTATCATGAATCACTTCATAAAGCAATTCATCACAATTTTCAGATTCACGAATTTCAAGCAAAACTTCATAAAGATAGTTGCTACGTCTCCAACGTATCTATAATTTATGAAGTATTCATGCTATTATATTATCCATCTTGGATGTTTAATGGGCTTTACTATGCACTTTTATATTATTTTTGGGACTAACTTATTAACCCAGAGCCCAGTGCCAGTTTCTGTTTTTCCCTTGTTTCAGTGTTTCGCAGAAAAGGAATATCAAACGGAGTCCAAACGGAATGAAACCTTCGGGAAAGTTATTTTTGGAACGGAAGCAATCCAGGGGACTTGGAGTGCACGTCAGGGAATCAACGAGGAAGGCACGAGGCAGGGGGCGCGCCCACCCCCCTGGGCGCGCCCTCCACGCTCGTCGTCCCCTCGTGGCTCCCCTGACGTATTTCTTCCTCCTATATATACCAATATACCCTAAAACCTTCGGGGAACACAAGAGATCGGGAGTTCCGCCGCCGCAAGCCTCTGTAGCCACCAAAAACCAATCAGGACCCTGTTCCGGCACCCTGCCGGAGGGGGGATCCCTCACCGGTGGCCATCTTCATCATCCCGGCGCTCTGCATGACGAGGAGGGACTAGTTCACCCTCGGGGCTGAGGGTATGTACTAGTAGCTATGTGTTTGATCTCTCTCTCGTGTTCTTGATTTGGCACGATCTTGATGTATCGCGAGCTTTGCTATTATAGTTGGATCTTATGATATTTCTCCCCCTCTACTCTCTTGTAATGGATTGAGTTTTCCCTTTGAAGTTATCTTATCGGATTGAGTCTTTAATGATTTGACAACACTTGATGTATGTCTTGCGTGGGATAACCGTGGTGACAATGGGTTATTCTATTGATTCACTTGATGTATGTTTTGGTGATCAACTTGCGGGTTCCGCCCATGAACCTATGCATAGGGGTTGGCACACGTTTTCGTCTTGACTCTCCGGTAGAAACTTTGCGGCACTCTTTGAGGTTCTATGTGTTGGTTGAATAGATGAATCTGAGATTGTGTGATGCATATTGTATATCATACCCACGGATACTTGAGGTGACATTAGGATTTTGGTTGATGTGTGTCTTAAGGTGTTATTTTACTACGAACTCTAGGGCTGTTTGTGACACTTATAGGAATAGCCCAATGGATTGATCGGAAAGAATAACTTTGAGGTGGTTTCGTACCCTACCATAATCTCTTCGTTTGTTCTCCGCTATTAGTGAATTTGGAGTGACTCTTTGTTGCATGTTGAGGGATAGTTATATGATCCAATTATGTTATTATTGTTGAGAGAACTTGCACTAGTGAAAGTATGAACCCTAGGCCTTGTTTCCTAGCATTGCAATACCGTTTACGCTCACTTTTACCACTTGTTACCTTGCTGTTTTTATATTTTCAGATTACAAAAACCTATATCTACCATCCATATTGCACTTGTATCACCATCTCTTCGTCGAACTAGTGCACCTATACAATTTACCATTGTATTGGGTGTGTTGGGGACACAAGAGACTCTTTGTTATTTGATTGCATGGTTGTTTGAGAGAGACCATCTTCATCCTACGCCTCCCACGGATTGACAAACCTTAGGTCATCGACTTGAGGGAAATGTGCTACTGTCCTACAAACCTCTGCACTTGGAGGCCCAACAACGTCTACAAGGAGAAGGTTGTGTAGACATCAAGCTCTTTTCTGGCGCCGTTCCCGGGGAGGTGAGTGCTTGAAGGTATATCTTTAGATCTTGGAATCGAATCTTTTTGTTTCTTGTTTTAGCACTAGTTTAGTTTATAAAAGAAAACTACAAAAAATGGAATTGAGTTTGCCTCATACGCTTCATCTTTTTAATATCTTTCGTGAGAATGATGGAAAGGAAAATTGTGCTCAATTGCTAGAAGAAGAATGAATTAAAATGTTTGGTACTAGACCTTTGTATGATGAGAATGATTGCAATGTTGTTAGTATGAATTCCTTGAATATCCAGGATGCTAATGATATGCAAAGCCACAAGCTTGGGGTAGCTATGTTTGATGAAGATGATATTTTTTTGTCCCCCGAGCTTTGATGAGCAAATTTACTATGATGAAGGCATGCCTCCTATCTATGATGATTATTGTGATGACACGTATGCTTTAAATAATAATGATAACCATGAAACTTGTCATCTTGATCTTAATTTTCAATCATATGATAGTTATTTTGTTGAGTTTGCTCCCACTACTATTCATGAGAATAAATTTGCTTATGTGGAGAGTAATAAAAATTATATGCTTGTAGATCATGAAAAGAATGCTTTATGTGATGGTTATATTGTTGAATTCATTCATGATGCTACTGAAAATTATTATGAGGGAGGAATATATACTTGTAGGAATTGCAATAATATCAAGTTTCCTCTCTATGTGCTTAGAATCTTGAAGTTATGCTTGTTTTACCTTCCTATGCTAGTTGATTATTGTTCCCATAAATTGTTTGATCACAAAATCCCTATGCATAGGAAGTGGGTTAGACTTAAATGTGCTATTCATATTCTTCATGATGCTCCCTTTATGTTTCAATTCTTATCTTTTATGTGAGCATCATTGAAATCATCATGCCTAGCTAGGGGCGTTAGACGTTAGCGCTTGTTGGGAGGCAACCCAATTTTATTTTAGCTTCTTGCTTTTTGGTTCTGCTTAGTAATAAATAAATCATCTAGCCTCTGGTTATATGTAGTTTTATGTTTTAATTAGTGTTTGTGCCAAGTAAGACCTATAGGATCTTCTTGGATGATAGTTATTTGATCTTGCTGAAAATTCCAGAAACTTTCTGTTCACGAAAACAATTGTTTAAAATCACCAGAACGTGATAAAATACTGATTCCAATTGCAGCAGATAAATAATCAAATTATCTAGGTCTTCCTATTTTGGTAGAAGTTTCTGAGTTCCAGAAGTTTGCGTTAGTTACAGATTACTACAGACTGTTCTGTTTTTGACAGATTCTGTTTTTCGTGTGTTGTTTGCTTATTTTGATGACTCTATGGCTAGTAAAATAGTTTATAAACCATAGCGAAGTTGGAATACAGTATATTTAACACCAATACAAATAAAGAATGAGTTCATTACAGTACCTTGAAGTGGTGTTTTGTTTTCTTTCGCTAACGGAGCTCACGAGATTTTTCTGTTAAGTTTTGTGTTGTGAAGTTTCCAAGTTTTGGGTAAAGATTCGATGGACTATGGAATAAGGAGTGGCAAGAGCCTAAGCTTGGGGATGCCCAAGGCACCCCAAGGTAATATTCAAGGATAACCAAGAGCCTAAGCTTGGGGATGCCCCGGATGGCATCCCCTCTTTCGTCTTCGTTCATCGGTAACTTTACTTGGAGCTATATTTTTATTCACCACATGATATGTGTTTTGTTTGGAGCGTCATTTTATTTTCTTTAGCTTTGCTTGCTGTTTGAATAAAATACCAAGATCTGAAATTCTTAAATGAGACAGAGTCTTCACATAGCTACATAACTATTTAACTACTCATTGATCTTCACTTATATCTTTTTGGAGTAGTTTGTCATTTACTCGTGTGCTTCACTTATATCCTTTGAGTAAATGGTTGAATGATTTGAATGTCATAAATCTGAAATTATATACGTTTCATATGCTTATCCCATGGGGAGTAATGACTTCACATATAAGAAGTAGAGGTGGTAAATTTATTGAAGGTTAGCAAACGTTGTATTGGTCACTTGAACAATTCATGAAAGAATATTGAAGGAAGAGAGATTTCACATATAAATATACTACCTTGGACATCTTCTATGATTGTGAGCCCCATTAATTATTTTCAAACCTGAGCAAATTAGTTGAAGTTGGACAAGGAAGACAACTTAATGAGTTCTGCTTGGGTATATTTGTATAAGTTATATTGTTATGGATCCTCTAACATGTGGTGCTTGCTATTTAGAATCCTTTGCTAGCCAAAATATCTGTACTAAGCGGGAATACTGCTTGTGCATCCAAACTCCTTGAACCAAGTTTCTTCCATGAGTGTCCACCATATCTACCTATATGCGGTATTTACCTGCCGTTCCAAGTAAATTTGCATGTGCCAAACTCTAAACCTTCAAATAATAATCTGTTTTGTATGCCCGAATCGCTCATGTAGCGACTAGGGGCTAGCAGTATCTTCCATGCTAGGTGGGTTATTCTCACGATGAGTGGACTTCGCTCATCATTCACGAGAAAATGGCAGGTAATCGGGATGCCCAGTCCCATGATCAAAAGATCGAAATCAAATCAAAATAATTGCAAACAAAACTCCCCCAGGATTGATGTTAGTTGGAGGCACCCGTTGTTTCGGCAAGCCATGGATTGATGATTGTTGGTGGAGGGGGAGTAAAACTCTTTACCTTTGTGTTTGGGAACCGCCTATAATGTATGTAGTATGGAAGATATTGGGAACTCTTGGTCGTTATGTTGACAATGAAAGCATACCTCTCAAAATTATTTTCATCTTTGTTTTAGCTTCGAGCTCTGGCACCTCTGCAAATCCCCGCTTCCCTCTGCGAAGGGCCTATCTTTTACTTTTATGCAAGAGTCAGTAGTATTCCTTCTCATTCCAACCTACTCTTTAGTTGGCAAGCATCATGTGATGGAAAGATCTAAGCATATATGGCCATTCAAATATATTTGATCATGAATTATTATTGTTGACATTACCCTTGAGGTAAAAGGTTGGGAGGCGAAACATTAAGCCCCTATCATTCTCTGTGTTCGATGGATGCTATTTGTTCTAAAAATATGCTTTGAGTGGTAGCAATCATGGAAGACTAAATGATAGTTGAGTATGTGAAGTTTGCGGAATCAAAGCTCTGACATAGACTCTTCCTGAAAATAAGATGAATTGTAATTGTTTGATGACTAATAACACAGTTGTTAGTTTTCAAGAAAGTTTATGATCTATACTTTAACATGTGAATAGGTTGTTACTTGATCATGCAAAGTTCTATGAGTTGAGCTACTGTTATGACATATAATGATGCTAGAAAAGGTGATTGAAATTATCATTGATCAAACTTATGCACCTGCTAGCATTCACACTTCATAAATTATTTCTTTTATCTTTTACCTACTCGAGGACGAGCATGAATTAAGCTTGGGGATGCTGATACGTCTCCAACGTATCTATAATTTATGAAGTATTCATGCTATTATATTATCCATCTTGGATGTTTAATGGGCTTTACTATGCACTTTTATATTATTTTTGGGACTAACTTATTAACCCAGAGCCCAGTGCCAGTTTCTATTTTTTCCCTTGTTTCAGTGTTTCGCAGAAAAGGAATATCAAATGGAGTCCAAACGGAATGAAACCTTCGGGAAAGTTATTTTTGGAACGGAAGCAATCCAGGGGACTTGGAGTGCACGTCAGGGAATCAACGAGGAAGGCACCAGGCAGGGGGCGCGCCCACCCCCCCTGGGCGCGCCCTCCACCCTCGTGGTCCCCTTGTGGCTCCCCTGACGTATTTCTTCCTCCTATATATACCAATATACCCTAAAACCTTCGGGGAACAGAAGAGATCGGGAGTTCCGCCGCCGCAAGCCTCTGTAGCCACCAAAAACCAATCCGGACCCTGTTCCGACACCCTGCCGGAGGGGGGATCCCTCACCGATGGCCATCTTCATCATCTCGGCGCTCTCCATGACAAGGAGGGAGTTGTTCACCCTCGGGGCTGAGGGTATGTACCAGTAGCTATGTGTTTGATCTCTCTCTCGTGTTCTTGATTTGGCACGATCTTGATGTATCGCGAGCTTTGCTATTATAGTTGGATCTTATGATATTTCTCCCCCTCTACTCTCTTGTAATGGATTGAGTTTTCCCTTTGAAGTTATCTTATCGGATTGAGTCTTTAATGATTTGACAACACTTGATGTATGTCTTGCGTGGGATAACCGTGGTGACAATGGGTTATTCTATTGATTCACTTGATGTATGTTTTGGTGATCAACTTGCGGGTTCCGCCCATGAACCTATGCATAGGGGTTGGCACACGTTTTCGTCTTGACTCTCCGGTAGAAACTTTGGGGCACTCTTTGAGGTTCTATGTGTTGGTTGAATAGATGAATCTGAGATTGTGTGATGCATATCGTATAATCATACCCACGGATAGTTGAGGTGACATTGGAGTATCTAGGTGACATTAGGGTTTTGGTTGATGTGTGTCTTAAGGTGTTATTTTACTACGAACTCTAGGGCTGTTTGTGACACTTATAGGAATAGCCCAATGGATTGATCGGAAAGAATAACTTTGAGGTGGTTTCGTACCCTACCATAATCTCTTCGTTTGTTCTCCGCTATTAGTGACTTTGGAGTGACTCTTTGTTGCATGTTGAGGGATAGTTATATGATCCAATTATGCTATTATTGTTGAGAGAACTTGCACTAGTGAAAGTATGAACACTAGGCCTTGTTTCCTAGCATTGCAATACCGTTTACGCTCACTTTTACCACTTGTTACCTTGCTGTTTTTATATATTCAGATTACAAAAACCTATATCTACCATCCATATTGCACTTGTATCACCATCTCTTCGCCGAACTAGTGCACCTATACAATTTATCGTTGTATTGGGTGTGTTGGGGACACAAGAGACTCTTTGTTATTTGGTTGCAGGGTTGTTTGAGAGAGACCATCTTCATCCTATGCCTCCCACGGATTGATAAACCTTAGGTCATCCACTTGAGGGAAATTTGCTACTGTCCTACAAACCTCTGCACTTGGAGGCCCAACAACGTCTACAAGGAGAAGGTTGCGTAGTAGACATCAATAATCTAGTGCACAAAACTCACTAGCAATTGGTTCATCATAATTGGATCTCTTAAAAAGATTGGCAAGCGGATGAGGATCCATAACAATAGATTTTTAGCAAGCGAAGATGCAAGCAAATAGAAGGCACATGGCAACACAAGCAAACATAAGATTGAATGGAAGAAGGGCGAAGAAAAGGGCAAAGGTTTTGAGAAATCATTTTAGAAGTGGGGGAGAGGAAAACAAGAGGCGAATGGCAAATAATGTAATGCGAGGGAGAAGAGTTTACGATGGGTACTTGGTATGTCTTGACTTGGCATAGATCTCCTCGGCAATGGCACCAGAAATCCTTCTTGCTACCTCTAGAGCATGCGTTGGTTTTCCCTTGAAGAGGAAAGGGTGATGCAGCAAAGTAGCGTAAGTATTTCTCTCAGTTTTGAGAACCAAGGTATCAATCCAGTAGGAGACAACACACAAGTCACCTAGTACCTGCACAAACAATCATGAACCTTGCAACCAACACGATAAAGGGGTTGTCAATCCCTTCACGGTCACTCGCAAAAGTGAGATCTAATAAAGATAGTAAAGTAAATATTTTTGGTATTTTTGTTGTATAGATTGGAAAGTAAAGATTGCAAAATAGTAAACAAGATGCGATGTAAATAAAAGAGATACAATATAATAAGAAAGAGACCCGGGGGCCATAGGTTTCACTAGTGGCTTCTCTCAAGATAGCATGTATTACGGTGGGTGAACAAATTACTGCCGAGCAATTGATAGAAAAGTGCATAGTTATGAAGATATCTAAGGCAATGATCATGAATATAGGCATCACGTCCGTGTCAAGTAAATCAAAACGATTCTGCATCTACTACTATTACTCCACACATCGATCGCTATCCAGCATGCATCTAGAGTATTAAGTTCATAAGAATAGAGTAACGCATTAGGCAAGATGACATGATGTAGAGGGATAAACTCAAGCAATATGATATAAACCCCATCTTTTTATCCTCGATGGCAACAATACAATACGTGCCTTGCTGCCCCTACTCTCACATTGGAGACGTATAATAGCATGAAACAATCAAAACAGATAATATAATAGCATGAAAAAATCAAAAATTATAGATACGTTGGAGTCGTATCATGGACCCGACGAAATAAAAACAGCTTTTATCACCCCATTCGGGTGCTTTGGCTATGTTACCATGCCCTTTGGTCTCAAGAATGCTGGTGCCACATTCATGCGCATGATTCAGAAGTGCCAGCTCACTCTAATCAGTCAGAATGTGGAAGCATACATGGATGACATCGTGGTCAAGTCGCTTAAAGGTTCCGACCTACTGACTGACCTCGCTGAAACCTTTGCCAACTTGAGAAGATATGATATCAAGCTTAACCCATCGAAGTGCACATTCGGAGTCCCAGGTGGAAAATTACTCAGTTTTCTCATTTCCGAACGAGGAGTCGACGCAAATCCGGAGAAGGTTGGAGCAATCCTCCGAATGAAACGCCCTGTGCGTGTGCACGACGTTCAGAAGCTTACTGGTTGTTTGGCCACTTTGAGTCGATTCATTTCTCGTCTCGGTGAAAAGGCATTGCCTCTTTATCGACTGATGAAGAAGTCTGACAAGTTCGAGTGCACTCCTGAAGCTAAAGCAGCGTTTGTAGAGCTCAAAGCCCTGCTTTCCACCCAGCCGGTGCTTGCTGACCCAGTCAGCAAAGAGCCTCTACTACTGTATATAGTAGCCACTAGACAGGTTGTCAGCACAGTGCTCATGGTCGAGCGGGAAGAAGAAGGCAAAGCCTACAAAGTTCAACGTCCAGTATAGTACATTTCTGAAGTCTTGACTCCGTCCAACCAGAGATATCCGCATTATCAGAAGCTTGTTTATGGAATTTACTTGACCACGAAGAAAGTTGCACACTACTTCTCAGACCACTCGGTTTCGGTAGTCAGTGACGCTCCATTGTAAGAAATTCTGAACAACAGAGATGCAACTGGTCAAGTGGCAAAGTGGGTGATTGAACTCCTTCCATTGGATAACAAGTTTGAGGGAAAGAAAGCAATCAAGTCCCAAGCAAGAGCAGACTTCCTCGCCGAGTGGATTGCAGAGCAGCTACCGACTCAGATCCAGTCGGAACATTGGACTATGTTCTTTGATGGGTCCAAGATGTTGAATGGTTCAGGTGTTGGCGTAGTCCTGGTATCTCCAAGAGTCGACAAGCTCAGTTATGTCCTTCAAATTCACTTCGACTCCTCAAATAATGAAGCTGAGTATGAAGCACTCTTATATGGGTTGCGTATGGCCATCTCACTTGGCGTCCGTCGCTTGATGGTATACGGCAACTCAGATTTGGTGGTTAATCAGGTAATGAAGGAGTGGGATATCAGGAGTCCTGCCATGACTGGTTATTGCAATGCAGTAAGGAAGATGGAGAAGAAATTTGAAGGGTTGGAACTCCATCACATACCCCGACTCAAGAATCAAGCAGCTGATGACCAGGCGAAGATAGGTTCCAAGCGGGAGCCTATTCCCAGCAATGTGTTCTTTGAGCATCTCCACACCCCATCAGTTCAAGAGGATCCCTTCACAGAAGAGTCCCCACAACCCAAAAGTTCTACTGATCCGACTGAGATCGAGATCCCAGCCGTGGTCGACCTAATCATGGAAGTTTTGGTCATCACCCCCGATTGGACGGTGCCATATATTGCATATCTGCTCAGGAAGGAACTTCCGGAGGATGAAGATGAGGCCCGTCAGATTGTCATTCGATCCAAGGCATTTACCGTGATAGGAGGACAGCTCTACAGAGAGAGTGTTACTGGAGTCGCCCAGCGATGTATCACACCAAAAGAAGGTCGAATGATCCTCAATGATATCCACTCGGGGACCTGTGGTCACCATGCGTCCTCTCGAACCATCGTGGCCAAAGCATACCGAGTGGGATTCTACTGGCCACGTGCAAATGAGATGTCTAAAGATATAGTCAACAAGTGTGAAGGCTGCCAGTTCTATTCAAACATGTCCCACAAGCCTGCGTCTGCTTTGAAGACTATTCCACTCGTCTGGCCGTTTGCTATTTGGGGGTTGGATATGGTTGGACCCTTCAAGACCAGCAGAAGTGGTTTCACTCATTTACTTGTAGCAGTCAACAAATTCACTAAATGGATCGAAGCCAAGCCTATCAAGAATCTTGATTCAAGCACTGCCATCAGTTTCATCAAAGAGCTGATATTCAGATATGGAGTCCCTCACAGTATTATCACAGATAATGGCTCCAATTTTGATTCTGATGAGTTCAGAGCATTCTGCGCTTCCCACAGCACTTGGGTCGACTACGCATCTGTTGCACACCCGCAGTCGAATCGGCAGCCAGAAAGGGCGAATGGTTTGATCCTTAAAGGGCTGAAACCCCGAATGATACGTGATCTCAAGCATGCCACTAGAGCTTGGGTAACTGAATTGCCATCTGTCTTATGGGGACTGAGAACAACTCCGAACCGGTCAACTGACCGAACCCCATTCTTCAAGGTGTACGACGCTGAAGCTATGCTCCCGAGCGACTTACTACACAACGCTCCCCGAGTGGAAATTTCTCAGAGGCTGAAGTTGAGCAGGCATGCCAAGATGCAGTGGATATCTTGGAAGAAGAACGTGAAATGGCTCTGATCCGATCGACCATCTACCAACAAGACTTGCGTTGATTCCATGCCTGTAATGTCAGGGGTCGAGCATTCCAAGAAGGAGACCTTGTGCTCTGAGTGCATCAGAAACGACCTCACAAGCTCACTCCAGCCTGGGAAGGTCCCTTCATCATCACCAAGGTGCTCCACAACGGGGCGTATCACCTCTACAGCGTAGCCAAGAAAGAAGACGAGCCACGCTCATGGAATGCGGAGCTGCTCCGCCGTTTCTATACCTAAACACTCGGATCGATGGGTTGTAATAAGAATTCTTCAGTTTGTTTATCAAAGACAAGATTTTTTGCAGTATCTTAATGATTGTTATCCCGTAAACACATGTGTTCAAATCCCCCAGTGGGTGGCTTAGCCGCGAATCTGGTTCGCCTAAGTTTCGAAAAATACTCCGAGTGGAGAGCAATCCTCCCACTCGGGGGCTTAGCCGCGAATCCGATTCGCCTAAGTTTCAAAAAAGACTCCGAGTGGAGAGCAATCCTCTCACTCGGGGGCTTAGCCACGAACCCGATTCGCCTAAGTTTCAAAAAATACTCTGAGTGGAGAGCAATCCTCCCACTCGGGGGCTTAGCCGCGAATCCGATTTGCTTAAGTTTCAAAATATACTCTGAGTGGAGAGCAATCCTCCCACTCGGGGGCTTAGCCACGAATCCAACTCGCCTAAGTTTTAAAAATCCTACCAAATGAAGAGCAATCCTCTCACTCGGGGGCTTAGCTGCAGTTCCGTACTCGCCTAAGTTTTAAAAATCCTACCGAGTGGAGAGCAATCCTCTCACTCGGGGGCTTAGCTGCAGTTTCGTACTCGCCTAAGTTTTAAAAATCCTACCGAGTGAAGAGCAATCCTCCCACTCGGGGGCTTAGCTGTGAATCCGATTCGCCTAAGTTTCAAAAAAATACTCCGAGTGGAGAGCAATCGTCCCACTCGGGGGCTTAGCTGCGAATCCGATTCGCATA
Organism: Aegilops tauschii subsp. strangulata; assembly: GCF_002575655.3. Lineage (NCBI taxonomy): Eukaryota > Viridiplantae > Streptophyta > Magnoliopsida > Poales > Poaceae > Aegilops > Aegilops tauschii. The sequence continues at coordinate 391,205,309 of NC_053040.3, read as the reverse complement.
AGTTTTAAAAATCCTACCGAATGAAGAGCAATCCTCTCACTCGGGGGCTTAGCTGCAGTTCCGTGCTCGCCTAAGTTTTAAAAATCCTACCGAGTGAAGAGCAATCCTCTCACTCGGGGGCTTAGCTGCAGTTCCAAACTCGCCTAAGCTTTAAAAATCCTACCGAGTGAAGAGCAATCCTCACACTTGGAGGCTTAGCTGCAGTCCCGCACTCGCCTAAGTTTCAATAAACACTCCGAGTGGAGAGCAACCCTCCCGCTCGGGGACTTAGCCGCGAACCTGTTTCGCCTAAGTTTCAAAACAAATTCTGAGTGAGGAGCAACCTTCTCATTCGGAAACTTGGCCACACGCTCCGAGCTGCGCCACCAATACAATGTGCGCTCCATCCCGATCCGCAAGGACGACGAGGTGCAGGTCGTGCACAGTATCTAGTGTTCATGTCCGCGTCCCTCTCGTCGGAGCTACGACACAAGTACAATGTCCGCTCCATCCCGATTCGCAAGGACGACGAGGTGCAGGTCGTGCGCGACATCTGTTGCCCATATCCAAGGCCCTCTCGTCGGAGCTGCATCACAAACACAATGTCTATTCCGAGTGAAGAATCAAGTTTCACTTGGAGTCAAAGGATTCAAAAGCGCGGCAAAGGCAAGGACAACCATACTCAAAGAAAAACCAAGTTCAGATAAATCTCGCAAGGTTCAGAACCGCAGATAAAAGTGCTCAGGCATCAGGCCCGAAGGAGTTTAACGGTTACAAAATCACTCGGCATTCCGAGGCAAATTTAATCAAGACATAAAGTTTGTTCACTCCGCAGGAGAAGGGCTGGCAGGCTCGACGAACTCGTCCAGGTCGATTCCGTATGCAATGCGAGTGGCTGCATCGATGAAGGTCTCCATGAAGGACTGGAAGGGAAGCTTCTTGGTGTTGGCAACCTTGAGCGCTGCTAGCTTGTCTTCCTTGGCCTCTTTGCAATGAACGTGAACCAGAGACAGAGCCAATCAACACCGCATCGGGCAGATGACTTCTTCCATTCCTGCACTCGACCGGGGATCTCGTTGAGTCGAGTCATCAGAGACTCGAGATCATTCTGGAATGTCACCCTTGGACAGAGCATCGTGTCAATCCGCGACACAGCCACCTTTAGTCGTGCGAGATAGTCCATGGCGCTGACAAGGCGAGATTCCAGTCGGAGCACGTTCATGGCAGCTTCATCCTTAACAGGGGAGTTGATGGGGTCCAAGCTCATTTCAATTCGCCCAGTCTCTTCCTCAAAGTTTTGGCAGAATTCTGCACACACAGATAAAAGGTGAGTCGACAGCTGTATGACGAGTCGACAATAGCAAATCGGTCGGGCAGAGGAAAGTACCTTCAAGCATAACGAACATCTTCTTGGCGAGGCCTCCCAGATAGGTCTCCAACTCGTCCCTCCTCCGAGTGAGGTCTTCAACTTTGTCGGTCAGAACCCCCTTGTCCTTCTTCAGTCGCGTCACTTCCTTGTTGGCTTCGTTAAGAGCAGTCTTCAGCTTGGCGTTATCTTCTTCTAACTTCCCGACTGAAGCCAGCTTCTTGTCGGCAAGTGTTGATTTCTCTTGCGCCGTTTTCTGCGCTGCTGCAAGATCAAGGTCCTTCTGTTCCAGAGCCTGCTTCATTTTCTCTGAAAGAAATAACACTCGGTTCAGAAGGAGGAAAGAAAAGATGACAAGGGAGACAGTCGGCAAGCTTTTACCTCCCATACCAGCTATTTCATCCTTAGCCTTCTGCAAATTTTTCTTGGCCAACTCCAGGTCAAGATTGAGCTGGATCTGCTTCCTCTCAAATTCAGTAAATTGGGCTATCAACTCACAAGATTTCTGGAATCAACAAATAAGATATGTCAGTCGACAGAAATGAAGATTGGTTGCTTCCGAGTGATGAGATACAAGTTCAAGATATTATGACAAAAAGAGTTCTAAGACTACTGTAGAATCGAATATTCAACAGTAGTCTTGGGGACTACACCCAGTGGGTACACATGGCGTGCCCCCACTAGTTCGGCTTAGTACTCGACTTGGTCCGTCCAGTCGGAGTTTTAAAAAAACAAAGAGAGATGGTGCATTCATTCTCAGACCACCGCCGACTGCCCGCAGTCGACCGTGGTCTCGGGGACTACACCTAGTGGGTGCACTTAGCATGCCCCCACTAGTCCGGATTTCACTCAGCACGACCTGTCTAGACCAAGTGGAAGAACTGTGCAGAGAACATATGTCAAAGACCCCCGCCGATTCAAACATATGTCTTCTGCGTGCCCCCATTGGTTCAAAGGTTCACTCGACGTGGCCTAGTCGATTGAAGTGAAAGGAATTATACAACACAAGTTTTAAAAACACCCAGTGGGTGGACAGATGCAAGATGCAGACTCATGATAGATGCACACTAAAGGTTCCAAAACGCTCATTCACGGACATCTTACGGATAATAAAGCAGCAGTTTTCAAGTACCATATCCTAACAGAACAAGCGTCAAGCTAAAGATCAGTCGGAAATCAGCTAACCTGGACGTTGGTCTGGAGAGCTGAGCTGGCATCATAAGCAGCCTGACTGGCCTCGCGCACCACCTTCATCTGCTCCATCATAAGGCCTGCCTGGCGTATAGCTTCCTTGGCAGCGCTCACCTGATCCTCCGAGACATGATGGGTGACGAAAAGCAGAGTTGGTGGAGCAGTCGCAGCAGCCTGGGGATCTGAGGCATGGAGTCGCATGGACGAAGCAGGGACTTGGGCAGTCGACGCCGAAGGACGTTCAGTCGACACAGGATCGACAAAAGCAACAGAAGCCCGATTGAGGTCTCCGGACTGCTGGATCACTGGTTATAGCACTGACGTCGTCTGAGGTACCTTGCTGGCAGGCACCCTCCTGCCCAAGGTCCTGCTCCTCCTTCCCATAGGCTTCTGGGGCATATCTTCATCGTCGTCTGGAAGTTCAATAACATTTTGCGGCACTGCAAAAGACTCGACCGCAAGAGTTCAGCCGACCGATAAATCAATTGAAAAAATGAAGGCAAGATGGCAGAAGTCATACCTGCTTTGGAAGTGGCCGCATCTTCAGTTTCCTCATCATCTTCTTCCTTGTAAATGTCCATGGAAGTCCCAGAAGTAGCAGCACTGCAAGTTTCAGAACTCACTCCGTCAAGCAAGAGAATGAGTCGGCGACAAATATAGGAGTCCCTGAGCAAAGGGTGAAAGCAAAACACTTATGTGGAGGCAACGCGAACGTCCACCTTGATTTTAGGCAGGGCCTTCCGAGGCTTTGTAGGTGCAACTTTGAGCTGCTTCGAGGCCTTTTCAGTCGGCTCCGGAGAAGATGTCCGAGTGCGCTTCGATGCCTGCATACTCGGTGCGACCGCTTTGCCTCGTATGCTCACCGGATCATGCGTCTGCTTGGAGCGTCTTTCAGAACGAGGTGGGGTGTCGACTTCCTCGCTGCTGCTTGAGTCCTCACTTTCTTCCTCGTCTTCGTCATCGGATTTCCAGTCGGCGCTCTCACCTCCGCTCGCCTCTCCTTCCTGGTCTTGCTCTCCATTGGGCATTGAGTACATCTCAGTATAAATCTGTGAGGCAAAGAATTGAACAAATATCAATCAGGTTCAAGGACAGTTACAAATCAGAGCAAAAAGACACTCGATAATAAAGGTCAGACCTTGTCTGGTTCATTGGCGGCGTGAATGGTGGGACTCTCCTGGACCCCCTGGGGTTGTCTTTGTTTCCAGTGATGCTCTATAACCACTGTGCCACCGTCTCCTCGGTGACCTCCTCCGGGTGGATCCGAGCGGTGTCATCAGTACCCGAGTACATCCACATGGGATGATCGCGAGCCTGGAGAGGCTGGATACGTCGACTGAGAAACACTTTCAGCAAATCCATGCCTGTCACACCATCACGGACTAGTTGAACTACCCGGTCGACTAACATGTTCACTTCTACTTTCTCTGCTGGAGTCACTTTCAAGGAAGAGGGTTGCTGGACTCGCTCGATAGAAAAAGGAGGAAGGCCAGTCGACTGACCAGAGGTCGGCTTATCCTTACAATAAAACCAGGTCGACTGCCACCCTCTAACTGAATTGGGAAGAGTCATAGGTGGAAAAGTACTCCTACCCCTCATCTGAATCCCTAAACCTCCGCACATTTGGATCACGTGCGTCCTTTCGTCACTCGGATTTGCCTTCTTCACAGACTGAGAGCGGCAGGTAAAGATATGTTTGAAGAGACCCCAATGTGGTCGACAACCCAGGAAGTTCTCACACATGGAGACAAATGCAGCGAGATACGTGATTGTGTTGGGGGAAAGTGATGAAGTTGGGTTCCGAAAAAGTTCAAGAAACCCCGGAAAAAAGGATGAGGAGGCAGAGAGAAACCGCGGTCAACATGAGTGGCGAGGAGGATGCACTCACCCTCCTGCGGCCGCGGCTTGGTCTCGTTTCTCGTAAGCCTCCAAGATCCATGGGCAATCAAGCCCCCTTCAACCAGATCCTCCAGATTTTCCTTCTGGATTGTGGACCAAATCCAGTCGCCTTGGATCCAGCCGGGCGGCAGGCCGGACCTCGACGACGACCCCCCCCCCTCGTTGCCGTCGTCGCCTTCTTCGCGCGCTCCAGGGCCACCGTCTTGTCCTTTCCCATCACAGCAGACTGCACACGGGCGGGGCAGCGGCGTCGAGGGTGGAGGCGAACGCGGTGGAGAAGCAGAGGAGGAAGAAGGGGAATGAGGCGCACTGTGCAAACACATCGACTCCGACGCCTTATATGAGCCTGCTTCTGAGTGGCTGACTCGTGGGCCCAAGTGATCCTGTCAAATCCCACGACAGTCGCGTGCTCGATACATGGCGAAAAAGGTGGCGCGAGAATCGAGGCATCCCTGCCTAATCTGCTCCATTTACTGCGGCGCTCTCCGTCCCGTGCGCTTCTCCAAATTTCAAATCCCGTGAGATCCGGCAACGGCAGTGCAACCAATCGCGCCGAAGATTTCATACCACACCAACACTCGAAGCGTATCAGTATAGTTCACTCGACAACCTCTGAATTGATCAAGGCGACTGAAAATGAAGTTGAAGTTTCAGCATGGTTCACAGACCCAGGTAAAATGCTTCTGAAGCGTAAAGATCGAGTCGGAACCATCTTCAACCCCTTCTCCACTCGGACCTCGATCCATTCGGGGGTTAATGATGATGACATGTACCTAGGGTAGGATACCCTTCCCAAGGACACTGCCCTAGAGTCCAAGGCATTTAAAGTACAGTAGCATCTACCAACTGAGATCACCTCAGAGTGCAACCCACTCGACCAACAATTCCACTCGGATAACCCAATTCCATTCGACCAGGATAAAATCATTCGACCATACCAGAAACCACTCGGAGTACAGAAGACCTAAAGTCAGTCAGGATGGAGGATGGAGGATGGCAACGGTCAGGCGTTCACTCCGTAGTCTTAATGATCATTTATAACTCATTACAACTAGCGTTACCAGTAACGCCCTGTCTTGATGTACATTGAACCCTTTGTAACGTGGGTTGGCTGGGGTCCTGGCGCACTCTATATAAGCCACCCCCTCCACTGGCACAAGGGTTCGCACCCCCTGTAACTACCAGGCATAATCCAGTCGACCAAGCCTCCGGGCACTGAGACGTAGGGCTGTTACTTCCTCCGAGAAGGGCCTGAACTCGTAAACCTTGCGTGCACAATCTCACCGTAGCTAGGATCTTGCCTCCTCCTATGTACCCCCTATTCTACTGTCAGACTTACTCCCACGACAAAGCATCTAGTGAAAACTATGACCCCCCGATCTACTTTTATCATATTAAAAAAACAAAATATTATTGCTATAATTTTATTTTTTTATTTTGTTTTGCAATTTATCCATCTACCTATACAAGATTTGATCCTTGCAAGTAACGAGTTCAAGGGGATTGACAAACCTCTTGCCCATGTTGGGTACACGTATTTGCTTTTGTGTGTGCAGGTGCTATTCACGAGGCTTTGCATGATTCTCCTACTAGATTGATATATTTGTTCTCACTGAGGGAAATACTTATCTCTACTGCGCTGCATCTCCTCTCCTCTTCGGGGAAAATCCCAACGCGGCTCACAGGTAGCAGAGAACCCTAGCTTCATGGTCAAGCAGCGGGCGCTCTATGAGGTCATGCGTGATCACGCCGCTCGCAACGTGATCGTCGTGCAGGAAGACGCGAAGGCGGCGCTGATGAACATGGACGAGAAGGGTGACAGCTGCACATCCTTTGTGCCGCCAACAACACTTTATTGGAGCTGGTGGCATGAAGAGTGTGTTGCCCCGTCCACATCCATCGTCGTCCTCATGTCCACCAGCGATAGATAGGTCACGGACTTCAACAAGGAGTTGTGCATGAGATGCATTGGGGCCTTGAGTCCCTAGTGATGTTGGTTGCGGGGAATGGATAGCCGGCCAACCGTGGATTCGCAGTGTTTTTTTCCTTCGGCCCCTTCTCAAATTCGTCCGCGAGATGCAATAACAATAGGTTATCGACATTGTCGTCCAAGATCATCTCTTCTATGTCTGAATCATCCGATGAAGACGATGAGGACGGACTCCAGTCCATCTAAAAAAAGCGCGCCCGTGAATTACTCGCGAATCTCACCACTTGAAATTGAATCCAAATAGTCGTCGGGAAGTAAACATACCTTGCCCCGAAGCAAAGTCGGTCACCCCTTTCTTCTCCCCCGCCGGCCGAAGCAAAGTCGGCCGCCCCTTTCTTCTCCCCCACCGGCTAAAGCTAAGTCGGCTGAAACCCCTTCCTCCGACATGCGGGGCTGTCCCTCGGGCGATTCCGAGGCTCACCAGCATCGGAAACAACCGGATCCGCATGCTACAAGGTCGCATGCCAAGCTCCTGGGCGGATCCATGGCGCCGGCAGGAAGATGCGGCGGCGGCGAGGAAGGCGGTGGGGAGTGAGGTGGGAACGGAAGCGGGCGGAAATGGCCTTCGCGCCAAGGAAAGGGGGTCCGGCAAAAATAGGGGCGGCTCCTATAGATATGACGGAATTGGCCCGGAGTATGCAGGATACCGCAAAAAAAGTTACGGGATGGTTGATTTGTCGAGATCTATTCAATCTGGAAAAATAGTCAATTCCCGTAAACCAATGATTATAATTTCGGATGACGCGGTCTACGGGGATCTGCTAGAGATGCTCTAATAAAGATAACCGCTATGGTCTTTGTGACGCCCGGATAATTAAGCTACAGTAATTCCCCATTAATGGTGCCATGTCATCACATTACTCTTGCTAGTCCTCGCTTGATCCAAATCATAATTTAATTCAAATTCAAATTAAGGTACAAAATTCAAATTCCTCAAACATGCAAACAAAAATGTTTAAAGTGTGGAAAATATTCCATAACCAATTATGGTGCTGACCCAACTTTTTGTAAAAGTATTTAAATGCTCTTTGGTGTATAAAACAGTGACTAAAACAATTATTGAACGCCTTTAAATGATAATAATAAATACAAACCTATTTTATTATTGTGCCAAATTAATTATGGCAGTAGCCTAAGTAGTAATACCAATTTTGGGGCTAGGTTTATATTTTACAAAACTAAAAATAAATACATGAAAGGAAACTTAATTGAAAACAGAAACTATAAAAGGAAAACAAAACAAAATAAGTAAAAGAACAAAAGGAAAAGGCCCCCACTGTTCCCCCTGGGCCTCGGCCCAACTGGCCATTGGCCAGCCCACCAGCGCCGTTTCCCCCGTCTCTGTTCACGGGGGGCTCGTGGCTAGCACCGATGGCCGCCACGGCCATGGCAGACGCCGTGGCGCCCATCCACCGGCGCCACCCCACTAATTAAGCCGGCGCCTCTCCCCCGGACCGACCCCTAACGAGCCTCTCTCCTCACTCACCCTCCCCGCTCCTCTCCTCTCCCCTCCTCAGATCCGCCGCGATGCACCCGCCCGAGCGGGCTCGTCGTCGTTGCCTCGCCGTGCGCATGGCCACCGGCCATCGTTGGTCGTTCTGCGATGTCTAGAAGCACGCAGACTTCGTCTTCATCTTCCTCCCCATCGGATCGAAGCCCAGGAGCACCGCCAACGCCGTCTTCTTCTTCCCCTCCATCCGCTTCGGTCGCCGGCCCTCTCCGTCGACTCTGACTGCCCTCTGCGCTACTAAGCTACCAGCGGGCCTTCGTGTGCCTCTGTGGTGAGCACCTCGTTCGATTCCCCCTGTTTCCCCTTTGAATCCTTCGCCGTAGACGCCATCCCATGTTCACCGCCGCTGGAACTCGTCCGCGCATGCACACTCACATGCTCCGGTTGCTCGACCTGCTGTTGCTGCTGCCGCGGCCCCGCACAGCCGTGTGCGTGCCCACCCACCACTGCGCCACGCCCGGTGCCCACTCGTCAGCCCGCACCGGTGCCCGCCCTCGCTGCTCTCCACTGCTGCAGCTCATGCTGCTAACCGCCGTCGCCGCCTGCAGCTCGTCTGAGCTCCTGCTCACGCCCACCGACCTTTGCCTCCAACGCGCGCCTGCCTTAGCCTCCCACGCGCGCTCGCCGGAGCCCGCAGCCTCCACTGCCGTCGCCACCCCCACTGATCCGCCCGTGACGCCCAGGCCGCGCCTGTTCGCCCCCCCCCCTCCGCCGCGCTTGCCTGGCCATGGTCGCGCCCGGGGCCCCTTCCCTGTCGCGTGGCCGGCCCAGCCCCACCGCTCGCCGGTGTTGGCCGCCTCCCCCCCCCCCCGACCTCGCCGGCTGCCGGCGCCCCACCGCGCCCCGGCGACCTTCGTCCGCCGCGCCACATGCCCGTGCGTTCGGGCGGGCTCCCATGCCCGATAGCGCCGCGCCCGCTAAGCCCCTGGGCCACTGGCATATGGGCCCTACTGCCCTGTTAAGAAGAAAAATAAAAAAATAGTTAAAAAATATAATTAATTAATTAGTAAGATAGTTAATTAACTTAATTAATTTTGCCTAATTAACTGATTAGTTAATTAGTTAGTCAGAGGACTCTGTGACAGTGGGGCCCCACCCCTAGTTAGTTTCATTTAAGCACCCATTTAAAGTATGTGACACTAACAAATGGGCCCCATTGACCCTGTTGACTGGTCAACATTGACCCAGTCAACGCTGACTGTACTGCTGACTGGGCACTTACCGGCCCCACACGTCAGGGTTGACTCTGGTCAATTCAATGGACTGCTGATGTCATGATGACGTCATGCTGATGCAATAACCCCATTTTGGAATTAATAATAATTTCATAATATTGCTAAAACTTTAGAAAATCATAGAAAATAATCCGTAACTCGGATGAAAAAGTTTTATACATGAAAGTTGCTCATAACGACGAGACGAATCCGAATACGATGTCCGTTCGTCCGCCACACATCCCTAGCATAGCAAACATGCAACCTTTCCCCTCCTTTTCATCTGTCCGGAAATGCCTAACTTCGGGAAAGCATTTCCAGATGTTTTCCCCCTTCGCCGGTATCGTGTAGCCTCGCGTTAGAACACGCCTACTGCTGCTTATTGTCTTGGCATGCACTTGTTTGCTCTGTATTTACTGTTTCTTCCCCCTCTTCTCTCCGGTAGACCCCGAGACCGCTGCTGATGCCCCTGTGATCGACTACGTCGACGACGACCCCTCCTTCTCGCCTGAGCAACCAGGCAAGCCCCCCCTTTGATCATCCCGATATCGCCCATTCTATACTCTCATGCTTGCATTAGATTTTGCTACTGTTATTGTTTGCTCCTATTCTGATGCATAGCCTGCTTTTGTACCTGCTGTTGTACCTTACCTGCTTATCCTAAACTGCTTAGTATAGGTTGGCTAGCGATCCATCAGTGACCCCCACCTTGTCCTTGTTGCCCCTGCTTCATCATCGACAACTCGATCAACATGATCGACGACCAGAGCCCGACACCTCACATCACATCATGCCCCTTTTGTTGCTCGAATCTGCAGAGCTACTATCGAGTGCCGAGGGTGATCCCTCATAACGCACTCGTGATGATAATTCTGTAGTGTAGCTATTCGGTCGTGGTCATCGAGGGTGATTTCCTCTTTCACCATTCCCGATACGGCTCTGTCGTGCAACACCTCAAGTGTGAACCTCGAGGGTGGTCCCTCTTACGTTCCCCTTGATGATTACATCGAGTGGAATCCACCGGGGGTGATTCCTCGGGTTTCCCCCTTGATGTTTGGACACACGGTTACCTTGACTTTACTTGAGACATTGGTGAAAGTCGGGCGGGCCCGGAGAGCACCCGAGGAGTTGTTACGGTGGCGGCTGGCTATTTAGCGGTATCATCCAGGAGGGGTGATAGCTCCGGACTTGTCCCGACAGCCGTCACTACTTTAATTGTTAATGCACTAACAGGTTTGGGTATTTGTTCTGAATTGGCTTGTGGCCTTTACGCACTAACCACCACGCGAGAATAGTTATGGACCTCGATGTCGTGGTATCAGCCGAAGCTTTGTCAGACGTCCAGTTCAGCATTGTGGCCGGGCCGGATCGTGCCATCCACTTCACGGCAGGTGCTGGTATCCCCTTGCGCACAACGACCCGGAGTGCAACGGGCGATGGGCCCAAGACCCCGGGGCGCTTAGGATATAGAGTCACAAGTTGGTATCAGAGCCGACTGCCTGTAGGAACCCCCTTTCCAACTCCTTGGCCGAATTTGAGTCTAGTCAATGAAAAATTGTTTTACTAACATGGCTGTGTGGCTTACGGGACCACGTCGCCATTGGGTGGTATTAGGATCTTCTATTCCTTGTCTATATTCTAGGACTCTGGTCTCTCTTCTATTCGGGTTAAATGATTTTGCTAAATCTAACATTAGGATCTCGTGATCACATCCACCCGGAGATTTGTATTATGCCTCTTTCGAATTGAGGGCCAAGATCTGCTTCACATTGTTCACTGATCGCAGGATCCTCATATCGTGGGCACCCTGCATCGTCACTTGCAAATCCCTCGCTCCAATGGTTATCTTCGACGATGATGTAGCCTTTGCTATGTCCCGTTGTTGCATCCCTCCATCGCGTGCATGCGTGCTGCCTAGTATGTTTAGGATGTTTCTTTTGTCTGAACTCATACTAACAACGTGCAAATGGCTCTGTATATGTATATGTATGTCTTTAATGACTACTGTTTTGTACATATCGTGCCTTTGCTCATGTTCAAGTTACATCATGAATGAATCCATACACTTGCTCTACCCCTTGCTAAACTACACCTTGTTACATTTAAGCAGGATGGTTAGACCCGCCGGTCGTGACCGCCTGAATACATAGCTGGAATGATACATTAGTTCGATGCTGAATCACCAGTTCATGGTAGGAGTCATGGCTCATTTTCCGCGCCCCAGCATGAAGCAGCAATCCGCCCAGTGACTCTGCAAGACCTCGCGCATCTCAACCCTGTCATCTGCCACAACTCATCTCAGCCCCTTGATGATGATGATTGGCTCTGTGACATCACTTTCAATGTTGGAGTCTGCTGATGTAGCCCCTGCCAGCTATGTCACCTTTGTGGCTTACTGCCTGAAAGGTCCCGCTGCTCAATGGTGGGATAGCCACAGGCGTTCCTTACTTGTTGGAACCGCCATCACTTTGCCAGAATTCCAAGCTGCATTTCGCGGGCCGATGTCGAACCACCATGGTTAGTCACAACGTCCCTGTCGAACTTGAAGGGTTGGAATTCCATGTTTTCCCCATTGTTTTGAAGTCGTCCAAAATCGACCTCATTCTGGGAATGGAATGGTTGAAAACACAAACCGCTTCTATCATTTGCGCCACTAAAACCGTCCATCTACTACATCCTTCAAGTGTGATAGTAAGCTACCATGCTCATCTTGTTTGAAATGCTGAAGCACGGATTTATTCCTTGCATGCGTTAAACGCTTCTCCTCTTGGGAGAATTGAAAATGCTCCAGTCGATTGTGAATTCCAGAATGTCTTTCCAAAAGAACTACCCAGTCCATGACCTTGAACTTGCTGCAGTTAAGTTTGCACTGAAGTTGTGGCAACATTTCCTTCTTGGTAATCATTGCGAGATCTTTACAGATCATCAAAGTCTGAAGTAATTGTTTACTCAGCTAGATCTGGATCTCCGTCAGCAATGATGTATAGAAAACAATTTCAGACTATGACTACGGTATTTCTAATACCCTTAGCAAGGCTAAAGTCATGGCCGATGCCCTGTGTCACATGTCTTATTACAACAACCGCATGGCTTATGAAGCTCAACCCCCGCAAGATGATCTCACTTACAGAGAGCATCCGATCAGCGTTCTCGTTCAAGCTGAACGTCGCACCCGTCTGAGAGCTATCAAATTTCTTAAAATTCAGTGGTCAAATCCTTCTGAAGATGAAGCCACTTGGGAACTCGAGGATCGTGTCCCTGATAAATACCCCGCTTTGTTTCCTTCTACCTCCTAAAATCTCGGGACGAGATTTCTTGTAGTGGAGGAGATTTGTGATGCCCGGATAATTAAGCTACAGTAATTCCCCATTAATGGTGCCATGTCATCACATTACTGTTGCTAGTCCTCGCTTGATCCAAATCATAATTTAATTCAAATTCAAACTAAAGTCCAAAATTCAAATTCCTCAAACATGCAAACAAAAATGTTTAAAGTGTGGCAAATATTCCATAACCAATTATGGTGCTGACCCAACTTTTTTGTAAAAGTATTTAAATGCTCTTTGGTGAATAAAATAGTGACTAAAACAATTATTGAACGCCTTTAAAAAATACAAACCTATTTTATTATTGTGCCAAATTAATTATGGCAGTAGCCTAAGTAGTAATAGCAATTTTGGGGCTAGGTTTATATTTTACAAAACTAAAAATAAATACATGAAAGGAAACTTAATTGAAAACAGAAACTATAAAAGGAAAACAAAACAAAATAAGTAAAAGAATAAAAGGAAAAGGCTCCCACTGTTCCCCCTGGGCCTCGGCCCAACTGGCCATTGGCCAGCCCACCAGCGCCATTTCCCCGTCTCTGTTCACGGGGGGCTCGCGGCTAGCACCGATGGCCGCCACGGCCATGGCAGACGCCGTGGCGCCCATCCACCGGCGCCGCCCCCCTACTTAAGCCGGCGCCTCTCCCCCGGACCGAACCCTAACGAGCCTCTCTCCTCACTTACCTCCCCGCGCCTCTCCTCTCCCCTCCTCAGATCCGCCGCGATGCACTCGCCCGAGCGGGCTCGTCGTCGTTGCCTCGCCGTGCGCGTGGCCACCGGCCATCGTTGGTCGTTCTGCGATGTCCAGAAGCACGCAGACTTCGTCTTCATCTTCCTCGCCATCGGATCAAAGCCCAGGAGCACCGCCAACGCCGTCTTGTTCTTCCCCTCTGTCCGCTTCGGTCGCCGGCCCTCTCCGTCGACTCTGACTGCCCTCTACGCTACTAAGCTACCAGCGGTCCTCCGTGTGCCTCCGTGGTGAGCACCTCGTTCGATTCCCCCTGTTTCCCCTTTGAATCCTTCGTCGTAGACGCCGTCCCATGTTCGCCGCCGCTGGAACTCGTCCGCGCATGCACGCTCATATGCTCCGGTTGCTCGACCTGCTGTTGCTGCTGCCGCGGCCCCGCACAGCCGCGTGCGTGCCCTCCCACCATCGCGCCACGCCCGGTGCCCGCTCGTCAGCCCGCACCGGCGCCTGCCCTCGCTGCTCTACACTGCTGCAGCTCGTGCTGCTAACCGCCGTCGCCGCCTGCAGCTCGTCTGAGCTCCTGCTCACGCCCACCGACCTTCGCCTCCCACGCGTGCCTGCCTTCGCGTCCCACGCGCGCTCGCCGGAGCCCGCAGCCTCCACTGTCGTCGCCACCCCCATTGCTCCGCCCGCGACGCCTAGGCCGCGCCTGTTCCCCCCCCCCTGTCGTGCTTGCGTGGCCATGGCCGAGCCCGGGGCCCCTTCCCTGTCGCGTGGCCGGCCCGGCCCCACCGCTCGCCGGTGCTGGCCGCCATCCCCCTCCCCCGACCTCGCCAGCTGCTGGCGCCCCGGCGACCATCGTCCGCCGCGCCACACGCCCGTGCGTTCGGGCGAGCGCCCATGCCCGATAGCGCCGGGCCACTGGCATATGGGCCCCTCTGCCCTGTTAAGAAGAAAAATAAAAAAAGCGAGTTAGAAAATATAATTAGTTAATTAGTAAGATAGTTAATTAACTTAATTAATTTTGCCTAATTAACTAATTAGTTAATTAGTTAGTCAGAGGACTCTGTGACAGTGGACCCCACCCCTAGTTAGTTTAATTTAAACACCCATTTAAAGTATGTGACACTAACAGATGGGCCCCATTGACCCTGTTGACTGGTCAACATTGACCCAGTCAACGCTAACTGTACTGCTGACTGGGCACTTACCAGCCCCACACGTCAGGGCTGACTCTGGTCAACTCAATTGACTGCTGATGTCATGATGACGTCATGCTGATGCAATAACCCCATTTTGGAATTAATAATAATTTCAGAATATTGCTAAAACTTTAGAAAATCGTAGAAAATAATCCGTAACTCGGATGAAAAAGTTTTATACATGAAAGTTGCTCAGAACGACGAGACGATCCGAATACGCGGTCCGTTCGTCCGCCACACGTCCCTAGCATAGCAAACATGCAACCTTTCCCCTCCTTTCATCTGTCCGGAAATGCCTAACTTCGGGAAAGCATTTCCAGATGTTTTTCCCCTTCGCCGGTATCGTGTAGCCTTGCGTTAGAACACGCCTAGTGCTGCTTATTGTCTTGTCATGCACTTGTTTGCTCTGTATTTACTGTTTCTTCCCCCTCTTCTCTCCGGTAGACCCCGAGACCGCTGCTGATGCCCCTGTGATCGACTACGTCGACGATGACCCCTCCTTCTCGCCTGAGCAACCAGGCAAGCCCCCCCTTTGATCATCCCGATATCACCCATTCTATACTCTCATGCTTGCATTAGATTTTGCTACTGTTATTGTTTGCTCCTATTCTGATGCATAGCCTGCTTTTGTACCTGCTGTTGTACCTTACCTGCTTATCCTAAACTGCTTAGTATAGGTTGGCTAGCGATCCATCAGTGACCCCCACCTTGTCCTTGTTGCCCCTGCTTCATCATCGACGACTCGATCAACGTGGTCGATGACCAGAGCCCGACACCTCACATCACATCACGCCCCTTTTGTTGCTCAACTCTGCAGAGCTACTATCGAGTGCCGAGGGTGATCCCTCATAACGCACTCCTGATGATAATTCTGTAGTGTAGCTACTCGATCGTGGTCATCGAGGGTGATTTCCTCTTTCACCATTCCCGATACAGCTCTGTCGTGCAACACCTCAAGTGTGAACCTCGAGGGTGGTCCCTCTTACGTTCACCTTGATGATTACATCGAGTGGAATCCACCGGGGGTGATTCCTCGGGTTTTCCCCTTGATGTTTGGACACACGGTTACCTTGACTTTACTTGAGACATTGGTGAAAGTCGGGCGGGCCCGGAGAGCACCCGAGGAGTTGTTACGGTGGCGGCTGGCTGTTTAGCGGTATCACCCAGGAGGGGTGATATAGCTCCGGACTTGTCCCGAGAGCTGTCACTACTTTAATTGTTAATGCACTAACAGGTTTGGGTATTTGATCTGAATTGGCCTTTGGCCTTTACGCACTAACCACCACGCGAGAATAGTTATGGGCCTCGACGTCGTGGTATCAGCCGAAGCTTTGTCAGACGTCCAGTTCACCATTGTGGCCGGGCCGGATCGCGCCATCCACTTCACGGGTGGTGCTGGTATCCCCTTGCGCACAACGACCCGGAGTGCAACGGGCGATGGGCCCAAGACCCCGGGGCGCTTAGGATGTAGACCGGCGGGGACCTCTCTGCTGAGCCTAGGTAGGGCTGCGACGTGTTGATCTTCCGAGGCCGGGCATTGACCCCAGAAAGGTGTGTCCGGCCAGAGTGATCGAGCGTGTTGGGTAACGTGATGCACCCCTGCAGGGAAGATATATATTCGAATACCGTGTCCACCGTAATGGACGTTCAGACTTGTATCCTGATCTTATACAACTAGAAATGGATACTTGATCTGTGATGGATATGTGGCTCTGGGATTTCTTTCTCGCGGGGAGTCGAGGAAGGATCTCTGGGCATTAATGTTACAACATGCTTGTTAATTATAAACTGCTATTCTTTACTCTTCTACATGCTGCAAGATGCTTGGAGCTGCTTGAAGATGCTAGTCTTCGATAGGCTAGGCATTCTCCTCTATTCTGGCATTCTGCAGTTCAGTCCACAGATACAGCCCTTCCATTTGATAACAATGCATACTCAGTATAGATCTGATGCTTGTGAGTACTTTGGATGAGTACTCACGGTTGCTTTGCTACCCCTTTTCCCCCTTCCTTCTTCTTTTCGGTTGACGCAACCAGATGGTGGATCCCTGGAGCCAGATGCCACCGCCAACGGATTCTGCTACATGGAGACCGTCGACGACCAGGAGTAGTTAGGAGGTCCCAGGCAGGAGGCCTTGCCTCTTCGATCGTGTTGCTTTTGTGCTTGCCTTCTTAAGGCATCCTTGTTTAACTTATGTCTGTACTCAGATATTGTTGCTTCCGCTGACTCTTGTGTATCGAGCTTGTATTCGAGCCCTCGAGGCCCCTGGCTTGTAATATGAAGCTTGTATTATTTTATTTGTGTCTAGAGTTGTGTTGTGATATTTTCTCGTGAGTCCCTGATCTTGATCGTACACATTTGCGTGTATGATTAGTGTACAGTTGAATCGGGGGTGTCACAGTCTTCCCCTGAAAATTGATAGAAGCGTACCCTTGATTTTGGGGAGCGGTGTTTTGGCTCCCGGGAGCACATGCTCCCGGGTGAACGGTACCCCTCAAAAAAATGTTCTCAAAAACTTCTGGAAAAAAATTAGACGATCGTGTTGGTGTCACAAGCATGCTTGACAATTTTCATGCAGAACGGAGCAGCGATGTTTCTTCAGTGAAAAAAACAAATTTGGGCTGACATTTGATCTTTGATTTGGTTTTTTTTTTTGCGCATGACAAAATGTTTAACCTTTTTGTCTCAAAATTTAGAGGTAGCATTTTTACGTGACAAAGATCACAAAAAAAATGCTCCCAGGAGCCAAATTGAATTTCCATTCATTTTGTTTTTTTTCTGAGGACGGCAATTACCACGTACGAGGAGACAGCTACAGCCTACAGCAACATCCAAAGTGCGGTGCAGGTGCAGCAGGAGTGTTTTGCCAACGTAAATCACTGCAGTAAAGGGCAACGAATCCCGTCTCCGTCGCGTTAGTACATGGGATCGATTGACTCCACATGATTTTGCAAGTCAATACCGTGCTAGACTGTACTACTACTTTACATGAATCTTCATATTTCCTGCGGAGAGTGCTTTACATAAATCCACAAAGAGCCACACGTGCATCTTTATATAGATAAATAAAATCTCCCTCAAGAAAAATATAGATAAATAAATCGCTGCACGAGCTAAGTAAACATCGTGTACGAGCTGAGTAAACAACCCATGAAGTTTGAAGTTAACCTGTGGTGCCACGTGACGGTGCGGAATGTCTCAGCGGTTCCCGCGTTTTAAAGTTTCGTGCAGTTGTGCCGTTGAACTGAGCTACTCCGTATCGTCTATCAATCAATCATCTATACCTGCCCACGCGCCCGTCGCAATCTACGGATTAGCTAGGCCTAATCCGATCGGGTCAGTCGCTGATCCCAACATACACCTGCCGTACCGACCAAGCACTAAAAAAATAACGGAAACACTAACGCCCACACGTGTGGGCGTTACCCAACTTACCCACACGCCTCGATCGTCGTTCACTATTTTTTGCACGAATCTTGGCACGAAAAGGTGGATTTGCTGTGCCACGTAGGACAAGTCCCCTGTGTGGCGTGTAGGCAGTTCGTCCGAACGCCGGTTTTTCCTCCGAGGTCAGAGGTTGCGAGTCGGGGCGTGAGGTGGAACTGCTGTCGCGCCCGCACGCCACGCCCGACTGCGGTTGCCGTCTCCAACGTCTTGCCACTTCGCTCTCCCCTCGCGGTTCATTTACTCCCCTCCCCATTCATTACTCGCCAACCCACTATCCACGCCAGTTGCATTCGATTGAGGAGAAACCGAGAGGAGAAGGCGACGGCGGCGGCGGAAGAGTCGACAGCATTCGCGGCCATTGGTGGGGCTCGCCGGACCGGAGCGTCGTCGCCGGAGCAGCCGCAGATTGAAGGCAAGGCTCCCTCCCGTGCTCACATTCATGCCCGCGATTTCCGCCCCCCTCCCTCTGTGGTCAATTTCCGCTCGAGTTTACTCGAGATTCCGGCCGATTCGCGGTGCTCCGGCGTCTCCGTCGGCGGTGGAGTCGCGTGCTTACCATTTAGGGTGGCATTGCGCAGTTTCGTCGCCGCCGCGGTGGCAGTCATGCCGGTGTGGCTCGGCCGTTCCGCAGCCACATCCGGTTTTCGCCTTGCAATTGAGCGGGCGATTTTCTATATGTGTAGTTATGATTTGCCTCGAAATGCTATTTCCATCAGTGTAGGGAGTTTCTGTTGTTGAATTCAGGGTATGATATTTGCGAATGAACCCTAGATCTAATTAGGTGCATTTCATAGTGTAGGATAATGGCAGTCATGGCATTTTCAACAACTATCATCACTGATGGCAACTAATTTTCTGATCAACCGTGTCAGTTGCCATGATTATGCTTTTCCATGTGGCAACTAATTTTGTGAATGCACTCTGCCTGTTGCCATGTCATATGCAGGATAATGGCAAATTCACTGTACAATAGACTCAATTGCATTTGCCATGCTGACTTGTGATAGCTAAACATATTTGAATGTATTACATGGCAACTCATTTTTATATGAGGTCAGGGTGTGATTTGCCACATTATATGTTGTGCAATGGAAGTTTCCTGCCCTTTTTTGAAGTTCCTTGTGTTAACACATGGCAACTTGACCATAGTACATTATGTGAATACATGGCAACTCACTTTTATTTGAGGTCAGGGTGTGAGTTGCCACATTATATGTTGTGCAATGGAAGTTTTCTGCCCTTTTTTGAAGTGCCTTGTGTTAACACATGGCAACTTGAACATATTTGAAGTTCCTTATGATCTGTACATTTTTTATGAAGCCAGTGTGTTAGTTGCCACATTTCATGTTGGACAAACCTAGGGGGTGGGTGTTCCTATGCTCTGCCTCATTTGCCACTTTCATTGGAGCCAACATGGCAAGTAGGTTCTGCTACCTGGCAACTGCTTCCTTCAGAAGCACATACACGTCCAGTTGCCATGTTTATGCAATTGCTTTTCCATTTGATCATTTTTCTGCCTTTTTGTGCATCTTCAGCAGATGGCAATTACTGCCCTCTTCAGATGCGTAAACTTTGTGGCAACCATGGAGTTTTCTTTTTTGTTCATCGATGATATCGAATATTTACTTGATGCATTTCTTTTCGTATCCGTCGGCTGTGTTTTCATTTCACCCTAACGTGTGCTTTCTTCTTACCGTAGCACAATGGCTCGCGGCGACCATCAAGATGATGATGATGACTTCATGGAGTTACCGCAACAGAATCGCGCGACTGGTCTGACAAAAGATGGCGATGAGGTCACTTTCCACCCCCAAATGTTTTTAATGTCGCATTGAGTTTTCAATCTTCCGTTAGAACTAAATTTTCATGACATTGAACATGGCAACAAATGATCCATTTTCTGTTATGCAGAAGAAGAAATGTTATCGCAATAGGGCTTCGCAAGAACGCCTGACTATATTGACCGAGGGATTTACTGATGAGCAGAAGGGAGTTGCCGGTGAGATGGGGATGTAGGCTCTGATGGATGTTCGGTGCAAGAACCTAGTGAACCCTGCATGCGACTGGCTCGGTGAGATTTATGATCCTGCCTCCGGGGAATTCGTGATTCCGGGACGTGGAAGACTGCCTTTGGACGAGGAATCTGTGTTCTGCACTCTGGGTGTGCCCTGTGGAGAGATCAAAGTCCCATATGAGGTGAATAATAAGATTGAGGAAGTCTTGTTCGCCCGTTTGTTTCCTGGGATGGCATCCATGCCGAATACGACTGTGCTAGTAACTTCGTTGGAGGGCATGAAACCCATGGTGAGGTATTTAAGATGAAGCTGGTCATGTACTTGATCTCAGTTGTCTTTGCGCCTACCACATCTCTTCACCCAAGCAACAAGTGCTTCCCCATCCTGGTGAATGCTCTCTCTCTACTTCTCTTTCCATTCAATCTTTTGATTTTGATGTCATCTGAAGCTAGTCATTGCCAGTATTTTAATGTTTTTCATTTGAATGCTGATGTGGCAACTTTTTGTCCTGAAATTGTGTTGTGCAGGCGAAGCTGAAATACGTTAAGAACATGAATTAGTGTAAATTCATCGCTGACTTCCTGCATGATGCATTTTCAAACAAGATGTACCAGAAGGGCTGTCGCTTGCACCTAATGGTATTTTTTCATACTCTTTTGCAAATACTATTATCACGGTTCAATGCTTTCCTAAATCAACATCGCAGCTGTTGGTAAGTGTGAACCATACAAGATCGTGCATGGCAACCGTACAAGATCGTGCATGGAAACCCTTTGTTTTCATTTTTTATGTGAATCTTTTACATGTGAAAGTGACTTTTTGTTTGATTCATGGCATCTGTAGTTGCTGCCTACAAGGCAATATCATTTTTCAACAACACAAAAAAGTGTTCATTTGATACATTCATTCTCTTTTATACAATCTGCATGGCAACCATGATGTTGAGCTGGTGGCAGCTACCAGCATAACAAGATGGCAACTGCCACACAGCATGATGGCAACTAACATAGACAGATGGCAAATCTTTTTCTTCATTCCCTTCAACTTGATGACTCGAGGAAACTACATAAGCTTTCTTTTCAGCATAGCATGATGGCAACTGACATAGCTTTCTTTTTTATTGTGTATACCAGCTCATGTACGTCGATCGTCTTGATCTGTCCACGGTCGACTTTACTGGGATAGGAGGCCCGCCGCCTCCACATAAGTTTGCTCTCTCTGCGTGGACGTATGATGATGTCAAGGTTGTGCTTGCCGCAGACAGGATAACTGATACAAAATATGGGAAACCGTAGGTTAGTTCTGCCTTCTTTCTTGCACAACATTCTTCATTTTCGATGATGCATAACATGTGAAAAAAAATCCCCATACGGCAACCATTTACGGCTAACAAGAGATAAATACCTTGGCAGCCATGGTTGTCTGCACATGGAACCCATGTATGACCCCATACGGCAACTCCGCCATCCATGTCGAAACTCCTTCTTTTTTCCTCTTTTTGCAATACATGAATTGTTAGTCACTGCTCCTTATTTCTCTCTTACATTTTAGTTGTTTTTAATGTTTTCTAGCTGATGGCCAAGCATGCTATAGACTACAGTGTTTTTGGTGGGCCACAAAACTTTGGCAAGTGGATAGATGTGCATTCAGCTCCATCTTGTCCTGCTGAGGTAATCAAGGATGTTTATTTTTGTTTTTTGAAATTGTTTTTCCCTTTGCATTTTGATATATCTCTATGGTTGTTTTGGTTATTTTTGTTCCTACGCACGTGACTCTAATATGTTTGGTTATTGCTACTTTTTGTTTTGTGCTCAGGCGAGGGCACCTGTTGAGCATCTAGTTGGGCAGTTTGCTTCTCGCATGACAGGCTTGCTCGGGAAGTTGGTTGAGGGTTGGACATCACTTAATGGCTCTGATAGCGACGCGGTTGCGAGGCAGTTCACATCATTCGTTGGAGAACGGACACATCTACCAACTGGTTGCCGTGGCCGGTACGACTACAACAGCTCACGGGAGCTCCCTGAGACGCAAGATGGGCTAGATGGAGATGCTGGTCTCAACAAGGACGATGACGATGAGATGAACATGTTGAAGTTCGTGCAGGTGGTAAGAAGGATAAGGCTGCAGCAAATGTTCCTCCACCAGAGGAAGCCATTGAACAAATAGTTGCGAGAGACACGGGGGTGTCGCCCTCAAAGAGGGGCAGGGCTCTAGAGGATGTTGGTCAGGGCTCTGTTGGCAAGAGGTCTAGGACCGATCCCGTAGCTGCTAGGAAGAGGTTCGACATTTATTTAGTGTTTTGTTTGTCCCTTCTTTTTAACAGACCGACCTTTTTTTCATTGTTTGCTAAGTGCGGCATGATTTTTGTGTCTCACACTTGGTATCCTTTTTTTGCCATTCTTTCTACATGCAGTGAGGCGACAGCTGGTGGACGAGCAGTTAAGAAGAAACAAACGCCAACACCAACCCGTGTTTCTGCCCGATTGAACAAGGGTGCTCCCACTGCTGGTGACACCACTTCCACCAGGTCGTCTCCTCGTACGTCGACGTCCAACACCAGGGATCCTGTCGAGTTGGGACTTGAGGAAGACAATCAAGAAGTAGGTTCTCCCTGTTTTTCATTGTCGTAGTGCTATTTTTTCGCTTGATGCATTCTAGATCATACACAACTTTTTTACCTGATACATTTATGTGGCAACTACCGTCTGCTTCTCATGGCAGCTGTCCAGCTTGCCACATGGGCTATTGCCATCAGTGCCACATGGCAACTACTGTTTTTCATGATCTAATATTTGCTGCATGGCAACTCATGCTTGTTTTGTATGGCAACTGCTGACTACACCACATGGCAATTCTTATTCCACTGATATGGCAACTAGCAGCTTTCCACTGACCTCCATCACCTACATTGTCATGTGTGCCCACCCATACCTTGTTCTCAAATGGCAGCTCTGGCACATCACACACTTTTCATTTTCATGATGCCTACCATGGCAATTATTTTGTTCACTTTTTTTATACTCTTCATGTGCTTTCTTGTAGGGTGAAGGAGACTACTACACGCGTGACCAAGCACAACCCTAGAGACCCACTCGAACGCATTCATTCCAAGTTGTCGACAAGTGGCAACTCAGATGTTCATGAGGCGCCAGACGACAAATCTGCTGTTGTACCGTCCACTGTTCCCACTAGCTCTGATGCAAGCGGCCGACCATCTCCGTCGGTTGGAGATGTGCAGACTACAACAACAGGCATCCGTACATCTGGGAGTGATGAGTTTGTATCTGCCAGGACTGCTGAGATATTGCCCACGCTGGTGGCAATGAGGGATGCTGTTGTGACCCATGCCACCCGATCAGCAACTGTTGAAGTGGACGCTCCTGAGATCAACCTAAACAAGGAAGATTCCTGCTCATCTGATACGGATTCCAGGCGTGTGGCTGGTGGCACTTCTGCGTCCACAAAAGAAGGGGCTGCGGCCACAATTCAGAACGAGATGCCATTGATAACCCACAAGTATAGGGGATCAATTGTAGCCTCTTTCGATAAGTAAGAGTGTCAAACCCAACGAGGAGCTAAAGGTAGAACAAATATTCCCTCAAGTTCTATCGACCACCGATACAACTCTACGCACGCTTAACGTTCGCTTTACCTAGAACAAGTATAAAACTAGAAGTACTTTGTAGGTGTTGCTAGATAGGTTTGCAAGATAATAAAGAGCGCGTAAATAAAAAGTAGGGGTGTTTAGATAAAGAAGCAATAAAGTTAGTATAGCGAGTGTGGAAAAGTGGTGGTAGGAGTTGCGAAATTGTCCCTAAGCAATTGACTACTTTACTAGACCGATAGCAAGCTTTATGTGGGAGAGGCCACTGCTAGCATGTTCCCTGACTTGGAATTCTATGCACTTATGATTGGAACTATTAGCAAGCGTCCGCAACTACTAACGTTCATTAAGGTAAAACCCAACCATAGCATTAAGTTATATTGGCCCCCCTTCAATCCCGTATGCATCAATTTCTATGCTAGGTAGAAGCTTCTGTCACTCTTGCCCTCCAATACATAGTCCTATCAACATACAACTAACCGTATGGTGTGATCCACGCGCGCGCTCATATGATGGGCACCAAAGGACAGCAACATAACCACAAGCAAATTAAATCAATCATAGCAATTCATCAACCACCGATAGGACAACGAAAATCTACTCAGACATCATAGGATGGCAACACATCATTGGATAATAATATGAAGCATAAAGCACCATGTTCAAGTAGAGGGTACTGGGGGAGTCCTGGACTAAGGGGTCCTCAGGCGTCCGG
Organism: Aegilops tauschii subsp. strangulata; assembly: GCF_002575655.3. Lineage (NCBI taxonomy): Eukaryota > Viridiplantae > Streptophyta > Magnoliopsida > Poales > Poaceae > Aegilops > Aegilops tauschii. The sequence continues at coordinate 391,181,163 of NC_053040.3, read as the reverse complement.
CCTGTTATCCATTGGGTCGGACTGATGGGATGTGAAGACATGAAGGCCGAAGACTGTACCCGTGTCCGGATTGGACTCTACTTGGCGTGGAAGGCAAGCTAGGCGACCAATTATGAAGATTCCTTCTTATGTAACCGACTCTATGTAAACCCTAGATCCCCCCGGTGTCTATATAAACCGGAGGGCGTAGTCCGGATAGGATACACATTACCATAGTCATACAGGGTAGACTTCTAGGGTTTAGCCATTACGATCTCGTTGTAGATCAACTCTTGTAATACCCATATTCATCAAGATCAATCAAGCAGGAAGTAGGGTATTACCTCCATAGAGAGGGCCCGGACCTGGGTAAACATCGTGTCCCCCGTCTCCCGTTACCATCGATCCTAGACGCACAATTCGGGACCCCCTACCCGAGATCCGCCGGTTTTGACACCGGAAGGTACAGCGGGTTGCGGGAGAGTGGACCGCTGTAGATAGAGGCGGGAAGGTGATGGAGATGTTGGTGAAGATGGCGGAGGTGTTGGTGAAGATTGCAGTGATGATGATGGTGGCCACGGCAGCGTTCCGGCGCCACCGGAAGAGCGGGTGAGAGGGGCCCCCTTCTTCTTCTTCTTCCTTGACCTCCTCCCTAGATGGGAGAAGGGTTTCCCCTCTGGTCCTTGGCCTCCATGTCATGGGAGGGGTGAGATCACCTCTGAGATTGGATCTGTCTCTCTGTCTCTCTCTGTTTCTGCGTTCTGGTATTCTGCCCTTTCACCGTTTCGTATATGTATGGAGATCCGTAACTCCGATTGGATTGAAACCTTCGCCCAGATTTTTCTCCGAAAATTAGCTTTCTTGCGGCCGAAGAAGAGCAGCAACCGCCTTACGGGTGGCCCATGAGGGTCAGAGGTGCGCCCCCTGCCTTGTGGCCACCTCGGGCACCGTCTCGCGTTGATTCTTCTTCCCATATTCTCCAAATATTCCAAAAATATTCTCCGTCCATTTTTATCCCGTTTGGACTCCGTTTGATATGGGGTTTCTGCGAAACAAAAATCATGCAACAAACAGGAACTGGCACTGGGCACCGGATCAATATGTTAGTCCCAAAAATAGAATAAAAAGTTGCCAAAAGTGTACGAAAGTTGAATAATATTGGCATGGAACAATCAAAAATTATAGATACGACGAAGACGTATCAGCATCCCCAAGCTTAATTCCTGCTCGTCCTCGAGTAGGTAAATGATAAAAAAGATAATTTTTGATGTGGAATACTACCTAGCATAATCTTGATCATGTATCTAATCATGGCATGAATATTAAGACATGAGTGATTCAAGGCAATAGTCTATCATTTGACATAAAAACAATAATAATTCAAGCCTACTAATAAAGCAATCATGTCTTTTCAAAATAACAAGGCCAAAGAAAGTTATCCCTACAAAATCATATAGTCTCGCTATGCTCCATCTTCACCACACAAAATATTCAAATCATGCACAACCCCGATGACAAGCCGAGCAATTGGTTCATACTTTTTAACGCGCTTCAGCTTTTTCAACCCTCACGCAGTACATGAGCGCAAGCCATGGACATAGCACTATAGGTGGAATAGAATAATATGATGGGGGTTATGTGGAGAAGACAAAAAGGAGAAAGTCTCACATTGACGCGGCTAATCAACGGGCTATGGAGATGCCCATCAATTGATGTCAATGTGAGGAGTAGGGATTGCCATGCAACGGATGCACTAGAGCTATAAGTGTATGAAAGCTCAAACTGGAAACTAAGTGGGTGTGCATCCAACTTGCTTGCTCATGAAGACCTCGGGCATTTGAGGAAGCCCATCATTGGAATATACAAGCCAAGTTCTATAATGAAAATTCCCACTAGTATATGAAAGTGATAACTCAAGAGACTCTCTATATGAAGAACATGGTGCTACTCTGAAGCACAAGTGTGGTAAAAGGATAGTAACATTGCCCCTTCTCTCTTTTTCTCTTTTTTTTATTTTCTCTTTTTTTTGGTGGGCTTCATTGGCCTCTTTTTTTGGGGGGCTTCTTTGGCCTCTTTTATTTATTTTTAAAGTCCGGAGTCTCATCCCGACTTGTGGGGGAATCATAGTCTCCATCACCCTTTCCTCACTGGGGCAATGCTCTAATAATGATGATCATCACACTTTTATTTACTTACAACTCAATATTACAACTCGATACTAGAACAAAGATATGACTCTATATGAATGCCTCCGGCGGTGTACCGGGATGTGCAATGATCTAGCGTAGCAATGGCATCAAAAAACGGACAAGCCATGAAAACATCATGCTAGCTATCTTACGATCATGCAAAGCAATATGACAATAAATGCTCAAGTCATGTATATGATGATGATGGAAGTTGCATGGCAATATATCTCGGAATGGCTATGGAAATGCCATGGTAGGTAGGTATGGTGGCTGTTTTGAGGAAGATATAATGAGGCTTATGTGTGATAGAGCGTATCATATCACGGGGTTTGGATGTACCGGCGAAGTTTGCACCAACTCTCGAGGTGAGAAAGGGCAATGCACGGTACCGAAGAGGCTAGCAATGATGGAAGGGTGAGAGTGCGTATAATCCATGGACTCACATTAGTCATAAAGAACTCATATACTTATTGCAAAACTTTATCAGCCCTCGAAGCAAAGTACTACTACGCATGCCCCTAGGGGGATAGATTGGTAGGAAAAGACCATCGCTCGTCCCCGACCGCCACTCATAAGGAAGACAATCAATAAATAAATCATGCTCCGACTTTGTTACATAACGGTTCACCATACGTGCATGCTACGGGAATCACAAACCTCAACACAAGTATTTCTACTAATCCACAACTACCCACTAGCATGACTCTAATATCACCCATCTTTATATCGCAAAACTATTGCAAGGAATCAAACATATCATATTCAGTGATCTACAAGTTTTATGTAGGATTTTATGACTAACCATGTGAATGACCAGTTCCTGTCATCTCTCTAAATAGATATAAGTGAAGAAAGAGAGTTTAATTATTTCTACAAAAGATATGCCCATGCTCTAACAAATATAAGTGAAGCAAAAGAGCATTCTACAAATGGCGGTTTTCTATGTGAAGAGAAACAGGCAATCCAAACTTCAAATGATATAAGTGAAGCATATGAAGCATTCTATAAAGCCATACTCAAAAGATATAAGTGAAGTGCATAGAGCATTCTATAAATAGACCAAGGACTATCTCATACCAGCATGGTGCATAAAAGAAAAGTGAAAACTAAATGCAAAATACGCTCCAAGATTTGCACATATCGCATGAACGAAACGAATTCGAAAACATACCGATACTTGTTGAAGAAAGAGGGGATGCCTTCCGGGGCATCCCCAAGCTTAGATGCTTGAGTCTCCTTGAATATTTACTTGGGGTGCCTTGGGCCCAAGCTTGATCTCTTGCCTCTCTTCCTTCTTCTCACATCGAGACCTCCTCGAGCATCGAACACTTCATCCACACAAAACTTCAACAGAAAACTCGGTAAGATCCGTTAGTATAATAAAGCAAATCACTACTCTAAGTACTGTTGCAAACCAATTCATATTTTGTTTTTGCATTATGTCTACTGTAATATAACTTTTTCATGGCTTAATCCACTGATATAAATTGATAGTTTCATCAAAACAAGCAAACTATGCATCAAAAACAGAATCTGTCTAAAACAAAACAGTCTGTAATAATCTGAACATTCACCATACTTCTGATACTTCAAAAATTCTGCCAAAATTAGGAAAAATAAAAAATTTGTATATAAAGACAGTGCAAAAATAATCAGAACCTTTTGGCATTCCAGTAAAAAACTAAAAATCGCTCACTACAGCCAAAGTTTCTGTCCTGCACCGTACAAACCAACAAGCATTGTAAACATCCTAAAGGCAAACCTTGGCACATTATTTTTATAATACAATGGAATTGTACAAGGGGATAATTATTTTTATTGAAAATTTTCTGTAATTAAGATTCACAAAGTTTCCATGGGCATGAACAAAGTTCAAGGACGTCCCCCACTTTCACAATGCTCGTCTATCTCACTTTCACTTTTCTTTTTGAAAAGTTTTGGGTTCCCGTCTTTATTTTTTTGTTTTTAAACTTTATAAAAGCACACAACAGAAATAAATGACTCTCTAAAACTTCCGGGTTATCTCCCTGGCAGCGCTTTCTTTAAAGCCATTAAGCTAGGCATATAGTGCTCAAGTAGTGAATCCACCCGGATCCCAAGGTATATCAAAGCCAATTTTAATTAGCAATGATTTGGCATTTAGTAGTGAGCACAAAGCGACATATATCAAGCAATGACGAAGTCTAAATCTCTTCCTATGCATCGGCATGTCATAAAAGAACAATTCATGCACACATAGTAAAGGCCAATGCATAGTATAAACAGTTTCTTGCAATTTTATCATGTTGGAAACATAGAGAGGTGGAGATATAGTTCCTCTCTCATAGTAATTGCAAGTAGGATCAGCAAGCACATGCATATTATATCTATCAAAAACATCATGTGTAGCGGTAAAAGGCAACCCATCAATATAATCCTTAATAAGTGCAAACTTCTCCGATATAGTGTAGTCGGGAGAATTCAAAAAGATAATAGGACTATCATGCGTGGGTGCAATAGCAACAATTTCATGTTTAACATAAGGAACTATAGCAAGTTCATCTCCATAAGCATAATTCATATTGGCATCTTGGCCACAAGCATAGCAAGCATCATCAAAAATGGATATTTCAAGAGAATCAACGGGATCATAACAGTCATCATAGCAATCATCCTTCGGTAAGAACGAAGGGAAATTAAACAATGTATGAGTTGAAGAGTTACTCTCATTAGAATGTGGGCACGGGTAGCTAGTCCGTTCTTCCTCCTTTTGTTCTTCGCTCTCCTCATCATCTTTTTCATCCAATGAGCTCACAGTTTCATCAATTTCTTCTTCCATAGACTCCTGCAAAATATTAGTCTCTTCTTGGACAGCGGAGGAGTCCTCAATATATGGTTTAACATAGGTATTAGAAGCATAACTATCATAAAAATATTCAAGTATGGCAAAATTTTCAGATTTGTAAAGAGTAGCATCATACTTTTCAATCAAAGAAGCAATTTCATAAGCACCCCTAAAAGCAACAAATTCTTCAATTTGTTGAACATCATAGTAACTATAAACACCCTTAGCATACGAAGATACGATTCCATTATCGATAAACTCACATTGGTAGGGAAGGTGTTTCTTAGGGTTTTCAGAACAACAAGTAACATCATATATTTCACATAAATTCCAGGCATAGCATTGCAAACGATGAATTTGATCCAGTAAAAGTTTCCCTTTTTTAGATATGCGGTGTCGCACATAACAAGCATGCTCATCTAAAGATTTGCCCTCAACTAAGCTAGTTGGGGTTTCAGCACGAGCACAAAAGGATCGAAGATGATCCAAGTAAAAAGCTTTAGGAGTGTGATAGATTTTGAGTGGTTCTTCAACCATTGGTTCAGTAGGTACAGCTAATGTTTTTGGTATTTTGCATTTCCTACCCATAACTAAAGATAGAAAACAGCTAAGAACAGCAAATAAAAATTACTTATTGATAAAGCAAACAAGCACACACGAGAATATTCACCCCACGCTATGACTCCACGGCAACGGCGCCAGAAAAAGGTCTTGATAACCCACAAGTATAGGGGATCAATTGTAGCCTCTTTCGATAAGTAAGAGTGTCGAACCCAACGAGGAGCTAAAGGTAGAACAAATATTCCCTCAAGTTCTATCGACCACCGATACAACTCTATGCACGCTTAACGTTCGCTTTACCTAGAACAAGTATAAAACTAGAAGTACTTTGTAGGTGTTGTTGGATAGGTTTGCAAGATAATAAAGAGCGCGTAAATAAAAAGTAGGGGCTGTTTAGATAAAGAAGCAATAAAGTTAGCATAGCGAGTGTGGAAAAGTGGTGGTAGGAGTTGCGAAATTGTCCCTAAGCAATTGACTACTTTACTAGACCGATGGCAAGTTTTATGTGGGAGAGGCCACTGCTAGCATGTTATCCCTGACTTGGAATTCTATGCACTTATGATTGGAACTATTAGCAAGCGTCCGCAACTACTAACGTTCATTAAGGTAAAACCCAACCATAGCATTAAGTTATATTGGCCCCCCTTCAATCCCGTATGCATCAATTTCTATGCTAGGTAGAAGCTTCTGTCACTCTTGCCCTCTAATACATAGTCCTATCAACATACAACTAACCGTATGGTGTGATCCACGCGCGCGCTCATATGATGGGCACCAAAGGACAGCAACATAACCACAAGCAAATTAAATCAATCATAGCAATTCATCAACCACCGATAGGACAACAAAAATCTACTCAGACATCATAGGATGGCAACACATCATTGGATAATAATATGAAGCATAAAGCGCCATGTTCAAGTAGAGGGTACAGCGGGTTGCGGGAGAGTGGACCGCTGTAGATAGAGGGGGGAAGGTGATGGAGATGTTGGTGAAGATGGCGGAGGTGTTGGTGAAGATCGCGGTGATGATGATGGTGGCCACGGCAGCGTTCCGGCGCCACCGGAAGAGAGGGTGAGAGGGGCCCCCTTCTTCTTCTTCCTTGACCTCCTCCCTAGATGGGAGAAGGGTTTCCCCTCTGGTCCTTGGCCTCCATGGCATGGGAGGGGCGAGAGCCCCTCCGAGATTGGATCTATCTCTCTGTCTCTCTCTGTTTCTGCGTTCTGGTATTCTGCCCTTTCACCGTTTCGTGTATATATATGGAGATCCGTAACTCCAATTGGATTGAAACCTTCGCCCAGATTTTTCTCCAAAAATTAGCTTTCTTGCGGCCGAAGAAGAGCAGCAACCGCCTTACGGGTGGCCCACGAGGGTCAGGGGCGCGCCCAGGGGGCAGGCGCGCCCCTGCCTCGTGGCCACCTCGGGCACCATCTCGCGTTGATTCTTCTTCCCATATTCTCCAAATATTCCAAAAATATTCTCCGTCCGTTTTTATCCCGTTTGGACTCCGTTTGATATGGGGTTTCTGCGAAACAAAAATCATGCAACAAACAGGAACTGGCACTGGGCACTGGATCAATATGCCAGTCCCAAAAATAGAATAAAAAGTTGCCAAAAGTGTATGAAAGTTGAATAATATTGGCATGGAACAATCAAAAATTATAGATACGATGGAGACGTATCACCATCCACGGGTGAGACTCATGGCACAACAGCTCCAGCTTCTGGTGGTCCAGAGGCTGCTACGGCGACCGTTGCGCGAGCTGGTCTTCCACCTGGGCGACGTAGCCCTCGCAAGCATCCTGCAGACATATCCAATGCACCTTTGTAGCTAGGAGCAGCAGAGATGACTCTGGTTATGTGCCTGCCTCGACACTGTTCCCACCTCCTGCCAAAAGCAATGTTATGGAGAAAACAGAAGTCCGGAGTACAACCGACGCAGGTGGCAAGCCGTGCACAGCTGAAGGAGGTGAACGTCCGGAGCAGACTACGTCTTTCACCGCCGTGGAGAACCCCGGCTTAAATCTGCGCACTTCCAAGCTCCCAGTCAACATTGGTGTCCCCTACAGCCCAAACAAGAAGATTGGCAAGAAAGTTGCGATTGATACCGCTGACAGCACGCCCCGCCCTACTAATAAGCCTGATGATTCTGCAACAGACGAGGCAGAAATGTTTGTTGACCTGTCACCCCTGAATTCTGCCAAGAAACTTGTTCGCGATCCGGCTGGTAGGCAGGAGAGGCACCTGATGGCTTTCACCCCACCGAGCTTTAGCCTTGGCATCGATCACAGTCAGGATGTACCAGTGGTGCAGGATCCTGTGCCTGTTTCCTTTGCTTTCCCGGCAAGCACAGCCCCAATGATGTGTTGGAAATATGCCCTAGAGGCAATAATAAAATGGTTATTATTATATTTCCTTATTCATGATATTTGTCTATTGTTCATGCTATAATTTTGTTATCCGGAAAGCGTAATACATGTGTGAATACATAGACCACAACATGTCCCTAGTGAGCCTCTAGTTGACTAGCTCGTTGATCAATAGATGGTTACGGTTTCCTAACCATGGACATAGGATGTCATTGATAACGGGATCACATCATTAGGATAATGATGTGATGGACAAGACCCAATCCTAAGCATAGCACAAGATCGTGTAGTTCGTCTGCTAAATCTTTTCTAATGTCAAGTATCTTTTCCTTAGACCATGAGATTGTGCAACTCCTGGATACCGTAGGAATGCTTTGGGTGTGCCAAACGTCACAACGTAACTGGGTGGCTATAAAGGTACACTATGGGTATCCCCGAAAGTATCTGTTGGGTTGGCACGAATCGAGACTGGGATTTGTCACTCCGTATGACGGAGAGGTATCTCTGGGCCCACTCGGTAAGACATCATCATAATGAGCTCAATGTGACTAAGGGGTTAGTCACGGGATGATGTGTTACAGAACGAGTAAAGAGACTTGCCGTAACGAGATTGAACAAGGTATCGGTATACCGACGATCGAATCTCGGGCAAGTGCTATACCGGTAGACAAAGGGAATCGTATACGGGATTGATTGAATCCTTGACATCGTGGTTCATCTGATGAGATCATCGTGGAACATGTGGGAGCCAACATGGGTATCCAGATCCCGCTGTTGGTTATTGGCCGGAGAGATGTCTCGGACATGTCTGCATAGTTCCCGAACCCGTAGGGTCTACACACTTAAGGTTCGGTGACGCTAGAGTTGTAATGGGAATTGTATGTGGTTACCGAAAGTTGCTCGGAGTCCCGGATGAGATCCCGGACATCACGAGGAGTTTCGGAATGGTCCGGAGGTGAAGATTTATATATGGGAAGTCCAGTTTCAGTCACCGGAAAGGTTTCGGGGTTTATCGGTATTGTACCGGGACCACCGAAGGGGTTCCGGGGGTCCACCGGGAGGGTCCACCTGCCCTGAAGGACCTAATGGGCTGTAGTTGGGTGGGAAGCAGCCCCTTAGTGGGCTGGTGCGCCCCCCCCCCCCAGGGCCCAAGGCGCCTAGGGTTGGAAACCCTAGGGGGCCGCTGCCCCCCCCCCCTCTAGATGGATCTAAGGGTCCGGCCCCCCTCCCCTTCCCCTATATATAGTGGGGGTTTTGGGGCTGCTAGAGACACGAGTCTCCCCTTCTCCTGGCGCAGCCCTTCCCCCTTCCTACACCTTCTCCTCCTCCGTAGCGCTTAGCGAAGCTCTGCCGGATAACCACGAGCTCCACCGCCACCACACCGTCGTGCTGCCGGAGCTCTCCCTCAACTTCTCCTCCCCCCTTGCTGGATCAAGAAGAAGGAGACGTCCCCGGGCTGTACGTGTGTTGAACGCGGAGGCGCCGTCGTTCGGTGCTTAGATCGGAATCAACCGCGATCTGAATCGCTACGAGTACGACTCCTTCATCTGCGTTCTTGTAACGCTTCCGCATCGCGATATTCAAGGGTATGAAGATGCACTCCCCTCTCTCTCGTTGCTAGTCTCTCCATAGATTGATCTTGGTGATGCGTAGAAATTTTTTAATTTCTGCAACGATCCCCAACATGATGGCGCAGCCAATAGCTGGTGGCAGGAAGGCTGTGAAGTTTGCAGAGCCGATAGTGCAAGGTACATTTTTTGTGTGTTTATCATTTTGTTTCTACATTTTTCTAGTTTGACGTTTGTCACAAGCTTTTTTTGGTTTCTTACTGGTGATGGCAAATCTCATTAGATGCACATGGCAACTGGAGTTGCTGCAACATGGCACCTACAGTTGCTGCCATGTTGCAATTCCATTAGCAAAGCACATGGCAACTGGAGTTGTTGTGACATGGCAACTCCAGTCCAATGTACTTGGCAACTGCAGTTGTTGCCACATGGCAACTACAGTGCAATGCACATGGCAACTGGAGTTGTTTCCACATGGACACTTTCTAATTTGCACCTACAGTTCACATTCTGCACTCTTTTTCACAACAACTTGTTGTTTCAAAGTTTCCAAGTTCTACCGTGCCTGCTGAGTCGGTATCCGAGGATACCGTTAGAAGTGCCACCCCTGGATCTGTGAGGCAGCATAGGGTAGTTCACGCACCACCCGTGGATGACTATGAGCCCGAAGTTAAGGCCACAAAGGAGCATAATTACGATATTGTCAAGCGTTTTGGAAATGCGAGGTCCAACAGCAAGCACATGAAGGAGCTGAAAGCGTAATGTCCACACCACATAACCCCTCACTTGCTTTTCTCTGATATTTTTTCTTTTGCTATTACAACCATGTGTTGTTTATGTTTTATGTTTTATTTTATTTAGTAGACATGGTTCTTTCATGTTATATCATTTTCATACAGCTCATGTTTGGACAGAACCAAAATCATACAATGTGATGCGACGTAGGTCGACCTGGCTGATCTTGCCGAGTCCGTGAGGCCACTTGGTAAAATGTCGAAGAATGTAGTTGCGTGTGGGATTGACTTCATCAACAGGCATATGGATATTTGCCCCGACAAGACGATCATGCAGTACATCGTGACCTGCAAAATATGGGATGGCGACTTCCACCATAAAATCCTGAGGAAGCATTTTGCCGTGCATGGTGAATTCAAGCTCCAACTGAAGAAATGTGTGAGTGTTCATTCTTGTTTGTACATATTTTTCTTCCATGGTATTGTTTTGTCAGTAGCTATGCTTCATATGTGGGCTACCCATAGTAGAGGGAGTCACGGTGCTCGTGGGCGGGGATGCGCGGCTCAGGTGCGAGTTGGCTGTCATGGCTGTTCTTGCGGCATGGTGACGTTTTAGAGATCTAGCGTACGTGCCGGGGGTAATGCCTGTCGGACTTTGGTCGGATTGAAGGCGGCGGCGCCTGTGTTGCCTCCTTTCTAAAGGCACCGCCGTAGCTACTCTCCTCCTTTGGATTGCTTCAAGTGAAAACCATGATCCTTTGACTCGGGCAGTGGCTGCGCTCTGATGTCGTTACATTCCTGAAGGTGCCTACACTGCGAAGTACTATCGCCGCTCCGGATACCGCAGAGGAAGGGGCCGAGGATGAAGTGGTGAAGTTTGACGTCCTCTCACACTATCTTATAGCATCTCCAGCCGCGCCGCCAACAGGCCCCCCCAAGCGGCTTTTTCCGCGCCGGCGCCGAAAAAACGCCCTAGTCGCGCTCTCAGGACGCCGAAATCCGCCGGCTTGGCCCGTTTTTGGGCCCGGTGATCGCAGGCCGAACCCGGCGCACTGGGGGCGCTCGGGCGCTCCGGAGCAAGGGAAAAGCATGTCTGGCCCACACCATCAGCCGAAAAGTCAAGCCTGTCTTCTAGATTCGCCTCCCTCCCCCCGCACGCTCGGCCGCCAACCGGCTGATCCCGGCGCCGCCCACCGCCCGCCACCGCTAGATAGCCCATTCCCCATCGAAAAAAGAGCAGAGGTTTCGCCGAGGCAGCCTCTCCACCACCGGCTGGACGACTTTTCTGGCGTTCTGGCTGCGGAGGGGCAGTGTAGGGGCGGGTGCGCGCCCACCGCACCCGCAAAGTGTTCGGCGATTTGCCTGCCTCGGCAATGGACTCGGACGACGAGGAGGCGCTCGCCGCGCTGCTGGAGGAGGAAGCGGAGGCCGACGTCCAGGAAGAGGAACATCTCATGGTCCTCGCTGGCCTGCTGGTGAGCAATGAAACACCGCGGCGCATTGGCTCAGCGCCGGGGTGGATGAAAGCAAAGAACTGGCATCGTCTCGAAGGCTATTGCATGCTCTACTCCGGCTATTTCACCGACGCTCCACTGCACGGCGACAAAGTATTTCGGCGCCGTTATCGCAAGAGCCAAGAGCTTTTCCTCAGGATTGTGAATTCCATCCAGGAGTTCGACAGCTACTTCAAGTGCAAGAAGGATTGCACCGGCAAACTTGGATTCACCTCAATCCAGAAGTGCACGACAGCGATGAGGATGCTTGCATACGGAGCTCCCGGTGATTCACTCGACGACTATGGACGCATGGACGAGTCCACCACCATTGAGTGTTTCTACAAGTTCTGTCGGCCAATGGTGGCAATGTTTGGACCGCAATACTTGTGAACACCCAATGCGGAAGACACTGCTGGGATCCTAGCACAGAATGCAGCAAGAGGATTTCCTGGGATGCTTGGAAGCATCGACTGCATGATTGGAAATGGAAGAACTGCTCATTTGCTTGGCAGGGGATGTACAAAGGCGCCAAAGGCGGTTGAAGTGTGGTACTTGAGGCGGTGGCCACACAGGACCTCTGGATTTGGCACTCCTTCTTTGGTATGCCAGGAACTCACAATGACATCAACGTGTTGCAGTGCTCCCCTATCTTTTCCAAGCTTTTTGAAGGTCATTCTCCTCCGGTGAACTTCGAGGTCAATGGGAGGCACTACAACAATGGGTACTACCTAGCTGATGGCATCTATCCGAGATGGTCTACATTTGTGAAGAATATCTCAAACGTTGTGCCAGGAGGCAAGAAGTCCCACTTTGCCAAGGTGTAGGAGGCTTGCAGGAAGGATGTCGAGCGAGCATTTGGTGTGCTCCAATCTCGATTTGCTGTTGTCCGGTACTGTTGAGGATATAGACCTTAGAGTCACCCGCCAGAAGGGGCCGGGTTACTCATAATGGTCACCGCCAGAAGCCCGGCGCCAAGCTTGAAGACGGTGGGCCAAAGATGGGCTTAAGACCCGGATATGGCTTAAGGCCCGTAGTTACAATCATTATTATGGTAGAACTTGTAGTGTAAGGCAAGAATAGTTGAGAGTCCGAGCCGGACACTCTTATGAGCCGGCCGGGACTCTGAGAGCTGCTGGGCGTCAGCCTCCCTATATAAGGGGACGACCCGGCAGCGGTTTAAGGACAAGAGAGATCTCATCGAGAGCCAGGCATAGCAGTTAAGCTTCCTGGTCATCGAAACCCTAATCAATACCACCTCAACTGGACGTAGGCTTTTACCTTCACCGTAAGGGGCCGAACCAGTATAAACCCTCGTGTTCCTTGTCCCGTTAACCCCTTCAAGCTTCCTAGCGGCGATGGCTCCACGACTAAGTCCTAACTTGAGGACATCTGCCGTGACAATTCCACGACAGTTGGCGCCCACCGTGGGGCCAGCGCACGGTGGATTTGAGTTCTTGAAGGGCAGCTTCGAAGGGCTCAAGGGATACGCTGTGGGCCGGATGACCAAGAGTCGTCGCGGCAAGCTCTACATCGACGATGCAAGCTGGGGCCCCGACGCCGGCTCAATTGAGTACGGGTACCGGGTCCCCTTCGGCGGAATTCATGTTTTCATTGGCAAGATTGGTGAGCCGGGCCCTGGGCCGGATCTCTGCGCCGATCTCATCGAGACGGCTCAGCGTGCACGACCCGCCCGGGCCCTGCCTGCCTTAAAGCATGCTTTTGTGGGATGTATCCATGGAGGGCTCTCTGATAGATCTGGATCTGGTGATGAGACGGCCGCCGGCTCTGACGGCGAGTCATCCACCGATGAGTCAAACTCGTTGTATCAACTTCAAGATGGCAGGCTCATGGGTTGTTCCGATGGTGACAGTATTCCGGACCCGTTTGAACCGCCAAGCCGGGTTGGAATCTTCATGGCCGGTGCGCAGCCTGTCCAGAACCCTGCTGCTGGAGCGGGAAACCCGGTGCCCTCATTGGCTCAGGTGCTAATGGATCTCACGGACAAGATGACGGCCCTGTTGACCGCCGCGGTTGACCCGGCGGATCAAGCTCAGCGTGATGCAGAGGTGGCGCAGTTAAAATTAGATCTAGTGAAAGCTAAGGAGGATCTGGCAGCGGAAGGGATCAGGATGGCTGCGGAGAGGGCGGCTCTCGACGCCCAAACCCAGTTGATTCAGGCGCAGTCCTTCCGGCTCACGATGGATCGAAACGCGTCCAATGAGGTCATGAGAAGGAGGCATCAAAAGGCCCAATCTCGACTCCCTCCGGTTTACGATCCACGAAACCTTTTCAACACGCCAGGTGCAGGGTCTAGTAACCCGCGAGGGATCATAGTACCCGGGTCTGGGACCCCTATTCAGCCGCAAGTGATGGGGCCTCCCCAGGTGCACCCTGCCCCGCCTCAGTACGTGCCAATACCACCGGGTCATTATGCTAACCCGCTGGAGAACATGGTCGCCGCGGCAGCACGGCTGGCGGCTCTCCCAATTGACGGTGACTCTCCGACGGCTATTGAAACCCGTCGGGTCAGGGAACTCCTTCAGACAGCACTGGCGCAGCAAGAGGCGTACTCCTACAGCCGGGACAGGATCCACTCGACCCCTCGTCCAGGCCGGAGCCCGAGTTACAGCAGACACATGGTCTCAGCGACCGGCTCAAGTAACGTCCGACGCCATGACCCACCCCCTGGCCATGGCCCGGCTCATAACGGAACCTTTCACGCAGCAGACCAAGACAGAGCGCGGCAAGAGGCGGAGCAGGTGCCTCAGTTGACGGCTTACCAGACTCCCCCGGCTTATCCGACGACTTTCGTCGACGTGGGTATCCCTACCAGGACTGGGGGTGTCCCTTGTTTAGTGCCAGCTATCCGCAATGAACGTCTACCCAAGGACTTCAAAGGCCCTAGGAAGGTGCCTAATTACACGGCTGACTTACAACCCGCAGCCTGGATCGAGAGTTACGAGATGGCCATGGAACTGCTGGAAGTCAGTGAAGCGGCAATGGCCAAGTACTTCACCATGATGTTAGATGGGACTGCCCGCACTTGGTTGAAAGGGTTACCACCGAATTCCATCGGGTCTTGGGCTGAGCTGAAAGCCCGGTTCATCCAAAACTTCAAAGATACCTGTAGGCAGTCTATGTCAATTGTGGATTTGACTAACTGTAAGCAGCAGGAGGGTGAGTCTACGACACATTGGGTTCGCCGGGTTAAGGAGATAATACATTCCTCTGATAAGATGGATGCCGGCTCTGCAGTCTTAATGTTGGAACAGAATTGTCGTTTCGTGCCCCTGAAGATGAAACTCGGGTGGCTTAAGCGTGACTGCAATGATATGGGTACACTGATGGCGGCTCTTGTCAAGTACGCCGATTCTGATGGTACCAAGGACCCCGCGTCAGATGATGAAAGGACAGGGAAGGGAAAGAAGAACGGCAATGGCAAGGGTCCTCAGCATAACCCGGGGAGCCAAGGAGGTGGCAAGCGCAAGGCCGATGGCAGCCTAGAGTTCGTAGCCAACGCCAGCTCACAGGGTAATAACCAGCAACGCAAGGGGAGGCCCCCTCCCCGAGCCGGCGGGTCAGGCCCGACGCTGGAGCAGCTGTTGAATGAGCCTTGTCCAAGGCATGGCTCTAGAGAAAAGCCAGCTACTCATCTATGGAAGGATTGTGCAATCATGAAGGCCTTTAAGAATTCCAACGCCTTTAACGGCAACAATGGCCCGGGCGGTGGCTCAGGCGCCGGCGGCTTTCATGGCCCGGGCGGCGGCTCAAATTCTAATCCTTAGAACGGTCAAGGGGGCTTTAATCAACAGTCTGGCCAGGGTCATCAACAGCAGCAGGGGGGTTATCAGACCAATCCAAAGCAGCTTAGCGGTGGACAGTATCATGTGTTTACCACCAGTCTGTGTAAGCGAGATCAGAAGCTTCATAAGAGGGCTGTGAATGCTGTTGAGCCGGCGGTTCCACGCTACTTGCGGTGCTCTGAGCAGCCTATAGTGTGGAGTAGGGAGGATCACCCTCCCCGGGTGGATAATCCGGGTCACTTGGCCTTGGTGGTGGCTCCTCAGGTGGGAGGATATAAGTTCACTAAGGTGCTCATGGATGGAGGCAGCAGCATCAACATCCTCTATTATGAGACTTTCCGTCGTATGGGGTTGATTGATAAGAACCTCAGCCAGTCAAACACTATTTTCCATGGCGTGGTACCTGGTAAGTCGGCTTATCCAGTCGGCAAGATCGAATTGGAAGTGGCCTTTGGAGATGAGCACAACTACAGGGTGGAAAAATTGACCTTTGAGGTGGTCAAGATAAGAAGTCCATACCATGCCATATTTGGGCGGCCGGCTTATGCCAATTTCATGGCACGGCCGTGTTACGTGTATTTACAGCTCAAGATGCCGGGTCATAATGGGACCATTACGGTTCACGGCAGATGGAAGGTGGCCCTGGAGTGTGAGGAAGGCGATGTGGCTTATGCAGAATCTGTTTGCGCAACAGAGGAGTTGAAGTTTTACAAAGACAATGTCGACCCAACAGATATGACCTCTCTGAAAAAGCCGACTACGGAGCATGAGCCGGCAATGAAATTTAAGTCGGTTGATGAGACTAAACTTGTTGATTTCGTTCCAGGAGATTCATCTTAGCAGTTTAGCATCAGTGCCAATTTGGATCCAAAATAGGAAAGCGCGCTCATCGAGTTCATCCGTGAGAATAGGGACATTTTTGCATGGAAGCCGTCTGACATGCCAAGTGTACCTAGAGAACTCGCTGAGCACACTCTCAATGTTGATCCGAAATATAAGCCGGTCAGGCAGTTCCTTCGGCGGTTTAATGAAGAGAGGCGGAAAGCTATTGGTGAAGAGGTGGCCCGGCTCTTGGCGGCCGGGTTTATTGTTGAATTTTTTACCCAGAGTGGTTGGCTAACCCGGTGCTCGTACTCAAGAAGAACGGCACCTGGCGGATGTGTGTGGACTACACGGACTTGAACAAGGCGTGTCCGGCTGATCCTTTCGCCCTTCCCCGTATTGATCAAATTATTGATGCTACGGCGGGTTGTGAGCGCCTAAGTTTCTTGGATGCTTATTCTGGATATCATCAGATTAAAATGGCAGTTAAGGACCAGGAGAAGACGGCGTTCATCACTTCCTTTGGAGCCTTCTGCTATGTGTCTATGCCCTTTGGACTCAAGAGTGCACAGGCGACTTATCAGCGTTGCGTGCAGAACTGTCTTCATAACCAGATTGGGCGCAATGTTCATGCTTATGTGGATGATATTGTGGTTAAATCCAGGAAGGAGGAAACCCTGATAGATGATCTAAGGGAAACCTTTGATAATCTCCGGGTCTACAAGATGATGCTTAACCCGGCCAAGTGTGTTTTTGGTGTTCCTGCAGGCAAGCTCTTGAGTTTCTTGGTTTCTAACAAAGGCATTGAAGCTAACCCGGAGAAGATCAAGGCCATCACCTCCCTGGCTAAGCCGGCGTGTATAAACGACGTCCAGCGCCTGGCGGGTCGTATTGCTGCTTTAAGCCGTTTTATAAGCCGTTTGGGGGAGAAGGCTATGCCATTATATCAGTTGATGAAGAAAACTGATGACTTTGTCTGGAATGATGTAGCTAATACTACTTTTGAGGAGTTGAAGAGGCAGCTGGCCGAGCCCCCGGTCCTTGCTGCTCCGGTTGACAAGGAGACTTTATTACTGTATGTGGCTGCTAACACACGAGCCGTCAGTGTGGCCGTGGTGGTGGAGCGCAAGGAAGAGGGTAAGGAGCATCCGGTTCAGCGGCCGGTTTATTATGTCAGCGAGGTACTCATTGAATCCAAGCAGCGGTATCCGCATTGGCATAAGCTTGTTTATGGTGTGTTCATGGCAAGCCGGAAGCTTAAGCATTATTTCCAGGGTCACCCCATCACTGTGGTCAGTTCTGCCCCCCTTGGAGACATCATTCAGAACCGGGAGGCCACAGGGAGAGTGGCTAAGTGGGCTATAGAGCTCGGGCCTCATGGTCTGAAGTATGTGCCACGCACTGCTGTTAAATCTCAAGCCTTGGTGGATTTCATCAATGATTGGACGGAGTTACAAGTGCCCGAACAAAAGTCGGATAACACTTATTGGACTATTCACTTTGATGGGTCCAGGCAATTGGAGGGCTCGGGGGCTGGAGTCGTATTGGCTTCCCCTAAAGGTGACAAGTTCCATTATGTGCTACAATTGATGTTCCCTTGCACCAACAATGCAGCTGAGTACGAGGCCTTGCTCCACGGTCTTCGGATGGCTAAGGAGATGAGCTTGAGCCGGGTAAGGTGCTTCGGCGACTCAGACTTGGTGGCTCAACAAGTATCAGGAAAGTGGGACTCCAAGGACCCTCTCATGGCGGCTTATCGCCGCGAAGTTGATGCCATTGCTGGGCATTTTCAGGGTTACCAAGTAGAGCACATTGATCGCAGGAAGAACGAGGCGGCTGATGCTTTAAGCCGGCTGGGCTCTCAGCGAAAACCGGTGCCGCCTAATACTTTCCTGGACGTCCTGTATAACCCTTCTGTTAAGTTGCCTACAGAGGAAGACTTGGCTGTCCCTGACCCGGAGGCACGACTGGTGGCGGCTCTCCACATCATACCGGACTGGACAGTACCTTATTTGGCTTACATGACCCCGGGAGAGTTGCCTGAGGATGAAACCTTGGCCAGACAAATAACCCGGCGGTCCAAGTCAATGGTTGTCATCAATGGTGAGTTGCATCGCCGCAGTGTTACGGGAGCGTTCCAGCGTTGTGTCTCCCCTGAGGAGGGTCAAGAGATCTTGCACGAGATTCATGAAGGGGATTGTGGCCATCACGCCGGCTCAAAGTCTCTTGTGGCCAAGGCTTTTCGTCATGGTTTTTATTGGCTGACGGCTCATGCTGATGCGGAGGACTTGGTCAGCAAATGTGATGGTTGCCAAAGGTTCTCGTGACGGGCTCATGTGCCGGCTCAGGAGCTGAGGATGATCCCAATTACTTGGCCCTTTGCGGTCTGGGGGCTTGATATGGTTGGGCCTTTTAAAAGGTCCAAGGATAAGAAGACCCACCTCTTGGTGGCAGTTGACAAATTTACCAAGTGGGTTGAAGCGGAGCCAGTTAGCAAGTGTGACGCAGCCACGGCAGTTCAGTTTATGAAAAAGGTGATCTTTCGCTTTGGCTTTCCACACAGCATTATAACTGACAATGGTACCAATCTCTCCAAAGGCGCCATGGAGGATTTTTGTCAACGAGAGCATATTCGACTTGATGTTTCATCAATGGCTCATCCTCAATCCAATGGTCAAGCTGAGAGAGCTAATCAGGAGATTCTGAAGGGCATCAAGCCCCGGCTTTTGGTCCCTTTGCAACGGACACCGGGTTGTTGGGTGGAGGAGTTACCCTCCGTGTTATGGAGTATCAATACTACTCCTAATAGGTCTACGGGTTACACGCCTTTCTTCATGGTTTGTGGGGCAGAAGCAGTCCTCCCCAGTGATATCCGTCATGACTCGCCTCGAGTAGCGGCTTATGTTGAGGCGGATAATGAACAGGCGCGCCAAGATGCTCCTGATTTGTTGGACGAACAGCGTGATGTGGCAGCAGCCCCCTCAGCGATTTACCAACAAGACCTGCGCCGTTATCACAGTCGCCGAGTTAAATCCCGGGTCTTCCAGGAAGGCGATCTGGTGCTCCGGCTCATCCAAGATCAAACAGATGCGCACAAGCTATCCCCACCTCGGGAAGGGCCCTTTGTGGTCAGCAAGAATTTGCACAACGGGTCATATTACCTCATTGACATTCGGGAGCATAAATATTCACGTAAGTCGGAGGAAGAGACCTGTCGGCCGTGGAATATAGCTCAGCTTCGGCCTTACTACACTTGAGCCGCTGGCTCTCATAATGTACATATCTCTCTAAGCCATGTATATATTATGATAAGCAATAAAGTAGGACCTCTGTCCTTTTTTCTCTTCCAAATGTGCACGTGTTGGTTTCATTACAAAATTACATGATAACTTGAAGGAGGGTCCGGCTTATGATCGTATTCGAATCTAGCCGTAAGCAATAAGGTCACTTGGGGGCTTCCTGTTCAAACATAGGTCGTATTCGAACCAAAGAGAACATAGCTGTCGATACCCATTTGATTGGCAAAGTGCCGAGCTCATTGGGGAGTTTTCTTTGATCATATTTGAATCATAGTTTAACCTCTTTGAGAACCGACGTGGATCGTATTCGAATCAGCGTCGTTAAACAATTCTTAAAGTCATTTGGGGGCTTCCTGTTCAAACATGGGTCGTATTCGAACCAAAGAGAACATAGCTGTCAGTACCCTCTTGATTGTCATCGCCACACCCACTGGGGGCTATATGATCGTATTCGAATCCTAGCATAACCCCTTTGGGACGGGTCTCTGGTCGTATTCGAACTGGAAGCCCCTAAGTCTTTCTGATTTATAGCGAGTTCTTCTGATTATTTCAAGTATGCACGGCCGGGTCTCACTTTGCCGGCTTAACTTTGATTTACAGTGTTAGTCGAACACAATGGGCGTTATTAAGACTGGTAAACCGGAATTGAGGTACCAACCTTATTACCCGTGTTATCTAAGCCGGAAGTGTGCTTGCAGGCCGCTAAGTGTGTTATTACGGCTATATCAAGGACATAACTGAGGACCAGTCTTTTGTGATTCATATTCCGGGTTATGTTTAAAACTATGCTTCTCAGTGCGGTAAGCCGCCTAGAGACTTGTGATTTGTCCTTCTATGCAGGATAGTTAAGGGCAATTATTTTGAGCTTAAAGAAAATGAATGATTGATTAGGACCCGGAGAAATATAAAGGAGACAACTTCAATGGACTTCAGCATTCAACGCGTGCACGATGGCACAGCAGAGTTAAAATGTTGGTCCTACTCTATTACAAGACTCATCGAGTCCAAAAGGGTGAAGCATTGTTTGATAAGCCGCCTGCAGAGTTACGATGCTTGCTGGGTTGAAGTCTCCGGCTCATCCCTCTCTTATCCTCCGGTTGTTCCCAAGACCTGGAAAGTTGACGACTTCCAGTCGATGCCGCTCAGAGCTTCAAATTGAGCTTCCTCGTCAATTAACCCCGCCGGGTCAATCTCCGGGGCGAAGGTGTGCTTGCGAGTCGGCGGGATTAAGCTGAGGGCTTCATAGCGCGGAGTGGGGATCCTCTGATTCTCTGCATCGTAACCCGGCTGGTATTTAGTCAGGTCTGTATCATTGCCAATCAGAGTGGCCACCGGGCGTACGATCTTCACGCAAGCTGCGTCGAAGGCGGTGCCGTCTTCTTTCAAACTGGGGTAGCCCAGAGCGATGTCCGCCGGGTCTAGCTCTGGAAGGAACGCCTTGGCCCGGCTTAGAGCAGCTCTGGCTCTGGCTCTTGTAGAGGCCCGTCGCAGCTCTTGGATACGTTGCGGAAGGACGGCGAGCCGGCGAAGAACTTCTACCAGGTGAGTCGGCACCTCATTGGATAGGGCCACCACAGCCAAAGCACGCTGTGACCCGGTGTAGAGTTGCTCCACCAGGGTGTACACGGCCTTCAGCTTGGTTACCACACTTTGGTTGAGGTTGGCGCTTCTGGGACCTGTTTAACAGAATAAGATAAGCCGCCGACAAGGATGAGATATAGATATTATAAAACTTGATAAAAGCCGGGGAAATGACTTACTGAAGATTGCGGCAACCATTTGGGACACTTGGCGCTTTAAGCCGGAGAGTTCGGCGGTCTTCTCTGAGAGAGCCTTCTCCGCCTGTTCGGCCCGGTTCACCAGAGTGGCCTTCTCTTCGGCCCAGGCTCTCCGTTCAGCATCAAAGTCCGTCTTCAGCTTTTCTTGCGCAGCAATACTAGACACAA
This sequence comes from Aegilops tauschii subsp. strangulata, assembly GCF_002575655.3. Classification (NCBI taxonomy): domain Eukaryota; kingdom Viridiplantae; phylum Streptophyta; class Magnoliopsida; order Poales; family Poaceae; genus Aegilops; species Aegilops tauschii. The sequence goes on along the minus strand of NC_053040.3, from coordinate 391,159,573 downwards.
ATTTGGCATTTGCTTTCGGGTCTCAGTTTCTTGTGTCTTCAGACGGGTCTTGAGATCGGAGATGTCAGCTTCAAACTTCTTGCCAGCAGCCTGCATAATTTCCGGGTTATAGGATGAACAGTTATTATACAATTTTAAAAGTCCCAAGCGCTTTCCAAGCAAAGACACTTGGCACTTGGGGGCTAATGCATATCGAACGTTCCTATCTACAAATTACCGGTTCATGGAAGTAAGCCGGAACTTAAGTCTACAACATATTCAATCATAAGTCGTCGACTTGGGGGCTGCATGGTAAAGGTAGCTATGCAGTAAGTAAGAAGACAGAAGAGTGATACCTCAGACTTCTGTTGAATCTGGTTCACCATGGCAATCTCTAAGTCCCGGCTCTTGTGCACCTGGCTGACATAGCCGGAGATGATTTCTCCGATGCTCAGATTGGCATAATCGGTGAGGTCCAGATTGGCCCGGTGGCGCCCTAGCAACTCCTCCTTAGCGGAGCACTTGGCCAGCGCAGTAGGTCTCCCCGGCTCAACAAATTCCGTCCGGGTGATTACCACATCCGGGTCATCTGCTGGTTGAGCCGAGCTGGAGGCCTCCGGGTTAGCAGAAGCTTTTGCTATGGGCTTATCGGTTGGAGCAGTGGCTTCAGGAGCAGAGGCAGCTGGCGGTTCTTGAGCGGCTACCTCCGGCTCAGGCAAGTCCGGCTCATTGACCGGCTTGTTCTTCTTCGCCCTTTTGCTGAGTTTTGCTTGGGCACTGAAAAGACAGAAAGGTTAAGCACAAAAGTGTAAGTAAAGACAAAGTACAACATGAGATGATTATCATTACCCGGGCACGGTCTTGAAAGCCGGCAGGTTCGACTGCACAGAGTCGCCAGAAGAGGGGGAAGTTTCCTGATAATTTGAGTCAGAAGAGTTGAGCGGTTGACGTATAACACCTGCCAAAGGATGAAAAGGGTACAACTTTGAGATCACCTCGGTCCGGCGTTTCCTCGATGCGTCAGGTAACCCGGAGGAGAGGTCAGTGTCTTTGTTGGTCCGGGTGTGCCGCCGGCTTTCATGAACCTGTCGCTTCAAAATAAATTGAGGATCTTGATAAGCTAAAGGATGTGAAAAGCTTACTTTCCGGGTTACCCTTCGGACTTTCAGCCTTGGCAAGGGCTCCGAGTCGGAGGAAAGTGACATTACCTCTTCAACCACCGGGTTACTTGCGCCGGTGTCATCCTGTTGATGAATAGTATTGATAAGGTGGACAGAAATAAATAACAGATATAACAAGAGTTTACAGGTTCAGGGGTTACCTCTGACTCGGAGCTGTCGCTTAGTTGCATCAGCTCTGAAGCAGTAGGCCTACTTCCCTTCTTGCGGGGAGCGGCTCTCTTGGCGGCTTTCTTCGCCTTCCTGGCCTTCTTGGCCGCCTCATGGTCATATTTGACCTTCCAGAACTTGTCATCAACCTGAAAAATACAAGGATGATTTCTTAAAGATTCAGATGACGGTTATCTACAGAAGAAGATAAAATGTTCAGATCAGCGGCTTACCGCTGGGGCTGGGTTGGTCTTGCAGAAGGGGGCTAACCCGATCCTCCCGTAGTCTGACAGGCTCTCGTTCAAGAGAGCCTTGGTCATATCCTCAGCAACGTCTTCAGGAAGATCATTGCGGCTGTGTCTCAGGGGGTCATCCTTTCGGCCCGTGTACTCGCACATTAAGCCGGGGCGGCGGCTCAATGGGATCACCCGCCAAGAGATCCAGACTCGGACCAGATCGATTCCGTTGAGACCATTGCCCAGGAGAGCCTTGATCTTGTTTATGGTGGGGAGCAGAGGTTGGCGCTCCGCCTGAGTCAACTTGTCAGACAGAGGGTGAGTTGGTTCCAGACGTGAAGGGCGAAAGCCGGGCAGCGGGCTCTCGTCAGCCGGCGACGTGTCTTGGCAATAGAACCACGTCTGGTTCCAGTCCTTTGGGTGACTCGGCGGCTCGGCGTAAGGGAAGAGGCAGTCTATCCGTCACTGAATGGAGATTCTGCCAAGCTCCAAACTAGGCCCGTTGGCGCACTCGTTCTGGCGGTTCAGGTAGAAGAGCTCTCTGAAGAGCAGCAGGTTGGGCTCTTCTCCAAGATAAACCTCGCAGAACACTTGGAAATTGCATATGTTGGACACCGAGTTGGGTCCTATATCTTGTGGCCGCAGGTCAAAGAAATTCAGTACATCCCTGAAGAACTTTGAGCCGGGCGGTGCGAAGCCCCGGCTCATGTGATCCGCAAAAATCACTACCTCCCCGTCCTTTTGCTGTGGTCTCTCCTCTGACGGTCAGGGGCACGGTAGGACATGACATCCTTCTTAGGCAGGTAACCTGACTTGACAAAATCCGCTAAAGTCTCGTTGGTGACATTGGACCTCATCCAATTGCAAGTGATGGAGGCTTTAGGAGCTTTGGGAGGCATGGTGAAAGTCGGCAGCCTATGATAAAAGGAAACGTCCGGTTTAATTATAAGCCGGAGGAAATTTACAGTTCAATGTTAAAGTGGCGGCTTATGGAGGGGACTAATGACATATATCTAGGTGCATCGGGTTATTTAAGCCGCCCGAGGTATTGAGAGTAATTCGATTGTCTACGGCCTTATCACAGATGAGCCGGAAAATTCTATGGCGCGTGGTTTCTTTAAACCGGAAATGTAAACCGCCATGACTCAACGAGTGCAGTTTTTTACTAAGTGTGGTGAAAACAGGTTTCACACATTGCAGTAAATAATTCGGAACAAAATGGTCGGTCAAAAGGGAAGTTTCTAGACCTAAAAACAGACGCAGGGGAAGTTCTTGGGCTCGAACGAGGCTTTTATGCAGTAAAAAGAGGTCTACTTGCATTTGAAATGAGTACTAAACAGCCGCCGCATTGGTTCTATACTATCCTAAGATCAAAAAGAGGCAGTAAAAAGGAAAACTACCAAGAACTCGTGGGCGGCGGCGAAGAACACGGAAGAACAGGACGAACCTACTGCAGATCTGTTCTACGGGGCAGTCAGAACTTACAGGTGCTGGTGAGTCGCGGAGGTCGCCGCCGTTTTTCTCTGGTCACAACAGGTTGATGCAGCGGGCGGAGTTGGTGAGGAGGAGGAGACCCGCGGCGGCGACAGCAACAAAGCTCGAGCGGAGGAACAGTGGCGCGAGGAGGAAGACGAGTGGCTGAAGGCCCGTCGGGCCGGGCTATTTATAAGGGCGAGCTCATAAGTGGGCGCAAGAAACGAGGAGACCACGGCGTGGTTATCTCCTCATGAAACGCCTTGATTTTCGGGATGGCAGTAAAGATAAGATCCTTTGTGGATCTGGTGGAGTAAAAAACGGACTTAATGGAAGATAACGTCACGGCGGATTACCCGGAGTCCAGAGGATGACGTCACGCCAGGTTATGGCCTTCACACAATTGTAAGCCGGAGATTTTTTTCTGTCGAAAGGATTGAAGATTGACATGAGCCGGCTCAAATCAATCTGGGGCCTAATGTTGAGGATATAGACATTAGATTCACCCGCCAGAAGGGGCCGGATTACTCATAATGGTCACCGTCAGAAGCCCGGCACCAAGCTTGAAGACGGTGGGCCAAAGATGGGCTTAAGACCCGTGTAAGGGCATATTTATCCCTAAGTTGTTTTGGTGATTGATGACAATGCTTTTGCGGACTAATCGTGTGCATTGAGTGTTTTTCAGAGATTCATTCTTTTGGCACGAGACGATTTCCTCCCCTCGGAGCTTAAAGCGAAGACGGCGTAGTCCTTTCGGATTAGTTTGGTGGACTAGTTTCATAGGGATCACCGTACTATCAAGAGGGGGTCCGTTTTGGAAAGGCTAGGGTGGAATCATCACGTACACTTCCTTTGCCCCTCCCTCCGAGCCTTTCCGTTTCGATGATGGGCTTGGTTCTCCTTTCTTTGTGCCCTCTCTGGTCCCAGCGGTAGTACCGCGAGCCAGAGCGGTAGTACCGCTTGGGTGCTACAAGCGGTAGTACCGCTCTGGAGCGGTAGTACCGCTCTGGAGCGGTAGTACCGCCCAGAGCAGTAGTACCGCTAGTAGCCCCATGTGTGTGCTATCTCTGGTCCCAGCGGTAGTACCGCGGGACGGAGCGGTAGTACCGCTTGGGTGCCACAAGCGATAGTACCGCTCTGGGCGCGGTAGTACCGCTCCAGAGCAGTAGTACCGCTAGTGGCCCCAAGCCGTAGTACCGCGGTGGTCTCGTGCTAGTACCGCCTCGATTCGAGGGCTCCTTTTTCGTGTTGGGTTTTACGGTACTGGCCGTGGCTGTGGGGGGCCGTAGTACCGCTCCTGTGCGGTAGTACCGCCCTCCCTCCGCGGTAGTACCGCTGTGGGCCAAGCGGTAGTACCGCGCTTTGGGGCGGTAGTACCGCTTATAGTGGCAAGCGGTAGTACCGCTGGCACAGCGGTACTACCGCTCTCTTCGGGGCAGAAGGGGGGTAACGGTTGGTTTGTTCCCCCCACTATATAAAGGGGTCTTCTTCCCCAAAGTTGACTTACCTCTTCCCCCAAAAGCTCCATTGTTGCTCCAAGCTCCATTTTCGCCCGATCTCTCTCCCTAGCCAATCAAACTTGTTGATTTGCTCGGGATTGGTTGAGAAGGCCACGATCTACACTTCCACTAAGAGAAATTTGATTCCCCCCACTTATCCCTAGCGGATCTTGTTACTCTTGGGTGTTTGAGCACCCTAGACGGTTGAGGTCACCGCGGAGCCATAGTCCATTGTGGTGAAGCTTTGTGGTGTCGTTGGGAGCCTCCAATTAAGTTGTGGAGATTGCCCCAACCTTGTTTGTAAAGGTTTGGTCGCCGCCTTCAAGGGCATCAATAGTGGAATCACGGCATCTCGCATTGTGTGAGGGCGTGAGGAGAATACGGTGGCCCTTGTGGCTTCTTGGGGAGCATTGTGCCTCCACACCGCTCCAACGGAGATGTACTTCCCCTCAAAAGGAAGGAACTTCGGTAACACATCCTCGTCTCCACCGGCTCCACTCTTGGTTATCTCGTTCCTTTACTTTCGCTAGTTTACTTGTGTTATATCTCTTACTTGCTTGCGTGCTTGTTGTCGTTGCATCATATAGGTTGCTCACTTAGTTTCATATCTAGACAACCTATTTTGATGCAAAGTTTAATTTGGTAAAGAAAAGCTAAAAATTGTTAGTTGCCTATTCACCCCCCCTCTAGTCAACTATATCGATCCTTTCAATTGGTATCAGAGCCTCGTCTCTTTATTAAGGACTTTACCGTCCAAAGAGTATGGTTGACGTCGTAGACGGTGCGGAGGAGCACTCCGGTGAGAATCCAGTCTCGTCTACGGGAGATGGGGGAACCGCGGTCTCTCGTGAGGAATTCAATGTGGAGTTGGACACATTGAAAACCTCCATGACGACCAAGGTCGAAAGCATGTTGAATAAATTCTTAGAAGGGCTTAAACTTACCACCGCACCGTTGAAAGTGGGTGATCCCGCTAACAAGGTGACGGATGCTACCTCCGACAAGGGGGAAGCTTCGAGCGAGAAGGCTCCTTGTTCTAGTGATAAAAATGGGACCGGCATCTTTGCCCATGTGGAACCTCCACCCGTCTATGGTGGACCGCTCCCTTCCACTCATTTGAATCATGCCGGCCCGGCCCCTAAGATTGAGAAGAATGTAGATTTTGATTCTTGGGTCTATCGTTTTAAGCGTCATTTAAATCATGTGAACACTAACCTTTGGAGAATCATTGAAGAAGGCTTTTATCCGCATGACCGAAGCAACTTCACTCCTAGAGAAGTTGTGGATCATCAATTCAATGAGAATGCTCTCTTCATCATCCAAGAAGCAATCCCACCCGAAGATCTTCCTCATCTCCGGCCTTACACCGTGGCCAAAGATGCTTGGCTCCAAGTTGTTTCCCTCTATCGGGGAAGCGCAAGCATTCAACGCTCCAACTATGAAGTGGTGCAAGATGAAGCCGACGAGTTTGCAATGAAAGAAGATGAAGAACCTCGTGAGCTTTTTCGGAGAGTAACCAAACTCGCGGTCTCTCTCCGAGATCATGGAAGTAAGGACACGGATGACAATTGGATCAAGCGCAAATTCCTCAAGGCAATGATGCCCTACCACAAAGCCATGTCCTCCGTAATTCGTCAAAGGCCGGACTTCCACACCTTGTCATCAAGTGAAGTGTTGGATGAGTTTGTTGCTATGAGCATCTTGGACAAGACCGCCGACAATGCGGTTCTTCGCTCTCAAAGAGTAAAGAAGGCCAACCTTGCTCTAAAGGCCAAGGTTAGTATGGAGGAAGAGGATGAAGAGGAAGAAGAGGAGGGCAACCTCGAAGATACGAAGTATGCCTATCATGAACACATGGCTCTTGCTTCAAGGCAATTTTGGAGCAAGAAGAACACGAGGCCAAACTTCAACAAAAGCAACTCAAGTGGCGCAAAGGGCAAGCAACGGATGAGGACTTGCTTCAATTGTGGCAATGTGAGCCACTTTGTTGCGGAGTGCCCTTACGAGAAGAGGGAAGACAATGGTGGCAAGCTCATTAGAAAATACAAGGCCAAGTCGTTCCCCAACAAGAGCAACTTCACCAAGAAGACTCCTCCCAAGGCGTTGGTGGTTCAAGAAGAGTACAATGAGGATGATGACAATGATGAAGATAGTGAGTCGGTTGCCATGGCCTCCGTTGCCATTGCGAAGACTCCACGGGTGTCTCTCTTCGACTCACCCAATGAGAACATCACCGCCAAGTGCCTCATGGCTAAAGCCACCAATAAGGTAACCTCCAACATCAAAACTACCATCATTAATCATCCTTCTTCGACGGATAGCATTGATGAACATGAGGGGACAAATGTGGAGGAAAATGAGTTTGAGATCTTTATGGGTAAACTCAAGGGTAAATCCAAGAAGCACTTCGTTGCTCTCTTGGAACAACTTGGTGAAGCCAATGACATGATCGAGGCTCACGAAGATACCATCTCTAAGATGGAGGGGCATAGTCGTGACTATGCCGATGAGATTTCGGATCTTTCCAATGCTCTTGACGAAGAGCGTGGTCTTCGTTTGGCTCTTGAGGAGTCATACAACGATGATCATGCTAAGTTAAAGAAAGATCTTGATCATGCTCTTGTTGTGTCTCGTGTGCTAAACTCCGAGAAGGCAAAACTTGGGGTTGATCTTGCTAGACTCAAAGAGGAGTTTGGCATTCTCGACAAGGCTCACAAAGTCTTGAAGGGTGTTCATGCTAGCCTCAAGGAGTCTCATGATCAACTCCAAGTGAAGCTAACAAAGGAGAAAGCCACCTTTCCTCATATGGTGTTAATTGATAATGCAAATGCTACTAACCCGTGTTGTGAGCATGTGCATCTTGTTGAGGAGAATGCTAAGTTGAAGGAGCCACTACTAGAAAAAGGCTTACTAGTGGCGCACCAGTTTTGCCTACTAATGGCGCACTACTGGTGCGCCACTAGCATCACGCCACTAGTAATTTTTACTAATGGCGCACCGCTGGTGCGCCATTAGTATCTAGTACTCTAATGGCGCACCAGGCAGTGCGCCATTAGTATAGGCCCCGGTGCGCCATTAGTATGCCTCCCAGTGGGCATGTGCTTTGCCATACTAATGGCGCACTGGTGGGTGATGCGCCATTAGTATCCTTTGGCATACTAATGGTGCACGTCTGGGTGATGCGCCATTAGTATGTATATTAGGGATTTTCTTTTCTTTTCTGATATTTGCACAGATTACAAAATATATTATTGGACAGAATATAAACAGCACCACACAGCAACAGTAGATTCATCGAATACAATAGAAGATTAGTCTCCGAATACAATTCATCATATTAGTCTCCGAAATCAAAAGACCGAACAAAGATAGAACATTACAAGTCTCGAGACCGCGAGTAGCGAGTTTGTCGAAATTAATACTAATCCTAACAAGTCCTACTAATCATCATCATACAACTTCTACTCGTTATTAATAACAAGTCATACGATCATCATCCTGATAGTCATCGAACCAACCCTACTTAATTGTTCTTAGCACATGATCATCAGTATTAGGCAGGACCTAAAATACCCTATTTAAGGTAAAATAGCATAAAACAATATAGACCCTGACTCTCCATTATGGAGAATGGAGATCATCCTGTCTCCAATTCTTGCGCGGCGCTTCCTTTTGCTTCCAAGAACCTCCTTATGACTGTCCATACATTTTTTCCATTCTCTGATTAGCATGTCTCCACTTCTTCTAGAAATCCGGTATGGACAGTTGAGATTTGTAGGATGACCTGGATATAAGTTCAAAACTTGAAGGCTGCCATTCTGATACATCAAATGAGGCACACAATCCTCTGGGATTCTCTGTTGAAAAACATAGTAATAACTTCATAGTTAGCAATGATGTACTAGTTTTAGAAGTATGCAAAAGATGCACGGATGTCGTAATAGTACAAAATCTTACCAGGGTATCTCCATGGTAGTTACCGTAGTTCAACACGTGCACTAGTGGCACGTATTGACCATAATGTTGAGGAGTTTGATTGTAGATATTGTAATTCTCAAGATCAGTACAAAATCCGACCAGATGATTTTTCTCCTGATAAGTTAACTCGGAGCCATCGGTGTAGTGGGTTTTGTCTACCATTTTCCGCACATTTTTTGAACAATCAAAATAAGCTGTGAATGGAAATAAGTTGTCAACTATTTTGAAATAAACAATATAGATTAGTTAATAATTAACTATGTTTGAGAAACTCACATAGCGGTAGAACTGGAGGCGTATCAACAAGGACCCAAATGTCCATATTGTCTTGGTCGATGCCAGGATCACAAAGATCCATGGTGACAAGCATACCCTCTTCAAAACCATACATCTTGCAAAATGCTTCCCAATTTTTGCAACCAAAATGGGTTACGCTCTCAGCATTATACAGATTTACTTCAAAATCCACATCATGATGTGTCCTTAGGTGAATTTTCTTCGTTTCCAAATTTTCATGATCTTCAAAATCCATCCTCTCCAAGACATAGCGTCTTGCATGGCATGGGATAAACTATACTCGAATTGTAAAAGATGAAATTACACATTGGAATAGTTGAAGTCATGCTTAATTATGAAAAAAACACTTGTCGTCGTTGCGTACCGTTTCAACTTCGAAGGTCTCCTCGAGCTTAATGCTGAAGCGCCGATCATCGTCCAGGTGAGGCCTGTCGCACAGACCTCGACCGTTGTGGCACCAGTCGCACTCCCCCGAGAGACTTTCGTCGCCCGATGACGACATTTCCTATGTTCATAATTCAAAACTACATCATCTCTGTTGGGTCCAATAAGATAATCCACAGTGTGGTGAAAACACGCCCATCCAAATAGAATATGTGCTATGGGCTTTTTTAGTAGGTCATCCTACCAGATTAGGGTTTATCGATGACGAGCAACTGACATTAGTAATAACTATGAGTAGATATCACACTTCTATATGAATAACACAAGAGGCAGTTGATCCTACTTAATTAAGTACTAAGATACCCCAGCCCATGCATTAGTCGGAAGTGCCCCATATGTCCTACTTTTAGCAAAGTCATGCTAAAATTCACGGAAAATTTCAGCATGACCTTTGCTGAAAATAGGACATATGGAGTACCCGAATTTGCCGGAACGGAAGTTAATCAACATTCCGGCAAACTCAAGGGCCTCTCGGGGTACCTGCAAAATCATCACGACACGATGGTCGCAGACAAAACCCAGCAAACTAGCAATTGATGGATCAACACGTAAAACATGTCCAATAAGAGCATATAATTCAACAACTCCACTGAAAATGAGAGCTGAAAGATGCAGGGAGCACAAACAGCTCAGAAAAAGGATGCAGGGAGCACAAAGAGCTACACTCTGAATCTTTTATCTATTTATACCTGTAAATTAGCACTCCGATGCTGGCCTTGACAAATGATCCCACTATGTTGTTTGCTGGAATCTGCAAAATGATCCCACTATGTTGACAAATGATCCCACTATGTTGTTATACTTGAGAACACTGTAACAAAATCAAAACCACAATAAACAGTGGTCAAATACAGAAGAAGGAACAATTTATTTGTACTGTAAAAAAGGTTAGAGAGAAAAGTTAATGAGGATGAGTCACATAAACCAATTCAGATCACTCCCTCCCCAACACTGGCAATGCTCACTAGATCTTTATAAACCTGGGTACTTGTTTGGGATAAAAATAATAGAAGGGATTTCAGGAAGGAGTTCAAAACATATAACATTGGAGGGTTAGATTCAATTTAACCTCTTGTACCTCCTGTACATGTGTGAATTAAGGAGTAGCAAGCACAGGAACAGCAAAATTCAGAGATGACAGAAAATCAAGGCACAAATTACACAGAACCATGAAGCTAAAATATAACTATTTAAATGAAGGCACTGTTAGAAAAGACAACATAGTTCAGTAAAGTCATGAACATAAATACTGCAGAATTTAGACCACTTAGTACTGTAAATTCAGTTAGCAACAAGACAGAGAAATTGCACTTAGATTTCAAAGAAAAATATGACTAATCCACACTGTAAATCATCAACATTGACACTGTAATAACTGTATACTCCACACTGTAAATAGACAGAACATTTTTTTGCCACAACTTGAATCTGCAGATTATCACGAGGAGTGAAGCAATTTTGATTTACAAACATAGTTACTCCTACTACTTATCTGCGGTTGCCCAGATCATAATTGCATCATGCTTGCTTATCTGAGACTAATACAAAAAGAGAAGAGCAGTTTTAAACAGAGCAGAAGAAGTACTAGTGCAGGAACGAATGTAAGGTTCAGAAAATCCATCACAGGAGCAAGAAGAAGAACAACAGTTTTACTAGCTTGCATGAACAAGTGGAGCAAATTGCTCAGAGGTGCTGCTGGAGATGTTGTCGGGGCGGCGGGCCGCTGGACAAGGAGGAAGGAGGAAGGAGGAGAGGTACCTGGGCGGGCGCGGCCGGTCGCCGGAGGGGTCGGGGTCGGGGTTGGGGTCGGGGTCGGCGGCGGCGGCGGCGTCGAAGGGATGGCTGCGCGGGAAAGGGCGCGGGGGCGGCGGCGCGGGGGAGCTGCAGTGGTGGGGGGCACGAGGGCGCGGGGGCGACGGGGGTGGAGTCCGGCGGGGGTCGGGGCGGCGGCGTCGTGGGTCAGGTGAGCGCGCGGGTGGACTGGCGAGGGAGAGGGGAGGAATTAGCTAAGGGGGGAAACTTACTAATGGCGCACCCCAAAGCGGTGCGCCATTAGAATGTTTTTTTTACATAGCAATGGCGCACCCACGACGGGTGCGCCATTAGTAAAAAAAAATTATGTAGCAATGGCGCACCAGACATAGGTGCGCCATAAGTAATTTTTTTATTATTTTTTGTTGCATCTAATAATTTTTTTAGAAAATGAATATGAATATGAAACAGTAACATTTTTTTACAAAAACAGTAATAATTTGTGACGGTGGAGCGGGCCGGGGAGGGTGCGGGGGGTCGTCGGCGGCGGTGGAGCGGGCCGGGGAGGGTGCGGGGGGTCGGCGGCGGCGGTGGAGCGGGCCGGGGAGGGTGCGGTGGGTCGTCGGCGGCGGTGGAGCGGGGGAGGGTGCGGGGGGTCGTCGGCGGCGGTGGAGCGGGCCGGGGAGGGTGCGGTGGGTCGGCGGCGGCGGTGGAGCAGGGGAGCTAGGGTGCGGGTGGTCGTCGGCGGCGGTGGAGCGGGCCGGGGAGGGTGCGGGCCGGGGGATCGTCGGCGGCGGTGGAGCGGGCCGGGGAGGGTGCGGGGGGGCGTCGGCGGCGGTGGAGCGGGCCGGGGAGGGTGCGGTGGGTCGTCGGCGGCGGTGGAGCAGGGGAGCTAGGGTGCGGGGGGTCGTCGGCGGCGGTGGAGCGGGCCGGGGAGGGTGCGGGGGGTCGGCGGTGGCGGTGGAGCGGGCCGGGGAGGGTGCGCTGGGTCGTCGGCGGCTGTGGAGCAGGGGAGCTAGGGTGCGGTGGGTCGTCGGCGGCGGTGGAGTGGGGGAGGGTGCGGGGGGTCGTCGGCGGCGGTGGAGCGGGCCGGGGAGGGTGCGGTGGGTCGTCGGCGGCGGTGGAGCAGGGGAGCTAGGGTGCGGTGGGTCGTCGGCGGCGGTGGAGCGGGGGAGGGTGCGGGGGGTCGGCGGCGGCGCCCGGTGGAGCGGGGTAGAGGGTGCAGGGGGTGCTCGGCGGCGAGGGGGACCGGATCTGGCGAGGTGGGATAGCGATCGAGATGGAGGGGGATCGAGATCAAGTGTCCATGAAATATACACTAATGGCGCACGGGGAGCAGTGCGCCATTACTAGCTTAAACTAGTAATGGCGCACTGCACCAGGTGCGCCATTAGTAGTTTTGCAAAAAAGTAAAAAAAAATAAAAAAATATTTTAGTGGCGCACTATGTTGCTGGTGCGCCATTACTAGTTACAACTAGTAATGGTGCACTATGTCCTGGTGCGCCATTAGTATGTCTGGCAAAATAAAAAAATTGTTACTAATGGCGCACCGTTTGTCTGGTGCGCCATTAGTGTCTTTCACACTAATGGCGCACCAGCACATGGTGCGCCATTGCTATATAGCAATGGCGCACCACATGTCTGGTGCGCCATTAGTGGCCATTCCATCTATTAGCCCTTTTCCTAGTAGTGAGCAACTTGAGAAAGGCCTTATGTCATGCATACAAGGTGAGAAGAACCTCAACGACCTCTTGAGCAATCAAAAGGAAGTTGTGGCCAAGGAGGGGATTGGGTTCGCACCCAATCCCAAGAACAAGAACAAGAATGACAAGACCAAGCAACCTCCTCCTCTCAAGCAAACTTTTGTGAAGGAGGGAGAGGGTGCTTCCAAGGAGAAGAAGAACAATGCGAAGGGTGGCGGTGTCAAGAAGAGCAATGCCACTCCTTCCAACAAAGCCGGCGACTTTAATCCTTCTTATGTGTTATGCCGTGCTAGTGATGGGCATGTTTATGCCAAATTCGTTGGTTCTCCTCATGAGTACATTGAATGGTCTATTTGGGTTCCTAAGACCCTTGTTGCTAACATCAAAGGACCCATTACAAAATGGGTACCTAAAACCAAGCATTGATCTCTTGTAGGTGTTTGCTTCCGGTGGGGGATCATGGTTGCTCGATAGTGGAGCTACAAATCATATGACCGGAAGCAAGGACTTGGTGGTGGACGTGCACAAGATTCCATCTATGCCCACCAATGTCGAGTGGGGTGATGCCTCGTCTTCTAAGGTATTGGGACTCGGCAAAGTTGTCATTTCTCATGATCTCACGATCGAGAAGGTCATGCTAGTTGAGTCCCTTGCATACAATTTACTTTCTGTTCGTCAACTTGCTATCATGGGCTTTGCCACCTTCTTTGATATTGATACCGTGGCCCTCTTGTGGAGCAAGACTCTTAAAGTAGCCTTTGTTGGGCATGTCGAGAACGGTCTCTATGTGATTAACTTTTCGGAGCAACCCACTAAGACCGCGACATGCCTAATGGCTAAAGTTGACGTGGGGTGGCTTTGGCATCGCCGTTTAGCCCATGTCAATATGAGATCTTTGCAAAGTCTTCTCAAGGGGGACCATGTCCGTGGACTAACGAACGTTAGTTTTGCCAAAGATCGTGCTTGCAGTGCTTGTATCGAAGGAAAGCTTCATGAGAAGGCTCACCCTCCCACGACTCTTATTTACTCGAAGAGGCCGTTGGAGCTCCTTCATTTGGATCTCTTTGGGCCTCCATCCTTTGATAGTCTTGGGGGTAGAAAGTACTGCTTGGTAATTGTGGATGATTATTCTAGATACACGTGGGTGTATTTCTTCAAGAGGAAGAGTGAGACCCAACAAACAGTCATTGACTTTGCAAATGAAGCCCAACGTTAACACAATGCAAAGATCTTGACAATAAGAAGTGACAACGGCACCGAGTTCAAGAACTACACCTTGGATGAGTTTCTCAGTGATGAGGGGATCAAGCATCAATATTCCGCACCTTACACCCCTCAACAAAATGGTGTTGCGGAGAGGAAGAATCGGACGTTGATGGATGCGGCAAGGACCATGATGGCGGAGTTCAAGTCTCCATACAACTTTTGGGCCGAAGCCATCAACACCGCGTGTCATGCTTCAAATCGGCTCTATCTTCGCAAAGGCTTGAACAAGACTCCATATGAGATCCTCACCGGTAACAAGCCCAACCTCAAGTACTTTCGGGTGTTCGGGTGTAAGTGTTTCATTCTCAAGAAAGGTGTTCGTTTGTCTAAATTTGAGACTAGAGCTCATGAGGGCATATTTGTTGGTTATGCTACAAACTCCCATGCTTACCATGTTCTCAATAAGTCCACGGGACTTATTGAGGAGACGTGTAACGTGGAGTTTGATGAAAATAACGGCTCCCAAGTGGAGCAAAGTGGTACTTGTGATGTAGGTGATGAAATTCCTCCCCAAGCCATAAGAAGAATGGTAATTGGATATATCCTACCCATTGAGGAACCCCTTGTGGCCGAAGGAGAAGGACAATGCTCCACTCAAGTGGAGCCATCACCAACCCAAGACGCACACGCTTCCGAAGAACAAAGTGAAGGCCCTCAACCTCATGAACAAGATCAAGGGCAAGATCAACCTCAAGATGGTGGTGATCCACCAAATGATGCCCAAGGTCAAGTTCTTCCCCTCGAGCTAGTTCAAGATCAAGAACAAGCTCAAGACGACGCTCAAGATGATCAAGAAACCCCTCCTCACTTCACTTCCGAGGAGGAATTGGAGCGTCGTGCCGCTAAGATCGCTTCCAAGCTCACCACCAAAGGTCATCTCATGGAGAATGTGGTTGGAAGCCTAAGAAAGGGGGTAAGCACTCGTAGACAATTAGCAAACTATTGTGAACATCATGCGTTTGTTTCTTGTGTCGAACCCCAAAAGGTTTATGAAGCGCTTGAGGACCCGGATTGGCTCAACGCCATGCATGAAGAACTCAACAACTTCGAACATAACCAAGTGTGGAAGTTAGTGCCAAGGCCAACCGGGAATCATAATGTCATTGGAACCAAGTGGATATTCAAGAACAAGCAAGACGCTCATGGAATCATTGTTCGCAACAAGGCTCGTTTGGTGGCACAAGGCTACTCCCAAGTCGAGGGTATCGACTACGGTGAAACCTTTGCCCCCGTTGCTCGCCTTGAATCTATTCGTTTGTTGATTGCTTATGCTTCTCATCATAATTTCACTTTGCAACAAATGGATGTGAAGAGTGCTTTTCTTAATGGTCCCATAAATGAGTTGGTATATGTCAAACAACCCCCCGGGTTCGAAGATCCCTATTTCCCCGATCATGTGTATCAACTCCACAAGGCACTCTATGGCCTTAAACAAGCCCCACGTGCGTGGTATGAGCATCTTACGGAGTTGTTACAAGATCGTGGATTCGAAATCGGGAAAATCGACCCCACTCTTTTTACTAAGAAGGTCAAAGGGGAGTTGTTTGTGTGCCAACTATATGTTGATGATATTATTTTTGGTTCCCCTAACAAAGCTTTCAATGAAGAATTTTCCGCTCTCATGACCTCAAAGTTCAAGATGTCTATGATGGGAGAGTTGAAGTTCTTTCTCGGATTCGAAATCAAACAAAGAAGAGAAGGAACCTTCATCAACCAAGCCAAATACACTCAAGACATGCTAAAGAGATTCAAGCTAAGTGATGTCGAGCCGGCTTCCACTCCAATGCCCACCAAGTGCCAACTTGACATTGATCCCAATGGTAAAGTGGTGGATCAAAAGGTATATCGCTCTATGATTGGATCCTTGCTTTACCTTTGTGCATCTAGACCGGATATCATGTTGAGTGTGGGAATATGTGCACGGTTTCAAGCCGCACCTAAGGAAAGCCACTTTGTGGCGGTCAAGCGAATCTTTCGATATTTGGCTCATACCCCAAACTTTGGCCTATGGTACCCAAGAGGAGCAAACTTCAAGCTTGTAGGTTATTCGGACTCCGATTGGGCGGGAGACAAAGTGGATAGGAAGTCCACCTCCGGAGGGTGCCAATTTCTTGGTTGCTCTTTGGTAAGCTGGTCTTCTAAAAAGCAAAGTTGTGTGTCTCTCTCGTCCACCGAAGCGGAGTATGTGGCGGCCGGAAGTTGTTGTGCACAACTCTTATGGATGAGGCAAACTTTAAAGGATTACGGTGTCATTTGTGACAAAGTGCCTCTTTGGTGTGACAATGAAAGTGCTATCAAGATTTCTCTCAACCCGGTGCAACACTTCAAGACAAAGCATATTGAGATTCGGTATCACTTCATCCGGGATCATATTAGGCGAGGGGAGATCGAGCTCAACTATGTCAACACTCATGATAACCTTGCATATATTTTCACGAAGCCATTGGATGAAGCAAGATTTCGCGAGTTAAGGCATGAGCTAAATATCATTGATTCGAGCAATGTGGTTTGAACCTTTGCACACCCCTCACATTCACTGTGCTTTCTTGTCTAGGTGTAGGCATGGACGTAGGGGGAGTGCTGTTCTCTCAATGAACTTTCCCTCCCCCACAATGCATAAACTGATCTCACTCTTTCACATTAGCCTTTTTTGATGGTACTTGTGCTTCAAAGACGAGCTTTGGTCATGGGCCCAAGGATAATTCTTCGCGGTGCCATACCAAGTGACTCAAACATAGGTGGCCTCGGCCACCGCCCTCTCGTATAGAGGCGTGTGATTCTTGTTCTCTTGCTAGTGCTCTTGTTGGTCTTCTTGCCGTTGTTTCCCGTCTTTCGTTTTGCACCATGTGTGTTGAGTCTGGTTTGAGTTGCGCTGGGCGGTACTACCGTTGTGCAGGAGCGGTACTACCGCTGGAGCGGTACTACCGCTCCACAGAGCGGTACTACCGCTTATACGGCTAAGCGGTACTACCGCCCCTCACCACGGTACTACCGCTGAGGGGCGGGGCCAGGGGGTTAAGTCGTGGGCAGGGGTGGTTTCCTCCACCCCATACCCATTTGCTTCGTCCCCTGGTTCCTCTTCCTCTCTCCAGCGCCATCTCGCCGCGGGAAGGCTCCGGCGGCCCTCCGTCTCCGAACCGTTCCTCTCCATTTCCTTCGGTGGAGTCGATCCCCACCTCGTCCTCTTGCCATGGATGCCGGTATTGCCCCCATTCCTCTTCTCTTATTGTCTAGTTTTTAGATCTCGCGTTTTAGGGGCAATAGTAGTTGCATCTCTAGATTTTTGGCCAAATCTAGGCTTGAGTAGGTTGGAGAAGGCAACTAGACTCTTTGGATTGATGTTTGGTAGGTTTATTTTTGAATTTGGCATCCCCGGTAGTGCCGGATCTGACCACGGCAGTAGGGATCCGCCGTGCCCCATCTCGGGCGGTACTACCGCCCATATGGCACGGTACTACCGCTAGAGCGGTACTACCGCTCCACGGAGCGGTACTACCGCTTATGTGGTTAAGCGGTACTACCGCTGAGCGGGCATAGTACTACCGCTGGATGCCCAGTTCCATTGTTTCCTACCACATGTTGATCCATCTTTGTTGTGTTTATTTGGTTTTGATCGTTCTTTCTGGTTGTTTCTTGTGCCCGTGTGTTTGGTTCCAGGTGATGAACACCCTGAGCAGCAAGTCCGCCGTGTCAACCCCGGGCGTTCAACGTCGAAGCGGTACCGCTCATCTGAGACCGCAGGTGGTTCTTCCAGTGCTCCACAGCTGGCAGGGGGTGCTTCCTCAAGTGCTAATCCTCCTCGCAAGAAGAAGATTGCCAGCCGACCGAAGCCAAGTGGCAAGAAAGTGACTGAGATGTCTAGCAAGGAATTCTGGGACAGGCGTCGGCGCAACCCTTATGAGGAAGAACAAGAACCCAATCTTGTCAACCGCCCGTTCTGGAACCGGTTTCAGTATGCCACATACTTTGATGTGATCAAGGCTAAGAAGAATCTCTTTGTCAATGTTCATTCCATCAACACGGATGCTATGGAGAAGGACCTTGAGTACTTTGGTGATGCCCTACAGATGTGCTCTCAGTTGAACATTCTCAGGATCATGCAGTTCAACAAGGACTTTGATGCAGATTTGCTGGCATAGTTCTTTGCCACTGTTCACCTAGGGACTAACGCAGACAGGACTCTGACTTGGATGACAAATGGAAAGGTGCTAGCTGTCAAGTGGCAGGCCTTCATGGGGCTGCTTGAGGTGGAAGATCAAGGGCTCGAGACTCCAGTTGGTTTTCGTCCTCACCAAAATGTCACCTCCACTCACAAGCAAGCCCTATGGACCTACTGTACTCGGAAGGTCCACCCTGAGACCAGGAAGGAAACATATGAGTTGTCTACCTATCTGGACATCCTTCACCGCATCTTCCGCGAGACTCTCTTCCCTCGTATTGGGAATCTGGACATGGTACACTCTTACCTGGTGGACATGCTTCTCTTCTGCCAGCGTGAGAAGGACGCAAACACGAGCGAGTCTCTAGACATCTCTCATGTCATGTGGTCTGAGCTTCTGGCGGCTGTTTCTGAGCGCAAGTGCCCAATTTATGGCCCGTTCATCATGTTGCTTATTGAGAGGGCCTGGAGACATACCTATCCTGAGGAGCAGCTGGAAACTGGAGAGTTGGTCTCTCATGAGATCAAGCGTCTGAGGAAGAAGGATAATTGGGGTAGATCTGGAGCTCCATCTTCTGCTGCTGCCATGGAGACCGAGGACGAGGCTGATGCCGGTGATGATGATGAGGAGTATGTGCCTCCTGGGACAGAGCCTTCTGCAGCAGAGCCATCTTGGGCAAAGAAGCTCAAACGCAAGATGAAGAAGCTGTTCTGCCTAGAGTCTCATGGTCAGTACATGACTCATGTGGCTGAGAAGAAGGCAAGAGGACGTCACAAGGAGCTGATGCGTCAGATGGGTGCGACAGTCACCAGCGGCTCAGAGGGTCAGATTACTGAGGAGGAGGAGTGGATCCAGCAGCACTGTCCGTGGACCGACTCAGATGCCGAGCAGTTTTCGGGCGAGGACGGCAGTGCAGATGATCACGCAGAGTCCTGATGTTCGAGATCCTCAGCATGCTCTCACCTGGAGCCGTAGGCTAGCTCTTTGCCCCTTTTGGTGTCTCGATGCCAAAGGGGGAGAGAGTTTAGGGATTTGCGTGTTGCGAGTGTGTCTTTGCCTTTGGGCTTTCGTTATGTGCTACTTTGTGCTTTGCTTGGAACTTGTGCTTTGCTTGGTTTTGTGTTCAGTAAGACTTTAGTTTGCGTCATATGGTGTGAGACATATGCTACCCTATCATTATCATATCTTTATCTTTGTCTCTAGTCATTTGATATCTCATGAGTTATATGCTTCATTATGTTATATATCCTGCTATCTTGTTTCTCGCTTAGGTTGTTGGTCTCTAAAATACAGGGGGAGTGTTGATCCTAGTATGTGTGTCGTGCAGCTCAAAGTACCTATCTTGATGGCACACATCTAGGGGGAGCCCGTCTATATTTTAGAGACTTGGGGTTTGCTTATGTCCTTTGTTTTTCCCAGTTGTGCAAATCCCGTATTGTCATCAATCCACCAAAAAGGGGGAGATTGTAAGGGCATATTTATCCCTAAGTTGTTTTGGTGATTGATGACAATGCTTTTGCGGACTAATCGTGTGCGTTGAGTGTTTTTCAGAGATTCATTCTTTTGGCACGAGACGATTTCCTCCCCTCGGAGCTTAAAGCAAAGACGGTGTAGTCCTTTCGGATTAGTTTGGTGGACTAGTTTCATAGGGATCACCGTACTATCAAGAGGGGGTCCGTTTTGGAAAGGCTAGGGTGGAATCATCACGTACACTTCCTTTGCCCCTCCCTCCGAGCCTTTCCGTTTCGATGATGAGCTTGGTTCTCCTTTCTTTGTGCCCTCTCTGGTCCCAGCGGTAGTACCGCGGGCCAGAGCGGTAGTACCGTTTGGGTGCTACAAGTGGTAGTACCGCTCTGGAGCGGTAGTACCGCCCAGAGCAGTAGTACCGCTAGTAGCCCCATGTGTGTGCTATCTCTGGTCCCAGCGGTAGTACCGCGGGACGGAGCGGTAGTACCGCTCTGGGCGCGGTAGTACCGCTCCAGAGCAGTAGTACCGCTAGTGGCCCCAAGCCGTAGTACCGCGGTGATCTCGTGCTAGTACCGCCTCGATTCGAGGGCTTCTTTTTCGTGTCGGGTTTTACGGTACTGGCCACGGCTGTGGGGGGCCGTAGTACCGCTCCTGTGCGGTAGTACCGCCCTCCCTCCGCGGTAGTACCGTTGTGGGCCAAGCGGTAGTACCGCGCTTTGGGGCGGTAGTACCGCTTATAGTGGCAAGCGGTAGTACCGCTGGCACAGCGGTACTACCGCTCTCTTCGGGGCAGAAGGGGGGTAACGGTTGGTTTGTTCCCCCCACTATATAAAGGGGTCTTCTTCCCCAAAGTTGACTTACCTCTTCCCCCAAAAGCTCCATTGTTGCTCCAAGCTCCATTTTCGCCCGATCTCTCTCCCTAGCCAATCAAACTTGTTGATTTGCTCGGGATTGGTTGAGAAGGCCACGATCTACACTTCCACCAAGAGAAATTTGATTCCCCCCACTTATCCCTAGCGGATCTTGTTACTCTTGGGTGTTTGAGCACCCTAGACGGTTGAGGTCACCGCGGAGCCATAGTCCATTGTGGTGAAACTTTGTGGTGTCGTTGGGAGCCTCCAATTAAGTTGTGGAGATTGCCCCAACCTTGTTTGTAAAGGTTCGGTCGCCGCCTTCAAGGGCACCAATAGTGGAATCACGGCATCTCGCATTGTGTGAGGGCGTGAGGAGAATACGGTGGCCCTTGTGGCTTCTTGGGGAGCATTGTGCCTCCACACCGCTCCAACGGAGACGTACTTCCCCTCAAAAGGAAGGAACTTCGGTAACACATCCTCGTCTCCACCGGCTCCACTCTTGGTTATCTCGTTCCTTTACTTTCGCTAGTTTACTTGTGTTATATCTCTTACTTGCTTGCGTGCTTGTTGTCGTTGCATCATATAGGTTGCTCACTTAGTTGCATATCTAGACAACCTATTTTGATGCAAAGTTTAATTTGGTAAAGAAAAGCTAAAAGTTGTTAGTTGCCTATTCACCCCCCCTCTAGTCAACTATATCGATCCTTTCAACCCGGATATGGCTTAAGGCCCGTAGTTACAATCATTATTATGGTAGAACTTGTAGTGTAAGGCAAGAATAGTTGAGAGTCCGAGCCGGACACTCTTATGAGCCGGCCGGGACTCTGAGAGCTGCTGGGCGTCAGCCTCCCTATATAAGGGGACGACCCGGCAGCGGTTTAAGGACAAGAGAGATCTCATCGAGAGCCAGGCATAGCAGTTAAGCTTCCTGGTCATCGAAACCCTAATCAATACCACCTCAACTGGACGTAGGCTTTTACCTTCACCGTAAGGGGCCGAACCAGTATAAACCCTTGTGTTCCTTGTCCCGTTAACCCCTTCAAGCTTCCTAGCGGCGATGGCTCCACGACTAAGTCCTAGCTTGAGGACATCTGCCGTGACAATTCCACGACAGGTACCCTGCTTAGACCTGGTCGAAAGATCAAACGTGGGAGATCATGACTTACTGTATCATCTTGCACAACATGATCATTGAGAGCGAAATGAACCATACTACAAGCAGGGTCCTCTAGCCGAAGTTGATCACCAGCTACCGGCAACCTGGACTGCCTACCTCAGTATGCGTCAGGAGATCCGAGACCCACAGGTGCATCATCAACTGAAGCAGGATCTTGTGGAGCAGCTATGAAGGATCAAGAGTGACGCCTAGCTCGACGTGCGATTTTTATGCCTCCTGGGAGGGGGGGGGGGGGGACGGCTGAAGATGCTCTTATCTATCATAGGATGAACTTTTGTGGATTTGCGATCCTATATGCAGTTTAAACTTGCTATGTTTGATGGTATGTGAATTCCGTATGCCTCCGGTTGTAAATTAAACTTGCTATGTCCGATTTATGATCTATGATGTATGCTATGTTGAATTTATCTATGTTTTACTTCGATCTTGTTGTGTGGACTTGCATGAGTTTAGAGTTCGGCTACACGGGGGACGACTGCAGACATGGCCAAATGAAGTATGATCGGACGCTGTAGCTGTACACGGACACGTGTCTGGATGCGTAGAGGACATATAGGCTGTATATATGCTCTTGATACTTCTGATGAAATAAACGCCCGAACCATCCCGACGACGCAAAAGAGTCAACAGCCCCGAAGGGGACGCGCGGGACGGGGCAGGGACGCACCGCTCGCACGGCACCCGGCTGGAAGAAAGAAGAAGAGTCCGCACGGATCCGCCCCGGCCGCGTGGGCGGGCACGCCACGATCCGACGGCTCGCGCCGACGATTGGCACGGCACCGGCAAACGCAAAGCAGGCAATCAGGCTGGCAGGAAAAAGGATCGACACACGGCCGTGGGCGACTCCGCCCGCACACCCCCGCGCCACGGACAAAACCACTACCACCGGAGAAGGGGGCAAGCGCGCGCGACGCGACGCACACGGGAGAACGAAGCCCCCGCTCCCTTCCTCTGCTCCCTCCTCCCCGCCCCGGCGTCGACGCTCCCGGCGGGATGGGCGCCGGGAATGGCCTGAGCAAGGCGGCGCCCGACGGGACCACGGTGTTCAGGGCCACGGCCTACTCGCCGCTGCGCACCACGCTGGCGCTGGCGCTCTGGCTGGGGGCCATCCACTTCAACGTCCTCCTCCTCATCGCCTCCCTCTTCCTCCTCCCCCGCCGCGTCGCCGCCATGTCCGTCCACTGATCGTCTGATCCACTCCCCCCGCCCTCCTCCTTTTGCCGGTTAATCGTAATCACCCCTCTTAGCTCCTTGCGATGGTGCAGGGTGCTCGGCACGCAGCTCTTCTTCATGCTCCTGCCCCTCAATGACAAGAGCAGGCTGGGGCGCAAGATCGCCAGGTTCGCCTCCTTCCTCCTCCCCCTTTAGGTTCCTCGTCCGTGCATTGCCGTTGCTGCCTGGATCTCACATTCGGTGGACGACTCCGCAGATTCATAAGCAAGTACGTCGTCGGGTACTTCCCCGTCACTCTACATGTGGAGGACTACAAGGCTTTCGACCCCAAAAGAGCTTACGGTGAGCTTCCTTCCATGGACGCATTCTTGGATCAGCGTATCTACCCCTTTTTTGGGCCTACTAAAATAAAAGGGTGAAGTAAAAGTTGAGCAGGAAAGATTGGAGCCTGCCTTTTTTGTGCAGAGCCGCCCGATTTGTAATTTTACTGTTGTGTGTTTGCAGTGTTCGGTTATGAACCGCATTCTGTTCTGCCCATCGGCCTTGGGGCCCTCCTGGACCTTGTTGGATTCATGCCATTACCAAAGACCAAGGTTCTTGCAAGCACCGCGGTGAGGAACCCTCTCATTACCTTCCTAAATGTGCATTGTCGATGTCTGATTGAATTCAGTCTTTCGGTAAGCCGTTAGTAGGTGTGCTCTTAATTGGTGAATGTTTGGTTGGTGTTAGGTGTTCTACACTCCGTTCTTGAGGCAGATATGGACGTGGTTGGGATTGGTTCCAGCTTCTAGAAAAAATTTCTACTCCTACCTTCGAGCCGGTTATACCTGCATCGTAGTGCCCGGAGGTGTACAGGAGATGCTTCACATGGATCATGATTCGGAGGTTTGCGGCGTTGTTCTTCTTCTTGCATAGTCATTGATGACATGTTGTTATCAGTCAATTTATGCCGTAATGACTAACAATTCTTGCAATTTTCAGGTTGCCTTTCTGAAATCAAGGAAAGGTTTTGTTAAGATCGCTATGGAGACTGGTTCTCCTTTAGTCCCGGTTTTCTGCTTCGGACAGGTAATGCCACCTCTTCTGCCACATGATATGCAATACTTGCAGTATCCTTGATTTCCTGCATGGGTGCATAATAAATGTTATGTTGATGGAAGTGGATGGGTTGCTGACTTAAACAGGCCACCTAACTTTGAAATGAATATATTTGTGCTATTGTCTATTAGAGCCTTGTGTACAAGTGGTGGAGGCCAGGTGGCAAGTTGATTGTGAAGATTGCTAGAGCAATTAAATTTACTCCAATTATTTTCTTTGGGAAATACGGGTAATGCTCTCGAGTGCATATATCCTCTTTTTGGTATATTTCCACTGATCTGATTTGCATAAATGCCAAATAATTTGGATTCAGAATTTATATTGGCATTCATGAGTTTACATATGTAAATTTGTAATGCAGGACTCCCATCCCTTTCGCGACACCACTTCATCTGGTTGTTGGAAGACCAATCGAGGTTCAGAAAAATCCTCAGCCTACATATGATGAGGTGAGAATCATTCTTGGCGTTTTAGCATTCGGCCCAAAAAATTTTTGAGCAAATGTTAGATGTGATTTTGCTATTAAACAGAACTGGAAAACAGATAGTTAAGCACCCAAGGCCAAAATCTGGTGTTCGTTTTTGTCATTCTGGACCAAAGCCTTAGTTGCTCGATAGGGACATCATTTTATAGATCTGTTTAGAGTATGAATGTATGACTTTATCATGTCGGTTTCTTTGCAACTGTGGAAACAAGTTTTGAAACCATGTTCTTGTTTAATATCCTAACATGCCTTTTTTGTTCTTGAAACGGAGGCAAAATACTAACATGCCTTGGTGTTGACAGATAAACGAGGTACATGAACAATTTGTGGTTGCGATGCAAGAACTATTCGAAAAGTACAAGACAAAAGCTGGATATGACAAACTCGAATTGAGAGTTCTATGATGGCCGTTCCAACATCCAGATATAGGATCTTTCAAAGTTGCGTTTACAGGGTTCAGTAGCATTCAAACTGGAGTGTGTTTATGTCAAGCCTTCGCCAGGGTTCAGTAGCTCTGAATGTGTAGGAAATCCCAGCAGCCAGAATGACATGCTCACCTGGCCTTGCAAAACACATAAAATGTAAAAATTGTATACATTTGCGTGCTCATAAAGCGCTCAAGAGCTAAGACATAGGATGTACCGATTGTATATTTGTTTGCTCATAAAGCACTGAGTTTCTTCACATTCATGTAAGATATGTTGGTTCCATTCAGGCGGGGCAGAAAGTATCAAACGTGACAACATGTATACATAACCCCAGCTAGAGGGTACACATACCACATCGACATTGTTCACAAACTATTTTTCTTGAGTTAACACACAGCTCAATTGTACCAACAGTACATCTTTTCATGCCACCAAGTTCATGAAAATCCATTATGACAGGCACCCAATCACTGGACTCAGAGCAGATGGATTTATTATTATTCAAGTACAACAAGACTCCGATCTTGGAGCTACCAAGCTCAGGGCATCATGAATCTAAATTAGAACTTCTGGGACATATTACAAAACAACAGTGGTTCTTGAACCGACACCAACTGTAACACGGATCAAAATGCACCTTGATCTGATCAATAATTGTGTAATAACGCAGAGAAGCTCTAAGGGGAAATTGGTACAGACGCAGGACCATCTCCGGCCACCCTTTGGGCAAACTGAACATCCTGCTTACGGTCAAGCGGAGCATTGTAAATCCATAATGTGGCTATCAATAGGCCTAGTGCCAAACCAGAGTGATAGATCATGACACTGACTTTTGCTTGTGCAAGACTCAAACTTTGCGACACTAAAGCACACTAACTTGGCGACTCTTCAGATGGATACTCATCTCAGTGCCATCAAATCGTGACTCATCCCTGATTCTTAAGAGTGCCATCATGACTAATCCCCTTGGATTAGTCAAACTTACAGGGTGCTGGACTCCATTCCAGCATCCACCATATATCCATGACTTGTCAGATACAGAATCAATAATGCTGTATCTAGACATCGACGATCACAGTCCCCCACCAGGACAGGATTTTAACCAAGCCAAACTGATAAGAGCAGCCGTCGCTCTTGCGATACCGCCCCATCCATCGGGACAGTTCATGATCTCCAGGTACATATGTCAACCATGATAAGGACAACCTGTAGAGTTACATCCCAAAAGTTACTATCAATGAGTAAGAATCAAGTTGCAGGAGCTAAACCAGCATCAACAAAACTAGAATCTGTGTAACAGTTGTATTGATGAACAGACCAAAGTCACGCAAGCATGCTCAAATGGGCCCAGTAAGGAGACAATTATCCAAGTGCACTTACGCACTAATAGATTAATGCAAGGATGATTGCTTGATACAATACATACCTTATGAATACAAGGATGATTTTTTTCCAGGTAAGAACAAGTGCTGCAAATACAGCAGCACTGTTCTTTTAGTCCTGCTGCAAACTAAAGTTACCTGGCACGAACAAAAAAATCTAGTGTCAGTTACAGCTAGACAGTCAAAACGCAAACAAGATAACAACAATCCAGAGAAAGCAAACCTCAAGGTATAAATTGTTGGGTGCATAGTTCAGCTTGCTCTTTAGTCTGAACCACTAGCTTGTGTAAACTGAGGTGAGTGGGCTGGTACAACTAAGTGTGGATGGGAGGGAACCGGTGCTGCTACAAAAGCCAAATAAAACATACATCTTCATAAGGGCAAATAGCATGCCAGAAAAGATTCAGGAAGAAAAATGGAAAATTATATTTATGTTAGCATAATAATTCAGAGTGGAAGCATATGTTGCTTAGTGAATGCAGTTGGATCTTTAAACCATGTCTGAGTTTATTTGGAAGGCTCTTTCTTTATGATGGAAAAGAAGGCCTAACAAATAGTGGAAATGTGATCTGGAGAAAGCTTACCTACTAAAAAGGGAGCCTGAATGGTGGGACGATTTGTTGGGGATGAATTAATTAAGTTTGACCCAGTGAGATGCACAAATTGATTTCCTGGCATACTGTAACCATGCATCATCGGATAGCCGTTGCCCCCACCAGAAATGGATGGGCTCAATTGGCTAAATGGTTGGTTAGCAGTATTTGCTGCAGCTGAGACACCGTAAACTGGAACATATTGCTGACCAACATATGGGTTTAATGTACCCTGCAAAGAGACATTTTTTTAGAATATGTTAATCTTTAGTATGACTTATGTTCCACAAGAATATTTAAGTTTACATGTCACACTTTAACCTGTGGATAGATGTAGTCGGTGCCATATGCGGAGTAACTGCAAAAAAGAAGAAAATGAACTGAATGTACTTCTTATGGCTTCCAAACAGTGATATGTTGCTCCATGAACACAAACCATTTTGATGATTTGATCATTTTCGAAGGGACTGGGGAAAGAGTAGGAGTGGACGTATGATAGATGGCTAACGAGGGATAAGCATATGCAGAATCTACACAATTTGGGCAAATCAAATACATCTGATCATACTTTTGTGCCCAAGTGATACATGGTGATGGGGAATTGGGAAAAAAACTAGACAATATCTTGCAGCGTATGGTTGCATTCTAATCGTTTACATGTTTATTAAATCAAGTACCTTGGTAGTTAAAAATCAGCAAAAGAAATGCGATCTATTTAAATTTTGCAAATTCAAGGGTATAAACATGAACAAATTATATTGAAAAATGGTGAGGAATCGGCCTAAAAAGAACATGAAAGTCGTGAACAGACAATCTAGGAACAAGATGGAACTTCTAAATACGTCGTCTTATATGCCAGTTTGATAGCATCATCGATACATCGTCAACCCACTGAATTTTCTTAAAGCTTGCGTTTTAAAACAAGTTGTAATGTGTGTTTGTCAAAAAAAAAAGTTGTATTGTATGTTCTGGAAATCATCTTACCTGTATTGTGGAACCGGAAATCCCTGGTACTGGTAGTACCCAAGCGGAAGGGGTCGGTGCTGACCATAACCACCTACATAAATGCCCCTTGGGACAGGAACACCAAAGTAGGAGCCAGCTGATCGTGGCCGCCCTATATAGAATGCATGTTTTCAGAACACGTGCATATACCACATAAACAACCTTTTGGTAAGCAAACCCTAGCCTTTTCCTACCCATAGTTGAATTGTTGATTTGCTTTGCAACATGATGGGGGTTATTTCTTTGTTGAAAAATGATGGGGGTTATTTCTTTGTTGAAAAATGATGGGGGTTATTTGAATTTACTCATGTTATAACTTTTGCTAGGGAAGACTCATGGTAGACCTAATTGATTTAGGCTGCACGAGACAGCATCAGTAAGCAACAACTATGCTACATTAACTTGCAAACAATAGCACTTCGATAAAGTGGTCTCAAAATGAGCGTACAAGCTAGTCCAAATAGGTAGTATTAGAAGAGAATAATACCGAGGGGTGTGGAAGGCTGGGCGCGACCTAGCGACGCCAGGTTACAGTTGGCCCGCCTGCCATCGATGACCGGCGACGGTTCCTCGCAGGCCTTGGTGGCCGCCTCGGCATCGCGGAACGTTACCTGCGGAGACGACCATGAAACTCGTAAACAATCCAGCACTGCTACAGCGCTTCCAGGAAGACTAACAGGTGGAACCAGAATTCGACAGCAGCGAAACAGTGGAGGAGGAGGAGGAGGGGCGGGCACTGACGAAGCCGTATCCTTTGGAGCGGCCGGAGTGGCGGTCGGTGATGACGACGGCCTCGAGGATGTCCCCGAAGCGCTCGTAGAAGCGGCGGAGCCTCTCGCTGGTGGTCTCCCAGGCGAGGCCCCCGACGAAGAGCTTGGTGTGGGTGGTGTCCCCGAAGGGCGAGGCGGGCAGGTGCAGCCCCGAGCTGGAGCTGGACGCCGACGCCGACCCGGACGCCGACCCCGCGTGGTGCTGGTGCAGGGCCATCCGGGAGGCGCGAGCGGATCGGCGGGATTCCTTGGCGTGGGTCGGAGGGGATCTTCGGTCGCCGCGATTCCGGTGCTGCCTCCTGGCGGCGGCGAGAGGGGATTGGGGAGAATCGGGGGCGGAGTGGGAGAAAAAAAAGTGGGGACGACGAGGGGAAAGTGGGTTGTGATTGGGGCGGGGGCGGGGTTTTGGCGTCCGGTTGGCGCCTCCTCCCCTGCTACTGCTCCGGGGACCCACAGCTCACAAAGATGAGCCAACGACTCAGACTTTTTCGAATGGAAAACGCGGCTCGGCTGATCGCGAAATTCAGATGCGGTACAGTAGCATCAATTTTTTTATGAGTATATTATTCGTCCTCGAACTCTTCTTTTTTGGAAAAACTTCCGATATATTCATCTTCAATTATGATAGTATAGCGAATACTAGACATAATAAAAATTACATCAAGATCCGTAGAGCACTTAGCGACGACTATAAGCACTGAAGCGAGCTGAAGGCACGCCGCTGTCATCGCCCCTCCCTCGCCGGAGCCGGACAAACGTTGTTGTAGTAGACAGTTGGGAAGTCGTCGTGCTAAGGCCCCATAGAACCAGCGCACCAGAACAGCACCCGCCACAAATGAAGGATGTAGATCAAAAGAATCCAACCTGAAGACACACGAACGAAGGCAAACGACGAACAGATCCGAGCAAATCCACCAAAGATAGATCCGCTGGAGACTGTTAAACAGATTAGGGTTTGGAACAATGCTCGATATCCTTGGTGGGTACGGCTGTCATATATTTATAAGAGGGAACCGTACAAATACAGTTATGTTACAACACGTATATCTAATATATACTTAGTCTAACACCCTCCCTCAATCTTAACTATGTCCTGAAACACTCAGAAGGTTAAGATTGCGACGACATCCTTCAAAAGAAGGCAAGGGCAAGGGTTTAGTGAAAATATCAGCAAGCTGATCCTTCGAAGAAACAAACTTAATCTGAAGGAGCTTCTGAGCAACACGTTCCCTCACAAAATGATAGTCAACTTCGATGTGCTTCGTTCGGGCATGAAATACTGGATTGGATGAAAGGTATGTTGCACCGATGTTATCACATCAAAGAACAGGCGGCTGAGTTGGGGAGACCTTCAACTCTCAAAGCAATGACTGCACCCACATGATCTCAGCTGTGGCATTAGCAACAGCTTTGTACTCAGCTTCGGTACTACTCCGAGACACCGTAGCTTGCTTGCGAGCTTGCCAGGCGATCAAGTTAGGCCCAAAGAACACAGCATGTCCCCCCGTGGATCGCCGATCATCAGGACAACCAGCCCAGTCGACATCAGAAAATGCTGAGATCAGTCCAGAACGCGCAGGCTGAAGATGGAGACCATATGAACCAGTGTGACGAACATAACGCAAGATGCGCTTAACAGCTGACCAGTGAGAATCACGTGGTGTATGAAGATACTGGCACACACGGTTAACTGCAAATGATATGTCTGGTCGAGTAATGAGCAAGTACTGCAGTCCACCCACAATGCTGCGGTACTCTGTGGCATCCTCAGGAGCAAGCAAGTCACCAGCAAGAGCTGTCAGTTTGTCTGTAGCAGACATGGGAGTCGTAGCAGACTTGCACTGCAACATACCGGCACGACGCAGGAGATCCTGAGAGTACTGCTTCTGAGTAAGAGTCAAGCCACCATCAGAATGAAGAACCTCTAGGCCCAGAAAATAATGCAATCTCCCAAGATCCTTAACAGCAAACTCAGCACCAAGAGAGGACACAAGCCGATCTGTAGCAGAAGCAGACGAACTAACAAGGATGATGTCATCAACATATACCAGAATGTACATAGTCACCTCAGGTCGCTGTACAATAAACAGAGACGTGTCTGCTGTAGAAGGAACAAACCCATGCGCACGAAGAGCAGCGCCAAGACGGGCATGCCACGCACGCGGGGCCTGCTTCAAACCGTAGAGAGCTTTGACAAGGCGACATAAATGATGTGGCTGAGCAGGGTCAACAAAACCTGGCGGCTGACGCATATAAACCTCTTCTTCCAGAACTCCATGGAGAAAGGCATTCTGAACATCAAGTTGTCGAAGCGACCATCCGCGAGTAACAGCCAAAGAGAGAAGAACACGAATAGTAGTTGGTTTAATAACAGGACTGAATGTGTCTTCATAATCAATGCCATACCGTTGTTTGAACCCCTTGGCAACCAGGCGTGCCTTGTACCTCTCAATAGAGCCATCAGCATGTTTCTTCACCTTGAATACCCATTTAGAGTCAATGATATTAACACCAGATGGAGGTGGAACAAGACGCCAAGTGTTGTTTCTTTGAAGGGCATGAATCTCCTGCTCCATCGCAGCACGCCAATGCGGGATGCCAAGCGCCGCTTGAAAATGTTGTGGTTCAGTCGTAGGGTCAGCCTCAGCATGTGCCACACAGGCCGCAAGCCACGCGACAGTGCCGTCAGTGCGCTTCTTCGGTTGGAAGATGCCACTTTTGCTGCGAGTATGGGGACGCAGGACGACAGGCGGAGGTGGCGCTGGAGCTGCCATGCCAGAGGAGCCACTATCCATCAGCGGCGAGGAGGACGCACCGGCGGGCGAGTCAACAGGCGCATCCGGTGGCACGGTCAGGGTCGGCGAAGACAGACCAGGCGTGATCGGCGTCGACGGACCAGGCGACGAAGACTCGGTGACCTGCGAGGCCTCCGGCTCAGGGGAGAGCGCCGCGGGTCCAGCCGGCCCGGCCGACAGCTCCGCAGGTTCGGCCGGCCCAGGCGACAGCGAGGCCGCTGGCCCCGGCGACTTGGTCACCCCGTCGGATCCTCGTGCATGGGGCATGCACGCGTGATCGACGTCGGGGTCAAGTGGGGTAGTGGTGGGGGCAGCCTCGTCGAGCGCCTCATCCGGCGTAGCAGCAACTGGCGTGGTTGTGGCCATATCATCATCCAGAAGCTCAAGTCGAGCGCCTCGTCCAGTCCCTGCACCATGGTTAGGCAACAACAGAGGAGAATATGCAGCATCCACAAATTGATCAGGCAAAACTGGAAAAGAGTGCAACTCAGACGGGAGTATCGGTGGGTGATGTGAGCGTGGAAAACGGGAAGACAGTCTCATCGAACACAACATCACGAGAAATGTAAACACGATTTGACGGGATGTGAAGACACTTGTAACCTTTGTGGAGAGGACTGTACCCAAGAAACACACATTGTTTAGATCGATACTCAAGTTTATGCTTATTGTACGGACGAAGATGCGGCCAACACGCACAGCCGAACACTTTGAGGAGGGAGTAATCTGGAGTTTCATTAAGCAACACTTCGAGTGGAGACTTCATGTGAAGGCGTCGTGTGGGAATCCTGTTTATCAAAAAACAGGCAGTAACAAAAGCATCGCTCCAGAACCGAAACGGGACAGAGGCATGTGCAAGAAGTGTCAGGCCAGTTTCAACTATGTGACGGTGTTTGCGCTCAGCTGCACCGTTCTGCTGATGTGTATGAGGACAAGACACATGGTGTGAGATGCCAAGCTTCTGAAAGAAGGTGTTAAGATTACGATACTCACCCCCCCCAGTCTGACTGAACATGGATAATTTTGTGCTTAAGCAATCGTTCAACATGTGCTTGAAATTGCATAAAGACATGAAACACATCAGATTTGCGCTTAATAAGATAAATCCAAGTAAAGCGACTGAAAGCATCGATGAAACTGACATAATAGTTGTGACCACTAACAGAAGTTTGGGCATAGCCCCACACGTCTGAAAACACAAGTTCAAGAGGAGCCGTGACAACACGACTTGATACAGAAAAAGGCAACTGATGACTCTTGCCTTGTTGACAAGCATCACACACTAGAAACTCCTTATTACTCGACTCAACAGGAAGATGATGGCGATGAAGCACATGGCGCACAATGGGAGTAGCGGGGTGGCCAAGGCGAGAGTGCCACTGCGACGACGACACCCGAACACCACTGAAAACTTGAGAGACTCGTGGCACATCAAGTGCGTATAAGCCGTCGCGAGCTCGACCACTAAGAAGAACGTCCCTCGTGTCCCGGTCCTTAACAAAAAAATGGAAAGGGTGAAACTCAACAAACACATTGTTGTCACGAGTTAATTTAGGAACCGAGAGTAAATTACGTGTGACTGAGGGAACACGAAGGACATCAAGCAGATGCAAGGTTTTAGTGGTACGTGAAAGAAGAGATGCCTGACCAACATGTGAGATGGGCATACCTGATCCATTGGCCGTGCGGACCTGATCGTGACCGGTGTAGGGCTGGCGAGTGGCCAGCTTGTCAAGCTGACTCGTCAAATGGTCCGTAGCGCCCGTATCCATGTACCAGGCAGGATCCACCGAGTATGAAGGAGTGAACCCGGGATCCGGTGTAGCGAGAGCAGCTTGCTTCTCATTGCCCTTCCCATTGTTCCCAATGCCAAGAAAATCTCGTTTAAAGCGACGATGGCAGCGAGACGCCAAGTGCCCCTCGATGCCGCAGAGTTGACACTCAACCCCACCACCACATGCCTCGCAGTGGAGCCGCTTGCGGCCAGCCGTCGGAGGTGGAGCGGGCGGACGGGGCTGGTTGCCTGAGGTCGGCGGCGCCTTCTGCTTGGCACCGCGGGCGCCCCCGCGGAGAGCAGCGTTCGCAGAAGGGCCCTCCGTGTAGACGCCAACGGAGCGGCGAGCAGCGAGCCTCTGTTCGGTGTTGAGAAGGCGTGCATAGAGATCGCGAGGCGGCATCGGTGTGTCACGTCCATTAATGTTTTCAACGAGAGAATCATAGTCCTCATCAAGCCCATTGAGAATGAACGAAGTAAACTCCTCATCACGAAGAGGCTTCCCAATAGACGACAGTGTATCAGCCAAACTTTTGACCTTGTTGAAGAAGGCCGTGACGGAGAGGTCATTTTTCTTGACCTCACCCAGCTGGTTACGAATGGCAGAGGAACGGGCCAGCGACTGCGAGGAAAAGTTGGAGTCGAGCGTGGCCCATGCATCCCTCGACGTCGTGGCAAAGACCACCATGCCGGCCACGGAGGGTGTGAGCGAGGACTGAATGGCACTCAGAACAGCTTGATCCTGAGCGATCCACCGACGATGAGCAGGGTTGGACACCATGACGGAGCCACCAGCGGCCGAGGGCACCGGAACCATGGCCGGGGGACACGGCAGCGTACCATCGACATACCCCTCAAGTTAGTGACTACGCATCAGCGGCAACACCTGAGCGCGCCACAGGAGGTAGTTGTCAGCAGAGAGCTTCACCGTCACCAGGTGAGCGAAGTGGAAAGGTCCTGGTTCAGCCACCGATGCGGAGAGCTGCGAGTCGTACGTCGGAGGAGCACTGTACGGAATCAGCGCATCGGCCGACGGAGACGGACGGTAGTGTTGGTGATGACCGTAGGGCGCCGTATGAGGTACGCCGTAGGGCTGCAGCGACGCGACGTACGGCACATGGGCAGCATAGGGCGCGCCATACGGCGCCTCGTAGGGCACCGTGGAGGACGAAGCATACGACGGCGGCGCGACGTATGGCGCTGGATACGGCCCGCCGAAGGGCACCTGGACAGAGGCACCATGGGGACCGGAAGACGGCGGCGCAGCATGCGATGGAATCCCGACGTAAGGCGGCGGCGCAGCGTGCGATGGAATCCCGCCGTAAGAAGCATCGCGCTGCGCACACGCGTCAACAACTCCATCATACGGGCGAGCGGAGGCTGGATCGTGGGGCAGTTGCATGCGACTGTAGTAGTCTGATGGATCGCGAGGCAAGCCATGTTGCATGCGATCGCGGGGCAACTCATCACGAACGAGCGGCGGCTGGGCAGCGGGCAATCGGGGCGCTGGAGGGCGCGATCCTGATGTGGCCGGACGGGCCCAGGCAAGCGGGGTTGACGCCATGAACGGCGACTCCGTTGCCAAGGTTGACGGAGGCGGCACGGCGGCGGAGGCCGACGCGGCGGCAGCAGAGGAAGCGGAAGCACGGCGCGGATCGAACGCGTCGTCTGATACCATGTTAGACAGATTAGGGTTTGGAACAATGCTCGATACCCTTGGTGGGTACGGCTGTCATATATTTATAAGAGGGAACCGTACAAATACAGTTATGTTACAACACGTATATCTAATATATACTTAGTCTAACAGAGACACACCTCCACACGCCCACCGATGATGCTAGACGCATCACCGGAACGGGGCTAGGCGGGGAGACCTTTATTCCATCCTCAGGGAGCTGCCGCCGTCTCGCCTTTCTGAGAAGGACACAGACCCTAACAAAGCTCGAAAAAAATCTAAAAACGGAGCCCTCCCATCGGCAAGGGTCGAGATCCACTCCGTCTCCATGGCCCTAAGGCCACCGGAGACGGGACGAGACGGATCGGCGCCGACGCCGACAGGAGGCAGAGAACCCTAGCTTTTTGGAGGCGGCGGCTGGCTAGGAAGACCGTGGCGGGGTTGTCTTCCTCGAACTCTTTCAAGTATAGAAATAGTCTCTCAACTCCGAAACCACTAAAACTCAGTCCCTCAACTTTTTAAACCGGATACTTTTCGTCCCTCGTAACCCTTACAGTGGTTTTAGTATGACGTGACCCGGTTTTGACTAAAACCGTCCACATGGCCTGGTTTTGACCGTCACGTCACTTAAGTGGCTGAGGGCCTCGTTGCCTCTCTCTCCCGCATTCACTCGATCCCCTTTATCTCACAAGCCCTAGAGCAGCGGCGGCGGTCGGAAGTGGAGCATGGCCCGGTGGAGATTCACGTGCGTCGGTTGCTGGCTGGGCAGGGCGGTGGCTGTGCGGTGGCGGCTAGCTGGGCAAGGAGGCGGCAACAATGACTTAGGCTGGTGGTTGGCTATGCAGGGCGGCGCCAGCGATCAGGCGGGGGTCCCACAGTGAGTCCCTCGGCTGGCATGCAGATGGCAACGTCGGCCAGTTCAAGTCGCTCACGCGAGTCTTCTTGTTCTTCACCATCGATCCCTCCCGGTCGCTTGTCCCCCATCCCATACCGTGAGGGGCCGTTGGATTATCAATTGGCGGTGGAGTGTGAGTGTGGCAACAAGGCAACTAGATGGATATCATGGAGCGATGCTGATCCTGGAAGAAGGGATTTGAAATGTATGCGAGACCAGGTGCACTTAGTCATCTGATCGTGAATGAGAGAAGGAGGATCGAGAGAACGCGAGGGAGGGAGAGCCGGCGGGTACACTCAGTCGCTTAAGTGACGTGGCAGTCAAACCAGGTTACGTGGACGGTTTTACTCAAAACCAGGTCCACGTCATATTAAAACCACTACAAGTGTTATGAGGGACGAAAAGTATCCAGTTTAAATAGTTGAGGGACTGGATTTTAATGATTTTGAAGTTGAGGGATGATTTCTATAGTTTGGATAGAGTTGAAGGACAAAAATATACTTATCTTTTCTTTTTGGATTCAATAACTTCTGAACGACCAATATTCTATCGTCCCGTCCCGAACGTGCTCAGCGCCATTGGATTTTTTGCACATATCGTAAAGAAACTAGGGGCTCCACGTCACGTCTTGTCCTTGTTCAGTGAAACAGGCGTCGTCCCCGAACACCCTCAACCGCACACTCCTCTTATCCCTTTCCTTTTACCCCACCGCCCGTTCTCACTTTCTCCCAGTCTCGTCCCCTTTCCCCTCCGCCGACCAGCGCAACATTCCCCGCGACGCACCCCGCCACCACTCCCCAGTGACGAGCTCCTACAAATCCACCGGCGTGCTTACCTCAACACCCTACTGGCATTGCGCGCCCCACACCACCCTCCCGGCGTAGCGTGCCCCGCGCCCCGCTGTGATGCGGCCCTCAACACTCCGGCGACACGGCTGCACAACACCCTGCGATGGCGACCTCGGACGGCGAGGCTGAGTGGCCTATGGCGGATTGGTGCTGGGCGAGGCAGAGTGGGCTATGGCAGCCGCCGCTCGCGGCGGCGGTCATGGTGGAGAAGCATTGGTGGGCGACGCGGAGCGGGCTAGGGCGACCGAGTTGTGCTGGGCAGTGCGCAGAGACGGGGAGGACGCCGTTGTGCCCCGCCGCCGTCGCGTGATCCGACGAGAGGCTCTGGGCAACTGAAGAATGCGGGAGGGCTCCGCATCGACGACGACGACCTTTGCGCATCTGCCGCTTCCTGACGCGTTGGTCACAACCGCGAGCTCCCATCTGTCTCCTGCATGGGTCCGACCTGAGCACGTCTGCAGCAGCTATTGTATGCTCATTGGGGTAGAATTAGACGACAACAGAGGAGGTCGAGGACCGGGACCTAGCTCGAGCTTGACCATTACGGTGGCTCACTGCACTGAAGGAAATATGCCCTGGAGGCAATAATAAAGTTGTTATTTATATTTCCTTATATCATGATAAATGTTTATTATTCATGCTAGAATTGTACTAACCGGAAAATTAGTACATGTGTGAATACATAGACAAACGGAGTGTCCCTAGTATGCCTCAGCTTGACTAGCTCGTTAATCAAAGATGGTTAGGTTTCCTGACCATAGACATGTGTTGTCATTTGATGAATGGGATCACATCATTAAAGAATGATGTGATGGACAAGACCCACCCGTTAGCTTAGCATAATGATCGTTTAGTTTTATTGATATTGCTTTCTTCATGACTTATACATGTTCCTCTGACTATGAGATTATGCAACTCTCGAATACCGGAGGAACACCTTGTGTGCTATCAAACATCACAACGTAACTGGGTGATTATAAAGATGCTCTACAGGTGTCTCTGATGGTGTTTGTTGATTTGGCATAGATCGAGATTAGGATTTGTCACTCCATGTATCAGAGAGGTATCTCTGGGTCCTCTTGGTAATGCACATCACTATAAGCCTTGCAAGCAATGTGACTAATGAGTTAGTTACGGGATGATGCATTACGGAACGAGTAAAGAGAATTGCCCGTAACGAGATTGAACTAGGTATGATGATACCGATGATCGAATCTCGGGCAAGTAACATACCGATGACAAAGGGAATGACGTATGTTGTTATGCGGTTTGACCGATAAAGATCTTCATAGAATATGTAGGAACCAATATGAGCATCCAGGTTCCGCTATTGGTTATTAACCGGAGATGTGTCCCGGTCATGTCTACATAGTTCTTGAACCCGTAGGGTCCGCAAGCTTAACGATCGACGACGATTTGTATTATGAGTTATGTGATTTGATGACTGTTGGGGATATAACTATTGGGTATGAACCGCCCAGGAAGGGCCGGGTTATACCACTGGCGGCTTACCGATGAAGATGGTGGATCATACGAGCCTGGTGACGGCCCAAGACCCAGAGGAGACTTATGGCCCAGGTGGATGAACTGCCATGTATGAATGACTTGTATTGTAAGGCAGACGTAGTTAGTCACTGAGCCGGACACGTTGTATAAGCCAGCCGGGACTCCATAAGCCGCCGGGCGTCAACCTGTGTATATAAAGGGATGACCCGACGGTGGTTTAGGACAAGAGACAACATATCGAGAACTAGGTCAAGCGTATTCGCTCCCTGGTAATCGAAGCCCTAGCAATACAATCCCAAACTGGAGTAGGTCTTTACCTTCATCGTAAGGGGTCGAACCAGTATAAACTCTCTGTGTCCTTTGTCCCGTTTAACCCCTTTAAGCTAACCTAGTTGTGATGGCCCTGTGACTAAGTCCTTCAGCTAGGACATATGCCGTGACAATTCCACGACAGTTGGCGCCCACCGTGGGGCCAGCGCATGGTGGTTTCGAGTTCTTAAAGGACAGCTTCGAAGGGATCAAAGGATATGTTGTGGGCCGGATGACCAAGAGTCGTCGCGGCAAGCTCTACATCGACGACGCGGGCTAGGGCCCCGAGGCCGGCTCAATCGAGTACGGGTACCGGGTCTCCTTTGGCGGAATCCACATCTTATCGACAAGATCGGCGAACCGGGCCCTGAGCCGGACATCTGCACCGACGTCATCGAGACGGCTTAGCGTGCACGACCCGCCCAGGTTCAACCTGCCATGAAGCGTGCCTTTGTTGGCTTCACCCATGGGACGGAATTTGAAGGAGGATCCGTATCTGGAGGTAAGACGACCATCTACTTTGATGGTGAATCATCCACCGGCGAGACTAATTCATTATATCAACTGCAAGACGGCCGGCTTGGGGGCTGTTCCGATGGTGACAGTATTCCGGACCCCTACGAGCCGTCGAATAGGGTCGCGATCTTCATGGCCGGTACATAACCGATGCTTGGTTCGACAACCGCTATAGCTATGACCTCTGGTTCAATGGCTACAGCGGCTGGTGCTGGCGGTTCTGCACGCCCGCCGGTTCAAATTCTCATAGAGTTATTGGAGGCCCTGGCGACTTTGATGGGGGTGGAGGTAACCCTGGACAACCAGGAACATCACAAGGTGGATCTGGCGAAGTTACGAGATGAGATAGCTCAAGCCAAGGGAGAGCTAGCGGCTGAAAACGCTAGGATGGCTACAGAGCGGGCTGTTTTGGATGCTCAGGCACAACGGATCCAAGCAGATTCCTTCCGGCTTACGTTAGATCAGAATGCTTCAAACGGGGTCATGAGGAGGAGGCACAGGAGTCATCTACCCCTGGTTTATGAGCCGAGGAACCTCTTTAACACGCCCGGAGCAGGGACCAGTGACCCGCCGGTGGTGAACCGGGTGGTCGAAGTACCTGGGGCTGGAGCGCCGGTTCAGCCACGTGTGGTGGACCCGCCACGTTTGAATAATACTCCGCCTCAGCGTATTCTGACGCCTCCGGGTCATTATTCCAACCCATTGGACAATATGATTGCTGCGGCAACGCGATTGGCGGCTCTACCGATCGAAGGCGAGTCTCCGACGACGATAGAGACTCGAAGGGCCAGAGAACTTCTTCAGACAGCTGTGGCTCAGTAGGCAGCTTATTCTTACAGTCGCGAGCGGATTCACTCAACCCCCCGTCCAAGTCAGA
Source organism: Aegilops tauschii subsp. strangulata (assembly GCF_002575655.3). Lineage (NCBI taxonomy): Eukaryota > Viridiplantae > Streptophyta > Magnoliopsida > Poales > Poaceae > Aegilops > Aegilops tauschii. The sequence goes on along the minus strand of NC_053040.3, from coordinate 391,119,828 downwards.
GTTATAGCAGGCACATTGACTCACCAGCAGTCTCAAGCAGTGAACAATGTCGTAACCAGCCTCGCGGGCATGATCCGGCGCGTGTGATAGCAATGCTTAGGCTTTGGTGGATCAGGCCAGAGCTCGTCGGGAGGCCGAACTGGCGGCTCAGCAAGTAGCTCATTCAGTATTCGCCTGTTTATCCGTCAACTTCGGTGGAGGCAGGCGTGACTTCTAGGACCTTGGGTGTGCCCTGTTTAGTGCCGGCTCTACGTAATGAGCGTTTACCCAAGGATTTCAAGGGTCCTCGCAAAGTGCCTAATTACACAGCAGATCAACCCCCTGAAGCTTGGATTGAAAGTTATGAGATGGCCATGGAAATGATGGATGTTAGCGATGCCACATGTGCTAAGTATTTCACCATGATGTTGGACGGATCGGCTCGTACTTGGTTGAAAGGGCTGCGCCAACTCCATCGGGTCATGGGCGGAGCTGAAGGCCCGTTTCATCCAAAATTCAAAGACACATGCAAGCAGCTGATGTCAATCCTGGATTTAGATTCTTGTGTCCAAGGTGAGGGCGAGTCAACAACCCACTGGGTGCGCCGGATCTCGACTATTATACACTCGTCAGACAGCATCAACGTCGGTTCAGCGGTTTTGATGTTGGAGAAAAATTGTCGTTTCCTCCCTCTCAAGCAGAAGCTTGGATGGCTTAAGCGCCACTGCAGTGACATGGGGGAGCTCATGGTGGCTCTTGTCAAGTATGCCAACTCTGACAGTACCAAGGACCCCGAGTCTGATGATGAAAAGCCGGGAAACGAAAAGAAGAGCGGCAACATGAAAGGGTAGCAGTATAACCCGGCAAGCCATGGTGGTAATGCTAAGCGTAAGGCCGATGGTAATTTTGACTTTGTGGCTAACACCAGTGCGCAAAATAATAATCAGCGTCGCAAGGGAAGGCCGGCCCGGCCTGGAGGATCGAGAGTCAACCTCGAAGCGATAATGAATTAGCCTTGTCCGAGGCACGGTACACGCGAGAAGTCGGCCACTCATTTATGGAAGGATTGCTATATCATGAAGGAGTTCAAAGCTTCCGATCTTTTTCAGAACAACCATGGCCCGAATGGCAGCTCAGGATCCGGCTCTCACGGTTCGGGTTATGGTGGTGGCGGTTGGAATACCAGTTTCCAAGGCCAAGGCAATCAGGGTGGTTATAGTCAACAGTCTGGTCAGGGGAATCAGCAGCAGCAGTCTGGTTATCAGAGTAACCCGAAGCAGTTGAGTAGTGGGCAGTACCATGTTTTCACCACAAGTTTATGCAAGCGGGATAAAAGCTTCATAAAAGGGCAGTGAATGCAGTTGAACCGACGATTCCCCGTTACTTACGGTGGTGTGAGCACCCTATTCTTTGGAGCCGTGAGGATCACCCGCCCTGGGTTGATAATCTGGGTCATTTGGCTCTGGTGGTGGCGCCTCAGGTTGGAGGGTACAGATTTACTAAGGTACTCATGGACGGAGGCAGTAGCATCAATATCTTGTATCATGAAACTTTTCGTCGCATGAGCTTGACTGACAAAGATCTTAAGCCGTCGAACACTGTTTTTCATGGCGTAGTGCCTGGTAAGTCGGCATATCCGATGGGCAAAATATCTTTGGAAGTTGCTTTTGGAGATGATTGATAGCTCTCTGACTATAGCGCCAGAAAAGCTCCTGTCTGCTAGGACTACATCGGTATTTCCCCAAAGAGGAAGGGATGATGCATCACAGCGACGGTAGGTATTTCCCTCAGTGAAGAAACCAAGGTTATCGAACCAGTAGGAGAACCAAGCAACACAATGTAAACAACACCTGCACACAAATAACAACACCTCGCAACCCGACGTGTTAAGGGGGTTGTCAATCCCTTTCGGGTAACAATGCCAGAAAATTGTAGTAGATTTAAATAATAGATCGCAAATAAAATAAAGTGCAGAAAAGTATTTTTGTATTTTTGGTTTAATAGATCTGAATAAAAATGCAAAGGAAAAGTAGATCGCAAGCAAATATATGAGGAAGAAGACCCGGGGGCCGTAGGTTTCACTAATGGCTTTTCTCAAGAAAGATAGCAAACGGCGGGTAAACAAATTACTGTTGGGCAACTGATAGAACCTCAAATAATTATGACGATATCCAGGCAATGTTCAACGTCTGGCGGGTCGTATTGCGGCTTTGAGCCGGTTCATAAGCCGGTTGGGTGAGAAGGCCATCCCCCTATATCAGATGATGAAGAAGACAAATCACTTTGTGTGGAGCGATGCTGCTGATCAGGCGTTTGAGGCTTTGAAGAAACAATTGGCTGAGCCATCGGTTCTTGCTGCTCCTATTGATAAGGAGCCTTTGCTGTTATATGTGGCTGCCAACAGCCGGGCTGTCAGCGTGGCGATTGTGGTGGAAAGGAAGGAGTCAGGCAAGGAATATCCGGTTCAGCGGCCGGTTTACTACATCAGTGAAGTGCTCATTGAGTCCAAGCAGAGGTATCCGCATTGGCAGAAGCTTGTATATGGGGTGTTCATGGCTAGTCGAAAGCTTAAGCAATATTTCCTGGCTCATCCTATCATTGTGGTTAGTTCTGCTCCTTTAGGAGACATTATTCAAAATAGATAAGCCACAGGTCGGGTAGCCAAGGAGGCCACTGAGCTCGGACCCCATGGTCTGAAGTATATGCCTCGCCAGCCATCAAGTCTCAAGCACTTGATTTCATAAATGATTGGACAGAGTTGCAGGCGCCTGAGGAGAAGCCGGATAGCACATGTTGGACTATTCACTTCGATGGCTCTAGACAGTTGGAAGGCTTGGGGGCTGGAGTTGTTTTAACTTCCCCATGAGGTGATAAATTTTGTTATGTTTTAAGGTTGATGTTCCCTTGTACTAACAATGCAACTGAGTATGAAGCCTTGCTCCATGGTCTTCAGATGGCTAAGGAGATGAATCTAAGCCAGGTGAGATGTTTTGGTGACTCGGACTTGGTGGCTCAGCAAGTTTCAGGCACTTGGGATTCTAAGGACCCGCTCATGGTGGCTTATCGCCACGAGGTTGATGCTATTGCTGGTCACTTCAAAGGTTATCAAGTAGAACATGTTGATCGCAGGAAAAATGAGGCAGCTGATGCTTTGAGCCGGTTAGGGTCCCAGCGTAAGCCGATGCCACCTAACACTTTCCTGGATATCTTGCATAACCCTTGAGTCAAATTGCCTACAGAGGAAGATCTCGCTATTCCTGACCCGGACACAATCGGTGGTGGCTCTTCATACTATTCCGGATTGGACGGTCCCATATTTGGCTTATATGACCAGGGGAGAGTTACCTGAAGATGAAACTTTGGCCAGGCAGATAACCCGGTGGTCTAAGTCAATGACTATTGTCAATGGAGAGTTGCATCATCGCAGTGTCACAGGGGCGTTTCAATGTTGTGTTTCTCCTGAGGAAGGTTGTGAGATCTGACGAGACATTCATGAGGGAGATTGTGGTCATCATGCCGGCTCTAAGTCTCTCTTAGCCAAGGCTTTCCGTCATGGTTTTTATTGGCTGACAGCTCATGCTGACGTAGAGGATTTGGTTAGTAAATGTGATGGATGTCAGAAATTCTCACGACGAGCTCATGTGCCGGCTCAAGAATTGAGGATGATTCCAATTTCTTGGCCATTTGCGGTCTGGGGGCTTGATATGGTTGGACCTTTCAAAAGGTCCAAGGATAAAAAGACCCGCCTTTTGGTGGCGGTTGACAAATTTACCAAGTGGGTTGAAGCAGAGCCGGTTAGTAAGTGTGATGCGGTGACGGCGGTTCAATTCATCAAAAAGGTGATTTTCCGTTTTGGTTTTCCCCACAGCATTATAACTGACAATGGCACTAATCTGTCCAAGGGTGCTATGAAAGAGTTTTGTCAGCGAGAGCATGTTCGACTTGATGTATCATCAATGGCTCACCCTCAGTCCAATGGTCAAGCTGAGGGCCAATCAAGAAATCTTGAAAGGCATCATGCCTCGGCTTATGGTCCCTTTGCAGAGGACGCCGGGTTGTTGGGTGGAGGAGTTACCCTCAGTGCTATGGAGCATCAATACCACCCCCAACAGAACGACGAGTTACACGCCTTTCTTCATGGTTTACGGAGCAGAGGCGGTTCTGCCTAGTGACATCCGTCACGACTCGCCCTGAGTGGCGGCTTATGTTGAAGCTGACAGTGAAAAGGCACGTCAGGATGCACTTGACCAGTTGGATGAGGAGCGTGACCTTGCAACGCCTCGTTCGGCGATTTACCAGCAAGATCTGTGCCGTTATCACAGCCGCCGGGTTAGAACCAGGACCTTTCAAGAGGGTGACTTGGTGCTCCGGCTTATCTAGGATCAAACTGATATGCACAAGCTATGCCCACCTTGGGAAGGGCCCTTTGTAGTCAGCAAGAATTTAAACAATGGGTCATACTACCTTATCGATGTTCGAGACCACAAGGACTTACGCACTTCGGAGGAGGAGACCCACCGGCCGTGGAATATTGCTCATCTTCGGCCTTACTACACCTGAGCCACCGGCTCTTGTAATGTACATATTTTGACAATGTATACACTACAAAAAATACACTTCTGTGATGATATGTGTTTGTCACAGTAGGTCGTGTTTTTTGTCATGCATGTACATCCATGACAAATTTATGACAGAATCAAGATAGTCATACCTATGCTGTCGTAGAAGTGTTCCATGACATTACCAAAATTATCATCACGGAAGTGTCCACTTCCATGACGATAAATCGCGCATCACAGAAGTGCTTTCGTCAAGGGTGACCGACACGTGGCATCCACCGTAACGGAACGCCATTGAGCTATCGGGTCCGGTTTTGGATCTGATAACCCGTTAATAGCCCCGACCAATGGGGATTTTCCACGTGTAAAATCATCATTGGCTGGAGGAAACACGTGTCGGCTCACTGTTGGGACAAATGTCATCCACTCATTGGACCCAAAGCGCCTATGACCCGTCGACACGTGGCACGGCCCAACAGAGGCCCATTCCTGTGAAAAGGCTGGCCCGTTTGACTTGGTCAAAAGGTGGCAGGCCGGCCCACGGCAAGCATGTTAACGGCCTGTTCGCATATAGCCCATTTACAGCCCGCTAACCCAGGGCCCGTTTACGGCCTATCCGAATTAGGCCCAGTAGCGTCATCTGGGTCGTCCAATATAATTCCAGCCTGTTTTAACTTCCGGCCCATGTATGGCCCATGACGTCTTTTGGCCCATCTGAGGCCCTTAGTAACCCTCAACCCGTTAATGGCCCGTGGTAAAACTGGCCCGTAATGAACAGTGTATCACTTTATACCCATTAACGACCCATTATTCCGTTGGGCCGTTTCCAGCCCATGTTATCTTTCGGCCTTCTCAGGGCCCATTTATTCTTGGGCTCATTTCCAGCATTCAGTTACTTACGGCCCGTTACTGTCATTTTCTGCTTGTGGGCCAAATTCAGCCCGTGCATACAGTCGACCCGTTTGTGGCCCGTTAATACGTTGGGCCGTTTTCATAGCATCATCAAATACGGCCGATTAATGACGACCCATTATGGTCGACCCATGAACGAACGATTCCAACTCTAGCCCGTTTACGGCCATAAAGCGGTATGTTATTGGCCCATGTTTGGGCAATCGATCATACGGCTCGTAGAAGGCCCATTGATAATACGGCCCGTAGAAGGCCCATTGATGATACGGCTCGTAGAAGGCCCATTGTTTCTACGCCCCGTAGAAGGTCCATTGTTTCTACGGCCCGTAGAAGGCCCAGTGTCACTACAGTAAATATGTAGCCCATGGTTATTATGGCCTAGTTTAAAAAAAAGGTTATTGCGGCCACTAGCAAACCGCGGAAAAAGAATAGCACTGACTACAAGCAAACAAATAAACAAGACAACAAGGAAATAAATAAGCAAGCAACTTACGCTAGGCTATCACGGCTATTACACATATTACATCCACTGGGCATCAAAGTTCGCCACCAGTGCAAATATAGGGAACAAAGCAGCATATCATATACACTAGTTGTCAAAGTTGGCGACCAGTGCAAGTAAACGCCGCAGCAAAACATGTCCAGAACTGAAACCACTTCAGAAGATCTCAAGAAACAATATCCTGGGTACCCATAATGCTGGCAAGATGCTTAGCAAGCTTATTAACTTTCTCTTGTTTAGCGCTTAAATCCTCCAGCGCTTGCTGTTGCACTAGAAAGTATGCATCTGAATTCTGCAGGGACTTCCTCAGTCCTTCAGCCTCCTGTCACAACACATCTGATCGATGTCTTTCAACTTGAAGCTGAGATTCAAGAAGACAAAGTGATTCAGGCAGCGAGTTCGAAGAGCTTGTGCCAGTGGTAGTGGCCAGTAACTCGAACACTACATCAAGACAGGACTTCTGGGTTCTCTCACTATCGTCAAGGTAGTTTTTATCAGCTTTCTTGGAGACCAACAGGGATGTCTCACTATCTTGAACCTTATCTGCATTACTTCCTTCACCATTGCATAACGGGGTACTGTTCTCCAATATTTTGTCCGCATTCTAAAAGAGAAACAAGCAAACACATCACAGGTTTACCATGTTGTATATGAAACTCATTTTGGTAAATCAGTTCAGTAGTAAAGTGCACAGGATAACAACATGAAACAAACATATATCTATGTACCATGGTCATTTTATGGTCTATATCACTCTAGTTTTTGTTGCCAAATCAAGATAGAGGCACAGTTCAAATAATATTTGTTCAAGACAAAGCAGAATAGACAGAATATAAGTGTGGGAAACTATAGAGACACTTGTAACATGCATGACATGAGAACATAATTGTTTATTCAATTAAAACTGAAATCAATATAGAGCAAGTTACAACAGCAAACCAGTTAAAGAAACAAGTTTAAAACATACCTAATGCGCCATTGGAGTTTCAATTCCATCCTTCAAATTTGAAAATAGTTGGTCTGAGTAAATACAGTGATGCAAGAGCAAAGGAGTATGAACCATAGCTATAGAACCTGACCTGAGAACAATTCTTCTTCTCCTTTAAGCGTTGAGTTGGGATTCGGAGTGGTGGTCCTCGTGCTTTGGGCACTGCAGTTCCCTTACTAACTGCTCGTGTTTGGGTGCTCTGTGGTGGAGACAGTGATGTGTCAACTGGAACTGGGTTACTATCTGCTAGGGTTGGGGTTAGAAGGGGTGTAGCTGGTTCTCTGTCCAACTGGGTAGGGGTACAATCTGCGGGAGTCTGGGTTATGTGTGGTGGGGCTAGTTCTTGGGCAAGTACAACCGTGGTTCTATCTGCATCAACTGGTAGCACTATCTTTTCTTAAGACCGTGTTGTTACTCCCTTAGATACTGCCATCACCCTCTCCAATTCAAATGGCTGATAAACAAGAAAAGTAATTGAATGTATAGACATTGTATGATAGACAGGTGCAATGGATAGTGGGGAATAAAAGAGGGCATGAAATAATTCACATTTATGTTGTCTAACCAAACATGATAGCATGACACAATTTCACGTATATGATGGCTAACTAAATAGGATAGCATGATACAATTTCACATTATGATGGCTAATTAAAAAAAGATGGAAATACATAGTTCAAAATATGATGACTATGTAAACAGGATGACATGATATAACTATATAATGTGTTTATTAAATAGGTTGGCATGCCATAATTCACATACATGCCGCCTATGGAAACATGATAGCATGATATATTTCTCGGATAGAATGACATAATTCAAAATATGATGACTGTAAACACTAAACAGGATGAGATGATATAACTATATGATGTCCTTATTAAATGGGTTGCCATGCCATAATTCAGATAGATGTTGTGTATGTAAACATGATGGCATGATATAATTAAAATATATGATTTATATAGTAAGCAAGTAAGCAGATGGCAATCCATATATGATGTAAAAACTAAGCAATGCAAGACAACATGCATGACATGGGTAATATAACCCTGCCAAGTTTGAGCATAGACCTCAGGGGGGAAATAGGACTGGTCATCAGTCTCTGAATCCTCCTCTGAGGAGCTCTCTGTATCCAGCAAGATGTCTGCTTCAGCAGGTAGCATTGTCTGCTCTGAATACCTTGTTTTCACTCCAGATACTTCCATCACCGCTTCAAATGGCTGATGCACAGGAAGAGTAGTTGAATATACAAACGTTGTCGACAAATGGAACACGTAATACAAAAAAATAATAGCATGATATAATTCACATACATGATAATTGGTTCAACAGCATGGCATTGCATAATTCACATATATAATTGTTGGGAATCATAGCATAATTTTAAAATTTTCCTACGCTCACCAAGATGCATCTATGGAGTCTACTAGCAACGAGGGGAAAGGAGTGCATCTACATACCCTTGTAGATCGCGAGCGGAAGCGTTCCAATGAACGTGGATGACGGAGTCGTACTCGCCGTGATCCAAATCACCGATGACCGAGTGCCGAACGGACTGCACCTCCGCGTTCAACACACGTACAGTGCAGCGACGTCTCCTCCTTCTTGATCCAACAAGGGGGAAGGAGAGGTTGATGGAGATCCAGCAGCACGACGGCGTGGTGGTGGATGTAGCGGGTCTCGGCAGGGCTTCGCCGAGCTTCTGCGAGACGGAGAGGTGTAGCAGGGGGAGAGGGAGGCGCCCAAGGCTGTAGTTTGCTGCCCTCCCTCCCCCCTTTATATAGGCCCCCTGGGAGGGGGGGGGGGCGGCGGCCAAAGCCCATCTAGGGCAAGGGGCGGCGGCCAGGGGGGTGCCTTGCCCCCCAAGGCAAGTGGGAAACCTCCCCCACCCTAGGGTTTGCAACCCTAGGCGCAGGGGGAAAGGCCCATGGGGGGGGGGGGCGCCCAGCCCACTAGGGGCTGGCTTCCTTCCCACTTCAGCCCACGGGGCCCTCCGGGATAGGTGGCCCCACCCGGTGGACCCCCGGGACCCTTCCGGTGGTCCCGGTACAATACCGGTAACCCCCGAAACTTTCCCGGTGGCCGAAACTTGACTTCCTATATATAATTCTTCACCTCCGGACTATTCCAGAACCTCTCGTGACGTCCGGGATCTCATCCGGGACTCCGAACAACTTTCGGGTTTCCGCATACACATATCTCTACAACCCTAGCGTCACCGAACCTTAAGTGTGTAGACCCTACGGGTTCGGGAGACATGCAGACATGACCGAGACGCCTCTCCGGTCAATAACCAACAGCGGGATCTGGATACCCATGTTGGCTCCCACATGTTCCACGATGATCTCATCGGATGAACCACGGTGTCGAGGATTCAATCAATCCCGTATGCAATTCCCTTTGTCAATCGGTATGTTACTTGCCCGAGATTCGATCGTCGGTATCCCAATACCTTGTTCAATCTCGTTACCGGCAAGTCTCTTTACTCGTACCGCAATGCATGATCCCGTGACTAACACCTTAGTCACATTGAGCTCATTATGATGATGCATTACCGAGTGGGCCCAGAGATACCTCTCCGTCACACGGAGTGACAAATCCCAGTCTCGATCCGTGCCAACCCAACAGACACTTTCGGAGATACCCGTAGTGCACCTTTATAGTCACCCAGTTACGTTGTGACGTTTGGCACACCCAAAGCACTCCTACGGTATCCGGGAGTTGCACGATCTCATGGTCTAAGGAAAAGATACTTGACATTGGAAAAGCTCTAGCAAACGAAACTACACGATCTTTTATGCTATGCTTAGGATTGGGTCTTGTCCATCACATCATTCTCCTAATGATGTGATCCCGTTATCAATGACATCCAATGTCCATAGTCAGGAAACCATGACTATCTGTTGATCAACGAGCTAGTCAACTAGAGGCTTACTAGGGACACGTTGTGGTCTATGCATTCACACATGTATTACGATTTCCGGACAATACAATTATAGCATGAACAATAGACGATTATCATGAACAAAGAAATATAATAATAACCATTTATTATTGCCTCTAGGGCATATTTCCAACAGTCTCCCACTTGCACTAGAGTCAATAATCTAGTTACATTGTGATGAATCGAACACCCATTGCGTCCTGGTGTTGATCATGTTTTGCTCTAGGGAGAGGTTTAGTCAACGGATCTGCTACATTCAGGTCCGTATGTACTTTACAAATATCTATGTCTCCATTTTGAACACTTTCACGTATGGAGTTGAAGCGACGCTTGATATGCCTGGTCTTCCTGTGAAACCTGGGCTCCTTCGCAAGGGCAATAGCTCCAGTGTTGTCATAGAAGAGAGTCATCGGGCCCGACGCATTGGGAATCACCCCTAGGTCGGTAATGAACTCCTTCATCCAGACTGCTTCCTGTGCTGCCTCCGAGGCTGCCATGTACTCCGCTTCACATGTAGATCCCGCCACGACGCTTTGCTTGCAACTGCACCAGCTTACTGCTCCTTCATTCAAAATATACACATATCCGGTTTGTGACTTCGAGTCATCCAGATCTGTGTCGAAGCTAGCGTCGATGTAACCCTTTACGACGAGCTCTTCGTCACCTCCGTAAACGAGAAACATATCCTTCGTCCTTTTCAGGTACTTCAGGATATTCTTGACCGCTGTCCAGTGTTCCATGTCGGGATTACTTTGGTACCTTCCTACCAAACTTACGGCAAGGTTTACATCAGGTCTGGTACACAGCATGGCATACATAATAGACCCTATGGCCGAGGCATAGGGGATGACACTCATCTTTTCTATATCTTCTGCCGTGGTCGGGCATTGAGCCGTGCTCAATTGCACACCTTGCAATACAGGCAAGAACCCCTTCTTGGACTGATCCATATTGAACTTCTTCAATATCTTGTCAAGGTATGTACTCTGTGAAAGACCAATGAGGCGTCTTGATCTATCCCTATAGATCTTGATGCCTAATATATAAGCAGCTTCTCCAAGGTCCTTCATTGAAAAACACTTATTCAAATAGGCCTTTATACTTTCCAAGAATTCTATATCATTTCCCATCAATAGTATGTCATCCACATATAATATGAGAAATGCTACAGAGCTCCCACTCACTTTCTTGTAAACACAGGCTTCTCCATAAGTCTGTGTAAACCCAAACGCTTTGATCATCTCATCAAAGCGAATGTTCCAACTCCGAGATGCTTGCACCAGCCCATAGATTGAGCGCTGGAGCTTGCATACTTTGTTAGCATTCTTAGGATCGATAAAACCTTTCGGCTACATCATATACAACTCTTCCTTAAGGAAGCCATTAAGGAATGCCGTTTTGACGTCCATCTGCCATATCTCATAATCATAGTATGCGGCAATTGCTAACATGATTCGGACGGACTTCAGCTTCGCTACGGGTGAGAAAGTCTCGTCGTAGTCAACCCCTTGAACTTGTCGATAACCCTTAGCGACAAGTCGAGCTTTGTAGATGGTCACATTACCATCTGCGTCCGTCTTCTTCTTAAAGATCCATTTGTTTTCTATGGCTCGCCGATCATCGGGCAAGTCAGTCAAAGTCCATACTTCGTTTTCATACATGGATCCTATCTCGGATTTCATGGCTTCTAGCCATTTGTCGGAATCCGGGCCCGCCATCGCTTCTTCATAGTTCGAAGGTTCACCGTTGTCTAACAACATGATTTCCAGGACAGGGTTGCCGTACCACTCTGGTGCGGAACGTGTCCTTGTGGACCTACGAAGTTCAGTAACTTGATCCGAAGCTTCATGATCATCATCATTAACTTCCTCCCCAGTCGGTGTAGGCACCACAGGAACATTTTCCCGCGCTGCGCTACTTTCCGGTTCGGAAGGGGTGACTATCACCTCATCAAGTTCCACTTTCCTCCCACTCAATTCTTTCGAGAGAAACTCCTTCTTAAGAAAGGACCCGTTCTTGGCAACGAAGATCTTGCCTTCGGATCTGAGGTAGAAGGTATACCCAATGGTTTCCTTAGGGTATCCTATGAAGACGCATTTTTCCGATTTGGTTCGAGCTTTTCAGGTTGAAGTTTCTTGACATAAGCATCGCATCCCCAAACTTTTAGAAACGACAGCTTAGGTTTCTTCCCAAACCATAATTCATATGGTGTCGTCTCAATGGATTTCGACGGAGCCCTATTTAAAGTGAATGCGGCAGTCTCTAAAGCATAACCCCAAAATGAGAGCGGTAAATCGGTAAGAGACATCATAGATCGCACCATATCCAATAGAGTGCGATTACGACGTTCGGACACACCATTTATCTGAGGTGTTCCAGGCGGCGTGAGTTGTGAAACTATTCCACATTTCCTTAAGTGTGCACCAAACTCGTGACTTAAATATTCTCCACCACAATCTGATCGTAAGAATTTTATTTTCCTGTCACGTTGATTCTCAACCTCACTCTGAAATTCCTTGAACTTTTCAAAGGTTTCAGACTTGTGTTTCATTAGGTAGACATACCCATATCTACTTAAATCATCAGTGAGAGTGAGAACATAACGATATCCTCCGCGAGCCTCAACACTCATTGGACCGCACACATCGGTATGTATGATTTCCAATAAGTTGGTTGCTCGCTCCATTGTTCCGGAAAACGGAGTCTTGGTCATCTTACCCATGAGGCATGGTTCGCACGTGTCAAATGATTCGTAATCAAGAGACTCCAAAAGTCCATCTGCATGGAGCTTCTTCATGCGCTTGACACCAATGTGACCAAGGCGGCAGTGCCACAAGTATGTGGGACTATCGTTATCAACTTTACATCTTTTGGTATTCACACTATGAACATGTGTAACATCACGTTCGAGATTCATCAAAAATAAACCATTGACCAGCGGGGCATGACCATAAAACATATATCTCTCAAATAAATAGAACAACCATTATTCTCGGATTTAAATGAGTAGCCATCTCGAATTAAATGAGATCCAGATACAATGTTCATGCTCAAAGCTGGCACTAAATAACAATTATTGAGGTTTAAAACTAATCCCGTGGGTAGATGCAGAGGTAGCGTGCCGACGGCGATCACATCGACCTTGGAACCATTCCCGACGCGCATCGTCACCTCGTCCTTCGCCAGTCTCCGTTTATTCCGTAGTTCCTGTTTTGAGTTACAAATATGAGCAACCGCACCGGTATCAAATACCCAGGAGCTACTACGAGTACTGTTAAGGTACACATCAATTACATGTATATCACATATACCTTTGGTGTTGCCGGCCTTCTTCTTGTCCGCTAAGTATTTGGGGCAGTTCCGCTTCCAGTGACCACTTCCCTTGCAATAAAAGCACTCAGTCTCGGGCTTGGGTCCATACTTTGACTTCTTCCCAGTAACTGGTTTACCGGGCGCGGCAACTCCCTTGCCGTCCTTCTTGAAGTTCTTCTTACCCTTGCCCTTCTTGAACTTAGTGGTTTTATTCACCATCAACACTTGATGTTCTTTTCTGATCTCCCCTTCCGCTGATTTCAGCATTGAATATACCTCGGGAATGGTCTTTTCCATCCCCTGCATATTGTAGTTCATCACAAAGCTCTTGTAGCTTGGTGGAAGCGACTGGAGGATTCTGTCAATGACCGCGTCATCCGGGAGATTAACTCCCAGCTGAGACAAGCGGTTGTGCAACCCAGACATTCTGAGTATGTGCTCACTAACAGAACTGTTCTCCTCCATTTTACAGCTGAAGAACTTGTCGGAGACATCATATCTCTCGACCCGGGCATGAGCTTGAAAAACCAGTTTCAGCTCCTCGAACATCTCATATGCTCCATGTTTCTCAAAACGCTTTTGGAGACCCGGTTCTAGGCTGTAAAGCATGCCGCACTGAACGAGGGAGTAATCATCAGCATGTGATTGCCAAGCGTTCATAACGTCTTGGTTCTGTGGGATTGGTGCATCACCTAGCGGTGCTTCTAAGACATAATCTTTCTTGGCTACTATGAGGATGAGCCTCAGGTTCCGGACCCAGTCCGTATAGTTGCTGCCATCATCTTTCAGCTTGGTTTTCTCTAGGAACGCATTGAAATTGAGGACAACGTTGGCCATTTGATCTACAAGACATAGTGTAAAGATTTTAGACTAAGTTCATGATAATTGAGTTCATATAATCGAATTATTTAATGAACTCCCACTCAGATAGACATCCCTCTAGTCATCTAAGTGAAACATGATCCGAGTTTAACTAGGCCGTGTCCGATCATCACGTGAGACGGACTAGTCAAGATCGGTGAACATCTCCATGTTGATCGTATCTTCTATACGACTCATGCTCGACCTTTCGGTCCTCCGTGTTCCGAGGCCATGTCTGTACATGCTAGGCTCGTCAAGTCAACCTAAGTGTATTGCGTGTGTTCCGAGGCCATGTCTGTACATGCTAGGCTCGTCAACACCCGTTGTATTCGAACGTTAGAATCTATCACACCCGATCATCACGTGGTGCTTCGAAACAACGAACCTTCGCAACGGTGCACAGTTAGGGTGAACACTTTCTTGAAATTATTATAAGGGATCATCTTACTTACTACCGTCGTTCTAAGCAAATAAGATGCAAAAACATGATAAACATCACATGCAATCAAATAGTGACATGATATGGCCAATATCATCATGCTCCTTTGATCTCCATCTTCGGGGCACCATGATCATCTTCGTCACCGGCATGACACCATGATCTCCATCATCATGATCTCCTTCATTGTGTCTTCATGAAGTCGTCACGCCAACGATTACTTCTACTTACATGGCTAACTCGTTTAGCAATAAAGTAAAGTAAATTACATGGCGTTATTCAATGACACGCAGGTCATACAAAATAATAAAGACAACTCCTATGGCTCCTGCCGGTTGTCATACTCATCGACATGCAAGTCGTGATTCCTATTACAAGAATATGATCAATCTCATACATCACATATATCATTCATCACATCTTCTGGCCATATCACATCACATAGCACTTGCTGCAAAAACAAGTTAGACGTCCTCTAATTGTTGTTGCAAGTTTTTTACGTGGTTTGTAGGTTTCTAGCAAGAACGTTTTCTTACCTACGTATGACCACAACGTGATTTGCCAATTTCTATTTACCCTTCATAAGGACCCTTTTCATCGAATCCGTTCCGACTAAAATAGGAGAGACAGACACCCGCTAGCCACCTTATGCATCTAGTGCATGTCAGTCGGTGGAACCTGTCTCACGTAAGCGTACGTGTAAGGTCGGTCCGGGCCGCTTCATCCTACAATGCCGCCGAAACAAGAAACGACTAGTAGCGGTAAGAAGAATTGGCAACATCAACGCCCACAACTTCTTTGTGTTCTACTCGTGCATAGTAACTACGCATAGGCCTGGCTCATGATGCCACTGTTGGGAATCGTAGCATAATTTTAAAATTTTCCTACACTCACCAAGATGCATCTATGGAGTCTACTAGCAACGAGGGGAAAGGAGTGCATCTACATACCCTTGTAGATCGCGAGCGGAAGCGTTCCAATGAACGTGGATGACGGAGTCATACTCGCCGTGATCCAAATCACCGATGACCGAGTGCCGAACGGACGGCACCTCCGCGTTCAACACACGTACGGTGCAGCGACGTCTCCTCCTTCTTGATCCAGCAAGGGGGAAGGAGAGGTTGATGGAGATCCAGCAGCACGACGGCATGGTGGTGGATGTAGCGGGTCTCGGCAGGGCTTCGCCGAGCTTCTGCGAGACGGAGAGGTGTAGCAGGGGGAGAGGGAGGCGCCCAAGGCTGTAGTTTGCTGCCCTCCCTCCCCCCTTTATATAGGCCCCCTGGGAGGGGGGGGGGGCGGCGGCCAAAGCCCATCTAGGGCAAGGGGCGGCGGCCAGGGGGGTGCCTTGCCCCCCAAGGCAAGTGGGAAACCCCCCCACCCTAGGGTTTGCAACCCTAGGCGCAGGGGGAAAGGCCCATGGGGGGGGGGCGCCCAGCCCACTAGGGGCTGGCTCCCTTCCCACTTCAGCCCACGGGCCCTCCGGGATAGGTGGCCCCACCCGATGGACCCCCGGGACCCTTCCGGTGGTCCCGGTACAATACCGGTAACCCCCGAAACTTTCCCGGTGGCCGAAACTTGACTTCCTATATATAATTCTTCACCTCCGGACTATTCCGGAACCTCTCGTGACGTCCGGGATCTCATCCGGGACTCCGAACAACTTTCGGGTTTCCGCATACACATATCTCTACAACCCTAGCGTCACCGAACCTTAAGTGTGTAGACCCTACGGGTTCGGGAGACATGCAGACATGACCGAGACGCCTCTCCGGTCAATAACCAACAGCGGGATCTGGATACCCATGTTGGCTCCCACATGTTCCACGATGATCTCATCGGATGAACCACGGTGTCGAGGATTCAATCAATCCCGTATGCAATTCCCTTTGTCAATCGGTATGTTACTTGCCCGAGATTCAATCGTCGGTATCCCAATACCTTGTTCAATCTCGTTACCGGCAAGTCTCTTTACTCGTACCGCAATGCATGATCCCGTGACTAACGCCTTAGTCACATTGAGCTCATTATGATGATGCATTACCGAGTGGGCCCAGAGATACCTCTCCGTCACACGGAGTGACAAATCCCAGTCTCGATCCGTGCCAACCCAACAGACACTTTCGGAGATACCCGTAGTGCACCTTTATAGTCACCCAGTTACGTTGTGACGTTTGGCACACCCAAAGCACTCCTACGGTATCCGGGAGTTGCACGATCTCATGGTCTAAGGAAAAGATACTTGACATTGGAAAAGCTCTAGCAAACGAAACTACACGATCTTTTATGCTATGCTTAGGATTGGGTCTTGTCCATCACATCATTCTCCTAATGATGTGATCCCGTTATCAATGACATCCAATGTCCATAGTCAGGAAACCATGACTATCTGTTGATCAACGAGCTAGTCAACTAGAGGCTTACTAGGGACACGTTGTGGTCTATGCATTCACACATGTATTACGATTTCCGGACAATACAATTATAGCATGAACAATAGACGATTATCATGAACAAAGAAATATAATAATAACCATTTATTATTGCCTCTAGGGCATATTTCCAACAATAATACCTTCGCAACAAGATAGCATTGCATAATTCACATATATAATGTCTTGCAACCAGATGGCAATGCATAATTCACATATATGGTAATTAGACACTAAACAGGTGGCATTCACACAAAGCAGGTCTAAACTAATCAAATGACATCGCAATGCAAGACACCATACGCACGATATGAGCAACATAACCCTACCAAGTTAATTAGAGCATACACCTGGGGGGGAATAGGACTGGTCATCTGTCTCTGAATCCTCCTCTGAGGAGCTATCCGTAACCAGCGAGATATGCGCTTCGTCAGATAGCATAGTCTGCTCTGAAGACCTTGTTTTCACTCCATAATTTTCCATCACCGTGTCAAATGGCTGATGCACACGAAGAGTAGTTGAATGTACTAACATTGTTGACAAATGTAATACGTAACGAAAAAAAGGATGGCATGATATAATTCACATATAAGATGACTGGCTAAGCAGGATGGCATTGCAAAATCCACATATATGATGCCTGTCTAAACAAGATGGCATTGCATAATTCACATAAACGATGAATAAACTAAACAGATGGCATTCACACAAAGCATGTCTAAACTAAGCAGTTGACATATTTGATGTATAAAGTAAGCAATGCAAGGCACCATATGCATGATATAACCAACATCAGCATGCCAAGTTAGAGCGAAGACCTCATGGGGTAAATAGGAGTGGTATTCTGCTTCTGAATCCCCCTCAGAACAGTTATCTTCCTCTTGATTACGATCCAAAATGGGTGGAGGGGGGCTGCCTTTGCGCCCACCATGGAGCGACGTCTGCATGAAATTATATTGCCACGCATGGCTCGTCTCTTTTGCTCTACATGTTCAGTTCCATTGTGTACAATAACTGACATGCATAGGAATAAAACATAGTGAGATTATGTAAGGAGTGCATGCACAAATCCAGAGTGATGGTAGCAAACTGTGGATAGACCCAAAACCGATGATAGCAGGCAGATAATAGCTTTAGTTAAAAGATACAGATAATGGCTCCTTTAATGTTTGTTTGCACCCAACATGAAACTCATAGTAGACACCCGAGATTAACCAGATAGTAGACAGATAGTACTGATTTCTGCCCCAATATGTACCCCACAACCATTTAAAAACTGAAGTTTCAGCATAAGTTTGGACCTGACTCGGAGTCTAATAGGTGAACACGATGATAAAGTAGCATGTCATCATATTAAGCGATGCATAACGTAAGCAGACACGGAAGAGTGCGACCTCTCTTGCGTGTAGTCCTCAAGGTCATCTGCTTAGTTGATGATGGTAATGCAGTTGTCGTGGCTGCCGGCGGCGGGGAATAAGATCTGAGGCGGCGAAAGATAGTTTGGAGAGCGGATCCCTGCTGTCGTTGGAGCAGCTGAGCTGGGGTGGAACACAGCACCGCAGGAGCAGGACAAACCACACAAGGTTTTCTTTGACACATATATGTAATAGAAGTAATTGTGTAAGGGCTTGTTTGAATTTGAGGATTCTAACAATGCAGGGATAGGAAATAGACATGAATAGGATAGGAATGCACGTGCAAAACAGAGAATTTAAAAACACAGGATTTCTGCCAATCTGGGTGTTTGGTTCACAAGAATTGGAAGATCACAGGATGCAAAGAAGCATGGTGAGATTAAGTCAAACCACAAGAAAATGTACGTTATAATGCTATTATGCTACTATCTCTTAGTCTTGTGCTTCATGAATAGGAATTTGAAAAGGAGGACAAGTGGAAATTAAAATTCCTACGGTTTTTCTTTCAAGGAGACACTAAAGGAACAAATCCTACAGTTTTCCTTTGCTCCATTCCCTTGCACCAAATTCATGAAAAGTAGTACCATACGAAACTTTCCAATTCCTATGTTTTTCATTCACTTTTCCTTTCAAGCACCGGCGATTCCAGTAGGCAGGCTTGAGCAAGGAAAAGCCTACACTAAAAAATGTTTTTGTGCTACTTCTATTACTTTGGACCCAGGCCACTGCCCTACTAGCTCAACTCCTAGGGCCATCGACAAATGCACAGCTCAAACGCGCAGAGATAAATAATGATGGCGTTCAAGAGAGTCCATCACGGATAGCTAAGTTGCCTGGTACCTCACTGCTTGTCATATAGTAGGATAAAATAATTGTATTTCCCGTTACTCCGTGTGCTCAATGGACAATATATATAACATGTAGAGTAAAAAAGATATGCAACAAGTGTACAACCTCTTTGGCGAAGCCATGTCGATCTCAGCGTGATTGGGTTGGCCGGAGAGGATGCTCCGGCTGACTTGGCTGTCGGAGGAGGGGAAGAAGATCTTAGGCGTCTGGAGGTGGAGCCCGAGGTACTGCTCCGCTGTGATGGAGGGTTTCGCCGTTGGAGTAGCTTTGGTGAGTTGTACGACGCCGTGGCTGAAGCAGGACAAGAGAGACAACGTTAACCCGAGTGGCATTCTAATAGCATCTCCAATAGATGACATAAAATACATAACCACAAAGTGCTAGATGTATACATCAGCCGCTCATCTCTGAACTTAACTGTCGAAACTGAATTTAACTGTCGAAACCGAACTTAATTGTTGAAACTGAATTTTGCTGTCGAAACTGAATTTTACTGTCGAAACTGAACGCACTAGAGGTGAGGCTACACGTCAGTCGACTGACTTTTTCATCTCTGGTCAGTCGATTTTGCAGCCGTTGGATACGAAATCAAGGGCATGTAGTTCATCTTCAACCTCCACCCCCTGAGCCGCCAGCCACCACCGGCCAAACAGCCGCCCCGCCCGCCTCGAAAACACTCCCTACCGCCGGTCCGTCACCGCCCCGGCCATCCCTCTAGGCCCCCCCCGTGCCGAGCTTTTTCTCCGGCGATCCCCACGCCACCGCCCGACCACCGCCGGCGACCACCGCCCCCACCCTGAACCCTAAGATAGATAGTGGGGTACTTCTCCGGTGAGCCCCCCTCCCCGCTGCGGCTGGTTCTTCCTTAATTCCGGCGAGCCCCCCCACCCCCTGAAAATTGACTGACCCAAAAGTCGATTCAGTCGACTGAAGTGTAGCTAAATCGAAGCAGCATCGCAAGTAAGAGCAAGAGTGAGAGCAAGAGCAAGAGCAGACCAGGCAGGGGACCGAGAGCAAGAGCAGAGCAGCAGCGTGAGCGAGAGCTAAAGCAGCAGCAGCTCCTACTGATGTGGACGTCGCCGCCGAGGGAGCGATGCCGTGGAGGAAGTGGCCGGCGACGCCGCGGTGGATGGAGCCGCGCCGTGTCGGCTCGGGACCGAGCGCCGGCAGCACCATGAGATCGAATCAAGAAGAAAATGCGGCGATTAGTGTACAACCTCTTTGGTGGCGCCGATTAGGCCGCAACTTCATCCGAGTAAACGGTGATGCTGATGCTCTTTCGGTGGTGTAGGTGAAGACGGCGGTGTGGGAATGGAGGTGGCGCGAAAGACGAGGGGAACGTCGGGGCAGCTCCTTGGAGGTGGAGGACGGGGTGGCTGAACCGGCGGGACGACCAGATCGACGACGGATCCTCATCCGGTACGGTGGATGAGGGACGTCGAGGTGTTGCTGTGGACGACGTCGTCGGGGAAGAGGCTTCGGCTGGTGGCGGACGGAGGAGGGTGTGGGGCTTCACGGGTTTTCCCAGCCTCGGTGTACGAATGGGTGGGCGGATGGGATGGGAGTGGGGAACCATGGCTTAGGGACGCGCTTGTCCGAAATGTGGGGTAAGTTACGAAAGTACCCCCACCGATTTGAGGCGGTTCTTTCGGTTCAGGGGTATCACGGGCATTTCGCGTGTCGGGATTTCACGGGAGGTGGGAGTTTTCGCGCGCGTTGTAATTTTGGAATAGCAAGGCGCGGGTTGAGATGGAGGGAGTTGTCGGAGCCCAATAAGACAAAGATATATCTTAAATATTTCGGGCTAACAAGGCGTAGGTTGAAGAGGCGGGAGTTTCGCAGCACGATAGACAGAGACGCTAGCTTGAAATTTCGGCATAACAAGGCGCGGCTTGAAATTTCGGGAGAACAAGCTTAACGTGTACCCAAAAGAAAAAAGACAATTTAGACTAGTATGATATACTACGTACAATGTGTTTAACACGCACAACACACACACAGACACCATTTAGACTAGTAAGGTACACGTGCATTGCACGCATGAGATTTGGCAACCAAATTATGAATAAATACCATATTATAGCATGTGAGCTTTGAGTCATATATGCATGATGTAGATGTTCGTTTAATTCTTATAGTTCATTTCATTCAAAATCATCTAGTTTTTATAAGAAAGCTAATCTATTTTAAGATTCATGGAATTGTGCGTTGTAAGGCATAAAGTAAAAACAAATCATGTAGAAAAACATTTGGGCAATTCTGATACGGAAGATTCTAGAACAAAGAAGAAGTGCTTGTGTTTTGAGGTTTGTGCATTATGCTTAAGTTCAACCATAGAGTCTTCTAGATTGTACATGTGGCAAAATCTGGTGGAATCTAGATGATATCCAACGGCCAGTAGTGCTCAAATTTGCCAGCTCTGCACCATCGGATTGGCCTCATCCAACGACCATCTTTCAAAGTTAAAGTTATCCGCACACTATATAAAAAATATAATATATAATATATACATATAGGGGTATAGATATAGATATAGATATGTGATGCGAAAGCCACCCATCATCTCCAATTAGAACAGTTTGTCCATGCACGTATGCAATGTGGCCAAACGATGTCTGCCATCGGTATCTCAAATTCAAACCAATTTGACCTTGTTCAATGTGTATACATTGCAACATGCTCGTTTCCAAACCACACCGCGCAGATCTCTGTTATATTCATGCATGCATGGGTTTCAAACATCATGATCTCTTATTCAAATATTTGAATTCAACTTTACATTGATTATGACCTCACCTAGTATTTTACACCCACACATTGGTCTTCTCTTTATAATTGTACCACTAACTTTCTCTCGTGCATGCATGCACACACACTACCAGTCGGCATTATCCATCGCACACATGCAATCTTTTTCTTCAGGTCGGTCTCCCATGAAGGCACACACACACATCCCCCTCTCCATCATATCGGGCATTCTTTATCTCTGACGTGCATGCGCAACGATCGATGTTCCTCTATGTGTGTGTGTGTGTATAGCTAGGTCTTTCATAGTTTTCCACATAAAGCGATAAATCTATATATCTAGTGAGGTCTCACCCTCTTTCCCACGTACACATCGATCAATCTATACCTCCCTATATAGGATTACATATATAGCTAATACACCCACATTAATTATATATCCAACGCCCCCTCTCATCATCCATGCCTTCCGCTTCGTCTCTCAGACGCGCACACAATGGCCAAGACAAGGGCAGCAAGGGCCCTGCCCCCCTATCATCACTATATATCGAGGCTAATATGAATGTGATCATTAGACAATTGCTGGTAAAAATGGTTTAAGTTGATGAATTGGCCCTCCTCGTAAAGGATTAGCAATGCTTGGCCCCCTAGCTCATGGGACATTTTTCATGGCTCCGCCACTGCGCGCAACAGCGCACGTTCTCGCCCCCTCTCTCTAAATATCGATCTCGTAGTTGTGCACTCCTTCATAGTCTCCCTCCACTCGGCCCCTCGCACCATCTTCTAGCCCCCACCAGATTTTTCCACATGTACAATCTAGCAGACTCCATGGTTGAACTTAAGCATAATGCACAAATCTCAAAACAAAAGTGGTTCTCCTTTGTTCTAGAATCTTCCGTATCGTAACTGCCCAAACTTTGTTTCTAGTTGAATTGCCATTCTTTGTTTGTACTTTATGCTTTACAACGCATAATTCCATGAATCATAAAATAGATTAAGGGCTTCTTTGATTCAAAGGATTCTCGAAGGAATTTTGGATGATTCTAATCCTTAGGAATTTTTCCTATCTTGGTTGTTTGATTCGTAGGATTGTAAACCATAGGAATTTTTCCATATGATTCATTTGCACTAGATTTCATAGGAAACATCCCATCCACTCAAACCTCTTTGATAGAATTCTGCGTTTTTTCTATGCACAATCAAACACTCGTACCATCCTGTAGGATTCAAGACGACATTCCACTCTAATCCCATGTTCTTCCTATTCCCGCGTTTTGGAAATCCTACGAATCAAAGAGGCCCTAGGTTTTTTTATAGAAACTAATTGATTTTGAATGAGATGAACTATAAGAATTAAATGAAGGTCTACATCAGGCATATATGACTCAGAGCTTACATGCTACAGTGTGGTATTTATTTGTAATTTGGTTGCAAAATCTGACGCGTGCAATGCACGTGTACCTTACTAGTACTTCGAGTATGTGCAAATCACAATGGCACGCTACACAGTGTCTCCCTTACAGTTCACGAAGCCACGTGGGGACGTGGCACATGTGGAGGCGTTGTCGCGACATCCTTGTGTGGATTGATCACAGTGACGTGCTGCTGGTTCCAGAAGAATGTACTCATCCTCCCTGAGCCGCACTGGCAGTACATGCACGAAGCGAAGATGTGCACGCACGCCACGCATGCACTCATTCCCTCGCACGCACACGCGGGTACACGGGCGGACGCAATTTTGTATCAAGATCCACCCCATGTGATAATTTGACGCGTGTAAAGTCCTTCACTTCATTGATGGTCAATTAATACAGCGCATGCAAATTGAGTGGACGTGAGGGCGGAAGAAAGACATTACTACTCCACTGTGCGCATGCGAGTAGTTAAATCATGGGTTGCTAGTAGTACTTCCATTGGTCTCCTTCGTATTTTGTGCCAATTTTTGACAGTAACATAATATTTACGCATCTGAGTAGTGCAGTCTACTTGAAATTTATGTTCCACTAAACTCATCGGGAGCCGTTTCGGGCCTCGAAACCAAAAACCATCAATTAATCTTTACCTTGTTCCCATCACATTTGAAACTACTAGCGCTACAATTAAGTGCAAGCCTGCTCACACCTACCAGTATTCACCAAACCTGAACGTGTTCCCATTATGTAGGTTTTAGTACTAGTGCTAGTACTTAGGCTATGAAATGGGGAACTACCTAACCGAAAATTACTCTACCTTCCTCCTCATAAGTCCAGCTTCTTCATCCATCCTTGCCATGGCCGGTGTGCAGAGCTCTAGGTCGATAACTACTCGTAACAAGGGAGCGGCAACCAAGGCTGCGGAAAAAAAAGAGGGCTCGCCGTCACGCAGAGACCTCGAAAGATCTCTCACGGGCAGGCGATGGCTCCCAGGAGCGCCCTAGACGCGGAGGCGAACATGCCGAGCTGGCGGCGCTGGCGGCGCTGGAGTCGTTATCCCTCGACGGCATGCCCGATCAGCATAATAAGCACCTCAATAAGCATTAGGAGTTCATCCACGGCTTGGTGGAGATGCTGAAGGAGAGCCTCGATGACATGCCCGCTGAGCTCAATGAGCAGGGGGAGTTGACTGCCGGCTTGGTGATGCTGCTGAAGAAGAGCATTGCCTCGGAGAAGAAGGCGACAGACGAAATCCTGCAACTTCAGGAGGACAACGCGAAGCTCTGCCACGAGCTCGACCTGCTGAAGGAGGATAATGCCGGCTAGAAGAAGCTGCATGAGAATAGTAGTTCCTCGATGAAGATGTTGCAGGCCCTCATCATGGAACAGAAGGAGGAGTCGGTGAAGCTCCGCATCGAGCACCCGGCTGCTGTCATGGTACGTAATGCGGCCGTGGAACAGATGATGAAGGCTCGCGTCGAGAAATCCCGCGTCATGGACACAATGATGAAGATGGCGGAGGAGACGCGCAAGGAGATGGAGGTCGTGGAGGCGATGAAGAAGCAGTTACGACTCCGCGGCCAGCAACCCTTCATGTAGTGAGAGCAGCGCCCCAGACTTGTGTGTGCGTCTTCCTTCTTTTTTTGGGGCAATAATCCTCCTTCTTCTTTTGCTCCTGTGTTTCTTATTTTGCTTCGGGTGTTTCGCCGCACGTGTCACCTTCTCTGCGAGGCATGAATAGAACAATGCTAAAAATGAGATGACTAGCAAATTAGATCATTCTTTATCGCCAATAGAACAATGCCTCTTGCTAGTAATATATAATAAGAGTAGAGAGTAGAGGATATGGCACTGGGCTGCTGTGTTTCGTGCTCCTCCGTCGTACTCCAGTGGAAAACTTGAGTATACCGCACGGTTCTTTGCTCCTCCTCAGGTCATCGGCACATTTATACGAGCAGTCAAATCACAAGGCCCCGCCTTCCAGCAGTAATGAGCCGTCAAATCACAAAGGCCCTTGCCTCTCGTGAAAAGGAGCACGCTAGACTGCCCCGCCCTCTAGCCTTTTAAAAATGTATACACTTGTACAGTAGTAGTATCGATGGATTGCGCCATGGAGCAAAACTATGCATATACTACGTATATGACAGTACCCGCTATGAAGGTACTAGTAACATAGACTAGTAACTAGTCTATGTTACTCTCCACTATGACCAACCAAAGTCGAGGCGCGGATACCAACGAGGGCCTAGTTGTGTCTATACTTGGACAACTCACCCGACTGCATGCGCACCAGGCAGACGAAGCTCGTGTCGTGTTGGTGCCGTGTGCGGCCCGCACATTAACCAAAACCTCGCGCCTCCATCTTAGCCTCCGCGTTTAAAACATCTCAATCTCAAGGCCAAGGAGCAACGTGAAACCTATGATAGAGCCAATCGGATGGTTGAGAACACTACAATTCGTAGCTACAGATGCGTGTGTGAGAGAGGACGAGTGCGTGCGTGCACCTCTTCTCAGAGTACAACTGTATGTGGGTGGCATCGGCCTAGGGAGCAGTGATGGTGCGTGCGAGAAGTCCCGAGAGATAGGTGTAATGCGTCTGGAAAAAGACTAGTCTATAGCTCGCCACGAGGCTATTCCTGTCGAACGCCAAGCGTAAGATATGTATCCGACGTTGCCGGTTTTTGCATGTACACAACAATAGAAAAAGAACTAGTAGTACCATGGCATATGCTACACCACGGCCGAGAAAATGTGTCGACGTTACGCCATCCGGGAATAGTGCCGCACTTCAAAACTAGAACCGTCAATAAATCTTGAGCGCGTCTCGTCACATTCCAAATTACTACTACTACCATGCTATATTTAATTGCAAACCTGTTCACACCGATCACAACCTAAACGGTTTCCCACTTAGGAGCATATTAGTAGTACTCGGTTATAAATACTACTATGCTAAGATGACTGCACATTCCTCCTCAACTCCTCATCCACAAGAAACAATCAAGCCATAGCCAGCATGAGTTCTGGGTCGAGAGATTTCCACCAGGGAGAGGTGAGCATGGAAGAGGAAGCATGAGAGATGTCCCGCCTCGCTGTGAAAGCAGCCGACATGTCCAGCCGCGCAGCAGTAGCAGCACAGAGGTCCCGCCGCGCCGTCGATGTAGCAGACTGGTCCGGTCACACCGCGGAAGCAGCAGAGATGTCCCGCCCCGCCGCCGAAGCAGCAGGGAGGTCCCGCCGCGCCGCGGCGGCCTGTGAAAATTTCTCGTGGGCAGGCGAGGACTCTTACAGGCGCATGCATGCGATAGTCCATAGCCAGATGGATCAGATCTCCGGTTGGGCGAGGATGCAGGACGAGGCTACCGGCGTCATCCGGCAACTCGGGGAGGGCAATGCGAAGCTCTGGGGCGAGCGCGACCTGCTGAGGGCGAAGATCGCCGGAAGGGCGAAGCAGGAGGAGGAGACCGCTGCCGTGTTGCAGAGGACGGGCGTCATCATCAAGAAACTTATGGACGAGAATGCCATGCTCCGCATCGAGCGCAACAGGCTGGTGGAGGAATCCATGGATGCTGCCAAGCAGCGTATTAAGGACATGAAACTGATGAAAGAGATTATCGCCCGCCGCGAGAACTAGTCTCCGCGACCTGCAACGCATAAAGAAAGTAGAGATCAGCGAGCCAGATCGTTGTATGCGTCTTCCTTCTTCTTTTGCCCTTGTGTATTTCGGGCATAGCCGCATGTGCCTTTTTTAATTATCTTCCTAATTATGTAAGACAATTATTATCCACTCTCGTCGTCCTTATATATATTCATCAGTCTTGCTATAAGTCGTAGTAGATGCTATATAGGTCCGTCGGATCTTACATCAAGATCCGTGCAAAATTTTCTTTTCAGATTTTCTTTTTTCTCTCTTAAATCTCAGTCGAGTGAGACATTGCCACGCCATTAAATAGAGGCTCGGGCGCCATTAATGGTACCTTGGGACAGAGGTGGACGGCAGATGGAGGTCAAAGGGCTCTCCTCCCGATAAGCACGCGCAGGGGTCTGATCGCACGCCTCCCGTACCCAAATAGCTACCCTGCACGACGCCTCCTAGCTAATAAAAAAAGGGACGCATGGCGGCACGTAAATGGTAAATAGAACGCCCACTGTTTCAATAATACTTGTGTTTCCGATTGTAACGTGACAACACTTGTTCCAAATGACTTTGTTGATTGTTAATGTGTGCGCCTTCGCAAATCGGACAACAAAATTACCACAGCATGTTGGTGCCATGTCATGGCACCAAGCCAAGTTTCATGATTTTCATGCGTGTTTCGGATTTACATGAATTAAAAAACCAAGTTTCTCAATGTTTCCAGTCGAGCCATGACGCCCAGATGTTTGAATTTCATTCCCATTTTTGGCATGGGACCTAGAAATTTACCCAAGGACACACATGTGATTTTTCAACCAGCTTTGGTGCACTGGAGCATGTGCTTGTATTTAAAATTTGAATTATGCACACAAAGGTGACACGTTCCCTCTCAGAACCACGAGCCTTCTTGAGAGAAGCTCCGGTTTGCAAGAAACTTATACCAAAACTTGTTCCTATTCTGCAATTTTTTTTACCACAGCATGGTAGTTGTGACGCCCCAAGACCAACGCTTCAGACGCCTTCCATGTTTTTCGTTGTCGCCGTGTGTTTTATTTTGTTTGTTGCATTTCATCATGTCATCATGAGCATTGCATTTGCATGTTTTCTTAAAGTTTGCATCCGTTCATAGTTGTCGCGTCCCTCCTCGCCTCCGTTGACCTTTTCTTAGACCCACCATTCTTTTGTTGCCCGACCGTTTGACCCTCTCTGCACAATGCACAAAACCCCTTCTCGCGCGCGTCCGAAACCTGTCCCGAACCCGACCCGCTCAGTCATCACTGTTGGGTCCGGATCATCCCCAAACATCTATAAAACATCTCCGTTTTCTTTATTGGACTCCACAACCTATTTTTCTCGACCGTTCAATTTTGATCGGAGTGTCCGTTTTGCCTTAAGCTAGTCCACCTAGCTATTTAAACAGTCCAAACCCTATTTTCTAGGGATCCATTCCATCCATCCCATCCGCCGCCACTAGCTCCACCTGGTCTTCCCCTTTCCTCGGGATCTTGCCCGATCCACCCAATCGATCCTGCCTTCTCCTCATTTTCCCCATCCCACCAACCAGCAAACCCCACCTCTCCTTCTCAGATCGACTCAGCGCTCGATCCCGAACGGATCAAGGCGCTGCCTTCGCTCCCGTGCCCGAGTGCCTGCTGGAGCTCAACCTCACACGGGCCTTGAACCTCTTCGTCGTCCCGAGCAGAAACGCTCGACCTCGTCTCCTCTCGACCCCGAGCTCGTTGCCTCCTCGTGCCTTCCTCACCTGCCCTGAGGCCACAGTCGTCGACCTCGTCAGTCAAGTCGCCGCCGGCGATCTCATCCACCAGGGTGTCGCCCTCATCCACCAGGAGCTCCCCGCCGCCGGATCGGGTCGCCTCCGCCCGGTTCCTCTCGCGCCGTCGCCTCGCGACGCCCTGCCCACGCCAAGTCCCAGCGCCGCTCCATCTGCATCGCGCCCAAGTTCCCCGCCGCCGTTGTTGGCCCGTGCGCTGCGCCCCTGCTTCATGTGCATCGAGCAGCAGGTCAAGCGCTGCGCTCGCTCGCGTGCATCTGGTGCAAGTGGCCCGCCTGCTTCCTCTGCAGTCCGGCCGCCTCCTCCTCTGCTTCTTCTTCGAGCAGGAGGTCGACTCCCCCGCCTCGAGCCACGACCGCGCGTCGCTTGCGTGCGTTGACCGCGCCCAAGCCTAGTGCCTCGCCTCTGCTGCCTGTGCCTCGCCTCCCACCGACCTGGGCCATAGCCCATGGTGAGAAACCCCCCTTCGCTCATGTTCTGTTTCGGCCCAGTGCATGGATTCGGCCCGATGCGTGTTTTTCCCCTCTATTGCGATTTAGCTTTATCCATAGAATTACTGTTTTACAGAAAACCCCTTTTCTTCATGCATTTAATAACTCAACAACCGTGCATCGGATTAAAATGATTTAAACATGTAAAGTGCTTAGAATTTCATCTAGTTTCATAATATCCAACTTTCATTCATGTTTAAAATGTTTAAATTGTTGTTTGCTTTAATTTGCTCAAATAGCATGTTAAAATGATTTATTCCATAACTAAATAACCGTAGCTCCATTTTAAATAAACTTTATATGTAAATGGGGTAGAAAAATGCCTAGTTTAACATGGTGCACTTCATTTTGCTGTTAACAACATTAAAATTGTGTTTAGGGCAGAACAGTACCAAATCTAAAATATGCACATGAGGATTTTCCGGAATTGTTGTTTGTTGTTCCGGCCTCATCTAAACTTGCCTAAATAGATAGTTTATTTATGCTTCACCCCTTGCCATGTTTAACAACATTTAATATTGTTGGGTACATAAACGAGAGAGAACTAAATAATTGATGTGGTGTTTCTTCAATATGCAACTTGTTGCATATTGAGCTTCACTTAATTTGTAGTATTGTTTGTGCACTTTGCCATGCCATGCCTCATTAAATCGGACATGCATCATACTTGATTGTGCATCATGTCATGTTTATGTGATGGTTGTTTACTATGTTGTTTGTTTCCGGGTTGCTTCTCTCGTTAGCTTCGGTTTCGTTCCGGAGTTGTGAGGATTCGTTCGGCTACGTCCGTTTGTCTTCTTCATGGACTCGTTCTTCTTCCTAGCGGGATTTCAGGCAAGATGACCATACCCTCGAAATCACTTCTATCTTTGCTTTGCTAGTTGTTTGTTCTATTGCTATGCTGCGCTACCTACCACTTGCTATATCATGCCTCCCATATTGCCATGTCAAGCCTCTAACCATCCTTTCCCAGCAAACCGTTGTTTGGCTAAGTTACCGCTTTTGCTCAGCCCTTCTTATAGCGTTGCTAGTTGCAGGTGAAGTTGAAGTTGGTTCCATGTCAGAACATGGATATTTTGGGATATCACAATATCTCTTATTTAATTAATGCATCTATATATTTGGTAAAGGGTGGAAGGCTCGGCCTTATGCCTGGTGTTTTGTTCCACTCTTGCCGCCCTAGTTTCCGTCATACCGGTGTTACGTTCCTTGATTTTTGCGTTCCTTATGCGGTTGGGTGATTTATGGGACGCCCTTGACAGTTCGCTTTGAATAAAACTCCTCCAGCAAGGTCCAACCTTGGTTTTACCATTTGCCTACCTAAGCCTTTTTCCCTTGGGTTCTGCAGACTCAAGGGTCATCTTTATTTACCCCCCGGGCCAGTGCTCCTTCGAGTGCTGGTCCAAACCGAGCGATGTTTGGCGCCCCCTGGGCAACCAAGGTCTATGCCAACCCGATGTCTTGCTCATCTGGTGTGCCCTGAGAACGAGATACGTGCGACTCCTGTCACATCCCTAGCCATACCTTGCACTAGGCCAGCACATGTGTGTTGCAGCATGTTTAAATTTTATTTAAAACTGAAATGGGGATTGATCAAACCCTAGCACCAGAAAGAACTCAAATAGGTTCAAATAAAATCTTTTCCAAAGAACCCAAAATGCCTTTGAAAATGTTCATGATTTCTGATAAAGGTGAAAACCTGTGCCAAAAATGATGAGCATATTTCTTGGCCATTTATGGATTTTTAGTTAAATCATATTGTATTTGAATTGAAGCATTTCATGCCTATAAATATTTTAAATGCTTCAATACTTATGAAAGCAATTGGGGGCAGTTGGAAATAATTCTAATAGTGCCCACAATTATTTTCAGGAGTTTCCAAAATGAGTTAGTATTTCTACTGATTCAAAACAGATCAAATAAATAGAAAACAGAAACAGAAAGCAGAGAGAGAGATACCTTGGCCCGTTACAATAGCAGCCCAGCCCACTGGAGATGCCAGTCATCCCCTACCTCACGCCAGTAGGCAGGGGCGCGTGGCCTCCGCACGCCAGCACGCGCGCGGCCACCTCCTGCTTGCCGCCGCTGCTGCTGGAGGGCGCCAAGAGCGCCACGACACCCCCTGCATCCCCCCTCTCTGGTTCCTCCCTCTCCCCCCCAGCGCTCACGCCGCAGCCACCCGAGCGAGCCCGTCGCCGCCGATCACCACCACCGCGGCCACCGCCTTCCCCTCGCCTCACCAACGCGCCCAGAAGCTCCGCCACGACGTCGTCGTCCTCTCCCTCGAGTCACACGGCGCCAGAAGCTCTGCTGCATCTCCAACGCCGCCGATTTCGACCTCGGGTGCCGGTGATCCCCACCGTCGTTTCGCCGGACCCCGTGCCTCCCCTGCCCCGCCAGCAGCACCAGAAGAACCGCGGTGAGCCGTTGCACCGTTTCCCCCATGCCTCGTTGCCTGATTTGCCACCTAGCCGCATCAACCACCGGAGCCGAGTGCTCCCCGCCGCCGGCCATGTCGCCGCCGCGGTTGCAACACCCGCACGTCGCACCAGAGCACGTAGGCGTGCTCAGCGCTTCCTCAGGAAGCCGCAGGCCCCACCCGTTCGCCTCGAAACGCGCTGTAGCGCCTAAACTGTCAGTGCCCGTACTCCGGCCGCCGCGGAAGTGCTCGGCGCCGTCAACTCCGGCCCTCCCAGCCGCTGCTGCGTGCACCACTCGACGCGGACGAGCCTCCCCGTCGCGTATATGCCTCCGCCGGCCATTTGGTCGCCGTAGGAGGAATCCCGAGCCCCTCCGCCGTCTCTGGCCCTGCCGGCGACGAGCCCCGGGTCAACTCCGGCGAGTTTGACCCGGGTTGACCCTCTTTGACTTCCCCCTGAGTCACTAACATGTGGGGCCAACCCCTAACTAATTTCTAGTTTAGGATTAAATTAGTGTTAATTAACCCTGTCAATTAGCTGACCAGATGACATGCGGGCCCCACTGTCAGTTTGACCTGGACCGCCCCGTTGACCAGCTGACGTCACAGTGACGTAGTGCTGACGCAGTAATCCAATTACTGGAATTATTCTTATACAGGAAATTCCAGAAAATAGTGCAAACTTCTAAAATTCATAGAAATTCAACCGTAGCTCCAAATCAAATAATATATATATGAAAAATTATCAAAAAAATCCAATCTATCCATTTATGCTACTTTCATGCATGAAAAACCAACTTATACCTGCTGTATAAGTGAAAACATTCAAATGGCATTTTAAATGCTCAAACTAGAGTTTGCATTTGAACCTTTGGTTCAAATGGACTCCCTTGCACTTGTTGCTAGCTGCATTAGCTCAATTCACAGCATATTGCCATGTCACATTCATGCATCATATTGTTGCATTGCATTGATTGGTTTTCCTCTCTGTTGTCGGTGTTTGTCCCCCCTCAGTAGACGATGTTCCGACGTTGTGATCGTTGACACTAATGAAGACTCAATGCTATCCTCAGAAGTGCCAGGCAAGCAAAACCCCCTTGCTCATTCCGATACAATCCCACTCTCTCGCTCCTGCTCTCTTTTACTACATTAGGACAACAACGATTCATCTGTTACTTGCTGCGGTAGCTGAACCCCTTTATCCTCTGCATGACCTGTCATTGCCACAGTAAATAGATGAAACCCACTAGCATGAGTAGGAGTTGTTTGAGCCCTGATGTGCCTACTCATTCATGCTTGTTGTCATGCCTGCTATTGCTTAGAGTTGTGTCAGGTCTGATTCATCGGGAATGAATTGGAAAGTGGTGAACATGTCCTACTGTGTGAGAGCTAAGGGTGTGAACACGATTTGGTAAAGGTAGCGGTGAGAGGCCATGTAGGAGTACATGGTGGGTTGTCTCATTGAAACCGTCCTCAGGAACTGAGTTCTGTGTTTGTGATCCATGAACAGTTACTACCACACATTGGGTTCCGGTAACTCGACCCCTCTCGGCTTATTAACCGCCTCGATCTCTGTCCAGGAGTTGCAACTAGTTTCTGGTGTTTGTAGGTTGTGTTAGTAGTCTACCAAGTGGTACCCGGTACAGGTGGGCTTGGGACAGACTAGGCACCATGGCACGGTGTACCAAGCGTAGATCCATCCGTCGAGGTGGGCTTGGGAACCCTGTTCACATCGTTTGAGGCCGTGAGCGACACCCCGGCCGGATCTCCTTGCGGATGGAACCCGAATAGGCGATAAATCTGGACGAGAGACTTGTGTGGTTAGTCAGGTCGTGGCCGACTCCCTCGCCAGGCTTCCGCTTGAAGGTTGCCGAGGTACACGACGTGTACATGGTGGTAAGTGGCGAGAGCGTGTGTGACGAAGTACACCCCTGCAGGGTTAATATGATCTATTCGAATAGCCGTGTCCGCGGTAAAGGACTTCTGGGTTGCCTGTACAGTTCATAGACAAGTGAAAGTGGATACTCTAAAATGCGCAAGATAAGCGTGAGTGCTATGGATAGCGTTCTCGTAGGGAGACGGGAGCGAATCCATAGTGGTGTATTGATATGGTGAATATGTGGACTCGTGTGCGCCACCTCAAGAGAGTTACTTGCAGTCGTAGTTCAGGTTAGCCACTGAGTCAAAGCTGGCTTGCTGCAGTTAAACTCCACCACCCCTTTTGATGATACCGATGCATATGTAGATAGTTCTGATGTAAGTCTTGCTGGGTACATTTGTACTCACGTTTGCTTATTTTATGTTTTGCAGAGAGACGTCAGTCTCGCTAGTAGTCCCGTGTGGACTTCGACGTTTAGCTTGATACCTCAGCTACGATCTTGTGCCCTCGGCAGGATCTAGTAAATAGTCAGGCTTCTCAGCCTTTTTCATTTGTAGATGTCTGTACTCAGACATGTTAAGCTTCCGCATGTGCTTTGACTTGTATGCTCTGAATGTTGGGTCATGAGACCCATGTTTGTAATATCTGGCTCTTCGGAGCCTAATGAATAAATACTCTGAGTCGTAGAGTCTTGTTGTGATGCCATGTTGTATTTGCACATATCGAGCATATTGTGTGTATGATAGAAATGCTTGGTATGTGTGGGATCCGACAATCTAGTTGTCTATCCTTAGCAGCCTCTCTTATGGGGAAATGTAGCCTAGTGCCTCCTTGAGCCATAGTAGTCCGCTACAGCCCGGTTCACCGGAGTCCTGCTAGCCCAGCACTACTGCTCTGGACACTTGACTGGCCGGCATGTGTTTCATATCGTTCCTGTGTCTGTCCCTTCGGGGAAATGTCACGCGGTGACATCCGGAGTCCTGCCTAGCCTGCTACAGCCCGGGTTCCCGGAGTCCTGTTAGCCCAGTGCTACAGCCCGGATTCGCACGCTGCTGACCGACACGTTCGATGTTGATTCATGTATGCCTGTCCCCATACGTTAGTGCCGCTTTGGGTTCACGACTAGCCATGTCGGCCCGGGTTCTCTGTCATATGGATGCTAGCGACATTGTCATATACGTGAGCCAAAAGGCGCAAACGGTCCCGGGCCATGGTAAGGCGACACCCGTGGGAGTACCGTGCGTGAGGCCGCAAAGTGATATGAGGTGTTACAGGCTAGATCGGTGTGACTTGAAATCGGGGTCCCGACAGCTTTGGTATCAGAGCCTGACTGCCTGTAGGATTACCAAGCCAAACTGGTCGAAGTTGAGTCTAGAAATGCTTTAGTTATATAAGGGAATTGATTGTGGAAGGGAACGTAAGGCTCTTTTTACTCCTTTACCTTATGCCCTCTAATCTGAGTCATTCTCTTCTCATTCTACGGGGATTAAGAACTAGGCTTCTCATGTTTCTATCAGGATCACGTGTTACTAATCCGTAGACTCATAGGATTGATGGATTTAAGCCTCAGTTCAGTTTCTACTACTTCCGTGTGTTGATAGCTGATCTCCGAACACTGATAATTTGATGTTAAGTGGTTATGCCACCAATTTGCAGGATGTCTCAAATCCTTTGAGCAATTACAACCGTTATGCTGTCCGAGTCACCCCAAGTTTCTAAATAGTCTGATGCATTTGCAAATCCTTTCCGTCCGTTCTCGATGTTCCTTGGGGCCAGATTAACCACACTAATCGGTCTGTTGAGGTACTCCATTGCCTCGACATATATGTTGGAGCTATTATTATGACCCTAGGTGTCTTAGAGGATCACCT
The DNA here is from genome assembly GCF_002575655.3 of Aegilops tauschii subsp. strangulata. Lineage (NCBI taxonomy): Eukaryota > Viridiplantae > Streptophyta > Magnoliopsida > Poales > Poaceae > Aegilops > Aegilops tauschii. The sequence continues at coordinate 391,084,387 of NC_053040.3, read as the reverse complement.
AGTAATCTAGCCATGTTTTGTGTTTCCAGTGTGATGATTCTGGCCATCATTCCTGAAAGCATCCCGTGATGCCACTTAGTTAGTAGGCATTCTATTTCTGGGTTCTTGAGCCCGAGATTCACTCCACTTACCTCGTGTTGATAGTGTTGCTCGTACCTTTAGGATATTAGTAACCTTTGTGATAGTCTTCGAGGTCCGTGGTATATCGTTCTTCCAAATACCATGAACCATTCTTGGCAGGAGTTCTTTTGAACCAAAAGATCACAACCAGAGTGCTCTTGACGAGTTCTCCATTCACATTGTGAATCTGCCAGTCCTTCTCCTTCTGCATGGGTTATCCGGAAGAAATACGTTGAAATTGTTCGACATACTAATCCATGCATCTACAACTCAGAAAAACATATGTCCCCTTGAGTTGTCCCTCTTCATTGGTATTCCGACCATCGTCTGTCAATTGATAGTCAGGAGTAATTATGCATCCGTGTTATCGATGCGTACTATCCTTGTGGTCTGTCAAGCCGTTCTATTTCAAAATGACTAGGAGAAACAAACTCCAGAACCTCGTCCATATCTTGGATTGGGTCAAAGCAATTGCATTCCGCAGACCAAAATGCCAATCCAGCTTTTGCTCTGCTCTACCTTGGAGCGTTACCATCTTTATGTCAAGAGTGTCATGAGAATTGCACCACCTCTTATGAATTCTTGACGCAGTGATACTCCTCGCCATCATCACTCATTTCTTGGTCCTGTGTTGTTGCAACCGGAATGCCGACAAGTGAACCGTGATGTGTGAAATCAATACTCCTAGCAACCGTGTTGCTTGGTAGTTAATGGACAACACTCTCATTCTTAGTGTGCTGGTTATTAAATCATCATCCTAAGATTGATCGTGCTACCTAGTCCTTATTTCTGGTGCACTCTTCGATCAATGAGTTAGGATTTTGTCAAACCCTTACTCTCTTGATCACATCGTCTTGCCCTGAAAAGCAAGATTGATCTCGAGCTTAGCAACGTACCGGTGGTTCGTGATTTTCCGAATATCTTCTCGGAAGTATCACCAGGTTGTCACCTGACCGCTATGTTGAGTTCGTGATCATGTTGGTATTCTTGTAAACCACCCTTTCTCCAAGAATCTGTGTTGGATACCCCTGAGCTAGTTGGTTAAGCCAAACAACAACTTGGAGAGTTGGAAGATAAAAGCTTGTCCGACCACGCTCATCCCTAAGGGATATATTTTTGTGTGTGTGTGTGTGTGTTGAAGAAAGATGATATCTCCATCGATTGGTCCTCGTGTCCAGTTGTTGGATCTATTATCTTACCAATCTTTGATTTGAGTATGGGCTATCGTCAAATCAAATCAGAACCAATGGTGTTCATAATGTTGTCTTACTCGTGGTTGATCCCTCGAGCATACACCATTATATCTTTTGGGTCTGACCAATGCTATCACCATGTTCATTTAATTGTGGAATTTCATCTATATGGAAGCTGGATGAATTGTTGTTGAGCCCATCAGCAACACTGCTACCTTCTCCATGATTCGTGTTGAACATCCAGCTAGTATTGGAAACTTTGTAAGCATTGCCCTCATGTTCCGCTCATGAGGTATACGTTTTGATGGAAGAAGTGACTTCCTCTGGTTTATGTGCAATCGATGCAAGTTGCCGCCGTGAACTCGAGAAAGCTTGTTTTTGCTTCTTTTGGAATCATCCCAAGTCAGTCATGCATATGTGCGAAGTATTCTATGGTCTGGAGACTTGCAACCTTCATTCTATATGTGTTCCTAGCACACCAAGCCACTGATTGATTTGTTCAAGGAAAAGGAGTTGTTGTGCTAATTCTAGATCATGCACAAGACTCCAATATCCGCGATGATGGTTCCCAACCAGAACTCGGTAGTGTTTTATTATAAGACTACCATGTGGTCGTGCTTGTCTAGGACAGTGTGTTCACAGGTGTGTAGCAGAACCAGCTCATGTTTTGGAGCTTGCTATCGTAGTTCATCTCCCGGGAATCTCGCAACGCCATCTCGTCGATTCGTGTTGCAAACCTTCGTTTTCTTCTAGACTCGATGTGTCTGGAATATCCTGTTACCAACTAGATCCGAATCTCAGGCAGATATGACGGTTGGAACTTTTCCAAGATTATGATGTAGGTCCCGACAAGGTTGATGTTCTGGCCGACACACCTAGCCGGAAGATCTATTATTGTAGTATCTTGATTAAGCCGTTTGGCCACCTCCCCATAAGGTTTTCGTAGGATTTAATCTAGAAGTTGTTCTTTATGGATCCTTTGTATTCCGAAGTTCGACCACTACTTGATGGCTATGTTGATGCTTTAAGCATGACCGTAATAACCAGTACATCAAGGACAACATTAGAAGTGGAGTGTTAAATGTCTCTCGGTCGATCATCCAGATTTGCTTCTTTGGCATTGCTAAGGAAAAATCTGAGAAAGTGTTATCTTCCTTTGCATCTGCATCCTCCATCACCGTTCATCATGGTAGTATGATGTGTTGCCAGGATCCTCGGCACGGATGCTGGTAAAACCTTGATGAATATGGAAATGCTCAAGTTCTTGAAAGCACGCTCAGTCACTAGGTTATATCCTTGGTATCAACTGGAATGTGCCTTCCATTTGCCGAGTTGTTCTATAACCATAGTTTCCTTTCCAAATTGAGTGTGCCATTCTTTTGAATTCTTTCAAACGATCATTTGTAATTGCCTTACGCTGGTATAAAGAGTTTCAATGATCTTTGTATCAAAAGTAATTCTTTTTGCCACTTAAGGGAAGAATTCTACGAGTCACCTTTCCTAAGGTGCCCCGTTATGGAGTCATGGCAATTAACTCCTCGCTGCTTTGGAACCCATGCACCATATTATCTAAGCGTGGGATTGTTGCCCACCAAATCAAACCTCATCGTTTGTTCTTCCATCCCTCTCGATGTGTTTTGTGTCTCAACTCGAGATGTTTCAACATCTCATTCCGCAAGTTGATCTTGTATAGCTCGATCTTCGAGAAGATCAATCCTGTAGAGTTTCCCTCTTTTCCGTCATCATAGTTGGATGAAGCTCTCGAAAGAAATGATGTCAAGATCAAAATGATGCAATGAATCAACATCTTCGAGAAGAACAATTGGATCGTGAAGATTATGTTAGTTTGCGTTCCCCTTTCACCTTACCCTACGCTTGAATCTCGGGACGAGATTCTTGTTTTAGTGGGGGTGAGTTGTCACATCCCTAGCCCTACCTTGCACTAGGCCAGCACATGTGTGTTGCAGCATGTTTAAATTTTATTTAAAACTGAAATGGGGATTGATCAAACCCTAGCACCAGAAAGAACTCAAATAGGTTCAAATAAAATCTTTTCCAAAGAACCCAAAATGCCTTTGAAAATGTTCATGATTTCTGATAAAGGTGAAAACCTGTGCCAAAAATGATGAGCATATTTCTTGGCCATTTATGGATTTTTAGTTAAATCATATTGTATTTGAATTGAAGCATTTAATGCCTATAAATATTTTAAATGCTTCAATACTTATGAAAGCAATTGGGGGCAGTTGGAAATAATTCTAATAGTGCCCACAATTATTTTCAGGAGTTTCCAAAATGAGTTAGTATTTCTACTGATTCAAAACAGATCAAATAAATAGAAAACAGAAACAGAAAGCAGAGAGAGAGATACCTTGGCCCGTTACTGTAGCAGCCCAGCCCACTGGAGATGCCAGTCATCCCCTACCTCACGCCAGTAGGTAGGGGCGCGTGGCCTCCGCACGCCAGCACGCGCGCAGCCACCTCCTGCTTGCCGCCGCTGCTGCTGGAGGGCGCTAAGAGCGCCACGACACCCCCTGCATCTCCCCCCTCTCTGGTTCCTCCCTCTCCCCCCAGCGCTCGCGCCGCAGCCACCCGAGCGAGCCCGTCGCCGCCGATCGCCACCACCGCGGCCACCGCCTTCCCCTCGCCTCACCAACGCGCCCAGAAGCTCCGCCACGACGTTGTTGTCCTCTCCCTCGAGTCACACGGCGCCAGAAGCTCTACTGCATCTCCAACGCCGCCGATTTCGACCTCGGGTGCCGGTGATCCCCACCGTCGTTTCGCCGGACCCCGTGCCTCCCCTGCCCCGCCAGCAGCACCAGAAGAACCGCGGTGAGCCGTTGCATCATTTCCCCCATGCCCCGTTGCCTGATTTGCCCCCTAGCTGCATCAACCACCAGAGCCGAGTGCTCCCCGCCGCCGGCCATGTCGCCGCCGCGGTTGCAACACCCGCACGTCACACCAGAGCACGTAGGCGTGCTCAGCGCTTCCTCAGGAAGCCGCAGGCCCCACCCGTTCGCCTCGAAACGCGCTGTAGCGCCTAAACTGTCAGTGCCCGTACTCCGGCCGCCGCGGAAGTGCTCGCCGCCATCAACTCCGGCCCTCCCAGCCGCTGCTGCGTGCACCACTCGACGCGGACGAGCCTCCCCATCGCGTATATGCCTTCGCCGGCCATTTGGTCGCCGTAGGAGGAATCCCGAGCCCCTCCGCCGTCTCTGGCCCTGCCGGTGACGAGCCCCGGGTCAACTCCGGCGAGTTTGACCTGGGTTGACCCTGTTTGACTTCCCCCTGAGTCACTAACATGTGGGGCCAACCCCTAACTAATTTCTAGTTTAGGATTAAATTAGTGTTAATTAACCCTGTCAATTAGCTGACCAGATGACATGCGGGCCCCATTGTCAGTTTGACCTGGACCGCCCCGTTGACCAGCTGACATCACAGTGACGTAGTGCTGACGCAGTAATCCAATTACTGGAATTATTCTTATACAGGAAATTCCAGAAAATAGTGCAAACTTCTAAAATTCATAGAAATTCAACCGTAGCTCCAAATCAAATAATTTATATATGAAAAATTATCAGAAAAATCCAATCTATCCATTTGTGCTACTTTCATGCATGAAAAACCAACTTATACCTGCTGTATAAGTGAAAACATTCAAATGACATTTTAAATGCTCAAACTAGAGTTTGCATTTGAACCTTTGGTTCAAATGGACTCCCTTGCACTTGTTGCTAGCTGCATTAGCTCAATTCACAGCATATTGCCATGTCACATTCATGCATCATATTGTTGCATTGCATTGATTGGTTTTCCTCTCTGTTGCCGGTGTTTGTCCCCCCTCAGTAGACGATGTTCCGACGTTGTGATCGTTGACACTAATGAAGACTCAATGCTATCCTCAGAAGTGCCAGGCAAGCAAAACCCCCTTGCTCATTCTGATACAATCCCACTCTCTCGCTCCTGCTCTCTTTTACTGCATTAGGACAACAACGATTCATCTGTTACTTGCTGCGGTAGCTGAACCCCTTTATCCTCTGCATGACCTGTCATTGCCACAGTAAATAGATGAAACCCACTAGCATGAGTAGGAGTTGTTTGAGCCCTGATGTGCCTACTCATTCATGCTTGTTGTCATGCCTGCTATTGCTTAGAGTTGTGTCAGGTCTGATTCATCGGGAATGAATTGGAAAGTGGTGAACATGTCCTACTGTGTGAGAGCTAAGGGTGTGAACACGATTTGGTAAAGGTAGCGGTGAGAGGCCATGTAGGAGTACATGGTGGGTTGTCTCATTGAAACCGTCCTCAGGAACTGAGTTCTGTGTTTGTGATCCATGAACAGTTACTACCACACATTGGGTTCCGGTAACTCGACCCCTCTCGGCTTATTAACCGCCTCGATCTCTGTCCAGGAGTTGCAACTAGTTTCTGGTGTTTGTAGGTTGTGTTAGTAGTCTACCAAGTGGTACCCGGTACAGGTGGGCTTGGGATAGACTAGGCACCGTGGCACAGTGTACCAAGCGTAGATCCATCCGTCGAGGTGGGCTTGGGAACCCTGTTCACATCGTTTGAGGCCGTGAGCGACACCCCGGCCGGATCTCCTTGCGGATGGAACCCGAATAGGCGATAAACCTGGACGAGAGACTTGTGTGGTTAGTCAGGTCGTGGCCGACTCCCTCGCCAGGCTTCCGCTTCAAGGTTGCCGAGGTACACGACGTGTACATGGTGGTAAGTGGCGAGAGCGTGTGTGACGAAGTACACCCCTGCAGGGTTAAGATGATCTATTCGAATAGCCGTGTCCGCGGTAAAGGACTTCTGGGTTGCCTGTACAGTTCATAGACAAGTGAAAGTGGATACTCTAAAATGCGCAAGATAAGCGTGAGTGCTATGGATAGCGTTCTCGTAGGGAGACGGGAGCGGATCCATAGTGGTGTATTGATATGGTGAATATGTGGACTCGTGTGCGCCACCTCAAGAGAGTTACTTGCAGTCGTAGTTCAGGTTAGCCACTGAGTCAAAGCTGGCTTGCTGCAGTTAAACTCCACCACCCCTTTTGTTGATACCGATGCATATGTAGATAGTTCTGATGTAAGTCTTGCTGGGTACATTTGTACTCACGTTTGCTTATTTTATGTTTTGCAGAGAGACGTCAGTCTCGCTAGTAGTCCCGTGTGGACTTCGACGTTTAGCTTGATACCTCAGCTACGATCTTGTGCCCTCGGCAGGATCTAGTAAATAGTCAGGCTTCTCAGCCTTTTTCATTTGTAGATGTCTGTACTCAGACATGTTAAGCTTCCGCATGTGCTTTGACTTGTATGCTCTGAATGTTGGGTCATGAGACCCATGTTTGTAATATCTGGCTCTTCGGAGCCTAATGAATAAATACTCTGAGTCGTAGAGTCTTGTTGTGATGCCATGTTGTATTTGCACATATCGAGCATATTGTGTGTATGATAGAAATGCTTGGTATGTGTGGGATCCGACAATCTAGTTGTCTATCCTTAGCAGCCTCTCTTATGGGGAAATGTAGCCTAGTGCCTCCTTGAGCCATAGTAGTCTGCTACAGCCCGGTTCACCGGAGTCCTGCTAGCCCAGCACTACTGCTCTGGACACTTGACTGGCCGGCATGTGTTTCATATCATTCCTGTGTTTGTCCCTTCGGGGAAATGTCACGCGGTGACATCCGGAGTCCTGCCTAGCCTGCTACAGCCCGGGTTCCCGGAGTCCTATTAGCCCAGTGCTACAGCCCGGATTCGCACGCTGCTGACCGACACGTTCGATGTTGATTCATGTATGCCTGTCCCCATACGTTAGTGCCGCTTTGGGTTCACGACTAGCCATGTCGGCCCGGGTTCTCTGTCATATGGATGCTAGCGACATTGTCATATACGTGAGCCAAAAGGCGCAAACGGTCCCGGGCCATGGTAAGGCGACACCCGTGGGAGTACCGTGCGTGAGGCCGCAAAGTGATATGAGGTGTTACAGGCTAGATCGGTGTGACTTGGAATCGGGGTCCCGACAACTCCTATCGGGATTTGTCGGCACATCGGGAAGCTTTGCTAGTCTTGTTTTACCATTGTCGAAATGTCTTGTAAACCGGGATTCCGAGACTGACCGGGTCTTCCCGGGAGAAGGTTTATCCTTCGTTGACCATGAGAGCTTATAATGGGCTAAGTTGGGACACCCCTGCAGGGTATAAACTTTCGAGAGCCGTGCCCGCGGTTATGTGGCAGATGGGAATTTGTTAATATCCGGTTGTAGAGAACTTGACGCTCGACTTAATTAAAACGCATCAACCGAGTGTGTAGCCGTGATGGTCTCTTTTCGGCGGTGTCCGGGAAGTGAACACGGCTTTTGGGTTATGTTTGACGTAAGTAGGAGTCCAGGATCACTTCTTGATCATTACTAGTTGACGACCATTCCGTTGCTTCTCTTCTCGCTCTTATTTGCATATGTTAGCCACCATATATGCTTAGTGCTTGCTGCAGCTCCACCTCACCACCTTACCCTTTCCTACCCTTAAGCTGAAATAGTCTTGATCTCGCGGGTGTGAGATTGCTGAGTCCTTGTGACTCACAGATACTTCCAAAACAGTTGCAGGTGCCGAGGATACCAGTGCAGGTGACGCAACCGAGCTCAAGTGGGAGCTCGATGAAGCTCTTGTTTGTTGTGTTGTTTTGTTTCCTGTTGATCAGTAGTGGAGCCCAGTTGGGACGATCGGGGATCTAGCATTTGGGGTTGTCTTCTTTTATTTTGGTTCCGTAGTCGGACCTATGTGTGTACTCTGATTGATGTATGATTTTATTTATGTATTGTGTGAAGTGGCGATTGTAAGCCAACTCTTTATCCCATTCTTGTTCATTACATGGGATTGTGTGAAGATGACCCTTCTTGCGACAAAACACAATGCGGTTATGCCTCTAAGTCGTGCCTCGACACGTGGGCGTTATAGTAGTACCATGACATGACACCATGCCAAGTTTCATGATTTTCAGGCGTGTTTTGGATTTACAAGAATTTTAAAACCAAGCTTCTCAATGTTCTCGGCCTAACCACGATGCCCAGATGTTTGAATTTCATTCCCATTTCTTGCATGGGACCTAGAAATTCACCCGAGGACACACATGTGATTTTTCAGTCAACTTTGGTGCACGGGAGCATGTGCTTGTAGTTCAAATTTGAATTATGCACATTAAATGACCAGAAACTCAATTAATGTATAAAAAAGGCCAAACAAACCCAGAATAATTCCAAAATTTAACAGGGCACTCATATAGTTCTATGTTGCCTCTGGAAAGAAATTCTGGCGGTAGGCAGCGTATATTGTTTCGCACACAAAGGTATAAAGAAATAAAGAAATAAAGAAATTAGCCCTATTTAATTCTTGGGTTCTTATTATTTATGCCACTAGTTGTGTATCACTACTCAGTTTTGCCATCAGAAGTTACAACTACTCAAAAAATGCCATCGATCCGTGAGATGCCTGCTCAAAAATGCAATTAGATATCTAAAAATGCCATCGTTAAGTTAGATGTTTGCTGAGAAATGCCATTAAACATTGTTATTTTCACGTCAAAACCCGTTGACCATGTTACATGACAAAAATAAGCCGATTCTCACAATGATAAGTTAACGGTGTCCAGCACAACACACCCCTCAAATAAAACTAAGCACCCTGGAATTCTTTGACAAAACTAAGCACCCAGAAATTCTTTGACAACTAAACTGCTGGCTATATGACGTTGGCCATATATATTGTACGTATATAATGTCAAGAAACGAGTGGTAGTAGTATACCAACTAAAAGATGAAATGTACGAAATATAATGAGAAGAAACATAACATAGTTCTGCTGGGGGCTCAGCACAACACACCCCTCAAATAAAACTAAGCACACCAGAAATTAAACTAAGCAACTAATCCGGTAGACACTGCATTAGAACCACCATGAGCAACGACACTGCCACCTTACTTGGAGTCCTCGTCCACGTCCTCGACTTCGTCCTTGTCCCTCCTCCTCTTGGGCGATACTTCTTTGCTTGAACCGCACACTTGGCTCTTGCTCTTCATCCAACCCTTGTAGATATTGAAACAAAGGTAGCCATCCATTGCAGCGTAGTGGATGTGGTCCATATCTAGTACATTCCACTGCCATGCATGACGATGAAATGTGTACGGAGGTTTCTCTAGTTTACCGTACGAAGGATGAACCATGGCTCCTGCCAGGGTCAGCATTGAAGGCTGATCAAGGGAGGGCACCAACCCTTCCTTCTGGAGGTCGAAGGGGTCGCCTACAACGAGGCCTACCCGACCCAGGATTTGCTTGTCGTTCCTAAAGTCTATAGTAACGAATTTGACTCGGCCGCCCTTGAGGAACTTCTTAAATTCCTCGCACTCAACGTCGGCATGGCATATGTGGTAGACCAAGCATAAGTCATGCACGCAAACCTGGATCACGGCGGGCTTCTTCTTCTCTGCCTCCTTTAGTTTCTTCTCGCTTCCCAGGACTGTGGTGTACTCAACATCTAGCCCAGCGACCCACTCATCATTTGAGTTTTCGAACATGCGTTTGAAGCGAGCAAGGCATTCTTTCACCGTTGCAGAAGAACGGGTGTAGATGACGTCGAACTCATCGCCGGTGATGGTTCTAACCTTGTACTCACCGCCGATCATGGAGATTTGGGACACCATGGATTTGGGAGGAGGGTTAGTATTAGTGGAACTGCCGTAATGTGAAAGGACGGGACAACTAGGAGTGGTTTATCGATTGTAAAAATGTCGAGTGGGGGGGGGCGTGCGAATGGCAGGGTAGTGGCTTTCCTGGTGGATAAATGGATTCATGCACAGTACTATGGGGGCCCAATTAGATGTCATGTCTACTCGACGCCCAATTAAATGGCTTTCGATGTCATGTCAAGCGTCGGGAAAATTACAGGTGATATGAAGCTTTCCATTCTCCCATGATACGGGCTTCTGAGAGCCCTTGGATCTGAGATCGAACGGTTGCATGGTGTGATTCTAGACCTATGGGTGAATATCCTATCCCGGAGGGTTATTCTACAAATTTTCAGCAACTTAGCATGCGACCGTTCGATCTCAGATCCAAGGGCTGCCAGCAGCCCGTATCATGGTCGCGCCTACCACGACCGTCGCCTCGCTCGCGCGGTCGCGCCCTTGGAGATTTAACACGGTGCGTTAGGCTATCTAATGTTGGCATGTCATACATAGTCATCACTTAGTCACTCATACAACAAGGTTAGCTATAAGTTTGGCTATAAGAGTATTTTTTGTTTACTTCCCTCTATCTCTTTCTTCGTAGTATTTATTGCATTTGCCAAGGAGTGACCTCTTCCAATGAAATGGTGCTTAGATGAGGTGCTATGGGCATTAAATGGCTTAGCAACTCAAGTCCCCAATGCATAGGTGCTTAGTTTTTTATGGCTAAGTTTGCTTCATCTAGGTACACGCGCTTAGCACCGTTTCTTCCTGGGGTCACCAAACTAGTCTCTCTCTTCTTAATTAACTTGCCACATCAAACTTTATGCCTATGTGGCAGGCTTAGCACCTGTAGGATCAAGTACAATAGTGGGCTATAAGCCCACTTTACATGGCATTTTTGCATATGTGGGGGAAAGAGGCAAGGAAAAAGTGGAGGAGTGGGCTCTCAAGCAAGAGCCAGCCTCTACATGGTGGAGCATTGGGAGAGGCACCTGTATGGAGGTGGTCAGGAATCGGGAGACTCAAGCCGGTCGTAGCGCCGCAGTTAAAATGATAATGGCAAGTCAAATCACCGGGCCCCACCTATCCAGCAGTAACTCACTGTCAAATCACACAGCCCTACGTTTGCAGCAGCCTACTCCCTCATCTTCTCGCGTCTGTCGAACCGACTAGGCGGAACTGCCCCGCCTACCACGCGGGAAAAGCCCCGCCCTCGACTTTTAAATAGTACAGTATACTAATTTTGTATCCATGGATTGCGCCATGGAGCAAAGCCTCAAGAAAACGGTGGTACACATGTACGGAGTATACAACACGCCCGTCGCGTTTGCGTCGCACCACAGACGGTCGGTCGGTCTGGCACGCCGCTCTATGGATGGAACGCGCGTCATATTGCGTTTGCACACACATGTGGGACCACAATTGAGAACCGACCATAGGAACACTCCCCGGCCCCGCAAGTCGGCTGAGTTAATAGAAGCACATACTCCACCTTGGTACCTGGACGATCCCTGCAAGACACGGAAGATCAGTTCATCCATGCATGTGACCAGACTCCAGCAGACACGCCTGGATTGGCTATCGTCTACATATCATGCAGGCTGTGTTGTACAGGGCAGTAGTTCTGGTGAGAAATCTAAAAAAAGGTTTCTTGTCATCTTGCAAAATTAGGTGTCATGTGCTTCAGATCACTGCGAGGGTTAAACAGCGACAATTGAGTTGGGCTAGTCATTGGGGGCACATGCACGAAGACTACTATCGACGGACCCCTTTTCTACGAGTTTATCTTTAATTTGAGCTTTGATCCTCGTCTAGTTTGTCCGTCGGGATTCATCTTGTCTCCTTTGGGCAGTGAGGTTATGATTTCTTGTCATGTGGCATTTTTTCGTGTTATATGTTATAATCCGGTGCTTCAGATCAAAATGACAACAACTGCGCCTCCGGGGCACGTGCATGAAGACTTCTCGACAGTCATTGTCGAGGTCAAGCCGGCTCCGGCCGGTAGACAAAAGAAAACTAGTACTCCAATATATAGGCAGGAGCCTCCGCGCTTGCTTGCTAGTGCTGCTCTCTTCAGACTGTCTCGTCCTCTCCAGATCTAAACATGACAGCGGTGGCCACACTCTCTCTCTCTACTCATCGCTAGTCACAAATCCAGCCGGATCCTCTCCAGCGGGGAAGGTGAGAAGGTGCAATGTTCACGCGGTCGTCCTCGATGAAGGCTCTTACCCACTACCGGCGCGTCCCGATCAGTGTGCCTTGCCGTTCGCTCCCAAGCATCGCTGGCGAGGGAGGGCCTCCCACCCCTTCTTCCTCACTGCCGTAGTGTGGGCAGATCCGGCCTCCCGCCGCTCACCTAGCGACATCCCGGCGACCCTCAGGTATAACTTCCTTCGAAACCGGCCTTGCTCTACTTCCCGAGCTCCTGACGTCGCTGCATTTGTATCTTTTACTATTTCTCAGGCCCCCTCGTGTAGATAGGATCGATCGGCTGTTCGAAAACCACCTAATTTTTTACTGTTAAGAGGTAAAACTAGTTCATGCACTCGAATCTAGTAGTACTTGGTTCAAACAAGGAAGAAAGGGGGTGGGGGTGGGGGAAGATTTGTTACCTGAATCTAGGACTTCGTCGAAAGAGGAAATAATGGGGGCGAAAAGTAGCAGAGACTGGCTATCCAACTGGTCTCTAGGTCTAATAGGGAAATAAAGGGAACGCAGTACAAACTCAATATAAACCCGATCTATTGGTTGAAAAAGGAAAGAAAGTGGGGACTGGGGGACAAGTCAACAGAGTAAGTCCAGCACTAGATTTGCTAGCCTCACACAGTATAAGGTGGCTATATACCGAACAAAAATGGGACCAACCCAGATATCCTCTTCTGATGTTTGTTGCCCCGAGCCTCTCTTATGTAATGCCACTGGTAAAATGCAGCAGTCGCACTGCTAAAAGTAAGGACACGTTAAACCAATGCTGTTTTCAATGTAATGCCTCCAGTAATATGAATCAATGGCACTTTTTTTCATGTCCTACTAAATTTCCCATTAAGATGTTGCTTCTTTTCGTTAGAGATGCAACTATCCTGGTCCGCCTACTCTCCAGGAGCTTCACGACCAACCTTGATGTTGCTTAATTTTATTGCAAATAATGAAGAAGCTCTGTGGGTTTCGTTTTCTGATGGAAATGGAACTGGGGCTGGAGCCCTTTTCTTAAAAAAGAAGAAGAAGAAGCTGCTAGCTCATGGGACATTGCTTCATTTTAGGTGAACTGCACCAAAAGGTCCCATGAATTGAATCATCCATGTTGGTGACTGGTGTCATCCCTTCTACGATGGCGTTGACTGCAGATATGGTTCCCATCATGAGGTATGTTCCTTTTTGGTCGGACCGTTTGCCAAAGATCCTGCATGTTGATCCTGCTCTTGTGCTACTGTTTTGGCACTGCCATGATAAAGCAGTAATGTTATTATTTTGCACCTTAATCTAGTGGCACTATTAATTTGAGGCAATGTTTTGGCACCGCTAGTGCCACTGTTTTTGTATATATCAAAAGAGGGGGTTCCCTCCGATTTCATTAAAGAAACCCAACCATAGAGAACCATTATCCGACAACATCTCAGTGTAAACGGGCAGTTATGCAACTACTACTAGAACGGACTGAGTACTAGCAGGAGACAAGTTCGCCACATAAGCTAGGCAGGTAGGGGACGTAGCACCAGCTCAACCAAGTTTGGATTACAACCCAAATGCTACCACAGAAACATCAGGGGGAGGATAGGGACTAAAAGAGCCAGCTTCAGCATCCCAGTCTAAGCACCCCCGGCCTTCATCCTTGCGCCACACGGTACACCTCGTTTGCCACCTGCTCGACCCTAGTGTCACTGATAAAATGAAGTAATAATGCAGTTAAAATAGAGCGAGTGTCCTCTCTATCATTTCATTTCCAATGTAGATAAAGAAAGTGCTTCTCTTTGTTAACGTATGTTTCATCAACTAGTCCCATTGTTAATGTTTAAGCATTTCTGCAAACTGGGGTGCTTAATTTTAGTTGATCTGCACAAAAATAGAGATTTGAATGTCTCAAGGCCCCTCCTTGTACTACCGCTGTACACTGATGTTCATCACCGGCAAAAGGTGTATCGGGGAGACTTGGGTCGATTTCCAGTATGATGTAATATTTTCTTCTGTTTATTAGTGTATGTTTCATCAACTAGTGCCACTATAATGTAATCACGCCTTTTCATTATCTATGCAAACAGGGTTATTCAGCTGCATTTTGGTGGAACTGCACAAATGTACGGATGGAACCGGCATATATGCAGAGTGCTAGGTGCCAAGTAAAAATTACCGACACCAACCCTGCTCCATCTAAGCATTGGCATCCACCACCATCAGTGGGATGTGTGGCGCTCACTGTGGACAGATCTTTCTCGGCAGCAAATCCTCTAACCAAATACTAGTAGCTTAGACTTAAAAAAATACTAGTAGCTTATATTGGCAGTTTTCTAGGGGTGTACTCTTTTCTGAAAGAAGCACCAATCTATTTTTCTTTATTTGTACACAGTGTCACAACTTTGACCCAAAGGTCCAGAGCTATTTTAGGGTGATTGGCATAGTACTCGGAGACTGATTGTAAGCATGATTTTTGTTAGTTGTCACACTGATTGTAAGCATGAGCAGATGGAAGATTAGGTTAGTGCGAAGCTTACCTTAAACCCTACCGACGCCGTTGAAACGAGGCGAGCGTCGAGGGAACCGTGGAGAACGGCGGGGAAGCGACGTCGCGCCATCCGGCCTCCTCTTGCGGTGGGAGAACGAATACTCCTGTGGCTCCGGCTGGGTCTGCACCCTCACGAACGGCACCCCGTACTCGATCGATTTGTTATCCTCTGGGTGCTTGACCTTCGACCTGTACGCCCACCACCTCCGCCTAACTTTCGCCTCGGGCGAATCTGTCTGCTCCATCGCCCATACGAGATACTCGATGAACTCGAAGGACTGCGGCGTGACTGCCGCCGAGGAGTACATCGCCGCCCTCATCGCCGTGGTCTCGCTCTTTCGCATACATTGCCACATGGCCCTCACCGTCCTCGAAATCCCCCACTCATTGTCAAACCAAGTAAGGATCTCCTTCAACCTGGCTAACTTTGCCTGGTCGCCGCTGGCGATCTGCCAGATTCACTGCTGCATCCCCTCCATAGATGTCCTTCTGAGTGGTCCGGTGCTAGCTTTGGAAGATGGGAGGAGAGACGGTGGTCTTGCAATAGAGAAGAGGGAGAGGCGAGACGGTGGTTTTGGAATGGAGATGATGGAGAGGAGAGGTTCCCCTGCCTTTCGGTCGCTGACAGGTGGGCCCCGCGCTTGGTGGTACCCATGTGTCAGTGTCTCAATGGCAGGATGGGCTACGTCAGGGGATCCTCGTCCGAGGAGAGAGGAGGTGGTTTTGCAATGGAGAAGAGGGAGAGGCGAGACGGTGGTTTTGGAATGGAGATGATGGAGAGGAGAGGAGGTGGTTTTGCAATGGAGAAGAGGGAGAGGAGCGTGCGGCAGCGATTTAGGATTGGATGAGAGGGCTGGCGCGCTGTGACTGGATCAAAATCAAAATCAATTTACCCTTCAATTAAGAAAGCGACCCCACATTAACTAGTCTCCCTTTTATTCTGGGTCATAATTGACCATGATTTTCGCAAATAAAATATATGTTATACGTTGCAAAAATAATATAATTTGAAAGTACATTTAGATACGAACCAAACGATACAATTTTTGGTGACATGCATTCACATTTTGCTTGTCAAATACAGTACGTGGTCAAACTTTGACCCAAAATACGCAAAACAAAAAAATACTTCCAAGACCAGCGCCGCTCTTCGCGCTCTTCTCCTCTTAAACCACCACCGCTCCTCTCCTGTTCCAATCTAAATCCAGCGCCGCTCCTCTCCTCTTCCATTTCAAAACCACCGCCCCTCCTCTCCTGTTCCAATCGAAAACCAGCGTCGCTCCTCTCCCGTTCTAAACCAAAACCAGCGCTGCTCCTCTCCTCTTCCATTCAAAAACCACTGCCGGCGAGTGAAGGTGCTGTGGAGAAGTAGGTCAATGGAGGAGTACAACCAATACGTGAGGATCGCAGACGGCGACCCTGTGAAGCTAGCTAGGATGTTGGAGATACAGTCTTGGTTTGACAACAAGGACCAACTAGCGGCGACGGTGACATCCATGGCCAAATATCTGGAATAGAGCGAAAAGGCGGCGATACTCCCGGAGGGAGTCGCGCGGGAGTACATAGAGCTGCTCCTCTGGGCCATGGAGCAAACAGATTCACTGAATCCGATCGTGAGGGAGCGGTGGTGGGAGTATCGATCCCAGATGGAGCATCCACCAGAGATTGAAGGATCGAGCATCTACAGGGTGCCGTTTGTGAGGGTGACGTGCCAGAGCGAGCCGGTGGAGTCTTCGTCGACCGAACCCAACTGCAAGAGGAGAAAAACAGTTGGCCCAACGACGCTTCCCCGCCATCCTCTCCCTCGCCGTTCACATCGTCTCACGGGGCGGCTGTCTGCCGCTGAGGAATAGGAGGGATTTGCCCCCCAGACCAATAGTCGGGCAGGTTGTGAATTGTCAGGAGGAGCTTAGGGTTGTTAGTATTTGCAGGTTGTGAATTGTGTTTTGTGTTGTGTATTTTGAGAGTACTTTCAGATATGAATGTCTTTTGAATTTCAGATTTGCAGTATTGAGCATATGAAGTATTTTATGAATTCTAGAGATCTAATTTTAGCACTTAAAAAATGTAGTTTCATAGGAGTATAAAAGTGCAGACAATGTGATTCTTAGAGAAGAATCTGCAAGTTTCAGTTTCAGATAAGAAAACCCAAGTTCAGTTTCAGATAAGAAACTGCAACTTTCAGAGGCAGAGCATTTATATTAACACGGCCTTTTCAAACAGTGTTAACATCATGCTGGAAGTTTTATTCATGGTCGAAACTGGAACTACCAGCCAGTTAACATCATGCTGATCAACATTCATGCATAGCACATCTTCATATGATGCGCAGTCAAAAAGATATGCTATTTTCAAAATGCCCACACAATGTCGAGTGTGCGAACAACAGAGAAAACGAGGGACGAAGTTTTGATAAGTGTAGGACGTGGTGTGCGTAGATGACAATTGGGACCCACATGTCAATAAAGGCAGAGGCAATATTTTTGGAGATATTTTCTCTGCACAGGTGGAATCGAACCCGGGCGGAACAGCTGCCCCGTCTAGGCTTTCTTTTTTAACATGCGCAGCCCACGACCTCGGATGGGAGGTCCATAAGGCTGTTTGTATTTTCTTGAGGGCCGTCATGTATCGACTGGCCTATGGACCTCCCATCTGAGGTTTTATTTTTCCTGAAACGCCGGCAACCCAATTTATGTATTTTTTTTTGAAGAAAACGCAGAGGTCTGTTCTATTTTTCTATATAAGAATAGGAACGCGTGGTCCAACTTATGTTTCCCTTCTAACTATATTATATATATTTAAATTATTTTATATGTTATTATATATTATTGTTATTGTCATCGTATATTTAACACATACTTACATATGTAAGAAAACAATATCCCACATCTTGTTAACTTATAAAAACTAGTATGTATACACGTGCAAGGCACGTCTTAGTTGAAGAGAGTGATTTTGGTAAAAGAGAATAAGCCATAGATTTGCTGATAGATAAAAGGCAAAAAGAAAATATAGAAATGTGCGAATGTAGATATTAATTAATTATGATTGATAAGTATTATAAAGGTAGGGATTATTATTCATACAAGAAACTGTATGTGCACATCTAAAAAGACTGCACCTTACTTTTTGCTCCCTGTTTTACTCCCAAACAATCTCGTTTGGGCTCGAACTGCCATGTACTCAAGCGGCAATACGGCCCATGAGGCAGGGAACATGGGCTTCTTTTGTTCTTGAAAGGTCACGTGATTGTTCCAGAACACAGTAGAGGCAGTATCAGTCTACTGTTCATGGCGAATCCTGATGATCTCAGCCATTGGATTTAGGTGACCAACGGCTATGATTGATGCTCTAGGTCTAGTTCGAAACTGATACACTATATAGTAGTATAGATAATTTCTTAAAAATAAAATCCTGGAATTTTTTTGGCAACGAAAATCCTGGTGATTGTGTACAAAAGCTTGGTAAGATTTAAGGACCAATGTAATAATAAATCACTTAATATATATATATATATATATATATATATATATATATATATATATATATAACAAAACGCTCAACCCCTGTTTATTTTTTGATAACATTGCTGCGCCCACCCCAACATTATAATTAGAATCAGCCCAGCAAAATCGTGTATTTCGAGAAAGTGCAAATGGCCTGTATTTTTTTAGGAAAAACATAAATGGGCCGCTTGGACGCTACATTATTTGTTCACCCAGCCCAGCTAATGGACTGTAATTAAAAAAAGAAAGATCAAATGGACTGTAAATTGTACCCCACAAAAAAAAGACTGTAAATTCTGAAAAATGGGTTGAATACGTGCCACATTTTTGGAGGCTGAAATGTGGGCCAATAGGCCGAAGCTAATGCAAGTCATTGTCAACTTAGTCAACAAATGATTCTGACATTGTTAGCCGTTGGATTTACATCCAACGACCGGCATCCATCTTCAATCTCTCGTCTTCTTCCTCCAGCGCCACCGGGACCACCTTCTCCCGCCTCCTGCTGCTAGCAGCTCTGCTTAGCACGCTTCACTGTGAAGCGCTACTCCACCGTTGGTCAGGCCATCCCTCCACCCCTCCACACCTCATGTTCTTCTCCACCGAGTGCCGAACCACACCGCACCAGAACCAGTTAACCCTCGTACACCTCTCTGTCCGCGATTCTACTCCCGCGTCTTCCCATCTCCGGCTCGTTGCTGTCCGAGGCCTCGCCGTCGTCCACCACCTTGGATGCGCTCGGCGCGGAGTGGTCAACGTGGTCAACGAACGACACCATCAGAAGTAGACTGTGCGTGGAGAGGCTGACAGCTGGGTCCACGGCCGCACGCAAGAAAATGCCTCCTTATTACGCGCAAAATAATGATTCCTCCACCTGACAGCTGGGACCTACCGGAAGGGCCTCTGTATTTCATGAAAAAAACGTTCCCACCGCTGACAGGTCGGACCCACCAGCTATATCTTCGCACGCAAGGAAGTGCCTCCTTATTACGCACAAAAAAATGAACACTCCCCTGCTAGTTGGGACCCACCTTGGTGGGAGGCTAACTTGTGGGCCTACTAAGTTGACGGGGACGGAGTGCTTTGTCAACTTAGTCAATATGAACGATTCTAGCTCCAGTGACCGTACGATGTCCATCCAACGGCCGTAGTGCTTCTTCAACCTCTGGTCTTGTTGCTCCAGCCGCCCAAAGCAGCGCCGGTCGTGCCACATGCTCCTGCCTCCCGTGGCCGGCTGTGCTGCCGTGGAGGCCTCACCGCCCCCTACTATTCCCACCGCTGGCCAGGCCATCCCTCTACTCACCCACACCCCCTGTTATTCTGCGGCGACGGCAGCCTCACACCGCAGCGTACCAGTGAACCCTCGTACTCCTCTACGCGTGGGCATCCACTACCGCGTCTTCCGCGGCTCCACGTCGTCCCCTTCCTAGGCCTTGCCGTCATCCACCGCCCTGGTGCTCTCGGCGCGGCGTGGTCAACGTGGTCAAAGAATGGCTTCCATCGGACGTGGACTGTACGTGGAGAGGCTGACAGCTGGGTCCACGGCCGCAGCAAGGAAGTGCCTCCTTATTACAAGCAAAATAATTATTCCTCCACCTGACAACAGGGACCCACCGGACGGGCCACCGTATTTCACAAAAAAAAATGTTTCCCCCTGACTGCTGGGACCCACCAGCTACATCTTCACACGCAAGGAAGTGCGTCTGAAAAAAAAAACGATTCGCCCCCCTGACTGTTGGGACCCACCAGCTACATCTTCGCAGGCAAGGAAGTGCCTGACAGTCGGGACCCACCTGGTCGAAGCGTATGTAGCGTTGTCATTCTGGTCGCGAACGTGTACGTACATACTGGTCGATGTAGAGGCGCGCACGTGTCGTAGTAGAGGCGCGCACGTAGCATGTACACGTACGTACAGCAGCCAGTGTGCAAGAAAGAAAATACGGCCACGTACGTACATACGGGCAGGGTTTTGAATGCCTACTCGCGCATACGTACGACCAGGGCTCGTGTACATGGCTGGGTCGGAACGGAGAAACAACGTCGTCGTCATGTTCATGAGGAGCCAACCGGCTGGGTCGGAACGAAATGCGTCGTCGTGTTCATCGGGAGGGCTTGGACGGAACAGCCGATGGAAACGAGGCCTGGCGTACGGCAGAACGGAGGAAATGGCCTTGTGTTCGACCGGCCACGTTCGAAACGGGATCCTGTTCATCGAGAGGGGTCTGGCGTACCACAAAACGGAGGAAACGCACCTCCTACGGTCGAAACGGGGGTCCTGTTGATCGGGAGGGGTGTGGCGTACCACAAAACGGAGGAAACGGACTTGGGTTGGAGCGCTACAGTCGAAACGGGGGTCCTGTTCATCGGGAGGGGTGTGGCGTACCGCAAAACGGGACTCCACGGGATACTGTTCATCTCCACCGTCGACCCCCTCCAGCCTCCATAGGCTACTGTTCATCCACCGTCGACCTCCTCCAGCCTCCACCTGCGACTGTTCATCTACGGGCTCCTGTTCATCCAGCCTCCACCGCGCGCTACTCCACCGGCTACTGTTCAACCAGCCCTCTCCACGGGCTCCTGTTCAACCACCCCTCCACGGGCTACTGTTCATCCTGCCCTCCACCGTCTACTGTGTTGGGGAACGTAGCAGAAATTTAAAATTTTCTATGTATCATCAAGATCAATCTATGGAGTCATCTAGCAACGAGAGAGAGGGGAGTGCATCTACATACCCTTGTAGATCGCGCGCGGAAGCGTTCAAGAGAACGGGGTTGATGGAGTCGTACTCGTCGTGATCCAAATCACCGATGATCCTAGCGCCGAACGGACGGCACCTCCGCGTTCAACACACGTACGGAGCGGGGACGTCTCCTCCTTGTTGATCCAGCAAGGGGGAGGAGAAGTTGATGGAGATCCAGTAGCACGACGGCGTGGTGGTGGAAGTAGCGGGATCCCGGCAGGGCTTCGCCAAGCGCAAGCGGGGAGGAAGAGGTGTCACGGGAGGGAGGGAGGCGCCAGGGCTTGGGGTGCTGCTCCCATGAGCCTCCCCACTATATATAGGGGTGGAGGGGGCTGGTTTCTTGCCCTCCAAGTCCATTGGGGCGTTGGCAAAGGTGGGGAAAAGAAATCCCATCATTTCCCTTCCCCACCGATTGTTATCCCCCTTTTTTAGGGATCTTGATCTTATCCCTTCGGGATATGATATTATTCCTTCTAAGGTGGGATCTTGGTGCGCCTTGACCAGGGGTGTGGGGCCTTGCCCCCACTACCCACGTTCATGTGGGTCCCCCCATGCAGGTGGGCCCCACTTCGGAACCTTCTAGAACCTTCCCGGTACAATACCGAGAAATCTCGAACATTTTCCGGTGGCCAAAATAGGACTTCCCATATATAAATCTTTACCTCCGGACCATTCCGGAACTCCTCGTGACGTCCGGGATCTCATCCGGGACTCCGAACAACTTTCGGTTAACCGCATACTAATACCTCTACAACTCTAGCGTCACCGAACCTTAAGTGTGTAGACCCTACGGGTTCGGGAGACATGCAGACATGACCGAGATGACTCTCCGGTCAATAACCAATAGCGGGATCTGGATACCCATGTTGGCTCCCACATGTTCCACGATGATCTCATCGGATGAACCACGATGTCGAGGATTCAATCAATCCTGTATACAATTCCCTTTGTCAATCGGTACGTTACTTGCTCGAGATTCGATCGTCGGTATCCCAATACCTTGTTCAATCTCGTTACCGGCAAGTCACTTTACTCGTACCGTAATGCATGATCCCGTGACCAAACACTTGGTCACATTGAGCTCATTATGATGATGCATTACCGAGTGGGCCCAGAGATACCTCTCCGTCATACGGAGTGACAAATCGCAGTCTCGATTCGTGCCAACCCAACAGACACTTTCGGAGATACCCGTAGTGCACCTTTATAGCCACCCAGTTACGTTGTGATGTTTGGCACACCCAAAGCACTCCTATGGTATCCGGGAGTTGCACAATCTCATGGTCTAAGGAAATGATACTTGACATTTGGAAAAGCTCTAGCAGACGAACTACACGATCTTGTGCTATGCTTAGGATTGGGTCTTGTCCATCACATCATTCTCCTAATGATGTGATCCCGTTATCAATGACATCCAATATCCATGGTCAGGAAACCATAACCATCTATTGATCAACGAGCTAGTCAACTAGAGGCTTACTAGGGACATGTTGTGGTCTATGTATTCACACATGTATTACGGTTTCCAGTTAATACAATTATAGCATGAACAACAGACAATTATCATGAACAAGAAAATACAATAATAACCATTTTATTATTGCCTCTAAGGCATATTTCCAACATACTGTTCATCCTGCCCTCCACGGGGTGGTCCTGTTCATCCTGCCCTCCACAGGGTCCTGTTCATCCAGCCCCAACCGGCTCGATCGATCGGGGTCCTATTAATCCAGAGGCAACGCCACGGGGTCCTGTTCATCCACCCCCATCGGGAACTGTTCATCCACCCCCCGCAACGCACACTGTTCATCTAGATGCAACATCGATCGGCTTCAGTTAGCAGCAGTAGCGAAGGAATCGCTCAATCGGGTTCAGTTAACAGCCATCGATCGATCCCTCGGGTTCAGTAACGCGTAGCCTGCAGTGCAATCGCTCGGGTTCAGTTAGAGCCCAACGGCTCGCACCCACGCGCGTACGTATGAGAGAAACACACATCGCTCGGCCCCGACCACCCACCGTAACCGGGGACTCCCCGATATTTTCCGCGCCCTCGCTTCTACCACGGTTTTTTTTCCTTCATGGACGGCCCAAAGAATGTCATGCAGCTGCGTGTCCGGCCCGCCCAGGACAAAAAGCCCATTTTCTGTCATGATTTTTTGTCATAGAAGTAGGACCCCACCACATCTATGATGATACCGGGTTTTGTCACAATTATCGTCATAGAAGTGTCATAAGTATGACAGAAAAGATTTTCGTTCGGCCCAAAATGTCACGGATGTGTCTTTTTTTTGTAGTGATATATTATGATGAATATAATAAAGCCGACATCCCTTGTAATTTAGGGCCTCTGTCGTTTCCTTTATAAGAATATGAGTCTTTTATATAACTTCATAAGAGCATAGCTCTGATTACTTCGGTAATCCGGCTATCAAGCCCATATTATAAGAGCATAGCTCTGATTACTTCGGTAATCCGGCTATCAAGCCCACATTATAAGAGCATAGCTCTGATTACTTCGGTAATCCGGCTATCAAGCCCATATTATAAGAGCATAGCTCTGATTACTTCGGTAATCTGGCTATCAAGCCCATATTAATTATAAGAGCATAGCTCTGATTACTTCGGTAATCCGGCTATCAAGTCAATATTAAATGAGCACAGCTCTGATTACTTTGGTAATCCGGCTATCAAGCCAATATTAAATGAGCATAGTTCTGATTACTTTGGTAATCCGGCTACCAAGCTAATATTAAATGAGCACAACTCTGATTACTTTGGTAATCCGGCTACCAAGCCAATATTAAATGAGCACATCTCTGATTACTTTGGTAATCCGGCTACCAAGCCAATATTATATGAGCATAGCTCTGATTACTTTAGTAATCTGGCTATCAAGCCAAAATTCTAAATGAGCATAGCTCTGACCTACTTGGAGGTTTAATGCCCGGGTTACAGGGACCAAACAGAGTCTGTTGCAAAGCACATCTCAAACATAGGTACCCGGCCTTGACAGTTCAAAATACATCTCTTGGGGGCTTTTTGATTCACAGAACATAGTTTTGATAACCTTTGCTTGGCTTCAAATGCCAGGAATATGATGAACCGGCGGTATGACCAAAAATATCATAGGTATGATATTTTGTTATATAAGGTTATGATTAAGTCGACCCTGGTTATGGACAGAGTAAGTCCCCAGTGTTTTTTATATGAGGTGTCATGACCCACCCTGGGGTGAACCGCCAGGGCACTTGTGATCTGTTTGTGTGCAGGTAAATCTGATCTACATATTTTATGAGGTCATGAGCATAAGTGGCAGATCTTCAATTACCGGCTCAGCAGTGCTATGCAGACAAAATGTGCACGATGGCACGGCAGATCAAACGTTTAACTAGCCTATTACAAGTCACACAATGGCCCAAAGAGGATAAGTGTTTTTAAGACGCAAATATCAAAATCTTATGGTTCATAAGCCGGTTCATGACTCCTGACGGGTTGAAGCCTCTGGGTCATCTTGCGCTTCTTCTTCTTCTTCTTCTTCTTCTTCTTCAGCTCCTTGATTATCCATCAGCTTGAAGTCAGGCATAGTCCAGTTGACATCGGTCAACGCTCTAAACACAGCTTCATCATCAATAAGGTTGGATGGATTAATGTCAGGAGCGAAGGTGTGCTTACGAGTCGGCGGGATGAGATCTGTCTCCTGATGAATTGGCGCCTTCACCTTTTTATTATCAGCATCATAAGCCGCCTGATATTGCGATAAATTGGTTTCTTCAGCCAGCCGGGTTGCTAACGGACGCATTGATCTTACTATATCTGCAAAGTCATCTGCACTGAAGGGTGACCCATCTTCCTTTACACTTGGGCAACCATTGGCCAGGTCCTCCGGATCAAGATCTACTTGCCATGCCTTGGCCTGGCTTAAAGCAGTTAAAGCACCGGCTCTAGCAGAGGCTTGCTTCAGCTCTTCAATCCTCTTGGGCACCACTGACAACCTTTCCAATGTATCCTTGATAAGAGTGGGCGACTGTTTCTTGTGCAGAGCGGCAACAATGGTCCATTGAGCGCGAGTATATAATTGTTCTACAAGAGTGTAAACGGCCTTCAACCGGATGAGCATGTCTGAGCCCAACTTGATGCTCCGAGAGCCTGTGTCAGTTCATGTATTGATAAGCCGACAGATGTTTATAATATGTTCATTGGGATGAATGGAGTCGTGATTAATACTTACCGAAGATAGCCAATGACATGTTATTGATTTTCTTCTTTAAGCCGAACATTTCATCAATCACCGGCTTGAGCGTGGCTTCAGATTCTTCAGCTCTTTTCAATAGAGCCATTTTTCGGTCTCCCAGCCATCCTTATCAGTATTGAAGTTTTGTTTCAGCTACTCAATATTCTCCAAAGCAGTTTTCAGCTCTAACTTGGCCTTGGACGTTTCAGTTTGCTGCGTTTTGATGTTGGCCTTTAGATCAGTGAGCTGTGATTCCTTCTCAGTTAATTCAGCCTGGGACATGAGCACACATGGAAAGTGTTACGACCATGATTATTTTTGAAGTCCCAAGCACAATACAAGTATTATCCTTGGCACTTGGGGGCTAATGCATATTGCTCTTTTTAAAAAAAAATTTTTGAAGTCCCATGCACAATACAAGTATTATCCTTGACACTTGGGGGCTAATGCCTATTACTCTTTTGAAAGATGAATTTATCTGATGGCTTGGGTAAAATGATCTGGTTTATCAAGATTATTGAAGTGTTGATATATCAATATTGTTAAGTCTCGTTTTAACTTGACAAGTTAAAACCGGCCCTTGGGGGCTACATATGCAAAATTGAATCCTGATATTTAAAGTCCCGGCTTAACATGATGTTTAAAGCCAGCCCTTGGGGGCTACTGGTGGCGAAGATCTACTTTGTGGCTATTTGGAAGTCTACAATATTCAATCCTATCATACTCTATAGACTTGGCGGCTAATAGAGATATAATGGTGAAGAGAGTTGTGATGGGTTACCTCATAGCGTTCCTTCATCAAGTTGACTAAGCCGGCTTCAAAGTCGCGGCTTGTGTGTAGACGGTTTAGATAACCAGAATGGATCTCTTGAGAGCTAAATTGTGAGTAGCTTTCCAAGTCTATTTCCCACTTACCTTTATCAGCAGTGGAAAACTCTTCTTTGGCGCTGTGCTTGGATAAATCAGTGGGGTTACCCGGCGCGGTATACCAAAACCCAGTGACAACAACATCATCAGTCTTTGCTTCTGAAGGCTTGATGGGACTCGGAGGATTAGGAATGACCGACTCAACATCCATTTGATCCATGGTAACTTCATGCTCCTCTCGTGGCGGATCATCAATAATATCTTTAGCAATTGGATGAGAGAGTTCTGGTTGTTGTTGTTCCGGCTTAGACGGGTTGGCGTCGTCGACCGGTTTATTCACTTTTACTTTTTTGCTGGGTTTGGCCTGGCCCCTGAAAATAAGAAGTACATAGATGTCAGTATATGAGTAAAATATGAGGTCTGATGGATTAAATACACCCTTACCCAGGCACAATCTTGAAGGCTGGGATGTGGGTTCCTGTTGAGTCACCGGAGGAGGAAAGAGACGTTCCCTGATAATTTGAATCAGATGGATTAAGAGGTAGACGGAAATGACCTGCTTTGGGATAATCTAAGTCAGAAGTGTTTGGAACCTCCGGTCGACGTTTGCGAGGTGCTGGGGTGTTGGGTAAGCCGGAGGATAACACTCCGCTGCCACTGTTCCGGTTTGTGCGGCGAACCTCATGTTGCTACTTCTTCAAAATAAAGTTGGGATCCAAGTGAGCTAAAGGGTGAGAAAATCTTACTTTCCGGCTTGCTTGTCGAGTTTTCTGTGTTGGCAGAGGTTCTGAGCTGGAGGAGGAAGGAATAATTACCTCTACATCACCTGCGTAGCTGGCTTCCGCTTCATTCTAATAACAGTCATTGTCAATAAGGTGTACAAAAAATGAACCAAGGGAATTGAGTTCTACCTCCGACTCATCTTTATCGTCCAAATTGAGCAGTTCGGCAGTGTTGGATTTCTTCTTGACATGCTTTTTGTTGGCCTTAGTCTTTGTCCGGGTCTTCTTTGGTTTTTCGGGCAATTTTTGGTCCCAGAAAGGTGAGTTGGCATGTAAACAAATCAATAAGTATGAGCTAGCAGCAGAAATGAAGGTATGAATTAAGTAAAGGCTTGAAACTTACAGCTGGCGGCTTATTCAGAATACAGAAAGGACTCAGTCCGAATTGACTGCAATCTTCCAAACTCTCATTCAATAGAGTCTTGGTCATATTGTTGATATCTTCTTCAGTTATCTCGATTGAACAATGGCGCTGATAATCTGTTAGCTTGCCAGTATACTCACACATTAAGCCGGGCCAGATGATTAGAGGCAATATTCTCCAGGCGACCCAGCAGCGAACTAGATCAATTCCGGTCAAGCCGTTGGCCATCAGAGCTCGGATTTTTTCAAAGTTTGGAACACATTTTTTCCGTTCTGCTGTGCTAATATGATCCGGAAGAGGGTGTCTGCTACTAAGCCGGCTGGCGCGGTAACCCGGCAGGGGATTTTCCCCTTCTGGCGAGGTATCTTGGCAGTCAAACCAAGTCTGGTTCCAGTCCTTGGGGTGACTAGGCGGGTTAGCAGCGGGGAAGATGGCTTCTTTTCGGCATTGTATGGATATACCACCTGGTTCAAGGCTAGGTCCATCCGTGAACTCATTCTGCCGGTTCAAATAGTAGAACTCCCTGAACAGTTCCACGGTGGGCTCCTGTTGAAGGTACACCTCGCTGAACACTTGAAAATTGCAGATATTTGAAACGGAGTTTGGTCCGATATCTTGTGGATGGAGTTTGAAGAAATGCAGCACATCACGGAAGAATCTTGAGCCGGGAGGGCTAAAGCTCCGGACCATATGATCCATAAAGACCACTACTTCACCATCTTTGGGCTTAGGGCGAGTTTCATTACCCGAAACCCTCCAGTGGATAGTTTCTTTCTTGGCTAAAACGCCAGTCTGAACGTATGTCTTCAAGTCTTCTTCCGTAACCCGGGAAACAACCCAGTTGCAGGCGGTGACGGTCTTGACCATCTTCGAAAACAAGGTGCTTAATGAAGAAAAAATCACCGGTTTAAGGTCATGCTATTAAACTGGATCATTGATTCAAAGATAAAGTGCTATGAACAATGGAGAGATTAAGTCGGGCGATAAACATTGAAGTATTGGCGGCTTAAAAGGGGACTAATGGTACCTACCGGATTAAGGATTTTGTTGTTAAGCTGGACAGAGTTTAACAATCAAGATATACGTTGCAGAATTAAGATCATGAGCAAGCATGGTAAACCGAAGTTATACTGCCAGGTCAGGCAAAGTTCTAGGTGGTGGTTTAACAAGATTTAGTGCCTTAAGGTGGTTCATGGTTTGCGGTATAAGCCGCCGTAGCAGTTATTGTATTTCAGATTTGACTAAGTGTTGGACAAACAGATTTTACAAGATGGAGCAATAATTTTGGATCTACCGCGGTTCTGAAAAGGCAGTAAAATTCTAAACATAAGGTGGTGACAGTGGAAAGCGTGGACGTTTCAATGAGATCATTCAAGGGGGGATGTTCTTCTAAAGAAAAAAAAAGAATTCTATAACTAGTTCCGCGCAAGGTTTGTAGTCTATCCAGATTACAAACCACTAAAGTTAAAGGGAACGTCGAAGAATAGCAAGGACGCCGACGAACAAGCCCGAACCCTAAAATAGATCCGAAGTGGAGGGAGAGAAGTGCTTACAGTTGTCGATGGACTGCGGTGGCTCGCCGGAGTTCTCTGGTCCGATCAGGTTGATGCAGCGGCCTTTGCTATGGCAATGGAGAAGGTCGACGACGGCGGCGGAGCTCGGGCACAACGGCGTCGTGAGGAAGAAGATGGAGACGAGAAGGCAAGGGGGGAAAGTGAAAAGGGACCCCTGGCCCTATTTATAAGGATGGAAAGATAAGCGGCATGCGCGGGAATCGAGGAGGCTAAAAAATGGACATGTGACAGCATAGACGCCTCAATTTTTGGAAGCTCATTAAAAGAGAGGGTATATTAAGATTTGGGCCTTGCATAATATTAATGACAGGTAATGTCACGACGGGTTACCGCAATCCTAGGAGATGACGTCATGGCGGGTTATAAGATCTCGCAAGAGCCAATGAGGAAGGATTTTTTCTAAGTATTGAAGATTGATCTGAACAAGTTCACATCAACCTGGGGCCTAATGTTGGGGATATAACAATTGGGTGTGAACCGCCCAGGAAGGAACGGGTTATACCACTAGGGGCTTACCAATGAAGATGTCGGATCATACGAGCCTAGTGACGGCCCAAGACCCAGAGGAGACTTACGGCCCAGGTGGATGAACCGCCATGTATGAATGACTTGTATTATAAGGCAGACGTAGTTAGTCACCGAGCCGGACACGTTGTATAAGCCGGCCGGGACTCTGTAAGCTGCCGGGTGTCAACCTGTGTATATAAAGGGACGACCCAGCGGCGGTTTAGGACAAGAGACAACAGACCGAGAACTAGGTCAAGCGTATTCGCTCCCTGGTAATCGAAGCCCTAGCAATACAATCCCAAACTGGAGTAGGTCTTTACCTTCATCGTAAGGGGCCGAACCAGTATAAACTCTTTGTGTCCTTTGTCCCATTAAACCCCTTTAAGCTAACCTAGTTGTGATGGCCCTGCGACTAAGTCCTTCAGCTAGGACATCTGCCGTGACAATTCCACGACAATGACCGAAGTTTGTTCGGAGTCCCAGATGAGATCACGGACATGACGAGGAGTCTCGAAATGGTTGAGAGGTAAAGATTCATATATTGGAAGGTTGCATTTGGACATCAGAATGGTTCCGAGACATTCGGGCATTTTTCCGGAGTACCGAGAGGTTACCGGAACCCCCCGGGGAAGTTAATGGGCCTTAGTGGGCTTTAGTTGAGAGAGGGAAGAAGGGCCACAAGGTGGCGCGCGCCTCCCCGTGCCCAAACCAAATTGGACTAGGGGTGGGGGCGCAGCCCCCTCCTTCCTTCTCTTTCTCCCCTCCTTCCTTTCCCTCCGGTGGAAGAAAGGAAAAAGGGGGGGCCGAATCCTACTTGGACTAGGAGTCCAAGTAGGATTCCCCCTGGCACGCCCAACCTGGCCGGCCTCCTCTCTCCCACCCTCCTTTATATATGTGGCCAGGGGGCACCCCAATAGCACAAAAGACAATCTCTTAGCCGTGTGCAGTGCCCCCTTCCATAGTTCAACACATCGGTCATATCGTCGTAGTGCTTAGGTGAAGCCCTGCGCCGGTAACATCATCATCACCATCGCCACGCTGTCATGCTGACGGAACTCTCCCTCGTCCTCAACTGGATCAAGAGCTCGAGGGACGTCATCGTGCTGAACACGGAGGTGCCGTACGTTCGGTACTTGGATCGGTTGGATCGTGAAGACGTTTGACTACATCAACCGCGTTACTAAATGCTTCCGCTTTCAGTCTACGAGGGTACATGGACACACTCTCCCCGTCTCGTTGCTATGCATCTCCTAGATAGATCTTGCGTGTTCGTAGGATTTTTTTTGAAATACTGCGTTCCCCAACAATGGTATTAGAGCCAGGTCTATGCGTAGATGTTAAATGCACGAGTAGAACACAAAGAGTTGTGGGCGATAATAGTCATACTGCTTACCACCAACGTCTTACTTTGATTCGGCGGTATTGTTTGATGAAGCGGCCCGGACCGGCATTACATGACCGTGTTCATGAGACTGGTTCTACCAACGTGCTTCGCACACAGGTGGCTGGCAGGTGTCTGTTTCTCCAACTTTAGTTGAATCGAGTTTGACTGTGACCGGTCCTTGTTGAAGGTTAAAACAACACATTTGACAAAAAATCGTTGTGGTTTTGATGTGTAGGTAAGAACGGTACTTGCTAGAAGCCCGTAGCAGCCACGTAAAACTTGCAACAACAAAGTAGAGGACGTCTAACTTGTTTTTGCAGGGCATGTTGTGATGTGATATGGTCAAGACGTGATGATATATAAATTGTTGTATGAGATGATCATGTTTTGTAAAAGTTATCGGCAACTGGCAGGAGCCTTATTGTTGTCGCTTTATTGTATGAAATGCAATCGCCATGTAATTGCTTTACTTTATCACTAAGAGGTAGCGATAGTCGCAGAAGCAATAGTTGGCGAGATGACAACGATGCTACGATGGAGATCAAGGTGTCAAGCTGGTAACGATGGAGATCATGACGGTGCTTTGGAGATGGAGATCAAAGGCACAAGATGATGATGGCCATATCATGTCACATATTTTGATTGCATGTGATGTTTATCCTTTATGCATCTTATTTTGCTTAGTATGGCGGTAGCATTACAAGAGGATCCCTCACTAAATTTCAAGATACAGGTGTTCTCCCTGAGTATGCACCGTTGCTACAGTTCGTCGTGCCGAGACACCACGTGATGATCGGGTGTGATAAGCTCTTCGTTCACGTACAACGGGCGCAAGCCAGTTTTGCACGTGCAGAATACTCGAGTTAAACTTGACGAGCCTAGCATATGCAGATATGGCCTCGGAACACTGAGACCGAAAGGTCGAACATGAATCATATAGTAGATATGATCAACATGATGTTCACCATTGAAAACTACTGCATCTCACGTGATGATCGGACATGGTTTAGTTGATATGGATCACGTGATCATTTAGATGACTAGAGGGATGTCTATCTAAGTGGGAGTTCTTTAGTAATATGATTCATTGAACTTTAATTTATCATGAACTTAGTACCTGATAGTATTTGCATGTCTATGTTGTTGTTGATCAATGGCCCGTGCTACCGTTCCCTTGAATTTTAATGCGTTCCTAGAGAAAGCTAAGTTGAAAGATGATCGTAGCAACTGATCGCTCTCTGACTATAGCGCCAGAAAAGCTCATGTCTGCTAGGACTACGTCGGTATTTCCCCAAAGAGGAAGGGATGATGCAGCACAGCGATGGTAGGTATTTCCCTCAGTGAAGAAACCAAGGTTATCGCACCAGTAGGAGAACCAAGCAACACAACATAAACATCACCTGCACACAAATAACAACACCTCGCAACCCGACGTGTTAAAGGGGTTGTCAATCCCTTTCGGGTAACGATGCCAGAAAATTGTAGTAGATTGAAATAATAGATCGCAAATAAAATAAAGTGCAGCAAAGTATTTTTGTATTTTTGGTTTAATAGATCTGAATAAAAATGCAAAGGAAAAGTAGATCGCAAGCAAATATATGAGGAAGAAGACCTGGGGGCCGTAGGTTTCACTAGTGGCTTCTCTCGAGAAAGATAGCAAACGGCGGGTAAACAAATTACTGTTGGGCAATTGATAGAACCTCAAATAATTATGACGATATCCAGGCAATGATCATTACATAGGCATCACGTCCAAGATTAGTAGACCGATTCCTGCCTGCATCTACTACTATTACTCCACACATCGACCGCTATCCAGTATGCATCTAGTGTATTAAGTTCATGGAAAAACGGAGTAATGCAATAGGAACGATGACATGATGTAGACAAGATATGCTTATCTATTGCGTAGATATAGATCCCATCTTTTTATCCTTAGTAGCAACGATACATACGTGTCGGTTCCCTTTTCTGTCACTGGGATCAAGCACCGTAAGATCGAACCCACTACCGGGCACCTCTTCCCATTGCAAGATAAATAGATCAAGCTGGCCAAACAAAACCCAAATATCGGAGAAGAAATACGAGGCTATAAGAGATCAAAGAAACTCAAATAACTTTCATGGTTATAAAAAGATATGACTGAACATAAACTCAAAGTTCATCAGATCCCAACAAACACACCGCAAAAAGAGTTACATCATATGGATCTCCAAGAGACCATTGTATTGAAAATCAGGAGAGAGAGAGATGAAGCCATCTAGCTACTAACTACGGCCCCGAAGGTCTACAAAGAACTACTCACGCATCATCGGAGAGGCACCAATGGAGGTGGTTAACCCCATCCGAGATGGTGTCTAGATTGCATCTGGTGGTTCTGGACTCTACGGCGGCTGGATGAATATTTCGTTGACCCCCTAGGGTTTTGGGAATATTTGGGTATTTATAGAGCAAAGAGGCGGTCTGGGGGCACCCGAGGTGGGCACAACCCACCAGGGCGCGCCTGGGCCTCCTGGCGCGCCCTGGTGGGTTGTCCCCTCCTCGGGACTCCACCCAGGTGCAACCAGGGCCCAACTTGTTCCTTCTGGTCCGTAAAAAATCTCTGTAAATTTTCGTGGCATTTGGACTCCGTTTGATATTGATTTTCCGGGATGTAAAAAACACGGAAAAAACAGGAACTGGCACTTGGCACTATGTCAATAGGTTAGTACCAAAAAATGATATAAAATGACTATAAAATGATTATAAAA
Organism: Aegilops tauschii subsp. strangulata; assembly: GCF_002575655.3. Taxonomy (NCBI): domain Eukaryota; kingdom Viridiplantae; phylum Streptophyta; class Magnoliopsida; order Poales; family Poaceae; genus Aegilops; species Aegilops tauschii. The sequence continues at coordinate 391,050,937 of NC_053040.3, read as the reverse complement.
CATCCAAGATTGATAATATAACATCATGGAACAATAAAAAATTATAGATACGTTGGAGACGTATCAACATCCCCAAGCTTAACTCCTACTCGTCCTCGAGTAGGTATGTGATAAAAACAGAATTTTTGATGTGGAGTGCTATTTAACATGTCATATCATATTCTTTTCTTTATAGCATGGACAATTGGACTTTTTATGTGATTCAAAGCAATAGTCTAGTGTTGACATAATAATTTAGATACTCAAGCATATCAACAAGCAACCATGTCTTTCAAAATATCAATGCTAAAATAAGTTATCCCTACAAAATCATATAGTCTTGTCATGCTCTGTCTTCTTAACACAAAGTATTTATCATGCACAACCCCAATGACAAGCCGAGCAATTGGTTCGTACTTTTTAACGCGCTTCAGCTTTTTCAATTCTTACGCAATACATGAGTGTAAGCCATGGATATAGCACTATGGGTGGAATAGAGTATGATGATAGGGGTAAATATAGAGAAGACAAAAAAGTAAGAAAGTCTCACATCGATGCGGCTAACCAATGGGCTATGGAGATGCCCATCAATCGATATCAACCTGAGGAGTAGGGATTACCATGCAACGAATGCACTAAGAGCTATAAGTGTATGAAAGATCAATATGAAAACTAAGTGGGTGTGCATCTAATCCTATAATGAAAAATTCCCACCAGTATATGAAAGTGACAACATAGGAGACTCTCCATATGAAAAACATGGTGCTACTTTGAAGCACAAGTGTGGTAAAGGATACTAGCAATGCCCCTTCTCTCTTTGTTTATTTTTTCTTTTTTTCTTTCTTTTTTTTCTTTTTTTCTTTTCTCTCATTGTCCAGAGTCTCATCCCGACTTGTGGGGGAATCATAGTCTCCATCATCCTTTCCTCACTGGGGCACTGTTCTAAAAATGATGATCATCACACTTCTATTCACTTATAACTCAAAAGAAACAAAAATTACAACTCAATACCTATGACAAGTATGACTCTATATGAATGCCTCTAACAATGATCTAGCGTAACATGTATGAAAAATGATGAACGGTGGCTGAGCCACAAACACTATGTCAGCTATATGATCATGCAAAGCAATATGACAATAAATGCTCAAGTCATCAAACGGAAACGGTGGAAGTTGCATGGCAATATATCTCAGAATGGCCATGGAAAAGCCATAGTAGGTAGGTATGGTGGCTGTTTTGAGGAAGATATAATGAGGCTTATGTGTGATAGAGCGTATCATATCACGGGGTTTGGATGCACCTGCGAAGTTTGCACCACGTCTCAATGTGAGAAAGGGGAATGCACAGTACCGTAGAGGCTAGCAAATTGTGAAAAGGTAAGAGTGCGTATAATCCATGGACTCACATTAGTCATAAATAACTCATATACTTATTGCAAAAGTTTATTAGCCCTCGAAGCAAAGTACTACTACTCATGCCCCTAGGGGGATAGATTGGTAGGAAAAGACCATCGCTCGTCCCCGACTGCAACTCATAAGGAAGACAAATAAAAATAAATCATGCTCCAACATCATGGCATAATGAGAGACTATACGTGCATGCTTCGGGAATCACAAACCTTAAGACCAATATTCCTACTAGAGCATAATTACTCATCAACATAACTCACATATCACATCATCATATCTCAAAAGTATTGCTAAGAATCGAGTTTATTTTGTCCAATGATCTTCATGTCATTTTTCTTGTCTTTATCCTTCTTGGATATCTATCACTTTGGGACTAATTTTCATGTGTTGCTTTTCATAAGCTCAAACAAATATAAGTGAAGATCATGAGCATAAAAAAATTTCTTTCTCCCAAAATAATTTAAGTGAAGCAAGAGAGAATTTCTTCAAAATTTTACTAACTCTCAAATAAATCTAAGTGAAGCAAGAGAGCATTCTTCAAAAATACTAAGCACACCGTCCTAAAAAAGATATAAGTGAAGCACTAGAGCAAGTCCTAGCTCATAAAAGATTTAAGTGAAGCATATAGAGCAATTCTAACAAGTCATGACATATTTTTGGCTCTCTCAAATAGGTGTGTACAGCAAGGATTGATGACTTAAAACACAAAATAAAACAAGCAAAGACACATATAATACAAGACGCTCCAAGCAAAACACATATCATGTGACGAATAAAAATATAGTCTCGAGTAAAATACCGATAGTTGTTGGAAGAAAGCGGGGATGCCACTCGGGGGCATCCCCAAGCTTAGTTGGTTGCTCATTTTTGGATAATAGCTTGGGATGCTGGGGCATCCCCAAGCTTAGGCTCTTCCATCCTTACTTCATCCATCGTAAGATAACCCAAAACTTGAAAACTTCAATCACACAAAACTCAACAAAACCTTCGTGAGATCCGTTAGTTTAAGAATAATAAACCACTACTATAAGTGATGTATCAAACCAATTCATATTTTCTTTTTGTATTATATCTACTGTATTCCAACTTTTTTATGGCAAAAACTCATCAAAGAAAACCATAGAGCCATCAAAATAAGCACAGAACACAAAGAAAACAGAATCTGTCAAAACAGAATAGTCTGTAGCAATCTGACTATTTCGAATACTTTTGTAACTCCAAAAATTCTGAAAAATTAGGACGACCTGAGAAACTTGTATATTGATATAATGTAGGTAGAATGGGTATTTTATCGCTCTCTGGTAAAAAATGAAAATTAATTTCATGAGCGTAAAAGTTTCTTTTTTTAGCAAGATCAAACAACTATCACCCAAGAAGATCCTAAAGGCTTTACTTGGCACAAACACTAATTAAAACATAAAAAACACAATCATAATAGTAGCATAATTGTGCTAACACGCAAGAACATGAAGCAAAAAGCAAAAATAAATTTTATTCATCGGGTTGCCTCCCAACAAGCGCTATAGTTTTACGCCTTAGCTAGGCATAAAGCAAGGATCTAAGTTTTGTCATCTTTGGTTCGAGATCCATAAGATGCCCTCACGATTGATTCATAGGGTGGCTTAATTCTAGTTCTAGGGAAGTGTTCCATACCCTTCCTCAAAGGAAATTGGAACTTAATATTGCCTTCTTTCATATCAATCACGACACCGATAGTGCGTAAAAGCTGTCTACCAAGAATAATTGGACAAGACGGATTGCAATCAATATCAAGAACAATAAAATCTATGGTTACATAATTTCTATTTGCAAAAATAAGAACATCATTAATTCTTCCCATAGGCTTTTTAATAGTAGAATCCGCCAAGTGCAAATTTAAAGAGCATGATTCAAGATCGGTAAGACCAAGCACATCACATAAAGATTTCGGGATTGTAGAAACACTAACACCCAAGTCACACAAAGCAAAACACTCATAATTTTTAATCTTGACTTTGATAGTAGGTTCCCATTCATCATGCAATTTTCTAGGAATTGAAACTTCTAATTCCAATTTTTCTTCAACACCTTTCATCTTAGCATCAACAATATGTTTAGTAAAAGCTTTATTTTGTTCATAAGCATGGGGTGAATTTATCATGGATTTCAACAAAGAAATACAATAAATCAAGGAGCAACTATCATAATTAAAGTCTTTGTAATCCAAAAGAGTGGGCACATCACTAGCTAAAGTTTTGACCTCTTCAAACCCAGTTTCATCAATTTTTTCAACAAGATTTTCACCCTCTGAAATATTGGGACGCCTTCTACTTAAAGTTGACTCTTCTCCAGTCCCATTTTCATCAATATTAACTTTACTAAACAAGGAATCAATAGAAGAAACACCAATCATTTTAAGTTCTTCATCACTTATGAGAAAGAAATCAGTAGAAAACGCCTTTTCTAAAAATTCTCTTTTAGCTCTAAGCATAGCGGTTCTTTTCTTACTTTCATCCATAGAAACATAAAGAGATTTAATTGATTCATCAACCATAGGCACAAAAATTTTCATCTTGAGATTTTCCACATCATGAGCAATTCTATCAACACTTCTAGACAAATCATCAATCTTATTCAACTTTTCTTCTATGGAAGTGTTGAAAACTTTCTGCGTGTTGATAAATTCTTTAATATTATTCTCAAGATCAGAGGTGTTCCTATTATTATTACAAGATTGATTTCCATAGGAATTACCATAATTATTAGAGGAATTACTAGGAAAAGGCCTAGGTTTAAAATTACCTCTATAAGCATCGTTGTTGAAATTATTTTGAGAGATAAAATTCACATCAATGACATCACTATTTTGCTCAATCAAAGTAGACAAAGGCGTATCATTAAGATCAATAGGATCACTTCTACTAGCAACCAATTTCACAAGAGCATCAACTTTTTCACTCAAAGAAGAAATTTCTTCAACCGAATTAACTTTTTTACTAGTAGGAGCCCTTTCGGTATGCCATTGCGAATAATTTTCCATGATATTATCAAGCAATTTGGTGGCTTCACCCAAAGTAATTAACATAAAAGTACCACCCATGGCGGAATCTAAAAGATTACGAGAAACGAAATTCAACCCCGCATAAATTTTTTGTATGATCATCCAAAGATTTAACCCATGAGTTGGGCAATTCCTTAGAATCATTTTCATCCTTTACCAAGATTGTGCAACATGCTCATGTTCAAGTTGCTTGAAATTCATGATCTGGATTCTAAGGGAAATAATTTTTGCGGGGGGAAAAATACTTAGTGATAAAAGCATCTTTGCACTTATTCCAAGAATTGATACTATTGCGAGGCAAAGAAGAGAACCAATTTTTTGCAGAATCACGCAAAGAAAACGGATATAATTTCATCTTGACCACATCATTGTCCACATTTTTTTTCTTTTGCATATCGCATAATTCCACAAAGGTATTAAGATGGGATGCGACATCCTCATTAGGAGTACCGGAAAATTGGTCTTTCATAACAAGATTTGGCAAAGCAGTATTAATATCACAAGTCTCCGCACTAGTGGCGGGAGGAGCAAGCGGAGTGCCAATAAAATCATTGTTGTTGTTATTTGAGAAATCAAATAACTTGGTTTTATCTTGAGTCATGATGACCACACAACAAGATTGCACTCAAAAACAAATCCAGCAAGAAAACGGCGAACGGAAAAGAGGGGCGAATTAAACGGCAAATTTTTGTGAAGTGGGGAAGAGGAAAATGAGAGGCGAATGACAAATAATGTAAATTGCGAGGAGATGAGATTTGTGATTAGGAACCTGGTTATGAAGAAGATCCTCCCTGGCAACGGCGCCAGAAATTCCTTTTGACCGCTCTCTAACTATAGCACCAGAAAAGCTCCTGTCTGCTAGGACTACGTCGGTATGTCCCCAAAGAGGAAGGGATGATGCAGCACAGCGACGATAGGTATTTCCCTCGGTGAAGAAACCAAGGTTATCGAACCATTAGGAGAACCAACCAACACAACGCAAACAGCACCTGCACACAAATAACAACACCTCGCAACCCGACGTGTTAAAGGGTTGTCAATCCCTTTCGGGTAACAATGCCAGAAAATTGTAGTAGATTGAAATAATAGATCGCAAATAAAATAAAGTGCAGCAAAGTATTTTTGTATTTTTGGTTTAATAGATCTGAATAAAAATGCAAAGGAAAAGTAGATCGCAAGCAAATATATGAGGAAGAAGACCCGGGGGCCGTAGGTTTCACTAGTGGCTTCTCTCGAGAAACATAGCAAATGGCGGGTAAACAAATTACTGTTGGGCAATTGATAGAACCTCAAATAATTATGACGATATCTAGGTAATGATCATTACATAGGCATCACGTCCAAGATTAGTAGACCGACTCCTGCCTGCATCTACTACTATTACTCCACACATCGACCGCTATCCAGCATGCATCTAGTGTATTAAGTTCATGGAAAAATGGAGCAATGCAATGAGAACGATGACATGATGTAGGCAAGATCCGTTTATCTATTGTGTAGATATAGATCCCATCTTTTTATCCTAAGTATCAACGATACATACGTGTCGGTTCCCTTTTCTGTCACTGGGATCAAGAACCGTAAGATCGAACCCACTACCGGGCACCTCTTCCCATTGCAAGATAAATAGACCAAGTTGGCCAAACAAAACCCAAATATCGAAGAAGAAATACGAGGCTATAAGAGATCATGCATATAAGAGATAAAAGAAACACAAATAACTTTCATGGATATAAAAGATATGACTGATCATAAACTCAAAGTTCATCAGATCCCAGCAAACACACCACAAAAAGAGTTACACCACATGGATCTCCAAGAGACCATTGTATTGAGAATCAAGAAAGAGAGATGAAGCCGTCTAGCTACTAACTATGGACCCGAAGGTCTACAAAGAACTACTCATGCATCATCGGAGAGGCAGCAATGGAGGTGGTGAACCCCAACCGAGATGGTGTCTAGATTGGATCTGGTGGTTCTGGACTCTGCGGCGGCTGGATGAATATTTTGTCGACTCCCATAGGGTTTTGGGAATATTTGGGTATTTATAGAGCAAAGAGGCGGTCCGGGGGGCATCCGAGGTGGGCACATCCCACCAGGGCGCGCCTGGGCCTCCTGGCGCACCCTGGTGGGTTGTCCCCTCCTCGGGACTCCCCCCAGGTGCAACCAGGGCCAACTTGTTCCTTCTGGTCCATAAAAAATCTCCGTAAAGTTCCATGGCATTTGGACTCCGTTTGATATTGATTTTACGCATTGTAAAAAACACGAAAAAAACAGGAACTGGCACTTGGCACTATGTCAATAGGTTAGTACCAAAAAATGATATAAAATGATTATAAAACATCCAAGATTGATAATATAACAACATGGAACAATCAAAAATTATACATACGTTGGAGACGTATCATCAACTACACTGACTGTGTCCGTAACTTGAGGATTATCCTCATTGCTGCATAGAAGAATTATGTCGTGGAAGCACTGCTAGGTGCGAGGCCCGCTGCAGGAGCAACTCCGGACGTTATGAACGTCTGGCAGAGCAAAGCTGATGAGTACTCGATAGTTCAGTGTGCCATGCTTTACGGCTTAGAATCGGGACTTCAAAGACGTTTTGAACGTCATGGAGCATATGAGATGTTCCAGGGATTGAAGTTAATATTTCAAGCAAATGCCCGCATTGAGAGATATGAAGTCTCCAACAAGTTCTATAGCTGCAAAATGGAGGAGAATAGTTCTGTCAGTGAACACATACTCAGAATGTCTGGGTACCACAACCACTTGACTCAACTGGGAGTTAATCTTCCTGATGATAGTGTCATGGACAGAGTTCTTCAATCACTGCCACCAAGCTATAAAGGCTTCGTGATGAACTATAATATGCAAGGGATGGAAAATACAATTCCCGAGCTCTTCGTAATGCTATTGGCTGCGGAGGTAGAAATCAAGAAGGTGCATCAAGTGTTGATGGTTAACAAGACCACTAGTTTCAAGAAAAAGGGCAAAGGGAAGAAGGGGAACTTCAAGAAGAACAGCAAGCCAGTTGCTGCTCAAGGGAAGAAGCCCAAGTCTGGACCTAATCCTGAGACTGAGTGCTTCTACTGCAAAGGGACTGGTCACTGGAAGCGGAATTGCCCCAAGTATTTGGCGGATAAGAAGGATGGCAAAGTGAAAGGTATACTTGATATACATGTTATTGATGTGTACCTTACTAATGCTCGTAGTAGCGCCTGGGTATTTTATACTGGTTCTGTTGCTCATATTTGCAACTCGAAACAGGGGCTACGGATTAAACGAAGATTGGCTAAGGACGAGGTGATGATGCGTGTGGGAAATGGTTTCAAAGTCGATGTGATCGTCGTTGGCATGCTACCTCTACATCTACCGCCGAGATTAGTTTTAGACCTAAATAATTGTTATTTGGTGCCAGCGTTGAGCATGAACATTATATCTGGATCTTGTTTGATGCGAGATGGTTATTCATTTAAATCAGAGAATAATGGTTGTTCTATTTATATGAATAATATCTTTTATGGTCATGCACCCTTGATGAGTGGTCTATTCTTATTGAATCTCGATTGTAGTGATGCACATATTCATAATATTGAAGACAAAAGATGCAAAGTTAATAATGATAGTGCAACTTATCTATGGCACTGCTGTTTAGGTCATATTGGTGTAAAGCACATGAAGAAACTCCATGCTGATGGGCTTTTGGAATCACTTGATGCTTGCGAACCATGCCTCATGGTTAAGATGACTAAGACTCCGTTCTCCGGAACAATGGAGCGAGCCACTGACTTATTGGAAATAACACATACTGATGTATGCGGTACGATGAGTGTTGAGGCTCGCGACGGGTATCGTTATTTTCTAACCTTCACAGATGATTTGAGCAAGTATGGGTATATTGTTGGGGAACGTAGCATGCAATTTCAAACAATTTCCTACGATCACGCAAGATCTATCTAGGAGATTCATAACAACGAGAGGGGGAGAGTGTGTCCACGTACCCTCGTAGACCAAAAGCGGAAGCGTTAGGTTAACACGGTTGATGTAGTCGAACGTCTTCACGATCCAACCGATCTAGTGCCGAACGTACGACACCTCTGAGTTCAGCACACATTCAGCTCGATGACGTCCCTCAAACTCTTGATCCAGCAGAGGGTCGAGGGAGAGTTACGTCAGCACGACGGCGTGGTGACGGTGATGGTGATGTGATCCGCGCAGGGCTTCGCCTAAGCACTACGACGCTATGACCGGAGGAGTAAACTGTGGAGGGGGCACCGCATATGGCTAAGAGAACAACTGTTGTGCTATGGGGTGCCCCCTGCCCCCGTATATAAAGGAGGGGAGGAGGAGGCCAGCCACCAGGAGGCGCACCAAGAGGGGGGAGTCCTACTAGGACTCCAATCCTAGTAGGATTCGTCCCCCTTTTTTCCTTCTCATGGAGGGGGAAAGAGGGAAGGGAGGGGAAGAGGAGAAGGAAAGGGGGCGCGCCCCCTCCCCTAGTCCAATTCGGACTCCCTATGGGAGGGGGCGCAACCACCCCTTGTGGGCTGCCTCCCCACTCCCCTATGGCCCATGTAGGCCCAATACTTCCTCGGGGGGTTCCGGTAACCCTTCGGTACTCCGAAACATACCCGAACCATTCCGGTGTCCGAATATCATCGTCCAATATATCAATCTTTACCTCTCGAGCATTTCGAGACTCATCGTCATGTCTGTGATCTCATGCGGGACTCCGAACAATCTTTGGTCACCAAAACACATAACTCATAATACAAATCGTCATCGGACGTTAAGTGCGGACCCTACGGGTTCGAGAACTATGTAGACATGACCGAGACACATCTCCGATCAATAACCAACAACGGAACCTAGATGCTCATATTGGTTCCTACATATTCTACGAAGATCTTTATCGGTCAAACCGCAATAACAACATACATTATTCCCTTTGTCGTCGGTATGTTACTTGCCCGAGATTCGATCGTCGGTATCTCCATACCTAGTTCAATCTCGTTACCGGCAAGTCTCTTTACTCGTTCCGTAATGCATCATCCTACAACTAACTCATTAGTCACATTGCTTGCAAGGCCTATTATGATGTGCATTCACTACAAAAAAAGACACATCCATGACATTTTGGGCCGAACGAAATTTTTTCTGTCATACTTATGACACTTCTATGACGATAGTTGTGACAAAACCTGGTATCATCATAGATGTGGTGGGCTCCTACTTCTATGACAAAAAATCATGACAGAAAATGGGCTTTTCGTCCTGGGCGGGCCGGAGACGCAACTGCATGACATTCTTTGGGCCGTCCATGACGGAAAAAACCGTGGTAGAAGCGAGGGCGAGGAAAATTTCGGCGAGTTCCCAGTTACGGTGGGTGGTCGGGGGCCGAGCGATGCGCGTTTCTCTCATACACATACGCGCGTGTGTGTGAGGCATTGGGCTCTAACTGAACCCGAGCGAGGCGTTGGGCTCTAACTGAACCCGAGCGATTGCACTGCAGGCTACGCGTTACTAAACCCGAGCGATCGATCGATGGCTGTTAACTGAACCCGATCGAGCGATTCCTTCGCTACTGCTGCTAACTGAAGCCGATCAATGCTGCCTCTTGATGAACAGTGAGCGTTGCTGGGGAGGGGGGGGGGTTGGGAACAGTTCCCGGTGGGGGTGGATGAACAGGACCCCGTGGTGTTGCCTCTGGATGAACAGGACCCCGATCGATCGAGCTGGTTGGGGCTGGATGAACAGGACCCCGTGGAGGGCTGGATGAATAGGACCACCCCATGGAGGGCTGGATGAACAGTAGACGGTGGAGGGCTGGATGAACAGTAGCCTGTGGAGGGGTGGTTGAGCAGGAGCCCGTGGAGAGGGCTGGTTGAACAGTAGCCGGTGGAGTAGCACGCGGTGGAGGCTGGATGAACAGGAGCCCGTGGATGAACAATCGCAGGTGGAGGCTGGAGGAGGTCGACGGTGGATGAACAGTAGCCCGTGGAGGCTGGAGGGGGTCGACGGTGGAGATGAATAGTATCCCATGGAGTCCCGTTTTGCGGTACGCCACACCCCTCCCGATGAACAGGGCCCCTGTTTCGACCGTAGCGCTCCAACACAAGTCCGTTTCCTCTGTTTTGTGGTACACCACACCCCTCCCGATCAACACGACCCCCGTTTCGACCGTAGGAGGTCCGTTTCCTCCGTTTTGCGATACACCAGACCCCTCCCGATGAACAGGATCCCATTTCGAACGTGGCCGGTCGAACACAAGGCCGTTTCCTCCGTTCTGCGGTACGCCAGGCCTTGTTTCCATCGACTATTCCGTCCAAGCCCTCCCGATGAACACGACGAGGCATTCTGTTCCGACCCAGCCGGTTGGCTCCCCATGAACACGACGATGACGCAGTTTCTCCTTTCCGACCCAGCCATGTACACGAGCCCTGGCCATACATACGCGCGAGTAGGCGTTCGAGACCCCCCTCGTATGTACGTACGTGGCCGTATTTACTTTCTTGCACCCTGGCCGCTGTACGTACGTGTACATGCTACGTGCACGCCTCTACATCGACCAGTATGTACGTACATGTTCGCGACCAGAATGACAACGCTACGTACGCTTCAACCAGGTGGGTCCCGACTGTCAGGCACCTCCTTGCGTGCGAAGATATAGCTGGTGGGTCACAGCAGTCATGGGGGCGAATCATTTTTTTTGCCCGAACGCACTTCCCTGCGTGCGAAGATGTAGCTGGTGGGTCCCAGCAGTCAGGGAGGAAACGTTTTCTTCGTGAAATACGGTTGCCCGTCCAGTGGGTCCCCGCTGTCAAGTGGAGGAATAATTATTTTGCGCGTAATAAGGAGGCACTTCCTTGCGTCCGCCGTGAACCCAACTGTCATCCTCTCCACGTACAGTACTCTTCCGATGGAAGTCGGTCGTTGACCACATTGACCACGCCGCGCCGAGAGCACCACGGCGGTGGACGACGGCGAGGCCTAGGAAGGGGACGACGCGGAGCCGGGGAAGACGCGGCAGTGGAAGCCCGCGCGGAGAGGAGTACAAGGGTTCACTGGTTCGGCTGCGGTGTGAGGCTGCCGTCGCTGCAGAATAACAGGGGGTGTGGGTGGTAGAGGGATGGCCTGGCCAGCGGTGGGAGTAGTAAGGGGCTGTGAGGCCTCCGCGGCATCACAGCCGGCCACGGGAGGCAGGAGCACGCGACACGACCAGCGCTGGTTTGGGCGGCTGGAGCAAGAAGACCAAAGGTTGAAGAAGCACTACGGCCGTTGGATGGACATCGTACGGTCACTGCAGCTAGAATCATTCATATATTGACTAAGTTGACAAAGCCATCTGTCCCCGTCAACTTAGTAGGCCCACAAGTCAGCCTCCCACTGTGGTGGGTCCCAGCTGGCAGGGGGGTATTCATTTTTTTGTGCGCAATAAGGAGGTACTTCCTTGCGTGCGAAGATATAGTTGGTGGGTCTGACCTGTCAGCGGAGGGAACGTTTTTTCGCGAAATACAGAGGCCCTTCCGACAGGTCCCAGATGTCAGGTGGAGGAATCATTATTTTGCACGTAAGAAGGAGGCATTTCCTTGTGTGCGGCCGTGGACCCAGCTGTCAGCCTCTCCATGTACAGCCCACTTCTGATGGATGTCATTCGTTGACCATGTTGACCACGCCCCGCCGAGAGCACCAGGGCGGTGGATGATGGTGAGGCCTACGAAGGGAACGACACGGAGCCGGGGAAGACACGACAGTGGCTGCCCACGCGGTGGAGAGTACGAGGGTTGACTAGTTCGGCTGCCGTCGCCGGAAAATAACAGGAGGTGTGGGTGAGTAGAGGGATAGACAGGCCAGGGATGCAAGTATATGATGGGGCCGTGAGGCCTGCCCGGCAGCACAGCTGGCCACGGGAGGCGGGAGCAGGCGGTTACGACGGCACTGGTTTGGGCGGCTGGGGCAGGAAGACCAGGGACTGAAGAAGCACGATTGCCGTTAGATTGACATCTAACGGTCTGACGCTGGTAGAGTCGATTGTTGACTAAGTTTCTTTTTTGAGAAACCTTGTGTATGCATGAACTTAGTAGGCCCACAAGTCAGCCTCCAAATCTGTTGCAGACAACATAGAGCCCATTTGCTATTTTTTAATAATTTGCAACCCATTTGCTAAATCTTAAGTATACAACCCATTTCTGCCCAGGACCACGGTCAAAAAGTTCAACCTTATTTTGCATATTTCGGTGGAGTCCGAACTTTTGTAATCCCGAAATGATAAACATTTTTTAAGAACTTATTGATTTGCAAAAAAAAACGTTTTGTTTTTGTAAGCAAATAAGACATGGGACAATTGAGTTGGTTTAAGGGAAAACCAGTGGTAAAAAATCAGCGCTGGGAGGGAAAACAACAACAAAAATAAGGATGTAAATATGAAAAGGGAATTTTATGTATTTTCAATATAATGATAAGTGTATATGAACTAGTAAAACTATAGGTACAGATTAGAAAACGGATGTAGGACATGCGTTTCAAGAGGAAAATAGAACTGGGCTGTGTGTTTGATTTAGTAAAAAAACTGCCTGCGGATGTTGTAAGACAAAATATAACTAACGCTGGCGGGCCAGAGGCCAGTAGATACCTGCTGGATCTTTGTGCCCCGTTGTCGTCATGGGCTAGGCCTGTTAAAAACAAAACCAAGCATGGGCAGTCTACAGCCCAGTTGAAACTTGCTCGACCTAAAAAAACAATATACGTGCTCAATAAACGAGAGAATTCTGCAAGTACAGACTGATAACTGGGATGCAGCAGGGATATTGTTTTTTCATCATGATAATAAGTGCATGCACTTGTTTCGAAAAATTTGGAGAACTGGGAATTCGAACGGCAGGTGCTTATGCTATCCATGAAATAAAAATCAGGTGTCTGAAAATTCGTTTCGAAACAAATGATTCAGCTTTATATCCACGTCGACCCTCGGCATGATGGTTGGAAGCAAATGCCAAGTTCATACCAAAAGATCATTAACAACAATACCAACTTGCAGACGACAAGGTAGTACAAGTACCAATACCAAACTAACTTATAATCTTTTTACTCCTGGCCCTAGTGTTCGTCTGGTAGAAAATCTTGCAGAGGACCAGCTCCCGCTCCTTCTCTTGCTCCAGGTCCCCGAGGTGGTACTGGTGCATCACCTAGTTAGTCCTCTGCTGGTCGAAGTTCTTGTTGGTGTGCAGCACCAGAACCTTTTTGCTGCCCGTCTGCCGGCCGTTGACCATCACCGGCAAGGTATTGCCGGTGTTGTGCCACATCGCGTGCATGCCGCACTCCGACTGTATCTTGCGACACATCCACATGCCCCTTTTGAATGCCCTGGAATTGTGCTGGAAGAAATGCTTGCTTAGGCCACTCAGTGTGATACCTGCAGTATTGTCGAATACAGGTTTTAGTGTACGTAGTTGGCATTTTCATAACATCTTTGGCATGTTGCAGTCACTTGTTTCACTTTTTATTAATTGTCAAATTGTAATTGCTTCACCAGGTCTGTGTCTAAAAAGAAAAATAGAGCTATAAACAAAGGAATATGTTTGTGCAAGTAGACGGCCGATCGGTGTCTTACCTGGAAGTTTCTCAGGATGGGTGTAGCATATGCCGTGCTCACTGTCGATGGTTGGTATGAACAAATCGATGAGAGGGTGAGATCTCGCGCTGTCAGCACTAACTTTGGCCTCAAGGTGCTCGATCAGCTCCTGATCTGTGGGATCGAACTTGATGCCAGCCGGCAGCACTGGCCAATCCTTCTTCTACTTGCATCGGTTAATTCCAGTTATATGGTACTCAATTTATGATCAATCGACTGTTTTAAGTGAATGATGAAAGATTTCGACAGATAAGTGGTACTCCAAATCTGAAGTCCAGAATACCTGAACACGCCGCCGGGATTCTTGTGTCACCTCACGCGCAGCTTGTTGTCACGTCAATTCAATGTGTGGACATGATGAATAATTTGACCGACGTATACTAGTACTGCTACTGTACTACTTACTAGTCGTATTTAGTGTCACATTTTAACCATAGGTTTAACTAACAAGTACGCACTTGAAGCCTAAGTGATATATATATATATATACTGCACAACATCTCCATCATCATTATCAGTACATCCTGCGCAGGTGAGTTAGGATGCACTTGATCCCAGAAAGGTATCTATCCTTCAAACCAGAGGAGTGCTTCAAACTAACAACATTACATAATATCCAATAAAAGAGGGTCGTGCTACAGTAGTAGAATACATGGCTCAGTCTAGATATCAGTACGAATCAAGTTGTGCATATTTGCTGTTGGCATGAACCACATCGCCGCATGTCGGGTTTGCAAAAGCCATCCATCGCATGGAAGCTTGATGCCTTTCACACACTGAAGATTATCTGGCAACAAGCTGTGTCGATGAATCTCTGGATATAGTGATTCATGAAACCCATGGTATGATGTGTAAACATAGTCCCCCTTGGTGAATGGAAGTTGCATAGCACGGTAATCATCACCGGTGATATGATCGATGATCGGTTGGATGATCGGATAATTGAGCCCGAGGAACATGGAGTGGTTGCCGAGGCTGTAAACCCGCCTCCAGTTGAATACGCCTGGCCCAACGGAGTTGGGATCTTTCTCGAACACGAAGCAGCCATAGCCATCAATGTCACGAACGCCCCAGGCATTGTACTGCATGTGGTTTGATGAAATGGTTTGGTTAATTTGGTACGTGCAAATGAGCATCAAATGACCACCGTCAGCTGAACGAGCGATAAACCACCGCCCATTGGCTGGTATGATTCCAGGTCCTAGAATCATGAAGGCCAGCGCATTTGCGTCTGCTGCAACAATTCAAATTGGAGACCAAAAGGACAAAAATAAACAATCATGTTCAGAGTATGTGTGGAATTAAGATTATTATAACAGTGACACAAATCATAGACAGAGAATTGCAATGCCGTGGTATTAACCAGACCCCAAGTTAAAAAAATAAGCCAATGGCTTTCATATTCTAGCAATATATCATGGTTCAAACATCATGTAACAATGAGAGGAAAATAGATATGACAGGGCCTACTCATATTCTACCATAGCACTTACTACAGTTATCATATCAACTCTAAGCAATAACATGCGTTGTTATAAAAATCCTGGAAATGAGAGTAACATATAGCAATCATGAGGTTATACTCATAATATATATTCTAACAATCATTAGATACCAATTGTTCTCATATCAACTCTAACAATAACATATGTGATCATAAAAATCTAGGAAATGAGAGGAACATATAGCAATGATGTGGTTATAGACATACTATATATTCTAAATTTGTAACAATGAACAGGCAGTCGTATTCTTAAGGTAAAGATGAGATGAGATAGAACAATTACACGATGATAGATTCGACCAGTATAGGCAGCCAATCTGTGCGTCGACCGCATAAATGATGCCATCGTGCACTATAGCATCAGACAGAAGTGTTGGGTGAAGATGATCGATGATGAGCCATCACCATGTATGGCGACCGGATTCCAGATAGACTAATCTCATGTTGAACACGACAATGAGCTTGTGATCCGTTTAGTCTTCTGATGGTGTGGGCACTTCGCATATTACAACCTTCAGCAAACAGAGGTCGAGCCAAAAGCTCGATGCGTCTCGTGCGTAGTAGGCAGGAGTGTCCGGCGGGCCGCGAGGCTCGATGGCGGCGGTATCCAAAGATGGAAGGGTGATCTCTAGCTGGGTGTAGATATCCACGAGACGCCACGGACTACCAGATTGGTGGATGAGGACGATCCAGTTCGCCTTCATGCCCGCCCAGTAGTGGCCGCGCATGAAGGACAGGTGGACGGGTAGTGGTAGCATGTCGAGGGGCACCACGACAACCTCCGTAGGAACATCAAGTCGGTGTTTGGGCCACCTGCGAGAATCGGGAATCAGCAAGCAGGGTGTCTTGAAAAGAGCCGGGCGGTTGCAGACGAGTAGACGGTACAAAGACACCGAGCATGCGGCCTGACGGACGGTGCTGAGTAGGTCCATACGATTACAGATCTGCTCCAAGAGAACATCGGGGAGGGAATTCCAATCGCGGCTCTGCGTGTCAGTCGGTTCTGCGATCCAGCAGGGAAGTGGATTCGGGCGGGCGAGCGAATAAGCTTCTCCTCATGTGGTCGAGCAGTGAGCGGGGGGATATGGTACACGCGAGCTACCAAGGAAGATAGCGCGGGCGGGCGAGCAGTGAGTGGGGAGAAATGGTGTGCGACCGACGATGGGGAAGAGAGGAGGAAGAAGAGTGGAAGACGGGGAAGAAAGTGCATTAAACCTCAATTCTACTACTACTACTACCAGGATATACCATCCTTGGGAGTGTAAATAGTTACACCGATGACATGTGGGTCTACCACAAGAGGTCCCATATGTCAGTTAATGGAGGACAGAAGCATGCTCTACTGGCAAACATGATGGCAGTACTAGGTAAGGCTGATTTAGTAACACCAACACGCTGGCTCAGCTTATTAATTATGTGTCCCATCTGCTGCAGCGTGTATTGTCACTTCACTGCGAATACTAGTTGAATAGTTCTCTCTGACCGAGATGGGGAATAATGGATCACGAAGACTTCCTTTCTACATTATCCCTATGCCTCTACGCTCACTTCACTCATTTTTCTCCGTACGTAGTCACTTGTTGAAATCTCTAGAAAGACAAATACTCCATATTTGGGAACAGAGGGAGGATTTTACTCTATATTTGGGAATAGAGGGAGGATTTTACTCCGTATTTGGGAACAGAGGGAGTATCACCATATGGAGGGAACGGAGGAAGCTTGAAATATGAACATGTCAATGGGAGGGAGTAAGCCCCATGCATGCATGCATGCAACATGCAACACTCACACGTACACATGGACGCACGCAACACTCACGCACCCATGCGGCACACAACACATGACGCAACACACACGCTCATGCTCAAGTGCTCAACCTACTCCCTACATCCGTGAAAGACTGTACATTTAGAGATTTACACATTGACTAGGGCATAATTAACGCCCAAAAGTAGCAGACTTATGTGTGCATGTGACCATTGAGAGAAGAAGATTAAATGAAGGTCGTTGCATGCTGTAATTAAGGATAGACATGTAGCCTATACCTAGAGCACAAGTTGGTGCATTAGTCAATCAATATCGATTTAGATTAAAGGCTAAATGCATTGGAAGTGTAGATGTACTACACTATTTGTTTTTAGCTGATTTCTTTGCTCTGCCAACTGACAGGTGGGACCCAGAAACCAGGTGACAATTTAACCAGTCAACAAAGTGCCACGTCGACTATGTGGCCGGTCAGTAGGGTGCAATACGGTGCTCTACGATGAGCTAGTGATCGTATAATCACCGCAAAACTATATATAGTGACCGTAAATAGCGTATTGTTACATACGTTGACCGCCAGTGTATTTTTCTTGTTTCAAATTAAGCCATATTAATCGGAAAGGATGCAGTATGGACTAGTACTAGTACTGCTTTGATGTGTCCCGTCAACTCGCTGAACGAGGAGAAGCTTGCTTACTACGCCTCTCCCTCGCCCACGCGCGCGGTGGCTCGTAGGACGAGGAGAGGGTTTTGACTACAATGCTGTAACGCCCCGAGACCGACGCTCCAGAAGACTTCCAGATGCTCTGAGTTTCGTCGTGTGATTTGTTTTGTTTGTTGCATCTCTTGCATTGCATCATGTCATCATGCAACCTTTTAAAAAAAACCCAACTGAATAAATTGCATGGATCTTTGATCCATTTAAATTGAGGGAATGCACATGGTGATTTCTCTTTACAACATATAAAAATCTCCCAATATTATTAGGGAGCTATATTAAAATATTCCATTAACTTTGGAATTAACCATAACACACTTGCAAAATAATTCCGTGCCTTTTCTCCTTCAAGTTTGGTCTCCAAACTCTGCCCTAAATTCTTTCTTCACTTTCCGGAGCTCCACCAAAAATCCGAACATTTTTGGACCTTCCCAACCCTCACTTCCTATTCAAATCATTTGAATTAAATTCAAATGCATTTGAATTTATATCTTTCAATCATGCCACTTCTATTTTTCCTGGATCAAGCGCATTTTTATGAGCCCGGGAAAATTAACCGCATGCGCAAATCCTTTCCCTAACCCTTCCTTTCTTTTCTTCTCTCTAATTTCTTTTCTATTGAAAGAAATATGAGGGGGAGAGAGAGAGCGCAGCCTTGTAGCCCAGCCGGCCTCTTGGGCCTAACCAACCAGCGCAGGCCCAGCCGCATGCCTATCTAACCCTAGCCCCTCACCACACTCTCTCCCGATCCCCATCTCCTTCCCCTGCTCGCGCCGCCAGAGAGGAGTGAGAGCCTCTCGCTCGATCCCGCAAGCAGGAGCTCGCGCCCAACCTTCCCCTCGTCGCCTCCTCCCTCCGCTGCACACGAGGCCGTTCAGCCCCGTGCCCCTACTGACCCTGCCGTCGCCCGGTCATCTGTCCTCCCTCCGTTTGTTCCTGCTCCGCCGCCGGAGATCGCCAGGTCCGGTGACCCCTCGGCCAGCGTGCCCTCTCCTTCCTCGCCGGGTTTCTCCTCTGCTCGTGTCCACACCTCGCCGCTCCACTCGGTCTCCCGCGACTGCTCTGTTGCCGTCGCCTTGCTACCCGTGCTCCTCCTCTGCATGGAGCTCCACCACCTCCCTGGCCTCAGATCCGGCTGGTTCCCGCTGACCCAGTCGCCGTCCCGTGGCCGCCGTCTTCATCTTCGGCGGATCTCGCGCCGCTGCAAGCCCCTGCCCCGCCTCTGCTTTGTTCGAGCGGGGTGGAGGACGTGTCTCTGCTTGCCCGCATCGACCAGTGCCAAGTCCCTGCTGCCGACCTCTGTTTTCTCTGCTCGTCGCGTGAGCATCAGCGCCCGCTCTCTTGCCCGTGCGTGAGTGCTCGCGTGGGTCACTTCGACTGTTGACTTCCTCAAGTTCAGGACCAAGACCCGAGACCCATGTATGATTACGCAACGAATCGTGGATTTACATGAGCTACAAGTACCGTGACGACCCCGGGGACTGGATTCTGTCAAGTTCCTCTTTGATATGTGTACCACTACTTCCACAACATGTCGTGTACGACTACCGTCGCTCGGATTCGACAAGACAACATGTACCACTACCGTCGCCAAGTTCGACTACCGCACGGTTACGCCAAGTTCATCTACGAAACGTGTACAACTACTTCCCACGACGACCCGTGAACGACTACTTCCTCTACATCGTACCGAACTTGATCCGTTCCGAAACGCACGCTTCAAAGGTATAACCCCGAGACGACGCCCGTGAACGAATGCATGTGTGTTGTATGAGATGCTCGTCTTTGCACCGTGTCCGAGAGAGGTCTTTGCACGTTCCTCGATTGCCATGCCGCCGTACCGTGGGAACCCGGAACCGAGAGCACCCCACCATCCTTGCATGACACGCTCACGCCCACTTCTTTTGCACCGGTATCTCCGTGAGCTATCGGAACCGATATGTTGTCGTGGCATCATTTTCGGATTCGTTGCCGTGGCACCCCTTTCTTCCACCACGGTGACAAATGCTTCATAACATGCTCATGTCAACATTTCCATAAAATTGCTTAAAACTTGCATATGTCATCCGCATCATGATAATAACATTTAAAACGTTTAAAATTGTTGTTTGCTTTAAATTGCTAAATGACATGAGGATTTATCGGAACTGTTGTTTGATGTTTCCGTCCTTATTTAAATTGCCTAAAATGTGTAGTTTACTTATGTCTCACCTCTTGCCATGTTAATCAACATTTAATATTGCTGGGTACATAAACGGGAGAGAACTAAATAATCGTATGTGGTGTTTCGTCAATATGCAACTCGTTGCATATTGAGCTCCACTTAATTTGTAGTATTGTTTGTTGCACTTTGCCATGCCATGCCTCATTAAACCGGACATGCATCATACTTGTTTGTGCATCATGCCATGTTTATGTGATGGTTGTTTACCATGTTGTTTGCTTCTTTCCGGTTTGCTTCTCTTGTTAGCTTCGGTTTCGTTCCGGAGTTGTGAGGATTCGTTCGACTACATCCGTTTGTCTTCTTCATGGACTCGTTCTTCTTCCTAGCGGGATTTCAGGCAAGATGACCATACCCTCGAAATCACTTCTATCTTTGCTTGCTAGTTGTTCGCTCTATTGCTATACCGCGCTACCTACCACTTGCTATATCAAGCCTCCCAAATTGCCATGAACCTCTAACCTTTTTTCACCCTTCCTAGCAAACCGTTGTTTGGCTATGTTACCGCTTTTGCTCAGCCCCTCTTATAGCGTGTTAGTTGCAGGTGAAGTTGAAGATTGCTCCATGTTGGAACATGTTTATGTTGGGATATCACAATATATCTTATTTTAATTAATGCATCTATATACTTGGTAAAGGGTGGAAGGCTCGGCCTTATGCCTGGTGTTTTGTTCCACTCTTGCCGCCCTAGTTTCCGTCATACCGGTGTTATGTTCCTTGATTTTGCGTTCCTTACGCGGTTGGGTGATTTATGGGACCCCCTTGACAGTTCTCCTTGAATAAAACTCCTCCAGCAAGGCCCAACCTTGGTTTTACCATTTGCTACCACCTATCCCCTTTTCCCTTGGGTTCTGCAGACTCAAGGGTCATCTTTATTTTAGACCCCCCGGGCCAGTGCTCCTTCGGGTGTTGGTCCGAACCGAGCTGCCTGCGGGGCCACCTTGGGGAAACTTGAGGGCTGGTTTTACTCGTAGCTAGACTCATCCGGTGTTGCCCTGAGAACGAGATATGTGCAGCTCCTATTGGGATTTGTTGGCACATCGGGCGGCTTTGCTGGTCTTGTTTTACCATTGTCAAAATGTCTTGTAAACCGGGATTCCGAGACTGATCGGGTCTTCCCGGGAGAAGGTTTATCCTTCGTTGACCGTGAGAGCTTATAATGGGCTAAGTTGGGACACCCCTGCAGGGTTTAAACTTTCGAGAGCTGTGCCCGCGGTTATGTGGCAGATGGGAATTTGTTAATGTCCGGTTGTAGAGAACTTGACACTTGACTTAATTAAAATACATCAATCGTGTGTGTAGCCGTGATGGTCTCTTTTCGGCGGAGTCCGGGAAGTGAACAGGGATTTTGGGTTATGTTTGACGTAAGTAGGAGTTCAGGATCACTTCTTGATCATTACTAGTTGAAGACCGTTCCATTGCTCCTCTTCTCGCTCTTATTTGCGTATGTTAGCCACCACATATGCTTAGTGCTTGCTGCAGCTCCACCTCACTACCTTCTCCTACCCATAAGCTTAAATAGTCTTGATCTCGCGGGTGTGAGATTGCTGAGTCCTCGTGACTCACAGATACTTCCAAAACAGTTGCAGGTGTCGACGATACCAGTGCAGGTGGTGCAACCGAGCTTAAGTGGGAGTTCGACGAGGACCTTGGTCGTTACTATGTTTCGTTTCCTGGTGATCAATAGTGGAACGCAGTTGGGACGATCGGGGATCTAGCATTTGGGGTTGTCTTCTTTTGTTTTGGTTCCGTAGTCGAACCTATGCGTGTACTCTGAATGATGTATGAATTTATTTATGTATTGTGTGAAGTGGCGATTGTAAGCCAACTCTTTATCCCATTCTTGTTCATTACATGGGATTGTGTGAAGATGACCCTTCTTGCGACAAACCACAATGCGGTTATGCCTCTAAGTCATGCCTCGACACGTGGGAGATATAGCCGCATCGTGGGTGTAACAGCCTCTCCCTCTCCCTCGCCCTCGCCCTCGCGGTGGACGTGCAGCAGTTCAATCGGTGTCAGATTGCCAGAAGCATAATGTACTATAGTATCATCATTGTTGGACCTTCCGAAGAGGTGAAGAGCCGAGTGCAAGGTTCACACGAGTATGAACTATTGAACCTCCCGAAGAGGCAAAGAGCCAAGAGCAAGGTTTTATAGGAGTTGTCGTCCTAGTAGGAGCGTACTACAACTATAGCGAACGATGCTACTGTATGATGCCGCCACGTCACGTATATCCAAAGCCGTGCCACCTTTTTTTTTCTCAAAGAGCGTGTTGGAGCCCGTGCAACAACCACACAAGTTGCACGTACACATAGCACATTTACTTGTAATAAATTCTAAAGGACAAATGCCAGTATGCCACACAAGTTCATCTCCAATTCATGTGATAAATTTGTGCATGACTAGTCTACATATATTCACAGCGCTACCGTTGACAATTTACCGTACTGCACTTACACGTTATAGATGGGCTACATGTCCTCCTCCAGGTTCCAGTCCCAGGTGTTCTTCATGGATGGCACGATCCATAGCGATGGGCAACGGGAATCATTGTCACAGCTTTCTAGTCCGGTTCCACACGATGGAGACTCATCCAAGCTGAAGCGGCATAAATAAGGGATAGCGTGTCCTAGCATGTCGTTCATCCGGCGGTGCGCACTGAGACACAACCATGCTTCATGAACGGCAGGCCTTCCGTGTCGTGCACGGAAGGTGGCATCCGCTGCACAATGGGGTAGCTGTACCCAATGAAAAGCGAGTACTCTCCAAGAGTGTTCCTCAGCACCCACATAGCATCACGCGGGTCGAACTCGGCACCGTTCATCTGGTACACGCGGCATCTCAGATCTGGACACATGGTGACGTACATAGTCAAGGTCCATGCATAATAATGTTGTGCTCAAATATGGCGGTCAGTAATACTGTGCAACAAATAGTACTACTCCGGTATAGGGAAGTAAAATAACCGGCTTATTATATATAGCCACTCTTGGCTAGATGGATGAGATAGTAAGACATGGAAAAACAAAAATGGTGGCAACTAGTGGGTTCAAGTCTTCAAGGGCCTAGCTAGCTATACGCGTCCTCCAAGGTAAAAAGTACTCCTACTAGTACATAAGTAGAGTACTGGTACAACAATGAAAGAGAAGGCGAGAGGGTTAAAAAATGGAATACCTGGGTAGATGGTGACGGCCCGATCGTGGTAGATGGTGTGACCATGTTGCACATCAGTGGTACCATGGGTAACGACTGCTAAGATAGTTGATCCCAATATGCCAAAGTCAGCTACAAGGTTCCAGGTTAGACCGAATTGCGGATGCAAATGCACATCCAGAATCGGCGATCTTATTTTGATCGCGGGATGACTGGTCCCTGCAAAATAATGGAGTACCGTTAGGGATGCAAATGATGGTTTGTGCATTCCGTTTGTAATCTCCTGTACCGTAGGATGGCAACCAGATGAAACAAGTCCCCTGAATTGTCACCACGAAGATGCGGCCTAGATGGCGCACATCGTCTTCGAACATGTAGGGGTACAAATCTGCCGCCACCAACATGCGCCAGCCTCTGCCGTTACTGCCTCTTGCATTGATGGCAATCCTTATGTTGAACACGGTGATGATATAGTAATCATCGTAGCCGCGTCGCTTTGTCGGCGGGTCCGCAATTGCTATCTTCTTCAATCTCATGTAGGCATCATCATACGTATTCAACCCCAGCCAGTCCGGAAGGCCGATCCCAATGGTGGAGAAGGGGTCTACTAGAACGGCCGCACTGCTGTGGATGTTGTGCAAAATGATGGTGGTATCCGGCCGGAGGTATGCAAGCCAATCTTCGTTGGCACCGACCCAGACCTATATATAAGACGGTGGGCAGCGGAGAAATTACGGGATGGAAATGGAATAACTAAGTACTACATGATCAAACTCCATTACTGACCTGCTCATCGAACAAAATCCGACTACCTCTCAACGTCGGCAACTCTAGTGGAGTCAACGTGCAACCATGGCCAGGGAGCGGTGGACTGTTTGAAGGATTGTCCCATAGAAGAACCTTCTCCTCGAGGACGCATGGAAGACCAACAAGCATGGCCTTTTCCCAAGCCTTTTAAAGCACCGTCTTGAAAAAGTTGGTGCAGGAAGCACCGAGTGTTGCGGCGGTGAGGACGTCGGAGCGGCGTGCGATTTCTCCCAGAGGATCGTCGTGCAAGGTCTCCCAGCCCCGGCGAGGAGGAGAACCGCTTGGCGAATCCATGGGAGCAGCGACGAACTGCCTTCTCTTCGGGGGGAGGGGAACTGGCGAGGAGGAGATAAGAGCGTAGTAACCGCAGGGCCTCGTCCCTTCCAACTGCAGATCGTTCCTTAGCGAAGGGGTGAGGCTATTATTTACTACTAGTACTAGCATTATGGGACGTTATGGGATTGCATTATACTGTAAATAATAGCACTAGTAAGAAATTTTTGGCACTAGCTAGTAGTTTTTGGCGTGGATTAAGAAATTTTGGGTATGTTTTTGCTATTTTTTGTACACGCCAACTAGTGTCAAAAAACTTCTTACATTATGTGACGGAGGAGTACGTACTCGTACTGTAGCAGTACTAGTAGTACTTTCTCAACTAGTAGTGCGATGTACTGTACTTCTAGTATAGTGCACCAGTTTTGAACTCTTGAATCTCAGGGCCAAGGAGCTACAGTTGGAAGTGGAGGGTACTACCGTTCTCTAGAACCATCGCTGTACTATCAATGCAGGGAAAGTACACCTGCGTAGTGGCCTAGTGGGTACTCTTGGTGCTCTATTCAGCCGCTCCTGTCACGTAGCTGGCCTACTCAGCCGCTCCTCTCACGCACACACTAGCAGCCTATTTATCAGCGACGGTTACTGTGGGGGCAGAACATTTGAGTTATTTGATACAGCGAGACTAGGCTTTTCGCTTCCATTTGTGGAGGTTTAATGGATCTCGTCAAACTTTGTTAGTAGTTCCTTCTTTATGAATGAGATGAAGCAAAGCTTTTGCCTCCGTTTAAAAAAACACGTCAAGAGGAATTTCTTTTATAGTAGAGACGATAATGGAGTGAAGTCCATGCGTGCAACGCCACAAGCTACAGAGTAGTAGTAGAGCACTTTACGTACAGAGCCATATTGCATAGTTCCCAATGCCCCGCCAGGCTTTTCCGGCTCCTCGGGCTTAATTGAGAGGCGCTAGTTTAAATATGCTACTAGCTGATGAGGAAGCTGCAAGCGAGGTGCGGCTAGGGCGAGCACGCGAGCCACGAGATGCTGGGAAGGAAAAACCATTCACGTGGCTAGGCTATCCAGTGCACCCAGATTGTGGTGCCGCACGTCCGTTTGACTTCAAAACTCAAACTACCCGTGTAAAATATTGGCTCGCAGCGAAGTTACTATTTAAAAAAGGCCGCCGTGCGTTCGGCCGGGATCGAACCCACAAAACGAGGTATACACTCCCGCGACCACTAGTAGTACTCGTTGGAGTACAACGCAACCTAGAATTGCCTTTTGTCGCTAGTAGTACATTGTTCCTTACAAGAAACCCCTAATAATGCAAGAAACCACTAATAATGCCAAGAAACTACTACCACTTGCATACGTGGCAGACTTAAGATAAGACTACCTTATCAACCATTGTACATGCTCTTCCCAACCAGCCCTACCAAGAAACGACTACTCTACAAAGTGTCGTTATAGGCACGTTTCAACCCATGGCCCTGTTTGGATACATTTGTTGTCAATCTAACCCTGCCATCGAAACACCACTTTGGTTAGAGTTAGTTCAGGGTTAGAATCTAACCTCTGACTTAGAGTATCCAAATAGGGCCCATGTCGCCCATTAAGTCAACACCTTCTATTCGACCGGGCGTTATGACTTGTGGGACCTACATGTCAGTCTGCACAAAAATCCCCGAGTGACCTCCTACCTCTGGCCCGTCCACCTAGTCATCCTCGGCCATGGGACACAGCTACCGTCGCCGGCAGAAGGCGAGGTCAAAACTGCCGGCGGTGCGAAGCCCATCTTGTGGCAGCCCGGATGCCAGCTCCGTCCGGCGCTCGCGGCCGCTAGCTAGCCAAGATAGCTCCGTCCAGCTGCTTGTCTGGAAGGTTTGATAGCTAGATTGGCATGGCGGCGCGGCGGCTTGCTCGCGCGCACCGCGCTAAGGCCAGCCATCTGGCTCGAGCGAAGGCCAGTGCGGCGGCTTGCTCGCTCGTGAGTCACGCTCGGGCCAGCCTGCCAACCCGTGCGGTGGCCAGCGCGGCGTCCGGCTCGTCCGGCGGAGCGGCGGCCAACTCGCTCATCACCGGCGCCACCAACGTACACGCATCAGTACTGTTTGAAGTAATGTTCAGGAAAAATAATGATTTGAGGGGGAATAACATGATAGAAGGTCAGATGTGGGTCCCTCGTGTCAACGGTCAAACAAAATGTGTTGGTTTAAGCTGCCTCGTCAGCACGGACGTGTGGGCCAACCCTGTCATAAATGGGTTTAAACTAACCTAATCGGTAGGTAGTAGTTTTTGGCGTGGATTAATAAATTTTGGGTATGTTTTTGCTATTTTTTGTACAATAGATTCTTCCTAGGGCTGGTTGAAAGTGGTAGTTTTTTTGTTATACTCTACATATTGTAAGTAGGAGCGAAAGTTAAGCTTTGGAACCCAATAAGCAAGGCTAGTTACATAGTGCATATGTGTACATGATTGAAAGTAAATATAAACCATGAGTGACTAATATCTTGATGGAAAACTCGAAACTATGGAATACTAGGGAAAAAAATTGCATGGTTGGAAATACTAGCAATGTTCATGTGCGTTGCAACGAATCATAATTAGAATAATAATTATTCACAAACTTGATACAAAACACTCTAATTTTGATATATATATATATATCACTAGAGATATATTTGTTTCAATTAGAATATATTCCTTGGGCTGTTTCGGTGAGGTAAGGGAGGGATATGGTTGGTTTTAAGATACTAATTATGGGTTTTTCTGCAAATTGGTACACAAGTGGGATGTTGGTGAGAAAAGGCAACAACTTACCTCACAGTCGTTAGATGTAGATCTAATGGTCACAAACGACGGATGGCAGACACACCATCATCACCAACTTAGTCTTCTGTAGGAGTACTAGCAAGATCCGTGCATTGCACGGAACATCAAGATGCATTTTTTTATGAAAACACTCGTTGTGATTGACCCATGTGGGAGTAATCCCATGTGTAAAAACTAATGATATCTCGAGAAATAGGAGATAAGTTGAAGAGGAGTGGGGCGTGGTGGTGATTGGTGGTCGGACTGAGCGGAGGCATGGGGATTGACGACGCCGGCAGCGGCCACCAGGCCAGTTTGTTCTAGAGGCTTCCTTTCTTAATTTCTCAACAATGAGGTTGTTGGAGATAAGGATGAACAAGGGAAGGCCTTGTCTGCAAATGTGGAGAGGGGTGCGGGTATCTTTTGGTTTAATTTCCATTAGTCAGATATAGATCGGATGGTCTATATTGGAAGATGGCACGCGTACCATCATCACCAACTCAGTTTTTTTATAAGAGAAGAAATATAAGTATGGAGATACAAACGTATTATCGATACTTGTCTCCGTAAACTAGCATCTACATTCCATTCAACACCTCAGCATGTGAGGCCTTAGCACAATGACTTCTCGACTGTGTAAAACAAAGGTTTTCCCGTCGCCGATAAGGAGGGGGTGACGGCGGCGCGCTTTTTGGCTTGCTCTAGTCCTAGTAGTCATACTAGCTGGTCTAAGCACGTGTAGATTTATTCTTTTTCACGTCTCGTGTTCGCCGTACTGCCACGACTGTTGATGAATAGACGGTAAGTTATTCACGGGGAAACCCTTGTTGAGCATGTTTGCGAGAGAGAGAGAGAGAGAGAGAGACAGTATGTGTGTGATATGTCTAGAGACTGAGGCAATGATAACAGATTCTTTGTGTCTATGTGTGTGGAGGATAGAGAGAGACATGTACATGGGACATGTACATAGAGAGGGAGTGTGTGTATGTGGAGTAGAGAGACCACTAATGATGTAAACCTAGTATAAGGGAAGGGGAATGGTGTGACATGTGTAGTAGCGGGATAGCATGGGTGCGGGCGGGGGGAGCAGACTATTTGGAAGAGACATCGAGTGTGTGTGGGAGAAGGGTGTGAGAGCGAGCGAGCGAGAGACAGAGAGAGAGCTAGCGACGGAGAGAGAGAGAGAGAGAGGAAGAGAGGGGGCGAGAGAGGGGGCGTTTGTGTCCATAAATAGCGTATAGATAGGGAGACAATGTTGATGTTGTTTGAAATTGGCCTATGTACGGAGACGCAAGGGAAGTGAGTCATCGTGTGTGTGATAGGGACTTCATGAGAGATCTAGAATAGATGGTGTAGAGAACAATGTGCGAGATCGAGAACGATGATACATTAGGGAGCTATGGAAAGAGTCACGACATATATGTATACAGGGAGGAGCTGGGGCGGGTCCGCATGTGGGAGAGATAGAAAGAGGAGAGTGGTGCACAAGGAGACAAAGTGTGGTTGTTTTGCAATGGGGGTGGTGTGTGAGGTGAGTGTGCGAGAACCACATAACTAGGGAGATAGACGTTTGGGGGCGACGTTTTGTGTGTATGGGAAAGATACACTCTACATAGTGCGTGTGCTTGGGAAAGAGATATGCCGGGAGACCTAGCTAGAGAGTGGGGTAAGAGATGTGTGCATGCCCAAGAGACAAAGTGATAGAGACCTATATCGGGGTCCGGACTTTAGAAGAGAGAGGGGTGTTAATGTGCTCGTGTGTTGGTGTTTGGGGGAGAGAACGACTTCTCTCTCTCTGTGTGTGTGTGTGGGGGGGGGGGGGGGGTGGGCGACGAGGGGGGGTGGTTGGCTTCAGATAAATGTAAGTGCATCTAGTGCCCCTTAGTGATTTTGGTGTATTGAAGACTTATAGGTTAAGGGACTAATGTGTTTATGAGTGTACACAGGTCTATAAGTCTATGAGGAGTTTGATATTTATAGAGAAAGTCGACCCCTAAAAATGAAGTTCTTCGATTGAAGACTTTGGAATTCTGAAGACTTTCTGAAGACTTTGAAAGTGAAGAAATTGGTGTGACCTTGAAGACTTGGTATTCATTTGAGGAACATGAAGCGTGAAGACTTTTGTTTTCGTAGTTTCAATTTTCTCTTTCTTGAGTCATAGGAAACACCGTACTATTAAAGGGGGTCGAGGAAATACTAAGGAAAAATTTCCATGTGATGCTCAACTCAAAATCCTACACCTACCAATCCCTTCGAGTGAAGCCATTGGAAATCTCATACAGTTCAGTCATATTCTTCAGTGACGGAGACGAAGTTCTTCTGGTCTCTGAGGAATTTGTTCTGACTGAGGAGTTAGGAATTCGCCAGTGCGGATTGCCTACACAGTGAGGAACATGATAGCCCTGAGGAATTTGATACTCAAATTTCCGACCATTGCTGTGCTATGCGCCAGCTGTCCCAAAATATCTACCCACCTAACGGTCATATCATTGAAGGGCATTTATGTCTTATCATGCCGGGCTGCTCCCTAGGCTATAAATAGCCGCCCCCTACAACCACTAGCTGGTTGGCTGCTCCGAAAGAAACTGACACTTGTCATTTGAGAGCATCCCATCCTCCGAGGACTTTGAGCGAAAATCATCAAGTGAGGAAAACCCCAAACCCAAACACCTACAAACCCAAAGTGATTGAGCATCACTGAAGAGATTGATCCTGCGTGGATCCGACGATTGTTACCTTTGAAGATTGTGCTTCTTCCAGACGGTTAGGCGTCATGGTCTAGAGCATCCAAGAGGAAATTGTGGATCGCCGAGTGACCGAGTTTGTGAAGGTTCGGAAGTCACCTAAGGACTTACCACGAGTGATTGGGCGAGGTCTGTGTGACCTTAGCTCAAGGAGAATACGGTGAGGACTAGGTGTCCTGGACTGTGTGTTCAGGACTGGGTGTCTGGGACTGTGTGTCCTCAGGTTTAAAAACCTAGCCGCTCCAATCAGATGTACAACTGAGACAGCAGTTGGAACTGGTCTACCAAATCATTATCTTCACCGAGCTTACTGGTTCTATTTCCTCAACTCTTTCATTTCCTCATAACTGTGTTGTGAACTTGTCATATCTGTGTTTGAAGACTTTGACTGAAGACTTTCTCAATTTCCTCAGTTCAATTTCTTCAGTCTGTTTGTCTTCATCCTGTGTTATCCCGTGTTTACGCTTTCTGTACTCTGTGCTTGTTTTCATTTCATCATGATGACTATGCTTGTGTTTTGCTATGCATACTTTTGAGTACTTATTCCACTGCAAGTAGTTCTCCGCTAAGGAATTTCCTCACCCACAAATTCCTCAGTGAAGAATTTATAAAAATCGCCTATTCACCCCCCTCTAGTCGATATAACGCACTTTCAATTGGTATCAGACCAAGGTACTCCCTTGTTCTGTGTGATTTTGGTTTAACCGCCTGGAATTTTAGTTATGTCGACCGTAGGTATGAAGAAAGTGACATGCCCCATCTTTGACGGTCATGATTATCCCAAGTGGAAGGCCATGATGAGGAAGGGCCTCATGGCAATGAACAGTGAGCTGTGGACCGTCACTGAGATTGGTCTTACCGATCTACGCAAGATGGCGGACACTGATGATATTCGCAAGTACACTCGACTTGACATCATGGCGAAGGATATCATCTGTTCCTGCCTATCCAGAGATGAATTCAGGCGCATTATGCATCTTTGCAATGCGAAGCTTATCTGGGACCGAATCTCTGACGTCTATGAAGGTCATCAAACTTGTCATGATCCCTGGTTTGAGGATTTCAAGGAATCACTCAACACGATGACTTTCGAACCTGAACCATCATCTTCTACACCATGCCTCATGGCAAAAGGTGCCAAGGTAACCGAATGTTCCTCATCCGAGTCTAGTGATGATGAATCTGATGATGATTTTGGACCTAGCTATACCAAGCTTGTTTGTATTGCCACTAAACAACAAAAGGCCTTGGAAAAGGTTCAAAACATGCTAGATAAAAGTGATGATATGTTGGGTGAAGAAATGGATCGCACTAAAACCTTGACTGAAAATCTTCAGAGACTTTAGTCTAGATTTGACAACCTTCAAGGTCATCATAACACTCTCTTATCTGATCATGAGAAGCTTTCTTATGAATTTCTTCAAATAAAGCAAGATCTTGAGAAGCTAAGAGTGAGTTATGAAGATCTTCAGAAGGAGCGCGATTCATTACTTGCTCAACAAATCAGCGCTGCTCAGGAAGAATTTTTTCCTCCATGTTTGAATCGCATTGAACGTGAATCTGCTAATTCTTCACCTGAATGTTCAAATGCTTCTAATGCTACAAATTCTTCAACTATCTCTGCTATCACTAATTCCTCATCTGAGGACATTGCTAGTATCACTGACGATGCAGGGCTGAAGGAATTGTACATGGCAGGCATGTACAAAAGCCTCAAAGGGCATCAGACTCTTTATGATGTGCTTAAAAAGCAGATCCTCAATAGGAACCCTAGGAAAGAGGGTATTGCCTTTGAGAGGAAACTCAATGTTGATGGTACATATTGGAAGCCTGAGTAGTACCCCAAAACCTCATGGGTTGCTGCAAAGAGACCTCCAGTTGATCCATCTAATTTATCTGGCTTTACATGTGAATCTTCTCATTCTTCTGATGAGTCATTTGACTCCAACTATAAACTGTTCAAAAATCAGAATGGTGAAGTATTTGCTAGATATGTTGGCACTAACTGCAGGAATGGTTCTCCTATGAAGAAAATCTGGGTTCCCAAAAGGTGCCTTGAAAGTCTTCAAGTGAATGTCCTCATGACACCACCTGTGAAGAATATGAACCCCAGATCAAATTCTTCATATGGACCAAATTCTTCATATGGATCCAAGTCCTCATACGGACCAAATTCCTCACATGGATCAAATTCCTCAAAAGGATCAAAGTCCTCATATGAACATCATCGTGCTAACAACTCTGTTTCGCAGGGAAGAGCCAAGGGCTATGAATATGAGCATTATTCTTCTAATCATTATGTTCATAAGTCCTCAAAGAATTTTTCTGCTTATTCATATGCTTACCCTAACTTCTCTCATGTGAAACGAAACGGATTGGCTTCTATGCCACCTTTCTCATATGGAGCTCGCAGAGTGATGAACTCTTTGCCACCCCTTCAGATGTGGGTGGTGAAGAAAAAGGACTAATCTCTTATGCAGGGTCAGGTCTCCAGACGTGCTCAAACGTCTGAAGAATTTGCTGGAGACCTGAAAAATGCCTGAAAGGATGCAGGCTAATCATGAAGAAATGAACTTTCATTTCTCACGTCCTCATACTGTTTTAACTGTTGCATTGGTTGATGAAATTCGTCTAATGACTTGTGATGTCATATTCTTCACTGATGAAGTATATGAAGTTCGTAAGCTGCACTAATTCATCTGCAGGATGATCAGCCCAAAGCCACTGAGTGGGTCCTCGATAGTGGATGTACCAATCACATGACTGGTGACAAGAATCTATTGATTGATGCTCCCTTATCACCATCACATCTGAAGCATATCATCTTCGTTGACAAAGGCAAAAGTCAGGTATTGGGTCTAGGTAAGGTTGCGATCACAAAGGATCGGCACATGGACAAAGTCATGCTTGTCGAGTCCTTAGGATACAACCTCATGTCTGTCTCAATGCTTTGTGATCTTGATATGGTAGTTGTCATTGACAAGTATCGTTGTGTTGTGGTTATGGAAGCTGACAATTCCAAAGTCTTCGAAGGCTTTAGGAGAGGAGACTTGTATATTGTTGACTTCTCTACAGGACCGCAACCGGCCGTGTGCCTACTCGCAAAAGCTTCAGAAGGTTGGCTATGGCATCAACGACTTGGTCATGCAGGCATGAGGAATTTGCACACGCTTGCAAAGAAGAAGCATGTCATTGGCATTGAGAATGTCAAATTCCTCAAGGATCACTTGTGTGGAGCTTGTGAAGATGGAAAGATGACCAAGGCTAAGCATCCGGCGAAGACTATCATGAACACTACTCGACCATTCGAATTGCTTCACATGGACCTCTTTGGTCCTAACCATTACTCAGCTGTCACAAATGACGCATCTCTCTATGGGCTTGTTATTGTTGATGATTACTCTCGTTACACATGGGTACACATTGTTACTTACAAACATGAAGTGCAGGAAGTCTTCAAACGATTTTCCTCGAGGGCTTCAACCAACTTTGGTGTGAAGATCAAGCACATCAGAAGTGACAATGGAACTGAGTTCAAGAATTCTGGTCTTGATGACTATCTTGATGAACTTGGTATTACTCATGAGTTATCTGCTCCTTATACCCCTCAGCAGAATGGCGTCGTGGAGCGCAAGAACAGAACTCTTGTTGATATGGCTCGCACTATGCTTGATGAGTACAAGACGCCTCGTCACTTCTGGATCGAGGCAATTTATACTGCGTGCCACATCATCAACATGGTATATCTTCACAAATTCTTCAAGAAGACTGCCTATGGACTCCTCACTGACAAGAAACCCAATGTGAGTTATTTCAAAGTCTTCGGTGCTAAATGTTGGATTAGAGATCCTCATCACAATGCTAAATTTGCACCGAAAGCACATGAAGGTTTTATGCTTGGTTACGGAAAGGACTCGCACACCTACAGAGTCTTCAACACTGTTCTTCACAAGGTTGTTGAAACTGTAGATGTGCGGTTCAATGAAACTAATGGCTCGCAAAGAGAGCACCTACCCTCTGTGATAGATGAACCAGCACCTGAGGAAACTATCAAGTTCAAGTCTACTGAGGATGTCATTCCTACCGAAGAATCTGCTGAAGAATTCATTCCAGAACGTGAAGAACGTCGAGCTAATGCACCTGAAGAAATTGCTGAAGAAAATGGTGCTGAAGAAAATGCTGATCAAATTCCTAGACGACAACCTACTCATCCTCGCGTTGCAAAAGAAGTGCAAGTTGAGAAGATCATCGATGACATTGAAGCACCAGGTCCTCTCACACGCTCAAAAGCTTCACATTTATCTAACTTTTGTGGGCACTATGCTTTTGTCTCTATCACAGAGCCCACTAAGGTAGATGAAGCATTTCTGGAGCCTGAGTGAATTCAGGCCATGCAAGAAGAATTACATCAGTTCGAGCTCAACAACGTTTGGGAACTGGTCAATCGTCCAGATCCTCGCAAACACAATATCATTGGCACAAAGTGGATCTGCCGCAACAAGCAAGATGAAAATGGCCTTGTGGTGAGGAATAAGGCACGGCTAGTAGCTCAAGGCTACACATAGGTTGAAGGAATTGATTTCGATGAAACTTTTGCACCTGTTGCTAGACTTGAAGCTATTCACATATTACTTGCTTATGCTAACCATCATGATATCACTTTATATCAAATGGATGTGAAAAGTGCATTCCTCAATGGTAAGCTTGAGGAAGAAGTATATATTGCTCAACCCCCAGGTTTTGAAGATCCTAGGCATCCTGACAAAGTCTTCAGACTAAATAAGGCCCTCTATGGTCTCAAGCAGGCCCCTCGGGCGTGGTATGATACTTTGAAGGAATTCCTCATGAAGAAAGGCTTCAAACCTGGTTCACTCGACCCTACTCTTTTCACTAAATCATATGATGATGAATTGTTTGTATGCCAAATATATGTTGATGATATCATCTTTGGCCGTACTGACCAACGTTATAGTGATGAATTTGCCTATATGATGAGTGAAGAATATCAAATGTCTATGATGGGAGAGTTGAAATTCTTCTTAGGTCTTCAAATTCGTCAACAGCGCAATGGCATATTCATATCTCAGGAGAAATACCTCAAGGATGTACTGAGGAAATTCTGCATGCAAGATTGCAAAGGCGTCAAAATTCCGATGCCCACAAATGGCCATCTGTGCAATGATGAAAATGGTATTGACTTCGATCAAAAGGTATGCCGCTCCATGATTGGTTCTTTATTGTACTTATGTGCATCTAGGCCAGATATTATGCTTAGTGTTTGCATATGTGCCCGATTTCAAGCTACACCGAAGGAATCACACCATAAGGCTGTGAAACATATTCTTCGATATCTGGCTCACACACCAACACTTGGATTATGGAACCCCAAGGGCTCGGCTTTTGATCTCGTTGGATATTCTGACTCTGACTATCCTGGTGATCGTGTGGATCGCAAGTCAACATCTAGTACATGTCATTTCCTCGGATGATCTTTGGTCTGTTGGTCCTCGAAGAAGCAGAACTGCGTATCACTGTCTACCGCTGAAGCTGAGTACATTGCTGCTGGTTCTTGCTATGCTCAATTGCTGTGGATGAAGCAAACTCTCAAGGACTACGGCGTCAACGTGAAGAATGTGCCTCTCTTCTGTGACAATGAGAGTGCCATCAAGATTGCCCACAACCCTGTTCAGCACTCAAAGACAGAGCACATTCAGATTCGTGATCATTTTCTTTGCGATCATGTGTTGAAGGGCGACATTTCTATTGAGCATGTGAAGACTGAAGAACAGCTAGCCGATATCTTCACAAAGCCCTTGGATGAGAAGAGATTTAGCAAGTTGCGGGGTGAGCTAAATATCTTAGAATCTTCGAATGTTCTTTGAAGAGGACACTCATCCTAACACTTATGCAAAATTGATGACTTAGATGTGCAACACATGAAGAAACGTTTTTCTTCAATCAATGAAGAATAACACTCTAAGTGTGAAGAAATTAATGAAGAATTTGATTCTCAGAACCCTACGACAATTGTACGCGGTGTCTGAAATCATCATTCTTATGCGGTGGGTCACGCCACCACAAAAGTTGAAAATCTTCAATTTGAGTTTTTCCTCAGTTTTTGAAATTCCTCAGTTGTTCATATTCTTCAACTTTGCAAAATCTTCACTGTTTCCGTCGTTTTTCTTCATTGGCTATATATATATGAGTTTATGTCCTCTACAGCATTCACTTATGGCTAATGTGATCGGACCCTTCCCCCTCTATGCTATACTCAACCCAATCAATTCACAAATTCTTCATGTGCGTTCTATTTGAAACTCGTTCAAAATCTTCACTGTGTCCTTGTCAGCTGAAGAATTTGCGAACGGAACTTTTAACTTATCTTATCCAAATTTTTGGCTTTGCCGCTCAAACCGTTCTGCTTCCCACGATATACTTATCTATTCACCCACGATCTAACACGATCTCCACTTCTCAGTATGTGGGTGACACATGTCAAGCGAATGAGAAGGGTCAGGGGCACGTTCGTCCAATTTCTTCGGGCGAACAGTTTTTCACCGTGGCTATAAATACCCCCTCTCCCCTTCCTCACTTCTTTTACTCCGCTCGACCTCTCTCCAGCTCGAGCTTCTCAAACCCTAGCGCCGCCGCTACATCATCGTCGCTGGTGAGGAAGAGCTTCACTTCCTCGACCTTGTCGCCATCGTACTCGAGCCGGCCGCGGAAATCTTCACTCCGCCGCCGCCGTAGCCGTCTTCCTCCGCCGAGTTATGGCGTGGAAGATCTGCACAGACGAACTTCACTTGTCTACCTCACAGTTTGTCGTGTTCTTCGTTCAGGGTAATTAAAAGTTACTTTTACTGCCCTCTTTGATTCAAATGATTTCTGCAAAATCTTCAAAAGGTGTTTATTCTTCAAATTCTTCACACACTAAACACCTCACATGTCATCTGTTCTTGATTCGTTTCTCTAAGCAATAATTTTTCTTCAAGATTCCTCAATTGTGCGGATTTCTGATCTGTACAACTCTGGAACCTAAGACTAAGAACGCTTAGTGAAATTCTTCAAGACTCATCTGGTCAAATGCCTCAAACTTGTTCTTTTTGAAAAACCTTCTGAGAACGCATATGACCTCTCCAAATTCCTCGCAACTATACTCTGTTCACATGTACTCATGTCCGCTGCTGAATCACTAGGTTCTCATCAACTTAACTCATTTGCAGCGTTCCTCGAAGAAAAGTTGCATACTTCTTCAGAGAATTCCATTGTTCAAATTCCTCATCTAAAGAAAATGGCTGATGGAAAGAAGCCACAGAAAGGAGGAAAGAGGCCTGAGGTCAATACTGCCTTTGAAATCCCTGAGGACATTTATGCTGGGTACTGCACACCCCCTGAGGAAGATAAAAATCAGCGCAAGGTGCGCATTCAGAGGATAGACAGGAGATGGGCAAAAGAGTGGAGGGAGTACAGATGTGACTCCAAAATACATGAAGAAATTCGCTGTTACTCCTCCATGCTCAAGACCACCATTGGCACCTGGCCAAGAGGCAGATCCCACTAGCATCAAGCGCGGTAAGGATTTTCCTGAAGAATGGGCCAAGCGCCAGGCCAAGTTGGCCAAATAGGCAAAAGATGCAGTGAAGATTCCACTGCTGCTGCTGCTGCTGAGGCCTCTGTAAGGCCGAAGAAATCTATGGCAAAGAAGCCTGCGCACAAGCCAAGTGCCTCTTCTTCAATGCCCTCACGGCCAATTTCCTCAGCTCAGCCCTCACGGCCAATTCCTCAAGCCACTCCTGCTCCTCCAAAGTCCTCAGCTACTCCGACAAAATCCTCAGCACCTATGCATCTCGCCACGTGCCAAAGGACTACATGCATCTCTATTGCCTCAGGAGCTTCAGCTAGTTCCTCAGCTGCACCAAATTCTTCAACAGGACCATCTCTGCTGAAGACAAAGACCACTGCTGGACGAGGCTCTCGCCCAAGTCCTCATAAGAAGCAGGTCGCCTTCCAAGTACCGTCTAAAGAAGACGAAGCTGATGATGAAGAACTTGCTGAAATCATCAGAGATAGGCAAGTCAGGGCCGCTAGAGCCAAAGGCACAAATGTGCCACTGCTTTTGGATCCAAGGTTGATCCTCGACTATATTGATCTCTGGCACAAGGACCCAAACACTCCTATGCCTGATTTCAAGTTGACACCTGGCCAAAGTCACATGCTGACCCATTTCATCCAAGAAGAAAAATGGAAATATGAGAAGGCCAGGCAGATCAAGAAAGCGCAATATAAGAAGGAGAAATTTCTGAAGAACAACGTTGTCACTATGACAACTGATGAACTTGTAAAGATTCAGTCTGAAATCAAAGTCCTCAGCGATGATTTCAATGCTTACTATGCTGATTGGCAAGGAGCCAAGGTCAGGTTTATTAAACTGACTAAGAAGTTCACCACCAATGTTGCAGCCCCATCGCAACAAGAAATTCCTCAGGCTGAAGAAATTGCTCAGCCAACTGAAGAACATGCCAGCACCGCTGATGACAATCAGGCTGCTGAAGAAAATGTGAGTTCCAGGGCTGATGACTGCATTCCAGCCACTGAAGAAACTGCCAAGGCACCCACTAGTGTTGTGCCTGAAGAAAATGAAGAGGTCAGGGCAACTGCATCAGTTGTGCCTGAAGAAAATCAACCACATTCCTCTGCTCCTCCTGCACCTACTCCACCTCCAATCCTTCCATCTGCATCAGATGTGAAGAAGACCAAGGCTACAGAGCGTGCAGCAGTGAAGAAAAGGAAAGCATCAACTCCTTCAGATTCTTCAGCACCGAAGAAGATGAAGAAATTGACAAGTTCATTTGCTAATCCAATTGATGCTATTCCAGTTTCCTCCATGCCGTCAAAGGAAATCATCCCTTTTGATGAAGAATATGAGATCCCTAGCGGATCCGATGAAGAAAATCCTTCTGCTGCTTCGTCAGAGCAGATGGATGAAGAAATTGAAGTTGATAGAATCCCTTCAACCCCCACAGTCTCCTCGCCTATGCCTCAGTTTACTGCTGAAGAGGCCGGCGTTGAAGAAATTGAAGATGAAGATGTGGACATTGGCTGTACCACACCAGTGATGAATGATGACTTTTGGGAAAGTCAGCACCCCAATTCTCCACTCTTCACTCCACTGGAGCAAATTCCTCAGTCCCCAGTCACTACAATTCAAATGGGATCTAATGAAGCTCATGAAGACATTCCAGCCACTAGTGCTGAAGAAAATGAAAATGAAGAATTCAAGAACCAGGCTGCCATTGAAGAGGAACCGGAAATTCTTCAGCCTGAAGAACCTAAGATTGCGATTCCTGAGGTCATCATGCAACTGACTGACACTCCTCTGCCCAAGCCAAAGGATCCATTCTCAAGGAAGCAAAAATTCAAGGCTGATGATTTCTTCGGCGAGCACGTATTCTTCACCGAGTACAACCCTTATGACTCTGCTCGCATAAGGAAGAGACGTTTCTGGACTGCCAGGCAGGAAAATTTCTATTCCTCAGTGCTGTTCAATAAAGACAAAGTCTTCGATCATGAGCACATTCCTCACGTGGATATGGAATCTCTGCCATGCTTCGAGCCAGTCCTCAGTGTTCTTCACGACGCTGGATTGTTAAATTTCTGCACTGACATCTGTGATTGGAATGAACAACTTATTCTTCAATTTTATGCGACGCTGCACATCACCAGAAATTTTGAAGATGTGAATTCATGGGTGCTGGACTGGATGTCTGAAAACACTCACTACAAAGCACCAACTATTGAATTGCTTCGTGCTTTGCCTCTTAGTCCGCCCCTTGAAGGTGCTTGTTGCGTCTACAATGAACCTGAGCTTACCGATCACTACATGCAAGTGCTGATGAAGCCTTTGAAGCCAGGTTAGGCCCCAAGAACAAAATTCCTTGTGAAGGAATTGCTGTATGTGCCTCAGACTGTCTATCGCATTCTGTCGAAGACATTGAGTCCTATCAAGGGCCACGACTCGAATGAAGAAGAAGTCGTTGGCATCATGAAGAATCTGCTTTTAATATCATTCATGGCGTTCCCATCAACTTCCATGATTTGTTCATGAGGACTCTGGCCAATGTCTCAATGTCACCATTTGAGTTGAAGCCTTCTGCACCATGGATTATGAGATTCATCAGAACAAGGTCTTCACTCAACTACAAAGCTGATACACTGAACCATTGCGTGCCCCCGATCGAAGTCCTCAAATGGACATTTTCCTCAGCTGATGAAAAGGGCAAGGCTACTACTGTAATTGATGAAGGCATTCATCCATTGGATGGTCAATTTCGCAAGGCTGAATCCTACTCCACCAATGATGACTCTGCCACCCATGACTCTGCCGCCAACGCACCCAAGCGAAATCCTCAAGGCACAGCACCCAGGGTGATGACTGACCGTGAGCTTCTCCTCAGTCTTCACCAGAAGGTTGATCGCAATCATAAATGGGTCAAGCGTCAGTTTGGTTCAATTCTTCACAACATGACTGCTACCCACAATGCAGTGAAGAAAAACCACTACTACCTTCATGAAACCCTCAACCGCACCTGGGCTGTTCTGTCTCAAGTCTATAGTGAAGAAGATCTGAAGAAAATGGGTCTCAAGGAAGATCTTGACTGGGATGCACCTCCTCCGAACAAGTACAAGAAGGTCAAGGTTCCTTCCTTGGTGGCCCGCTCCTATTCTTCATCACATGACACTGATGAACATGAAGACTTGGACGACACTGCGGCAGGCCCTACTACAACCAATGACCCCAACAACACTGACGCTCCTTCATCACCTTGATATTTTTCAGGGGCGTTAGTCGTCATTTTCGACCCTTTTGGTCATTCGATGACAAAGGGGGAGAAATTTGAGTTAGTCTTCAAGCGGGTCTATTTTATATGGGCGTTTTTTCTAAAGTTACAACTCTCGTTCTTCTGATGACTTTGTTGGATCAAGTTGTAAACTTAAACTCTATGGTGGCCTGATACTTTTGCTGTTTCTTCTGCATGCTTATTCCTCGTTAATATTATTGCATGCATGCTGAATTACATCAGTCACCATATTTCATCATGCATTTCAAATTCTTCATATATTATGTCAAATGCGTGTATGAATTACAAGATATAGGGGGAGATCTCCATGATTCAACTCTTCAAGTGTGCATTGCTTCAAAAGCAAATTCCTCACTATGCACATCTTCAGGGGGAGTTCTTCTATATCTTGCAATCAAATTCCTCAATATCTGTATTTACACTTCATATGTTTATCCCTGTTGAAAACTTAACCTATATTGTCATTAATCACGAAAAAGGGGGAGATTGTAAGTGCATCTAGTGCCCCTTAGTGATTTTGGTGTATTGAAGACTTATAGGTTAAGGGACTAATGTGTTTATGAGTGTACACAGGTCTATAAGTCTATGAGGAGTTTGATATTTATAGAGAAAGTCAACCCCTAAAAATGAAGTTCTTCGACTGAAGACTTTGGAATTCTGAAGACTTTCTGAAGACTTTGAAAGTGAAGAAATTGGTGTGACCTTGAAGACTTGGTATTCATTTGAGGAACATGAAGCGTGAAGACTTTTGTTTTCGTAGTTTCATTTTTCTCTTTCTTGAGTCATAGGAAACACTGTACTGTTAAAGGGGGTTGAGGAAATACTAAGGAAAAATTTCCATGTGATGCTCAACTCAAAATCCTACACCTACCAACCCCTTCGAGTGAAGCCATTGGAAATCTCATACAGTTCAGTCATATTCTTCAGTGACAGAGACGAAGTTCTTCTGGTCTCTGAGGAATTTGTTCTGACTGAGGAGTTAGGAATTCGCCAGTGCGGATTACCTACACAGTGAGGAACATGATAGCCCTGAGGAATTTGATACTCAAATTTCCGACCGTTGCTGTGCTATGCGCCAGCTGTCCCAAAATATCTACCCACCTAACTGTCATATCATTGAAGGGCATTTATGTCTTATCATGCCGGGCTGCTCCCTAGGCTATAAATAGCCGCCCCCTACAACCACTAGCTGGTTGGCTGCTCCGAAAGAAACTGACACTTGTCATTTGAGAGCATCCCATCCTCCGAGGACTTTGAGCGAAAATCATCAAGTGAGGAAAACCCCAAACCCAAACACCTACAAACCCAAAGTGATTGAGCATCACTGAAGAGATTGATCCTGCGTGGATCCAACACTTGTTACCTTTGAAGACTGTGCTTCTTCTAGACGGTTAGGCGTCATGGTCTAGAGCATCCAAGTGGAAATTGTGGATCGCCGAGTGACCGAGTTTGTGAAGGTTCGGAAGTCACCTGAAGACTTACCACGAGTGATTGGGCGAGGTCTGTGTGACCTTAGCTCAAGGAGAATACAGTGAGGACTAGGTGTCCTGGACTGTGTGTTCAGGACTGGGTGTCTGGGACTGTGTGTCCTCAGGTTTAAATGCCTAGCCGCTCCAACCAGATGTACAACTGAGACAACAGTTGGAACTGGTCTACCAAATCATTGTCTTCACCGAGCTTACTGGTTCTATTTCCTCAACTCTTTCATTTCCTCATAACTGTGTTGTGAACTTGTCATATCTGTGTTTGAAGACTTTGACTGAAGACTTTCTCAATTTCCTCAGTTCAATTTCTTCAGTCTGTTTGTCTTCATCATGTGTAATCATGTGTTTATGCTTTCTGTACTCTGTGCTTGTTTTCATTTCATCATGATGACTATGCTTGCGTTTTGCTATGCATACTTTTGAGTACTTATTCCACTGCAAGTAGTTCTTCGCTAAGGAATTTCCTCACCCACAAATTCCTCAGTGAAGAATTTATAAAAATCGCCTATTCACCCCCCTCTAGTCGATATAATGCACTTTCAATAAAGAGTGAGGTGTCTATATTTGAGGGACTTTAGCGTAATTGAGATATACATGGTCAATAGTGTGTGCACTCATGGTTGATCAATTTGTTTCACAGTTTGGACTATGAGATAACGATACTTTTGAACATGCGTGATATACCTTGATGTACCAGAATTACAAACCTAAGATTGGAATTTTGGAATTCGACTCCATCATTAGCTTTTGTAATTCATTTAAACGGAGATACATTTTTTAAGCCGGGATTTCGTGATTTCAAATTCATATATCAAACCTAGAGATATACACATACGGGCATGTTCAAACTTTATAATCATCCACTTTATTCATACACATACACATTTTTGCTTTTGTCATCATATTTAGGATAAACACATTTGGAATTTCATTTGAATTGGACCGTATGATGGTATTTGCTTGTAGTAGCTCAATGATCCATATTTGAATTGAATGGACAATCTAAGTTTCGAGTTGGAGACATTGATTTTCAAAACTTGCACTTTTTTGCGTGCAAAACAAACAAATTCTCGGCCATGATATCATAGTCGGCCCTACAAGAGCAGAATATAATTTCAGGCGCCAAAAGCTCTCAAACTTCCCGCTCAAATCGAAATATCTCGCACCCGAAAGTTTAGCTCTGCTATATTCTTGTTTTACCCCTGCCACATGAACGGAAAAGGGCTGCTTTGGTAACTCCATTGTTTTCCCCTCTTTGCCCCAGCATTCTTCCCCCAGAGCCCCTCCCTTTCCCCTCCCCGACCCCCCCAACCACGGCAAGCTGCCGAATCTAGTCCTCCGCCGCAGCGATGGACCTCACACCCCGACGGATCTACCTTCCGCACCTTGGAACCCCCAACTGCCAACTCACCACTTCACCGGAGCCGCTTCAGCGACTGTCTTGTCCACCGCTCCAGATCTCCTTGACCGGCATCATGGTCCACCGCACCGGATCTGCTTAACCAGCGCCCTCATCCACGACAGTGTAGGCCCTTCACTGACTCCCTCGTCCGTCCCTTTGCTGGCCCTTCATACAAGCCCTTGTCCGCCGCAACAGATCCGCCTCACCGAAAGCACTGTACAACGCGCCCGCCGAAGCCTTCGTCCATTGCACCGGACCCGCTCCACGGACGCCATATTCAACTCCACCGGCCCTGCTTTACCGACGCCGTAGCCTCATCACGTTATTTTGATTTGTACTCCTTTGGTTTTTCTCTTTATCGTGCAACTGTTCACTTACCACAGATGAGCTTTCTTGTATGTCGACAGGCGCCACAACCGTAGCACCGGAGCCGCTTCAGTAACGGCGACAGCCGGCCCAAACTCAACCGCAACACGAGCACCATCGATGATCCTTAGCTATCAAGTATGCCAACGATACCCATACGGGCCTCCTACAGGCCGTACAAACAATGGGCCTTCTACGGGCCATAGAAACAATGGGCCTTCTATGGGCCGTGGAAACAAT
The DNA here is from genome assembly GCF_002575655.3 of Aegilops tauschii subsp. strangulata. Taxonomy (NCBI): domain Eukaryota; kingdom Viridiplantae; phylum Streptophyta; class Magnoliopsida; order Poales; family Poaceae; genus Aegilops; species Aegilops tauschii. The sequence goes on along the minus strand of NC_053040.3, from coordinate 391,006,517 downwards.
GGGCCTTCTACGGGCCGTATCATCAATGGGCCTTATACGGGCCGTATGATCGATCGGCCAAACATCGGCCAAAAATAGACCGCATTATGGCCGTAAACGGGCTAGAGTTGGAGTCGTCCGTTCATGGGCCGACCATAACGGGCCGTCGTTAATAGGCCGTATTTGATGACGCTATGAAAACGGCCCAACATATTAACGGGCCACAAACGGGCCGACTGTAACCATGGGGTGAATTTGGCCCACAAGCAGAAAATGGCAGTAACGGGCCGTAAGTAACCGAATGCTGGAAATGAGCCCAAGAATAAATGGGCCCTGAGAAGGCCGAAAGATAACATGGGCTACAAACGGCCCAATGGATTAATGGGTATAAAGTGATACACTGTTCATTACGGGCCAGTTTCACCACGGGTCGTTAATGGGCCAAGAGTTACACAGGGCCTCATATGGGCCGAAAGACATCATGGGCCATACATGGGCCGGAACTTAAAATGGGCTGGAATCATATTGGATGGCCCAGATGACGCTACTGGGCCTAATTCAGATAGGTCGTAATGGGCCCTGGGTTAGCGGGCTGTAAATGGGCTATATGCGAACAGGCCGTTAACAGGCTTTCCGTGGGCCAGCCCGCCACCTTTTGACCAAGTCAAATGGGCCGGCCTTTTCACAGGAATGGGCCTCTGTTGGACCGTGCCACGTGTCGACGTATCATAGGCGCTTTGGGTCCAATGAGTGGATGATATCTGTCCCAACAGCGAGCCGACACGTGTTTCCTCCAGCCAATGATGATTTTACACGTGGAAAATCCCCATTGGTCGGGGCTGTTAACGGGTTATCGGATCCAAAACTGGACCCGATAGCTTAACGGCGTTCCGTTACCGTGGATGCCACGTGTCGGTCACCCTTGACGAAAGCACTTCTGTGACGCGTGATTTATCGTCATGGAAGTGGACACTTCCGTGATGATAATTTTGGTAATGTCATGGAACACTTCTACGAAAGCACATGTATGACTATCTTGATTCTGTCATAAAATTGTCATGGATGTACATGCATGATAAAAATGCGACCTTGTCGGGTGGTAGGTGCGACATATGCCAACGGGTGGCTTATCATTGTGGGAGCCAGTAAGACGTCGCTGGTGCCTGAAAACGGGATGAGGCGAAGACATGCACGCCGGCGAGTCTTACCCAGGTTCGGGGCTCTCTGTGGAGATAACACCCCTAGTCCTTCTCTGCGGGGTCTCCGCATGATCACTAGATCAAGACTAGTAGCTACAAGTGCTCCTTGAGCTGTCGGGCTAGAGGAAGAAGAAGGGCAAGGCTAGCCCTCCTTTTCTCTCTATGTGGTGTGTGTAACTCTATGAGATCCACCCTTTGCATGGGTGTCCCGGGGGGTTTATATAGGCCTACCCCCAGGGGTACAATGGTAATCCGGCTGGGCGCGGGTCCCAGCTGTCAGTGTCTATGCTCGCCGGCCTCTCCGCCGGTCATTGGGGCCCGCCGACTGGTGGGTCCCGCAGGCTGCCGGCTTCTTGGCCGGCACGCCGGCCCCATCGCATGGGGGCTTTGTCGGCGGCTGGTTACTGTTGCCTCGCCTCTGATGACGAGGGCTTTATCGAGGTAAGCGTGGCTACAGTGTCGCCGCCTTGCGAGCTCTCACTGTAGCCTTACCTCGTCTTGTCTCCTTAATGGGACGCATGCTTCGAGGGAGGGAGGTAGCCGGCTATTGGGAGCTGGCCACATCCCTGGCCGACTAGAGGAGGCCGGGCCATCTTCAGATGTCTCTCTGGCAAAGGGGCCCGCCGCCCGCGGGCCGTTCTGGCACCTGTCATGGGTGACATCGAGGCCAACATGGCTACAGTGCCGCGCCGGACGGGGGATGGCTGGCCCGTACGGCGCCCTGTGGCCACGCCTGCTCCGGGAATCGGGGGTAGTGGGTTCTACTGTGGCCACACCCCATCGTACCGCCGCTATGAGGGTTCAGTCTTGGTGGGTGCAATCTTGGCCGGCTTCCGGGAGCCGGCTTTCTTCGTGGCCGACTTCTGGGAGTCGGTCTTCTTGGGGCCAGCTTCCCAGAGTCGGCCATCTCGTATCTTTCTTGGAGGAGGTTTCTGGGGCTGGGTCGCCTTCTGGGAGTCAGCCCTGGGGGTAGCCGGCCGGGGGAAGGCAGCCCTATGCTTTGTATGCTTGAAGGCCTGAACGACCTGATAATTTTCAAAGAGCCAGGGGGAGTCGGTTAGGCTACCCGTGGTCATTTACTCCGACAGTAGTCCCCGAAGCTGGTTGGGCTTCGAGGCTGAGTGGAGGTCGAGAAGCTCGGTCAGCTTCTTGTCTTGATGAGCCAGCAGCTGGGAGCCGGCTTTGGTTGGGCGCACCGTCTTGGCGAATTTTTTTGAAGTCGGAAGGCGGGAGTCTGTCAGCGCGTGCGCCGGGCTGCGGGCCGGCCGCTCACCGCCTGCGAACCACGTGGCGTCCCCTGGCTGAAGGGAGCCTGCCAACCCACCCGCACGACAAGACGTCGCCGCAGGCCAAGGGCCCACCACTCCTACGCCTAGGCCCAGGCGCGGATTCTTTGCGGCCCAAAGCCGTCCGCACGTCTTCCGGTGACGGTTTCCGCACGCCGTTAGGGCGCAGTAATCGCGGGACGTGGGGCAGTGGGCGCAGTTAACCCCACGTTCCTCCCCACGCCTCGCCTCCTCGGCTTCGCCGCAGGAGGCTATAAGTAGGGGGAGGAGGGGAAGCGGCAGATGCTCGCACGCTCCTCTCCTCTCCGCCATCTTCTTCCTCCTGTTTCCCCTCGCAGTAGCGCCTTACCGCCGCGCCGTCCCACCATTCTTCACTCCACCCCGCAGCTCTGCCGCCGCAGGGCCGTGCTCTCTCTGCCGCCGCACCCTTCCTCACTAGCTTCTCACCACCATGCAGTACGGCGGGGACTGGGACGGCTCCAACGTCCACATGGACCACATCGAGTTCCTTCGCAAGACGCGGCGGCTGCCCGGCGCGGACCAGGTGGGGGTCCGCCTCGCGCCTGCGAGGGAGATGACGCCGGAGCCGGAGGAAGGCGAGCGGGTAGTCTTCCGCTCGCATTTCCTGCGCGGCATCGGCTTGCCGGCGAGCGCCTTCTTCCGCTCCTTCCTCGACTTCTATCAACGCCAGCCGCACCATCTCACTCCGAACACGGTGGTGCTGCTGTCCGCCTTCGTCACCTTGTGCGAAGGCTTCCTTGGCGTTCTCCCCACCACCGAGCTCTGGGGGGAGTTCTTCCAATCTAAGCTGGGCACCCGCATGCAGGGCATGCCGGCCCAGAGCGGCGCCTTCATCACGATGCGGAGGCCGGCGGCCGACAACCCCTTCCCCTTCATCACGTTAATCCAGTCGGTGAAGCGCTGGCAGAAGTCCTATTTCTACGTGAAGAACGTCGCCCCACAGGGCGACTAGGTCAACTTGCCGGCTTACGTAGCCAGCCCGCCGGCTGGGAGGCGGCCCCACTGGTCCTATCGGGCCGCGTCGCTGACGCCGGCTGGAGCCGCGGCCGTCGCCCGACTGCGGGTGATGATCCAGTCGGAGGGCCTGACTGGGCCCGACTTGCTGGCCGCCTTCGTCGTGCGCCGGGTGCTTCCGCTTCAGAGCCGCCCTCACCTGATCTGTCAGATGAGGGGCCAGCTCGATCCGAGCCGGATGTGCACCAAGGACATGCCGCATGTTGAGGTGGCCCACATGGTGAATTACCTTGCGAACTGCAAGCTCTCCGCAGAGTGGCGGTTTGGGAAGGAGCCATATTCCCGAGCGCATCCTCCGCCCATGGTATGTTTTCTCTTTCCTTTTGTTTCCTTAGTTTTGTTGCCAAATTCCTTCTGGCCGTCTCTGACCAGTCGGGGTGCCTTGGCAGAGCTCTCTCCTTCAACCTGCGGCCGGGTCGGAGACGGAGCGCCGATTCCTCCCCGACCGGGCGGAACATGACCTAGAGGACTACAACATGGGGGCGGCGGGCATGGAGGACAACACCGATACGGGTGGCGGCGAAGCCGGCGGTGAGGCGGGTGGCTCCGGTCTTGGAGCCAGCTTCGACGACTGGCCGGATGACGACAAGGCGGAAGTCGTCCCATGCCGCCAGCCGGCGTTCGCCACGGCGCGGGTTCCTCCGCCGCGCCGCCTGCTCGGGGTGGCGGGCAGAAGCGTCGTGCCGCGTCGGGCTTGTTCGGCAGTCGGACGAAGAAGCCCAAGGGCGGGGCGGCGGCGACCAGGCGCGATGAGGCGGCCGCGAAGGCGGCCCGCTTCCGCAAGGTGGTGAAGCAGCTGTAGACAGTGTCGGCGTAAGTGTATACTCCTTTGTGCATTCTTTCTTCTTTTCTTTGGTAGTTTCCGAGTCCTTATCCTTTCTCAAAAAATCAGGGCTCCGCTTTCGCTCAAGCGGGTTGCTGCCGCCTCCGTCGTCGGATCACCGGGAGGATCCGGGAGCACTCGCCGCGTGGACCCCCGCGCCGAGCTTCAGGCGGTGACGGAGCGAAACGCGCGGGAGGCGCGGGAGGAGCGGTGTTGGGGAACGTAGTAATTTCAAAAAAATTCCTACGCACACGCAAGATCATGGTGATGCATAGCAACGAGAGGGGAGAGTGTTGTCCACGTACCCTCGTAGACCGACAGCGGAAGCGTTATCACAACGCGGTTGATGTAGTCGTACGTCTTCACGATCCGACCGATCAAGTACCGAACGTACGGCACCTCCAAGTTCTACACACGTTCAGCTCGATGACGTCCATCGAACTCCGATCCAGCCGAGTGTTGAGGGAGAGTTTCGTCAGCACGACGGTGTGGTGACGATGATGATGTTCCACCGACGCAGGGCTTCGCCTAAGCTCCGCGAAGGTATTATCGAGGTGTAATCTGGTGGAGGGGGGCACCACACACGGCTAAAATATCGTATATCAAGTGTGTTCTTAGGTGCCCCTGCCCCCGTATATAAAGGAGCAAGGGGGAGGCCGGCTGCCTTAGGCGCGCCAAGGAGAGAGGGGGAGTCCTCCTCCTAGTAGGAGTAGGACTCCCCTTTCCTAGTCCTACTAGGAAAGAAAGGGGGGGGGAAGGAAAGAGAGGGAGAGGGAGAGGGAAAGGGGGCTGCGCCCCCTCTCCTAGTCCAACTAGGACTCCCCTTGGGAGGGGGCGCGCCACCTCCTGGCTGCTGCCCTCTCTCTCCCCTCAAGGCCCACCAAGGCCCAATACTTCCCCGGGGGGTTCCGGTAACCCTCCGGCACTCCGGTTTAATCCGAAACTTCTCCGGAACACTTCCGGTGTCCGAATATAGTCGTCCAATATATCAATCTTTATGTTTCGACCATTTCGAGACTCCTCGTCATGTCCGTGATCAATCCGGGACTCCGAACAACCTTCGGTACATCAAATCACATAAACTCGTAATATAACTGTCATCGTAACTTTAAGCGTGCGGACCCTTTGGGTTCGAGAACTATGTAGACATGACCGAGACACCTCTCCGGTCAATAACCAATAGTGGGACCTGGATGCGCATATTGGCTCCCACATATTCTACGAAGATCTTTATCGGTCAGACCGCATAACAACATACGTTGTTCCCTTTGTCATCGGTATGTTACTTGCCCGAGATTCGATCGTCGGTATCTCGATACCTAGTTCAATCTCGTTACCGGCAAGTCTCTTTACTCGTTCCGTAATACATCATCCCGCAACTAACTCATTAGTCACAATGCTTGCAAGGCTTATAGTGATGTGCATTACCGAGTGGGCCCAGAGATACCTTTCCGACAATCGGAGTGACAAATCCTAATCTCGAAATACGCCAACCCAACAAGTACCTTTGGAGACACCTGTAGAGCACCTTTATAATCACCCAGTTACGTTGTGACATTTGGTAGCACACAAAGTGTTCCTCCGGTAAACGGGAGTTGCATAATCTCATAGTCATAGGAACATGTATAAGTCATGAAGAAAGCAATAGCAACATACTAAACGATCGGGTGCTAAGCTAACGTAATGGGTCATGTCAATCACGTCATTCTCCTAATGAGGTGATCCCGTTAATCAAATGACAACTCATGTCTATGGCTAGGAAACATAACCATCTTTGATGAACGAGCTAGTCAAGTAGAGGCATACTAGTGACACTCTGTTTGTCTATGTATTCACACATGTATTATGTTTCCGGTTAATACAGTTCTAGCATGAATAATAAACATTTATCATGATATAAGGAAATATATAATACTTTATTATTGCCTCTAGGGCATATTTCCTTCAGTCTCCCACTTGCACTAGAGTCAATAATCTAGATTACATAGTAATGATTCTTACACCCATGGAGTCTTGGTGCTGATCATGTTTTGCTCGTGGAAGAGGCTTAGTCAACGGGTCTGCTACATTCAGATACGTATGTATCTTGCAAATTTCTATGTCTCCCACCTGGACTAAATCCCGGATGGAATTGAAGCGTCTTCTGATGTGCTTGGTTCTCTTGTGAAATCTGGATTCCTTTGTTAAGGCAATTGCACCAGTATTATCACAAAAGATTTTCATTGGTCCCGATGTACTAGGTATGACACCTAGATCGGATATGAACTCCTTCATCCAGATTCCTTCATTCGCTGCTTCCGAAGCAGCTATGTATTCCGCTTCACACGTAGATCCCGCCACGACACTTTTCTTGGAACTGCACCAACTGACAGCTCCAACGTTCAATGTAAATACGTATCCGGTTTGCGATTTCGAATCGTCCGGATCAGTGTCAAAGCTTGCATCAACGTAACCCCTTACGATGAGCTCTTTGTCACCTCCATATACGAGAAACATATCCTTAGTCCTTTTCAGGTATTTCAGGATGTTCTTGACCGCTGTCCAGTGATCCACTCCTGGATTACTTTGGTACCTCCCTGCTAAACTTATAGCTAGGGACACATCAGGTCTGGTACACAGCATTGCATACATGATAGAGCCTATGGCTGAAGCATAGGGAACATCTTTCATCTTCTCTCTATCTTCTGCAGTGGTCGGGCATTGAGTCTTACTCAATCTCACACCTTGTAGTACAGGCAAGAACCCTTTCTTTGCTTGATCCATTTTGAACTTCTTCAAAACTTTGTCAAGGTATGTGCTTTGTGAAAGTCCAATTAAGCGTCTTGATCTATCTCTATAGATCTTGATGCCTAATATATATGCAGCTTCACCGAGGTCTTTCATTGAAAAACTCTTATTCAAGTATCCCTTTATGCTATCCAGAAATTCTATATCATTTCCAATCAGTAATATGTCATCCACATATAATATCAGAAATGCTATCGAGCTCCCACTCACTTTCTTGTAAATACAGGCTTCTCCAAAAGTCTGTATAAAACCAAATGCTTTGATCACACTATCAAAGCGTTTATTCCAACTCCGAGAGGCTTGCACCAGTCCATAAATGGATCGCTGGAGCTTGCACACTTTGTTAGCTCCCTTTGGATCGACAAAACCTTCCGGTTGCATCATATACAACTCTTCTTCCAGAAATCCATTCAGGAACGCAGTTTTGACATCCATTTGCCAAATTTCATAATCATAAAATGCGGCAATTGCTAACATGATTCGGACAGACTTAAGCATCGCTACGGGTGAGAAGGTCTCATCGTAGTCAATCCCTTGAACTTGTCAAAAACCTTTCGCAACAAGTCGAGCTTTATAGACAGTAACATTACCATCAGCGTCAGTCTTCTTCTTGAAGATCCATTTATTTTCAATGGCTTGCCGACCATCAGGCAAGTCAACCAAAGTCCATACTTTGTTCTCATACATGGATCCCATCTCGGATTTCATGGCTTCAAGCCATTTTGCGGAATCTGGGCTCACCATCGCTTCTTCATAGTTCATAGGTTCGCCATGGTCTAGTAGCATGACCTCCAGAACAGGATTACCGTACCACTCTGGTGCGGATCTTGATCTAGTTGACCTATGAAGTTCAGTAATAACTTGATCTGAAGTTTCATGATCATTATCATTAACTTCCTCACTACTTGGTGTAGTTGTCGTAGAAACTGATTTCTGCGATGATCTACTTTCCAATAAGGGAGCAGGTACAGTTACCTCATCAAGTTCTACTTTCCTCCCACTCACATCTTTCGAGAGCAACTCCTTCTCTAGAAAGGATCCATTTCTACCAACGAATATCTTGCCTTCGGATCTGTGATAGAAGGTGTACCCAACGGTCTCCTTTGGGTATCCTATGAAGACACATTTCTCCGATTTAGGTTCGAGCTTATCAGGTTGAAGTTTCTTCACATAAGCATCGCAACCCCAAAACTTTAAGATACGACAACTTTGGTTTCTTGCCAAACCATAGTTCAAAAGGCGTCGTCTCAACGGATTTCGATGGTGTCCTATTTAGAGTGAATGCAGCCGTCTCTAAAGCATAACCCCAAAACGATAGCGGTAAATCAGTAAGAGACATCATAGTTCGCACCATATCTAATAAAGTACGATTACGACGTTCGGACACACCATTACGCTGTGGTGTTCCGGGTGGCGTGAGTTGCGAAACTATTGCACATTGTTTCAAATGTAGACCAAACTCGTAACTCAAATATTCTCCTCCACGATCAGATCGTAGGAATTTTATTTTCTTGTTACGATGATTTTCAACTTCACTCTGAAATTCTTTGAACTTTTCAAATGTTTCAGACTTATGTTTCATTAAGTAGATATACCCATATCTGCTCAAATAATCTGTGAAGGTGAGAAAATAACGATATCCGCCACGAGCCTCAATATTCATCGGACCACATACATCTGTATGTATGATTTCCAACAAATCTGTTGCTCTCTCCATAGTTCCGGAGAACGGTGTTTTGGTCATCTTGCCCATAAGGCACGGTTCGCAAGTACCAAGTGATTCAAAATCAAGTGATTCCAAAATTCCATCAGTATGGAGTTTCTTCATGCGCTTTACACCGATATGACCCAAACGGCAGTGCCACAAATAAGTTGCACTGTCATTATTAACTCTGCATCTTTTGGCTTCAACATTATGAATATGTGTATCACTACTATCGAGATTCATTAAAAATAGACCACTCTTCAAGGGTGCATGACCATAAAAGATATTATTCATATAAATAGAACAACCATTATTCTCTGATTTAAATGAATAACCGTCTCGCATTAAACAAGATCCAGATATGATGTTCATGCTCAACGCTGGCACCAAATAACAATTATTTAGGTCTAAAACTAATCCCGAAGGTAGATGTAGAGGTAGCGTGCCGACGGCGATCACATCGACTTTGGAACCATTTCCCACGCGCATCGTCACCTTGTCCTTAGCCAAACTTCGCTTAATCCGTAGCCCCTGTTTCGAGTTGCAAATATTAGCAACAGAACCAGTATCAAATACCCAGGTGCTACTGCGAGTATTAGTAAGGTACACATGAATAACATGTATATCACATATACCTTTGTTAACCTTGCCATCCTTCTTATCCGCCAAATACTTGGGGCAGTTCCGCTTCCAGTGGCCAGTCTGCTTACAGTAGAAGCACTCAGTTTCAGGCTTAGGTCCAGACTTGGATTTCTTCTCCTAAATAGCAACTTGCTTGCTGTTCTTCTTGAAGTTCCCTTTCTTTTTCCCTTTGCCCTTTTTCTTGAAACTAGTGGTTTTACTGACCATCAACACTTGATGCTCCTTTTTGATTTCTACCTCCGCTGCCTTTAGCATTGCGAAGAGCTCGGGAATCGTCTTATCCATCCCTTGCATGTTATAATTCATCACGAAGCTCTTGTAGCTTGGTGGCAGTGATTGAAGAATTCTGTCAATGACACAATCATCCAGAAGTTGAACTCCCAGTTGAATCAAGTGATTATTATACCCAGACATTTTGAGTATATGCTCACTGACAAAACCATTCTCTTCCATCTTGCAGCTATAGAACTTATTGGAGACTTCATATCTCTCAATCCGGGCATTTGCTTGAAATATTAACTTCAACTCCTGGAACATCTCATATGCTCCATGACGTTCAAAACATCGTTGAAGTACCGGTTCTAAGCCGTAAAGCATGGCACACTGAACTATTGAGTAGTCATCATCTTTGCTTTGCCAGACGTTCATAACTTCTGGCGTAGCTCTTGCAGGAGGCCTGGCACCTAGCGGTGCTTCCAGGACGTAATTCTTCTGTGCAGCAATAAGGATAATCCTCAAGTTACGGACCCAGTCCGTGTAATTGCTACCATCATCTTTCAACTTAGCTTTCTCAAGGAACGGATTAAAATTCAACGGAACAACAGCACGGGCCATTTATCTACAATTAACATAGACAAGCAAGATACTATCAGGTACTAAGTTCATGATAAATTTAAGTTCAATTAATCATATTACTTAAGAACTCCCACTTAGATAGACATCTCTCTAATTATCTAACTGATTACGTGATCCAAAGCAACTAAACCATGTCCGATTAACACGTGAGATGGAGTAGTTTCAATGGTGAACATCACTATGTTGATCATATCTACTATATGATTCACGCTCGACCTTTCGGTCTCTGTGTTCCAAGGCCATATCTGTACATATGCTAGGCTCGTCAAGTTTAACCTGAGTATTCCGCGTGTGCAACTATTTTGCACCCGTTGTATTTGAACGTAGAGCCTATCACACCCGATTAACACGTGGTGTCTCAGCACGAAGAACTTTCGCAACGGTGCATACTCAGGGAGAACACTTTTGTCTTGAAATTTTAGTGAGAGATCATCTTATAATGCTACCGTCAATCAAAGCAAGATAAGATGCATAAATGATTAACATCACATGCAATCAATATAAGTGATATGATATGGCCATCATCATCTTGTGCTTGTGATCTCCATCTCCGAAGCACCGTGCTCGTGATCTCCATCTCCGAAGCACCGTCATGATCACCATCGTCACCGGCTCGACACCTTGATCTCCATCGTAGTATCGTTGTCGTCTCGCCAACTTATTGCTTTTACGACTATCGCTACCGCTTAGTGATAAAGTAAAACTATTACATGGCGATTGCATCTCATACAATAAAGCGACAACCATATGGCTCCTGCCAGTTGCCGATAACTCAGTTACAAAACATGATCATCTCATACAACACATTATATCACATCATGTCTTGACCATATCACATCACAACATGCCCTGCAAAACACAAGTTAGACGTCCTCTACTTTGTTGTTGCATGTTTTACGTGGCTGCTACGGGCTTAGCAAGAACCGTTCTTACCTACGCATCAAAACCACAACGATAGTTTGTCAAGTTGGTGTTGTTTTAACCTTCGCAAGGACCGGGCGTAGCCACACTCGGTTCAACTAAAATGAGAGAGACAGACACCCGCCAGTCACCTTTAAGCAACGAGTGCTCCGAACGGTGAAACCAGTCTCGCGTAAGCGTACGTGTAATGTCGGTCCGGGCCGCTTCATCTCACAATACCGCTGAACCAAAGTATGACATGCTGGTAAGCAGTATGACTTATATCGCCCACAACTCACTTGTGTTCTACTCGTGCATAGCATCAACACATAAAACCAGGCTCTGATACCACTGTTGGGGAACGTAGTAATTTCAAAAAAAATCCTACGCACACGCAAGATCATGGTGATGCATAACAACGAGAGGGGAGAGTGTTGTCCACGTACCCTTGTAGACCGACAGCGGAAGCGTTATCACAACGCGGTTGATGTAGTCGTACGTCTTCATGATCCGACCGATCAAGTACCGAACGTACGACACCTCCAAGTTCTACACACGTTCAGCTCGATGACGTCCCTCGAACTCCGATCCAGCCGAGTGTTGAGGGAGAGTTTCGTCAGCACGACGGCGTGGTGACGATGATGATGTTCCACCGACGCAGGGCTTCGCCTAAGCTCCGCGACGGTATTATCGAGGTGTAATCTGGTGGAGGGGGGCACCGCACACGGCTAAAATATTGTATATCAAGTGTGTTCTTAGGTGCCCCCTGCCCCCGTATATAAAGGAGCAAGGGGGAGGCCGGCTGCCCTAGGCGCGCCAAGGAGAGAGGGGGAGTCCTCCTCCTAGTAGGAGTAGGACTCCCCTTTCCTAGTCCTACTAGGAAAGAAAGGGGGGAAGGAAAGAGAGGGAGAGGGAGAGGGAAAGGGGGCTGCGCCCCCCTCTCCTAGTCCAACTTGGACTCCCCTTGGGAGGGGGCGCGCCACCTCCTGGCTGCTGCCCTGTCTCTCCCTCAAGGCCCACCAAGGCCCAATACTTCCCCGGGGGGTTCCGGTAACCCTCCGGCACTCCGGTTTAATCCGAAACTTCTCCGGAACACTTCCGGTGTCCGAATATAGTCGTCCAATATATCAATCTTTACGTCTCGACCATTTCGAGACTCCTCATCATGTCCATGATCACATCCGGGACTCCGAACAACCTTCGGTACATCAAATCACATAAACTCATAATATAACTGTCATCGTAACTTTAAGCGTGCGGACCCTTTGGGTTCGAGAACTATGTAGACATGACCGAGACACCTCTCCGGTCAATAACCAATAGCGGGACCTGGATGCCCATATAGGTTCCCACATATTCTACGAAGATCTTTATCGGTCAGACCGCATAACAACATACGTTGTTCCGTTTGTCATCGGTATGTTACTTGCCCGAGATTCGATCGTCGGTATCTCGATACCTAGTTCAATCTCATTACCGGCAAGTCTCTTTACTCGTTCTGTAATACATCATCCCGCAACTAACTCATTAGTCACAATGCTTGCAAGGCTTATAGTGATGTGCATTACCGAGTGGGCCCAGAGATACCTCTCCGACAATCGGAGTGACAAATCCTAATCTCGAAATACGCCAACCCAACAAGTACCTTTGGAGACACCTGTAGAGCACCTTTATAATCACCCAGTTATGTTGTGACGTTTGGTAGCACACAAAGTGTTCCTTCGGTAAACGGGAGTTGCATAATCTCATAGTCATAGGAACATGTATAAGTCATGAAGAAAGCAATAGCAACATACTAAACGATCGGGTGCTAAGCTAACGTAATGGGTCATGTCAATCACGTCATTCTCCTAATGAGGTGATCCCGTTAATCAAATGACAACTCATGTCTATGGCTAGGAAACATAACCATCTTTGATTAACGAGCTAGTCAAGTAGAGACATACTAGTGACACTCTGTTTGTCTATGTATTCACACATGTATTATGTTTCCGGTTAATACAATTCTAGCATGAATAATAAACATTTATCATGATATAAGGAAATATATAATACTTTATTATTGCCTCTATGGCATATTTCCTTCAAGCGGGAGGCGGAGGAGTTGATGGCGGCTGCCGCCAAGGCGGCCCAGGAGGAGGAGGCGGCGAAGGCGGACGTCGACGCAGCGGCCGAGGCCCAGGCGGAGGCTGCGGCCGCGGCGATGGCGGAGGGGGCCTTGCTCGTCACCCCTCTGCGCGTCGCGGCGCCTGAGGCCCCAGAGCCCCCGCCAGAGGAAGCCGGCGGCGACCAGTCGGGATTGGAGAGGGAGGACGACGTCGTCGTCCTGGAGAGGGAGGCGGCACCGGCCCCGCCGACTGGAGCGACCCAAGGCGGCCAGCCTAACTTGCCGCCTACGCAATCGGCCGGGGGCGAGCCGGCCGCGAGGACGGATCTGGTGGTCCAGTCGCCATCGCGCCAGCACGCGGGGAAGGCTGCATCGGAGCCGCAGAAGGCCGCGGGCTCCAGCTTGTCGGCCCAGGACATGGAGGCGGCCAGCGCCAGCTCGGGGTGGACGCCGGGTGGAGGGACGGCTGTGGTGAACGTGGCAGCGCAGGACGTCCGGAACCGGCTTCAAGCCCAGGCTACGGCGCTGAGGAAATATAATGACGAGTTCCTTGCGACGCGGGCGGCCATTCAGGTTAGTCTTCTTATTTTTGCTTTTTTGATCTTGGTTTCTTCCGTGGGGGCGCGTCAGCGCACCCACTGGGTGTAGTCCCCGAGTTCCGAGTCGGCTGCTGAGCAGGCGGCTTGGAACTTCTTAGCGGGCCTTGTTTTGCTATTCTTGTTCTCATTCGCTCCTCTGCCTGACTTGCAGGACTACCACAACCTTCGCGCGGCTGCCTTCAACTCCCAGGCTCGGGAGCTGACCCAGAAGACTGCTGACCTATCTGAGAGCCGGGGTAAGTCCTTCATCTTTTATCTCATGTGGGGGCGCGTCAGCGCACCCACTGGGTGTAGTCCCCGAGATTCGGGCCGACTGCTGAGCAGTCGGGTCGGATCTTCCTTGACGACTTCTTCCTTACTACTTCTTTCTTTTCTGCCATCCTTACAGTGGCCAACGCCAGTCTGAGGGAACAGCTGGGCGGGGCTCAGGCCGCCCTCCGCGCTAAGGAGGCCGAGTTTGCCGCCTTGGCACAGGAGCGTGACCGCCTGGCCAAGAGGTTGGCCGACCAGGAGAAGAGCCACAAGGCGGCCCTGAAGGCGGTGCAGGACAGCGAAGCCGCCCTCCAAGCCGAGTATGAGACAGAAGCGGCCAGCTGGGCCGAAGCGAAGCAGACGCTGATCAGCGGCTATGGCCAGATCGAAGACTTGGTTCACGGTAGGCCGCCTTCCTCTTCGTCCTTGCTTGCCGTTTACCGTTTTAGCTCACTTTCTGACATGGTGTTTTTCTCTTCTTTCTCTTTCTTCCTTGCGCAGAGTACTTCCCTGGCTACTCTACCGCCGCCAACCAGGTCGTCGAGGCCCACCGCGAGGCACGAAGGCAGGCTGGCGCCGAGATCGCGCCAAACGCTCGCCGGTCGCTGGAGGAGCAGCTCTTGGCGATTCAGGCCCGCCTCCAGCCGGCTCATCGCATGCTCCGCCGGCTTCAGCGCGTTGGGGCGCAGGTGTTGGCCGCTCTCTGGCCTGGTGAAGTGATTCCCCGCACCGCTAGTCGGACTGCCGACTGGCTGGAGGTGGCGGTTGGCCGCTTCGAGGCCTGGAAGGCTTCTGCAGCTCGGTCCGGTGCCAGGCGGGCGCTGGAGTTCGCCAAGGCCTGGTATCCCGAGCTGAGTCTGGACCAGCTTGCCACCTGGCGGCAGGAGGCCGACACAGAGCTGGAGCCGGCGCGGCCGGCTATCATCCGGCGGGCTTCGGCGATTGCCGACTACACTGACACCAGCGCCTTCGCTCCTGAGGTGGACGACAACGGCGTTGCCCAGCTGAAGGAGTGGTTCGGGCTGAACCTGGCAGACTGCGAGGACTCGGCGGAGGAGATCGACTCCAGCGACGAGGGCGAGGAGGAGGAGGAGGAGGGTGAAGACGTCGCGCCAGATGGTGGAGCGGCCGGTCAGCCTCAGCTTGATCGTGCCTCCAGCAACAAGGCACGCGTGGGTGCGCCGTCTGCGGCCGGCGATGATCAAGCCGAGACCCGCCAGCCGGCCACTCCTCCAGCCGGTGGTGCCGTCTCCACCGACCAACCCGGCTACCACACTGCGCCCTTAGTCTAGTCTGCTGCCTCTATTTTCCTGTTTCACCATTCTTGGAATAGTGTTTTGTGAAGTTTGCACAATGCCACCCACTGGGTGTATTCGAACTATATTGACTGCCAGCCGGTTTGGGGCCTTATGTGTAAATATAATTATGCATGCGTTTGGCTTTCCCTTGTTCTTTGCTTTTCATCCTTCTGCTGTTTCCTTTGCCGCCCTCCCTTGGTTGCCGCCTCCCCAGCCGGACAGCTGCTCTGCAATCTGTGGCTGGGGAAGTGCTTGGGAGGGCAAGTACTCTAGCTTTGTTGGATTATAGCGAAGTGATTGGGAGGCCGGCCAGCCGGCTGTTTTGACAGCCGGCAAGCATGGTTGGAGGCCGTCTTTGCGTTATACAAGTTCGTTAGTCCTTAGCCGTTTTTCGTGTGGGCATCCTTTCTACCTTTGGCTCTTGCCAGTCGGTCAGTCGGTTCTTCGAGCTGCGACTTTCAACAAGAGAGGGCTCGGGTGCTGGCACACTACTTGTCTGACTTCAGGTAGAACTTTTAATATAACTTAAGGCGGCCGGTCCCCAGGACGACTAGTCGAACCCGGTGCCAGACATAAAATCAAATGTAATAATACATTCATGAGTATGACACTCGTCATTCATAGATAAAGGAGGGCAGTCCCCGAGTGCTCCTCGGGGGGCCCGTTGTTTCGTACTTAATACAAAAAGGTAGCATGATACATACTGCTTTCAACTGTAAAATCTTCTCAGGAGGTTCGCGTTCCATGGTCGTTCCGACTCCTTGCCGGAATCATCCCTCTTGCGTGCTCTTGGTTTTTGTGCGTCAATCAGGTAGTAGGAGTCGTTTCCTAGTGCCTTGCTGATGACGAAAGGGCCTTCCCAAGGGGCCGAGAGCTTGTGCTGGCCGGCTGTTCGCTGGATCAGCCGAAGCACAAGGTCGCCCTCTTGGAAAGATCTTGGCTTGACCTTTCGGTTGTGGTAACGGTGCAAACCCTGCTGGTAGATGGCGGACCGGCTGAGTGCTAACAGCCGGCCTTCTTCCAGCAGGTCGACGCCGTCTTCTCGCGCTTCCTTGGCCTCCGCCTCTGTGTACATGGTGACCCGAGGCGAGTCGAACTTGATGTCAGTTGGGATGACAGCCTCGGCAGACTCCAGAGGACAGCCGGCAGCTCATCGAGCCAGTAGCCGGCCGATCGCTCTAGTGGTACGATCAGTCGGGGCTTGATGCCGGAGAGGATTAGTCCATTCGCTCGCTCGACCTGGCCGTTTGACTGCGGGTGGCCAACGGACGCTAAGTCCAGTCGGATGCCCTGTGTCGCGCAGAAACGTGCCAGTGCTCCTTTGGCAAAGTTTGTGCCGTTGTCGGTGATGATGCTGTGCGGCACGCCGTACCGAGTAGTGATGTCGGCAATGAACGTCACGGCAGTCGGCCCGTTCAGCTTCTTGATCGGCTTCGCTTCGATCCACTTGGTAAATTTGTCCACGGCGACAAGCAGATGTGTCAAGCCGCCGCAGGCTGTCTTGAATGGGCCCACCATGTACAGCCCCAGACGGCAAAGGGCCAGGTGAGGGGGATGGTCTTGAGTGCAGAAGCCGGCAGGTGTTGCTTGGAACTGAAGACTTGGCATCCTTTGCAGCTTTTGACTATCTCTTTGGCATCTTCCAAAGCAGTCGGCCAAAAGAAACCATGGCGGAAAGCTTTGGCCACAAGTGATCTTGAGGCTGCGTGGTGGCCGCATTCGCCTTGGTGGATTTCCTTGAGGATTGCCACACCTTTCTCTGGCTCGACGCAGCGCTGGAAGACTCTAGTGACGCTACGCTTGACAAGTTCTCTGTTTATTATTGCATATGCTCCGGCTCGGCGTTGCACTAGGCTTGCCGAGGTCTCATCAGTCGGCAACTCTCTGTTGACTAGGAAGTTGAGGATGGGCTGGGCCCATGATGGAGCTGTGACTTCTTCTACTGTTAGTACGGCCACTATGACTCGGGTGGGCGGGTTGGGTGGTGGGGAGTTGGAGTCGGCCACTGCTTCTTGTGTCGCTGCAGTCCCCGGGCCGACTGCTGCAGTCCCCGGGCCGGGTTTTGAGGTCCCCGAGCCGGGTGCGACTACGGCAGTCCCCGGGCCGCTTGTCGAAGTCCCCGAGCCGCCTGCTAGGTTCCTCCAGTCGGACCCGGCTGCATCGGGGGCAGGCGGTACGAAGATAGAGTCCGACTCCGGAGATGGCTTGATAGACGGTTTGAGGAGGCGCTGGAGAGAGACACCGGTTGGTATAGCCTGTCAGGTGGAGCCGATCCGTGCCAGGGCATCTGCTTGGTCGTTGTCGGCCCGTGGCACGTGAAGGAACTCGCACCCTTCGAAGTACCCACTGATCTGTTGGACGAGGAAGCGATAGCTCGCCATGTTTGCATCCTTGGCGTCCCAGTCGCCAGATGACTGCTGGACCACCAAGTCTGAGTCGCCATAACATAGGATCTGGCATATGCCGAGCTCTTTGGCTAGCCGGAGCCCGTGTATGAGCGCCTCGTACTCGGCCACGTTGTTGGAGGCGGCGAAGTGGATTTGCAGCGTGTATCTGAGCTTGTCATCTATGGGAGAGGTGAGGACGACGCCGGCTCCCAAGCCGGTGCGCATCTTGGACCCGTCGAAGTGCATCCGCCAATGAGTAGAGTCGGGAGCCGGCAGTAGGTACTGGGTCTCGGCCCAGTCGACGAGGAAGTCGGCCAATGCTTGGGACTTGACGGTGGTGCGGGGCTGGTAGAAGATTGTGTAAGGCGCCAGCGCAATGGCCCATTTAGCCACCCGGCCGGATGCATCCCGGCTGCCTATGATCTCGGCAAGTGGGGCGGTGCATACGACCGTGATGGGATGCTCTTGCAAGTAGGGCTTCAGCTTCTTGGCGGCGAAGTACACTCCATAACACATCTTCTGGTAGTGTGGGCAGTTTTGCTTGGAGCTGGACAGTACTTCGCTTAGATAATATACCGGCCTCTCGACTAGCTGGGCACGGCCCTCTTCTGGGCGCTCGACCACGATGACTGTACTGACCACTCGGCTAGTTGCGGCAATGTAGAGGAGCATGGGCTCCTTCTCAGTCGGCGCTGCCAGGACAGGGGGAGTGGTCAGCATCTTCTTCAACTCATGGAAGGCTTGGTCTGCTTGGTCATTCCACTCGAAATGAGTGGATTTCTTCATGAGTCGGTACAGGGGGAGAGCCTTCTCTCCTAGCCGGCTGATAAAGCGGTTTAGGGAGGCCAGGCACCCGGTGAACTTCTGAACGTCTCGCAACTTGGTGGGAATCTCCATTCTCTCAATGGACTTGATCTTCACAGGGTTGCACTCAATGCCGCGTTCAGAGACCAGAAAGCCTAGAAGCTGGCCGACTGGTACTCCGAACACGCATTTCTCAGGGTTGAGCTTGATCTGGAATCGGCGCAAGTTGGCAAATGTTTCTTTGAGGTCTTCCAGCAGGGTGCCGCGCTTGTCCGTCTTCACCACAATATCGTCTATGTAGACGTGGGCATTTCTGCCGAGTTGCTTGAGGAGGCATTTCTGCATGCAACGTTGAAAAGTGGCACCGGCATTCCTCAGGCCGAATGTCATAGTTAGGTAACAGAAAGCTCTGAATGGTGTGATGAAGGCGGTCTTCAGGCGGTCTGCTGGGTCCAACTTAATCTGGTGGTATCCTGAGTAAGCATCCAAAAAACTCAACAGCTCGCATCCGGCTGTGGAGTCTATCACTTGATCAATCCGTGGCAAAGCAAACGGATCTTTGGGGCAGGCCTTGTTGAGGCTGGTGTAGTCTATACACATACGCCATTTGTTGTTCTTCTTCAAAACCAAGACTGGGTTGGCAAGCCACTCTGGGAAAAACACTTCCATTATAAAGCCGGCGGCAAGGAGCCAGGCTATCTCTTCTCCTACGATTCTTCTCTTCTCTTCTGACAGTCGGCGGAGAGGCTGCTTGACCGGCTTCGCGTCGGCTCGGACGTGTAACTTGTGCTCGGCAAAATCCTTCGGAACACCCGGCATGTCCTTTGGGGACCATGCAAAGATGTCTCGATTCTCACGGAGGAAGTCGACGAGCTCGCCTTCCTATTTACTGTCTAGGTTCGCACCAATGACTGCAAACCTCTCCGGGTTCTCCGCCGCAGCGGTGGACCTCACACCCCGACGGATCTACCTTCCGCACCTTGGAACCCCCAACTGCCAACTCACCACTTCACCGGAGCCGCTTCAGCGACTGGCTTGTCCACCGCTCCAGATCTCCTGGACCGCCATCATGGTCCACCGCACCGGATCTGCTTAATCAGCGCCCTCATCCACGACAGTGTAGGCCCTTCACTAACTCCCTCGTCCGTCCCTTTGCTGGCCCTTCATACAAGCCCTTGTCCACTGCAACAGATCCGCCTTACCGAAAGCACTGTACAATGCGCCCGCCGAAGCCTTCGTCCACTGCACCGGACCCACTCCACGGACGCCATATTCAACTCCACCGGCCCTGCTTTACCGACGCCGTAGCCTCATCAGGTTATTTTGATTTGTACTCCTTTGGTTTTTCTCTTTATCGTGCAACTGTTCACTTACCACAGATGAGCTTTCTTGTATGTCGACAGGCGCCGCAACCGTAGCACCGGAGCCGCTTCAGCAACGGCGACAGCCGGCCCAAACTCAACCGCAACACGAGCACCATCGATGATCCTTAGCTATCAAGTATGCCAACGATACCCATACGTGCCTCCTACGGGCCGTACAAACAATGGGCCTTCTACGGGCCATAGAAACAATGGGCCTTCTATGGGCCGTGGAAACAATGGGCCTTCTACGGGCCGTATCATCAATGGGCCTTATACAGGCCGTATGATCGATTGGCCAAACATGGGCCAAAAACAGACCGCATTATGGCCGTAAATGGGCTAGAGTTGGAGTCGTCCATTCATGGGCCGACCATAATGGGCCGTCGTTAATAGGCCGTATTTGATGACGCTATGAAAATGGCCCAACATATTAACGGGCCACAAACGGGCCGACTGTAACCATGGGCTGAATTTGGCCCACAAGCAGAAAATGGCAGTAACGGGCCGTAAGTAACCGAATGCTGGAAATGAGCCCAAGAATAAATGGGCCCTAAGAAGGCCGAAAGATAACATGGGCTGCAAACGGCCCAATGGAGTAATGGGTATAAAGTGATACACTGTTCATTACGGGCCAGTTTCACCACGGGTCGTTAATGGGCCAAGAGTTACACAGGGCCTCATATGGGCCGAAAGACATCATGGGCCATACATGGGCCGGAACTTAAAATGGGCTGGAATCATATTGGACGGCCCAGATGACGCTACTGGGCCTAATTCAGATAGGTCGTAATGGGCCCTGGTTTAGCGGGCTGTAAATGAGGTGAAGACATGCACGCCGGCGAATCTTACCCAGGTTCGGGGCACTCCGTGGAGATAACACCCCTAGTCCTGCTCTGCGGGGTCTCCGCATGATCACTAGATCAAGACTAGTAGCTACAAGTGCTCCTTGAGCTGTCGGGCTAGAGGAAGAAGAAGGGCAAGGCTAGCTCTCCTTTTTCTCTCTATGTGGTGTGTGTAACTCTATGAGATCCACCCTTTGCATGGGTGTCCCGGGGGGTTTATATAGGCCTACCCCCCAGGGGTACAATGGTAATCCGGCTGGGCGCGGGTCCCAGCCGTCAGTGTCTATGCTCGCCGGCCTCTCCGCCGGTCATTTGGTCCCGCCGACTGCCGGCTTCTTGGCCGGCACGCCGGCCCCACCGCATGGGGTCTTTGTCGGCGGCTGGTTACTGTTGCCTCGCCTCTGATGACGAGGGCTTTGTCGAGCTAAGCGTGGCTATAGTGTCGCCGCCTTGCGAGCCCTCACTGTTGCCTTACCTCGTCTTGTCTCCTTAATGGGCCGCATGCTTCGAGGGAGGGAGGTAGCCGGCTATTGGGAGCTGGCCACATCCCTGGCTGACTAGAGGAGGCCGGGCCGTCTTCAGATGTCTCTCTGGCAAAGGGGCCCGCCGCCCGCGGGCCGTTCTGGCACCTGTCATGGGTGACATCGAGGCCAACATGGCTACAGTGCCGCGCCGGACGGGGGATGGCTGGCCCGTACGGCGCCCTGTTGCCACACCTGCTCCGGGAATCGGGGGTAGTGGGCTGTACTGTGGCCACACCCCATTGTACCGCCGCTATGAGGGTTCAGTCTTGGTGGGTGCAATCTTGGCCGGCTTCCGGGAGCCGGCTTTCTTCGTGGCCGGCTTCTGGGAGTCGGTCTTCTTGGGGCCGGCTTCCCGGAGTCGGCTATCTCGTATCTTTCTTGGAGGAGGTTTCTGGGGCTGGGTCGCCTTCTGGGAGTCAGCCCTGGGGGTAGCCGGCCGGGGGAAGGTGGCCCTATGCTTTGTATGCTTGAAGGCCTGAACGGCCTGATAATTTTCAAAGAGCCAGGGGGAGTCGGTTAGGCTACCCGTGGTCATTTACTCCGACAGACCTACTGTGACAAACACGTATCATCACGGAAGTGTATTTTTTTTGTAGTGATTACCGAGAGGGCCCAGAGATACCTTACTCGGAGTGACAAATCCTAATCTCGATCTATGCCAACGCAACAAACACCTTCAGAGATACCTGTAGAGCATCTTTATAATCACCCAGTTATGGTCTGACGTTTGATAGCACACAAGGTATTCCTCTGGTATCCGGGAGTTGCATAATCTCATAGTCAAAGGAATATGTATAAGTCATGAAGAAAGCAATAGCAATAAAACTTAACGATCATTATGCTAAGCTAACGGATGGGTCTTGTCCATCACATCATTCTCCTAATGATGTGATCTCGTTAATCAAATGACAACACATGTCTATGGTTAGGAAACTTAACCATCTTTGATCAACGAGCTAGTCTAGTAGAGGCTTACTAGAGACACGGTGTTTTCTCTATGTATCCACACATGTACCAAGTTTCAGGTTAATATAATTCTAGCATGGATAATAAACATTTATCATGATATAAGGAAATATAAAATAACAACTTTATTATTGCCTCTAGGGCATATTTCCTTCAGTCACCCACTTGCACTTGAGTCAATAATCTAGTTCACATCGCCATGTGATTTAACACCCTATAGTTCACATCGCCATGTGATTTAACACCCTATAGTTCACATCGCCATTTGACTAATACCCAAATGGTTTATTAAAGTCAATAATCTAGTTCACATCGCCATGTGATTAACACCCAAAGAGTACTAAGGTGTGATCATATTTTGCTTGTGAGAGAAGTTTAGTCAACGGGTCTGCCACATTCAGATCCGTATGTATTTTGCAAATTTCTATGTCTACAATGCTCTGCACGGAGCTACTCTAGCTAATTGCTCCCACTTTCAATATGTATTGAGACTAAGAGTTATCTGGATCAGTGTAAAAGCTTGCATCGACGTAACCCTTTATGACGAACTCTTTGTCACCTCCATAACCGAGAAACATATCCTTATTCTACTAAGGATACTCCTGGACACTATTGTACCCTCTTGCCAAACTCATGGTGAGGTACAATATAGGTCTGGTACACAGCATAACATACTTTATAGAACCTATGACTGAGGCATAGGGAATGACTTCCATTCTCTTTCTATTTTCAGTCGTCGGGTTTTTGAGTCTTACTCAACTTCACACCTTGCAACACAGGCAAGAACTCCTTCTTTGACTGTTCCATTTTGAACTACTTCAAAATCTTGTCAAGGTATGTACTCATTGAAAAATCTTATCAAGCGTCTTGATCTATCTCTATAGATCTTGATGCTCAATGTGTAAGCAGCTTCACCGAGCTCTTTCTTTGAAAAACTCCTTTCGAACACTCCTTTATGCTTTCGAGAAAATTCTACATCATTTCTGATCAACTATATGTTTCACATATACTTATGAGAAAGGCTATAGTGCTACCACTTACTTTCTTGTAAATACATGCTTCATGGCAAGTCTGTATAAAACTATATGCTTTGATCAACTCATCAAAGCGTATATTCCAACTTCGAGATGCTTGCACCAGTCCATAGATGGATCGCTGGAGCTTGCACATTTTGTTAGCACCTTTAGGATTGACTAAACCTTCTGGTTGCATCATATACAACTCTTCTTTAAGAAATACATTAAGGAATGCATTTTTGACATCCATTTGCCAGATTTCATAAAATGTGGCAATTTCTAACATGATTCGGACAGACTTAAGCATCGCTACGAGTGAGAAAATCTCATCGTAGTCAACACCTTGAACTTGTCGAAAACCTTTTGCGACAGGTCGAGCTTTGTAGATAGTAACGCTACCATCAGCGTCCGTCTTCCTCTTGAAGATCCATTTATTATCTATGGCTCGCCGATCATTGGGAAAGTAAACCAAAGTCCACACTTTGTTCTTATACATGGATCCTATCTCAGATTTCATGGCCTCAAGCCATTTGTCGGAATATGGGCTCATCACCGCTTCCTCGTAGTTCGTAGGTTCGTCATGGTCTAGTAATATGACTTCCAGAACAGGATTACCCTACCACTCTGGTGTGGAACATGCTCTGGTTGACCTACGAGGTTCGGTAGTAACTTGATCTGAAGTTTCATGATCATTATCATTAACTTCCTCTCTAATTGATGTAGGCATCACTTGAACTGATTTCTGTGATGAGCTACTTTCCAATTCGAGAGAAGGTACAATTACCTCATCAAGTTCTAGTTGATGTAGTCAAAGTCTTCAAACAAATATGAACAATCACTCAACACAGTAATGAGGAAATGAAAGAGTTGAGGAAATAGAACCAGTAGGCTTGGTGAAGACAATGATTTGGTAGACCAGTTCCAACTGCTGTGACAGTTGTACGTCTGGTTAGAGCGGCTAGGTATTTCAACCTGAGGACACACAGTCCCGACACACAGTCCTCACTGTATACTCCTTGAGCTAAAGTCACACATACCTCGCCCAATCACTCGTGGTAAGTCTTTAGGTGACTTCCAAACCTTCAAAAACTCGGTCACTCGGCAATCCACAATTTCCTCTTGGATGCTTAGACCATGACGCCTAACCGTCTGGAAGATGCACAGTCCTCAAAGGTAACAAGCGTCGGATCCACGCAGGATCAATCTCTTCAGTGATGCTCAATCACTTTGGGTTTGTAGGTGTTTGGGTTTGGGTTTTCCTCACTTGATGATTTTCGCTCAAAGTCCTCGGAGGATTGGATGCTCTCAATGATAAGTGTCAGTTTCTCTCGGAGCAGCCAACCAGCTAGTGGTTGTAGGGGGCGGCTATTTATAGCCTAGGGAGCAGACTAACATGATAAGACATAAATGCCCTTCCATGATATGACCGTTAGGTGGGTAGATATTTTGGAACAGCTGACGCGTAGCACAGCAACGGTCGGAAATTTGAGGTTCAAATTCCTCAGGGCTATCATGTTCCTTACTTGTAGGCAATCCGCACTAGCGAATTCCTAGCTCCTCAGTCAGAACAAATTCCTTAGAGACCAGAAGAACTTCGTCTCTGTCACTGAAGAAATTGACTGAGCTGCATTAGATTTCCAATGGATTCACTCGAAGGGATTAGTAGGTGTAGGATTTTGAGATGAGCATCACTTGAAAATTTTTCCTTAGTATTTCCTCGACCCCCTTTAACAGTACGGTGTTTCCTATGACTCAAGAAATCAAAAATGAACTACGAAAACAAAATTCTTCACGCTTCATGTTCCTCGTATGAATACCAAGTCTTCATCGTCACACCAATTTCTTCACTTTCAAAGTCTTCAGAAAGTCTTCAGAAATCCAAAGTCTTCAGTCGAAGACATTCATTTTTAGGGGTCGACTTTCTCTGTAAGTATCAAACTCCTCATAGACTTATAGACCTGTGGACACTCACAAACATATTAGATCCTTAACCTATAAGTCTTCAATACACCAAAATCACTAAGGGGCACTAGATGCAGTTACAATCTCCCCCTTTTTGGTGATTGATGACAATATAGGTTAAGTTTTCAACGGGGATAAACATATGAAGTGTAAATACAGAAGTTGAGGAATTTGATTGCAAGATATAGAATAACCCCCCCTGAAGATGTGCATAGTGAGGAATTTGCTTTTGAAGCAATGCACACTTGAAGAGTAGAATCATGGAGATCTCCCCCTATATCTTGTAATTCATACACACATTTAACATATAATATGAAGTGTTTGAAATGCATGATGAAATATGGTGACTGATGTAATTCAGCATGGAAGCATTACCATATATGATGAATAAGCATGCAGAAGAACACAACAAGAGTATCAGACCACCATCGGGTTTAAGTTTACAACTCGATCCAATAAAGTCTTCAGAAGAACGAGAGTTGTAACTTAGCAAAAAAACGCCCATATATAGAGACCCGCTTGAAGACTAACTCAAATTTCTCCCCCTTTGTCATCGAATGACCAAAAGGATCGAAAAATGAGGACTAACACCCCTGAAGAATATCATGATGATGGAGGAGCGCCAGCGTTGGGGTCGGTTGTTGTAGTAGGGCCTGCCGCAGTGTCGTTCATATCTTCATGCTGATCCATGTCGCCCGATGAAGAATATGAGCTGGCCACCAAGGAGGGAACATTGACCTTCCTGGATTTCTTCGCTGGTGGTTGAGACCAGTCAAAGTCCTCCTTAAGACCCATTTGCTTTAGATCTTCTTCACCATAAAGATGTGACAGAACAGCCCATGTGCGATCGAAGACTTCATGGAGGTAGTAATGGTTTTTCTTCACTTCATTGTGTGTAGCAGTCATGTTGTGAAGAATTGAACCAAACTGACGCTTAACCCATTTGTGGTTGCGATCGACCTTTTGGTGAAGACTGAGGAGAAGCTCAGGATCAGTCATCACCCTTGGAGCTGTGCCTATAGGATTTTGCTTTGAAGCATTTGCGGCAGAGTCATGAGTGGCCGAGTCATCATTGGTGGAGTAAGATGCAGCTTTGCGGAACTGTCATCCAATGGACGAATGCCTTCATCAATAGCAGTAGTTGCCTTGCCCTTTTCATCAGCTGAGTAAATGTCCGTTTGAGAACTTCTATGGGGGGCAAGTAGCTGAGATGATTTTGAAAGTCGGCCTTGTAGTTGAGTGAAGACCTTGTTCTGAGGAATCTCATAATCCAAGGAGCATAAGGCTTCAACTCAAATGGAGATAATGCAACATTGGCCAGAGTCCTCATGAAGAAATCATGGTAGTTGACAGGAACGCCATGAATGATGTTGAAGAGCAGATTCTTCATGATGCCAACGACCTCTTCATCATTCGAGTCGTGGCCTTTGATTGGAGTCAAAGTCTTCGCCAGAATGCGATAGACAGTCCGAGGTACATACTGCAATTCCTTCACGAGGAATTTGGTCCTTGGGGCTTGAACGGGCTTCAGTGGCTTCATCAACACTTGCATGTAGTGATCTGTAAGCTAAAGTTCATGGTAAATACAACTAGCACCTTCAAGGGGAGGACTAACAGGTAGGGCATGAAGCAATTCAGAGGCTGGTGCTTTGAAATGAGTATTTTCTGTCAACCAGTCCAATACCCAAGAGTTCACATCTTCATCATTTCCTGTGATGTGTAGTGTTGCATAGAACTAAAGAATTAGCTCTTCATTCCAATCAACAATATCAGTGCAGAAGTTGAGCAGTCCAGCGTCATGAAGAACACTGAGGACTAGCGTGAAGCAAGGCAGTGATTCCATGTCCACGTGAGGAATATGCTCATGGTCGAAGACATTGTCCTTGTTGAAAAGCAGCAAAGAATAGAAGTTGGCTTGGCTGGCAGTCCAGAAACGCTTCCTTCTAAGACGAGCAGAGTCATATGGGTTGTAATCCGTGAAGAAAACATGCTCATGGAAGAAGTCATCAGCCTTGAAGTTTTGCTTCTTGGAGAAAGGATCCTTCGGCTTGGGCTGAGGAGTGTCAGTCAATTGCATCACAACCTCAGGAATCGCAATCTCGGGAACCAGATGCTGAGGAATTTCAGTTTCTTCTTCAGTTGCAGCCTGGGTCCGCATTTCTTCAGCAGCATTTTCATCAGCACTAGTGGCTGGAATCTCTTCGTGAACGGACAGAGTGATGTGAGGTTCGTCAGAGCCCATTTGAACTTCAGTATGCACTGGGGACTGAGGAATTTGTTGCAGAGGAGTGAACAAGGGAGAGTTGGGGTGTTGACTTTCCAAAAAGTCATCATTCATCACTGGTGTTATGCTCCCAATGTCCACATCCTCATCTTCTTCACTTAGTTTTTCAATGCCTGCCTCTTCAACTGCGAACTAAGGCACGGGCGATGAGACAACTAGGGTTGAAGGGATTGTATCCACTTCAATTTCTTCGTCCAACTGCTCTGAGGAAGTAGCAGAAGGAACATCCTCATTGGATCCGCTTGGGATCGCATATTCTTCACTAAAAGGAACAAGTTCCTGTGATGGCATGCATGAGACTGGAACAACATCAATTGGATTCTCAAAAGAGCTTGCCAATTTCTTCATCTTCTTTGGAGCTGAAGATTCTGATGAAGTTGATGCTTTCCTTTTCTTCAGTGCTGCACATTCCTCAGCCTTGGTCTTCTTAGCTTCTGATGCAGAAGGAAGAATTGGACTTGGTGTAGGTGCAGGAGGGGCAGAGGAAATTGGCTCATTTTCTTCAGGCACAACTGATGCAGTTGCCCTGGCATGGTCAGTTTCTTCAGGCATAGCGGTTCAAGCCTCAGCTGGCCTGACTATTTCTTCAGGCGCAACACTAGAGGTTGCCCTGGCAGTTTCATCAGCGGCTGGAATGCAGTCATCAGCCCTGGCACTAGCAGTTTCATCAGCAACCTGATTTTCATCAGCGGTGCTGGCATGTTCTTCAGTCGGCTGGACAGATGCTTCAGCCTGAGGAATTTCAATGTGCGTTAGAGCAACATTTGACGAAAAACCTTTAGCCAATTTGACAAACCTGACTTTGGCTCCAAGCCAGTCTGCACGGCAGGTGTCAAATTCATCACTGAGGTTTTTGATCTCAGTTTGAGCAGCAATGAGTTCATCAGTGGTCATTTTCACAATGTTCTTCTTCAAAAGGCGCTCCTTCTTGTACTGCACTTTCTTCAACTGCCTGGCCTTCTCGAATTTCCATTTTTCTTCGCCTATGAAGGCGGAAAGCACGTGACTTTGACCAGGAGTAAGATTGAAGTCAGGCATATGAGTGTTGGGGTCCTTGTGCCAGTGGTCAATGTATTCAAGGATCAGCTTTGGATCCAAAAGCAGAGGTACATCTGAGCCTTTGGCTCTAGAGGCCCTTTGCTGCCTGTCTCTGATGATTTCAGTGAGTTCCTCATCATCAGCTTCGTCGTCATCAGACGGTACTTGGAAGGTGACCTGCTTCTTGTGAGGACTTGTTCGAGAACCTCGTCCAGCAGTGGCCTTAGTCTTCAGCAGAGTGGGGCCAGTTGAGGAATGCGGAGGAGCCGAAGAACTTGCAGAGGCTCCAGAAGCAATTGAGATGCCCGTTGTCCTTTGGCACGAGGCGGGTTGCACAGGTGCTGAGGATTTGGAAGGAGGAGCTGAGGACTTTGGAACTTGAGGAGCTGGAGCAGCTTGAGGAATTGGCCGTGAGGGCTTTGATGAGCTGGGCCATGAGGGCATTGCAGAGGAGCTTGGCTGTGAGGGCATTGGTGCAGAAGCCCTGGGCTTGTGTGCAGGCTTCTTGGGCATGGCCTTCTTAGGCTTTCTTGTAGAGGCCTCAACAGTGGCAGCAGCAGCAGAGTCTTCATTGAATTTCCTCACAGCTTCCTTAGCTACTTTGGCTAGCTTGGCTTGCCGTTTAGCCCATTCATCA
The DNA here is from genome assembly GCF_002575655.3 of Aegilops tauschii subsp. strangulata. Taxonomy (NCBI): domain Eukaryota; kingdom Viridiplantae; phylum Streptophyta; class Magnoliopsida; order Poales; family Poaceae; genus Aegilops; species Aegilops tauschii. Next base: position 390,977,226 of record NC_053040.3, on the reverse strand, counting down.
GGATAGTCCTCACCACGTTTGAGGCTGGTACGATCAGCTTCTTGGCCTGGTGCCAATGGAGGTCTTGGGCATGGAGGGTGAAGAGCGAATTTCTTCATGTACTTAGGAGTGACATATCTTTAATCCCTCCATTCTCTGGCCCATCTCCTCTCTATGCTCTGAATGTGCACTTTACGCTCATTCTTGGTCTCCTTGCCATGTTTGGCCTCATCAGGAGTGCAATATTCATCATAGATATCCTCAGGGATTTCAAACGCTGTGTTGACTTCCAATTTCTTTCCTCCCTTCTGAGGTTTCTTGCCGTCAGCCATTTTCTTCAGCTGAGGAATCTAAACAATAGAATTCTCTGAAGAGGTGTGCAACTTTTCTTCAAGGAACGTTGCAAATGAGTTAAGTTGATGAGAACCTAGAGATTCAGCAGCGGACATGTGTACCTGTGAACAGAAGATAGTTGCGAAGAATTTGGAGAGGTCATATGCGTTCTCAGAAGATTTTGCAAAAAAAAGAACAAGTTTGAGGAATTTGACCAGATGAGTCTCGAGGAATTTCACAAAGCGTTCTTTGACTTAGGTTCTAGAGTTGTATAGATTGAAAATCCACACAATTGAGGAATCTTGAAGAAAAATGTTACTTAGGGAAACAGATCAAGAACAGATGTTGTGTGAGGTGTTTAGTGTGTGAAGATTTGAAGAATAAACACCCTTTGAAAATTTTGTAGAAAACATCAGAATCAACAAGGGCAGTAAAAGTAACTTTTAATTACCCTTGACGAAGAACATGACGAACTGTGAAGTGTAGATTTAGAAGTTCGTCAGTTTAGATCTTCCACGCCCTAACATGGCAGAGGAAGACAGCTACGACGGCGGCGGAGTGAAGAAATCCGTGGCCGGCGCGAGTACAACGGCAACGAGGTCGAGGCAGTGAAGCTCTTCCTCACCGGCGACGATGGAAGTAGCGGCGGCGCTAGGTTTTGAGAGCTCGAGCGAGGGAATGAGGTCGAGCGGAGTAAAAACAAAGTGAGGAAGGGAGGGGGGTATTTATAGCCGAGGTGAAAAACTGCCCGCCCGAGGAAATTGGACGAACGAGCCCCTGACCCTTCTCATTCGCGTGACATGTGTCACCCACATACTGAGACGTGGCGATCGTGCGAGATCGTGGGTGAATAGATAAATCCATCGTGGAATGTGGAACGGTTTGAGCGGCAAACGCCAAAAATTCAGGTAAGATAATTTTAATGTTTCGTTCGCAAATTCTTCAGCTGACAAGGACACAGTGAAGATTTTGAGCGAGTTTCAAATAGAACGCATATGAAGAATTTGTGAATAGACTGGGTTGAGTTTAGCATAGAGGGGAAAGGGTCCGATCACATTCACTTAGCAGAAAAGGTAACGAGAAGAATTAGCAATAAGTGAATGCTGTAGAGGACATAAACTCATATATATATATATATATATATATATATATATATATATATATATATATATATATATATATCCAATGAAGAAAAATGACGGAATCAGTGAAGATAATGCCAAGTTGAAGAAATTGAACAACAAAAAAACTCAAATTGAAGATTTTTAACTTTTGTTGGTGGCGTGGCCCACCGTATAAGAATGATAATTTCAGACACCGCGTACAATTGTCGTAGGGTTCCGAGAATCAAATTCTTCGTTAATTTCTTCACACTTAGAGTGTTAGTCTTCATTGATTAAAGAAAAACGTTTCTTCGTGTGTTGCACATCTAAGTCATCAATTTTGCATAAGTGTTAGGATGTGTGTCCTTTTCAAAGGACATTCGAAGATTCTAGGATATTTAGCTCACACTGCAACTTGATAAATATCTTCTCATCCAAGGGCGTTGTGAAGATATCGGCTAGCTGTTCTTCAGTCTTCACATGCTCAATAGAGATGTCGCCCTTCAACACATGATCACGAAGAAAATGATGACGAATCTGAATGTGCTTTGTCTTCAAGTGCTAAACTGGGTTATGAGCAATCTTGATGGCACTCTCATTGTCACAGTAGAGATGCACATTCTTCATGTTGACGCCGTAGTACTTGAGGGTTTGCTTCATCCATAGACATTGAGCACAGCAAGAACCAACAGCAATGTACTCAGCTTCAGCAATAGACAGTGATACGCAGTTCTGTTTCTTCGAGGACCAATAGACCAAGGATCGTCTGAGGAAATGGCATGTGCCTGATGTTGACTTGCGGTTCACACGATCACCAGCATAGTCATAGTCTGAATATCCAATGAGATCAAAAGCTGAGCCCTTGGGATACCATAATCCAAGTGTTGGTGTGTGAGCTAGATATCGAAGAATATGCTTCACAACCTTATGGTGTGATTCCTTCGGTGTAGCTTGAAATCGGGCACACATGCAAACACTAAGCATAATATATAGCCTAGATGCACATAAATACAATAAAGAACCAATCATAGAGCGGTATACCTTTTGATCGAAGTCAATACCATTTTCATCAGTGCATAGATGGCCATTTGTGGGCATAGGGATTTTGATGCCTTTGCAGTCTTGCATGCCGAATTTCCTCAATACATCCTTGAGGTATTTCTCCTAAGATATGAATATGCCATTACGCTGTTGACGAATTTGAAGACCTAAGAAGAATTTCAATTCTCCCATCATAGACATTTGATATTCTTCACTCATCATATAGGCAAATTCATCACTGTAACGTTGGTCAGTACAGCCAAAGATAATATCATCAACATATATTTGGCAAACGAATAATTCATCATCATAGGTTTTGGTGAAAAGAGTTGGGTCAAGTGAACCGGGTTTGAAGCCTTTCTTCATGAGGAATTCCTTCAAAGTATCATACCACGCGCGAGGGGCCTGCTTGAGGCCATAGAGGGCCTTATTGAGTCTAAAGACTTTGTCAGGATGCTTTGGATCTTCAAAACCTGGGGGTTGAGCGACATATACTTCTTCCTCAAGCTTACCATTGAGGAATGCACTTTTCACATCCATTTGGTATAAGATGATATTATGATGGTTAGCATAAGCAAGTAATATGCGAATAGCCTCAAGTCTAGCAACAGGTGCAAAAGTTTCATCGAAATCAATTCCTTCAACCTGTGTGTAGCCTTGAGCTACAAGCCGTCCTTATTCCTCACCACAAGTCCATTTTCATCTTGCTTGTTGCGGTAGATCCACTTTGTGCCAATGATATTGTGCTTGCGAGGGTCTAGATGTTTGACCAGTTCCCAAACGTTGTTGAGCTCGAATTGATGTAATTCTTCGTGCATAGCTTGAATCCATTCAAGCTCCAGAAATGCTTCATCTACCTTAGTGGGCTCTGTGATAGAGACAAAAGCAAACTGCCCACAAAAGTTAGACAAATGTGAAGATTTTGAGAGTGTGAGAGGACCTGGTGCGTAGATGTCGCTGATGATTTTCTCAATCTGCACTTCATTTACAACGCGAGGATGAGCGGGTTGTCGTCGAGGAATTGGATCAGCATTTTCTTCGGCACCATTTTCCTCAGGTGTATCAGCATGATGTTCTTCACGTTCTGGAATGACTTCTTCAGCAGATTCTTCGGTAGGAATGACATCCTCAGTAGCCTTGAACTTGATAGTTTCCTCAGGTGACTTTTCATCTAGCACAGGAGATAGGTGCTCTCTTTGCGAGCCATTAGTTTCATCGAACCGCACATCTACAGTTTCAACAACTTTATGGTGAACGTTGTTGAAGACTCTGTAGGTGTGCGAGTCCTTTTCGTAACCAAGCATAAAACCTTCATGTGCTTTCGGTGCAAATTTAGAATTGTGATGAGGATCTCTAATCCAACATTTAGCACCGAAGGCTTTGAAATAACTCACATTGGGTTTCTTGTCAGTGAGGAGTTCATATGCAGTCTTCTTGAAGAATTTGTGAAGATATACCCTATTGATGATGTGGCACGCAGTATCAATTGCCTCAATCCAGAAATGACGAGGCGTCTTGTATTCATCAAGCATAGTGCGAGCCATCTCAACAAGAGTCCTGTTCTTGTGCTCCACGACGCCATTCTGCTGAGGAGTATATGGAGCAGATAACTCATGAGTAATACCAAGTTCATCAAGATAGTCATCAAGACCAGTATTCTTGAACTCAGTTCCATTGTCACTTCTGATGTGCTTTATCTTCACACCAAAGTTGGTTGAAGCCCTCGAGGAAAATCGTTTGAAGACTTCCTGCACTTCACGTTTGTAAGTGACAATATGTACCCATGTGTAACGAGAGTAATCATCAACAATAACAAAGCCATATAGAGATGCTTCATTAGTGAAAGCAGAATAATGGTTAGGACCAAAGAGATCCATGTGAAGCAATTCAAATGGTCGAGTGGTAGTCATGATAGTCTTCGCTGGATGCTTGGCCTTGGTCATCTTTCCAGCTTCACAGGGTCCGCACAAGTGATCCTTGAGGAATTTGACATTCTCAATGCCAATGACATGCTTCTTCTTCGCGAGCGTGTGCAAGTTCCTCATGCCAGCATGACCAAGTCATTGATGCCATAGCCAGCCTTCTGAAGCTTTGCAAGTAGACATATAGCTGGTTGTGGTCCTGTAGAGAAATCAACAATATACAGATCTCCTCTCCTAAAGCCTTCGAAGACTTTGGAATGGTCAGCTTCCATGATCACAAAACAACGGTACTTGCCAAAGATAACAACCATATCAATATCGCAAAGCATTGAGACTGACATGAGGTTGTATCCTAAGGACTCGACAAGCATGACTTTGTCCATGTGTCGATCCTTTGAGATCGCAACCTTACCTAGACCCAATATCTTGCTTTTGCCTTTGTCAGTGAAGGTGATATACTTCAGATGCGATGGAGATAAGGGAGCGCCCATCAAAAGATTCTTGTCACTGGTCATGTGATTTGTACATCCACTATCGAGGACCCACTCAGTGGCTTTGGGTTGATCATCCTACAGATGAATTAGCGCAGCTTACAAACTCATATACTTCATCAGTGAAGAATATGACATCAAATTCATCAGATCAATTTCATCAAGCAACAGAACAGATATATCAGTATGAGGATGTGAGAAATGAGAATTCATTTCTTCATGATTAGCTTGCGTCCTTTCAAGCACATTCATGTCTCCAGCAAATTCTTCAGACGTTTAAGTACGTCTGGAGACCTGACCCTGCATAAGAGATTAGAGTTTTTTCTTCACCACCCACATCTGAAGGGGTGGCAAAGAGTTCATCATTCTGCGAGCTCCATAAGAGAAAGGTGGCATAAAAGCCAGTCCACTTCGTTTCACATAAGAGGAGTTAGGGTAAGCATATGAATAAGCGAAGAAATTCTTCGAGGACTTATGAACATAATGGTTAGAAGAATAATGCACATATTCATAGCCCTTAGTTTTTCCTTGCGAAACAGAAATGTTAGCACGATGATGTTCATATCAGGACTTTGATCCTTTTGAGGAATTTGATCCACGTGAGGAATTTGGTCCATATGAGGACTTGGATCCATATGAAGAATTTGGTCCATATGAAGAGTTTGATCTGGGGTTCCTGTTCTTCACAGATGGTGTCATAATGACATTCACCTGAAGACTTTCAAGGCACCTTTTGGGAACCCAGATTTCTTCATAGGGGAACCGTTCCTGCAGTTAGTGCCAACATATCTAGCAAATAATCCACCATTCTGATTTTTCAACATCTTATAGTTTGAGTCAAATGACTCATCAGAAGAATGAGGAGATTCACATGTAAAGCCAAATAAGGTAGATGGATCTACTGGAGGTCCCTTTGCAGCAACCCATGAGGTTTTGGGGTACTGCTCAGGCTTCCAGTATGTTCCATCAGCATTGAGTTTCCTCTCAAAGGCAATACCCTCCTTCCTAGGGTTCCTGTTGAGGATATGCTTTTTAAGCACATCACAAAGAGCCTGAGCCCTTTGAGGATTTTGTACATGCCTGTCATATACAATTCCTTCAGCCCTGCATCGTCAGTGATACTAGCAGTATCCTCAGATGAGGAATTAGTGATAGCAGAGACAGGTGAAGAATTTGTAGTAGTAGAAGCATTTGAACATTCAGGTGAAGAATTAGCAGATTCATGTTCAATGCACTTCAAACATGGATGAATGAATTCTTCCTGAGCAGCGCTGATTTGTTGAGCAAGTAATGAATCACGCTCCTTCTGAAGATCTTCATAACTCTCCCTTAGCTTCTCAAGATCTTGATTTCTTTGAAGAAATTCATAAGAAAGCTTCTCATGATCAGATAAGAGAGTGTTATGATGACTTTGAAGGTTGTCAAACTTAGATTGAAATCTCTGAAGATTTTCAGTCAAATTTTTAGTGCGATCCATTTCTTCACCCAACATATCATCACTTTTGTCTAGTATGTTTTGAACCTTTTCAAAAGCCTTTTGTTGTTTCACAGCAATCTTAGCAAGTTTAGAGTAACTAGGCTTGAGGTTTTCATCAGATTCATCCTCACTTGATTCAGAGGAGGGATATTTGAGTACCTTGGCACCCTTTGCCATGAAGAAATAGGTGGGAGCGTAGTCATCATCGCCTTCGTCAGCCTTGTTGGTGAAGCTATTTTCTTCAGAGTTGAAGATGAACTTGCTGACGAATGCAGTAGCTAGGGCTAGGCTTGCCACACCAGATTCTGACTCCTCAGATGCCTCCTCTTCCTCACGTTCCTCACGTTCCTCAGATTCAGCTTCAGAATCCATTTCCTTGCCAATGAATGCCCGAGCCTTCTTAGAGCTGCTCTTCTTGTGAGATGAAGACTTTGAGGATTTCGACGATGAAGACTTTGAAGATTTCTTCTTCTTCTTTGAGTCATCAGAACTGTAATCCTTGTATTTCTTCTTCTTTGATTCCTTTTCCCACTGAGAACAATCTTGAATGTAGTGACCAGGTTTCTTGCACTTGTGGCATAGCTTCTTCTTGTAGTCACGGGATGAGGAATCATCACTTCTTGAGGATTTTCCAAAGCGACCACGCCTTGAAAACTTCTGGAACTTCTTCACGAGCATTGCTAGCTCCTGGCTCAGTTCTTCAGGATCACCAAGGCTGTTACCAGAATCTTCACCTTCAAATTCAGACACTGCCTTGGCCTTCAGGGCGCGTGATCTGCCATAGCTCGGACCATAGAGATCTCTCTTCTTAGCAAGCTGAAACTCATGAGTGTTTAGCCTCTCGAGGATATCAGCGGGATCAAGTGACTTGTAATCTCCACATTCTTGGATCATCAGTGCCAGAGTATCAAATGAGGAATCAAGCGATCTCAGCAATTTCTTCACCACCTCATGGTCGGTGATGTCAGTGGCACCTGTAGAGCATCTTTATAATCATCCAGTTATGTTGTGACGTTTGATAGCACACAAGGTATTCCTCCGGTATTCGGGAGTTGCATAATCTCATAGTCAAAGGAATATGTATAAATCATGAAGAAAGCAATAGCAATAAAACTTAACAATCATTATGCTAAGCTAACGGATGGGTCTTGTCCATCACATCATTCTCCTAATGATGTGGTCTCGTTAATCAAATGACAACACATGTCTATGGTTAGGAAACTTAACCATCTTTGATCAACGAGCTAGTCTAGTAGAGGCTTACTAGAGACACGGTGTTTTGTCTATGTATCCACACATGTACCAAGTTTCAGGTTAATATAATTCTAGCATGGGTAATAAACATTTATCATGATATAAGGAAATATAAAATAACAACTTTATTATTGCCTCTAGGGCATATTTCCTTCAGTCACCCACTTGCACTAGAGTCAATAATCTAGTTCACATCGCCATGTGATTTAACACCCTATAGTTCACATCGCCATTTGACTAATACCCAAATGGTTTACTAAAGTCAATAATCTAGTTCACCTCGCCATGTGATTAACACCCAAAGAGTACTAAGGTGTGATCATGTTTTGCTTGTGAGAGAAGTTTAGTCAATGGGTCTGCCACATTCAGATCCGTATGTATTTTGCAAATTTCTATGTCTACAATGCTCTGCACGGAGCTACTCTAGCTAATTGCTCCCACTTTCAATATGTATCCAGATTGAGACTAAGAGTCATCCGGATCAGTGTCAAAGCTTGCATCAACGTAACCCTTTACGACGAACTCTTTGTCACCTCCATAACCGAGAAGCATATCCTTATTCCACTAAGGATACTCCTGGATCACTATTGTACCCTCTTGCCAAACTCATGGTGAGGTACAAAATTGGTCTGGTACATAGCATAGCATACTTTATAGAACCTATGACTGAGGCATAGGGAATGTCTTTCATTCTCTTTCTATTTTCAGCCGTCAGGTTTTTGAGTCTTACTCAACTTCACACCTTGCAACACAGGCAAGAACTCCTTCTTTGACTGTTCCATTTTGAACTACTTCAAAATCTTGTCAAGGTATGTACTCATTGAAAAAACTTATCAAGCGTCTTGATCTATCTCTATAGATCTTGATGCTCAATGTGTAAGCAGCTTCACCGAGCTCTTTCTTTGAAAAACTCCTTTCGAACACTCCTTTATGCTTTCGAGAAAATTCTACATCATTTCTGATCAACTATATGTTTCACATATACTTATCAGAAAGGCTATAGTGCTACCACTTACTTTCTTGTAAATACATGCTTCATGGCAAGTCTGTATAAAACTATATGCTTTGATCAACTCATCAAAGCGTATATTCCAACTTCGAGATGCTTGCTCCAGTCCATAGATGGATCACTGGAGCTTGCACATTTTGTTAGCACCTTTAGGATTGACTAAACCTTCTGGTTGCATCATATACAACTCTTCTTTAAGAAATCCATTAAGGAATGCATTTTTGACATCCATTTGCCAGATTTCATAAAATGTGGCAATTTCTAACATGATTCAGACAGACTTAAGCATCGCTACGAGTGAGAAAATCTCATCGTAGTCAACACCTTGAACTTGTCGAAAACCTTTTGCGACAAGTCGAGCTTTGTAGATAGTAACGCTACCATCAGCGTCCGTCTTCCTCTTGAAGATCCATTTATTATATATGGCTCGCTGATCATTGGGCAAGTAAACCAAAGTCCACACTTTGTTCTTATACATGGATCCTATCTCAGATCTCATGGCCTCAAGCCATTTATCAGAATATGGGCTCATCACTGTTTCCTCGTAGTTCGTAGGTTCGTCATGGTCTAGTAAGATGACTTCCAGAACAGGATTACCCTACCACTCTGGTGCGGAACGTGCTCTGGTTGACCTACGAGGTTCGGTAGTAACTTGATCTGAAGTTTCATGATCATTATCGTTAACTTCCTCTCTAGTTGGTGTAGGCCTCAATTGAACTGATTTCTGTGATGAGCTACTTTCCAATTCGAGAGAAGGTACAATTACCTCATCAAGTTCTACTTTCCTCCCACTCACTTCTTTCGAGAGAAACTCCTTCTCTAGAAAGGATCCATTCTTAGTAACAAAAATCTTGCCTTCGGATCTGTGATAGAAGGTGTACCCAACAGTTTCTTCTGGGTATCCTATGAAGACGCACTTCTCTGATTTGGGTTCGAGCTTATCAGTTTGAAACTTTTTCACATAAGCATCGCAACCCCAAACTTTAAGAAACAACAGCTTTGGTTTCTTGCCAAACCATAGTTCATACGGTGTCGTCTCAACGGATTTAGACGGTGCCCTATTTAACGTGAATGCAGCTGTCTCTAATGCATAACCCCAAAACGATAGTGGTAAATCGGTAAGAGACATCATAGATCACATCATATAAAGTACGGTTACGTCGTTCGGATACACCATTATACTGTGGTGTTCCTGGTGGCGTGAGTTGTGAAACTATTCCACTTTGTTTTAAATGAAGGCCAAACTCGTAACTCAAATATTCGCCTCCGCGATTAGATCGTAGAAACTTTATTTTCTTGTTACGATGATTCTCTACTTCACTATGAAATTCTTTGAACTTTTCAAATGTTTCAGACTTGTGTTTCATCAAGTAGATATACCCATATCTGCTCAAATCATCTGTGAAGGTCAGAAAATAACGGTACCCACCGCGAGCCTCAACACTCATCGGACCGCATACATCGGTATGTATTATTTCCAATAAGTTAGTGGCTCGCTCCATTGTTCCGAAGAACGGAGTTTTAGTCATCTTGCCCATGAGGCATGGTTCGCAAGTATCAAATGATTCATAATCAAGTGAATCCAAAAGCCCATCTGCATGGATTTTCTTCATGCGCTTTACACAAATATGACCTAAACGGCAGTCCACAAGTATGTTGCAATATCATTATCAACTTTGCATGTTTTGGCATCAATATTATGAATATGTGTATCACTACTATCGAGATTCAATAAACCATTTATATTGGGTGTATGACCATAGAAGGTTTTATTCATGTAAACAGAACAACTCTGACTTAAATGAATAACCGTATTGCAATAAACATGATCCAATCATATTCATGCTCAATGCAAACACCAAATAACATTTATTTAGGTTCAACACTAATCCCGAAGGTAGAGGGAGTATGCGATGGTGATCTTATCAACCTTGGAATCTCTTCCAACACACATCGTCACTTCGCCCTCAACTAGTCTCTGTTCATTTTGTAACTCCTGTTTCAAGTTACTAAACTTAGCAAGTGAACCGGTATCAAATACCTAGGGGTTACTATGAACACTAGTAAAGTACACATCAATAATCTGTATATCAAATATACCTTTGTTCACTTTGCCATCCTTCTTATGCGCCAAATGTTTGGGGCAGTTCCGCTTCTAGTGACCATTTTCTTTGTAGTAGAAGCACTCAGTTTCAGGCTTGGGTTTAGCTTTGGGCTTCTTCACGGGAGCGGCAACTTGCTTGCTATTCTTCTTGAAGTTCCCTTTCTTTTCCTTTGCCTTTTTCTTGAAACTGGTGGTTTTGTTAAGCATCAACACTTGATGCTATTTCTTGATTTCTACCTTCGCCGATTTTAGTATCGCGAAGAGATTGGGAATCGTTTTCGTCATCCCTTGAATATTATAGTTCATCCCGAAGTTCTAGTAACTTGGTGATAGTGACTAGAGAACTTTGTCAATCACTATCTTAGCTGGAAGATTAACTCCCACTTGATTCAAACAATTTAAGTACCCAGACTGAAAGTGCGTTAAGTCGACTAGAGGGGGGGGGTGAATAGGCGATTTTTATGAATTCTTCACTGAGGAATTTCAGGGTGAGGGAATTTCCAAGCGAAAAACTACTTGCAGCGGAATAAGTACTCAGATGTAAACATAACAGAACATAAGCATGGTCATCATGATGTAATAAAAAAAAGCATAGAGTACAGAATGCGTAAACACAGGATAAGCAGGATGAAGACAAACAGATTGAAGAAATTGAACTGAGGAAATTGATAAAGTCTTCAGCCAAAGTCTTCAAACAAATATGAACAATCACTCAATACAGTAATGAGGAAATGAAAGAGTTGAGGAAATAGAACCAGTAGGCTTGGTGAAGACAATGATTTGGTAGACTAGTTCCAACTGCTGTGACAGTTGTACGTCTGGTTGGAGCGGCTAGGTATTTAAACCTGAGGACACACAGTCCTCACCGTATTCTCCTTGAGCTAAGTCACACAGACCTCGCCCAATCACTCGTGGTAATTCTTCAGGTGACTTCCAAACCTTCAAAAACTCGGTCACTCGGCAATCCACAATTTCCTCTTGGATGCTCAGACCATGACGCCTAACCGTCTGGAAGATGCACAGTCTTGAAAGGTAACAAGCGTCGGATCCACGCAGGATCAATCTCTTCAGTGATGCTCAATCACTTTGGGTTTGTAGGTGTTTGGGTTTGGGTTTTCCTCACTTGATGATTTTCGCTCAAAGTCCTCGGAGGATGGGATGCTCTCAATGATAAGTGTAAGTTTCTCTCGGAGCAGCCAACCAGCTAGTGGTTGTAGGGGGCGGCTATTTATAGCCTAGGGAGCAGCCCGACATGATAAGACATAAATGCCCTTTCATGATATGACCGTTAGGTGGGTAGATATTTTGGAACAGCTGGCACGTAGCACATCAACGGTCAGAAATTTGAGGTTCAAATTCCTCTGGGCTATCATGTTCCTCACTTGTAGGCAATCCGCACTGGCGAATTCCTAAGTCCTCAGTCAAAACAAATTCCTCAGAGACCAGAAGAACTTCGTCTCTGTCACTGAAGAAATTGACTGAGCTGCATGAGATTTCCAGTGGCTTCACTCAAAGGGATTGGTAGGTGTAGGATTTTGAGATGAGCATCACTTGGAAATTTTTCCTTAGTATTATTCGACCCCCTTTAACAGTACGGTGTTTCCTATGACTCAAGAAAGAGAAAATGAAACTACGAAAACAAAAGTCTTCATGCTTCATGTTCCTCGTATGAATACCAAGTCTTCATGTTCACACCAATTTCTTCACTTTCAAAGTCTTCAGAAAGTCTTCAGAAATCCAAAGTCTTCAGTCGAAGACATTCATTTTTAGGGGTCGACTTTCTCTATAAGTATCAAACTCCTCATAGACTTATAGACCTGTGTACACTCACAAACACATTAGTTCCTTAACCTATAACTCTTCAATTCACCAAAATCACTAAGGGGCACTAGATGCACTTACAAGACAATCTGAGCACATGCTCACCGGTTGAGCTATTCTCCTCCATCTTGTAGGAAAAGTATGGTCATAGGTCTCATACCTCTCGACACGGGCATGAGTCTGAAATACTAATTTCAACTCTTGGAACATCTCATATGCTCCATGTGTTGGGGAACGTAGTAATTTCAAAAAAATTCTATGCACACGGAAGATCATGGTGATGCATAGCAACGAGAGGGGAGAGTGTTGTCCACGTACCCTCGTAGACCGATAGCGGAAGCGTTAACACAACGCGGTTGATGTAGTCGTACGTCTTCACGATCCGACCAATCAAGTACCGAACGCACGGCACCTCCGAGTTCAGCACACGTTCAGCTCGATGATGTCCCTTGAACTCCGATCCAGCCGAGTGTTGAGGGAGAGTTTCGTCAGCACGACAGTGTGGTGACAATGATGATGTTGTACCGACGCAGGGCTTCGCCTAAGCACCGCTACGATGTTATCGAGGTTTAATATGGTGGAGGGGGGCACCGCACACGGCTAAGAGATCAATGATCAATTGTGTGTCTATGGGGTGCCCCCCTGCCCCCATATATAAAGGAGCAAGGGGGGAGGCGGCCGGCCTAGGAGGAGGGCGCGCCAAGGGGGGAGTCCTACTCCCACCGGGAGTAGGACTCCTCCTTTCCTTGTTGGAGTAGGAAAAGGGAAGGGAGAAGGAGAAAGAAGGAAGGGGGCGCCCCCCCTGGTCCAATTCGGACTAGTCCATGGGGAGGGGTGCGGCCACCCTTTGGGGCCTTTCTCTCCTTTCCTGTATCGCCCATTAAGGCCCAATACGAATTCCCGTAACTCTCCGGTACTCCGAAAAATACCCGAATCACTCGGAACCTTTCCGATGTCCGAATATAGTCGTACAATATATCAATCTCCACGTCTCGACCATTTCGAGACTCCTCGTCAAGTCCCTAATCTCATCCGGGACTCCGAACTCCTTCGGTACATCAAAACACATAAACTCATAATATAACCGTCATCTAACTTTAAGCGTGCGGACCCTACGGGTTCGAGAACTATGTAGACATGACCGAGACACGTCTCCGGTCAATAACCAATAGCGGAACCTGGATGCTCATATTGGCTCCCACATATTCTACGAAGATCTTTATCAGTCAAACCGCATAACAACATACGTTGCTCCCTTTGTCATCGTTATGTTACTTGCCCGAGATTCGATCGTCGGTATCTCAATACCTAGTTCAATCTCGTTACTGGCAAGTCTCTTTACTCGTTCCGTAATACATCATCCCGCAACTAGCTCATTAGTTGCAATGCTTGCAAGGCTTATAGTGATGTGCATTACCGAGTGGGCCCAGAGATACCTCTCCGACAATCGGAGTGACAAATCCTAATCTCGAAATACGCCTACCCAACAAGTACCTTCGGAGACACCTGTAGAGCACCTTTATAATCACCCAGTTACGTTGTGACGTTTGGTAGCACACAAAGTGTTCCTCCGGTAAACGGGAGTTGCATAATCTCATAGTCATAGGAACATGTATAAGTCATGAAGAAAGTAATAGCAACATACTAAAACGATCGAGTGCTAAGCTAACGGAATGGGTCAAGTCAATCACATCATTCTCCTAATGATGTGACCCCGTTAATCAAATGACAACTCATGTCTATGGCTAGGAAACATAACTATCTTTGATCAACGAGCTAGTCAAGTAGAGGCATACTAGTGACACTCTGTTCGTCTATGTATTCACACATGTATCAAGTTTCCAGTTAATACAATTCTAGCATGAATAATAAACATTTATCATGATATAAGGAAATAAATAATAACTTTATTATTGCCTCTAGGGCATATTTCCTTCACCATGGCATTCAAAACGTTTTTGAAGTCCCAGTTTTAAGCCGTAAAGCATGGTGCACTAAACTATCAAGTAGTCATCATATCGAGCTTGCCAAACATTCCTAACGTCTGCATCTTCTCCTGCAATAGGTCTGCCACCTAGCGGTGCATCAAGGACATAATTCTTCTGTGCAACAATGAGGATAATCCTCAGATCACGGACCCAGTCCGCATCATTGCTACTAACGTCTTTCAACTTAGTTTTCTCTAGGAACATATCAAAAATAAAACAGGGGAGTTATACGCGAGCTATTGATCTACAACATAGATTGCAAATATTATCAGGACTAATTTCATGATAAATTATGTTCAATTAATCATATTACTTAAGAAGTCCCACTTAGATAGACATCCCTCTAGTCATCTAAATGATCACGTGATCCATATCAACTAAACCATGTCCGATCATCATGTGAGATGGAGTAGTTTTCAATGGTGAACATCTCTATGATGATCATATCTACTATATGATTTACGTTCGACCTTTCGGTCTCAGTGTTTCGAGGCCATATCTGCATATGCTAGGCTCGTCAAGTTTAACCCGAGTATTCTGCACGTGAAAAACTGTCTTGCACCCGTTGTATGTGAACGTAGAGCTTATCACACCCGATCATCACGTGGTGTCTTGGCATGATGAACTGTAGCAATGGTGCATACTCAGGGAAAACACTTATTCCTTGAAATTTAGTGAGGGATCATCTTATAATGCTACTGCCGTACTAAGCAAAATAAGACACGTAAATGATATACATCACATGCAATCAAATTATGTGACATGATATGGCCATCATCATCGTGTGCCTTTGATCTCCATCTCCAAAGCACCGTCATGATCTCCATCGTCACTGGCTTGACACCTTGATCTCCATCGTAGCATCGTTGTCGTCTCGCCAACTATTGCTTCTACAACTATCGCTACCGCATACTGATAAAGTAAAGCAATTACATGGCGATTGCATTTGATACAATAAAGTGACAACCATAAGGCTCCTGCCAGTTGCCGATAACTTTTACAAAACATGATTATTTCATACAATAACTTATATCACATCATGTCTTGACCATATCACATCACAACATGCGCTGCAAAAACAAGTTAGACATCCTCTACTTTGTTGTTGCAAGTTTTACGTGGCTGCTACGGGCTTCTAGCAATAATCGTTCTTACCTACGCATCAAAACCACAACGATTTTTCGTCAAGTGTGCTGTTTTAACCTTCAACAAGGAACGGCCATAGTCAAATTCGATTCAACTAAAGTTAGGGAAACATACACCCGCCAACCACCTTTATGCAAAACAAGTTGCATGTCTGTCGGTGGAACCGGTCTCATGAATGTGGTCATGTAACGTTGGTCCAGGCCGCTTCATCCAACAATACCGCCGGATCAAAATAAGACGTTGGTGGTAAGCAGTATGACTATTATCGCCCACAACTCTTTGTGTTCTACTCGTGCATATCATTTATGCATAGACCTGGCTCAGATGCCACTGTTGGGGAACGTAGCATGCAATTTCAAAAAATTTCCTACGATCACGCAAGATCTATCTAGGAGATGCATAGCAACGAGAGGGGGAGAGTGTGTCCATGTACCCTCGTAGACCGAAAGCGGAAGCGTTAGGTTAACGTGGTTGATGTAGTCGAACGTCTTCACGATCCAACTGATCTAGTACCGAACATACGGTACCTCCGAATTCAGCACACGTTCAGCTCGATAACATCCCTCGAATTCTTGATCCAGCAGAGGGTCGAGGGAGAGTTTCGTGAGCACGACGGCATGGTGACGGTGATGGTGATGTGATCCGCGGAGGGCTTCACCTAAGCACTACGACGCTATGACCGGTGGAGTAAACTATGGAGGGGGGCACAGCACATGGCTAAGAGAACAACTGTTGTGCTGTGGGGTGCCCCCTACCCCCGTATATAAAGGAGGGGAGGAGGAGGCCGGCCACCAGGAGGGGCGCCAAGAGGGGGGAGTCCTACTAGGACTCCAATCCTAGTAGGATTCGACCCCCCTTTTTTTCCTTCTCATGGAGGGGGAAAGAGGGAAGGGAGAGGGAAGAGGAGAAGGAAAGGGGGCGCGCCCCCTCCCCTAGTCCAATTCGGAATCCCTATGGGAGGGGGCGCAACCACCCCTTGTGGGCTGCCTTCCCACTCCCTTATAGCCTATGTAGGCTCAATGCTTCCCCGGGGGGTTCCAGTAACCCCTCGGCACTCCGAAATATACCCGAACCATTCCGGTGTCCGAATATCATCATCCAATATATCAATCTTTACATCTCGAGCATTTAGAGACTCCTTGTCATGTCCGTGATCTCCTCCGGGACTCCGAACAATCTTTGGTCACCAAAACACATAACTCATAATACAAATCGTCATCGGACGTTAAGTGTGCGGACCCTACAGGCTCGAGAACTATGCAGACATGACCGAGAAACATCTCCGATCAATAACCAACAGCGGAACCTGGATGCTCATATTGGTTCCTACATATTCTACGAAGATCTTTATCGGTCAAACCGCAATAACAACATACATTATTCCCTTTGTCATCGGTATGTTACTTGCCCGAGATTCGATCGTTGGTATCTCCATACCTAGTTCAATCTCGTTACCGGCTAGTCTCTTTACTCGTTCCAGAATGCATCATCCCGCAACTAACTCATTAGTCACATTGCTTGCAAGCCTTATTATGATGTGCATTACCGAGCACTACAAAAAAAGACACATCCGTGACATTTTGGGCCGAACGAAAATCTTTTCTGTCATACTTATGACACTTCTATGACAATAATTGTGACAAAACACAGTATCATCATAGATGTGGTGGGGTCCTACTTCTATGACAAAAAATCATGACAGAAAATGGGCTTTTCATCCTGGGTGGGCCGGAGATGCAGCTGCATGACATTCTTTGGGCCGTCCATGAAGGAAAAAACAATGGTAGAAGCGAGGGCGAGGAAAATATCGGGGTGTTCCTGGTTACGGTGGGTGGTCGGGGCCGAGCGATGCGCGTTTCTCTCATACACGCACGCACGTGGGTGCGAGGCGTTGGGCTCTAACTGAACCCGAGCGAGGCGTTGGCCTCTAACTGAACCCGAGCGATTGCACTGCAGGCTACGCATTACTGAACCCGAGCGATTGATCGATGGCTGATAACTGAACCCGATCGAGCGATTCCTTCGCTACTGCTGCTAACTGAAGCCGATCGATGCTGCCTTTGGATGAACAGTGAGCGGTGCTGGGGGGGTTTGGATGAACAGTTCCCGGTGGGGGTGGATGAACAGGACCCCATGGCGTTGCCTCTGGATGAACAGTGAGCGTTGCTGGGGGGTTTGGATGAACAGTTCCCGGTGGGGGTGGATGAACAGGACCCCGATCGTTCGAGCCGGTTGGGGCTGGATGAACAGGACCCCGTGGAGGGCAGGATGATCAGGACCACCCCGTGGAGGGCAGGATGAACAATAGACGGTGGAGGGGAGGATGAACTATAGCCCGTGGAGGGGTGGTTGAACAGGAGCCCGTGGAGAGGGCTTGTTGAACAGTAGCCACTGGAGTAGCGCGCGGTGGAGGCTGGATGAACAGGAGCCCGTGGATGAACAGTCGCAGGTGGAGGCTGGAGGAGGTCGACGGTGGATGAACAGTAGCCCATGGAGGCTGGAGGGGGTCGACGGTGGAGATGAACAGTATCCCGTGGAGTCCCGTTTTGCGGTACGCCACACCCCTCCCGATGAACAGGACCCCCGTTTCGGCCGTAGCACTCCAACACAAGTCCGTTTCCTCCGTTTTGCGGTATGCCACACCCCTCCCGATCAACAGGACCCCCGTTTCGACTGGAGGAGGTCCGTTTCCTCCGTTTTGTGGTACGTCAGACCCCTCCCGATGAACAGGATCCCGTTTCGAACGTGGCCGCTCGAACACAAGGCCGTTTCCTCCGTTCTGTGGTACGCCAGGCCTCGTTTCCATCAGCTGTTCCGTCCAAGCCCTCCCGATGAACACGACGACGCATTCCGTTCTGACCCAGCCGGTTGGCTCCCCATGAACAGGACGACGACGCTATTTCTCCGTTCCGACCCAGCCATATACACGAGCCCTGGCCGTACGTATGCGCGAGTAGGCGTTCGAGACCCTGCCCGTATGTACGTACGTGGTCGTATTTTCTTTCTTGCACACTGGCCGCTGTACGTACGTATACATGCTATGTGCGTGCCTCTACTACGGCACGTGCGTGCCTCTACATCGACCAGTATGTACGTACACGTTCGCGACCAGAATGACAACGCTACGTACGCTTCGACCAGGTGGGTCCCGACTGTCAGGCACTTCCTTGCGTGCGAAGATGTAGCTGGTGGGTCCCAGCAGTCAGGGGGGCGAATCATTTTTTTGCCCAGACGCACTTCCTTGCATGCGAAGATGTAGCTGGTGGGTCCCAGCAGTAAGGGGGAAACATTTTTTTCACGAAATACGGTGGCCCATCCGGTGGGTCCCCGCTGTCAGGTGGAGGAATAATTATTTTGCGCATAATAAGGAGGCACTTCCTTGCTGCGGCCGTGGACCCAGCTGTCAGCCTCTCCATGTACAGTCCATGTCCGATGGAAGCCATTCCTTGACCACGTTGACCATGCCGCGCCGAGAGCACCAGGGCGGTGGACGACGGCGAGGCCTAGGAAGGGGACGACGCGGAGCCGGGGAAGACGCGGCAGTGGATGCCCACGTGTTGAGGAGTACGAGGGTTCACTGGTTCGCTGCGGTGTGAGGCTGCCGTCGCCGCAGAATAACAGGGGGTGTGGGTGAGTAGAGGGATGGCCTGGCCAGCGGTGGGAATAGTAGGGGGCGGTGAGGCCTCCGCGGCAGCACAGCCGGCCACGGAAGGTAGGAGCATGCGGCACGACCGGCGGTGCTTTGGGCGGCTGGACCAACAAGACCAGAGGTTGAAGAAGCACTACGGCCGTTGGATGGACATCGTACGGTCACTGGAGCTAGAATCGTTCATATTGACTAAGTTGATAAAGCACTCCGTCCCCGTCAACTTAGTAGGCCCACAAGTCAGCCTCCCACCAAGGTGGGTCCCAACTAGCAGGGGGAGTATTCATTTTTTTTGTGCGTAATAAGGAGGCACCTCCGGTGGGTCCGAGCTGAGAGCGGGGGGAACGTTTTTTTTCATGAAATACGTTGGCCCGTCCGGTGGGTCCCAGCAGTCAGGGGGAAACGTTTTTTTGCCAAATACGGTGGCCCGTCCGATGGGTCCCTGCTGTCGGGTGGAGGAATAATTATTTTCCGCGTAATAAGGAGGCCCTTCCTTGCGGCTGCCGTGGACCCAACTGTCAGCCTCTCCACGTACAGTACTCTTCCGATGGAAGTCGTTCCTTGACTACGTTGACCACGCCACGCCGAGAGCACCAGGGCGGTGGACGACGGCGAGGCCTTGGAAGGGAATGACACGGAGGCAGGGAAGACTCGACAGTTGTTTCCCACGCGGAGGGGAGTACGACTGTACAAGGGTTTATTGGTTCGTCTGCAGTCGCCAGAGAATAACATCAGGTGTGGGTGAGTAGAGGGATGGCTAGGCCTGCGATGGGAGTACGGTGGGGCGGTGAGGCCTGCATGGCAGCACAGCCGGCTGCGGGGAGGAGGGAGCAGGCAGTCCCGCCGGCGCTTGTTTGAGCGGCTGGAGCAGGAAGAGCAGAGATTGAAGAAGCATGACGGCCGTTGGATGGACATCCAACACTCACTGCTTGTGCGTCAACCTTTTTTTAGGAAAGCCTCAAATCTGTAGAAAACAGCATACAACCCATCTGCCATTATTTCTAATAATTTACAGCCCATTTGCTAATTCTTAAGGTTTTTTTGGAGCCCATATTCTTTTTGTTAGCATTGCAGCATATTGTGGCCACGGTTAAAAAATTATAAGAAGCATATTTCGGTCCGGTCCGAACTGTTTTTAATCCCGAAATTTCGAGTCACATTCCAACTGATTTTAAAAATAAATGTATATCAATATAAAATCCAACAAATTGTCCACGCATAAAAATTAATGCAATTTAAAATCTCGAAATGAAAAAAAGAAATTTGAAACTAATTGCCGGTTTGATGTGTTTTAAAAATGTACAACCCATTTCTCATTACTGATAGGCCATTTTCTCGGCCAGCCGAATGAAGCTCTCCTCGCCTTGAAAGATTTGCAGCCCAACAGGCCTGACAAAGCGACTTACTTGGCAAATCACAAAAAGACTGGGCTGTGGCCATGGACCCAGCTGTGGCCGTGGACCCAGCTGTCAGCCTCTCCACGTACAGTACTCTTCCGATAGAAGTCGGTCGTTGACCACATTGACCACGCCGCGCCGAGAGCACCAAGGCGGTGGACGACGGCGAGGCCTAAGAACGGGACGACGCGGAGCCTGGGAAGACGCGGCAGTGGATGCCCAAGCGGAGAGGAGTACGAGGGTTCACTGGTTCGGCTGCGGTGTGAGGCTGCCGTCACCGCAGAATAAGAGGGGGTGTGGGTGAGTAGAGGGATGGCCTGGCGAGCGGTGGGAGTAGTAGGGGGCGGTGAGGCCTCCGCGGCATCACAGCCGGCCACGGGAGGCAGGAGCACGCGGCACGAGCGGCGCTGGTTTGGGCGGCTGGAGCAAGAAGACCAGAGGTTGAAGAAGCACTACTGCCGTTGGATGAACATCGTACGGTAACTGGAGCTAGAATCGTTCATATTGACTAGGTTGACAAAGCCCTCCGTCCCCGTCAACTTGGTAGGCCCACAAGTCAGCCTCCCACGATGCTGGGTTCCAGCTGGCAGGGAGAGTATTCATTTTTTTGTGCGTAATAAGGAGGCACTTCCTTGCGTGCGAAGATAGCTGGTGGGTCCGACCTGTCAGCGGGGGGCACGTTTTTTTCGCGAAATACAGAGACCCTTCCGGTGGGTCCCAGATGTCAGGTGGAG
Organism: Aegilops tauschii subsp. strangulata; assembly: GCF_002575655.3. Lineage (NCBI taxonomy): Eukaryota > Viridiplantae > Streptophyta > Magnoliopsida > Poales > Poaceae > Aegilops > Aegilops tauschii. The sequence goes on along the minus strand of NC_053040.3, from coordinate 390,955,781 downwards.
GAATCAAAGACTTGAGAAGGCGTACAGAACAAGCTAGTGTACCAGTAAAGAGACATTGCTGAGTTTTAGAAAAAAGAGAGACGTGCTCCTGTAGCTGGTTCGAATCCAAACCTAGACTATGACTATATATGGTGCTATGCTACTCTGCAAGTAATGAAACTGACATATCCAACGTTTGCTTCTCCCCTTCTCTACTTACTCTGCCTAGCATCAGAAGCTCTGGCCGCAGCAACCATGTCCGCTGGCTGCTCGTCCACCTGCTCTTCAGCAGGCAACAACCAAATATGCACCAAGTCGCCACCCGTACCATCGCCTGTGGGTCTCATCACACCCCCGCCGGCACGCGCACCGCAGCTGGTTGCTCATCGCAACCCGCTGCCGTTGGTGTGGTGCCACTGCTGCAAATCACGCAGATTCATCCGTCGCGTCTCAACCACAATCCTCAACCCTGGTCGAGTCTTCTACAAATGCCCAAATCATGGGGTAATAATATGTTTAAGTGTTGTTCTGCTACTTTCAGTTGCTGATTCTTTTAATAGTTTGGTTGATGATCTTCCAATTTGATTCGTGCAAAAAAGGGAAGATTCGTGTGATTTGTATTTCTGGGAAGTTGCTGATGTGGGGGAGTGCAACTATGCTGATTATTTGGTTAGCCAAGGAATCCCAATGCCAGCAGGTTGGGGTGTTGGACAAGTAACTGAAGGGACGACATAAGAGGAAGATGCAGAGCAGAAGGTTAAAGATGCAGTTCCTCTGATCATGGCCAAGCAACAGCTGCTGAACGGCCTTGACAACAATGAGGAGATGAAAGAGCTTGTGAAGATAATGGGAAAAATCGATGTGCTCTGTAGGATGATTGTCTCTTTATTTGCAGTGTATGTAGCACTCGTGATGTATTCAGTGGCTATGACATGAGCACTTTGCTGAAACTAGTAATGAATGAAACCTGTGTAGCAGGCTGGGCGTGGTGTTGTGAACATCTAATGATTTCTATTAACGGAAATCAGGGGGTATCCCCTTTTGCTCACAAATAAATAAATAGCAGAGGCCCTTTTGGTAATAAATAAATAAATTAGCAGAGGACCTGTCGGGTCAGCTTTGTTCTCATTCGAAGACGTCGAGCAAATTGCAGTCCAACAACAAATTATGTCATCAAATTCAAGTTTCACAGCCAAATATGAGTACAACTAAACAACAATGTCATCATGTTTTAGTCGTCATACAATCACCAAACACAAATCAGCATACATAACAAGTGATGTTCTCACAGGAAAATACTAAACAACATGTTCATCAGGTTTCAGTTGTCATAGCAATCACAATTTCACATAGTAGATAAAAAAAACGTCTTCTAACAGGCAAATACGACAAAAAACAATGTAATCATCATCCGCAGCAGCAGCGTCAACATCTTCGCCATGTGTATCAGTCTGAATCGTAATTCCCCATGGTGTCATCTTCTTCTTCGTCCTCGAACGTTGGCTTCTTCTTGATCAACTCTTGTATGTCCACAACACGACATGCAATCTTTTTGCCGGCGTCATTGACGTGATGGTTCTCAAAGACATTAGGAACATCTGTGTTATCTTGTACATCAGGAGCAGTGTAAGCATCATCTTGTTGTGCAACTTCATTAAATGAATTCCTCTGCTCAAACCTTTGCACTACTCTCCAGTCATCGCTACGTGCAAATGTGTCTTCCAAGAAAAATATCTGTGTTGCTTGATTTGCCAAAATAAAAGGCTCGTTGGTCTCGTACGCCGCCTTGACATTGATGGATTTGAAATAATCATCAGCTCTGGGTTTTGCGATCCTGGAAAACAGGTTATACCAACGACAGCACAACATAACCACACACCGATGATCCTCGAAACTGGAGATATACTGCAACTGAACAATGTCTGTTATGTTAGCATACATTTCAGTTGTCTCTTTGTCATACGTATCCGTGCTCATGATGGCACTGTTTTGTGTCTTCCTGCCTTCGTCTCGTGCAAGGGTGTTGTAGCGCACCTCTCCAACAACGCAAGATTCATAATGTCTTACCCGAGTATCAGGACCCATGGCTAGTGAGTTAAGGGCATCATCAACTGCCTGCCCATCCTCCCGCATCTTCTTAACCTATGGTTAGAAAATAGACAAGCTGGTCATCTTATGTACTCAATATATTAAAAAAACTGATAGTGCAATTCAAAAGCTTACATGGCTCTTGAACCATTTCACAAATCCTGCCATAACCAGTTTGTCAATGTTTCTTGGATTTTGCGGCAGTAACTCCTTTTTGTAGATGCTGCACAACATAGTGATCGCGTCAAACATCTAAATATATAAGAATGTGCTACAAGTTTAGTAGATTATGATGTATAAGCTGCAGTACTTAGCACTTACTTGATATAAGGTAGTATATCAGGACAGTTATTCAACACATACCAAACCATTTTGTCCAAATCTTTAGGTTTGTCCTCTTGTCGACTCTTCCCTATAACTCGAACAGAATAATCGAAAACATTGAGCCCGGGATTGTCTTCATCCACGTCTTTGCTAAGCTGATCAACTGTTTCAATGTATTTTGAGCAGAATGTCAATGCTTTTGTAGCAATGTAGGCCTCTGCAATGGAACCCTCGGGTCTAGCTCTGTTCCTAACATAGGCCTTAAAAGTGCCTAGCCGCCTTTCAATAGGGTACATCCAGCCATACTGTACTGGACCTCTAACTAGTGCCTCATCAGGTAGATGAACAGCCAAATGCACCATCACATCAAAGAAGGCTGGAGGATATATCTTCTCAAGGTCGCATAGGATAGTTGGTATCTTGTCTCTAAGACGCTCCAAAGCATCTATGCTGATATTTCTACTGAAGAGTTCCCTGAAGAATTGTCCCAACTCTGCAACTGCTCTGTATAAGTCAGGGCGGCCCAATCCTCTAAGGATAACAGGTAAAACCCTTTGAAGTAGGACGTGGCAGTCATGAGTTTTCAACCCTTGTACCTTGTCTCCATCTGCACCGACTCACCTTTCAGGGTTGGAAGCAAATCCATGTGGGAATCTCACATGTGACATGACCTTGCAGAATTCTTTTCTTTTTACCTTGTCCAAGACGTACACAGCTGGTGCCATATCCCGTGGTTTACCTTCATCTTGCACCTGCAAATCCTTTCTGATACCCAGGTGTGTCAAATCAATCCTAGATTTTAAGGTAGCTTTCGTCTTGCCTTCAATATTAAGAAGTGTGCCGATAATGCTGTCACATATATTTTTCTCGATGTGCATCACATCAAGATTATGCCGCAAATCCAAATCTTTCCAACACTCCAAGTCCCACAAAGTGGACCTGCGGGTAAACAATAATCTCTCTTCTGCCCTGCCACGCTTCCTTTTCCCGTTACCATTATTAGGATGGTTTCTTGGTGTAATATGCCTGACCTTCTCTAATTCCACTTGCAACTCATCGGCGGTGAGCCTCTTTGGCGCATGACGGTTTTCATGCTTTGCATTGAACACATGTCTTCGGTATTTTCTAGGATGTGGCTTGTCCTTTGCAAGGAAACGGCGGTGTCCAATGTAACAGATCTTGCCAAGTATTGCGTATGACAGTGGATTCCTGTCACAGCGAACACATGCATTGTAACCATGTGTCGTTCGCCCTGACATAGTGCCCAAAGCCAGATAATCATGGATGCACCAAATTATAACAACATGCAGAAAGAAATCAGCTGGTGGGCTGCTATATAGGTCTCGAGTGAGAACACCCCTCCATAGCTGTTGAAGTTCCTCCACAAGAGGCTCCATGAACAAATCAAAATCCTTTCCATGACTTTTTGGACTTGGGATGAGCAAGGCCATCATGTAGTTTGATTCTTTGGTGCAGACATTTGGAGGCATGTTGTAAGGGATAACAAGCACTGGCCACATGCTATATGTGGCGCTCTGGTGGCCAAATGGGTTAAATCCATCTGAAGCTAAGCCAAGTCTAATGTTTCTCGGGTCAGCAGCAAACGTTTCGTGCTTCTGATTGAAGCTTTTCCACTGACTACCATGAGATGGATGGCTCATTACATTCTGATATCTGAAATATTGGTTCCTAGAATGCCACAGTACATCCTCTCTTGTTTCAGCATCATGAAACAACCTCTGCAATCTTGGTGTAATTGGAAAATGTCTCAAAACATTATGAGGAATCCTCTTCACAGCATCGCCATCTTTCCATCTTGATGATTTGCATTTCGGACATTCACTTAAGTTGGCATAATCCTTTCGGAACAGAACGCAATTATTCTTACAAACATGGATCATATCATATCCAATTCCAACTGCACGAAGGAAATTCTTCATTTTACTGTAGGTGTGTGGCAGCTCAGATGCATCTGGGAAAGCTTTGTGGAAAGCAGCCAACATTGCATCGAATGATTTGTTGGTCATCCGCTCAGATGTCTTAACCTGAAGAAAGGTGACCATAGCTAAGAATACTGACAGCATATTTCCTAGGGTGACATCCACGTTGCATTGTTCCAACATGCGGGCCCACCGTTTTTCTTCTGCAGGTGAAAGTTCACGGAATGCACGAGCATTTCGTAGCATTGTTTCAATGTTGGTCAAACTCACTGGCTCCACCACCACCACCTCCTCCTCCTCTTCCACCTGAGCATCAGGCAGATCAAGAAGGTGATCTGCTGCTTCCCCGTAGTCAATAACATTGACGTTCACAGCTTCACCATGATGAACCCACCTAGTATATGTGACCGACATCCCATACAACTGTAGAAGATTTTGCACAGTTGACTGGGGTCTTCTAACTGAATTCATACAACTGCTACACGGGCAGAGCACATCTGATTTCGGACCACCGTACTCAGCTCTGATAAAGTTCATGAAGTTTTCAACCCCCTCGACATATGCAGCGGAGAATCTTCGAGCAGAAGTTATCCAAGTCCTGTCCATCTGTTAGACATACAAATTAGTTCTTCTACTAGATATTACAGGAAAAACATATATGCTTTTTTATGAAGTCCAGAAGAAAATACCTAGGTTGATGTCTAAAGCTATGGCAAGATATTTGGACGAGCAGATCTAAGTAACGAAATATATGTAAAGCTAATTCAGCAAACAGATTTGAGTGCTAAATTATGGCAGGCTGTTTCAGCAGTCAATGAGGCCGAGCACACAGCCATCGAACTATCGAAGGCCATCGCAGCAACAAAGATCGAGTATAAAACGGTGTAGAGCTATTTCACCTAACAGATTGGCTACTAGACCATGGCAATCTACGTCACAATAAATATATGGCAGGATATTTTAGCAACTAATCAGCCTTGGCATGCCATCTTAGCTAAGCAGATTGAGTGTAGAACAGGGCAAGGAAGCTTCTTAAGCAAAGCATATTGACTGTAAACTACTTCGGCAAACAGTGAGATTAACAACGTCTATCAGCTAACATTCAGCGCTACACCGACATACACGGGGCCTCAGTCTAGAATGCGCGTGGCAAGAAGCTGGCCGCCGTGCGTCTCCACACGAACGTTGCCAGTGGTGGCGACGCTGACCGCCGTGCGCCTCCACAAAAACGTCGCCAGCGGTGGCGGCGCGGCTAGAGGACGGCAGTCTACGAGAGCGTACTGTGGGAGCGAGAGGATCGTCGTGCGTCCCCTCGACGAACCGCGGCACCGACGTATCGGCGTGGCGGGGAGGGCGACTTTGGCGGAGCGAATGGAGTGGAGGGGGACGGGGGAGGGGGGTTTGGGGAATATTATTGGCTAGTTGGCCGAAGGGCGGTTGAATCTAGGATTTGGGGGGAATATTTTGGTGGTGGGGGGAGGATTTTCGCGCGGTGGGCGGGGGAGTTTGGCGCATGGTCGGTTTCTCCAAGTGCAGTCCCACTTGTCAGTGAAGAGGCAAGCCGAAGCGCGTTCCGTTTGCGTGAGCTGTGTGCAGGACCGAACGTGTGTGGGGTGCAATGCGACCGCGACAGGGGTGCTGTAAGTGTACCGCCTTTTTCCTTTTAAACTAGGTGCTTCGCCCCCTCAAAAAAAAAACTTGTTGCTTCGCGCGATCCATCGATACTACTACTAGTAATCCGGTAATCCCGACAAAAACAGCGCAGCCAGGTCTTTTCCCGCGCGATATGCTGGGAGGTTGGCTTAGTTGGGTTTTTTAGGATGAGTAATGCTACACCTACATAGTCCCAGTTACGTAATTAACATAATGTGAAACGTGTGAGCTGTTGATTGTAGATTGGGAGGAGGGAGGGGCCCACCACCATGAAAATCAGGGGAGAGAGAGAGGCAATTTACGTTAACCCTTTCGTAGGTTCCCGTAGATGTAGAAAAATGTGAAATGCGTGAATGTGCATTTGCAGATAAGGCCTTCCCTCGTTCATCCTTTTCTCCCACAAGATCTTGATCTTCCATGCAACACACGAGCATCTTGCTAGAACTCCTACAATATACTATATTATTGTGAAAGTTCATATACACCGGCTGAGATTAATGCAAACACGGCAGATTTTCATTACATTTCGAACTTTTATAGGATAGAAAAATAAAAGAAACCCGACCCTAAACCTATTCTATGGCGGCGACCGACGTCCTCCATCTGCGATCTCCATGTACGGGGGCGGGGTTCAAGACCCGTGAAGTGAAGGTGCGGTCTCCGGCGAGGAAAAGTAGAACACGGGAGACGGACCGGCCAGTTGGCACACCATGCCCTGCCGCCTCCCATGCCCTACTCATCCTCGGAGGAGTCCCCGACCTCGGCGGTGCCGGACGTTGGACGGCGGCAAGTAGGACGCGTGGCTGGCGGTGCTCCCATCGTCGGCCGCCAACGTGGCCACCGCTTGTGCGGCGACTTGAGCGAGGGCGGCGACCTCGAGCTCCATCCCCGAAGATAAGCTCTCCCGCAGAGCGTTCGCGCTTGCGGTCATGGCGGATGTGGTGCCAGGTAGGAGGACGATGCGCTATGGTGTGGAGGTTAGCTGGGTGTTGCCACTTGAAGTAGCGCATTCCGGTGAGGCCAAGCATCCTGGTGCGTCATTAAGTCGCCGGAGTTGGTTCCTCGGGCACCGAGCCTCTTAACGACGGCATACGAACGGACGACATGAATGCGGGCGGCTGGCGCCGGCTGGGAACGCACCGCGCGACGGCGCGAGGGATGAGGTTTTGGTGTGCCAGGGTAGTCAGCTGCGGTCGTGGCAACTTTGGATATGCCCTTTGCTCACATGTGATCAACGCATGTCATTGAGAAAGCAAGACGACCTGGCATGGTCTCAGGTCCTGAGGATGCAGTTGGCCGCGCTACACCACTCCGCGGACGCATCCCGGCGCCCCGTGCATCCTCGACGAGCCGGGTGTTGGGGTGTGTTTGGATTGTGGCCAAATTGCACCTTACCAAAATTTTGGTCATGACCCAAAGATTGGTCTTTGTTTGGATGGTTGCCATTTTTTTGGGGTTTTGGTCATGACCCAAAAATGGATGGTTGCCATTTTTTTGGCATGCCAATGAACTCTAGCCAATGCTAGTTCATTTTTCTTGCCGATGTCGGCCAAATCATGGGCAACCAAAACCGCAACCAAAATTTTGGCTACCCAATGCTTTGATGGGGCAACCTTGGGCACAAACCAAACATACTAGCTGTTGGTCGTGCCACAGCACTAACGCCACCCTCGGCACACTTAAACCGGTCGTGTCTAGCGACGATGAGCGTGTCGCTCACTGCGGTCGCCGTGTCCAGAGGCGGTGCTGGAGCTGCGCCAAGTTGTTGGCCCCCACGGCCCACATGAACGGTTGCCGGTGGCGAGGAGCTCGTGGGCCAGCTCCTCCATTGGACTAGTTTGTGCTACGTCGTCCTGACAGGTGTGCCCCACATGTCGGTTTCCCTGGTTTCCCGGCCATCTTCGAGCGTCAGTGCTCCGCGTTGCGCATTAGGCCTTTCACTATGTAGGCCAAGCGAGACAACTTATTGTTTATTTGAGCCGGTCAAGTATAATCATGTGGCGTTTGCTTATTTCTCATTCATCTCCAACCCTCTTCTCCATCGATCATGTCGCCCTCCGGTCGAGTCCATCCTCCTGCATGCCTCATTTGAACATTCTGCCGAGTATCATTCGCATGTGGGCCTAGACCATGCTTGTATTTCCAATGTTTATTTGTAATTTGTCCGACATGCCTACAAACAAACGGTTCGTTTGAAGTTTCACTTTGCCTCCGGACCCTGAGATGAAATCGAGAGAGAACGAGTGGGGGCATGTGTGATATCTAAGGCGGATTGAAAATTTTGAACCGGTGATCATAGCATCTGCAAATCATATATAAAGGGTATTCAATGTTCGTTTCGTTTTTGAACGTACAATATACTCCCTCCTATCCTTTCTAGTTTACATACAAGTTTTATGTGTAGTCAAAGTATCTCTACTTTGATAAAAAAAAGTATCAACATTCAACAACGCCCAATCAATATTGTTAGATTCGTACGTACTCCTAGATTTGTACTCGAGATGGTTTCCAATTTGTTTTCAACCACGTGAATGTGCTTGTTCTCGCGCATGCTCTTCCTACTACACTACTAGGAAAAGGGCTATAGATAATATGGACACTAATGGCGCACCACACATGTGGTGCGCCACTACTATAGTAATGGCGCACCATGTGTTGGTACGCCATTAGTGTCCAAATACTAATGGCGCACCACATCCACGGTGCGCCACTACTAACAATTTTTTTATTTTTTTTCAAAACTAGTAATGGCGCACCGAGGGGACAGTGCGCCACTACTAACAATTTTTTTTATTTTTTTTCGAAGTTAGTAATGCGCCATTACTAGTTTAACTAGTAATGGCGCACCACACCCTCGGTGCGCCACTACTAACAATTTTTTTTTCAAAACTAGTAATGGCGCACCGAGGGGACAGTGCGCCACTACTAACAAATTTTTTTTTCAAAGTTAGTAATGGCGCACCGTGGGTGTGGTGCGCCATTACTACTAGCCCAAAAATTCCATTGAATGCACCCCTAGTGGACCGCCTTTTCAGTTTTAGAAAAATAAAATAAAATGATGGAAATGTCAAAAAAAATAAAATAAAATAAGTTTCCCATGTGATATGTGGTCTAGTTGTTGGGAAAATTTACAAATATGAATTTCGACTTTATTTGCAAAATCTCTCTGGAATTTGTAAAATGGGCATAACTTTTGCATACGAACTCGGATTAAAAAGTTTTCTATATGAAAAATCATCTACTCGAAAAGTTACATACGATTTGAATCGGGGGAACCGAGTTCAACATCTTCAAAATCCCCAAAAACCTAACAGAACGAAAGATACGGGGCTTTTAAGATCTAGAGGGGGGAAAATGAAAAAAAATCAAACTTACTAGTGGCGCACCATTTGCTAGGTGCGCCACTAGTAACAGAAAAAAAAATTAGGTTTCAAAAAAACTTTTTTTTTTTGGATTTTTTTTCAAAATAAGATACGTAATATGACCGGGAAGTTTGAAATATTTTTTCAAAATTTCATCACACTGATGAACATGAACAAAGTCCTAGACATCAACAAGGTTTAATAGGATTGATATGATAGATATACCAACAAGTGCCTGTGAAGTGAGCTGGTGTTGGGGTTGGATAGAACTGCGAAGTTAAGCGTGCTCGGGCTGGAGTAGTGTTAGGATGGGTGACCTTTCGGAAAGTTTGACCATGGAGTGCGATTTGACTTGAGATTAAGCCATAGTAATGGCGCACTTCTATGTGGTGCGCCATTACTATCTGACTTAGTAATGGCGCACTCCCTGGTGCGCCATTAGTATACCTGTGGTGCGCCATTAGTAAAAAAATTCTAAAGGCGTGATGCTAGTGGCGCACCTGTAGTGCGCCATTAGTAGCCAAAACAGGTGCGCCACTAGAAGGCCTTTTCCTAGTAGTGCGCCATTAGTAGCCAAAACAGGTGCGCCACTAGCAGGCCTTTTCCTAGTAGTGATAGGATTTCGTCACGTATAGCCAGTCCAATAGTAACTTCTTTTAAGCTCCATGTCCAATAGTACTAGTGGAGTACTGACAACATCTGCACTAGAGTATGCAGTGCTCATAGTTGTACTCCCTCCTTCCATTTATGTAGGGCCTATGTGGAGGAGAGAGATGTGAAAAAGTAAGGGGAGTGAGCTCTCATGCAAGAGCTTAGCTATATACGCATTCCTAGTTAAATACGTACAATAAATATGAAGAAAGAGATGGAGAGGAGATGGAAAAAAGTACTAATACAATAGCCAACCTTATAATTTGTTTGCGGGAAATAGCCAACCTTATAGCCCACACTACTGTATGAGTGCATATAATAGATGATGGCTATAGATGGCATGGCAGTTCTTTATAGCCATCGACTGGCTATATTATTAACCATGCTCTAATGCGTTTTTCAAAACCGCATTTGACTATTGACAAGATTAATAGTACATGAGATGTATAATGTGAAAATTATATCATTGGAAGCTCCTTTCACATACGTATCCCTGCCTTACCCTCCCTTTCGGTCACTTACTGGCGGAACCCATGCTTGCTAGGCCCTGCATGTCAGTTACTCAATGGGTTCGGCCACGTCAGGGGATCCTCATCCGTAGTATACTCCCTCTGTGTTTATTTACTCTGCATAAAATGACGCGGGCGGGGGAGGGGGAAGAACGTCGGTTTGCTCTCAACTGCAGTCCCACAAGCAAGCGAAAACGCAAGACGAAGCATGTTCCATTCGGTGAGCGACGTGGAGGGTCCAGCGTGCCGGGCTGCAACGCGAAGGCGACAAGAGCGATGTACAGTCAAAACCGATTGGCCGGTCATCACCGGAACCACTATTCACACCAGAACCTTCGCTGCTCGGCCTACGCCAGCCACTGCCCTAAAACCACACCTAATCTCCAGCCCCTTCCCCCACCTTTCGATCCCCTAGCCCGCATCAAGCGTCCCCTAGTTCGCCGGAAAGCCATGGTGCGCCACAAGATCACGTACTACAAGATGCTGACGCCGGAGCACCGCGCAGAAATCACGGCGGTGGTCAGGGCCAGAGACCTCCGTTCCCAAGCTCGCTTTGCGGCGGACCAATCCCCGAGTTCTTTGGAGCCAAGCTACGAGGAGGAGGAAGCCGATCCAATGTTCATGGCGGAGGTCGCGGCGCAGAAGGCCCCCGATGGGTATGAGACGATGGACGTCGACTTCGTACCAGCGTCCGAGTCCCCCATGGTGCAGGCGGACCAGCGGTTCAACCTGGCGATACTAAAACAGGACCGGGAGGCAGAGGCTCAAATCGACGCGGAGCGCGCGCGTGCCGCTGCCATCGAGGCTCTCCTTCAGGCGGAACCGGATGTCGTGGATGTGAACCGGGCGGCCGAGGCTCAACTTGAGGCGGAGCGCACGGATGCCGCTGCCATCGAGGACCTCATGCAGGCGGAACCGGACGTCCTGGACTTGAACCGGGTGGCAGAGGCTCAACTCGACGCGAAGCGCGCGGATGCCGCTCTCATCGAGGCCCTCCTGCAGGCGGAACCGGGTGTCCTAGACTTGAACCGGGCGGCGGAGGCTCGACTCGACGTGAAGCGCGTGGATGCCGCTGCCCTCGAGGCCCTCCTGCAGGCGGAACCGAACGTCCTCCACTTGAACCGGGCGGTGCTCTCATCCGTGCAGAGTGCACGCACGCTCCGCGTGAACGAGTAGCTGGAGGCCGAGGAAAACCACGGTGCGGAGACACACGTCGGCAGCTACGGCTGGTTCGCGCTGGTAGCCAAAGACGACGTGGCCGTCTCGTTCCGCGAGCAGTGATAGTTTTTCTTTATGTTACTGTTTTTATGGATCTTTTGCTGTGTAAAAACATATATTGTTATGCAAGTTGCCTGACTTGGGTCAGTCTACCATTTCAGGCGGTTGGATGAATATCCTACGTCTCCTAACCCTTCTTCCTCACCTCTTCTTCTTCCCCAACAAACCACCGCACGGGCCATACGGATACTCCCCAACATGCGGTTGGATAAACATACTCTATGAACAAAAATTATGTGTCAACGGTAGGATGGCTGAGTTTGGTTTGTTCACATGCGACAGCACGTGTGAGTGAGGGTGCGTTCCCTTGGTTGGGTTTGCAGCGTGCAGGAGCGACTGTGCATGTGAGGGTGCGGTGCGACCGCGGCGTCCAGGAGCGACCGTGTGAGGGTGCGGTGCGACCTCGACAGCCGTGCGCAAGTGTACCTCCTTTTCATTTTGCAAACTTTAGGCAAGCTTGGCAAAAATGTGTGGCGAAGTATGGCAATGCAAGGCCTAGACCCAAACAGGATAAGTATGTAGTACTACGTACTAGGAGTACTAGTATTAAAAAGAAAGGCGGGGTTTTCCTTCGCGGGATTAATCGATACAAATCCTCGTTTCACGTGTCAATTAATGCGTATTTTTTTCTCCAAAGCCCAAAGAGCTAACCATCTCACTCCTCATCGCTTGATTAATCCAGCGCCATGAAAACCAACCTTCTCACTTCCGCATGCATGCAGGGGATATTAATGTCCTTGGTTGCTAGTACGAGGCAAACCCCATCAATTTTGCCTCGATTAGTGTTCGTGGCCTTTTGCAAATTGTAATTTTGATATACTTGCCTTGTGTACAAAAAATGGAGGTAGTAACTATATTTGACTTCCTTCCCCATTGCGGTGACGTCGACGATATCTCGAACGTTGTGGTTTGGTGAAGTTCGTTCGACGGAGAACACCACTGAGGGAGACCACGGTAAGTCGTTCACAAGTGCCGCCTGCAAGCCGAGACAACCGCCTTATTTGCATCCAGGAAGTCCGTTGAACCAAAGGACGCGTAAATGTACTAGTACTACTCGTACACAATAGCGTTGTCCGTCCAGCTTAGTGCGGTGAGATGGTTTCTCGAAGAGGACGATGGAGAAGCAGAGTCAGCGAAGAGTGAAATGATGGTTGCTTCGTCCATGCTTTGTGATTTGACGCCTCACTGGTTTGTGATTTGTGATAGAAGGGACAGGGGAGTAGACTCTGTCCTCTATATTGTACATGCGTCCAAGCACGGGAGAAAGAGGAGAGACGTTGCATTTTTCTATTCCTTCAATCAATCAATCAATCAGGGAGCTTCGGTTCCATCCTTTTGGCTTTGGCAACACCATCCACAATGGTTCCCAAGATGCCAAAAGCTATTTTCACATTTGGCTACACATTGTGGATGCCCTTAACCGTACCACTTGGTTTTGCTCCTGTGTGCTATCTATACAAATCTCAATTATATTGATCTAAAAAATTATAGAATCAAGATTAGTAAAAAGGAGGTGATTTTGCCACGCGGATGGCGGGTGAGGTTTCTTATTTTTAGAGGACGTTGTCCTGGCGGTTTGCTAACATGCGGTCCCACGTGTCAGTGCTTTACCAAGCCGATCCGCTTCCCACATGTGGCAGAACAACGACAGAAGCAACACGTGGTTAACTTGAAGAAGATGAGGGAGAAGCGGATTCAGCAACGAGTGAAATGATGGTTGCTTCGTCCCTCCAACTTCTTTTTTTAGCATTATTACTTCGTCCCTCCAACTTAACTACGGGAAAGGTGCAGCTTTGTGATTTGACGCCTCATTGCTCATTACTACGCCAGCGCCATGACTGGGTGCTTCACCCTGGCTGCTCTGCACTGTATTCCGGTATGGCACATGGACCCGGTAGCTTGATGCCCCACATGTCGGCGAAAGGGACTAGAAGATTTATGAAAGCGAGCTCTCCACTCTTACGACGGAGGAGTACACGACACGACGACCCAGTGAACTTTCACTTGTACTATATATAGTACTATAGTTTTGCTGTTTCGCACGATCCATCGATACAAACCCGATTAAACAGGAAAGGGCGGGATTTTTCCCGCGCGGTATATGATACTAGCCATACATTTCAAAGGCAATTTTAATGTATGCAAACTGAATAATTAAGTAACAATATGATATCTAGTAAAACTAAAAACACATATGATTTATTGTGTTAGAGTGTAGTAGTAGTGCTGTATTGCATAGTTGTTAGATGTAACATGCGAGAACGTGCAGAGATGTAGTTTTGGAGGGCCTACAGAGAGAAAAGCGTAATACGTTCACCGAACTTCAGAATAAGCTGGTTACAGTCACTATATACGTTTTCCGGTGATTATACGGTCACTTGCTCACGGTTCAGCATCGGATTGCACTCTGTTGACCGGCCAAATAGTCTGGGTGGCACCATGTTGACTAGTTAAATTGACCATGTTCCTTGTGGGTCCCACCTGTCAGTTCGCATAGGGAAAAGGTCAGATAAACGCAAATTTACGCAGGCGCGACAAGACTCCACCCCGTGCACGGGAATCACCTGGTTGTGGATGTGTCTGTCAGGGCTTGATGTGTGTGCATGCACGTGTAGGTTGAGCACTTGAGCGTGAGAGTGTGTGTTGGTCGTGTGGTGTACTGGTGTGTGCATGCATGCGTGCGTGTGTGCGTGGGAGTGTTGCATGTGTGCGTGGCTGCGTGTGTACGTGTGAGTGTTGCGTGCGTGCGTGGGTGCATGTGTTCGTGTGAGTGTTGTGTGCATGCAGTTCATGTGCATGCGTGCGTGTGTGTATAATCACCACACCAGCTCCTGTGTGTTAAAACACACGGCTCAGCATACCAATACAAGGCCACCTTGTCCGTTGTGCCCGCGGTCATGACTTCGAACCACCGTCCAATATTTTTTGGTCGTTTGTTTTCATTCTTACTAGCAAGATGCCCGTGCGTTGCACGTAACATCAAGATGCATTTGTATGACTAGTTTATCTTGTGAGAGAAAAGGATGAACGAGGGAAGGCCTTATTTGCAAATGTGGAGAGGTGTGTGGGTACATCTTAGGCAAAATTGTCATAGTTTCTATCCTATCCGTCAGATATAAATCGGACGGCTTATATTGCAGGATGGCAGGCACACCATCATCACCAACTCTGTTTTTTATAAGAGTGTATTTTATCCCTACTCTTATAAAGAGCATAGTCGGTGATGATCGTGTGCCTGCCATCCTGCAATATAGGCCGTCCGATCTGACGGATAGGAAGGAAACTATGGCAATTTTGCAAAAATATACCCACACCCCTCTCCACACTTGCAAAGAAGGCCTTCCCTTGTTCATCCTTTTCTCCCACAAGATAAACTACTCATACAAATGCATCTTGATGTTCCGTGCAACACATGGGCATCTTGCTAGTATTTTATAAGAGTGTAGATGTAGAGTAGATACAAGCCGACAGGTGGGCCCGATGGTAGTGAGATAATGTGATGCAACACTAGAGGTGCCACGTGGAGCGTTTAGTTGGTCAACTAGTCGTGTCTTGAGAAAATACAGAGTTGTACGGTGAGCATGTGACTGTATAATAACCACAAAACGTAAATGGTGACCGTAATGAGTGGATTCTGAAGTCCAATGTACGTATCGTGCTTTCGCTTTAAATACAATGATCGTCACAGTATATATCGCGAGAGAAAGATGAAACATGCGTGAATGTGCTTGGGGCTTACTTTTAGAGGACGTGGAGATAGTTTGTTTGCGTACCTGAAAGGGGCGTAGAGGGGGGGTATGCGATGGAGAGAGAGATGCTCTTCGTTTCTCTTTATTATGACTACCTTTATTTATAGTATAAAAATATACAAATTCACAGTGCGGAATAAATATCATTGTGGGCACCATGCAATGCAAGCGTTCATACTCCTCCATATAACTTCGTAATGTTATATATATGTAGAAATTCTAAAATATTTTTTTGGCCACACTTCATTCAAAAGGAATGTTGTATGCGAAATAAACGTGAAGAGAGGGCTTTTTAGATCAATGGGGTACATGATGTAACATGTGTGAACGTGTAGTTGTTGCATTTGGCAGGGCCTAGAGAGGTATGTGTGTGTATTACGTATTTGAGAGAGGCATGGATAGAGGGGCCGACAGGGGGGCGTGAGAGAGATTGGACGAGAAATGAGAGTGCTCTAGAGAGAGAGACGAATATGACGTCACGGCGAGAGATTCCCTTGAGTGCGTATATGCAAGGGGGAGTGGATAGAGGCACCAGGATAATATATTTTTTGTGTGTGGTGTCTGTGTTGGTATGTGTGGGTGTGAGAAGATAACGAGACATGGGGACAGAGGGTGTGTCACCGCGTGAGGTCCGGTGGGTCGAGGTGATGCCCTTCGTTCGGTTCCGTCCCGCGCCACATTGGAAGGCCCATGACGCATTTAGGGAGACCCATGGATGACTAATCGTACAAGACAAAGATAGCATAATTGTGAAGGACTCTTTGTTCACTGACAAAGCTGGCTAGGATTTGTAACCCTGGGTTCTCGGACTAAGGTAACCCCTTTATCTCTGATATTACTATTCATCCAACCTAACTTTAAGGGGCATCCTACAGAATGCTCTGCTAGAATCATACTCATCGATTAGGAAGAGAGGTGTGAGACAATGCGTGAGAGACATGCCTAAAGATAATGTGCGTATAGGAGACACGTAGGCAGGTCTATGTATATAGAAACGGTCGATGGGGATTGTGCGTGTGTATACTTGCGAGAGGAAGAGTGCTTGTGATAAAGGTTAGTGAAAACAGTCGTAAATGGTTACGAGAGGGAGGTAGGGTTATATCGAGAGCATGTGTGCGAGAAAGACACCTCGGGAGAGAGTGTGTGAGCATGTGTGAGAGACCACCGATGGAGAGTGAAACTACACGTACAAGAGTTCTGTACACATTGATTAAAGATATAAATTGTATCCAAATATTAGGATGGGATCATGATATTTGCAATTCGCGTAAGGAACGGTCATTGATCCATCAGACATCTAGATTCTATCGAATTTGAGCATGTCTATGTTATTATTCAACACAATTGATCCACATGGTTAGTATTTTGAACTCCAGACAATGCATCGCTTTAGCAATCGAATATAAACGTGAGTATAGTTCATGTTGTGTGTGTAAAGCACATTATACATACGAAAGTTACACAATGAACATTATAAATAGCTACCTATGAACTAGCATACATTTGAATTCAACTTAAGGTGGTTTTAAAAAATCGAATTCAACATGAAGTCCATTCAATTATTTGAATTTGATATCATGGCGTTTGTAAATCATACCTAAATTATGGGGGCACCAATCATTGCTCTGATTTTGTACATAATAGCATATGTAGTCGTGTACAAAATAGATTCTAATTTAGCTCCTCCATTCCAAAATAATCATAGTTATAGGATTTTCAAGTGTCAAAATTTCAAAAAGAAGCGGATAATTTAATGAGTTTTTAAAACATATAAGGTCAAATTTAACGTTGTCTATTCAGGTCAATCCTCAAAGTTCAAGAGTACTCTAAACATGAATTCTTGTGTTTCAAAATTTCGAACGAAGCGCCAAAAGAGCCTCTACTTGCCCGAAACCGCGTGAGACCAATGTTTGGTAGTACAAGGAAATTACTTTTCTAATAACTCCGACCCGTGAATCCTACCGGCCCGACATCCAAAGGTCTAAACCGGGTAGGTTTGTAGCTTCATCTAGACGCCACGCAACCGCCTCCGAAAAACATTCATACACAATGGCCGCCTAAGCACACATGCGCGCGGCCGAAATCGCTCCCGCCCACTATTTGGGACACCTGGGATTACCATCCTACCCCCGACCCGCAGTAGGTCCGAAATTTAAGAGGGGGGCAAAGTTTGTACTTTCCCCAAATTTCAAACAAGCGTGTCCCATCTTCTGTTCAAAAAAGCCAAAAACAAGCGCCTCCCAGACCGAAACATGGTTCTCCCCCCTCCCCCCTGCCCACCCGTCCGATTCCCCATTCGTACTCCGTGGGCGCAAAAACTACCTCTCCACCAGCCGCGAAACCCCGGCGTCCTCCGTCCGCCACCCCATTCCACCCATCAACCGTCGCCCTCCTCCATCACGCCGGAGCCGATATCCCGACGTCGTCGTCCACCGCAACCTCAACCGCAACGCCCTCCACGGCTAGTAGTTGAAGCCGAGGCCGAGCCGTCCGTACCCGAGCCAGTTCAACCACGCCGTCCTGCGCCTCACCGCTGCCGCTCCAACTTTTCCACCCTCCACCGCACCGGATCTGTTCCTGCTACGCCGTCCTTCGCCGCCTCGGATCTGCTTCCCCTCCGCCGACATACGGCCACGGCAACACAATCAACAATTTGGCCATGGGTTTGTCCAAGAATCCACGGTTCTCCAAAACATCGGTTCCCCCAGGAGAAAAAAGAAGATCGCCACGACATATGGAGGAGACCACACTAGCAACCGATAAGGGTACTCCTCTTCCCTTATTCGTGCAAATCTTACATGTCTGCTTGCACGGTATTCATCCCACAGAAGACACTAGTTGACCACTTCTTCTTGATACTAGATGTTCCTAGAAACTCGCGATGCACAAGGTTTCTCCTCATATACTATTTCACCTTAGCTAGAGGTCCGTCGCCCCCCTGAATTTCAATTCCTGGTCAGTTGATTCCCAATTAACGGAAGCATTCCCTGGCGTAACAGGCGCTAGTCCGCCTATGATGTCGAGGAAGCAGCGCCTCGGTGTTTATCTTAGGGGCGTGTGGGGCCTAGAGCTACTGGCGCCTGATCTGGAGGTCGGCCGGGATTAAAGGGATGGCCTGGGGGCACTGCCAAGCACGGCGGTGGTGTGAGGTCAAGGGGAGGGCGGGGTGGCAGAGGCAGGGGTCTGGGCGGGTGGTCGCTGGCAGTTCAAGAAAGATCGTCAACAGTGACTGGCGGGAAGTAGACGAAGGCCATCTGCCCGTTCCTTATAGATCGGACGGTTCATTAAAAAAATCGACTGACCTATTTATTTTCAGTCGACTGTTATCTTGACATGACCACATGTGGTGGTGTGCTGGAGGAGTACCTGCATTTCCTGTGCTCATATATTAGAAAATCATACGAAGTAGAATCTAATTTTGTTTGCCATGCAATGTTGTAGAGCTATCATATGTCTCCTGTCATTTATTTTTCAGCCACCTGCTATCTGCTACTTTTACAGTGCACTAGTTCTGCACACACTTCACCCATACTTTCACTATTGTGTTTTTATGCAAGGGTATTTCAGACCCTGCCTTGACAGAAGCAGAAAAGATAAGAGAGAAGTCGCTCCAGCGTGGTACGCGGCTAAGCCAGACACATTTCAAGACTATAAAGGGTGTAGTGTCAGCAGATGGAGACGGGGAACATAGCTCTGGAGTTGATGCTCTCACTCGCCATGAACCACCATCCCAGGTGTCAGCGTCCTGGGAACGGGGGTCCCCAGACTTGCCTGCCTGCGGCCCACGGCGTGGCTAAGCCAGCAGGCCGTACGACCCATCTTCATCAACAAGGCATCCAAGACCCTCGTGAGGGGCCAAGCCTTGCGAGGAGGACGACGCAAGGCCTCCTCAGGAGTGGCCTAATCAGGCAGGCTCACGAGGAGCGGAGATATCAAGGCGGGGCAAACCTCACGAGACTCTCGTGACGTGAGCCATAACGATCGACACCGGGCGGGCGCCAGCGCGGGCAGCGTCCTTGTTTCCTCTTTGGCGCTAAGGAGGCCATCACAGGCGAGGAGTACTGAGGCATCAGGCAAAGTTTGCTATATCGGTGCAACGAGACCAAGACTAGGAGGACGGCAAGACGGACGTCATCGTGGAGCCCAAGACGGCGTCACCACCAGAGCCTTTTGCAGGCGAAGACCACTTTTGTCAGGATAGCTTGTACTAGCTGTCCCCCTTCAAATTTGCCCGCCGTTGTTGGCTCCCTTCCCGCTCAATATTTGGGAAGAGGACCAGGGCATATATAAGTAGAGCTAGCCGCCACAGTATGGGCATATCATCTCGACTGGATCCCATCTGATCCGATTGAGCAGTTCACCCAGCTCTCACCCACTAAGTCACCAAGCACAAGAACACCTCAACCTCAGGAGGTTGTTCTTCCCTCTCTATTGTTCATCATCAGCCAAAGAGGCAATCCACCACCACCACACTGGAGTAAGGTATTACACCACAACGGTGGCCCGAACCAGTATAAATCCCGTGTCTCTTTGTGTTGTGAGTTCGTCGAGTTCGTCCGCGAGATCTTAGCGAGCTAGGGCGTAGATCGGTAGGAGGGAAAGACTTCGCACGCACCCCAGTGTTCGAACCTTGAGGGTTTGCCGGAACCCCACATCCGACATTTGGCACGCTAGGTAGGGGTGCGCCGTAGCTTCCCTTCCATCAGTTCGTCGCCCCATCGCTCTGTCGTCTCCATGGCGGATGCTCGCCGTGCTCGAGCTGAGCGTCGGGCTGCCCTCACTGCCTGCATTGCTCAGACGACCCCGTCGGCGGGCCACCTCGTCGTTCTTTGTCTCCCGCCACGATCGCTGCCACCGGCCCAGCGGGGAACGAGCAGCAGGCATCCCCGCTGCATCCTTCGGTGCAGCAGGACGACCGCACCGCCACTCCATTGCTGACCCCGGCCGGTTTCTCGTCTCACGCACGCCGCGCTCCCATGGAGGCGCGTGCCGCACTCCTCGCCGCAAACGAACTGCTGCGCTACCGCCCAGTCGACGACCTCTACAAGGAGTGGCTCGACCGCGTCGCCGAGCTCGTCCGCGCCGCAGGGGGCTCCTCGGTGCCGTCCCTCTCTCTACCTCACCTTCAGCCAGCCACGGGCGATGAGGCTCATGGCGCGCCTCCACCACCTGTGCCCCAAGACGGTGCCTTGGCACCAAGGCGCGCGGCCCCACGGCGTGATCCACCACGCCCGGTGCCCGCGCGCGAAGAGGGAAGCTGCCAAGAAATCCCTCGGCCGTGAGAAGCTGCACCCGCGCTTCCCGCGCCGCCTCGTCAAGACCGCGCACCGCCTGCGGTAGCGCCACGCGGACCTCATCAAGACCAAGCTCCACCTCCGAAGCGGGCCCCAACAACCACGGCCGGCTACCGCGCCTTCACCCCCGAGCTGCGCAGTGTCGCCTGGCCGGGCAAGTTCAAGCCGGATCTGCCTCCTCGCTACGACGGCACCGCCGACCCTGCGGAGTTCCTACAGCTCTATGAGCTGAGCATCGAAGCGGCCAACGGCGATGAGAAAGTCATGGCGAACTGGTTTCCCATGGCTCTCAAGGATGGAGCCCGCTCCTGGCTCCTGAACCTGCAGCACGGCTCGATCTCCTCCTGGGACGAGATGCGCGACCGCTTCGTCGCCAACTTCCAGGGCACTCGCGGCCGCCCCCCGGCCGCGGGTGACCTGCGCCGCATCAAGCAACAACCAGGAGAGACCCTCCAGAAGTACATCCAGCGCTTCAACAACACCCGCCTCAAGATCCCCAAGGTCACGGACGAGGCCATCATCTCCGCGTTCTCAGACGGTGTCCGTGACGTCAAGATGAAGGAAGAGCTCGCTATCCACGAGGAGCTCTGCACATCTCAGGAGCTCTTCAACCTGGCGACCAAGTGCGCAAGAGCTGAGGAGGGGCGCCTCTCTCTCCTCGAGCTGCCAGCTGCAGGAGTGGAGGAGAAGAAGGCCAAGGCCAAGGACGTGAAGTGCAAGGAAGCAGCAGTGCTAGCAGCAGAGCCCGACACCAAGCAGGGCAGAGATCAGCCAGAGTCATCCAAGAACAGCCGACCGTTCTGCGCCTTCCACAACTTGAACACCCACAACACCAGCGACTGTCAAGAGCTCAGAGCCATACGAGAAGGACGCTTCGGTCGACGCCCCGAGCGCAGCGACCGGGGCTACGGCCGTGGAGGAGGACGTGCAGGCGGACGCTGGGACGACCGTGGCCCACGCCAGGAATGGCGCGACAGGCCTCATGAGGACCGCTGGCAGGACCATCCTTGCGAGGGCGCCTGGAGGGACCAGCCTCGTGAGGATCGCCCCCAAGGCAACGCCGGTCTTCCCCCGCTGCCACCACCAAGAAGGAACGACGACCACCAACAGGACGAGGGGGTTGGGGCTTCCAGGAGCCGTGCGCAATCGCATGCATCTTGGGCGGCGCCCAGGCCCCAGCCTCTCAGCGCATCTTCAAACAGTTCGCTCGCGAGGTGACCGTGGTGCTCCCCAAGCTCGAGGCCGCGCGCCCGCTCAAGTGGTCCCAATGCGCCATCACTTTCAACTCGGCAGATCAACTCAAGTGCGCGGCCACCGCCGGCGCCCTCCCGATGTTGTGTTCCCCAGTCATCAGCAATGTGCAGGTTACCAAGACCCTCATCGACAGCGGCGCAGGGCTCAACGTCCTGTCCGTCGACACGTTCGACAACCTCCAAGTGCCGTATGAGCAGCTCCAGCCTACCAAACCTTTCTCATGAGTGACCGACGGTTCCACCACACCGATAGGGCAGGTCCGCCTGCCTGTCACCTTCGGAGAGTGCAAGAATTACTGCACCGAGCTCATTGACTACGACGTTGCGCACATCCGCCTGCCGTACAACGCCATCCTCGGGTATCCGACCCTGGCCAAGTTCATGGCAGTCACCCACCATGACTACAACGTCCTCAAGATGCCGGGAAGCGGAGGAATCATCGCGGTCCCATGTGAAGAGAGAGATGCGGTGTGCTCCCTTGAGCACGCCTTCCAAGCTGCAGCAATCGATGACCCCGACAGCAGAAGTGAGGCCCCTCCGGAGGCCATCCCCAAGAAGAAGCAGCTGCGCCGCGCAGGACCTCAGGAGGATGGCGACGCGGCAGGAGCCTCATCAGGATCAGCGTCCGTCCCAGGGGCGCCTCCCTCCATCGCATAGGAAGGCGCGCCCGGCGCCCTCCTCGGACAGGGCTCGGGGGCTCTCTTCTGGAGGGCCTCAGACCTTGCTAACCTCACGAGGGAGGCGTTTGAGCACCACTTGGAGGCGTGCTTCGCGTCACGTGTCCCTCAGGAGAGCACAGGGCAAGGTGCCCACCACTCAGGAATTCATCACCAAGACCACTCAGGAACTGCAAGACGCAAGGGCCATGCGCGGCGACAGCCGCTCACGAGGCACAGCTCCACATCCTGGCGAGGATGCTGGGCTGCGTGTCTGCATCGACGTCCCTGAGCTCAACAGGGCCGCATCTCAGGAGCGCTTCTGGCCTTCGCGTGTGGGCCGCTGCGAGGGCCCGCGACACAGCTACGTTCGCATGCCCTTCGGCTTGCCGAGCGTGGCGTCAGCCTATCACCGCAACATGCGGCGTGTCCTGGCGGCTCAGGAGGTCAGGTACCACGCCGTCCTCGAGGAAATGGAGACGGTCTTCAGGGAACCTCCCGAGCCCCCAGAGCCTCCCGAGGCTCTGGGCTCCGGTGGCTCATGAAGAGTCATCCCTTCGACGCACGCCTTCAGCTGCACCAACTCTACTTCGTCTACAGAACCAGGTGACATCTTCCAAGCTCGTTTAGCTGGGAGCGCCCCTCGGGCTGCATCATTCCCAGGCCACATGGGTCCGTCCCTGTGGCATGTATCCCTTTGCTTATGTCTTTAGCTTACCTTGCTGTGGGCGCCCCTCGGGCTGCATCATCCCCAAGCCACTCGTGCCGAACCCAGTGGCATGTATCTTCATGCATTTACCTAAGCTGATCTGCTTTCCATGCTTAACCTGCCCACGGCTATCGCCTGCTCGATCGCCGCCCGCCATGGGTCTGTTCATCCTATGCAATTCGCTTGCACGTTAAAAGGGGGCTCCTGAGCATCGCGACTCAGGAGCTCTTACTGGCTCTCCAGCCCTCACCCCCTGGCCTTGACCACGGCATCGCGACCTGGCATACCAGCGGTGGCTGAGCTCGCTCGAGGGCCGGGACCTGAGGACGTAGAATGCTTGCATCTAACCGCCTTGCAGGAACACACGGTCACCAAGACTCAAGACCAGGCGCAACCCGCCTTGAGGTAGGGCCTCATGAGTCCCGCGCTGGCTCACGAGTGCCCAGATACACCTCGCAGCCCTGCCGTGCAAGCCACGTGTCAGGGCGGGGCTGTACACACCCCGGGGGCTCCTCCCGGAGGGGCCCCCCATCCCACGCACAAGTGGAAGCACCATGCTCCGCGCTGGCCGTCGACACTGCCGAGGAGCGGCTATGCCGGTGCACAAGCGGAAGCACTATGCTCCGCGCTGGTGATAAACAACTGAGGGCGGCCCCATAGTTGTACCAACCTCAGGGAGCCCAGAGCTCAGCGTCCAGCCTCACCGCAACGCCTCCCCTTGGGAGAGCCACACGAGGGGGTTGGGCACGGGGGCTGCGCTCGGGTCACACCCAAGCGCACGCCACCCAACCAGGTCTCCCGGACCTGGGCGTCGCGCGCTCCTCCCGAGGCCTCGGCGAGGGTAGGTATGGAAATTGTTTGCATGTCAAGGGGGACTCCTGAGCATCGCGACTCAGGAGCCTAACTGGTCACGTAGCCCCTCACTCCTTGGTCCGTCCTGGTCTCCGGTCGGCCCAATGGCGGTTGAGGTATGCGCGGGGCCGGGCTCTGCCGACGTAGAACATTAATCTATCCTCGCGAACTCTCCCTATCAGCTGTTTGCGCGTCAAGGGGACTCCCGAGCATCGTGACTCAGGAGCCTAACTGGTCACGTAGCCCCTCACTCCTTGGTCCATCCTGGTCTCCGGTCAGCCCAATGGCGGTTGAGGTATGCGCGGGGTCGGGCTCTGCCGACGCAGAACGCAAAGCAAATAGGAAGGAAATCGCAAAATCTCGAAGCAAATATTACAAACACATTGTCATCACGATATCAAATGAAAAGTCTAAACGCCTCTACGAGGCCTAATACATGTTGCATGAACAAAACGGGAGAATAGCCGCAGGTCACTCCCGGGCACCGCCATCACCCGCGGAAGGTGCTACTTCGTGAGCGACGTTGTCTTCACCTTCACCACCAGCTGAAGGATCGGCGACATCGCCGGACAGAGGAGCGGAGACAAAGCCGCGGAAGTTCTTCAGCAAGGCCTCCACTTGACCTTGCACGGCTGCGGCGGCGGCCTCGTATTGATCTTCAGCCACAGGCTCCAGCAGCTCGTCAAGACAAGCATTGGGGTCGCGAAGGTGCATGTGGCTGAAGACGCGGGTCAATGCAGTTGAAGACAGGACGCGAGCTTCCGCCTCCGCCATGGGACCAACGCCATCAACGATTTCCTCGAGCGCCTTCACCAAGAGAGGAAGCACCCGGGGAGGCCGTCCTCATCAGTGGCCAGCGACTTCTCCAGGCCATGCTCGTAGAGCGTCTTCAGTGCCTCGCGAGATCTCTTCTCGAGGTCCGCAAAAGCCACGCGGTCTTCGGTCAGGACTCGCGCCTTGGCGTCGAGATCGGCCTCCCTCGTCTTTGCCTTATGCTCCAGCTCTTCCAACCGGTTGCGCTCAGCGGCCTGCGTCCTCCCCAACTCCGCTAGCTCAGCATCACAGTTCTTGACGGCGTCTTCCCGGGCCTTCATCTCCTCCTCCTTCGCTTGGTGGCAGCGTGCTTCTTCGGCGTGCTTGTCGCGCATGCTCTGCAACTCGTCCTCCAGCACCCGGCAGCGGTCACGGGTGGCCTTGGCGTCTTTCAGCGCCATCTCACCGGCTGCGGTGTTGGCGCCACTCTGCTCCTCCTTCTCAGAAGCCGCAGCGGCCTAGCCCAGCGCCACGCAAACCGCCAAGTCGGAGTGGAGCCAGCCTGAGGCCAGCTCCAGGCGCCCGGCCACAAGGTGTGGGTCCGCGCCCAGGAGATCCGCCTGCAGCTGGGTCATCTCCGAAAGAGCACGTTCCAGAACAGCAGCAGGAGCAGAAGAACCCGGGAGTGGAGGTGCGGCAGTGGGAGGAGGCGACATTGTCACCAGGGCCTGGGAGATCGTGGGTTCCGGAGCAGCTGGGACCTCATCAGCCGCGGCAAGCGCCGGCACCTCCGGAGCCAGCGCGGCCATGGGGGCTGATTCCATGCGGCGATGTTCCTCTTGGCACCGCGAGGACGACCGGGCTGGGGAGATGCGGGTGCTGCTGCCTCCTTTCTCTGCGGAGGGAGGCGCGGTCGCTGTATCCTCCTTCCTCTTCTTCGCCGAAGATGTCGGCCTGATCAACCAAGGGCGAGCATCACGAAATGACGAGTACAAACAGGGACAAGGCAAAGCTTAAGACACTTACTGATCCACCACAACATTATTCCGCTTGGGGAGCTTGAAGCCTGACAGCATCGCGACCTGAGGAGCAGACGTTCGGGCTCCGGCGGCGCCAGGCGGTGCGGAGGCAGAACCGGAACCAGCCCCAGGAGGTGTCAGGACGGAGGCGGCATCGCGAGCCACCAGCGACGACCTACCCCTCGTCGGGATGAGGGGCTGCTCCCTCTTCCCTTGGCGGGCGTCGGCCTCGGCATCGTCAGGAAGGGCGCAGAGGGATCTCGGCCTTGCTCAGAGGGGAAGTCTCCCCCACCTCTTCCAGAGTCTTCTCTGAGTCCACCTCCTCTTCCCCTTCCCCGCGGGACTCGTCAGAAGACACCTCCACCGGTTTCGGTGCCGCAGGGACTCCCGGGAGCGCCGGCGGCACCAGCCCACGCGCATCAAAGGTCAGCCTGGAGGCGACGAATTCTTCCCGGTCCCTGTGTTGGAACAGGGGGGCAAAGGCGACCCCCGTCACCTTGGCCGCCCTCGCGTTGCCCGGCTTCAAGTCGGTCATCATCTGCCCCAACACTAGCGATGCCCGCTCATCGGCAAGCTCCGCCTTGGGCCACCCCCCGTTGGAAGAGGACGCCGCCGTTGGCAACACCAGGCGTGGATCGGCACGCTTGACATCCATCATGACCCATTTGGATCGAATGTTGTCGGCCCTCTTCCCGGTGCTCGAGATAGAGTTGGCCTTGCCGCATGCAACGAAATTAGCGCATCCGGAGACGTGCGCCTCGCTGACACGGCGGAAGAAGAAATGGCGTAGGAGCGCCACGGACGGCATCACGCCTAGGTACGCCTCACAGTAGCAGTAGGCGAATATGGACAGGAGGAGGACAGAGTTGGGATGAAGATGCAACGCCTGCAGCCCGTAGTGGTCGAGGACTTCATAAAAGAAATCAAAGGACGGAGGAACCAACCCGATGGCGACACTACTCGAGAAGAAGGGGCAGAAGGTGCTTCCCTCAGGCTCCAGCACGTCGGAGGCAAGCCGGAGCTCGGTCTCCCCCCACTCATTGCTCTCGCCCGCCGTCAGCAGGCGCACGGAGGCGAGGCTCTTCTCCGTGACAGTTGGCGCCTCGAGGGCCGGCTCATACCAAGCCGGTGCTGAGGAAGTCTTGACCTTGCGCGGTGCCATGGATTGCGGATGCAGGATGAGATTGGATCGGATCTGGAGGTAGCGGTGGCGAGGAGCAAGAAAGGGATCTGGAGCGAGGCGAGGAAGAAGCAATGGAGGCAAGTGCTGCCTGCGCCAGCCTTTTGTCAGGTCAAGCAGTTGCCGAGGCAGCATGGGTAAGCGGCAACCAAGGCCGCAGGCTTTTGGGGCCCGCGGTGCTCCGTACTTGACCCTTGGCTTCGCCACGAAGCCAAGCCCGAGCGCACCTTGGGCCCGGGGGCTACTGTCGACGTCCTGGGAACGGGTGTCCCCAGAATTGCCTGCCTGCGGCCCACAGCGTGGCTAAGCCAGCAGGCCGTACGACCCATCTTCATCAGCAAGGCATCCAAGACCCTTGCGAGGGGCCAAGCCTCGTGAGGCGGACGACGCAAGGCCTCCTCAGGAGTGGCCTAGTCAGGCAGGCTCATGAGGAGCGGAGATCAAGGCGGGGCAAACCTCACGAGACTCTCGTGACGTGAGCCATGACGATCGACACCAGGCGGGCGCCAGCGCGCGCAGCGTCCTTGTTTCCTCTATGGTGCTAAGGCGGCCAGCGCAGGCGAGGAGTACCGAGGCATCAGGCAAAGGTTGCTATATCGGTGCAACAAGACCAAGACCAGGAGGACGGCAAGACGGAGGTCATCGTGGAGCCCAGGACGGCGTCACCACCAGAGCCTTTTGCAGGCGAAGACCACTTTTGTCAGGACAGCTTGTACTAGCTGCCCCCCTTCAAATTTGCCCGCCGTTGTTGGCTCGCTTCCCGCTCAATATTTGGGAAGAGGACCAGGGCCTATATAAGTAGAGCTAGCCGCCACAGTAGGGGCATATCATCTCGACTGGATTCCATATGATCCGATGAGCAGTTCACCCAGCTCTCACCCACTAAGTCACCAAGCACAAGAACACCTCAACCTCAGGAGGCTGTTCTTCCCTCTGTACTGTTCATCATCAGCCCAAGAGGCAATCCACCACCACCACACTGGAGTAGAGTATTACACCACAACGGTGGCCCGAACCAGTATAAATCCCATGTATCTTTGTGTTGTGAGTTCGTCGAGTTCGTCCGTGATATCTTAGCGAGCTAGGGCATAGATCGGTAGGAGGGAAAGACTTCGCGCGCACCCCAGGGTTCGAACCTTGAGGGTTTGCCGGAATCCCACATCCGACACCAGGTGCTTGCTCTAACTTCACGGTGTCATATGTGGTTGCATGTTCCATATGGTGTCTAGCTTGTATTCGAAAGGCCGAAGTCGGTCTTTATTAAGATAAGGAAAGATATTTTTTACATGAACCACCATCCCGTGAACACCAGAAGACAAATAGCTAGTCAGGGCTCTGGCCGAGCCAGTGACAAGCCCAGCAAAGAGAGGCATCACCTGGAAGCCAACTAAAAAGCCGCGATGGTGGCGAAGCAGCCCGCCTCCCACCAGGCTCTCAAGTCCTAGATGATCATGCTCACCACTCCAGCCGGATGTCTAGCATGTATTGCTTCCAATTTGGTTAAATTGCATCTACTTAGCTTACACATTATACCTTTGAATATGACATGCCTTTCTATTTTTGGTACATACTAGTACATCTGTGTATTAACCATGTTCTTACATCAAACTAATGTTCTTGTGTATCCTTCATCAATCACTTATGATGAGGCAGTCAGGCAAGCAGAATACTCCTCGTTTAAAGAATGCAGCGTCAGCCTCCCGACATGATTCTCAAGAAACAACAAGGCTAGATGAAGATAGTGAACGTAGCTCTGTAGTTGATTACCGCATTTCCCCTACACTAGCATCGCAGGTGCTTGCTCTAACTTGGCAGCGTGATATGTGGTTGCATGTTGCATATGGTGTCTAGATTGTAATTCTTCCAATCTGGTTAAACTGCATGTGCTATTCTGCTTAGCTTATACATTATACATGTTAATGTGACATGCCTTCCTGTATTTAGTACATAGTACATCTGTCTATTAAGCATGTCCTCACATAAAACTATTGTTTTTTTGTATCCCGCATAAATCAATATGACGAGACACCTTCAGTATATGCAGTGTGATATTAGTTGCATCTTTGATATGATTTATAGCATGCGCTGCTTCTAATTTGTTGAAATGCCATTTATGATGGGACACTTTTAACTTGGCAGAGTCATATTGGTTGCATCTTTCATGTGGTGTCTAGCTTGCATTGCTTCTTATTTGGTGAAATGGTTTCTGCTTAGTTTACACAAACAGTTGTGAATATGCCATGCCGTCCTGTTTTTCGTATTATTCCATCCTGGAATCATGTGTTTGCCTTACATCAAAGTAGTGATTGTCAGTATCATGCACGAATGAGTTCTGAAGAGTCAATTCTATTGCTTTTTCTTGTCAGTTTTACTTGACAATTCAAAATCAATAAAGCGGAAGCAAGGCAGCGGATGAAGGTGCTCCTTCCAAATGGAGGGCCTCTACATATTCTACTCCTCCATCCCCCCAAGATGATTTCCAAGACAACACATGCATAGACACTCAATGTAGCTGTGTTGGTGATGAGCACGTCTCCCCTATTGCACCATCACAGGTGCTCCCTCTAACTTGGCACTGTTATATGTGGTTGCATGTTATGTATGATGTCTAGCTTGTATTGCTTCTAATTTTGTTGAATTGCATCTGCTTACTTTACACATTATACTTGTGACTAAGACACGTGTTCCTGTTTCTAGAACATACAACATCCGTCTATCACACCATGTTCTTACATCAAAGTACATTTGTTCTGAAGAATTAAATTGTTATTCATTTTTCTTGTTGGCTTTACTTAACATGGCACAGAGAAAGAGGAAGCAAGACAGAACGACAGGGAATGAGAAGCGGATGAATCCTGCAGATTCTGCTGGTACTGATGGTGCAATAGAAGGTCAAAGTCCAGCGGAAAATTCTACAAACACGGCATCCCATGCTACACGAGTTGCAAAAAAAAGGCAAACAGAAACAAATAGCTACCACCAAACAAGCAGAGACAGCCCTAGTTCTTGCAACACCTACCACAGTACTACCAGCTGCACGACTTACTCGTGCGTCAACTGAGCTAGCAGCATGTTCCCAAGCTCCCTTGCCACCTGACACAACTTCCCAAGCACTCTTAACACAAGACGAGTTGGCAATATCAGATGAACCTTGTGAGCTTCAACAGCAAGAAGGTAGTTGCTGGAGTCAAGTTATAGTTGCATGCTTCTTTATATGTAGTCTCACAGTTTGATGTACACTAACACTTCCTATGTTCGTTGTTGGACTAGCACCTAGGCGCAAGAGGAAACGAACATCAGGGATAATGCTCGATAGGTTAACTAAATCTAGAGGAGGAAGAATGGAAATCCGTTTTGAGGCAGGTTTAAAAAGGCCACGTGATGCTACAGAGTCAGCCAAGTTAGTATCAGAGGCAGCGGTTGCCGTTAGGTGTCATGTACGTATCCTCCCAACATGGATTCAGTACAGGAATGACAAAGACGAAACCCAGTTCAACACCTTCCTCGACCATTTATCTGTAAGTATGGTTATGTATGGAAACTAGTAATATCATCTTGCTCTGTCCCATACTTTCTAGGTTGCTGATAATGAGACTCCCATAATTTTCAACAGATGAGGTTCAAGTTGGATAGCCAAGATGATGCAACCAGACAAGCTTGCACCCATGTTTTCAAGTCTGCTCTGCGACAATATCGGATTAACTTGAGGAAAACTCACTTTGAAGGCAAGGCTAATAGTGAACTTTCCCAAACATCTCCAGTGGAAAATATATCGGATGAAGACTGGAGGGGCCTTGTTAAACACTGGTCTGATCCGAAGTATCAGGTACATTATATATATGTGATCAGATCACATGTTGAAGTCCTATTTACGCATGTGCCACACAAATCTATCTTCTTGTAGGTGAACTGTTCAAAGAACAAGGCCAACCGTACGAAAGTGAAATTCCAACAGACGATAGGATCTCGTAGCTATATTGCACACTACGAGGCTCTTGTAATTAGCTCCTGTTTCACTCTTTTCGCTGTACCATATTATCAGATCTATATTGACTTGTTCAAAATGCAGAGGAAAGCCTGCAAGGACCAAAAAGTACCTGAACCAAATGATGTGGAAATCTTCAAGGACTGTCACACCAGCAAGAAGAAGGGCATGACTACACCAGTCAAAGTCGCTGTTGTAAGTCCTTAATCCTCATGCCTTTTAACTACTACTTACTCTGACTTGTGCCTTGAACTGCATGGTTTGCAGCCAATGTCTATTACTCTTTTCAATTTTATACACAATTGTCTTAGCGTATCATTGCACCTTACAAGGTTTAAAAGAGAGGAGTGATGTTCCTTTGATCTTGACCTGTAATCTAGTTCCGTGCTGGACTTGCCCACACAATGTTACAATTGCCTGTTTGTCTGTTCTCAGTTGTTTTGTGA
Source organism: Aegilops tauschii subsp. strangulata (assembly GCF_002575655.3). Lineage (NCBI taxonomy): Eukaryota > Viridiplantae > Streptophyta > Magnoliopsida > Poales > Poaceae > Aegilops > Aegilops tauschii. The sequence goes on along the minus strand of NC_053040.3, from coordinate 390,924,101 downwards.
TATGAATGATGTCATACTATGCTTACCGTATTATAAACTTCGTCTCTTTATCCCTAGCCCTCAATACAATGGGAAGAAATAGACAATACATTAGCGATGGTACATGGTCATATGTTTGGAACCTGGTTTTATTTTGTACTTTGCAATAAAATACAACTATTATTTTACATGGGTTCACCAGAATAAGTTCTGTATATAGACCAAAGCTATTTTGTTTGGTTGTGCTGCCTCCTTAATATCTTCTATTCTGGTACTACTAATGTAAAACCACAAATTTTCAGCGAGCTATGGAAAAAATGGTGGAACCGCCACCTTTTGAAGGTGGCGAGGCAACTATAACCGCAATGTCAGCTCTTGCTACAGTGGGTCAGTACCTGTCCACTAACAGTGCCAAAAGCACGTTCCTGCGTAATACTGGGTTGGTTGTTAAGGCAATCTCGTCCAAACTGCCTCATGATCAAGATATGCAAGCTCAAAACAATGTTGTATCTGCGCTCCAGACACAAGTCCATTCCCTAACAGAGACCCTTTGTGAAACAAGGAGAGACATTGTTCGATGTTGTCAAGATATGCATGGTTTTGAAACCAGACTATCAGACATTTGCTATGTTGTTCAGGAGCCTAGGAGAACTGAAGGCGAAGGTTATGGTGCTCCATCGGACAATACAACATGAAAACGTAACAGTCAGGTCAAATGAACTGAGCTTCTGAATTTCTGGTGGTGCATTTATCTGCTAGATTGTTAACTTTTATGCCAACCTTCCTTTTGTTTTATAGTTGTAATTTGTTTTGGTGCGATACAAAATTTGTTCTTAACGTGAAGCCACCGGCTGAAGAAAACAGCAAGGCATTTTTGTATAGTGTAGGGTGTTCCCTATATTTGCACTGGTGGCGAACTTTGATGCCCACCGGCTGTAGTTACATGGGCCTCCTACGGGCCGTAGAAACAATGGGCCTTCTAAGGGCCGTAGAAACAATGGGCCTTCTACGTGGCATAGAAACAATGGGCCTTATACGGGCCGCAGACACAATGGGCCTTCTATGGGCCGTATCATCAATGGGCCTTCTATGGGCTTATGATCGGTTGGCCAAACATGGGCCAATAACAGACCACATTATGGCCGTAAATGGGCTAGAGTTGAAATTGTCCGTTCATGGGCCGACCATAACGGGCCTTCGTTAATCGGTCGTATTTTGATGACGCTATCAAAACGGCCCAACGTATTAAGGGGCCACAAACGGGCCGACTGTAACCACTTGCTGAATTTGGCCCACAAGCAGAAAATGATAGTAACGGGCCATAAGTAAACGAATGTGGAAATGAGCCCAAGAATAAATGGGCCCCGAGAAGGCCGAAAGATAACATGCGCTGGAAACGGCCCAACGGAATAATGGGCCGTTAATGGGTATAAAGTGATACAGTGTTCATTGTGGGCCAGTTTCACCACGGGCCGTTAATGGGTATAACGTGATACACTGTTCATTACGGGCCAGTTTTACCACGGGCCGTTAATGGGCCGAGAGTAATAAGGGCCTCATATGGGCCGAAAGACGTCATGGGCCATACATGGGCCGGAAGTTAAAACGGGCTGGAATTATATTGGACGGCCAGGATGACGCTACTGGGCCTAATTCGGTTAGGCCGTAAACGAGCCCTGGGTTAGCGGGCTGTAAATGGGCTATATGCGAATAGGCCGTTAACAGGCTTGCCGTGGGCCGGTTCGCCACCTTTTGACCAAGTCAAACGGGCCGGCCTTTTCACAGGAATGGGCCTCTGTTGGGCCATGCCACGTGTCGACGTATCATAGGCGCTTTGTGTTGGGGATATTACTACTGGGCATAAACCGGCCAGGAGAGGCCAGGTTATACCAGTAATGATTTGTTATACTTAAAGCCCATGAAGACGAAGATGATGGCGCTTTATGAAGGCCCAGGGGCCAAAGGCGGATTGAGGCCTGTAGTGATAAACCGACATTGATATGTAAACTTGTGTTGTAAGATAGAAAGAACAGAGACCGAGCCGGACACGTTTCTGAGCCGGCCTCGGGACCCTGTAAACCGACGGGCGTCAACCCATGTATATAAGGGGATGACCCGGTGGCAGTTTAAGGACAACAGACAACAACTCGAGACCCATGCAAAGCGTATTTGCTCCCTAGTCATCGAAACCCTAGCAATCCCACAACAACTGGATCGTAGGCTTTTACCTTCACCGCAAGGGGCCGAACCAGTATATACCCTCCATGTCCCTTTTCCGCTTTAACCCCTTTAAGCTAGCCCGTCGCGATGGCTCCACGACTAAGTCCTTTCTCTTGGACATCGGCCGTGACAAAACCACGACACTTGGCGCCCACCGTGGGGCTATCACACGATGGTTTCGAGTTCTTAGAGGGCAGCTTCGAAGGACTCAAGGGATACGTTGTGGGCCGGATGACCAAGAGTCGTCGTGGCAAGCTCTACATCGACGACGCAGGCTGGGGCCCCGAGGCCGGCTCAATTGAGTACGGGTACCGGGTCCCCTTCGGTGGCATCCACATTTTCATTGGCAAGATCGGCGAACCGGGCCCTGAGCCGGACATCTGCACCGACATCGTCGAGACGGCTCAGCATGCGAGATCTGCCCGGGTTAAGCCTGTCATGAAGCGTGCCTTCGTGGGAGTCATCAAAGGAGTGGAATCTGAGGATAGATTGGAATCTGGTGGTGAAACCGTCGTTTATTCCAGCGACGAGTCATCAACCGGAGAAATTGAGTCATTGTACCAGTTGCAAGATGGCCGGATTGGGGGCTGTTCCGATGGCGATAGTATTCCGGACCCCTTTGATCCGCCAAACCGGGTTGCGATCTTCATGGCCGGTACACAATCAGTGCTCCACTCTTCGACCACAGCGGCAATGATTTCTGGATCAGTAGCAGCGACAGTAGCCGGGGCTGGAGGCCCTGTGCGACCGCCGGCTCAAGTTTTGTCCAACCTGTTTGACGCTTTGGCAATGTTGCTAGAAGAAGTTAATCCGGCGAATCAGGAGGCACATAATGCGGAAATCGCAAAAGTGAAGGATCACATAACTCAGGCCAAGGCGGACCTGGCAGCTGAGGATACCAGGATGGCTGCGGAATGAGCCACATTGGATGCACAGGCTTACCGGCTTATGTTGCATCAGAGCACGTCAAACGATGTCATGAGGAAAAGATACCGGTCTCACCTACCGCCGGTTTATGAGGCTAGGAACCTCTTTAATACCCCAGGAGCAGGGAGCAGTAATCCGCCGGCGGTAAACCGGGCGGAAGCACCTGGAACGGGGGCGCCGGTTCAGCCGTGTCCCATGGACTCGCCTCGTCAGAGCAACGTTCCATCACATCACGTCCCAACACCACCGGGTCATTATTCTAACCCAATGGATAACATTGTCGCTGCCACTTCACGGCTGGCGGCTCTCCCGATCGAAGGCGAGTCCCCAGTAGCGGTCGAGACACGACGGGCCAGGGAGCTCCTTCAGACAGCTTTGACTCGGCAGCAGGCTTATTCATATAGTCATGAAAGGATCCATTCTACTCCCCGCCCAAGCCAGAGTTACAGCAGGCATATCGATGAACCGGCCGTGTCAAGCAGTGCGCGAAACCGTGATCCGCCCCGTGGCCATAACCCGATGGGTGGCGGTGGTGATGCTCAGGAGGTGGTGGATCGTGCTAGGGCATGTCGAGAGGCTGAGTTAGCGGCGCAGTATGAGGCCCACCAACTTACTCCGGTTCGTCCAACCACGTCGGTGTAACCAGGGATTACTTCCAGCTCTTTGGGAGTACCGTGTCTCGTCCCAGTGCTGCGCAACGTGCGCCTGCCCAAGGATTTCAAAGTCCCACATAAAGTGTCGAATTACACCGCCGATTTATCCCCCGAGTCATGGGTTGAAAGCTATGAGATGGCAATGGAGATGCTGGATGTGGACGATGCGGCGTGTGCTAAATACTTCACAATGATGCTGTGCTAAATACTTCACAATGATGCTGGAGGGGACAGCCCGCACTTGGCTGAAAAACTTGCCGCCTAACTCCATTGGGTCATGGGCCGAATTAAGGGCCCGGTTTATCCAGAATTTCAAGGATAAATAATTTTCATATTTGATTATTTTTCACAAGCCTTGGTTATACACCCTGGCTATATATCTGGGCATCGTGACCCGTCCGGCGGTAAACCGCTAGGACACTATCAACTTCCTGTGTGCAGGAATAGCTTGAGTAAATTGCTATGGATTATGAACATCATATGTCTTAAGCATGGCAGATGAACAAGTATCAGGCACAAATAAGTATGCACGATGGCATAGCAGACCAAGTGTTTTAACTAGCCTATTACAAGGCGTTTCAGTGCCCAAAAGGGTAATCGTTTTCCCGACAAGCATTACAGCACGTGGAAGTTTAAACCGGCTTCCGGATCAAGATTCATCACCAGCGTGACCTGACGGCTGATCATCTTGCACCGGTTCATCCTCTTCGTCTCTACCCAGTGCCTGGAAGTCAATAGTTGCCCAATCGATCCCAGTTAGGGCTTGGAACACAGCTTCGTCGCTTATAAGGGTGGACGGTTCAATGTCAGGGGCATATGTGTGCTTACGAATTGGCGGGATGAGATTTTGAACTTCAGGAGTTGGTGCAGCAACCCGTTTGTTGTTGACGTCATAACTCGCGTGATAATGTGAAAGATCAGCTTCTTCAGCTAATTGGCAAGCTAGTGGACATACTTCCCGGTTTATGGCTCGGAGGTCATCATTGCCAAATTCTGATCCGTCTTCTTTTAAGCTCGGATAGCCTTTACTGACATCCTCCGGATCAAGATCGGGCACCCATGCCTTTGCCCGGGTTAGCGCGGTCAGAGCACCGGCTCTTGCAGCAGATCTCTTTAGTTCTTCTACCCGGGCAGGCAGCATTGACAACCTTTCTAGGGTCTCCTTGATTAAAGTTGGTGGCGGTTTGTTGTGCGAAGCAGTGTAGATAATCCGTTGCGCGCCGGTATGTAACTGCTCTATAAGAGTATAGGCAGCCTTCAGCTTCTTCGTTACGTCAGAGCCCAAATGACTAATGCGAGTCCCTGCATAATTACAAGCATCAGTAAACCGGCTTCGTATGGGATGCTAAGTTGAAAATATGAGGCAAGGATGTTTACCAAATACAGCAGCCGTCATGGCATGTATCTGCCGCTTTACGCCAGTCAGTTCATCTACTACCGGTTTAAGAGCTGTTTCTGCGTCCTCGGCTCTTTTTTGCAAAGCGGATTTTTCTGTCTCCCAATCTGCCCGCTCCTTGTTGAAACTCTCCTTCAATTTTTCCATGGCGGCTAAAGCGCTGGTCCGCTCATCCTTTGCCTTGGAGGTTTCGGCTTGCTGGGACTTGATGTTTTCTTGCAGATCGGCGGTTTGAGAATCTTTCTTGCTCAGCTCAGCCTATAAGAAACAAACATATTATGAGTTGACGGTGCATATTTGAATTACCAAGTACATAGCAAGTTATGCACTAGATACTTGGGGGCTAATGCATATTTGCTTGTTCTCGGAAATTTCTACAAGTCCCAAGCACAATACAAGTATTACTCTGGGCACTTGGGGGCTAATGTATGTTTGCTCAAAATACTGATATAGGAATTCTTCTACAGTCCCGGTTCATCTTTATAGAGTTAAACCGGCCCTTGGGGGCTACATCAGTGAAAGATACAGTATTGCAATTTTAAAATACCGGTTCATCTTAAAGTGATAACCCGGTCCCTGGAGGCTAAGCATCCAAAGTTAAGTTATTACTAAGTCCCGGTTTGGATTGACATCATAAACCGGCCCTTGGGGGCTAATGGAATTGACATTGGAAATTGGACATAAGAGAACAGTTGTGTGGTTACCTCATATCGCTCCTTCATCAGATTTACTAAACCGGCTTCGTAGTCGCGGCTAGTATACATACGGTTCAAGAAGACAGAGTGAATGTCTTAGGTGTTGAGATGGGCGTAGCTAGACAAATCAGTGTTCCATTTACCCTTGCCCATAGCAGAAAGCTCATCCTTGGCGCTATGCTTGGATAAAGCGAACGGGTTGCCAGGAGCAGTGTGGCTGACGCTAGTAATCATAATGTCGTCTTCTTTATCATCAGTGGCCTTCACTGGAGTGGACGGCTTATCAGTAGCCTTAGTTGGACTGGCTGCTTTTATCATCTGTGCGAGCCGGACTAGTTGGTTTGCCCGTATGACCTGTGGTGTCAACTTCTACTCGTTCAACAACGAAGTCATAATCTTGTTGCGGCGGATCATCAAGCAGAAATTCAGCATTGGTCTCTACTGGGTCTGGGGTTTTCTCCGGTTCAACAACCACATTTTCGTCAGCCGGTTTGTTTAACCGAGCCTTCTTGCTGGGTCTTGGCTTGGCACTGAAGAACAAATATAAAGGTCAATAAATGGTGTAAAGCATAAAGCATTGAAAATAAGTTTAAAGGTATGACTCACCCAGGAAGTGTCTTGAGGGCTGTAAGCTGTGTGGCTGTGGACTCGCTAGAGGATGAGTGAGGTGTTCCCTGCTAATTTGAATCCGACAGATTAAGAGGCTGCCGGAAACAACCCGCCTTGGGGCAAGAAGTATCAAGAGTATAAGAGACCTCCGATCGGCGTTTCCGAACCAGAGTGTTCGGTAAACCGGCGGAGGTAACTACCTGGCCGCTGTGCCGGGTTGTGCGGCGAGCTTCGTGTTGCTGCGTCTTCAAAAGAAAGTTTGGGTCCAAGTGAGCAAGGGGGTGAGAAAATTTTACTTTCCGGTTTGCTCGACAGATTTTTGATGTTGGCAGAGGATCTGAATCGGAGGAAAGAATAATTACCTCAACGTCATCAGCTTGATTGCCTTCAGCGTCGTCCTGATAATAGTCATTGTCAATGAGGTGTATGAAAAATGAACCAAGAGAGTCAAGTTCTACCTCGGACTCCGGATTAGCCTCATCGGCATCTGTATTTGGCTTGGAAGACGCAGTGGTCCTTTTTTGGCAGGTTTTTTAACAACCTTGGTCTTCGGGCGAAGTGGCTTTGCCGGTTTATCTTGCGGTTTTCTCGGTTTATCTTGTGGTTTTTTTTCCAGAACGGATCATCGCCCTGACAAAGATGGACAAAATTTTCAGAGAATATTTGGAAGAAGCAAGTTAAAACAAAAGAAAAGTTATGTGACCCTTACCTTTGGAGGTTTGTTGGAAACACAGAAAGGACTTAATCTGGTCTAGCTACAGACAGCCTCCGGTTCGTTCAGCATCTTCTTCACAGCTTCAGTAACCTCAGCATCTGTAAGCTGGATATCAATGTATCGTTGAGGGTCCTTCAAGCTCCCAGTATATTCACACATTAAACCGGGGCGTCGGCTTAAGGGCAATATGCTCCAAGTTATCCAACAGCGAGTAAAATCAACACCTGTTAAACCATTCGCCATAAAGGCTCTAAGCTTTGATAGTTGTGGAGCACAAGTGGCCCTTTCCTTTGCAGTCAACCTCTGAGGAAAGGAATGTGTATTGCTAAGACGGTGAGGGCGGTAACCCCGCAAAGGATTTTCATCAATTGGAGATGTATCTTTGCAGTAAAACCAAGTCTGGTTCCACTCCTTGGGGTGACTGTGAAGCTTGGCGTCAGGGAAGCTGACTTCCTTCCTCTTTTGAACCGCCATTCCGCCGAGTTCAGTATTGGGTCCATCTGTGAACTCTGTGCGACAGTTTAAGTGGAAGAAGTCCCTAAACAATTCAACTGTGGGCTCCTCTTGAAGATAAGCCTCACAAAAGACTTGGAAATGGCAGATGTTGGACACAGAGTTTGGACCGATGTCCTGAGGGTGGAGCTGAAAGCTGGCGAGCACATCTCGGAAGAATTTTGAACCGGGAGGGCTAAAGCCTCGACCCAGATGGTCAACGAAAACAACTACTTCTTCGTCCTTGGGTTCAGGAGGATTTTCTGGACCAGGGGCCCTCCAGTGGATGACCTCTTTCTTGGCTAAAGCGCCAGTTGCAACACATCTGTCCAATTGATCTTCAGTGACCCGGGAAGGAGCCCAATTACACTCATAGACTTGTTTGGCCATTGAAATGGAAAGCTGAAACATGATTATTGCCGGCTTAAGGATTATGTTGAACAAGTATAAAGTGGTGCAAGAGCAGAAGAAGACAGAAATATGTACACATTGTTAAACCGGAATCAGTCATGGGAGATGTACCGAGGTAAAGCGGTTTGGCGGTTCAATAGCGGACTAATGGTACCTACCGGATCATCACTTTTTCTAAGATTAAACCATCTACTCTGATATAGAAGATACAAATCTAAGATGCATAAGTGAAGGAAAAACAAGTTTCACAGCGAGGCTTGATAATTTCAGATCTGCAGTGTGACAGAAAACTAGAAAGTATTCAGACCAAATTTTGAGTGCTTGAACAGTTCAGCAAGTTCAGATGAGTTTTATATAAAGGAGAAGATCCAATAAAAAAGTGATTATGGCTATGGCTGCACAAGAAGTATCAGATCCAAACTAGTCATTTGTGCTAATAAGAAGAACAGGGAAGAACAGCGCCGGAGCTTCAATAAACTCCGATGAACACTGAAACCCTAATGGTGGATCTAGAGCGAGGAAAAGAAGGAACTTCCTGATGTTGAGGGAGCAGCGGAGGAGCGCCGCGTTTCTCTGGTACAGTCAGGTTGATGCAGCGCCCGTCGTTGGGGCGGAAGCGAAGGTCGACGGCGGCGGCAGAGCTCCAATGGTCGGGCGGCGCGAGGAAGAAGACAAAGCGAAGAGGCACGGGGGAAAGGTGAAAAGGACCCCTCGGCCTTCTTTATAAGGTGAATGGATAAGTAGCAGGCACAAGAATCGAGGAGCCCGAAAAATGGGGTATGTGACGGCTCTATCACCTCGATTGTCGGAGGTTCATTAATGAAGGTGGGTTATGTGCAATTTTTAATAACGGATGACGTCATGGCGATTTATCATGGTCCTGGAAGGTGACGTCACGGCGGTTTACAAGATTATGCGAAGGTGCTAAAGAAGAAATTTTTCTTAAAGTATTGAAGATTGACATGAACCAGTTCAAATCAATCTGGGGCCTAATGTTGGGGATATTACTACTGGGCGTAAACCGGCCAGGAGAGGCCGGGTTATACCAGTAATGATTTGTTATACTTAAAGCCCATGAAGACGAAGATGATGGCGTTTTATGAAGGCCCAGGGCCCAAAGGCGGATTGAGGCCTGTAGTGATAAACCGACATCGATATGTAAACTTGTGCTGTAAGATAGAAATAACAGAGACCGAGTCGGACACGTTTATGAGCCAGCCTCGGGACCCTGTAAACCAACGGGCGTCAACCCATGTATATAAGGGGACGACCCAGCGGCGGTTTAAGGACAACAGACAACAACTCGAGATCCAGGCAAAGCGTATTCGCTCCCTGGTCATCGAAACCCTAGCAATCCCACAACAACTGGATCGTAGGCTTTTACCTTCACCGCAAGGGGCCGAACAGGTATAAGCCCTCTGTGTCCCTTGTCCACTTTAATCCCTTTAAGCTAACTCGTCGTGATGGCTCCATGACTAAGTCCTTTCTCTTGGATATCTGCCGTGACAAAACCACGACACTTTGTGTCCAATGAGTGGATGACATCTGTCCCAACGGTGAGCTGACACGTGTTTCCTCCAGCCAATGATGATTTTACAAGTGGAAAATCCCCATTGGTCGGGGCTGTTAACGGGGTTATCGGATCCAAAACCGGACCCGATAGCTTAACAGTGTTCCGTTACGGTGGATGCCACGTGTCGGTCACCCTTGATGAAAGCACTTCTGTGACGCGTGATTTATCGTCATGGAAGTGGACACTTCCGTGATGATAATTTTGGTAATGTCATGGAACACTTCTACGACAGGACAGGTATGACTATCTTGATTCTGTCATAAAATTGTCATGGATGTACATGCATGACAAAAAATGCGACCTACTGTGACAAACACGTATCATCACGGAAGTGTTTTTTTTTGTGGAGAGGGCCCAGAGATACCTCTCCGATACTTGGAGTGACAAATCCTAATCTCGATCTATGCCAACCCAACAAACACCTTCGGAGATACCTGTAGAGCATCTTTATAATCACCCAGTTACGTTGTGACGTTCGATAGCACACAAGGTATTCCTCCGGTATCCGGGAGTTGCATAATCTCATAGTCAAAGGAATATCTATAAGTCATGAAGAAAGCAATAGCAATAAAACTTAACGATCATAATGCTAAGCTAACGGATGGGTCTTGTCCATCACATCATTCTCCTAATGATGTGATCCCGTTAATCGAATGACAACACATGTCTATGGTTAGGAAACTTAACCATCTTTGATCAACGAGCTAGTCTAGTAGAGGCTTACTAGAGACACGGTGTTTTGTCTATGTATCCACACATGTATCAAGTTTCCGGTTAATACAATTCTAGCATGGATAATAAACATTTATCATGATATAAGGAAAAATAAAATAACAACTTTATTATTGCCTCTAGTGCATATTTCGTTCATATATCTACTTGATGAAACATAAGTCTGAAACATTTGAAAAGTTCAAAGAATTTCAGAGTGAAGTGGAAAATCATCATAAAAAGAAAATAAAGTTTCTACAATCTGATCGTGGAGGTGAATATTTGAGTTATGAGTTTGGTCTTCATTTGAAACAATACGGAATAGTTTCGCAACTCACGCCACCTGGAACACCATAGCGTAATGGTGTGTCCGAACATCGTAACCGTACTTTATTAGATATGGTGCGATCTATGATGTCTCTTACTGATTTACCGCTATTGTTTTGGGAGACGACACCATATGAACTGTGGTTTGGCAAGAAACCTAAGCTATCGTTTCTTAAAGTTTGGGGTTGCGATGCTTATGTGAAAAAGCTTCAACCTGATAAGCTCGAACCCAAATCGGAAAAATATGTCTTCATAGGATACCCAAAGGAGACTGTTGGGTACACCTTCTATCACAGATCCGAAGGCAAGATATTAGTTGCTAAGAATGGATCCTTTCTAGAGAAGGAGTTTCTCTCGAAAGAAGTGAGTGGGAGGAAAGTAGAACTTGATGAGGTAATCGCACCTTCTCCCGAATTGGAAAGTAGTTCATCACAGAAATTAGTTCTAGCGATTCCTACACCAATTATTGAGGAAGCTAATGATGATGATCACGAAACTTCTGATCAAGTTACTAACAAACCTCGTAGGTCAACCAGAGTACAATCCGCACCAGAGTGGTACGGTAATCCTATTCTGGAGGACATGTTATTTGACCATGATGAACCTACGAACTATGAGGAAGCGATGATGAGCCCATGAAATCTGAGATGGGATCCATGTATGAGAACAAAGTGTGGACTTTGGTTGACTTGCCCGATGATCGGCAAGCAATAGAGAATAAATGGATCTTCAAGAAGAAGACTGACGCTGACGGTAATGTTACTGTCTACAAAGCTCGACTTGTTGCAAAAGGTTTTCGACAAGTTCAAGGAGTTGACTACGATGAGACCTTCTCACCCGTAGCGATGCTTAAGTCTGTCTGAATCATGTTAGCAATTGCCGCATTTTATGAGTATGAAATTTGGCAAATGGATGTCAAAACTGCATTCCTTAATGGATATCTTAAAGAAGAGTTGTATCTGATGCAACCAGAAGGTTTTGTTGATCCAAATGGTGCTAACAAAGTGTGCAAGCTCCAACGATCCACTTATGGACTGGTGCAAGCCTCTCGGATTTGGTTTATACGCTTTGATAGTGTGATCAAAGCATATGGTTTTATACAGACTTTTGGAGAAGCCTGTATTTACAAGAAAGTGAGTGGGAGCTCTGTAGCATTTCTAATATTATACATGGATGACATATTGTTGATTGGAAATAATACAGAATTTCAGGATAGCATAAAAGGATACTTGAATAAGAATTTTTCAATGAAAGACCTCGGTGAAGCTGCTTATATATTGGGCATCAAGATCTATAGAGATAGATCAAGACGCTTAATTGGACTTTCACAAAGCACATACCTTGATAAAGTTTTGAAGAAGTTCAAAATGGATCAGTTAAAGAAAGGGTTCTTGCATGTGTTACAAGGTGTGAAGTTGAGTCAGACTCAATGCCCGACCACTGCAGAAGATAGAGAGAAAATGAAAGTCATTCCATATGCTTCAGCCATAGGTTCTATCATGTATGCAATGCTGTGTACCAGACCTAATGTGTGCCTTGCTATAAGTTTAGCAGGGAGGTACCAAAGTAATCCAGGAGTGGATCACTGGATAGCGGTCAAGAACATCCTGAAATAACTGAAAAGGACTAAGGATACGTTTCTCGTTTATGGATGTGACAAAGAGCCTGTCGTAATGGCTACGTCGATGCAAGCTTTGACATTGATCCGGATGACTCTAAGTCACAGACCAGATACGTATTTATATTGAATGGTGGAGCTGTCAGTTGGTGCAGTTCCAAGCAGAGCATCGTGGCGGGATCTACGTGTGAAGCATAGCTGCTTCGGAAGCAGCAAATGAAGGAGTATGGATGAAGGAGTTCATATCCGATCAAGGTGTAATACCTAGTGCATCGGGTCCAATGAAAATATTTTGTGACAATACTGGAGCAATTGCCTTGGTGAAGGAATCCAGATTTCACAAAAGAACCAAACACATCAAGAGACGCTTCAATTCCATCCGCGGTCAAGTCAAGGAGGGAGACATAGAGATTTGCAAGATACATACGGATCTGAATGTTGCAGACCCATTGACTAAGCCTCTCTTGTGAGCAAAACACGATCAGCACCAAGACTCCATGCGTGTTAGAATCATTACTATGTAATCTAGATTATTGACTCTAGTGCAAGTGGGAGACTGGAGGAAATATGCCCTAGAGGCAATAATAAAGTTGTTATTATATTTCCTTATATCATGATAAATGTTTATTATTCATGCTAGAATTGTCCTAACCAGAAACTTAGTACATGTGTGAATACATAGACAAACAAAGTGTCCCTAGTATGCCTCTACTTGACTAGCTCGTTAATCAAAGATGGTTAAGTTTCCTGACCATAGACATGTGTTCTCATTTAATGAACGGGATCACATCATTAGAGAATGATGTGATGGACAAGACCCATCCGTTAGCTTAGCATTATGATTGTTTAGTTTTATTGCTAGTGCTTCTTCATGACTTATACATGTTCCTCTAACTATGAGATTATGCAACTCCCGAATACCGGAGGAACACCTTGTGTGCTATCAAACGTCACAACCTAACTGGGTGATTATAAAGATGCTCTACAGGTGTCCCTGATGGTGTTTGTTGAGTTGGCATAGATCGAGATTAGGATTTGTCACTCCATGTCACGGAGAGGTATCTCTGGGCCCTCTCGGTAATGCACATCACTATAAGCCCTGCAAGCAATGTGACTAATGAGTTAGTTACAGGATGATGCATTACGAAACGAGTAAATAGACTTGCCGGTAACGAGATTAAACTAGGTATGATGATACCGATGATCGAATCTCGGGCAAGTAACATACTGATGACAAAGGGAATGATGTATGTTGTTATGCGGTTTGACCGATAAAGATCTTCGTAGAATATGTAGGAACCAATATGAGCATCCAGGTTCCGCTATTGGTTATTGACCGGAGATGTGTCTCGGTCATGTCTACATAGTTCTCGAACCCGTAGGGTCCGCACGCTTAATGTTCGATGATGATTTGTATTATGAGTTATGTGATTTGATGACCAAAGTTTGTTCGGAGTCCCGGATGAGATCATGGACATGACGAGGAGTCTCGAAATGGTCGAGAGGTAAAGATTCATATATTGGAAGGTTGCATTTGGACATCAAAATGGTTCCAAGATGTTCGGGCATTTTTCGGAGTACTGGGAGGTTACCGGAACCCCCCGTGGAAGTTAATGGGCCTTAGTGAGCTTTAGTGGAGAGAGGGAAGAAGGGCCTCGTGGTGGCGCACGCCTCCGCCCTGCCCAAACCGAGTTGGACTAGGGGTGGGGGCGCGGCCCCCTCCTTCCTTCTCCTTCTCCCCTCCTTCCTTTCCCTCCGGTGGAAGAAAGGAAAAAGGGCGGGGGGAATCCTACTTGGACTAGAGTCCAAGTAGGACTCCCCCCTGGCGCGCCCAACCTCGCTGGCCTCCTCTCTCCCTCGCTCCTTTATATACGTGGCCAGGGGGCACCCCAATAACACAACAGACAATCTCTTAGCCGTGTGCGGTGCCCTCCTCCACAGTTCAACACCTCGGTCATATCGTCGTAGTGCTTAGGTGAAGCCCTACGCCGGTAACATCATCATCACCGTCGCCACACCATCGTGCTGACGGAACTCTCCCTCGTCCTCAACTGGATCAAGAGCTCGGGGGACGTCATCGTGCTGAACGTGTGCTAAACACGGAGGTGCCATATGTTCGGTACTTGGATCGGTTGGATCGTGAAGACGTTCGACTACATCAACCGCGTTACTAAACGCTTCTTCTTTCGGTCTATGAGGGTACGTGGACACACTCTCCCCATCTCGTTGCTATGCATCTCCTAGATAGATCTAGCGTGTTCGTAGGATTTTTTTTTTTTGAAATATTGCGTTCCCCAACATGCACAAGCCCCTTGTGCTGGCTACATCCATTTTCAGGTAGCACCTTTGCTCAACCTTTGTTTATTCATTTTTGTTAGTTTATCTCTTCAATTGCCATGTGATTACTCCAGGAATGCATAACTGATTTTTTTGTGTTTCTCATATGAGTGCAATATTTATAGTTTTGCCATGGTACTAAAAGAATGTTGTGTTTTTGCCATGTATATTTGTGATGTGTTGCCATGGCAACTAGAAGCTAATGGAACTAAAAGAATGTTATGTTTTTGCCATGTAAATTTATAGATGTGTGTGCCGTGGAACTAAATGAACGTTGTGTTTGCAATGTAAATTTTATGGATGTGTTGCCATGGCAACTACAAGCTTTTGTTGCCATGTATTCATTTTTTTTGTTAATTTTATAGGTGTGGTTGCCATGGCAACTAGAAACTTATGTTGCCATGACGACAACATTTATTGTGTCTCTTTGCCTACCTATCCGAACAATGTTGCCATGGCAATTTTTACATTTTTTTGACAACATGACAATTTTTTATCTTCTAACTTTGCTTTTACCCATGGCAAAACTTATGACCCTTTTGCCATGTTATTTTCTCACACGATAAAATTAGTGTATTATTTTTTTGTAATTCATGGCTATACCATGGAAATTTGTTGGGAATTAGTGAATTTTCCATGCGCCCATTGTTGCTAAATTTGCCATCATATATTTTGTGTTTTAAAGAACAAACCTCCTATTTTTACCATGTGCCCTTTTCGCATGTGTAAATGCTCTTTATGACAAAATTCATGTGATTTTTCCATGGCACTATTTTATTTAAAAACATGGCAACTTAAGATGTTCAAAAACATGGCAAAGCTATAGATGTTTAAAAACATGGCAAACTTGCCATGGCAACTTAAGATGTTCAAAAACATGGCAAAGTTATAGATGTTTAAAAACATGGCAAACTTGCCATGGAAATTTAAGATGTTCAAAAACATGGCAAACTTAAGATGTGCAGAAACATGGAAAATTTCTTTTAATTAAGTTTGTTAAAAAAACATGGCAAACACGTTTTTAATTAAGATGGCAACTAAAGACAATTACAAAGATCGCAAACTTGCCATGGCGACTTAATTAAGATGTTCAAAAACATGGCAAACTTGCCATGGCGACTGAAGACGTTCAAAAACATGGCAAAGTTATAGATGTTCAAAACCATGGCAAACTTGCCATGGCAAGTTTAGATGTTCAAAAACATTGCAAAGTTATAGATGTTAAAAAACATGGCAAACTTGCCGTGGCAACTAAAGATGTTCAAAAATATGGCAAACTTGCCATGGCAACTTAAGATGTTCGAAAACATGGCAACCTAAGATGTTCAAAAACATGGCAAACTTGCCATGGCAACTAAAATCAGTATTTTTTTATAGATGTGTTTTTTTCATGGCAACTAAATGCATTTTGCCTTGGTTCTGAAGAATGTTTGCCATGGCCATTGCATATTAGTTTGAGAACACGAGAAGTTTGTTAGTTCAAAAAAATTGCCATGGCAAAAATTTTTGATCCTTTGAAATTTGTTTTTTCATGGGGATTACATGTACGATATCATTACAAGTTAAGATGCTTTCTTCCTTTTTCAATATTTTCTATGTGTCTAGAGAAACATTTTTCACCATATCTTTTTTTTCATATGATGTCATGTTGGCAACTTTCGTAGTGTAAACTTCATTTTCTTTGCCATGTTGTATCCATATATATGTGAACTTCATGGCAACTTTTTGTAGTGTAAACTACGTAGTGATGGCAACTTAAGATGTTTTAAATAAAATTCCATGAACATGGAAATTTTATTAAATATGTAGCGATCCGACCTCAGACGGTCAAATCTCTATGTATAAGTGTCATCCCTGGACCGGTAATGCCGACACACACAGTACTCGAAGGATTTATAACAGAGTAGCAATCACACACTTATTACATCAATAGTCTCAAGAGAGAACTTATTACAATAAATATGGTGTAAGGCCATGTAAATAAGATAACAACGAATTGCTTGGAAGATAAAGTGAGTCCATCAACTCCAACGGCATAGCTGAGTGCACGACAACGACCTAGCGCACCTTACTCTTCGTCTGAAAATTCTGCAACATGACATGTTGCAGCCCGAAATGGGTCAGCACATGGAATATGCTGGCAAGATAACACCGTAGAGAAATGAACAGGTAAATGCTATCACTAAATGCATATGAGGCTGGTGGAGGCTCTACTGTTATAATGTTCTGCGAAAAGCCATTTTTTTCCTACAACAAAGGAATATATTTTGTTTAACAATCACGGTAGTTGTTAAACATTGAGAAGGTTCCTCCAACTCAATCCCAATTAAGTAGTATTAATAACCCAACAAATTAATTTAGAGTGATGAGATCAACATGACAATCCAAGAACCAGATACTCAAGATGTCCATAACCGGGGACACGGCTAACCATGATTAGTTTGTACACTCTGCAGAGGTTTCCGCACTTTTACCCACAAGAGTCGATCTCCTCCGTTGGATTTCTCACACTACATGGTGTTTGAGAAACGGATGACCGAGACACAGTCTTTCAGAAGCATTAGCTCTAACCCTGGGTAGACAGTACCAACCTACATCCCCTACATCTGCTAGCCTACCACTGGAAGAGGTCATGCAACATACTCGACTATGCTAGAGCCCATAATAGCTTGTGGCCGCACACGGATGTTTCTAGCATGAATAATCTTATGATCCCTTTGAGCCTGGGTGGCGAACCTAGGATGATCACATGGGTACTCCGGGATATCCTAGGACAACACTGGATTCTCCAGGTGCCCGCAACCAATCCACCCAGATGTGTATTTAAGTAGCCACCTTAAGTTAACCATTAATTTAACAATCTCACATCTGTCATGGATACACTCAAACCCAATCCACGTCTACGAGCATAGCATGGCGATATAAGCATAGCATAGAAGTAACTCCCAAGGGTTTGATAATAAAGGGCAATAGGTTCTACCTCATCATCTACTTTCTGAAAAGAGTATGATCAGTGTGTTACTTGCCTTGCTGACGATCCGCAAACCCTAGAGACTCATAGTAGCACGCTTCGCACTCCGGGAATTCTATCGCAAACAAACAGTAGCATACATAAGCACTCAAGCAAAGATGCACGTGTAAAACTCAAATAAGAAGATCAAATCTGAAATTCCAACTGAAGAGATTCGATCTGCAAAAAGAATCAAACAAATCGGAGCTACGGAACTGAAACTACGGTCAAAAGAACCTCAAATTCAAATCTGCTTGAAACCAAATTTTAATTTTTCAAAACCTTGTTCAAGTTGATTAAACAGAAAGAGGGGCTCGATACGAAGATTTTGGCATTGGTTTCACTGGATTTGGACAAACGGTTAAGACATAGCGAGGGTTTGAAGATCAGGGGCTAATCTGCGATAAAAATAATCGCGGATAGGTTCCTGGCCGAAAATAAACAGAAAAGGAAAAATCTATCGGACGAACGTCCGCCAACAGAGGCTAAAGAACAAATTCGTTCGTTAAAACGAACGAATGAACGTTTACTAAATAACTAAACCGAAGAAAATCTGAACCGGTCTAGAAAAAAAACGCATCTAGGGTTTTCTAAAAAATGATTGGTTTACCTAAACCAAATCAAAACCGGCGACGGATCCGGCGGCTCGATTCCGATGGACGGGGCGGCGTGAGTCGGCGGCTCCGGCGGGACTAGGCGACGGCGGCGGCGCTAGGCGGCAGCAGCGGCAGCTAGCGGCAACGGTGGCGGCGGCGCTAGGAGGCTGCGGCGACGTGCGGCGTGCGGCGCAGGAGGCGGGGCTGGTGGCGCGGCTCGGGGTGGTGGCGAGGGGCGGCGGCGGCGGGTATTTAAAGGCCGGGGGGCGCTGGGTGCTTGGGGGAGGGGGCGCAGCGGCGTGTCCGGGACGGACACGTCCATGGCAGCGGCGCTCGGGAATCCTCTCCCGAGTCGGAGCGGGAGGCGCGCGGCTGGGCTGGCTAGGCCTCGGCCCGGTTCGGTCCGGAAGAAACTCTTTTTTCAAATAAGATTCCACCGAGAAAAATCCTAAATAAATAAAAATAAAAAAATCTAAAAATGCCAAAAACAATTTTCACCGTCTAAATAAAATATTTAGAACCAAGTCAACATTTTCTTGGCCTAAAATGCATATTTTTTTCAATTCAAATAAAATAGCAATAAAACCCAAATAAAATTATTTATTTGATTTTAACCTTTTTCCTCCAATATTTCATTTATTTTGGAGAAGTCATATTATCTCCTCTCATATATTATAATTTGAAATATTTTTGGAGAGAAAAATAATTAAAACCAAAATGATCCCCTTTTCAATATTTGAGAAAATTCAAATATGAAAATAATAAAATCCCCAACTCTCTCCGTGGGTCCTGGAGTTGCTTAGGATTTTGAGGATCACGCCAAAATGCAAATATAATATATGATATGCATATGATGTCCTATATATAACATTCCAAATTGAAATTTTGGGATGTTATAAACCTACCCCCCTTAAGATGAATCTCGTCCTCGAGATTTGGGTTGGCTAGAAAATAGGTGTGGGTGATATTTCCGTAGATCTTCTTCTCGTTCCCAGGTGGCTTCATCCTCGGTATGGTGGCTCCACTGAATTTTGCAAAACTTGATAACCTTGCTGCATGTAACTCGGCTGGCAAACTCGAGAATCTTGATAGGTTTCTCCTCATAAGTCAGATCACTATCCAACTGAATTGCTTCCAGGGGCACTGTATCTCTCAGAGGAATATCGGCCATCTCAGCATGGCACTTCTTCAATTGGTAAACTTGAAACACATCATGAACTCCTGACAGTCCTTCGGGTAACTCCAACTTGTAGGCCACCTCTCCCATACGCTCCAAGACTCGGTATGGTCCTACAAATCTCGGGGCTAACTTTCCCTTGACTCCAAAAAGTTTAACTCCTCGCAGAGGTGACACACAAAGATAGGCTCTATCTCCGATTTCATGTACCTCCTTGCGTTTCGAGTCTGCATAACTCTTCTGCCTGGACTGAGCTACCTTTAGTCTGTCGCGAATCAACTTAACCTTCTCTTCAGACTCTTTGATCAAATCTGGTCCAAACAACTGACGGTCTCCAACTTCATCCCACATCAACGGTGTTCTGCATCTTCTTCCATACAAAGCTTCGAAAGGTGCCATATTCAAACTGGCCTGATAGCTGTTGTTGTATGAGAACTCCGTGTAGGGCAAATTATCATTCCAACTAGATCCATAATCTAGCGCACAAGCTCTCAACATGTCCTCCAGAATCTGATTGACTCTCTCGGTCTGTCCATCTGTCTGCGGATGAAAGGTTGTACTAAACTCTAGCCTGGTCCCCAAAGTCTGGTGTAGCTGGTGCCAAAACTTTGAAGTAAACTGGGTCCCTCTATAAGATACGATGGTCCTCGGAACTCCATGCAGACATACGATCCTGGTCATATATATCTTAGCCAACTTCGCACTCGTATAGGTGGTTTTCACAGGGATAAAGTGAGCCACTTTGGTCAAACGATCCACTACTACCCGAATGGAATCATATCCCGATCGGGTCCTCGGTAATCCGGTGATGAAATCCATGCCAAGCTTGTCCCACTTCCATTCGGGTATCGGCATAGGTTGCAGTAATCCTGCTGGCTTCTGATGTTCTGCATTCACTCTCTGTCATACATCACATACGGCTACATACTCGGCAATATCCTTCTTCATACTAGTCCACCAGAAACGCTCCTTTAAATCCAAATACATCTTGGTGTTCCCGGGGTTTATCGAGTATGGCGAATCATGAGCTTCCTCTATTATCAACTTCCTGATCTCGGCATTATTGGGCACATAAACACGATCCTCAAACCACAAGGTATCATGCTCATCCTCACGAAAACCTTTGGCTTTTTCTTTGCTCATTCTCTCCTTTATCTCAGCAATTTCCTTGTCATCCTTCTGAGCTTCTTGAATCTTTCCCAATAATGTTGACTGAACCTCCAATGCTGCAACAAAATCTCTAGGGACTATCTCCAAACGAAGCACCCTGAGATCTTCGGCCAACTCCTTTGGTAATCCTCCGCTTACGAGGGTATTGGCGTAACTCTTCCGGCTCAAAGTGTCTGCTACCACATTGGCCTTGCCTGGATGATAGTGCAGCTTCATGTCATAATCCTTTATAAGCTCCAACCATGTCCTCTACCTGAGATTCAGCTCCTTCTGTGTGAAAATGTACTTCAAACTCTTATGATTCGTGTACACATCACAACAATTTCCAAGAAGAAAATGTCTCCAGGTCTTGAGTGCATGCACTACGGCTGCTAACTCCAAATCATGCGTGGCGAAATTCAACTCATGCGGTCGAAGTTGTTGTGAGGCATATGAAACAACTCTTCCATCTTGCATAAGTACACCTCCAAAGTCCTAAGCGAGATGCGTTGCAATGAACTTGGAAATCCTTGCATATATCTGGCAGAATCAGCACTGGGGCTGTAACCAAATGTTTCTTCAGCTCCCGGAAACTTGCCTCACATTCATCTGTCCATTTGAACTTGGTGTCCTTCAACAACTCCATCATGGGCTTCGCAATCTTAGAGAAATTCTCGATGAATCTCCGGTAATATCCTGCGAGTCCAAGAAAACTGCGGATCTCTCCAACTTAGGTGAGTAATAGCCAATCAGTGACGGACTTAACCTTGGTAGGGTCTACTGTTGTACCTTCTCCTGATATAACATGTCCAAGGAATCCTACTTCCTTCAACCAAAACTCACATTTGCTGAACTTGGCATATAACTGATGTTCCCTGAGCTTCTCGAGAACTAGACGCAAATGCTCCTTGTGTTCCTCTTCATTCTTCGAGTATACCAAAATATCATCAATGAACACCACAACAAACTTATCCAAGAACTCCATGAACACCTTATTCATCATACTCATGAAATAGGTAGGGGCATTAGTCAATCCGAATGACATAACCGTGTACTCATATAGCCCGTACCTTGTGGTGAAGGCTGTCTTAGGTATATCGTGTTCTCGAATCTTCAGCTGGTGGTATCCTGATCGCAGATCGATCTTGGAGAATACTTTAGCTCCTTGCAGCTGGTCAAACAAATCATTAATTGTCGTTTTCCTCTTCCGAATTAAGCGAGTGAAAAACAAGGGGATCAGAAGAACAAACAATAAGAATGAGGGACTGAAGTCCATTTCCTTCGTATCGTATTTCAACGGATCGGGTAGTTCTAGTCTTTTTTGATTACTCCTTCCTTTTTCCCATCATTTGACATAACATATCATCAGCAGTGGGTACTTGTTCTTGATCGTCACTTCATTCAATGCCCGATAATCAACAACCATTCTCAAGGATCCATCCTTCTTCTCAACCAAGAGCACTGGGGCTCCCCATGGTGACGAACTTCGTCGAATGTAACCTTTCTCCAATAACTCTTTAATCTAATTTTTGATCTCCTCCAAGTCATTCGCGGGCATCCGGTATGGTCTCTTCGATATTGGTCCGGTGCCTGGAAACAACTCTATCAAAAACTCGATGTCACGATCTGGCGGCATGCGTGGTAACTCCTCTGGAAATACATCCGGGTAATCGCTCACTATAGGCACTTCCTCCTGAACAACTCCTGAGAGGGAATTTACTTGGGTCGTCCTTGGTGCATGCCTGGATACATACTTAATCCTTTTTCCCTCCGGGGTGGTGAGCAGAATTGACCTACTAGCACAGTCAATGTCTCCTCCATACTTTGATAGCCAGTCCATTCCTAGTATCACATCCAATCCTTGTGACTTCAAGATTATTAGGTCTGAGGGGAAACATGGCTACCAATGGTTAAGGGTATCCAGTCGCACCATCGGCTGGCCATATACTCTGCACCTGGTGAGCTTACTAACAAGGGTGTCCTAAGGGCTAAGGTGGGTAACTTAAACTTGTCCACAAATCACCTTGAAATGTATGAATGCGATGCACCAATATCAAAAAGAACGAGAGCCGTAAATGACTTAACCAATAACTTACCAATAACTGCATCTGGCTGCTCTTCAACCTCCTCCACGTTCACGTGGTTCACTTGTCCCCTGTTGAAAGGGTTGGGCTTCTTCCCAGAGCTTCCATTGCCATTTCCATTCTTCGGCTCAGGGCACTCAGTGGAGTACTGTCCAGTCTTCCCGCACTTGGAACAAGTAATGTGACTTAGATCCTTCTTGGCGGGCGTTGCGGGGTTAGAGCAGTTCTGATTGCTGCTTGCTCCATTCCCGTTTCCATTCTTGGGGCCACTGTGGTATGCGAACTTCCTCGATTGTGGGTATGGCCTCCATGGTTATGGGTATATCCTCCCGAGTTCGGGGTAAAATGAGGCTTCTGCTGATGTTGCCACTATTAACTGCATACTCATCTCATCATTCAGCCCTTCCATAAACTTCTCCTGCTTCGCGGCATCTGTGGCCACATCATCTGGGGCATAGCGGGCTAACTTGCTAAACTCATCCATGTACTGCCCCACAGTACGGTTTCCCTGGCGTAAGTTGCGAAACTCACGCTTCTTCATGCTCATAGCTCCAGTTGAGACATGAGCAGTGCGGAATGCTTGCTGAAACTGCTCCCAAGTGACATTGGCTATGGGGAAAGTGGCGGTGTAATTCTCCCACCATGAGGCTGCGGGTCCATCCAACTGATGTGCGGCAAAACGCACCTTCTCAGCATCTGTGCAACCTGCGGTGGTCAACTCCCTTCCTATCCTCCGTAGCCAGTCATCAACAACTATTGGCTCGGTGCTACTAGAAAACACCGGTGGCTGTAACCTCATAAAACGGGCTAAGTTGACAACTGGAGGGGTGGCGGTGGGTTGTTGTTGTTGTTGTTGTTGTTGCCTTGGTTCTGGACTAGTAGCTGCATCAAGGCATTCTGCTGTTGGATCAACTGGGTGAGCTCCGGTGGGAAGACAAATCCGGGGTCATGTCTCGGAGGCATCTGATGGGTTTAGAGGGGAGAGATTAGAATAGAATGAGGTCTAGTGAGAAAGCACTACCCATATGCACATGAGACAAACACATTCATATCACACCAAAATCAATTCAAGCAAGGGCATACAATCGATCTAACTATCGTTACAGTGCTCGGACTACTAATATACATGGGGGAAATACTAGTGATAATGTGGTGGTCTACTAGAAATTTTGATCGGTGGAAGACTCCATGATATCCGCTCCAGCTTCGTCTTCATAATCATCATTACTACTATCGGGGTCGGAGTCGGTGTCGTCGATGATGATGTAGTCCTCAGAACGGATGTCGTCGCGATGGTCGTCATCTCCTCCTGGCGCGGGATCTCCCATGAATACTCCTAGCTTCCTTGTCAGGTCGTCATTCTTCTCCACTAGTATTGCGATTTCCTCCTCGTATCCGTCGCGTGTAGACTTGAGTTCCTCTTCTAGCTCCATGTTCCTGGTCATCACCTTCTTCAGGTCTATCATGCTTGCACACATCTGGTTCTCCTGTCAACGAATGTGCTGGTTTAACTCCTGGATGAAAGCTGCAATGGACCTGTCCCTCCTGGTGCTGATCATCTCCCATTGCTCATCTCGGCGCCCACATATCTGGTAGATAGTGTCCTTAAGATCCTTGTGATAAGCTTCGCCGATGCGTCCCATGGCGATGTGGGATTCCATGCTCTTACCTAGACTCCAGGTTGGTGCATCAAAGGAAAACTGTATGGGTTCAGTGACTGGCGTGAATGTCCTTCCTGGAACTTGAACTCGAATCATCCAACGCTCCTCTTCTGGTAAAGTGGCGGTGTAGGTCCCGGTGAAGCTTGGTATTCCGATGTTCAGGTACCTAGTGACTTCCTTCAAGTGTCGTCCAAAGGGTGTGTCTTCATCCGGTTGTGCAAACTTGTTCCTTGAGTCCGCCATCCTATAGAGTACAAAATGGAGAGGAGTCAGAAATGAGTAGAGAAGAGTGACCTATGGCTCATCTTAGTGGTCGTGTCCTACATTCAGCGTGTGCTCTGATACCATCTTGTAGCGATCCGACCTCAGACGGTCAAATCTCTGTGTATAAGTGTCATCCCTGGATGGGTAATGCTGACACACACAGTACTCGAAGGATTTATAACAGAGTAGCAATCACACACTTATTACATTGATAGTCTCAAGAGAGAACTTATTACAACAAATATGTGTCGGTGTACAAAAGTAGGGGCTCTTCTTTTGACCCCTTTACTTGTGCACGGGCAGTCGGAGCCGCGCGCTGCAGCCACACTTAGCAGGGCAGAGGAGGGAAGTCGGAGAGAAGCCGGAGCACAAGACAACCAAGGCAACGCCAAGACCAGAAACGCAGGAGAGCAAGAGGGCGAGGTGGACTCCCTCGGTAAGATCCTTGCCAAGGCAGCCTCCGCAGCCCCGGCAAGAGCCTTGCCGGGGCAACTTGCCCGACGCCAGCAGAGCAAGCCACCCTTGAGCCCACGGGTTCCAACACCACCAAGTATCCATGTTAGGACCAAGGCTCTGGAGGCGCCTCTGTGGTGGCATGCAGATCTTCGTCAAAATCATAAACATGTGAGATCAGATGAGGACCAGAAGATGGCGACCCTCGGCGGGATCCTAGCCGAGGAAATCCACAAGACCCCCGGCAAATGCCTTGCCGAGGATGACTACAATGCCACGGCAACCCTTGGCAGGCCCCCGGCAAGACCCCTGCCGAGGGCATCAGCGGGGCCACAGCCAGGCCCACGCCTACCAAGACTCTCCCCAAGCAGCAGCTAGCTCAACTAGCTGGGCAGGCACCTGCGTGGCGACGGACGGCCTCTACACCGACTCAGAAAGCACCTGCGTGGTGGCATGCGACCCTTCGTGAAGGCTCCACCACCGCGCCAGCCCAACAGCCAGCCAACGTGGTGCCGCAAGGCCTCGTTAGCTCAGGCGTGTGTCAAAGCCAGGCGAGGCAGCGACAGCTGGGACGTGCTTCCTTGCCGTCCCCGATAAAGCAAGGGGGGCACGTCGGCAGCGCATAAAATGCGTTTGTCCGATGGTCCCAGAGGATAGGCTTATCGACTGTAGACCTTTCCACCTCCTGTATGCCACTGTGGCAGCCCCTTTTGCCTATAAGAGGAGGCCCGAGGCGACCAGGAGGAGGATTCGGATCTTTTGGGCAAGTTACACCCCGTAGGTAGCTCAAGAACACAAGAACACTCTAATACATCCACCAAAGTAGGACTAGGGTATTACGCATCTTCGCGGCCCGAACTTGGGTAAACGATCCGTGTGCTTCCTGTCAGACCCGCTCTTTGCACAACCTCGCGCCCGCCAACCATAGAAGGGATCCCAGTGACCCCATAGGTGTCGTTTCCACCGACATCTTTGGCGTGCCAAGTAGGGGGCGCAGTTGTGAAAATCTGGTCTGATCGGAGCAACGGTTTCATCGTGGCCGTCGTTCCAAGGAAGAAGACGACCAAGCCTGACGGCAGCATCTGCAGATGTGGTGGGTGCCCTCGCAACGACAGAAAAGCTAAGTCATGTGAAACTTTAAGCAATTTCTTTTTATATATAAGGTTATTGTCCTCAGAGATCCTGCCCTATGTATGGAAAACCTGCACGCAAAGGGGCCCTTCCATAATTGGCAACGCCCTCGTTCTGTTTCGAGTCCGCTCAACAGCTCAAGTGGTCGCATCGAGAGCGGCAGGGTGGCCTTCCGCAATTGGCAACGCTCTCGACTCTGACTCGAGTGCAGCTCGACAATTCGAGCGGCCGAGTTGAGAGCGGTAAGGTGGTTCACCCGGCAGCAAGCACACTCGGCAGGCCATTGGGGATCCGTCCTCAAGGCTCCGTGCCCTGGGTTTACGCGCCGGCAAGCCTACCCGATTAACGTAGGGTGGACATACAAAGGGGGAATTAAACAGGAAAGTAGCATGCATAATATCAAAAGTACTGCAGAGTTATATTACATCAAGTGTTGCTGCGGTTCTAACTAAAGATAAAAAATTTCTTGGTCATGAACCTGCAGCGGCAGTGAGAGACGGGGTGCCTAATCCCGGTGCTGGCCCTCTACCCTCTGAATTCTGCCAATGCGGCTGATGATGGGCTTGATATGATCCTTGAGCGCCGCGAGGTCCGCATCCTCCGCCAAGCAATCCAGCTCGGCGTTGAAGACGAGGTTGGGATTCCAGTACGCCATCTTGGTGAGGACCTTGGTCATAGCACCCTGGCAAAGCCTCCGGGCCTCATCGGCCAGGGAGGCCGCCCAATTGGAGTGGAGCTGCTCCAGGGCCCCGAAGACACCCTCGAAGAACAGGGTCAGCTTGGCGTTGGGGCTCACGTTGCGCTCCGGGGTGTACCTCACATTGGGCATCCCCATGGTAGCCAGCTGCATGGTGATCCTGCCAGCGACGCCTTCGAGACGCACGATCCAGCGATTCACGCCCTCCACAAAGTCTTTGTGGTTGGCGGTCTCGTTCTTCCGCAGCTGCTTCTTGGCCTCCAGATCCTTGGTCAGGGTCTCCTCCCGGGTTTTGGCCTCCGACAGCATCCCCTCGAGACCCTCTAGCTTCAGCTTGAGGTCTTTGATGGAATTGTTGGCCTCGGAAAGCTGCCCAGCCCTGCTGAGGACCGCGCCCTGCGCCTCAACCAGAGCGTCGTTGAGCGTATCATTCTCTTTGGACAGCTTTAGGACCTGGTCCTTCAGCCCGTCCCGCTCCACCTCCAGCTCCTTCACCCTATCGGCGTGAACCAGAGCCTGGGCATCAAGAGCCTCCTTGTGCCTCTGCTCCAGCTCCTGGGTCCGCTGCATGAAGAGCTTCTCCACCTCCTCATCCTTGGCGCGGAGCGTTGCGGCAAGCTTCTCCTCACACGCGGCAAGGTCCTCCTCCTGGGAGTTCAGCGCGGCCTGCTGCTGGTGCCGTGCCGCCTTGGCCTGGGCAGCCTCCTGCTTCGCCAGCTCCCGGGCCTTCTCGATATCAGCTCCCTTCATGACGAGCGCCAGGTCACGCTCGGCCAGCGTGTCCTGGGCGGCCTTCAAGTCCTTGTAGGCCTGGCGGAACCAAGCCTGCGCCTCGGCGACGCGCTCTTCAAGGTCCGCCTCCGCCTTGTCCACCACCGCCATCCTGGACTTAGCCTTGTCCGGGCGGGCGCGGTGGAGCGCCTGGAGCTTCTGGAAGTTGGCGCCCATGGCCTGGAGGAGCTGCTCTTCCTGGGAGCCGCCACCACCGGTGATCGGCTCGTCAACAACCTCAAGCCCGGCGACGGCGAGTACTTCATCATCAAACACCTCCCCTTCGACGGGCACCCCGGTGCTCACCGTTCCTGGGGGTGGACGAACAGGTCGTCGCTCACCCTTAGGTATCTGCCCAAGCCAGAGGCAGCAGAGGAGGAAGGTTGGTCGTCAACTACCTCCTCCTCGGCAGCGGCCTTGTCGTCCTCCCCGGTGGGCCCATTGCTGGCCTCCTCGGCAACAGCCTTGCCGGGCTCCCCGGCTAGCCCCTTGGTGGCGTCCTTAGCAGCGCCCTTGGCGGCCTCCTCGGCGGTGATCTTCTCGGCCTCTGCCGCGGTGGCCTTGGCGACATCCTCGATGACGGTCTCTACGTCATCCTGGTCCGCCAAGGGAGGATCTGGATATCGAGAAGGGGATGAGGTGAAGCCAAGACCAAGAAAAAGAAGAAAAGAAGGAGCGGGGACAAAAGGCAAAATACTTACCCGTGTCGGGCTGGGAAGAAGTAGCCCCTTCCCCGCCGACATCTGGCGCCATGACGGAGCCACCAGCACCTGGGTTCTCCTCCTCCTCCTCCTCCTCCGTGCGCATGGGCTCGGTGCTTGGCGCCCTTGCCGGGGAGGCCCCCCGGGGCGGCGTGGTCGATGGGGGCAGCGTGCTTGAGGTGGCCCCCAGTGGCTCCTCCTGCTGCCGTCCTCCTCCTACAGCCACGGCAAGGTCAACACCAAGGGATCGTACCCCGGCACGCGTAGAGGAGGAGCAAGTGGTGAACTTACGCTGGGGGCTGCTGTCCGGGCTGCTCAACACCACCAGCGGGGTACCGGAAGCGCCTGCCGGGGGCTAGCCGCCCGTCGACGTCCTGGCCCTCTTCATCCTCTGGGCCAGCGTCTCCACGTCCCTATGAAGACGAAAACAGATCAAAATCAGCAGCACAGTCTGAGGAGACGGAGGATACTTACTCGTCCTCCACTCCTCTTCTGCTGCCTTCCTCTTCCTCCTTGGGCTGAGGGACCCGAAGTCGAAGACGACCTCCGCGTCGACATCTGCCGGAGGAGGGGAGGAAGGTGGAGTCTGGCCATGCTTGGAGGAAGAAGAGGCAGTGGCTTTCTTCTTCGCCGCCGCGGCCTTCACCAACTTCTTCGCTGCCGCGGCCCTCGTTTGGTGCACAAACGCCCCCTAGGCTTGCCGCGGTTGCACGGCCCTGCCAGGCCGGACCGGCTCGCCGGAGCTGGCCCGCCGCAGGACTCGCCCTCTCCCCGTGGCTGGAGAGTCGACAGCCTCGACCTCCTCCTCCGATGACTCGTCGACCACATCCTCAATGAGAGGGGCCCCGGTGTCGGCGCTGCTGGCCTTTCCAGCGGACCCTGCCCATTGGGAGAGCTCCCTCTCCTATTCGGTTGCTGCGGCCTTGTCCTCCAGGCCACCGGCGCTGCTGGCCTCCTTGGCGAGCTCCGCCTCCGCCGCCATGGCGGCGATGTAGTCCAGCTCCGCCTGGGTGGTATCCTGGACGAGCGGCGGCTCGTCACGGACGTACTTCTCCTCCAAGGTGTCAAAGAACACCTGCACCTGATCATCCGGTGGCTCGGTCCAATTTGGGACGAGGCCGTGCGCGTTGAACTCCGGCATCATGGCGATGATGTCGTTTCGGCGCGAGTTGTTGCTCAGCGGGACCACCCCCACCGGCAACCCAAACAAGGGCACCTTGGCGACCTTGTCGGCCTTCGCGGCGGCCTTCGCAGCCTTGCCGGACTAATCGACCTTGCCGTCGCAGTTCACGTCGAGCTGGAAGAGCCGCTGGCAGAAGTGGGCGTGCCCCATCACCGTGAGGTTGTGGTCGAGGCCGGGGCGAAGCCTCATGATGTCGGCCGCATTCGTGAAAAGCCAGGCCGGCCTCTCCTTGTTGTGCAGCGGGGCGATTCGGCGATGGATAAAATCCGCCCCGATCATCTCGAGGGTGAGCCCGGCCTCGGTAAGGCGAAGGATCCTGGTGGTGGTGACCGTGAGCTTCGCGTCGTCGGCATCGACATCGCTCCAGTCACTTCTGCAGACCAGCGGCATCTGGCGAACCTGGCAGAATTCTTGTGGATCCTCCTCCTTGATCCAGCACCACCGGCCCCGCCACTCTTCCCACCTCTCCTTCTGAGCGCCCTCCGGGTATGTCCCCTTGGACCTTGGGATCCAGGCGACACAACTGGAAATAGCGCCCCCCTTTTGGATCCGAGGGAAGAAGTAGTGGCGGAAGAGCGCCGTGTTGGGATGCACCCCGACGAAGCCCTTGCAGAGGTGCGCAAAGAGAGCCATGCATGCCACGGCATTTGGAGTGAAATCCAGAAGATGAAAGCTGTAGGTATGCATGATATCATTGAAGAAAATCAGAGAAGGGGGGCAGAGGCCGCAGGAGAAGTAGTCGACGAAGAATGGGTACCGATTCGGGCCGGCTTCGGCGAAAACGGCAGGGATGACGTGCGTGGCTGGGTGCCCCGTCGTCTCCCCCCCCGTCTTGCACCCCCACAGATGCTTGAAGTAGTCCTGGAGGTGGATCACGTCGACCGCCGTGGGGAAGTATGCGGACTGCATCCGCCGCACCGCCAACTCGCTCTCCGGCGGCTCCTTCGCCCCGGCGTCCCTGGCCACTCCCCTGCCCTTGCTGGTTTTGGGTGCCATGGCGGCTACAAGGGACAAAGGGGGAAGGACAACGAAGACGCGGCGGCGGCGAACGAAGGCAAGAGCTTGAGAGGAAGGAAGAAAGGGACGGCGGTTGCGAGATTGGGGAAGACGCAGGGGGGTGAATGAGCAGCGCACCCGCGGTTATTCCTTTTTACGGGGAAGGCACGGGCCGCCTCTTTTTCCCATTAACTACGATGTGACGCATGCGTGCGGAGACCGCCCCATGCATGACCCCCACGTCACACACGATCCTCCACGTCGTGCGTTCAACGCAGGTCGTGGGGAAGCGTAGCGGATGAAACAGTTACTACGGTAAAAATCCGCCCCACCTACCCGCGCACCGTTCTGGGCCTGGCCCAACAACGCGTCGCGCTTATGTGTGGCCCAGGCTCGGGGGCTCCTGTCGGTGTACAAAAGTAGGGGCTCTCCTTTTGACCCCTTTACTTGTGCACGGGCAGTCGGAGCCGCGCGCCACGGCCACACTTAGCAGGGGAGAGGAGGGAAGCCGGAGAGAAGCCAAAGCACAAGACAACCAAGGCAACGCCAAGACCAGAAACGCAGGAGAGCAAGAGGGCGAGGTGGACTTCCTCGGCAAGATCCTTGCCAAGGCAGCCTCCGCAGCCCCGGCAAGAGCCTTGCCGGGGCAACTTGCCCGACGCCAGCAGACCAAGCCACCCTTGAGCCCACGGGTTCCAACACCACCAACTATCCATGTTAGGACCAAGGCTCGGGAGGCGTCTCTGTGGTGGCATGCAGATATTCGTCAAGATCATAAACATGTGAGATCAGATGAGGACCAGAAGACGGCGACCCTCAGCAGGATCCTAGCCGAGGAAATCCACAAGACCCCTGGCAAGCGCCTTGCCGAGGACGACTGCAACGCCACGACAAGACCCTTGCCGGGCCCCTGGCAAGACCCTTGCCGAGGGCACCAGCGGGGCCACAGCCAGGCCTGCGCCTGCCAAGACTCCACCGCCGTCCCCAAGCAGCTGCCAGCTCAACCAGCTGGGCAGGCACCTGCGTGGCGACGGGCGGCCTCTACACCAACTCAGCAAGCACCTGCGTGGTGGCATGCGACCCTTCGTGAAGGCTCCACCACCGCGCCAGCCCAACAGCCAGCCAACGTGGCGCCGCAAGACCTCGTCAGCTCGGGCGTGTGTCAAAGCCAGGCGAGGCGGCGACAGCTGGGACGTGCTTCCTTGCCGTCCCTGATAAAGCAAGGGGGGCGTCGGCAACGCATTAAATGCGTTTGTCCGACGGTCCTAGAGGATAGGCTTATCGACTATAGACCTTTCCACCTCCTGTGTGTCACCGTGGCAGCCCCTTTTGCCTATAAATGGAGTCCCGAGGCGACCAGCAGGAGGATTCAGATCTTTTGGGCAAGTTACACCCCATAGCTAGCTCAAGAACACTCTAATACATCCACCAAAGCAAGACTAGGGTATTACGCATCTTCGCGGCCCGAAACTGGGTAAACGATCCGTGTGCTTCCTGTCAGACCCGCTCTTTGCACAACCTCGCGCCCGCCAACCGTAGAAGGGATCCCAGTGACCCCATAGGTGTCGTTTCCACCAACAATATGGCTTAAGGCCATCTAAATAAGATAACAGTGGAAGGCTTGGAAGAAAAAGTGAGTCCATCAACTCCAACGGTATAGCTGAGTGCACGACAACGACCTAGTGCACCTTACTCTTCGTCTGAAAAGTCTCCAACATGACATGTTGCAGCCCGAAACAGGTCTGGAATATGCTGGCAAGATAACACAGTAGAGCAATGAGCAGGTAAATGCTATCACTATATGCATATGAGGCTGGTGGAGGCTCTACTTTTATAATGTTTTGTGAAAAGCCAATTTTTTCCTACAACAAAGGGATATATTTTGTTTAACTATTATGGTAGTTGTTAAACATTGATAAGGTTCCTCCAACTCAATCCCAATTAAGCAGTATTAATAACCCAACAAATTAATTTAGAGTGATGAGATCAACATGACAATCCAAGAACCAGATACTCAAGATGTCCATAACCGGGGACACGGCTAACCATGATTAGTTTGTACACTCTGCAGAGGTTTGCGCACTTTTCCCCACAAGACTCGGTCTCCTCCGTTGGATTTCTCGCACTACATGGTGTTTGAGAAACGGATGACCGAGACACAGTCTTTCAGAAGCATTAGCTCTAACCCTGGGTAGACAGTACCAACCTACATCCCCTACATCGGCTAGCCTACCACTGGAAGAGGTCATGCAACATACTCGACTATGCTAGAGCCCATAATAGCTTGTGGCTGCACACAGAAGTTTCTAGCATGAATAATCTTATGATCCCTTTGAGCCTGGGTGGCGAACCTTAGGATGATCACACGGGTACTCCGGGATATCCTAGGACAACACCGGATTCTCCAGGTGCCCGCAACCAATCCGCCCAGATGTCTATTTAAGTGGCCACCTTAAGTTAACCATTAATTTAACAATCTCACATCTGTCATGGATACACTCAAACCCAATCCACGTCTACGAGCATAGCATGGCAATATAAGCATAGCGTAGAAGTAACTCCCAAGGGTTTGATAATAAAGGGCAATAGGTTCTACCTCATCATCTACTTCCCGATACCCACATGTTAATCACAACCTAATCATGCAGTGTTTGAGGGGTTGAAACTAATGCATAAAACTGGGTATGAAAAGAGTATGATCAATGTGTTACTTGCCTTGCTGACGATCCGCAAACCCTAGAGACTCGTAGTAGCACGCTTTGCACTCCGGGAATTCTATCGCAAACAAACAATAGCATACATTAGCACTCAAGCAAAGATGCATGGGTAAAACTCAAATAAGAAGATCAAATCTGAAAGTCCAACTGAAGAGATTCGATCTGCAAAAAGAATCAAACGAATCGGAGCTACGGAACTGAAACTACGGTCAATAGAACCTCAAATTTAAATCTGCTTGAAACCAAATTTTAAATTGTCAAAACCTTGTTCAAGTTGATTAAATAGAAAGAGGGGCTCGAGACGAAGATTTTGGCGTTGGTTTCACTGGATTTGGACAAACGGTTAAGAAACGACGAGGGTTTGAAGATCAGGGACTAATTTGCGATAAAAATAATTGAGGATAGGTCCCTGGCCGAAAATAAACAGAAAAGGAAAAATCTATCGGACGAACGTCCGCTAACAGAGGCTAATGAACGAAGTCGTTCGTTAAAACGAACGAACGAACGAACATTTACTAAATAACTAAACCGAAGAAAAACCGAACCGCTCTAGAAAAAAACACATCTAGGGTTTTCTAAAAAAACGATTGGTTTACCTAAACCGAAAAAAACCAGTGACGGATGCGGCGGCTCCGGCGGCTCGATTCCGACGGACGGGGCGGCGTGAGGCGGCGGCTCCGGCGGGACTAGGCGACGGCGGCGCGGCAGCGGGATGCGGCGACGCTAGGCGGCGGCGGTGGCGTGCGGCGCAGGAGGCGGGGCTGGCGGCGCGGCTCGGGGTGGTGGCGAGGGGCGGCGGCGGTGGGTATTTAAAGGCCGGGGGCGCTCGGTGCTTGGGGGAGGGGTGCGGCGGCGTGTCCGGGACGGACACGTCCATGGCGGCGGCGGCGCTCGGGAATCCTCTCCCGAGTCAGAGCGGGAGGCGCGCGGCTGGGCCGGCTGGGCCTCGGCCCAGTTCGATCCGGAAGAAACTTTTTTATAAATAAGATTCTGACGAGAAATATCCTAAATAAATAAAAATAAAAATAATCTAAAAATGCCAAAAACAATTTTCGCCATCTAAATAAATATTTAGAACCAAGCGAACATTTTCTTGGCCTAAAATGCAATTTTTGAAAAATGCATATTTTTTCTAATTCAAATAAAATAGCAATAAAACCCAAATAAAATTATTTATTTGATTTTAACCTTTTTCCTTCAATATTTCATTTATTTTGGAGAAGTCATATTATCTCCTCTCATATATTTTAATTTGAAATATTTTTGGAGAGAAAATAATTAAAACCAAAATGATCCCCTTTTCAATATTTGAGAAAATTCAAATATGAAAATAATAAATCCCCAACTCTCTCCATGGGTGTTTGAGTTGCTTAGGATTTTGAGGATCACGCCAAAATGCAAATAAAATATATGATAATCATATGATGTCCTATGTATAACATTTCAAATTGAAAATTTGGGATGTTACGAAAAAAGATTGTGTTGTTTTCATATCTTATTTGAAGAACGTTACCATGTTTACTTAAGATGTTTATTTGCCATGGCAAAGTTCTTGTTTTCGAACATGGCAATTTTTAAGTTACACCCATGGCAAATTTATATCTTTGTTCATGGCCAATTAATCATTTTTAACCATTGCAAAGTTTTTTTTCGGGTACCATGGCATTTTTATTGTCTGAAACATGGCATTTTTACCTTTGTTTAACAATGGCAAACTGATTTGTTAATGTCATTTTGTTAATGAACATTGTTTTTTCCTTTTTTATGGTCACTTGAAAGTGGACCAGCAACCATGGCATTTTTACACTAAACTATTTTTTTTTTGAAGGCAATGAATTCCTTTTTCTTCTTCATTTTTACCGTTTTTTATAACTTTCCTGATTTTTTGGGCTTTTTATTCACGTCTGATAAGAGGCCCAGCGAAATGGGCTGTTAGGCCCTTTTTTAGACCGTGCTGATGTTCGGGGTGGAGGGATTTTCACATCGAACTTCTTTCGTTCGGTAAATCATGCATCCCGAGCGAACGAGACCCAGACCGAACGGTCGGCAGATATCGGGTCTTTCTTTTAGGGTAGAAGAAAAGCAAAACATGTGCTCCACCGTGGCCTCTAAAGCACTAGCTGTTGGGCCCATGGGCCAAGTAGGCGGAAATCTTTTCGAGAAGAACGGAACGATCCCACCCTGGTGTCCGCCGCCGCCCCGATCGCCGTACAAGCTCAACCTGGTTTGGCTGGGAGACAGGGAGCGACGAAGATGCGGAGGCGGTTCGTGAATCTGGTGACGCGCAATTGCGCCCAATACGTCTATTCGGTGCGCCGCATCGATCCTTTCGACCAACTCTTCTACCGGTCAGCGAAGGAAGCGCTGGAGGCGGCGGGTGAAGCAGCTAGGATGAAGGATCCTTTTCCGGCGATGCGGGCACTGCAGCTGCCGCACCCAGGAATGAGCTTTATGGCAAACCCCTCCGGTGGTGGCAGCCTGGACATGTTCACGCTCCTCAGCCCCCGCGCCACCAGCGGAGGCAGGATGGTCGCCGCCAACCCGGCCGGCGAGGCCGTGATGTACGACGCCGACAGGCAGCTCGTCAGCACCCTGGGCCGCATGAACGAGCGCAAGGGAGTCTACCCCATGTGCCTGCACATCGCGCACCCTGGCCGCGACCAAGACAGCTTGTACGTCATGGACACGTACCCAGGGCCGGCCCTGGAGTTTCGAGGGCCCCAGGGCGGACTCCTGAGTGGGCCCAGCCGCCCAGCGGCTGCGGTGGAGAAAAAAAAGGAATTCCACACTTTGATATGGAAAAATTCTTGTAAAGCCATAAACTATGATATATTTTCCTTTGTCTCAAATTACTTGTCTTAGATTTGTCTAGACAGGGACAAGTAATTTGAAACCAAGGTTGTATCTGATAATAATAGGTTGTGGTGTTTCAATAATATTGACATCTAATTGCTTTACTTAACTGGTGTGTTTTTTTTTTTCCTTTTCATGAAATTAGATTAAAAAAAAATTAGGTAATATGTTTGTAAAAACAAAAAAGAGCACACCTCAACTTTGGATTAAATTAGCAGCAATAATGTGTGTTCCAACGCTGGTGTACTCTGCAGCTATCCAAATCCAAAACATCAAGACCATGCGACCAAGACCAGCTATTTCCTCCAAGAGTGCAAGTGTTATAAAAACGATAACAACAATACAACTTAATTACGATCAACCTGATTAACAATGCAGAGTTGCACGGCGTTCGCCCGCTCGGTCCTCCGTGTGTGAAGGGAAACGAAGCCATGAACCCTGAGCGAGCCAAGATTTCCTTGCTAGATTGGGTTTGAAGAATTGAAGAAATAATCAAACTAACATCCACGAAAAAGGTACTTCCCTTAAATAAAAACAAAAAAACCAACAGCCACGGCTCCGCGCAAACAGGTACACACTATGTGTGTGTTCTTTGGGCTTCTAATCTACATATCACGGATGGGCCTCTCAGGTCTATTCTGGTTTGGTCTTTTACGACTGGTGACTGTACCCAAGCCTTTCGTATGTATATATGGCCTGGGTCGGGGCCCCTAGTCTGGCTGGCCCCAGGCCGTCGCCCCTGCTGCCCTGGCCCAGGGCCGGCCCTGCACGTACCCCGGGCCGGGCGACGATGGATGCTTCGAGGTCCTTGAGTACATGCCCGAGTGCAGCGAGCTGAGCGACATGAGGGCGGCCTGGCGCTGGCGGCTCCTCCCGCCGCCTCCCTTTGTCTGCCAACCTGGGTACAGACGATCCTCCTCTATCACCGCCTACACCGCCGTAGTCGACGGCAACGGCTGCTCCACCATCTACGTGACATGCGAGGGCAGCATCGGCACCTACAGCTTTGAGACGGCACGCCTTGATTCTCATCATCGTCTGGGGTGGACGCACTCGGAGGAATGGAAGCATGTCGGGAGGTGGTCGCTGCCCTTTAAGGGCGGAGCCCAGTACGTCCCTGAGTTCAACATGTGGTTCGGCTTCTCGGCCTTCAGCCCCGGCCACCTGTGTGCAGTGGACCTCTCTGCCATGCACCATGACCGACCGCCCACTGCGCTGCAAGTTTGGAAAAATCTGCTCCCACCTGAGGTGGAGTGGATGTGTATTCCGGTGCGTTTCGAGCTTCTCAACCTGGGCGATGGCAAGTTTCTCATCGCCGGGACATTTGAAGCAGAAACAACCGGTCAGCAGTTTGCTCTGCTCACAGGCGTAGAGATGATGCCTTGTGTGGGTGATGATCGGAGCCTCCAGATGGTCAAGCACAAGTGCACACGTTATGCCTTCACGACTGATGCCATCGAGTGGGTGCTCTGAATGAGTAACCTGTCGAATTTGTTAAGCTGTCATCTATTTTCTTCCTAGATTCCTAGTAGGTTTTGCGTAACTAGTATAAATGCCCCTGCATTGCACCGGGTGAAAAATAAAATGTAACTTGTTCCACGTGCCATTATGCAATGTTTATCAATCAATTTTATTTTTTGTTGTTTAGAAAAACAGGTTTATCTTCTTTGAGAAGGTGTTTTTTAAATTTTTTGAGAATATTTCTTAAAATGATATCATTTTTATGGCGATGTTTTTTAATATTAAATTTTATTTCTAATTTTTTTGCACTATTTTGTGCGATGGTCCATTGTCATTTGGCCATGTACTAAGTCCAGCCCAAACTGCAGCCACGCCAACCGAGCTCCTCGTCTCGTGAAAACAAATCCCCATTCCTCAATCTAGCTGAACTGCTGAAGGCGGCGGCGGCAAGCATCCCTCCCCACCGGCCGGCTCTCTCGGCCTCTCCCTCCCCTGCCCTCGGCCTCCGGCCCTCCCCTCCGCCTCCGGCCCTCTCGGTCTCTCCTCCTCCTCCGGACTCCCCGCCCCTGTAGGCGCCCATCGCCCTCCACGGCTCACGGCATCCAAAAGCTTCAGTTTTTCTTGCATTGTGAGTACGTTTGAACTCATTGTAACATAGTAGTTATTATAGAAGAGCTTGAAAAACTACTAATAACAATGTGTCAATATTACACAATCTGTGTAAAAGTCAACCTACTCAATTTTATTAGATATAAATGTAATACATTCACAAAATAATATTTGGGAAGTCTTGCTTTAAAAGACAAAGGCGACACCTAGTTGTCGATAAACTGAAAGCTTCAGTTTTTCTTGCACTGTGAGTATGTTTGAACTCATTGTAACATAGTAGTTATTATAGAAGAGCTTGAAAAACTACTAATAACAATGTGTCAATATTACAATATCAGTGTAAAAGTCAACCTACTCAATTTTATTAGATACAAATCTGTACATTCACAAAATAATATTTGGGAAGTCTTGCTTTAAAAAACAAAGGCGACACCTAGTTGTTGATAAATTGGTAATCTTTTCCCATTCGGTTTGTGTTCTGGCTTATCCATCAAATCTAGCACACAAGCAGTAGCTTCATCCGAAGGCAGCCAAGAGCAGCAGGAGCAGTTAGGAGAATCAGCGGCAAGTTCAGAGAGCCTCTTTTGGTTGCAGAGTTGTGGAGCTTCAAAAAATTCACAAGATTTTCACAGATCAATAAAAAGAGCAAGTAAATGTTCATACAATTTTCTTCTGTTGTTAACTTGGAGAAAAGATAGCACCAAAATATCTTCCATCATTAACACACTATATGTTAAGTTTAATCGCTGGCTCCTAACTGTGAAGATATTCCAGCCCTGTCAATGTTTGTTCTTGTCCTCATCAATCCATGAGGCAAAGAACTTCTGAATGTGTTATCTTGTGCCAAAGAAAATAGTTAACTTGTCCTCATCAATTCATGTGGCAAGAAACTTCTGAATCTTCGTGTGGCTCAACGTCCTCAACAGCAGGATCTCCATAT
The DNA here is from genome assembly GCF_002575655.3 of Aegilops tauschii subsp. strangulata. Lineage (NCBI taxonomy): Eukaryota > Viridiplantae > Streptophyta > Magnoliopsida > Poales > Poaceae > Aegilops > Aegilops tauschii. Next base: position 390,884,985 of record NC_053040.3, on the reverse strand, counting down.
TCAGTTGTGGCATATTATGTGAGGAACCAATGACAGAATCTTCAATCAATGTTTAACTTGATGCCACCTCCCCACCGTACCGACCAAGTCTCCCTCCGGTGAGGTGGTCGCTGCCCTCCGCATTCGCGGTCCTGCTCGTCCTCTCGCTTGCTTCTGATAAAGGCGTGAGCCTGTGACTCATGTGGGAAATTCTCTCAAGCAAATGGCAGACATCATCGTGGTGTGTTGTGTGCATAGGCTTTTTTTTAGAAATGGAGGAGCATCTGAACGATGCATGCAGTTACTTTATTAATTGTTCACATAAGACATTACAAAGTAATACAACACCAAGATTAAAGCCACCGTCTAGGCAACATCTGTCGCTATTCCTATCCAAATGATGAAGGGATGCTGATAGTCTGGGCCTAATACCAAACAGACCTCGCAGCCAAACCTAACATCTAAGACCAGAGGTCCCATCCAAGACGCCTATCGGATATGGGGCACCCACCGGTCCGGCGCACTCAACCAAGACGCCTGCCGGGTATGAGGCCGCCACAGCCACCTGCCATCAATCCATCTTCAGAGCTATACTGTTGCATCTACCTTGCACGGTCTAGCTGCCGTCGACGCCACCACGACGCCAGACAGCTTCCTCCTCCTGCGCGAGTCCATCTCTGCGCATCGGACGCCGAGTCTCCACTGCGCCATGCCGCCGAGACCCACCGTCGATGATACTGTTGATGCCACACCGCTCCACCTACATGCCATCTTGCGCCGACTCGGAACTACCAGCAACTCCACCACCCTGAGCAGTCCTCGGCCGACGCCTTCAGGAAGGAACACGACACCAAAGTGTCATCGTCGCCCAAACAGAGAAACAGAGGCTTTCGCCTGCGCTCATGGTAGAGGTGGGGGGCGTAGGATCCACAACGAAGCCTCCAGGAAGGGAATCGGCACCGAGGGCGTCGACTTTGGTGCGGCCGCCACGCCAGCCTGGAGTTTCCCTGGGATCCATGCCCACCCGCCAGATCCGTCTAGCCAGCACCGGGTAGGTATTAGAACTAGCACGAATCGGAGCAGATCGAGTCGGAGATGACGCTACCAGGATTCACGTTATTGAAGTAGCGCTCCCTCAATATGTCTAAGGCTTCTGCTAAATTCACGCCTGCCAGATTCCCACCGCCGCGCACGTCAGAGCCGACTCCGAACGATGCCGGCCTCACGCACACACCTCTGGGCACCCCCAACCACGCCGGTGAGTGGGGGAAACCTCAGCGCGGGCCCACCGCCGCTCAGGGCCGCCAGGCCGGCGCCCGAGCCCACACCATCTGGAGGGGAACCGATCTGCGTTGCCGTCATCCGCCATGGCCGGCCCCACGCTATCCCCGCAGCCGTGGAGGCACAACCGCCGTTGGAATCCGATCGGGCCGCCGCCCCATCACGCCCACTCCGCCACCATGCCGGGCGACCAGGTTCGCCATGACGTTTCGGCCAGAGGATCCCCTCGCGAGGAGAGGAGGAAGGTCCGCCGTCCACCGGGCGAGCTTCGCTCGCCAGCCTCCTCCGGCGGCGGTGGAGAATCAGGGTGGAGAGGGAGGGCCTGGAGGCGGCGGCTGCTAGGGCGCCGGAGCCGCCCCTGGTGGCGACGCGAGCGCTAACGTAAATTTGTGGCTAAAATGGGAGAGAATTTCACTTCCCGGCCTCTGCACCAACTAGGGATGCTGAAAGGATCGATATAGTTGACTAGGGGGGGGGGTGAATAGGCAACTAACAATTTTAACTTTTCTTTACCAAATTAAACTTTGCATCAAAATAGGTTGTCTAGATATGCAACTAAGTGAGCAACCTATATGATGCAACGACAACAAGCACGCAAGCAAATAAGAGATATAACACAAGTAAACTAGCGAAAGTAAAGGAACGAGATAACCAAGAGGGGAGCCGGTGGAGACGAGGATGTGTTACCGAAGTTCCTTCCTTTTGAGGGGAAGTACGTCTCCGTTGGAGCGGTGTGGAGGCACAATGCTCCCCAAGAAGCCACAAGGGCCACCGTATTCTCCTCACGCCCTCAGACAATGCGAGATGCCGTGATTCCACTATTGGTGCCCTTGAAGGCGGCGACCGGACCTTTACAAACAAGGTTGGGGCAATCTCCACAACTTAATTGGAGGCTCCCAACGACACCACAAAGCTTCACCACAATGGACTATGGCTCCGCGGTGACCTCAACCGTCTAGGGTGCTCAAACACCCAAGAGTAACAAGATCCGCTAGGGATAAGTGGGGGGAATCAAATTTCTCTTGGTGGAAGTGTAGATCGTGGCCTTCTCAACCAATCCCGAGCAAATCAACAAGTTTGATTGGCTAGGGAGAGAGATCGGGCGAAAATGGAGCTTGGAGCAACAATGGAGCTTTTGGGGGAAGAGGTGAGTC